>NC_064009.1:7500000-8750000 GCF_932276165.1 Plutella xylostella | reverse complement strand
CTTCAAGAAGTTGACAGAGTCCTGGGAGGACAAGGACATCAATTTCGGAAGTAAAAAATAGTCAAACCTCAGTTTTGCGGACGATATTGCCCTATTCTCCCACTCAACGCCCGAGCCCCAACAAATGTTGCTAGAGCTATCCACGGCAAGCCTTGAAGTTGGACTAAAGGTGAACCGTTCGAAGACAACAGACATGACCAACAGCACGAAACGTAGGGTTGAGGTAGATAGGCAGGAAATACAATATGTCAATGAGTAATTTATTTGGGCGAGATAGCGTCCTTCGTCGTGGGTGCTAAGACCGCCAAACTGAAGTGAGTAGTATGTCGTATGCAGCCGGATAGGTAGGGTAAAAATGCTACCAAATGGGTAGCCGATAACGGCCGCCGGCACAGGGGCAGACCCAGAAGAAGATAACGGGATGACCTAGACGTGTTTAGTAGGAAGTGGAATGATGAGGCCATGAACAGGGATAGCTAGAAGACCCAGGAAGAGACATTTGCCCAGCAAAGGGTCACAAATGTCACAATTGAGTTGGGAAACTCCGTCACATATTCTCCTCGGCCATCCCTGATCAGAGAAGAAGACTTTTATCATTAGAGCCTGAAGACAAAAGTGTTCTTAAACCAGTGCATCTTGCTAGTGATGACGTATGGGGCAGATAGGTGGGCACTGACGGTAGTACTGGTCCACCGATTTAAAGTCGCTCAGCGTACTATGCTTGGGGTTTCTCTGCTGGATCGTATCAGAAATGAGGGTATCCGACAGAGGACTAAGGTTACCGACATAGCTGTCAAAATGTGCAAGCTGATGTGGCAGTGGACTGGCTATATCTGCCGAAGAACCGATAACCGTTGGGGTCGACGAATTCTTGAGTCACAAATAAGGACAACCGTAGGCTGGTAGCCAGTGGTGGCTGGATGAGGAAGCCCGAGGACCGAGTGTTGTGGAGCTCCTTGGGAGAGGCCTATGTTTAGCATTGGATGATTATTGACTGATGCTTGGACACAATGGGGTATTCAAAAAACATTTTATAAAATAATTGTATTTTGTAAAAAAATTAGGACCTAAACAAAAAATAATATTGCGCAATCAGCACCCTCCTAAATAGGTTATTTAAAGATCCGTATTTGAATTTTTCCATATATTCCCTAAAACAACGACGAAAAGTATAATACGCCATTAGATACGCAATAAAAGTCCGTAAAAAAACGACGTATCATATAATGCGATATAGAAGGATACATAGAACAATGACCTATCTGATTTTTCAGGAAACCTAGACTTATTATAGACTAATTATACAGGCTATATTGCAAAAGTCCATTCCTATAATAATGTGACCAAATTTCAAATGAATTGCTTCAGCCGTTTTCATTTTATCGAACAAAACGTTGTTTAAAAACTTTAACTGGCTCTCCTGTAAAGTTGCTGTTTTGCAGATCCGTCATTGTTCTACGACTGCGACGATATTATTGATAGCAAGATTGTGATATCTAAAAAAAAGTAAAAAGAAGGTAGGTATTTACCACAAATGTATATCTAAATGCTTTTAGCATTAAGTCCACCCTTTGTACTTTTATTTGTAATATTTGTACAATAAATAATTAAATAAATAAAGAGAAACAATATATTTCTTTCATGCTTTATTCTACAAATATGTATACTGTACCAACTTTGAGTATTTTGTGGAAGATTTTCAGTAAAAATTTATAAAATTGATAAGTTGTTCATGTGGTTAATTTTTTTAAAAGGATGGCATTTAACTCTAATATGATTGTAATAAGAGTCCATTAAAACCGGAATTCATGGATGTATTGTTACTAAATAGCTATGCATCAATTAAATATATACCGCTCTCATATTATTGTAGAGTTTGATTCATGGTACCTTTCCAAGCTTTTATCAAATGAAACATCGAGCTTTAACCATAAACTTTTATTAGAGTAGAAAAAATGTGATAAAATTCAGGCTTATGTCAAATACCTATATTTTAATTTTATTTATCGATACTTACTACTAGATGAATACTTAAAATGAAACTTTAAATAGGAAGATAATAAAAAATATTCTAGACTAGTCTTTTTATACTGAGATGTAAAAAATCATGATATGTACGATCACAATTTTTTGTATATATTCACGATTTTTTTTTTTTAAGAAAAGTGTGTAACAAGTGAAGTTTGAGCCTCAAGACAAGTTTTTAACCAAATTGATGAGGTTGAAATTGGAACCATCTATAACCTGTCAAACTTCAAATTTCCAACGAATTATCAGGCGAGTATTCTGTAAAATTATCTAGTTTTCCCTCCCTTTAGCCTTTATACTTAGTTTAAATTAAGATATTCTAACTCTCTTTGCCGTTTTACTTTCCTTTTCTTTCCAATAAGTAGGTATTTAACTTAGTTTTTTAGTTATTTTTATTTCTCTTCTCAATCTCATCTTTACTATTTAAAACCTAGTAACTTAGTTTATCCTAAACTAAACTGTAGTCTCCCTGTCCCGTCTCATTGTTTAATTTCAAATTTTACCACAATACATAGGATCAAATTGTTCAAACAACATTTTATAAGTAAATTTTTTATTTAGGAATATTCCCTTCTAACATTACCTGCTCCCCATCCCTGTAGTCTAGTAGGTAGTCCTGGTTTAGGAGTTTTCGAATAGGGAATTTAATCCTTCTATGACTTGTGTGCTCGGTTCACTTGACTTATATGTGGAAGTGAATTTGAATGCCTGTACTTGTTACATAGATAACTAACAAAACATCCTTTTAACTAAATTAGGTATTTTTAGTTTACTCAAAGTATTATATTATTGTTTAGAAAATAATAACAATTCATTGGTGAAAATCAGTTACAATTTGAATTCTACTACTACCAAATTGCTTATAAATTATCAGTAACTTCATGAATAAACATTTGTTACTGTAACATTTGTTCTGTAAATAAAACCCTGAAAAATAAGCCCTATCTGGTGCTCTGACTATTCACCCCATATCCTATACCGATATACTACCGTAGCACCCCGTGTTTTTTCAGACAAAACCAAGATGATGTCCCGAAGCAAGGCACATACCCGTGACCTGGAACTCCGGCTGAGGACAGCCCTGGAGGACCTCAAAGCATCCCGTGAACTGACCGACCAACTCATGAAGGAACGGGATGAAAATGAAATGGAATTTGAGTGCATCTTAAAAAAGAACACAGTGCTAAAAAACCAATTAGTAGAACAGGATATCCAGTACCAAGATCTGCAAGGCAAGTGTGATGAGCTCAATGGTCTACTGAGGTCATACCAGCAGTGCCAGAACATCCATGAAGCTACTCTGTCGCAAATCCACAGCCTGGAACAACAGCTGGCTGAGGCCAACGGAGAGCTCCAAAGACGGAATGAAGAGCAAGAGCGGGATGAAAATGATAAAACCATCGCTTTGTATGAGGAACTGATCAACTCACAATGTAAAGCAGTACCTACCATAGACCTCACTACACCTTGCAAAGAACCCTGCGAACACAAAGTAACACCCAATATTATCGGTGCGAATAAACGGAAAAAATACTGTAAAATCAACAGATCTATAAAGAGATGTCAACATACTTTGAGAAAGTTCCAAAAACCAATGAAATCTATAAAAGAAGAAAATGTTAGACTTGGACTACTGGTCCATAAGTATGAGAAGGATATTTTAGTCCATAGGCAGGACCTTTCGGAATGCAACAGCTACTACGAGATGAACATGGCAATGTTGCAGCGCAGACTGGTCAACTTAGAGTCTGCCCTAAATAGTACCCGTACGCCATACTCTGGGGATAAAACCACCAGTCCCCAGATGTCGGCACCTCTTTCGGGGTTCAACCAGAGTGCTTCACCTGAACAGCACCAGCAGCCAGCAGACAGTGTCCTACCAACTGACACTCAGCTACATCAGCTGCCATCTGCCTGCCCCCCTGATGAGATTCAGCCACCTACTACAACCTGCAACAACGAGCCCGCCGTCTCGACGAGTTGTGTCCTACTAACTGACACTCAGCTGCCACCAGCCTGCACTCTTCATGTGAACGAGCCAGCTAGTACAGCCTGCAACGACGAGCCAGCTACTACAGTCTGCAACGACGAGCCAGCCGTCCCGACGAGCAGCCCGTCACCGTGCGACCGGTCCGAGATTGCCCTGTCTTCAACACCGAGTACCTGCCTGCTTCGAGAAGCTCCTTATGAGACAATTGTCTTCTCAGATAAGCTAGGTAGCAAAATGGGTCACATGTTAAATGACTATCTTAAACAAAAAGTCATTAATATATGTATGCCAGGGGCTTCTTATAACCAAATTGTAGATAGAATTTTGTCAGGACAATACAGTGCAAACACTACATTAGTATTGTTAATTGGAAACAGCTTAGATGTGACAGAAAATGACTTAATAAGATGCTATGACGCCCTTTCTACCATGGAAATCAAGAAAACGATAATCTGTGCGTTTCCCTATTCCGCTTCACGGTCTCATAAGCAGAACACTCAGATACATGAGTTAAATATGTTGATATTTAACATGACATTTGGTCATAGGGAACAGATGATGTATTTCGATACAAATAAATTTATTCACAATTTTATTTTGACCAAGAGTACATTATTTGTACCTAAGTTTTATAAGCGACAGATAGCTAAATTGTTAGCTTACAATATTTATGACCCTGTTATAAGTAGTATAACAGAAGTAGGACCAACTGATACGATAGTTAGTAGTAATACTAATGTAAATTTAAACTGCCATGCACGACAAGAGATGAGCAACTGAGAGTTGTACACCAGAACATTCAGGGGCTTTCTCGCAAACTTCTAATGCTAGAGTTATTTTTAGAACAATACGACATAGACATAATTTGTATTACTGAGCATCACCTTAAAAATGATGACATGAATTTTAATGTAAAAAATTACAATGTTATTAGCTCATTTAATAGGAAATCGTTAGACAAAGGAGGATCATTAATATTTGTAAAGAAAAATTTAAAATGTAAGGATAGGAAAGATATTGTAAAATTATCGGTCGAAAGAATAGCTGAACTAGCTTGTGTTGAGATGGACAAGTATATAATTTTAAGCGTGTACAGGCCCCCCTCTTCTGAGTCTTCTGACTATAAAGTATTTGAGAAAGTGATGGAGGATAGTCTTACCATCTTATCTAAGAGCTCAAAACAAGTGGTCGTGGTGGGAGATTTTAATATTGATTTATTAGTTGAGACTTCTATGAAATGTTGTATAATTAATTTGTTCAAGTCATATAATTTAAGTAATGTCTTCCTGGAACCTACCAGAATTACTCCCACCTCAGCCACTTGTATTGACAATATTTACTGTAATTGTGATTTTACTAATCATTCTGTAATCAATTGTTTACCATCCGACCACAGTGGGCAAATTATTACGTTTCCTTGTACTTTTGAACGTAAGTCAGCCACTTTCAAGTTCAGACCAGTAACATCATACAGAATTGATAAGTTTAAATCTCGATTGAACAGTAAACTTGACTACTGTAGAAGCTCTGAAAGAAATCCCAATGATGCCTTTAAGGAAATATTTCAAGGTTTGTCTCGAGAATTTGAAAACGTGTTCACTAAGAAAGAAGTAGATGTTAATTGTAAACTAAGTCTTAATGACTGGGCAACATCGGGAATTTATAAGAGCAGACGTAAATTATATGATCTCTATGAACAGCGTACATTTACTCATGACGATAACTTTAGAGATTATGTAAAGAAATATACAAAGATATTCAAAGCCGTTTGCCACCAAGCTAAATCAGATTATATAAATAGAAAGATTAAAAACTCTAATAACAAGATTAAAACCGTATGGAATATCATTAATACTGAAACCGGGAAGAATAAACCACGTGATTTAAATTTTGAACTTAAAATTAATGATAAAATTGTTTCATCTAGTGAAGAAGTGGCTTCCGTCTTTGAAGATTTTTTCCGTAGTATACAGATAGCTACAACTGAGAACCTTGATTCGTCTTGCGCTGAAGCTGAACGTTTGCTAAGAGGGAATGCACCGCCTTGCGATCTCGACTTTCAATTTCATGGTATAAATACACAGACCATAATTACCACTTATAAAGAATTAAATTTAAAAAACCGGCCAAGTGCGAGTCGGGCTCGCGCACAAAGGGTTCCGTAGCAGCAAAATTACAGTTAAATCAACCTATCTCAAAAACTATAAGAGATACTTTGATCAAACCAAAAATCGTTGAAAGAGTTAATTAGCATGCATCACCTCTATTTTTTTTAGAATTTTATACCCCGTAGTTATAAAAATAGAGGGGGGGGGACATACTTTTTACGACTTTGAGAGCTGATATCTCAAAAACCGTTCACTTTAAGAAAAATGTTTTTATAGAAAACTTTATATCATTTTAAAAGACCTTTCCATTGATACCCCACACGGGTATGTACATCGAAAAAAAAAATTTCATCCCTCAGTTACATGTATGGGGGGCCCCACCCCCAATTCTTTTTTTTACTATTTAGTGTCATATTTTTGTAGCGGTTCATACAACACATATTCTCATCAAATTTCATCACTGTAGTACTTATAGTTTCCGAGTAAATCGGCTGTGACAGACGGACAGACGGACAGACGGACAGACGGACAGACGGACATGACGAAACTATAAGGGTTCCGTTTTTGCCATTTTGGCTACGGAACCCTAAAAAATGACAGAAGATTTATGGGGCATGTCCGTTAAAGTTATTAGTCATGTTATTGATATCCTAGCACCCCACTTGGCTAATCTTTTTAACAGATGCATTGAGGTCGGTGTATTCCCCGATTTGATGAAACTTAGTAAACTAATACCGCTTTTTAAATCTGGTGAGAAAAATGATCCCAATAATTTTAGGCCTGTATCAGTTTTGCCAGTACTGAGTAAAATATTTGAAAAAATCATGCTGCATCAAATGCTTTCGCACTTTAGTATTCACGGCCTTCTCCATAACCAACAGTTCGGTTTCACCAAAGGTCGATCTACAACTGACGCTGGTGTCGCGTTGGTCAAACACATATTTAGTGCTTGGGAGGAACGTCTTGATGCTGTGGGTGTATTTTGCGATCTATCGAAAGCATTTGATTGTGTGGATCATGCCACTCTACTTATGAAACTTAAATATTATGGGCTAACTGGCAAAGCTCTTACATTATTGGAATCATACTTGAGCAACAGAACTCAACTAGTTGACATAAATGGAGTGCGTTCGGCTGGTTGTCCTGTCAGTATGGGTGTTCCCCAAGGCTCGATTTTAGGACCATTCTTGTTTCTTGTATATGTTAACGATTTACCGTTTTTGGTAGATAAATTATGTGAGATAGTACTGTTTGCTGATGATACTTCACTTATATTTAAGTTGAAGCGACAAGAAGTCAATTTTGACAATGCAAACAGTACTCTTTCCATAGTTGCTAATTGGTTCACTGTAAATAATTTAGCTCTTAACTCCAAGAAAACAAAATGTATTAAATTCACTTTGCCTAATGTAAGACAAGTAGAGACATATTTGACATTGAATAACGATAAGCTAGAGTTAGTAAATGAAACGGTATTCCTGGGTATTACAATTGACTCAAAGTTGCAATGGGGACCCCATATTGAGAGGATAGCCGGTAGATTGAGTTCTGCAGCTTATGCGGTTAGAACCATTAGACAGTTAACAGATGTAGATACAGCCAGGCTTGTGTATTTTAGTTATTTTCATAGTGTTATGTCTTACGGAATTCTATTGTGGGGACGACCGGCTGACATTAATCAAATCTTTGTTCTGCAAAAACGAGCAATTCGAGCCATATATGTATTAGGGTCTAGAATTTCATTAAGAGATACGTTTAAGGAAATAGGTATACTAACTGTTCCATGCCAATATATCTATGAAAATATTATGTATGTTCGTAAAAACTTAAATTCATTTATTAAAGTAGGAGCCACTCACGGTATTGAGACAACAGAAACAAAAATAAGTTGCTTTTCCCCACACTCAGACTTTCGAAAACAAACACATCATTATGCCTATCGCACTACCAACCACTTTCTCGACATCACCAAAGGTTAACTGGTAGAGAATGCTACTAGCATTAAGTTCGCCTTTGTACAATGTTTTTTATGTGCAATAAAGAATTTATAATAATAATCATTCATGGGGAACTGTATACGTTTTTATAATAAATTACCAAATGTAGCAATAAACCTTACTGAGCAAAAATTTAAGAATTATGTTAAAGCTACATTATGTAGTAAAGCTTACTATAGTATAAATGATTATTTAAACGACAAAAACGCGTGGTCTTGTCCACCTCAGCTAAGGCTATTGAAAAAATGAAATGGATATAGGTACTTAAGTAAAATTGTAGGTACTAGATATAAGTAAAAATTGTAATAGATTATAAGGAAAAAGTTGAAAAGATGCTCGAGGAGTTTCTTTCGCCATTTCTTTCCTTCTCAATGACGGGGCCTTTGTGAAATGGTGGTAGATGACTATCGACAAATAATTGTAAAATTTTACGTCGATTAAACCATTTGAATTTGAATTTGAATTTGACAATTTTTTTAGAAAAACCTCACTTTGTGCATAGAAATAAAACTTATTAAAAATAAATAATTAAACGTGGTAAGTTGTTAAAAAAAGATAGTTGTCTTTGCAAAACCTCACTCTTTATTGTCAGGACTTTATAGTGGGGTTGTAAATGTACTTCAATATTGCAGGCGGCGTCTTAAAGCTAGCATTTTACGTTTGAGTAATTTGGTGCCGCTTTTGTCACTGGAACTTTTTCATTGCTCACGAGCAGGTATATTTCACCACGGTAACAAACCTCTCTAGATGTACTCTAGTATCTGTCTCCGAAATAATCCAACAGAGAACTAAAGTCATCGACATAGCTAACCGAGTTAGTGAGATTAGATGGTAGTGGGCTGGTCACATCTGTCGAAGAACCGATAACCGATGGGGTAAACGTGTTCAGGAGTGGAGGCCGCGACTAGCCAAACGTAGTGTGGGATGCCCTCCGGCTAGATGAGGTGACGACAAGCGAAAGGTGGCTGGTTATGATTGGACGCGGAAAGCTATAGATCGCATCCAGTGGTGTGCTTCGGGAGAGGCCTACGTCCAGCAGTGGACTGCTATAATATAATAGGCTGAAGATGATGATGACGATGATCTGTCACCGAAACCTTAAGAAGAAGAACTAAATGATCGAATACACGACACGATATCGAAATGATTTCGACTAATAACCTCTGTATCAAACTATTCTCCCATTGTTTTCAACATAAGTGTATGTTCACGCATGTATCTCGTCTATTGGACTATTGTTTAATATTTAAGTATCATGCATTTGATTCAATTTTGTCTGCATGTAGGACGTAATGATAACGTGTCGATGGTTATGTGTGAAGGTTTTATCGTTTATCGTCATATAGTAACAGTATCAAGAGAAATATATAATTTTTTTAAGCTCTAGAATAAAAAAATATACAAGACCTTTATTTTGAAACATTCAATTTAATCACAATATAAACGTTTTCAGTTGGTAATATTCTGATACACTGTAAAATGTACTTTAATATTGCGGATGGTGTAATTAAGCTAGTCTTTTCCGTGTATGAGTAATTTGGTGCTAGGCTATGTCACTGGAACTTGCTCGCGAGTATATTTACTATAGCTGTTCCCGCGAGCTTCGCTTCGCCTTAAAAAGTTTTTCCGTGGGAATTCCGGGATAAAAAGTAGCCTATGTTCTTTCTCAGGGTCTAGACTATATGTATACCAAATTTCATTCAAATCCGTTCAGTAGTTTTGGCGTGAAAGAGTAACAGACAGACAGACAGACAGACACAGTTACTTTCGCATTTATAATATTAGTTAGGATTGAACAAATCTGTCTGCTAGTTGATAGATCGATCGGGAATCCGATCGTCACTTACCCAGCAAAGTCGGTACTATGATGGATCGGTCGTGGACAATAATGACAAGGTTTTCAATGAAATTGGATTACTTACTAGTCCAGTTGCTGACAGATTAATGACAGCTTCCGGTGCTAAATTCATACAATTTATAGTTCCTCCGCTTTTTGTCGTAAAATCCACAAACTTTTTTAGAGTTCTATGGCAGATTTTTATTGTTAGTTATTATAATAGATATTCTACATAAAGATCAAAGACCATTCCGCTCAGATGGACACAAACCCGTGGACTTGACAATAATTTATCATAATAATATAGGTACCATTGTTTATTTTGTTCCATTACCTATTTATTGATTAAAAAACCGGCCAAGTGCGAGTCGGGCTCGCGCACAAAGGGTTCCGTAGCAGCAAAATTACAGTTAAATCAACCTATCTCAAAAACTATAAGAGATACTTTGATCAAACCAAAAATCGTTGAAAGAGTTAATTAGCATGCATCACCTCTATTTTTTTTAGAATTTTATACCCCGTAGTTATAAAAATAGAGGGGGGGGGACATACTTTTTACGACTTTGAGAGCTGATATCTCAAAAACCGTTCACTTTAAGAAAAATGTTTTTTAGAAAACTTTATATCATTTTAAAAGACCTTTCCATTGATACCCCACACGGGTATGTACATCGAAAAAAAAAATTTCATCCCTCAGTTACATGTATGGGGGGCCCCACCCCCAATTCTTTTTTTTACTATTTAGTGTCATATTTTTGTAGCGGTTCATACAACACATATTCCCATCAAATTTCATCACTGTAGTACTTATAGTTTCCGAGTAAATCGGCTGTGACAGACGGACAGACGGACAGACGGACAGACGGACAGACGGACATGACGAAACTATAAGGGTTCCGTTTTTGCCATTTTGGCTACGGAACCCTAAAAAAGACAGAACTACAATATTATATACGACGAAATTCTACTACAGAACCTTATCAAATATTTCTATTAATGTAGGTTTACATTAATATTAAGTAAATGCCATAATAACGCGGGTGAGCTATCAATTAACATTGAATTATAGCAATGATAATTTTATTGGTAACTGGAATAAAGGACCACCTAAGATTCAGTAGCATATTTTTTAAATCTAATAATTTGAAGTATTTTTTGGGGTCCTGGACCGAACAGTCAGAATTGCTAATCACACTAGGTACCTATATTTCCAATGCGCATAATACTGTGGGGTTACCGCCATCGAACATTAGCAAATAACAAATCTTCAGCAGCGTCGCTCGCATGTCAAATCTGGCGTGACTTGAATGGATCTGACAGGTGTTTGACAGGCTAGCGACGATGCTGGATGTTAATCGCTAATGTGGCAGTGGTGGTACGGTATCTGTTCGTGATTAGAACCAAATCCCGAGTAACTAATGAATTCAAATGTATCCTAATAGATGCGCAGCGGCGCCTAGGCGCATGCGTCAAATATTTGTACGAAAACACTAAAACACAAAATAACCTTTTTTCACTCGATGTTTGTGTGAAATTTCAAGTCAAATTGTCGAATGCTTGAGCGTGTGTCTGTTCTTGTTTTATGAATATTCAATAGTTTGGTGTGTTTGTCGACCAAACCACAATTTATTCCGATTGTCTACGTAAAAGATAAAAAAATAAGGTGCACACCCTTGTAATATAATAATAATATTTATACTTATTTAAATTTTTGCACAATTTTCTATAGTAATTGCGTCCGTGTATTTTTTTAATTATTGTTTTCTGTTTATATCTTTTTTCAGACTTTGCGATCTTAACCGAGTTATATCGTATTGTATCCTAAATAAGTTAGATATTAATGTTTCAAAGTGTTTTTCGGTATCGTTTGGCCGTAAACAAAATCTCACAAGTGTCTCTTACAGTATATACACCGAAACCATAACAAGTTGTAATAAAATCAGAGATTTGGGAGTGGTAATGGACACTAAGTTGATTTTTGGTCACCACATTGAGAGCGTGGTTAACAAAGCATATAGAGCTCTTGGTTTTCTTATTCGGTCTTGTAAACATTTTAAACGAATGAAATCGATTAAAATGCTCTATTGTGCTTTAGTAAGAAGTCATCTCGAATATGCAAGTCAAGTTTGGAACCCTCGCTATGAGATCTACAAATTGAAGCTGGAATCCATTCAGAAAAAGTTTATTCGGTACCTATGTTTTAAATTTAAAATCCCTAGAATAAGTTACGAATTCCATTGTAATCAATTCCATTTACTTCCTCTTTATATTAGAAGAGATGCGTCGGACATAGCATTTCTCCTGAAGTTATGTCAGAATCTCATTGATTGTCCTGATTTATTAAATAAAATTAACATTTTAGTTCCCCAACGTCAAATCCGCCGTAAGTTAATTTTGCATGTGCCGTTGGTTCATACAAATTACCGTCGAAACTCATTTCTTTTAAGAGCATCCCACCTGTTTAACTCACTGGCAATAGAATGCAGTGATATTGATTTATTCAATAGTGATGTCAAGAGCATTTATTATTTCTTAACTGATAAGTTTAGTTCTAAGTTTGTCTAGCTTTTATTTGTGTTGCAATTATTTTACCTTTAAGGATATAGGTTTTAATTTTTATTAAAATTCAATTCGTAATTGGTTGTACCAACAGCGGCTTCCCTGGCTTTTTTTAAATTTGTAAGTTATTAGTGAAAACTTTTAATTGGCTTTTTGTTTTTTACTTTTTGCTATATATGATAAATGTGTTAGCTGTAAGTTTTCTTAAATAAATAAATAAATAAATAAGTTTGGCGATGTTATACTATCTAGGCCTATTTAAATTAATCTGATATTTTGCATCAGGATGGTTTGGATTAAAAAAACTAGATACACGTAACCAGATTGACGTAAACCAGATGTTAACGCTGTCATACTCCTGTTAAACATGACTAAATTTTTTGTATTGACTAGAGTTGGTTTGGTCGAGTTGTTTTTTAGTTTGCTTTTGTCAAAACGTGTCTCAAACAATACGGACAGAGGTGAGAGGCTAAGGCATGTGTGCCTTCGTTACAGAAATGATGAAACACTTCACATTGAAGGCAAAAAGTTTAGATATTTTTGCGGTTATTTAAGTCGTTCGAGCATAGAGGTAGGATTAATATTAGTTATTTAGTAGATTCATACTAGATAAAATACTCTTTATCGCACCCTTTATTACACATAAAAGAAAAGAAGTAACAAAGCTAATCATTAAACACATAGGTACAAAAATCGCGGCGCAAAAATCTTATTATGTAGTCTGAGCCTATCTGAAACCTAGTTAAACATTGTGAGATATGGCGTTTCGACTTTCTCCGTGTTCGGCATCATAAGGGTCACAGTGACAGTTAAATAAAGTCCATTTTTTTCTCCACCTTTATTTGCAAGGTGCGGGTGCCTATATAAATAGAGTGAGTCGCCCGCGCGCCTCAGTTGGTTTTTGATTTTTGAAGTGAACACTTCGGCAAAATGGCTCAATGTAGCCACGGTTCTCGTCGGCTTCGCTCCGACGGGGAAAAATATAATATTGAATTTGCGGAGTCCTCGCTGCCGGGAGCTGTAGCGTGAGGCGCGGGGCCTGCCGGCTGCTGCGCACGCAGCCATTGCTGAGGATTTCGCAACGAAGGTTTGAGTTGATAAGCCGTGAGTAAAATGCTATTATTTACTGCTTTTAAAAGCTCAGACACTGGTCATAATGCTCCGGCGCTTGGGGTTTTTATCCCACGCAGTAGGGTCCGATTCAATAGTCGTGGTGATGATTGATCACATATTCCGGTCCTACTAGTGGCGCTTGAGCTAGATACTTACATTAATGACCGCTTTAAGTAAAGCATATGTTAATTTTATACAGGAAAAAAATAATAAAAATATATTTTTCTACCCTCAATTTCTAATATTTTTAGAAAACTGTTGATAAAAACTTTGCTATTACAATAATGCACTTGATTATAGCTTATGTAAGGCTTTACAAACAGGAGCTTTCCAGGACCGTCATAGGATTTTTTACAGGAAGCACGTGGCTCCGAGTTTCAGTATGTTGGGACATTGTGGCATGTGCGGCGAGTAATGTGATCCGCCGTTACCTACCCGCTGAGGGTAGGCAGGCCGATTCGGTGAAATAAAAGTTTCGTGTAACCTGCACCCGGCCCTGTGCTCCTGCGCTGGCCGCCGTCTCGTGGCACCTGCATCGCAGCGTACACCCGGCCCTGCGCTCCTGCCCTGACCACCGGTTCGTGCCACCTGCATCGCAGCATACACCCGGCCCTGTGCTCCTGCGCTGGCCGCCGTCTCGTCCCACCTGCATCGCAGCGTACACCCGGTCCTGGCCCTGGCCACCGGTTTGTGGTACCTGCATCGCTGCATAGACCCAGCCATGCACTCCTGCCCTGGCGGCTGTACACCCGGTCCTGGCCCTGGCCACCGTTTTGTGCCACCTGCATCGCAGCGTACACCCGGTCCTGGCCCTGGCCACCGGTTTGTGCTACCTGCACTATGCAGCCATAGACCCAGCCATGTACTCCTGCCCTGGCGGCTGTGTTGTCCCACCTGCATCGCTGCGCACACTTGGCACTCCTGTTCTGGTTGCCAGATCCAAACGCCCCCTGTCTGGGAAGAGATTTTATGCTCAGCGGAACCGCCTGCACTATTGCTAGCACGGTCATCATCATCATCAGCCATCATTATGAGTGACTTATTTAGAAGGTATCGAGTAACGTGCGCTATTCATCAGTGATTTTGGCATATGCAGACGAACGTTTACTGCCAAGGTTGGTCATGTTAGCCATACAAGGGCACACCAACGAAGCCTGAGTAACCACCTGCAGTCGCCGTAGCCGCATCGGCATGGATGACGACAAATCGGGTAACGTGTACCGCTTCTAAAAGTGTTATAGTACTTCAATTTGATGCCTCCGCTGAGGTAGGGTATTCTATTAAAGCAGCTTTCTTCTGAACTCCCCTAAGTGACCTGTAGACTGCTCCTGGGGATAGTTGTGCAATCAATTTTTTATTTCGATGTCTCTGCTGAAGAAACTGTCTAATGCAGCTTTTGTTCTAAACTGCCTAAAGATCATTGGACTGCTCATGGGAATGGTGACGCACGGTAAGTACAGGAGCGTTACTCTATACTGATGAGAAACGAACGAACGAGAGCTGTCGTGCAATCGGCACGTTTAATACATACAAACAGATAGAGCGGCTCGCGCCGCAGTGCACTGAAAGTTCGTTTTTCGTCATATAAAGTGACCCCCCAGACACTATCTTAAGTGTCATGACACATCGGCAGATTCCAGCTTTGAGTCTTTTCTTTTCTCGGCTGTGAGCAAAGTGAATCCCACCGGCGAGTGTTCAACCTAAAAGCACTGAGCTAATTCCTGATTTCGTGAAAGTCGCTGTTGCTATACCATACCGCTTCACAAGTTACCGAATTTATTATGATCCTACTGTCGGGTGATCATGATCGGAGTGTCATCGCGGTTTCTGAGTGGCACCATATTAGCTGTCTTCCTTATGTTCCAGTGGATTGTGAGTGTGTATAATCCGAGCTCTTTGTTGAAAAATGCGTGAACCTCCTACGCAGCAGCTGTCTACTAGTTGTGTATCGAATAAATCGAGTAACGGTGCTCTTGCACGAGACGACTACCTTTTGGTAAAATTATAACTTCCACTATTCTGGGAACATGCATATACCTACTGTGTACTGTGTATCACATCACGTGTAGCCGCGGCCCTACTCAATGTACGGGGCTAGATAATAAACAATGGCAGTCGTCATTAAATTTCTATGAATTTCGAAGGTCATCATTTGGAGCACAATCCAAAGGGTGAAAGTACCTATTCATGCCTAGACGGCTTCTCTAATGAAAATGTATTTTTAATTCAATTCTGGCGCAAACGTTTCATAACTATTTTTCAACACTGTATCTGCTGAAACTACTTAGACTGACTGGTTAAGATGCAGACGTGCCGTTTTCACAATTCCATTCTGAGTAATCCTCAACTGTTTTATGGATCTTTCAGTTAGTTACGTAACTAGTTACCAAGTAAAAAATTACTTGTGTCATGCTCGTACTCGCATCACATTTAGGAGCTCTCTGGCCTCTAGCTGAAGGCTAGAACTGGTATATATATCTACTAAGCTAGTACAGAGTTATAACCGGGCAGCGGTGACGTGGTAGCTGCTTGATTTATTAGAGTTTGCGGAAAACTTTCTAAATAAGTAATAATTATTAGTCATAATATTAACTCTTCGCAGTTCTTTCAGAATGCAATACCAGGTCGCTGAAGTAGGTAACCTTCCTTAGCTGGACAACAACAAGCCTTTTTGTTTTAAAGAAGGTCACAGTTATTCGCCGTTCCACTGTCATATCGATGTCCAAGGACTTTTTCTTGGGTATAGCTAACTACCTAAGTTTACCTATAGATAGCCGCAAGCTATCTGCTGTTGGCGAACTGTCAGTTCTGATTGATAAGTCAGGCTCGAGGTGGCTCGTCCAACTGTCCATGTTCCCGCCACCATGATTGTTGCTTCCACAGATTAGAGAGTCTATGTTGGCTATCGTTGCATCAGGTCTGATCAGGTACAACTAACATCTTTACGTACCATCTTTATTTAATCGAGCTATTTTATTTTGTTTTATCCAGGTTGACTTAATGGTTTCAAAATCGAACCTACAACAATGTAAGTAGGTTCCTACCTACATACCTTTGAAGTTGCAACAAGGCGAAGCCTTAAGGTTTTGGCCGAGACCTGCCCTTAGTGTTGACGAACATACCTAAAGGTGACCTTGTTAATGTTTTTCATATGAAGTACTGAACATTTTACTTATCCTGGTGGCATGACTGATCATTTACTTACCCAGTTAAGACATGTTAGCCGGGTTTCATTTATCAACTATTATAATTGCTATTGTTGTGTTAATCAATCTTTATTAATTGATGTCATCTACCAAGGAATGCTGCCAGAGCTCATAATATTCACACATGATGATACAGAATGATAGTAGCCCACAAAATCGGTGCAAAGGCTTATAAAATAACTTTCCTTCCTAGTAGGACTGCACAGGAACTCGTTAACCGCCGAGTTAGTTACAATACAAAATTAGACTGTGTGTTACGAGTACTTGTCAATATAGAATATGAATATAGTAACCTGCATCATGTTTTGAAAAACTGAATACTTAGTTATCCGCCAGTGTCACAGCCTTCATCTAATCTTTTCCAGAGCTGATGAGGCTGAGATATTTAGTAAAATTATCTTCCCTTCAAGCACCACTCCTCGTTCCAAGGACTAGATGCCGCGCCAGGTGTTGCAGGCCGTGTCCTCGTACAGGGCTGACTGAGCAGGTCCTCGAGGCTCCAGGGTCGCCTGCTGCATTTCTGAGGTCAGTCCAGAATTACATACCCTAGTCAGCATGTGCTGACCTGAGCCCCAGCGGCCTGGATCGATACTCTACATTTTACAGCTTTTAAATATTGTTGCAAAGTATTTCACTGGTTCCATCCATTCGGCTAGTGTATGTTAAAAATATTGCCTTGACAATAACAAGATTTTGATCAATAATTACTAATAAGTATTGCTTTCGAAGAGGCACTGTGTGTATCCATATGTATAAATACCTACCTATATGTATAGGTACATACCTTCCATAACTTTCTGACAAGTCAGGAATAATAAGGAAGTACTTAAGTCTTATGTATACTTATACCTTTCTTTTTAGTATATCTATTACCTAGAAATCTATGCATTATAAATTTATAGATTCAAATATTTATCTACTGATATACTCATCAGTAGCTTATGGGTCACAGTTGGTTTTCTCTCCACCATGCGATAGTAAACACATCTCACAATGTTTAACTAGGTTTCAGATAGGCTCAGACTACATAATAGACGCATTTTTCCTGAAATAAAAATTACATATTATGTATCTAGCCTATCTGAAACCTAGTCATTTCTGCATGGTGATATTACAACTGAGGCGCGCGGGCGACTCACTCTATTTATATAGGCACCCGCACCTTGCAAATAAAGGTGGAGAAAAAAATGGACTTTATTTAACTGTCACTGTGACCCTTATGATGCCGAACACGGAGAAAGTCGAAACGCCATATCTCACAATGTTTAACTAGGTTTCAGATAGGCTAGATACATAATATGTCATTTTTATTTCAGGAAAAATGCGTCTATTACTAAAGGCAATTTTTTTTTAATATGCTACATATATATAACATAGAATAAGTGGTGCTCAGTGCAATTGGGAGAGGAACAATATATTATAGGTAATTATTATGACATATTGTAATCGATCGAAAATATGGTTCTCAACCTACAAAATTTACTTTTAAATAAGTATTAATAAAATGGCGTATTGTATTTAAACGTCTTGTATGTATGAGGTCTACATGGAAAATGACAGTTTAGAGATTTGTTTGGGACTGTTTTTTAAGGAGGAGAATAGACAGCCAGTCTATGCAGACTCTGTATAAGTCCTACCTCCACAAACAAACGACGCTTGATGGAAATCCGTGAGTCGGCCTCACTTTGTCTGACGTAGAGTTTTGAGCACATATTTGTATTTTTGTCACTCATGTCAGGGGTCAATGCTTTGTAGGTGACACTTTTGTTCTAAAACTACTTATTTCACGTTTATTCTCAAGGCCGTAAGTTTGCTTTTGTCTTGACTTTTGGCTATTGTGAAACGTTTGAGAAATATACGGAAATATGGATGATTTATTAATAGTATAGGCACTTATTATTCAATGAATCGAATTAATTTTAACTAAACGCTTGTTTAATATTTGACAAACATTTTATTATTCATTTTTTAAACTAGGGTTTCAACTATCTAGGTATAACTTATAATAATCACTAGAATGCAAAACTATTTTGAAATTCAACTATTTAACTATGTTATACTACTTCTGCATTCTAGTGATTATTATAAGTTTTAGATCGTTGAAATTCTAGTTTAAAGAATAAATAAGAATAGAAAATATTTTATTTTATAAATAAGGTTTTCCATCGTGGTAAAATGATAGAGAAATTGCTGATAGCCCGGGGTGCGCCGAATTTATTTTACATTACAATATATGTAGAGCTTAGATATACGGATTAAGGATATACGGACAAGATGGTTTATCACATACAAAAACAAAGCCAAAAACTGTCTGCATTCTGTTAACTGTCTGACTGTTTTAAGTTCAACCGTTACCAATGAAAAGTCACAGATCTTTCAAATCTGAGCTAAGATATAGAAACGGGGTGTTAATTGTCGAGACTCGATTTGACGAGTTTCTTTTGCACTGACAACCCATCTAGGTAGTTAATATTAAAATGCATCTGATGTAGAGTCAACAAGTTACTCGCGGTGCCTTCCCTCGTTCAGCCGTTGAGGTTATAACCGGCCACAGCACAGCCAACAAACTTACCTTTCCTTAACCCTGCACCAAAATTCACGTTTAGTTTTTAATTCTACAGTCTGCTAGGCATTCGCTACAGTGTACAGGGGAGGCATTAGCGGCCGCATATTGCACCCGACTCGCTATTGTATGCAAATTTCAGACGTGTTCATCTTTACTACAAAATGACTAAAGAAATAGCGGCCAGGAGCGAAACTTTTGGAGGGTCCTGATGGTTGAATAGTATTCTATAGAAATATATCTAAATAAAAAGAAAGAAAGAAATTCATTTATTTCAAACACACACAGAAACAACACAAACATAGGTAATTAATGAAGATAAATAAATAAAGTTTAAAGAATAATAAAAATGAGCGTGAGTGCTGCTTTTCGGTGCTGAAAAGAGTTATGCTATGGTAGGCCATAGCGCTGGTATTTAACTATCTAAGACGTGTTTTTGGGACTAATACCTAGTTGTTCTATTAAATGGACTATGAGCCTTGGGATTTTTCTGTTGGATATTTTTGGAGCGTAAAATCGGGATTAAGTTAGCCAATTGGTAAAAAATATATTTCTGCACCTATTATTCAATCCGCTTCGGTCGTTTTTGGAACGGGAGTTTTCTAACCAGTTCCATAAGATTAACTAAAATAACTTATTCAAACAAGTAATCACAAACAGTACCGAGGAACCTTAAAATCCATAAAGCAAAAGACACTTGGAGCAGTGGTGTCACAACCGAATCGATGGTACCTATTTTATTTATTTTATATCTCTTAAAAACATATCACGAGCGGCAGACAAAATATCCAGCATTGGTACCCTTTTTATTCTGTTCTCTTTTTAGCTGTAACGAGTAAGTCACGGTTTTGGCTTCGAATTCTTCGAGGGTTTGGTTAAAAATTGTAGCAGATCTTTTTGTTTCGCTTTTATTTCGGCAGGTTGTTTGAAATAAAACAAAAAGTTAGTTGAGGAATACTGTAGCAAAATTTTGTGTGCAGTTTTGTAATTTTTCATATAAGTTGAACTGCAATGAACGGAATGTAATTTATGATTAATAGTGCATATTAATGAACATCTTTACGGCTAATGCCTATGCAGTCATTTGTTCTCGTATAGTTGGAAGGAAATGTGGCACTCACTACTAGTGCTTGTCTGGTGATAACAATGATAATGATGACCACATCTGTTCCATCGGAACATGGACTGAGGGCCATCAGCTCTTTATATAGACTATATAACAAATAATATCAGTGTGCCAGCCAGCCAGTTACAAATGATCAGAAACTATCTTCTCCGTAGAAAGTTTGAACCTTTATCCCGTGGGGTTTCCGCGGTAAAAATTATAGTATAGCACTCAAGAACGTAACAATAATATTTTTTCGAATTCAGCGCATTGGAAGGATAAGGATTGATAAGATTACCAGGATAACATAGATAGATAATGTATGCATGATAGGCAGTACCAGGCCATGACATAATTCAAATGAGTATATACTAAGTAAGTTATGTATTGTGTTGGAGCGGACCAAAAGGTTCACCCGTAACTCAACGTGAATGTTTGCTCCTAATAAGTCTCCTGTACACTCGCGATTCTCAACAAACGCGGGCGCAACCCAGTTTCCTGTCGCATCTCATTGCCGCCCACCGCCGCCGCCGCCGCCGCCGCTGATCCGTCACTTTACGGCGCGCCCACGCCGCCGACGACACTTTTACGATAATAGCTGCAAGCGCCGCCGTTTCCGGCAGTCTGGATCCGCGAACTGGCGGTTGGAACGCTGCGTTTTTTACCACTGCTAAATTGGTTGATGGGAATTGCTTATGTCTATGTGTGTCTAATTTGAATGCGGCTTAAAACTACTTGTTTCCTGGGTCATTAAACCTATTATACATATAAAACATAATAAGTAGTAATTTGAATGCGTTTAGTTGGAGAGAGTCCAGAGTGTTACAAATATCATCATCACGACCCATCACGTCCTTACTGCTGGGGCACGGGTCTCCTTCCAATGAAGTTTAGGCCTAGTTCACCACACTGGTCTAGTGCGGGTGGTGGACCCATACACAAGCAAAGTTGTCGGGTAAGTAGTCAACCCGACTGTCAGATGTTTTCAAGCCGCTTGAAGGCCTACGACTAGGCTTAACATCTGCAAGACGTAAGTCTACTATGTATGTACTGCATGACCTAGAAATATAACATATAAACAAAGATCCATCTTGAAAGCATGCAATGTGTATGGCATATACACGCGTAGCTTATTAAAACGCCAGTTTATCACCTTAAACAGTCGGCGAACTTGTAAATCTTAGCACCCGATCTGTTCTAGAGATAATCACACCATCCTTTTTAGGATATACGAGTCAGAGTTGAGCTGAAAATGTTTGGTGATCCCCACAGTACCGTTAGTGATGTAGCCGTATAGTAGAGTTTATAGATTTCCGTTTTAAGCTTTATAGTCTTCTATGTAAGGTTAATTTAGCAGACTAGGTAACGATTTCGTTTTCTATATATTTTATCCTCCATTACCTACCAGCGAGTTTTCGCAGGTCGTCTCTCCATCGAGCCGGAGGGTGTCCCACACCACTACGTCTTTTTCGTTAAATACTGACCAGTATTTCCAGAAATATCCTAACTAATTACTCGACACTACCATCCTCTATTCTTATCCAATGAACGAGTTGGTCACATTTCCCCCAACTCATTATGCAGCTCTCCTTTCTTTACAAAAACAAACGGAATAAATTTTCATGTGAGTCTGAGCACAATGAATAAAAGAGAATACAATTATTTCGGGAGAGGTTTAGTATCACCTAGTCCTTGCCACTGCTGGCTATTAAGTGAATGACTTTTTGCTGACCACATTTATATATAAAAATATATATTTTTGGTTTCCTTATCTTAGATTCCCTGTATACCATTATTGAATTCCCAAAAGACCTTCTTATTTTCACTGCAACATTCCACTTCTCACTAGAGTGTTCTAAAGCTAAAGGCAGTGGTCGGTAGCCCAGTACAAATAGAGTCATATTTACAAAGAGTAAGTAGCATCGCACATACGGTAGTCCGGCTCTCGTGGTGTTTACTCATAATTGATTTCAACTTGGCCGTCAGAAGAAAGTCTACGTATGTAAAGCAATTTAAATCTAAAACTGAAACAGGTAAAGTGGATATTTGTCTGTATCGTCAAGGTGTACTGGTAGAAATGTAATTAAAATATTAAATTACTCCAGACTCCAAGTTGTTTGAGTTTGAGGAGTATTTGTGGCTAAATGTTGTTTTTTTTAGACTGTGACTAATTCAGCCCTGCTAATTGCACTTGTACTAATTCAGTTAAATTTAAAAATAGATTATAAAGAGTCCAGTAGTGTTAATTTCTGATCATCATCAAAACATTGAACTCACTTATTGCATAATTATCTCCTAATGATAGCTGAAAACTAAAATACAATTGAATTTTTCAAATGTGAATATGCGTAGGTAAACTCATTTATAAGTAAAATTATGCTAGGTACTAAGACAGTACACGTCTGAAATCCACTTGCATGCAAGTTGTTCTTTGCTTTTTCATATTTATTGGTCTACCGGTATTCTTTTGTGTTTTAAATACCGCCAAATGTCAATCCAGTCAAGTTTCTCCAATTTACCGGATATTCTTTGTAGCTCGTGCGCGCAGGAACAAACTCTCAATCAAAACATCAATATTTATACGTCATTAATGCGTAATATTGTTGGTTGGCCGGTTTGGAATGGCCCGTGCTCTATGATTGAAAATTGGGTTTGTTTTTTTAAGTAGGTTACCAGCTTTTCCATCGAGTTTTGCCTCACCTATGTTTTTTTTTGCAATACTTAGGTATTTTCACGATTTTTCCGTGACCATTGAAATCAGAAATTTATTTTTGGTAGCTATAACATAAGTACAAGAAATTATAGAGTAATTAGTAGTAATAATCTGGAGAGGTACAAAAGATACCTACCTACCTAATATTAATATACTTGTCACTTAAACAAAAACAGCATACATACGTTTAAAAGGACAAAAAAAGCGGTCTGCACAAAAGTAAAATCTGGTCAAGACGATGAATCATTGATGAAGTCTTGAACATGACATCGCCGTAAGTTTTCTTACGTTTGTAAAAACAGTAGTGAAATAAATGAGTGAAGAGTACGCCACCGGCACGTTAAGTATTGACGGAGCTAAAAGCCGTGACGTGACGCCACACGAGCGGTTCAGTCGGACGCAAGTAAATGTGGGTACTGTAAGACACAGGTAACTAACTAAAACTATACTAGTTATAAAAATACTCGGGTCTTGGGTGTTGATATTTATATATTTAATATGTATCTATCTATGTATTTGTGTAGATTTATCAGCTGTCCGATACCCATAACACAGGCTCTGTCTAGCTTGGGGTCGGATGGCCGTGTGTGAGACGTCCCCACATAAAAATTTAAAAATTAGAGATTAAGCGAGGTTTAACTACCTGATACCGCAACCACATAACTTATTTTTATCATTCATATTTAAACTTCAACATTCTACATTACCAAATATGTAACTGATATTAAGCATAAAGTATTTAAAAAAACTCAATGAATATCATAAAAGTCAGTATCTATGCCTATTTATAATTAGACTATATTTTTATCTACCAAAACAAATTAATTTACAGTCAAACGATTTGTTTAAAATCAATTTATTTGAACAAAATTTATTCACTCGTACATAACCCCGATATGCCAATTAATAAAACCGATGCCCGAAATCGAATAGTCTCGATTAAACCCGATTAATCCATCGAAATCGACTTTCTCACGCAAAAGTATAAAATCATCGATTAATGTCCATAGAATACCCCTTATCTGGAGATCTCATTCCGATAAATTTATTAAAAATTTCTAAGAAATTTTATCTTTGAAATTATCATTTAAAAATATGTATTAGTCGAGCAGGCAGGCAGAACGCCTGTATGGTTCGGCCCAATCATAAATTGGCGTTCTTAATTATTAATTTTGTTAAGTACCAGATAAGATATATTTGTACAACCTGACTGCGCCTGCCCCGGTCATCTGTAACGCTAACAATTTTATTCCTTTTATATAATTTTTCATAGATTATTCAATAAGACAGAGGATGCATAACTTTCTCTAGAATGTTTTTGAGTACATGTTATGTGTTAAGCTGGTGGAAATTGACGCGTCTGATCTATCCAATCTGAAACTATTACGTTAATATTTTTTACTTAGTATGTCCCTTTCGGATAAATAATGCAACACTTTCTTATATCATGATAATAGCGATAAGAGCTCCATTTGTACATAAATATGTGTTTAGTAGATTAAGTTTTTTTGTAATTTTGTCCACAAATAAATAATATATTATCTTGTGATCAGTCATTAACTCTTAGCCGACATATTCAAGCAAGCAAATACATTTTAAATTCAGCCATTGCGGCCAAATCTCTATTTATTACCGGGACAATGCTCGGGCCGCGTAGCGCCATACAAAAGACATCAACGCAGGTTGAAAGTTCTAAGAATAAACTTTTTATTTGTTCCAAGCTTGAACCTATAAATTGTAACACTCCAATATTTCAATTTAAAAAATATGTATTTAATATTATTGGAACTGTTACATGTACGTAAATACATATCATGTATTTGTGTGTTTTTATGACGGTCAAAAACAAACTTAAACATAATTCTCGATAAGATTTCTTGTTCCGTTATTCGGTAAGAAATTAATTAAAAGTTGAATTTTATTAATATCAATGTAAAAAACAGTTAAAAATTATTTTTTAACAAAATATCTACCAGACTAAATATTATGATGATTTTTAACCGACCTCCAAAAGGAGGTTTTCAATTCGTGTGTATGTATGTTTTTTGAACCTCGCAGTAAGAAGTCTCTATACTCCTCACGCACCCGGCAACACATCCGTGGATCGCAGGCGTCGTCGCGATCGTAGCAGCAGATTACACTTGGAGAGACATTATAAATTATATTTATTACTTATATTCGGGCCCACTGGCCTGGCTTGTTTGTTTAACTTTGTTTAACTCTATCATATGGCACACGACTGCCACGCCCTCTGAGAATCGGGCTCGGTGTATGACCCCTTTGGATTTGAACGTGGGCGGATAATCGGACATATATTTTTTGGACTTATTATTATTTATTTATTATTATTACGCTCACGAGCAATTAAAAAGTTCCAGTGACATATGGAACCGCAATACTGCTATTGCGGATCCATATGCATGGAATTTTTACATTTCTCGCGTGTGTATTTTAAAACAGAAAAAATGATACAGTGCAGCGAGCAGGATTCGATACTATTTTCGAATCTACACGAAGGGTCGCTTTTACCAAACGCTAAACGTGTTTAAATCAAATTTTAAATACATTTTGTACTAACTGACAGACGTATGACAGGCTACTAAAATACGTTTAGCGTTTGGTGAAATTCCACCTCACATTAGGAAAAACAAATATCACTTTTGGAACTAACTTTGCCTTACATTTTGACAGTGACAGTTGACGATACGCAACGTTAACGGAGGATCGAAACTTATGATCGCGACTCAGGTAGATCATAGTAAAATCATTTTGCAGACAATACAGTGGTAATAAAATCATGTGTGTATACGGTGAAAATTGATATTTTTGATATCAATAGGTAAGATCATTAAATGTCACATAACGATTAAATCCAAATAAAATTCGTTGAATAGCATAATCTCTTGAAAACTTGTAATTGTTTTATCCGTATTGATTTCGCCCTTTAGCTGTGCAATTCTATAGCGTAGAAATCGACTTTCCTTTTTTTTTAATTATATACTGTTGCACTAAAGCTTCTGATTGGACTTTTTTTTAAACTTTATTTTATACTATCGTGCTTAGTTTTTATCACCTTAACACGAAGAAGATCTTAGTGTAAGAGTTTAACAACTTGAACAATAAGCTTGTAAGACTTGTACAAAAACAATTTTTTTTTTTTTTTTTCTAAATGAAACCTATTTACTGAAGTCGGCCATAAGGGACTTATTCAGCTTTACCCTAACTGTGGGGGAGGCGCCGATAGGCGCCTTCACCCAGTTAAAAAGAGAGACCTACCTAAATGACCCGTCACCAGATGGAGGTGGTGAGAACCGGCCAGGAATGTACCTGACGCGGGTATAGTACCTGTTTTGGTGGAGAAGGATCCTAGCCCTACGATTCGGACCGGCAAAAGGCCGAGACCGAGTGTGAGTCCCTCCCCCGGGTCTGGGGCGGGGTGTGTAAAAGTTAAGTGGGACAGTTGCCGAGGCAGGGGTCGGGGAGTCAAAGGTTTGCAACTCCCTAATACGGACAGTGATCTCATCGTCCGGGTCACAGAGAACGTGTCTCGGACGACGTCGTCTCTGTTTGAACTCAGGGAAAACGTGATAGTTAGCCGGTTGGCTAATTAGTGGGTTCGGGTGATTAACCGCTTGGTCGAAGTAGCGGTTTGAGGAGACTTTGAGATACTGTCGGATAGTAGGGATTTGCAAATCTTTGTGCAAGTTGAAATTGCGGACGTACCAAGGCGCGCCTGTCGCCCTGCGCAGGAATCTATTTTGGATTGCTTGTAAAGAATTGATATATCTGTTTGAAGCATGAGCAAACACTACGCTAGCGTAGGTCATGACGGGTCTTATGCAAGTTAGATAGAGTCTCACTTTGCTGCGTAGTGAGAGCTTTTTGCTTCGAAACAGAGGAGTTAGTTCTTCCTAAATAGAGAGAAGCTCTATTCCTAACCCTACGTATATGACTAGCAAAAGACAGTCTGCTGTCGAAAGTGACACCCAGATATTTGACATGGTCGGACCAAGGGATAGGCTTGCCGAACAGAGTGATGTTGGGTTGAGGAGCAGTGTTGGGCCGGCGGAGAGCCCGTGAAAAGTACACTGCGGTACTTTTCTCCGGGTTCACCTCCATTCTCCATTTGCGAAACCATTCGCCGAGGGCGTTGGTTGCGCTTTGGAGATGCCCGTGCTGGACTTTGCCTTTAAACCTATCCCTTAAGTAGATCGCTGTGTCGTCAGCATATAATGCTAGCGACACATGCGTATGTCTGGGGATGTCACTTGTGTATAAGGAGAAAAGAAGAGGAGCTAGAACTGACCCTTGCGGGACACCTGCACGAATCGGATGAAGAGATGATCTGGAACCCTCGACGCGAAACTGGAAGTAACTTGTACAAAAACAAAAGATAACTGAACTACTAAATTCTAATCTGTGTTCGTTCAACGCTATCGGTTGAAAAAGAACGTTACATTAAACAAATTCGAATAATTTAATTCGATTATATCGATCGTCGTGTCAAATCTTGTTATTATATTTACGTGCGTGTTAACATGATCTAAAAAGTTGATATCTTGACTTCGTATCTCAGCTTGGCATGGTGTCGACGGGTTGTTTCTATATGATCAGAATGAGTCATAATTATTACCTCTCTTATGCCAGGAAGGAACTTTAAGCTTTGGTCGGCTTTAAATCTATTTCTGCCAAGGTAGCAATATAGGTATTTAAAGTTGACATTTTAGTTCCTTTGTGCAACTGAGTGTATAATAATTCTATCCTTTTGGTTAGTTGTTTAGGTATATTGTTGAATTAGATTAAAAACTTTAGCTGCATTTTTGTGTGTAATACATGGTAATACAAAATATGTTTGTCAAACTTATTTTTGTTTAAAATTAAGTTGGTAACAATACGTCCTCTTCTTCTTCTTCCTTGCCTTATCCTTATTTAGGGTCGACTTTGTTCGTCCGTTTGTTGTTTATTGTTGGTAACAATACATCCTATAATACCTAATTGCAAAAATTATTTAATGTTAATAAGGTAGTAGTAGATTTTTTATATTATTATCCTACATGAATTTGAAATTAGATGAATGGATCAGATGGGAAGTGTTAACAATAATTTATTCTCAATATAAACACTAGTCTAAAGAGATCGATTAGCCGATAAGTTCTTTGTTCTTACATTCTATTCATTCATAGTATGGTTACAGCATGTTATAAAAATATGTAGATCACATTGTAAATACTTACCTATAAGTAAGTACCTATAGTCTTTGGTTTTTCTTATGATAGCTGCATTTTGTCTGACTGGTAGATGGTTGATAAGTACAAATTACCTTAAGTCAAAGTCAAAGTCAAATATTTTAATTCATCGTATAAATATTTTTTTTTTCTGATGAACGTCAATTTTTACAAACTACTCTCCGTGTGGATAAGGGGCTCAATACCTAATCCTTAAATAGTTATGTCAGATATTCGATGTCTGCTGGCAGGCAAACCTAGCAGGATATAGAAGATGTATCCAGTCTTCAAAGAGGTTACTGAAAAAGCGACAAAATCACCAGCTTTGTAGCTGTACCTTCAAGAATTTTATAATAAGTATCATCACGACCCATTACGTCCCCACTGCTGGGGCACGGGTCTCCTTCCAATGAAGGAAGGGTTTAGGCCTAGTCCACCACGCTGGCCAAGTGCGGGTTAGTGGACTCCAATACAAGCAAGCTTGTGCTGAGAGAGTTGTCGGGTAAGTGGGCAACCCGACTGTCAGATGTTTTCAAGCAGCTCGAAGGCCTCTGACTAGGCTTAACGACTCTATGCCGAAGCAGCAACTGGGACCCACAGCTTAACGTGCCGTCCGAAGCACGGAAGCGTCCAGAACTGTCACGGTCATACAATGGCTGACCGTGCCAGTTGTTGCTTAACCTCAGTGATCAGTTACAATCACTGAAGCCCGCTCGACTATGGACGCTTCATAAGTCTCATAAAAGTATAGTCTCTTAAAACCTATCTTCGCTTCTAATCTGTAAATATTACGGCCACATATTACGGCTAGACAACGCCGTCCATCGCGGTGTCAGAGGTCGGTAGTGGACGTATTAAAAATGGCGGACGACAACGCATGCGCAGGCGCAGCGCACCTGTTTGCGCGCGCACTGCGAATCGGTCACTGAAAACGTTGCGTGCGGTCGAATTGGACGGTGTTATGCTAAATTGTAAAAGTAGAAAAATGTCGTAGGAAAAAAAAAGCTATTCATAAAACTTATTCTGTGGAAGGCACTTTCTTTTATTTAAGCTTGTATGCACGTATTAATTACGGCATGAAAGTATTATACCTCTGCTATCCATGTATGTAATCTGCATTGGATATTTTACTAACGTTGAAAAAGTCTAAAGAAAGCAGATCTGTTATTTCATAATTTTCCGCAATTGCGGTACCTATTAATTAACCCAATACCTATTTATAAAAGAAAACAATTTATTTACCTTATTAGTTAGAAATATTCTGATGCGCTTCAAATGTATTTCAATATTGTAGACGGCATCAATAAGCTAGCCTTTTGCCGTTTAAAAGTAATGAGGTACTATTGTCACTGGAACATTTTCATTGCTCGTGAGTGCACATAGTTCGTGCATAAACCCATCCAAAGGTGTAAAGGTGAGACGCGTTTATTTCGCGACAAATGAGACCACTAGCCCGCTGCTAGCCGCCATGCATCACCTTTACCACACACAACACTTTTCCAGTACCAACTTACACCTTATCCCAAACATATAAGATATCTTCAACAGCTCAAAATAAAAGAAAAACCTCCCCATTTGAAGAAATATTTGTACTTGTTTTGCATGTGGTTTGACAGGACAAATTAGTTTAAGAAGTTTGATACATTTGACTCCGCTGTTATGGGTATTAAATAGTCAGATTAATGCTTGAGCTTTTTACCCTTTATAGCCTGGCTAAATATTGTTATCGGGTAATTTATAATGTGCGTTCGTTGTTTTATTATTATCCTGCTGTGCCATGTTACTAGTGTTTCTGCACTTGTGTGGTAACACATTATTTATTAGTAGTTGTTGGCCGTAAGCAAGTATCACCATCTAAATGTATTACCTATGAGTGGCCATTTGTATATTTCCGTGGGGTATTATTTAATATTAATTTGGACTCTGCCTGATTGATTCCCACTTTATATAGGTATTTTGTTTTTTGAAGAACTTTGTATTCGATAATACCTACTATGTATTTTTGGTGCTATTTTTTTGTAATATTATAAATAACATTTTTTTTTATTAATCACGAATGCTCTCTAGTATATAAATTGAAAGCATGATTCCTAAAAATAGTTGCTTCGGTACTTAGTGATGGATACCGACATCTAACTAAATAGTATAATGTAATATATTTAAAACAATTTACACGATATATTTCAGTCCAAAATAAGTAAGAATAAATTGTGTAAGCATTGAAAGTATGTTTTTTTCCCTTGTTTATACCAATTGTGTGAGTAACATAACTAAATTAGCATAATTATCGAGGTTAAGGATGTTCAGGGAGGCGATGTATGTGTGTCAGTCTGAGAATACCAGAAATGGCATTGGCATAAAACTGAAGCCTTAATAAATAATGACAAAGTTAAATTTTCAAAAATGAAAGCATTTGAATGGTGTATATTAAGATATTTTCTATGGAAATTAGTAAAAGTTACCTGTAAAATTCAGGTAATTTCTTACCATACATGGAATCATTTTATATTAAACTAGCTGTTCCCGCGAGCTTCGCTCCCCCTTTAAAAGTTATCCCGTGGGAATTTCGGCATAAAAAGTAGCCTATGTTCTTTCTCAAGGTCTAGACCATATGTATGCCAAATTTCATTCAAATCCGATCAATAGTTTTGGCTTTAAAGAGTAACAGACAGACAGACAGACACAGTTACTTTCGCATTTATAATATTATTATAATATACTATGTTTATTTATCTCGACTTTTGAGGTCGGTGTTTTTAAACTAATACTCCCGCTCTGAAACCTTCAGAGAAGAGGAGCATCAGTGTCCCCGTGTACATAACTGAATCTCCTAAAACCTTACTAACTATAGTTGATGTGTGGATGGCTGCCTGCTTCTGCATGATATGTATGTTTATTTTTGCTTCTAACTTATTACAATATCTATGTAGACTTTTTGCAACAATTCCAGTGGCTCCTATTACTGTTGGTATTATTTGTGTATCCGTGTTCCATAATCTTGCTATTTCTTTTTTCAGAAGGTGATATTTGCTTAGCTTTTCTATTTCTTTTGCTCCGATGTTGTAGTCTGATGGTATTGTTATGTCTATTAAGTATGTTTTGTTTTCTGCTTTATCTGTATATATTATGTCTGGTCGGTTGTGTGTGACGATAACATCTGTCTGTACCGGCATCTCCCACATTACTTTTGCTTCTTCATTTTCTTTAACTTGTGGCTGTGTTAAATCCTCCTTCCACCATAAATCTGTACTATGTAGGTTATGTTTTTTGAGCAATGACCAGTGAACATATTGTACTACGTTGTTGTGTCGTTTTGTATAGTAGGTGCCTGCCAGCTTATCGCATCCAGAGGTAATGTGTTGTATGGTCTCATCCTTAGTCGCGCATAGCCGACACCTACCGTCTATTTCCTTTCTTAAAATGTCTCTCTCGTGCTGTCTTGTAATAACTGCTTGATCTTGAATGGCGAAAATCGAAGCTTCTAATGTTGATGACACTGGCTGTTTCTTGAGCCATCTGAATGATAACTCTCTGTCTATATTATCTTTTTGAAGAACTGCCTTACAAAATTGACCATGAAGTGGTTTTTCCTTCCAGGTGTTCATTCTCTTTTTAATTACTGCGCTTTTTATTTCTTTATCGGTGTATATATATAGTTAGGATTAGGATTAGGATTTATCTTTTGTATTTAGATACATATCCTAAATGACAATGGGCGTTTTGGGACCTATGTCCAATAAAGATGAGACATACATTGTTGGATAGCTCTTTTCAAGTGAGCAAAAAAGTATTATGACGACAAATCCGTATCAGTTGTCCATTTTGAAATATATTCGTCGGAAGGAAGTATTTTTCTATGGCATTGCACTCTTTCTCCTGATGACAGTTAGGGCGTAATACACGTAAACACGTATTATTGAAATTGGAGAAATTACTTTCAACTGGTTTTATTTACTGAGATAATAAACAAATATAATATTATATGAAATATGATCATTTTGTTATAAAAATTAAAAATGAATGTGAAAAACTAACAAAAACATTAAAATTACAGAAATAAAATATAAAAACTTTCAAGGTACGATTACTTTAATTGGACAGTAAATCAAGACTAGCGCTTCCGTTATTCATATTCTGCAAAAAAATACCTTTTCAACGACGTAGCGTGTTTTGAAACTATACAAGGCCAGAACGCAGAGGTTGGGACTGCTCACGTATATTTTCAAATTAAAATAGTGCCATGTTTTACTTGAAAGTATACAAGGCCATTACGCACTAATCGCGTATAATTTCAAGTAAGTTGGGCCAAAATTATGGCTTGAAAATATACTGCAGCAGTTACCACTGCGTACTAATCGTGTATATTTTCAAGTGCCAAACGGCAATGCGAGCACTTGAAACTATACGTGATTAGTTACCAGGTAGCCCTTTTGAATTGTTGCTCTCTCTTTCTTTCATGCGAAATAGTAATAAGTGTATTACTTTCTAAACATTGCATGATCATTCCGCATTTGGCATTGTTTTCGTAACGTGTTTTTTGTTTACATCGTACATTAAAAAGTAAATTGATTTAAATTAAACTGTAGAAGTATGTAAATAGTAAAAATGATCTCAGAAGAGGATGTAGAACAATTCATAAAAGACGAATAAAAGGTGACTTCATAAATTGAGGGAAAATATGTCTGTAATAGTTCTATAGGGTAATACCTACTACACTCACGAGCAATGAATAAGTCCAAATAGCAAAAAGTCAGTACCAAATGACCCCAATTTTTTAAAACATTTAATTTAGAATTTGATTAAAATTTACGTTTTTAGTTGGTTAGTTATAATAATATTTTAATGCGCTGTTAAATGTACTTTAACATTGCCGACGGCGTCATTACGCTAGTCTTTTCCGTTCAGGAGCCATGAGTGTAGTAGGTATTACTCCTAATTCACATAAATAATAAGATATTAGTATTCATACTTGCAAGTATGATTGCTATTCTTAAATATCAACTTATCAATCAAATTAGAGCTTGTTCATCTTTATTTATTAACATTATATAGGCACCGAAATAGTTAAGTAAATCAGAATCAGCATGTAGGTATAAATTATATGCGTCAAGTACGCCAATCAAGCAATGTGCGTAATAGCAATGTATATTTTCAAGAACGATTCCGTAAATCCCAACTTGAAAGTATACGCGATTAGTACGCACAAATCGTGTATATTTTCAAGTGAAATAATATATTTTTTCACTTGAAACTATACAGTGCTAGTACTATGGGTGCGTTCTGGCCTTGTATAGTTTCAAAACACGCAACGACGTATCACTCATTTCTATTGGTGCTGGTCCCAGCTTCCATATATTGGTGCCCATCATCATTTTTTCACCAAAAAAATAATAATAAAATAATCAAATTGTAACTTAATGAGGTAACAATAAGCGTTATTATCACTTAAAGCGATGTCTCCCAGACAACCTTTGGATGGCTGGAATAAGATATTTATTCAGACGTTTCCAATAATAACTTGACCCAGAGAGGATGCAGTCAGCGACGTGCAAATAATGATTCAGTTCAGTTTCTTGTGTGAAAGGTCAAGTAGGATATGTATGAATAAATATTTTGCCTTTAGCACTTACTTCACTTACTGGAAAAGGGCCAAGTACTTGGAATGTACCGTAAATGCGTCATATTTATCATCATCATCGCCATACTCGTATTGTACTGTACCTAACAAAGTGAAATTTTATCAGTTATATTCTCATTCTTATCGCGACATCATACAGTTCTTTATCACCTGAGCCACCCTTTTTGGCTGACTAAACAACTTTTGGATCATTCCGTATAAACTACATACACTCTATTCCATGTCTTATTCTACGCCAACACTCTTCGATGATTCACAGATCCATAAGGCATGCCCACACTGCACTGGGGTCACTCTCTAAATGAATGAAGAAACGAACGATAACTGTCACTCAATCGGCACGTTTAATACAACGTGATAGAGTCTTGGTTCGTGCAGCGCTCCGAAGCTTAGGAACAACAAAAGTGCAGCCTTAAAAACGACTCTATCACGTTGTATTAAGCACGTTCGTTGTGACAATTCTCGTTCGTAAATTTAAAGAGTAACCCCCTTAACACAAAGCTCAGGGCTGCATGGAGTAACAATATAGGTGAGAGGTAACTGATTTAATGTTTGATTAATTTACCTGATTACAAAGCACTAGATATTCAGATACGATCGATTGTCTAGATCTGTTTTGGTCAGGTTTAGCTGTGGGAGTTCTAACAATTACGTACCTATCTTTAATAAAACTTATTTTTAGATAACTGACGGGAAAAGTTTATTAAAATGGAGGTCGTCTTTCAGTTCAAAATTTTACTTTAAAAGTTAATAATGTTTATTTTTACGAAAAATGCGTCTTTAAGCGTACACTGGTAAGTCTGTGGCTGACCGTTTCACCATGGTGACATACCATAGGCCATCTCTATGGATCTATGGCGAGGGAATAAGTCAACAGATTGGCATAATTAATCATAAAGATCAATATTGCTACACATATGTTAATGGCTGCATTAATATCTATTTCGCCCATCCACTGATTGCTTTTATATCAGCGTAGGTTTAAACGATGCAGTTAATGAGGTAGAGTTCAGAAATTGAGTAACATTAGTTTGGTTTATAGCGTAAGAGGTGTAGTATTAAATAAAGATTACTCATTCATCTGATGCATTCGATATTCTGGGTTGAAGATATAATGTAGCGAATTTGAATTTAATTACTCACTTAGAAGTGAATGAGTTATCTTCCTTCCCAAAAAAATAGTATTTACCAAAACATATTAGAACTCTGTTTGCTGCCTGAGGTAGGTGGGAGTATATTGATTAGATAATATAGATTGATTCAACACTTGAAGGATTAATGATAAAGACAGGTAGCTGATAGTGTTTGTAGTCTAAGGTGACTGAGGACAGAATGTATATCCTATAGTTAGTGTTTGTGATTCTTTCATTGTGCCTATATGTACAATAGCTGTTCCCGCGCGCTTCGCTTCGCCTTAAAAAGTTTTCCCGTGGGAATTCCGGGATAAAAAGTAGCCTATGTTCTTTCCCAGGGTCTAGACCATATGTACACCAAATTTCATTCAAATCCGTTCAGTAGTTTTGGCGTGAAAGAGTAACAGACAGACAGACAGACAGACAGACAGACAGACACAGTTACTTTCGCATTTATAATATTAGTATGTACAATGTCAATTGCAAAATATAATTTACGATCATTTGGGTTTTCCCTTGGCATCTATATGCATCTATAGATGTTGCCAGTAAAAAAATATGTTACCAAATGCGAGTAACGAGTATGTAGGTAAACTATTCATAAGTATCTAGGTAAATGTGTAGATTTATTAATTATAATGAAATTCTGCAAATGATTAAATCTGAAAACCTTTTTGAAAAAGATAAAGATACTAAAACTTTTTAATATTTTGCGAGTATTGAATACTCATACATTTCCTAAGGCTGGTAACTCCGAGAGATCATTGCCGATACGTGAGCGTGCGCCGCTGATTGACAGCACAATATGTCACATGCTAATGTTTGTGGAGGGCGCGTCTGAAGGTTTTACACCCTGTATAAAGTATATTTATGGGGTATAGGTGTTGTTGCAAATTATCTCTTCCCGATTACAATTAGGGGAAACATTATTGCCCGTAGTGGTTGAACATTCATGGAACATGGCTACTAAATAAACTAATTCGCGAAAATTCTAATTATAACAGCTAATAAATAAATCTGCGTTAATTTTGCCAATGAGAAAACATATAGGTAATAAATACATAATACTTAGGTCGGATTTATTTCCATTCTATCTAAACGATATTGGTTAATCGAACCAGATCAGACGCAAACCTTCGCTTCAAGACAGCACTGGCGCCGCGAACTATTTACCTCCTATATTCCAACACCAATTTCCACATACATAATATAAATGTATTATTTGTAAACGTTTTAACTCATATTTGCTCTGTCGGGTAACGCTCGGCGATCAACATGTCTTCAAACATGTCGGCCGACATGGGACGATGAAATGTTCATGGTATTCACTGTCCACACTATTCGTCCCTTGTCACTTTGATAAACCAACCAAAAACACGCCTTTGCACAAAGGAAATATGGATCTGAACAGGCTACAGAGCGGGTCAGTTTAATATGAACGATCGGTATTTGTGTAGCCGAGATCCAAAGGTTTCTAGACCGTAAAGGGACAAATAAAGTTGAAAGGGAATGCCTTTTTCGGTGCGAGTGCAAAGTAAATAAGTCGGTGGCAAAAAAGTTCAAGTGAAGAAAGCTTCCGCATTGTTTGAATTCAAATTTCATTTTTGAGATATTTTCTTTGTCATTCAGCGTTGTTCATAATAATATACTTTCTAATGCTTACATTTAACGTTATAAAATAGAATATAAATAAATGTATAAACAATTAATAAAGTTAAAGTAAAATAGAGACTTCGATCGTTATGAAAGATCGCAATTTGCATCCGCAGCAAAGTGATCCGATAGAGAACTTAAGTCACCGAAACAGCTCACCACGTTAGTAAGCTTAGATGGCTGGACACATGTGTCAAAGAAGTTATAGCAGAACAGAAAATCCTTACTCATTATAGCCTTATATACTTACTAAACACAATATAATTACTCTTCTACTTTAGCATTACTGGCCTCCAGTCTAGATGTAAAATAAACCGACGCAGAAGACCTAGTCAGACCACTCCAGATAGGAATCACCATTATTACCGGCTGCCCATTACTGGCTGAGGAGTGAGGATTCATTACCTTGTCCATCTAGCTAATGCAAACAGAGCGAACAGTAGCTAAGTGCCATCATTGCTTAGCACTTAGTGTAAGCTATTTCTGAAGCTTGTCTGCATTCGGATGAGTTAATAATTTTACTATGTACTTACATATACTTAATTTCGCTTTGTATGTAAGTTTATTGTATTAAAATTGTTAATAATAATGAATCAAAGATGAGATATGGCCAAAATAAATCAAAGTTATCATGTCAGTCACAAAATGCCAATACCGGCCGTGCCGGCGCGTGTTTTGAAACTATACAAGGCCAGAACGCAGAGGTTGGGACTGCTCGCGTATATTTTCAAATTAAAATGATGCCATGATTTACTTGAAAGTATACAAGGCCATTACGCACTAATCGCGTATATTTTCAAGTAAGTTGAGCCAAAATTATGGCTTGAAAATATACTGCAGCAGTTACCACTGCGTACTAATCGTGTATATTTTCAAGCGCCAAGCGGCAATGCGAGCACTTGAAACTATACGTGATTAGTTACCAGGTAGCCCTTTTGAATTGTTGCTCTCTCTTTCTTTCATGCGAAATAGTAATAAGTCTATTGCTTTCTAAACATTGCATTATCATTCCGCACTTGGCATTAATTTCGTAACGTGTTTTTTGTTTACACCGTAAGTTAAAAAGTAAGTTGATATTAAACTGTAGAACTGTTGTTAATAGTAAAAATTATCTCATAAGAGGGTGTAGAACAATATTCATAAAAGACAATTACGGTGAATTCAAAACTTGATAAAAATATGTCTATAATAGTTCTATAGGATAATACCTACTACACTCACGAGCAATGAATAAGTCCAAGTAGCAAAAAGTCAACACCAAATAACCCTAATTTTTTTAAACCATTAAATTTAAAATTTGATCAAAATTTACTATTTTAGTTGCTTATAATAATATTTTGATGCGCTGTTAAATGCACTTTAATATTGTCGACGGCGTCATTAAGCTAGTCTTATCCGTTTAGGAGTGTAGTAGGTATTACTCTTAATTCATTTAAATAATAAGATATTAGTACTTATGCTTACTTGCAAGTATGATTGCTATAAATATCAATTTATCAATCAAATTAGAGCTTGTTCATCTTCATTTATTATCATTTTATAGGTATGACAGACAGAACAAGTCAATTGCAGTCATTTACATTTACCGAAATAGTTAAGTAAATTAGAATCAGCATATAGGTATAAATTATTTGCGACAAGTACGCCAATCAAGCAATATGCGTAATAGCAATGTATATTTTCAAGTACGATTCAGTAAATCCCAACTTGAAAGTATACGCGATTAGTACGCACAAATCGTGTATATTTTCAAGTAAAATATTTATTTTTTTCACTTGAAACTATACAGTGCTAGTACACTATGGGTGCGTTCTGGCCTTGTATAGTTTCAAAACACGCCGTGCCGGCCCTAATCTTTTTATATAATATTGACGATTTTAGTTGCAAATTTTCTGATGCGCTGTTAAATGTACTTATTTGTAATTGGCTGTTTTATATTGCAGACGGCGTCATTTAGCTATTTCCGTTTAGCTGTAATTTGGTGCTATATGACTGAAACATTTTCATTGGTCGCGAGTGTAAATACCGACAGTCTTCCTCACCACTTTGCCATACAAATCATACAATACTTTTTGGTCTTGTTATAACTTAACAGTCATCGGTAGCGAGTACACTCGGCGCTATTATTTGCTTTATGAATGGACCAGAAACGGCTCGGACCACCGTAAAAGGATCTGAGTTCAACAGGATTGAAATGGTGTAGTCCTTTAATGGTTTAAGTATATTTGTATGTTTTTTTTTTATTTGGCATAAAAAGTAAATGTGCAAATTTTCCTCACGATTTTTCTTTTACCGTGTGATATTCAGTTTTTCAGCTAATACATATATTATAAATCGATTGACATATTCAGACGCCATAAGGCTTTTCAAAAGTTTTTTAAAGATATATTCATTATCGGCAGTGCATTGTGTGATGATTTGTCACTACAAAATTAATGAGTTTTTGAGTGTCATTGTTTTGAACAAATTCATTGCTTATAATCAAAAGGTAGGTATAATGTTTTTTGTTATTTCTTTAATATATGTGAGCTTATTTTGCATCATTTAGGAACTGTCCTTTTTGACAAACATTTCAATGGTCCGCAATTGAGATCATACCCAAGACTTGCCTTTTTGCTAACAAATTGAATTCATACGTTACTGCGGGGCCACACAGAGATTATAAATCCAGGATAAATTATATTTAAGTGTGTAGTATTCAGATAGGTATTGATAAACTTGTGATAACTATAATATCAGCTGGAAAAGTTAACATCACAATATATTCATATAATGATTATCGTGAGGATCTCAACATTAAACCTAAAACATACCAAATTAATTTCTTTCTTTCAATGGCTTACATCAAAATAGTGCATCGTAATACAGTGAAAGCACTTAAATTCCTCAACTCATCATAATAATATTCAGATCAGAGTCAACACACAGACAGACGTTCACAATAGTCTAGTGTTGAGACGATCAGAAGGGTTACTCTATACTGAAGAAATACGAAAGAACGAGAGCTGTATCGTGCAATCGGCACGTTTACTACAACGAGATAGAGTCGTGGCTCGAGCAGCAGCGCTTAGAAATTTTGTTTTTGGTCGTATAGAGTGACCCCCAGATGCAGTAGCGTACATTGTTCGATTTATTATTGTTATTTTAACAGAGCATGCTCGATGCTATTGACGTAAAGTGCGAGGTGAGTTTCATTGATAAACATTCATCGCCATTGTTAAGATCGGAATATATTTGGCAGATTTCAACTGCATTAAAATAAAACTCATATGCTTTGTAGTACCTACATACGTTAGGTATAAGTTTTATTATATCACTCAAAATCATTTAGTATGTTTAGGATAAAGTGAAAGGGGATATTTACTGAAAATGGATGTGGTGCCAAAAATTGGTATTGATTCATCATCATTGCCATTATTGGTTAATTATTATCATCCGCCTACAATAATTAAATCACGAATTTGATTTGATTCCATAAACTAATAACGATTTCGAAATTCCCGCTACTCATTCCTTTAAAGAACGTAGGGCAAAACACCCAATAACTGACCACCTTAAGGGAGTTGTTCCAGTAATTTATCTGTAGCGGGCTCAATTCTTATCGCTTATTAAATCCGATTTTTGTTTTAGAAACTAGAATAACAGAGCTACATTCCTGAGTAAATAGCAAACATGTAGAAGTTACTCATTTTTTTATATATTTTTGCAAACAAAAAGTAGTGATTTTCCCAGTAACTGACCACTAAAATCTAGTAACTGACCACACTCGATGCCAGTAACTGACCACCAATTTAAAATGGTTTAAAAATTGAATTATGATTAAATCTTATTGTTATTTATTTATTTGATTACTTCATGTAATAGTACCGATCCTCTGCTCTCTTTTAATGTGTGACACATCACTTTTGCTCAAGGTTTCTTAACTGAAAAGTGCATTAAATTAATTAATCAGATTAATGCATAATTTAAATGATATCTTATGCTAATAATCAACCATTTATTTATTAAAAATACAAGTTTATGCATTTTTGTTAAATACTAAAAACAAAGGAATAAACACACATGCATATAGTGAACACGCATTTTAAATTTACAGCTTTCAGGGAGATTAAGTGGCCCCAATGTAGTACCTTCAGATAAGTCACAGAAAGGGCGATTTTGTTTGTCCGGAACAAGCCAGGATCAGTGGGACAGGCCCATGAAGCTATTAGTATTCTTATTCTATTCTTATTCTATTCATGGTGCCAGAAACGAGCAATTTCTTAAATATAAAGTAGCGAATCCAAGCGCTAAAGCCGGTCTTTTCCATATTCGGTATCAACTGATGAGGAGGAGGAATTGTATTGTCGGCCTGGGAAAACATAAATTCCCTGCCGGAAAAGTAGGCCCTTTCCCCGCCGGTCCTTTCAAGGATGTAGGACCAGAGACAGATGGTTTTCATTATTGCTGAGTCATTGAGGCTAGCCATTGTAATTATGACCGAATCAGATATTGGGGGTTAATTTTTCAGGATACAAAGATGGATGCCTTGACGAACGGGATTTCAATGACTATGTTGAGGATTCAACTGGAATATTTAGGATGCTGTTGAAACGTGCTTTCGTAGGTAAGTATTTGGCCAAAGACAGGAGTAGTCATTTCTGCAAGGGGGACAGGGAATCTTTGCCTCGTTGAAGAGGCGTCACTGAAGCAGAACATCGCTGTACTTTCTGCATTTTCCGCTGCTGGACTAATGTGTCCACCAATGATGGTATAGCGTTGCCAGTGGATTCCGGATAGTTGTGGTATCGGTTCCAAATGGCTGGGTTGTTGGTCGTGGTAACAACTTATAGAAGAATGCCCCATTTCTTGTGTGCCAATTTTACCGTTCTGTTTGAAATCCGCTGGCCGTTCATAATGCCATTGAAGGGTGTATTGGTGCACCGGCTGAGGGTGCAAGCATTGTAGTGATGCTTTCTTTTTCCTATTTTGCTGAAGTGGCTTTGCCTGTCTTAGGATAAATGTCGAGGCGCGTTTCGTCGGTAACGTATATTCGGGTTGGGTCATTAATAGCGTCATTGAGGTCTTGTTCGCCAAGTGCTTTTGTGCTCGGGGAACCAATTTCATCTGGTTCACAAGCGCTGGCATTGGTTAGGTACGCCTTCAGCTGTTCTGAAGATAGCATTTGAGTATCTTTTCATAGAGTGAGATGGTGAAAGTCATTTGTCTCCTGGTCTTGCATTCTTGAAGGGACTGCTCCAAGGATTATCTTTAAGGAAAAATGGTGACATCTGTCTTTATCCTGGAGAATCCACATTATCCTAGGCTGATAGTATGCTCCACTAGCGTTTTTATCTTCCTCATCAGCTAATACCGAATCTGGAACAAACTTGGACTTTGTGTTTGAATTCTCTATATTTTAAAAGGTGCTTGCATGTCACCCTGAATTATTTTGGAATGTCTTGTTGATCCTAGTTTGTGTCAGACAAGTGGAATTGCCTTTTCTATACTTTTTTTGTTATCTTGGCGCTTCTTCATCTCGCTGAAAGCTGTAAAAATATATCATATATAATAATACCAGTAACTGACCACCAATTTACCCAATAACTGACCACCTATGTCAGTAAATGGAAGGAGTGAAGATAGAATGCTCATATTTTGACACAAGAAAATGGCACATATGAGCTTTAATATTACGTTCTTATTTTGCCTAAATTCAGCTTCAACCAAAAATCCTAATAACCGACATAGGTGGTCAGTTATTGGAAAATCACTGTTTTGTCGTCCAGTAACTGTCCACCCCATTAAAAACAATCAAACGGGAAATAACAAGCTGAATCTTATCAAAAACGTAATCTTTATAATTAAATCTATATGGTATAATTTTTTCTTTCAATGATTTCAATTTTTTTCATGGTAAATTTTACGATCAAAAAATTCACTTACCTTAACAAATACGTTAGTCACAACTGCAATTTACTCGGTTCGCGCGCCAACTGAACTTTTTCGATCGCTCACTATCCATCTGTTGGCGGCTGGCAAAATCTTTTGTATCAGTAATGCTCTCAATGAACCACAAAATTGACTGGATGTTCACTAGATGTCCCTGCTGGGCTATATTTCTTATTTTTTGGAGTTGAAGAGGAAGGTGGTCAGTTACTGGCACATGGTCAGTTACTGGGTGTTTTGCCCTAATTTTGGAAATATTTGCTCAACTTCCTTTCCATAAATGATTTGCTGCGATTATCAATTAGATGTCCCTCATAAAAATCTCCCAATCAAATTCAAAATAAAACGGAAACAAAGCTTTTTTTTATGGGGTAATCATGTTTATTAAAGTGGTGTCCCAAACGTCATGCTTTGGAGGGTGGATATGATAGGGCAGCAAAGGAGTGGCCATATTTAGATTATGAATTTAGTAAAAAGTCGATAGTTTTCGCTTTCAACTTTTATATATTTGCTGAAAATCGACCCTTAGTGACAATTATGTTATATTTTCTTTTAAGCTTCCATTAGGAGCGGTGGTAGCTCAGTCGGGTGAGCGCCCGCTTCTCAATCAAGAGATGCGGGTTCGAATCCCGGCGCTGACATGTACCAATGAGTTCTTTTAACTTAAGTACAATGTATACCATCGCTCTTACGGTGAAGGAAAACATCGTGAGGAAACCTGCATATCTAGATCTAGCACATCTAGATATGTGAACCCACCAACCCGCAGTGGACCAGCGTGGTGGGAAATGGTCCAAGCTTAGGAAGGCAGTTTAGACCTTGGGGATATGCACAAAGGTTCCACTCGAGAGAGCCAGGTGCAGGTACTGACACCCCCACAGAGAATAGAATAGAATAGAAGCTTCCATTACAGCTTTTATAATTACTATTTTAAAATAATATTATAGGTAGTCTTGGATATAATTATATTATTTCTGTGTGAGTGTTGTATACCCTTATATTATCCAATATAAATGATACATTACAGTATCAGGTTCACAATGTTTTTAAATATTGTAAACAATAACGAATACCTCGCAACATTGAAAATCATCTGATCTGACTCATCGTTGCGTTTCATAATCGCCCGCCCACACCGTGTCAAGTGAGGAGATATTGTTCTAGCAAACGAGATTAGAAGATCAGGCCTTGACGGAACAAAAGTAAATTAATCAAATGACGTAGGTTCTGCTCCGACGAATGAGTCAGCTGTGTGGGAAATGGGGAGCAGAGAAGAGTTGAAATGGCGCTGCATGAAATTATATGCACAGTTGTACAGTCAGCAAAAGAGACAGAGTAACTCTTAAATATTCATATTATTTATTCATTGATTGTATGAATACAGTCACATTACACAAATTAAGAACAGGGAACGTTCCCTTGACAAGAGAATGATGATTCTGTATAGGTACCTAATTAATATCTATATACAAAGGCGGACTTATCATTATCAGCATATTAAAATCTACTGGCCTTTACACCAGTGATGCGAAATAATGTAAGTTTGAAAATTAGCAAATAAGCAGAGTTCAAAATGTTTATTATTGTTTTTTCTAAACATATCATTCCAATAGCACATGTTATTATGTATGATGTAGTTAAAGATAAAAATTTAACCTCTATCCAAATACACAAGTATATCGTTTTCAGAGCATCCTATAAAACTTAAGTACACTTAATAATTAAGTACATTAATACCGACAAGCATGTAGGTGCTTATTTCACCTTCACAAGTCGTAGGTTCGATTCCGGAGGTGTAAGTTTCGATTTCGCATTGTCTATCGCCCGTCAGTTCAAGGCTATGACTTAAATGAATTAGCAGTCATTGATTGAACGATGAGTTTATTTTAATTTTTATAGGACAGTGAAAAGGGAAGATGGGCAAACGATTACTACATAATTTTATATTTTAAGTATAGCTTCTTGGTAGGAAATTATTATATTGTAAAATAAAACAATTTTTTTCGTAATATTTCGTATTCGAACATTAAATAGCAATAAGTACCTATATTTCAAAATCAATTAAAATGAGTTCTTACAATATTTTTGGGCATATTATCATATTTAATAAGTAGCTACATGGTAGTGCACACAAACAATTTAGATTAACCTACTTCCTGAAACCAAGAAAACAAGTATTTGGAAATAAAACCTCTTCTCCTCAAACCGTTGTCCTGAGGTTAATTAATTCACTCTCGTTATTCAAAAGGTCACCTTTTAATTTGCCAACGTGTAGGTAACTCTTAGAAAAAAGGTTTATTGGATTTTTCTGCGTGGGTTGATCTGATGCGAGCAATTAAAGCTTACGTTATGTAATTGTATCGGTTGATTTTGTGACGGGCGTCAAAGGTTTTTGTTGAAACAAACTTTGGAAATCAATTTCGAGGTTAACTTTTAATCACTTTAATTACTCTTTTCAAGTGGTTTTCGAGTACTATGTGGGTTTATGGAGTATATGCTTGTATGTTTAACACTCGTTTACTTATGTCTTAATATAGAATCTGACAATTTTCATTTTGCAAAGGCTTAAATATGGTAGATTATTTTTTATTTAACTGGTATCCCTAAATTAATGAACGAAGAGAAGTCGTAGGTACCACAAAAATTGCAGAAATTATAAAGAATAATAATTTTTGACTTAATACCTAAACTTATTGTGGTTAAAACTATATTCTTTCCAAATCTAAATAACACTAACAGCGTGTTGGGAACCCTCCCACAGGGACCAGGCTTAGAAGGTCTCTTCTACATATAGTTTTAGTTATGTACATAGGTTTAGTTTGTATAATATATAGGTAGTTTAGTTTATTACTAAGTTAAGCATTCATAACTTTTACTAGATTACCTACCTGAAATAATAATTACACTAACATTACATTTTAATAAATCTATTACTAATATTTTGGCTCTATACAAAAATCCTTTGGAACATGGTTTTACCTTACTTGAAATCTATTCAATTACCCTTTTATACCAATTGTATTTTTTTACATATCAAGTTACAATTATGTTTACAGACTAAAATGGGACGCTTGAAGTAGAAATAATGGTAAACCAATATTATTTTACCGGTAAAATTAGAACAGAACGTTAGGTATACTGTTGAAACCTAGCAATACTATAATTTTGTCACTGGTAATTTTTTGACATATAGATAGTATCCTTGTAGGTAACTTACATAATTATACCAAATCTGACTCCACTAATAAAACGCCCTGAATAAGACTATAAAGGTTTAAGATTTTTTTTTACAGCACAAAACATACATTAAAAAATTATCAGTGATATTTCCGTTGGTAGATTATTTAAATTTATCCGGTCACACTGAGCAGCTTTAATTATTGGGCAAACTCTGAAATCTCTAATCAAAATACCTGATTTCACAAGTAGGCTCGCTTTTGGATCTAGTTCGATGGTAAATTGAGATGGGTTAGTAAATATTAGTCGAGGCCGTGAAATTACCCTGAGTGGACATACGTGTTCATTTGACTAATTAATTTCGCATCACACACTACCATACATTAGAGTTCAACGCACGAAGAACTTTTATTTTATAATGACAACGCTAATATTTAGAAATACTATGCTCAGATATAAAGCATATTTTCAAATGGTAGCTTGTAACAATAATATGTATATTACAATATGCATGTCTATATTTTGTAGGAATATAAAAAAAATTGGTGCAGATTTACAAAAGCTTACTAAAACTTTTTCCAGCGAGCTTTGCTTCTCTACAATTTTTCCGTCAAATGAGTATATTCATCCACCTGATGTCTGAAAGAGCTATTATATTATTATTTTTTGATATTATAATTATGATGATTTGTGTAATTTAATTACTGTAAAAATAACGAGTAGGTACCTATCTAAATGACATAATATAGCACATACGTGAATAGTGGAATGCGCGGGCGCATACGCCGTCCAGGGGGGTTACTCTAGCTCTACGTTATGTATTTACAACATCATCATCATCATCAGCCAATAATCATCCACTGCTGGACATAGGCCTCTCCCAAGGAGCGCCACAACACTCGGTCCTCGGCCTTCCTCATCCAACCACTACCCGCCACCCGCCTAAGGTCGTCAGTCCAGCGGGCAGGAGGGCGTCCCACGCTGCGTTTGCCTGTTTGTGGTCTCCACTCGAGAACTCGTCTACCCTATTTACACTGAAACATTATTTGTAAGACCTGTTAGTATTTTTTTAAGCAAGAATAACCCTCCGACGTCTGTCGCCGCGCACGCGCGGCGCAGAAGCCGAGAATTTAAATCAGATTACGTTTTGAAGGAATTTTTCGATGATGTCATTTGAGTAGACCGTGATAACATTGCCTTCCATTTCAGAGTAAACGAAGTAATAATGATTTTTCACTTTTGGTAGCATTCAAAAGTGAATAATCATGTTTTGATTGTTTCTAAGTGATGCATATTTACAATTATTTTATTATAAAAATCCACACCACGGTGCGCCCAACTTAAAAATACTCGTAAGTCCATCTGATAAACTTAAAAGTGTAAGGTTTGTACTATAAATACGTAACAATAGTCAACGGATATATAAATACAAAGATAAATCGAAAAGACAAAGCGAAAAAACGTAATCTAACATCAGATTCGCGCAAACAATGCACGAATCAGCTTACAATATACACGTATTTGTCAAGAAATTGTTTCTCTACGATGTCATTGAACTATGGGCGGGTTTAGTGCGGTTTTTTTATTGTTATAAATGTTGGACATCGGTATGATACTTATTCACGGCGTGACACGCGCCCGGCACGCGTTCTTAAAGCGAACGTGCTATGTTTTGTGAGTTGTACATAGGTGCCTAGTGCCTATATATTGATACATATAATAATAAAACTTCGTGCCGAGATAGCTGGTTATTGTAAGTTAGACGTGTGCTCCAAGAAACAGATATAAAGAAGAAGGGATGGAGGAAAGACCGACAAACAAATAGTTACATTTTCATTTATGCGTAGGGAACCGTAAAAATAGATAATAGTTCAGTTGGTTCTACCTTTTTTGGCCTAAGATTTATTTGCCTAATCTCGTATTGCATAGTAACGTTTGATCAAAATCTCGTTTCGCCGAAAATCGTATGGCATAAATCTCTTTTAGTAAAAAGTTATTTCGTATAATTTTTTTTAGCCTAATAATGGTATAGCCAAATCTTGAATAGCCTAATAATGCTATGGCATAGGTTATATAAAGTAATAATATTCGATTGGCTTTAACTTTGATGGAGCGTCTCCCTACACAGCGCAAACTGGTGCCTTGTATTGTGGCCGCTAAGTGGGAAACGCTCCGCTCCGCTTCGCTGCGCTCCGCTTTGCTTTTGACGAAAATGTGCACCTAACACGCTCCTCCTCGCTTTGCTCGTCGTCGCACCTATCTTTAGGTTTCGATCCCATGGGGTTTAATGGCGTTTGTAATAATTATAATGGTAATTCACTTTCGATATTTTGATCATTTAATATCGTGATTTTCGGGATGTAGGAGAAAAATACCACAATTTGTACATTTAAAACACACTTAATATAGTATTTGTAAAGATAATATTAGGAAAAACAAGATTATACCAATACGAACAATTAGAACAAACGAGACTTAAGTGTTTCAAGTTTGTGCCAAAAGAGTTTTAGACCAAACTTGATTAGACCAAGACTTGGCAAAGTGATGATTCTACCAAAAAAGTTTAGACCTTACGAGTTATGCGAAACGAGTTTAGGACAATAAAGATTAGGCCAGATGAGGGGAACCCAGTTCAGTTCACATATTCCAAGTCCTATATTATACCAACTTCACTCACGAGCAATGAAAAAGTTCCATTGACAAAAACACCTAATTACTCCTGAACGGAAAAGACGAGGTTAAACACGCCATCAACATTATTGAAGTACTAACATTTAACTTTAACAACAGAATCAATAATTACCAACTAAAAATGAAAAAAAAAATAACCAAATCCTAAATTAAAATAAATGATTAAAAAAATGGTGGTGTTAACATTTTGTAAGTTAAACTATTTCATTGCTGGTGAGTGTATAATATGAATTCACCCAAGCCAAACCTACAGGATCTAGGAATTAATGAACAAATACATATTCACTAAACACAACACGGTGTTGGAGATGGCTAGATCTACGACATCCTGTAGAACACTTTTGGAAATCGTCGCTAGACTATTACGCTTTTTGAATGGAACATTTTCGTGTCCTGAATTCTAATGAAATTGGTTGTAACTATTTCAATATGTTTCGCAGGGATTGCCACGCTTTTAAATCGCTAATATTTTTTTTATTTTATAATTGTCGAGTCGCTTACAGCTATTCATTACACAGTAAAGTATTATAATTCTAGAATCAATAAGCCATATAAAACAGACCACTGATAGAATACGGAAGAAAAAAAAAGTGATAAGCATTTTATATGAAAGTATCAAGTTTTTTTGTAGTTCAGCTAGGTAGTTAGTCTATGAGTAATACTCACACATAACATTGAGTTTACCAGAGGCTTTGATTTAAATGCAAATAAAACGCATACTAATTGATTACATTTATTTAGATTACTAAAACCTTTCGCAAAGACAATCACGAGTAACGGTCATTCTCACCCAATTCAGTCTAATGCAAGTCTGACAGTAGCCAAAAAATTAAGGTTAATCCAAAATTCATGATCCTTAAACAAAAAGACGCGACGCTATGCACCCAAAAACTGCTTCCATTTTTTTATTGTCTCATCCTCATAAATATATTTAAAAAGGCTTGTAGCATACACACAATGCTTTGAAAACACAAATTGTCTGGTGACCAACTAGGTTAAGACTTCCGTTCTGTCATATCATTCTCGTCTTTACACGTAGGTGATAAGAGTGTGGCAGGAAGTATTAAGAAAGTGGTGAAATGTATATAGGGCTGTGACTTTGCCAAGTCTAAACAATGAGTTGCACTACTAAATAGTTTTGACAGTTGTGATGTGTGAATATGCCGCGTGTAGTAGATGTGGCATTTAGAAACATTAGATACAAAAAAAATATTCATTTATCGCGAATGAGATCGAATAATTCGTTTATCTGTCTGTACAATGTTTGTATGTATGCTTAGATCCTAAAAAGTATACAATGGATTTTAATGCAGATTTTTTTAAAGGTAAAATGATGTAAAAGGAATGTGAGACTTAATATATGTATAATTACTACGAATTTCACACATGCGAATCCGCAAGTATTATAATTATATAATTAAAATAAATTTCGATTTAAAGCTAATCAGTTACCAATATTAAATCGTATCCAAGTTCCCATATCCAGACATACAACACTGTACAGACCTTATGCGTCGACCCACATCACCAATCCGGTTCGGTTGTATGATAATTAGTCTTTTGACAAAGGATTATAAGTATTATAACAAGGTGCACGGAAGCTGCCCGACCACTCATAGTGTTGTGCTCTTTTATTATTTATAACGTGACTAGATGGAGGGTAAGCTGGGACAGTGAATGATTTATTTATATCACGTATATTTTAAATGATATTATGTCCAATGTCAATTTAAAGACGAAATATTAACTAACAATAGATAAAAACTTAGTAGTAATTTATTTCAAAGAAGTAAAATGTACCTAAATGAATATTAATTTTGGAAAGTTTTAATAACAAACCATAAGTAGGTAATTACATACATCTCTATCTCGAATCATGCTATAAAAAGTGAGCAATTAAATTCAACTGCACACATCATAAATAATTCAAAACCTATAACCGATCAAGCAGAGACAATGCAAAACCAATGTTTTCCCCCACAAAAGGTGTAAGAATAAAACTGTATGCAGATTTGATTGTTCTGCCATTATCTTGAGGTTTGTTAACACCAGTGAGACAATGTGACTGGGTATAATAAACGCATTCACGGCTGTTTATGCGATGCACGAAGCGCAAAAATGTACTGACCAACTGATGGATAAAATGATGGATTAAATAAAATGTGTGATTCATAAAAAACAAAACATTAACACATTCATTTCTGAGAGCTTGTTCTGCTATTTGACAAACATAAAAAAAATAATGCCTGAACTTGCTCTGATATGTGTAGTGTGAAAATTTCAAGGGCATTTAAAAGGGCCATTTCAGATGCTTTCTAATAATGTTACATCCATGAAAGCATACAGCATACGTACACCGTACAGCTGTTATCAACATCGTCATCATCACGATCCATTACGTCCCCACTACTGAGGCACGGGTCTCCTTCTTATGAAGGAAGTGTTTTAGGCCTAGTCCACCACGCTGGCCTAGTGCGGTATGATGGACCTACATAAACACAAGCACTTTTGTTGTTAAAGTATACATAAAATCAAATCACATCTTGTCATCTTCAAATCGAAGCCAGATATCGTAAGTTCTAGTATTTAATTTACATAATACCTATCATAATATATACCAGTATATTTTAAACATAATATTATGTATAAGTTTGTCCCCGCTGACAGACAGACGGTCGACAAATCAATCTAACTGGTAGCGGACGCCGGGGCACGTGCTGAATGTATATAGCCTGCCGTTGGATATTAATCTCAGGTTCTATTGTCTAGTATTCCTGCTATCACTATCGCTATATCTGATACTAAGTGTAATTTCTTGTGATTGTCATTGGTGAATCCGCTAACGGATTGGACAACTCTCGACAAGTTTGAAGTGATAAGGATAGCAGGAATTTTTTACAATACGCCTTTTTCACGTTTTTCATAGTCATTGCTCAACTTTTTACAGTTCAATGTACAAAAAAATTACATACAAGAGCTTAAACTAATGAACTGAAGTCGTTTAATTTTTTCCACTCAATAATTAATTGGTATTAATTCATCCGCATAATTTTTGTTGAATAAATCACAAAAAAAAGTCCATTCCACCAAGAGCAACTCGGGCATAAAATAATAAGATTATTTGAGATCTCTTTACTTTTTGAGTAGCGGAAAATATTGATTTAGCCACCACTAAGAATGCTGCTTATACATTGCTGCTTTTAAACTTTACATGTGTAATAAAAATATCAGCCCAGTCTCATTTTGTTCATGACACAGGTATATTATGTATGTAACCCTCTAAGTATGAGTACTACATATAATATCAGTGTTAAAAATTATTATTATATTTTTTATAGAGATGGGCCGAAATTCGGTAGACATTCGGTTCAACCGAACTTCGGCAGGTTTAACCGAACTTCGGTATTCGGCCGAACTTTTGATTTTAACCGTTTTCAAACCACATTTGGCCGATCATTATTTTTTTAACTTTGGCTGAAAATTTGGGCCGCAGCAATCTATACAAAACAAATAACAACACCCGTGACAGCTCATAAATCAAACACAAGATGTCAGACTCAGACGTCAACGCCTTCCAAACGGCGTGTCCTTAGAAGAAACAAATTCGTCCTTCTGTCCTCTGCGCGTGCGCGGATTCACAACTCGACCACGTGACCACTGGGGGTCACTTTAGCTTATGATAAAACGAAGTTTCCGAGCCTTACGTTAACCACGACTCTATCTCGTTGTATTCAGTGTGCCCATAGCGCGACGAATCACGTTCGTTCGTCGTAAATAGCTAGAGTGACCCTCGTGCCTCAGATCTGATCGATTATTGACTCGATTCTTAGAAAGGAATCGGTTTAGAATCGATATCGAGTATTTTCTCTTTTAAACTTTATGAGGTGGTGTCCTGGTGAATAGAATGGTTTGTTTGATGTGATTGGAATGTTATTTGTGAACATTTTCTGCAATGGCTTTGCTGGTTGTGGGCATTGGTTGGCTGCCAGCTGCTTAGTACTGAAGCTAGAATGAATGATCGGAGTGTTGACGTAAGTATATCGTGAAGGGCTAGCACGGGGGGCATTTAAGACAAATGTTTTGCATCATGCTCAAGACCGAGAAAGGCGGAGAACTTTTGTCACGTCTTAATTGCGCCCCGTGGTAGCCCTTCAATGTAATCCAAATCATCAGATGGCCAAAGTTGAGTCGTAAGGGGTTTTTTCAGTACTTTTTCGGAAATTCCAGCATAATATTCCTCATTCTCACGCATATTTAAGACGGTCATAGATAAAAATGCACCATGTATATTTAAGTGAATAAATTAATCTTACAAATTATTAATAGATCGATAAATATGTTGTAGTTACTAGCGTTCAGATTTGTGAAGGTTTTTATTCACGTTTCGTGAGCTAACTTTAATAAATATCGAATAGTAATCGAATGATTTGCTATAGTTTGCTTTGGTATATATTTTAGTGCCAGTTCTCACAGTTAAAAAGCTATTATCATCTTAAAAATGTAACATTCATGCCAGTAAACCGTCTCACAGCAGTTGCTTTTAGTATTAAGAGCATTTAAATCAGAGTTACACGGATATGGTCAATAAAACTTAATCAGTATTAAAATGTAGGTACTACTTCGACATCCAAGTTTTGACGCCGTCTGCTTAGATCAGAGAATTATTATTAGCATAAAGTCTGTACGCCTACCTATGTGCTTGTGCATACAAACTACCGATGACTTGTAGTTACAGTTTCATACGATTTTGGCAGATTGTAATTTATTTATGTAAAATAAAGTGTCATTCGATTTCTAAGACGGGCGTCTGGCAAATGGGCAATGTCCGAAAAAAATCGACAACGCTCATAATTTTTCTGATGATAGGAATAACCCTCCGTATCATCCTTAAAAAATCTCAGAATTTTTCTATGCGTTAGTAATTTTATAAAAATAAAAACATTTAAAGTTTCACTAAACGGGGATTCCACGGAGGTCAGGACTTTTTCCATCGTCTCAATGAGCAATAAAAAAAATTATGACAGGCGTCACATTAGCGTTAGCTTTTTAGATAGATAGATAGAACCCATAAACCTACTACGTCTATTGGTGCCAAGGACTTTATACAAAGTCCTTGATTGGTGCTCACATCAATATGACAGGTTACCTGTCATATTTTTTTTTATTGCTTATACAGACGATGGAAAAAGTCCTGACCTCCATGGAATCCCCGTTTAATGAAACTTTAAATGTTTTTATTTTTATAAAATGACTAAAGCATAGAAAAATTCTGAGATTTTTTTAGGATGATACGGAGGGTTATTCCTATCATCAGAAAAATTATGAGCGTTGTCGATTTTTTTCGGACATTGCCCATTCACAAAATACATATTTTTAGATCACAAAAGTTCTAAGAATTTTGAGCCTAGAATCATGTTTTAAAGTAGGTGGAAAGAAAGGCATGTAACTACCTTATACAATTATGTTTATTAAAATTTGAGGATATATATTTAATTTATCCTCTAAGTATATAATTGAAATGGTTTAAGCACAGATATTACATTTAAAATACAACAAATAAAAATAAAATAAAACAAATACTTAGAGCGAATAAATCCACCACTCACTCCATTTGCACGGCGCAATTCCTCTTTTATCAGCAATTCCATTTCCAACGTGCGGCTTCTAAATTTAAAATCTAAAACGTTTGCCGGGGCGCCCTCTGTCGACACGCGCGGCGACTCGTGCGCAGATCGCGCCCGATTGGGCCCGATCGCGCCCGATTATACCCGATCAGATGCGATCGCGCGAGATAGCGACGCGCGCCGCCTCCGCGCCGCATTCCCACGGTCGCGTTCCTAATTCAAAACTGGAGATGCTGGCTGAAATGAAAATAGGACGGTTTAGAGGAAGATGTTACGGATGTGTATTGTGTAAGTATTGGTGGAATTCTATATAGGTATCATAATCATGCGTACATTGTCGACGAATTGAATCTAATAGACGGGTATACTACTATAGTATTATGTCAAATAGTAAAAATTACGAATCCCGAGGTTTTAAAATTCCAACAAATACAACGTAGGGACCTATCATAATGTAAAATATGTATAAATGTATGTAGGTACCTAATATAGTGGCAGGTAAGCATAAAATCTCAAGGGTCCTTTTAGATCCAATTTGTCCACCACGTACCTACGTATGATTATGATGTGATTCAGAATTTCAGAATTGGAAGCTTAACCTTGATTCAAAAGCTTCACTACCGAATAATCCATATAATACAAAACATAATAACCTTTTAAATTATCAAAAAAGACCGCGACATAAACTCCGTAGAAACAAGATTAACAAAAGAATGATCGGATTACAAAAAAAACAAAGGCCGATAAAAGCTCAGATCGGACTAATTACGGGTCGAGAAATGATACCGAAAGAGCAAATCGAATCGGAATTACGACACCCCAATCGACACTTCGATGGTTGATAATACAAAATCAATAAAATCATTGCCACAATATAACTATTAAAAAGATTTTCAAGGCTTTGATGTTCGCCGCGTCGGCGAATCTCTTTGATGGCGGCAGACATCGTCATAATGCGACCAAATTAAGTCAAAAACTCTTTAAGCGTGTGACGAATCGAGGTATCAAAGTATTCTGTGAAGATATGATAGGTATTGCGATAGTTTGTTTACAATAGACGTACAATAGATGTTACAGAAAGGTTTTAATTATAGTTTAAGATTTCTATATAGGTAGGTACATAGTTGTTTAGCTAAAAAAATAGATTATTCCTAATTGATCATTCAGAAATTGTTACCAGAGTTGTCCTCCACGGAATATTACAAAAATAAAAGCTCCTTAAACGAGCCTTCCTATCTATTCTTTTCAAATCATCCTTTACTTAATATATCTTTAAGCAACATACGTATAAAAGCATTCCAAATTCAAAAGATGTCACATAAGTAATTTTGATTTTTCCACAATAAGGATTAATTTTACTCAACAAATATTTAGGGTAAAAATTAAATTATTTGTCAAAAAAACATGCAATTCCGTTGAACAACCCGTACCAATGGACTAATGCGATCGACACCGTTCGATCTTTAACAATAGTGTCGATGGCGCGGCGGGTCAGAGGTCACCAAGTGACGCAATTTTACCTCCTCTCGATATTCTAGAAAACTCCTTGATATTTTGTGAGATCGCGAGATTGCAAACGACTTTATTATGTGTTAATTTCAGTACCAACAAAGTGCCAAGTGTATTTTATTAGGAATTTATCTATGTACAGGGTGTGGACACCAACTGCCAGTTTCTATAACTCTATCTACCGATGACTGGTACTTACTTTCATACGATTTTGACAGGTTGTAACTTTTAACGTGTCAAAATAATATGAAAGTAACTGACAGTAAGCCGAAAGGGTAAAAAATACTTCTCTGAGGGGTTTCCCACCGTGGTGAAATAATTTACGGGTCAGAAGGGCTAGTACGGGGCCATTTAAGACGTGACAAGAGTTTTGCATCGCACTCACTCACATCGCGCAGCCTCAAGAGCGAGCGCGACGGAGAACTCTTGCCACGTCTTAATAGCGTCCTGTGCTACAGGGCCTGATTCACCTAGTATGTTTTGGAAATTACGATTAATAATATATTGTTAAAACCAGAAGGAAAAGGTGACACAAAAAGTAAACTCATTTGTGAAATAGGTTCGTTTTACCATAAATCATTAATACAACTTGAAAACATGAGGATTTATATCGATAACAAACAAATTAAATCAGAAAATACAAGAACACGACTCCATATTCAAAATCAACTCCCCCCTTCCTTGACAATCACATTGACATCTCCTTTTTGACGTTTCCCGCCATGGCTTATCTGCCGACCACAGAGTACGTCGTCGCGGTGTAAATACGATTGCTTCCTGTTATTATTCTGAGGTTCGGAGTTATATTTGTAACACGGCCTTTCCTGACGGCGTGACGTCCTCGACCGCAACGTCTTCTCAAAGTCTTCAACACCACGATCTAGGCAATCCAAAACTCAGCACTTCAAAATCTGTAAACAATTGATGTGATTAGAAGGGTATTTTTTGCATTTTGTTCTAATTGGGCAGAGGCACACGAGTCGGCTTGCCACCCTCACCACTGGCAGAGGCACACGAGTCGGCTTGCCACCCTAACCACTGGCAGAGGCACACGAGTCGGCTTGCCACCCTAACCACTGGCAGAGGCACACGAGTCGGCTTGCCACCCTAACCACTGGCAGAGGCACACGAGTCGGCTTGCCACCCTAACCACTGGCAGAGGCACACGAGTCGGCTTGCCAACATCACCACTAGCAGAGGCACACGAGTCGGCTTGCTAACCTAACCACTGGCAGAGGCACACGAGTCGGCTTGCCACCCTAACCACTGGCAGAGGCACACGAGTCGGCTTGCCAAAATCACCACTAGCAGAGGCACACGAGTCGGCTTGCCAACATCACCACTAGCAGAGGCACACGAGTCGGCTTGCTAACCTAACCACTGGCAGAGGCACACGAGTCGGCATAACCCTCAACAACAGATAAATTGGCATACAAATAAATAGTAAAAATTCAGCACTGGCAGAGGCACACGAGTCGGCTTGCCAACAACTTGGGCAGAGGCACACGAGTCGGCATAACCCTGAACAACAGATAAATTGGCATACAAATAAATAGTAAAAATTTAGCACTGGCAGAGGCACACGAGTCGGCTTGCCAACAACTTGGGCAGAGGCACTCGAGTCGGCATAACCCGAACAGAGAGATAAATTGGCACACAAATAAATGGTAAAAATTCAATACTCATAGTGGACTGAGCACCTTTGTAAACAATAGCAATGTCATTATGACTGCTAGATTAGCACACAAACTAACAACAAAAAATAATTGTTAATACCTTTGTTAGCATTCAAACAAATTAATAAAGTTATGAATGAAAGTCAAAGCCACTCATCGCATTTCTGCGTGAGATCCCGTCGAGAGCGGTTTGAAGTACTTGTGAATGCCCCTCGATGCATCTTCCACGTCAGCCGTCTATGGCCAACGGTAGCGCGCATCATGCGCACACAGCGTGCGTGTTGTGCACCCGCGTCAGGCGGTTGCCTGCGCGACCACCAGACCGCAGCGCGCATACAGCGCAGACAGCAGCGCGCAGACAGCGCAGACAGCAGCGCGCAGACAGCGCAGACAGCAGCGCGCAGACAGCGCAGACAGCAGCGCGCATACAGCGCAGACAGTAGCGCGCATACAGCGCAGACAGTAGCGCGCATACAGCGCAGACAGTAGCGCGCATACAGCGCAGACAGCAGCGCGCATACAGCGCAGACAGCAGCGCGCAGACAGCGCAGACAGCAGCGCGCAGTCAGCAGCGCGCAGACAGCGCAGACAGCAGCGCGCAGTCAGCAGCGCGCATACAGCGCAGACAGCAGCGCGCAGACAGCAGCGCGCAGACAGCAGCGCGCAGACAGCGCAGACAGCAGCGCGCCTTCAGCAGCGCGCATTCAGCAGCGCGCAGTCAGCAGCGCGCAGTCAGCAGCGCGCAGTCAGCAGCGCGCAGACAGCAGCGCGCAGACAGCGCAGACAGCAGCGCGCAGTCAGCAGCGCGCAGACAGCAGCGCGCAGACAGCGCAGACAGCAGCGCGCAGTCAGCAGCGCGCATACAGCGCAGACAGCAGCGCGCAGACAGCGCAGACAGCAGCGCGCCTTCAGCAGCGCGCATTCAGCAGCGCGCAGTCAGCAGCGCGCAGTCAGCAGCGCGCAGACAGCAGCGCGCAGACAGCGCAGACAGCAGCGCGCAGTCAGCGCAGACCGCAGCGCGCAAACAGCGCAGACTGCTTGGAGGTACTGCATCGGCACCATCTGGTTGCAATCCAGCTCAGCCAGTCTGACCAGTGTAGAAGCTGGCTTCATTGAGATTCTCATTCTAAAGCTGCACTCATCCAGTCAAGTCTGCTTAACAAAAAAAAACATCAAATATGAGTCAAAATTCATATCCTGCATTAGCTTTAACCTCAAGTGGTACCAGTTGAAGGTAGACTTTTTATTGACCTCATTTACTTCAGTTCGGCCACTCCTGTAATAAAATTAAACCATTCCTATCATACCATTCGGCCACTCCTTTAATAGGGTCTCACACACCTATGCATGAGGGTCAGAACCAATCTCAACTGCTTTCATAGGTTAGGTTAGGAAACATAAGAAGCAATAAGTACTTAGTACTTACTGCGTACTGAGTAACTGTACCACGTTATTTCAGGTTTACCTATCTCAATACATCTATATACAATGACATGGAGTGATGGTTGGTGCTACATGTAAGAAACTACTCAAGCTGATGGCAAAATTATTATCCTTTCACACTGTCACTTACCATCTCAACCTTAGATTAACAATATACAGATGGTGTGCCACATACATACAAAAGCAAAGTTTTCTGCATTTTGTTACTGTCAAACCGTTTTAATTTTAACCTACTACACCTCTGAGATAGCAAAGTCACAAACTAAACTTATTCAAAATAAGAGCTCAGCGGTAGAAGTGGGATGTTATTTTTTTTTATTGACATTTCTTTTGCACTGACACTCCATCTAGTTTGTGTATTCAAATATTGTTGCTCAACTGTTGAATTCATCTTTGCTTTCATATAAAATAATTTCAAAATAAATGTTAATTGATATCTGAACTATTGAAATAACTGAAACTGGTAGCAACATAATGCATAATGCTGTGAGCACGGGCAACAGTGGCGTGATGCAATCACTTCCTAATTCAAATCTTACCACGATAAATAGTGCCAAGAACATACTTACAGGAATAATATCAAACTACCTGTTACTTCTTTTCACAACACCAATGTACTTACGTACCGGCTTTATACAACAAGAACTCATAAACTCACCGCCTAGGGGACAGAAAATTTATAAAATAAAGTGTGCAGAATACCAATATTTCTGTATTTTTCTGATTTAACTTGTATTGTATGAAAAACATAGGCAGAAGCGGAAAATAGCGCGTGGAAAGAATCCCACTTCTGATGTTAAAACCAGAAGGAAAAGGTGACACAAAAAGTAAACTCATTTGTGAAATAGGTTCGTTTTACCATAAATCATTAATACAACTTGAAAACATGAGGATTTATATCGATAACAAACAAATTAAATCAGAAAATACAAGAACACGACTCCATATTCAAAATCAACTCCCCCCTTCCTTGACAATCACATTGACATCTCCTTTTTGACGTTTCCCGCCATGGCTTTTTTTTTTTTTTTTATATTAGGTTTAACGGCCCTGGATACGTGTCCTTTTGAGCCAACACTTGTTAGTTCACTTCACTTCACAGTTTGTTTATTGTATTTATGATGTATTTATATAGCGGTGCATAAAACTTCTGGTCAGCCAAAAGATCTTGGAGGCGTGTAGGTACTTCATCATCATCACAAACACTTTGTAGTTCAGTCACGAGTATCAGTCTGTGAACACCAAAACTTTGACAGTTAAATACGATGTGATTTAAATCAGCGTTATCTTCTTCACAAAAAGTGCATTTCGAATCTTGAACTAAGTTTAATCTCTTCAGGTGAGTCCGGGTCTGGCAATGGCCAAATCTCATTCTATTTATGGTGGTAATGAATTTCCGACAATCAGCTGTTTTATTGCGGTGGTACCAAGGTTGGGCGGGCGGGCTTCCTTGGATATCAGCATACCATCTTCCCTTTTCTTTGCTCGTCTCTTTCCAATAATCATGCCACAGTAATTTCATTTTGTGCTTCAGTTGAGATTGGTAGTCAGTAAAAGGAATCTTTAGGTCTGTGGAGTGATCTTCATTGTGTTCATTTCTGGTTGCTTGGTCACCTATCTCATTTCCAGTGAATCCTCTATGAGATGGTACCCATACAAACTCAATAGTTTTACCAGTGTTGTACAAATCGTTAATTACATTCTTAATATTAATTACTAAATAATTTACAGAATATTTAGAACAATTATTTTTTAATGCAGTTAAAACACTTAAGGAATCTGAGAAAATAATAAAGTTTTTAAATACAATATTTTTAACATACAAAAGAGCTTGATAAATGGCATAGCTTTCAGCTGTAAAAATGCTACATTTACTGTCCAACTTAAAACATTTGGTAGATTTATTTTGAGGATCATAAAATGCTGATGTTACTCTATCTGCTGACTTAGACCCATCGGTATACAGAGAATACAAGTTATTAGTATCTAAAAATTGCAGTAGCTCAGCCTGACTATTAAAATTTTGTTTATTTACAATACTACTATTAAAATGAATATTATAGCCATGTCTGTAAAATGGCCATAAAGAGTCTTTGTACATATTTACAGTAATAGACTTTAAGTGAATTATGGTACGAAGTAATTCTGGGATATTACCCAATAATAATTGAGATCTATTTAAATATGGGCCCAAGCTATTAAATGAAATATTATGTTGAGTTGGAAGAATTCTATTTAAGACACAACTATTATCTGATGCTATTATCTTAAGGCAAAAGCGTTCAGCTATTTGAAATCTTCTGAAATGCAGAGGGGGAATGCAGGTTTCACATTGCATAGCATTAATGGGGGTGGAGCACATAGCACCAGAAATTATTCTTAATGCTTTATTTTGTATGATATCCAATTTCTTTAAGGTAGTAATATTTGCATTCATATAAGCTAATGAGCTGTAGTCAAAGTGACTACGAACTATGCTTTTGTATAACATTGATAATATCTTTGGGTCAGATCCCCAATGAACTCCAGCAAGAGATTTCAATATATTGAGTCCTTTACAAGCATTTTTAATTATATAATTAATATGAGGTTGAAATGTTAGTCTTTGATCCAACCATATCCCTAAAAATTTCTTATCTTCTAACCATGGTAATGGACAATTATTATAAATAACTCTAGAGTTACATATGGTATGTTTTTTACTAAATAGCATGACTCCACTTTTATTAGGACTTATGTTCAACTTGAGTTTTCCAAAATAGAAAGAATGGACCTGTTCAAGGGCATCATTTAAGTTATTTACAGCTATATTTACATTTCTATTTACAGTGTATATTAACAAATCATCGGCAAACTGCAAAAATTTTACATTTGTTAGGGTTAAGTATTTATTGATTTGTGAGGTATATATGTTATACAAGAGAGGGGAAATTGTGGCCCCTTGCATTGTCCCTTTGTACACATGTCCTGGTCCATGTATATTATTATTAAATTTGACATACATTGTCCTGTTATATAAAAAATTAAATATCCATTTACAGATATGACCTGGAATGCCTATTTCGGACAGGATTTGTATTAGTACAGATGGATTAACATTATCGAAGGCACCTTGGACATCAAGAAATGCACAAACAGTTGCTGAGTGACCATGAAAGGAATTCTTAATGTCTTCTACAAGAGAAGTGAAACTTTCTGCAGCACTACGCCCCTTTCGAAATCCAAATTGTTGTTCAGGTAATATTTTATTAGTTTCTACAAAATGATCTAATCTTGTTTTAAGCATAAATTCAAATAGTTTACCTACGCATGAAGAAAGTGCGATTGGTCTGTAGGAATTAAAATCGTTTTCTGGTTTATCTTGCTTTAAAATTGGTATTACACATTGTGTTTTCCATGTGTCAGGGATAGAATTAGATATCCAAAGCAAATTAAAAATGTTTAATAAAGTTTTCTGTGCAGTTATGTGCATGTGGCGAATAAGTTTGTATGGAATATCATCTAGGCCAGGAGAAGTATCTTTCCGTGTTTTTATTGCTGCTAAGAACTCATTGAAGGAGAATGGCTGAGAGAGAAAATCATTACTATCATAATTATTTCTATAAAAGTATTTATTTAATGAAGCTTCATCTATTTGTTTCTCAGGAGGAGATTGAGGTGCATATTTATCCAGAAAAGAGGGGATCCACTCATCATTTTTGGGTGTTTTGGGTAAGGCTACACGTTTAAATCTTCTTATATAATTCCAAATTGTACTGACTGGTGTATATCTATTGAATGACTCACATAACTTACTCCATCCATTTTTCTTTTTTTCTGCTAGTAATTTCTTTTTTAATGCGTCTAGTTTTTTATATTGAATGTAAGAATCTATTGAAGAGTTTGATCTGTACAAATTTAAGGCCTCTTTACTTTTTTGGACGGCCTCACTACATTCAGTATCCCACCAGGGAACAGGCTTTTTTAATATAAATTGTGTAGTTTTCTTAAATTTAGGTATACAAATTTCTTTGATTTCGTTTAATTTATTGCAAAATTCATTGTAACTTTCAAGAGGACAAGAATTATTTATTACTAAGTCTCCCAATTTATGTTCTGTTTCAGATAAGAACTTCAGCCAGTCAGCTTTGCTGTACACAAAACGATCAATGGGACTACCTATTTCATATTTATGTACTGAAGTCTGTATATCAATAATAGTGGGAAAGTGATAGCTGCCCATGGAGTCATCATGAACTCTCCAGTGGCAGAGTGAAGCTAAGGATGGACTTATGCAGGATATATCTATTGCTGAGGGATTTTTATTAGGGCTACCTACTGTGGTTGGAGTTCCAGTATTTAGAATACATAAGTCGTATTCATCTATAATATTGTATATCTCACTACCTCTGGAGTTAGTGGAAAGGCAACCAAAGGCAACATGATGTGCATTAAGGTCGCCTGATAGCATAATAGGTTTAGGTAAATCATTTAAAATTTGCTTTAATCTTCTTCCTTGAAACCTACGCTGGTTGTTATTAGTAGGTGGACTGTATGCGCATAATAATGTCAGATTACCAGCATTAGTTGATAAGATTATAGCCGTGGTTTGCAAGAATTCATAAAAGGGTGTGGGAGAAACTGTATATTTTAAATGGTTTTTTACTAATATACCTACACCACATCGTCCGTCCTTACCGTTTTGGTAGACGAAGTTGTAGCTGGGTATATTAAAAGTATTTTTATCTCTAAGCCAGGTCTCATTTAATAGACAAATATCAATGTCGTTGTCATATAAATATTTTATAAACAATGGTTTTTTGTTCATAGCGCCCTCTATATTATATTGTGATATTCTAATAAAATCTTTATTCATTTTTTAGTGTTTTTGTTAAAATTTCTTTTATTACTGTTGTTGTTATCGTCCTACCACCATTGCCAATGGCCACCAACGCGGCAACCAATCCCTTCAGTACAATTTCATTGGATAAAATTTCATTTATTAAATTTTCGTTACTTAAAATTGTTTTTGTTTTATTCTGAATAGTCTCCCTTTCGTGTACCTTAGACTTTTCCGTTATATTTTCATTAGTTTTAAGTATTGTTTTAGCTGCTGGTGTTGCAGCTGCTGGTGCTTTCATGGAAGAGGCATACTTAGGATTTCTGGCACGTGGTGCTGGAAAGTCCTTCCCATAATTTTGAAAAATGTTGTCATTTTTGTTATTTTTCATCGCCGAAGCGTATGTTTTATTTTTTAATTCATGAATTTTAGTTTGTTTTATGGGGCAGTCCCTTGAAATGGCCAGGTGCTCTCCGCTACAGTTGATACATTTGACAGCTTCATTCTTACATTCTAAATAATGATGGTCCCCGGCACATATGGAGCACCGTTGAGCCGACTTACATATTTTAGCTCCGTGATTGAATTTGAAGCACTTGAAGCACTGCAACAACGGTGCTACATACTCATGTACCTGGAACCTGAAGATGTCCAGGTAGACAGCTTCGGGCAACGAATTTGCCAAAAATGTCACACTCACAGAATTAAATGGCTTAACTTCACCATTTACCTTGCGCGTAAAGCGCCGTACTGCCACTATTTCTAATGACGACTGTAATTTCCTAAAAAGTTCCTCATTGCTTATGTTTGTGGGTACAAATCTTAAAACGCCGATTTTCTCCACAGACCTGGCTGGAATGAACGCCTTCATTTCATATTTCTGAAGGAAACTCTCGTTTTTCAGAAAATTGTTAGCAGTGTTTGTCTGAGAGAAGGTCACTCCTATTTTGCTTGCGTTGATTCGCTTTATGTTTGTGACTCCTTTAATTTCATTCCGAAATAATGTGGCCAACATCAGGGGATTCTTGTTCCCGAGCCGCTCGCCCGCCTTCGTGCTTTCTACAAATACGAGGTACTCACCGCTGCCGCTGCCGGTACTCACGTCTGGAAACACTCTCTTGTAGTTAGGTTTTGTATAGGGTATGTACATGTCGGAATAGTCCCTTGTGGATTGCAGAGACTCTTCCTCATCATTGTCCCGGCCCCTCTTCAGATTTGGCGGGGAAGCTCGATCTCCACCCCCAGGGGACCCAGCCCCCGGAGGCTCCTCCATTTTATACACCAAGTATATACAAGTTAATTACAATATATTACAGTATTAATTTACAGTGTTTAACTAAGTTTTAATAATTTTCGAAAAACTTTTGTAAAATCGCGCCTACTCTTTTCAAAAGCCCGCCAAAAAGTCCCGCCATGGCTTATCTGCCGACCACAGAGTACGTCGTCGCGGTGTAAATACGATTGCTTCCTGTTATTATTCTGAGGTTCGGAGTTATATTTGTAACAATATTATATATTTATTTATTAATAATATTTACGAAAATACTCGAAGCCAAATGCCAGCGTCCTCTTAAATTCCCAATTAGTTAGAATTGTAGAGTATTGACCGGTCGGGCATTACCTTTACCGATAGATCATTACACATTAGACATTTTACACTTCCAATATTTGAGTGATGGTTCGTAGTTCGGAGATACATCCCACGGTGTTACAAAAAGAAAACATCACAAGCGGACTGACATTGAAGCTCGATAGTCACAGAATCACATCATAATTACATTTATTTGGTTCGTCGGGGATACTTTCGTTAGTGATTATGAATTTGGATTTAACTTTCTTATATTTAATCAGAACGAGGCGGATCAAGTAATATATCGTAAATGAGTCGCGTCATTAACTTCAATTGCGTATTTTATAGTAAAAATAATAATCTGAATAAAAAAATATATCTTAACTTGTTGAAATAAGAATGAAATATGTCTGTAAGTACCGCTGTCTATCCTATCATATTATAGTCTCTGTGCTTGGACATACCCACTATCCATGTTTTAAAAAAGGGTAAATAGTAAGCCAAAATGAATGGATGAACCCCTATTCTGAGAAATTTTCTTAGAGTCTTTTTTAGTAACGTTAGTCACGTGTGACTTTTTACTATGTTTTATGTCATAAGTTAATATACTATTTATTTATTTATTTCATAAGTCAATAAATTTTTGAGTTTAAGTATGGTGTCAATTAAGACCTTTTAATTTTTTTTTTACTACATATAAACCAAAATGGCCACCATATACTGCGTCACTAACAGGAGTGCACGGGTTATCGCGTGAGCTGCGCGCGCGCACGTAAGATCTAATAATGATCAATGATATCGGCCCCTGCCGTGGAAATGCCAAATATTCCATATATTATCGCAACTGCCCGTATTGACAGCTCTGTAAAGTTTGGAAGTTTATAGAAGTGCCTCTATCTAAGTATGGGTATAAAGACATTATATTTATTTATTTATTTATTTGATACTTTATTGCACAAATATGAAATATAAGTGTACAAAAGGTGGACATTATACACTTATTTAAATACAGAACACAAAACACGGTTAAATAAAAATAACTGAAACATATTATCGTATTTTTAAACAATATACATAAATTGCAGTAATATAATAATCTAGGTCAAATTAGGTATGTATAATTATGAATTACAAATTAAATTTATCTATGTTTAGTTTTTGTTTTTTTATTTTATTTTTAGTTTGCATTTTGCAGAGACAATACGATGCAAAGAAGAAAAATATATTTTTCATGTATTTTCCATCCTGACAAAATGAAATTATAATTTAAAATAAAACTATTCTAGACATTCTAAGCACTTCACCCATGTAAGGTCAAAAACGAAAACTGGACATAAAAAATCGATTGGCGCTACAACAAGTACTTACATACATTTGATTACTATTTGTAACGTTTATATGAAGCCATTTGAATAGAGATCATCTATGATTGACGTACCGTGTAACGAGTCTATTTTGTTGGGTCAAATGCAATGATAGCTATGGGAATTAAGTTAATGCTTAGATTTTATTTGTACGGATAATCAAGTACGTAAATTTTACTTTTTTTAAAAAATGTACAACTCTTTCGTCGAACTCTAGCGGTGACTATCATGAAACTTTTAACAGGGCCTCTAGTACGGCGTAATTGCAATTTTTGAAAACGAAAAACGTTTATGTTTCCTTTTCATCATCTCATACATTATTGTCAAAGTTTAATCATAGTTTTCGCTACAGGCGCACTTTGTATGCGAGAAAACGTAATCTTTTATAGTTTTCGATAAACTATCAAACCTGTACTAGACGGGCAGGTAATGTATGTGTCGCAGGCATCTGGTTTAATCTCCTGTTTGATTGAACCGCTAGCCCGTTCATTGGATAACGCTACTCAGTTGAATGACTAAAGAACAACTCGTCAAGTGGTTGACTGTAACGTCCAACGTCTTGACTGAACGTTATTTAGCGAAGTCGTTAAATGGGATATAGTATAGCAACTTTGTAATGTCTGGTTAGGATGAACATGACCAGATAAGAGTCAACAAAGAGACTATGTTACAAAGCTCTGATCTCCCAAATTTACTAAACAATAACAATAAACGTACCTTGATATTGTTGTTCATAATATCCAGTTTTAGCACATTTTTTTCTTTGAAACTAACCGCCGGCGGTGTGATAATAGGTAAATCCATGTTGTCACACTATTTTAACATAAATAACGCACTTTAAAACTAATTTATTCGCAAAAATAATAATACAAGTGCTTTTTGTGTCAGCTGTTCGCTGTTAGACGCCATATTTGTTTCATTCACCACCTGACTGATTTTAAGTCCGCTAACTAGTTGGACGTTTTGTGACGCTTGTACAATCAACGTTCGGCCTAGTCATACAGCTGAATAGCGTCATCCAATGAACGGGCTAGCGGTTCAATCAAACAGGAGATTAAACCAGATGCCTGCGACATATGCAAATAACAGAAGAAAAAAAGTTTTTCTTATTTTCAAAAAAAGCTGAGGCTATGGCCGTAGTTACAGTTCATTATGAAAGTAGCACTGAAACTCAACGTAATCATCACGTAACAGTAAAAGCGTAATAAGACCCTTTTCTGTTCCATCTCCTCACAATTCCGCATCATCTTCAGAGTTTATTTACCCTAAGTGGTCTGTGGTCGAGTGACACTCGCTAGTTTCAATTATGTATTATATTCTTAGGCAGTCAGTCTTGATACTTTTGTGGGATTCACGGCTCTTCCATAGCGGTAATCATCTATTCTGTTCTATTTTCTCTCTGTATCTGTATCTTTAGCAAGACCTTATAATGTTTTTTCTTAAAAAAATACTTATGATTAGATTGTTATGATTGTCTACCTCTGTATGTCTAATCCAAGTTTTATACCTAGTTTGTCGTAAACTATAATAGTTTTAGTATTCTCGCATACAAAGTGGCGCGAACACAATTAAATCTAGCGAACACTTTTGACAGATAATGCATGCAGATGACAGGAGAAAACGTAAACGTAGTTCGTTTTCGTAAATATCAAAACCGTCACTAGAGGTTCTGAGGTAAAGTATCAAGACTTTAATGATTCCATCCAACTACACAGCTAATCACTCGCGGTTTCACCCGTTAACCACTTCACTGCGGAAGTACAAAAATATAATCTATTTTAAACATTTGTCAGCGCCAGCCTGCCATCAGCGTAATGATATTATGTTGAACAGAACTAGATTCTGCGGTTTTCTACGGTTTAGCGGTTAACTACTGTTTTGGGTGTGAATTTGTATGAAGTATAGCTGGTCCCGCGAGCTTTACTTCGCTTTAAAAAGTTTTCCCGTGGGAATTCCGGGATAAAAGTAGCCTATGTTCTTTCTCAAGGTCTAGAATATGTGCCTCAAATTTCATTCAAATACGTTCAGTAGTTTTGGCGTGAAAGAGTAACAGACAGACAGACAGACACAGTTACTTTCGCATAATTATAATATTAGTTAGGATTAGGATTTCCAAAGATAGGATGCAGATAAGATTTATGTGATGAGATGCAGCAGATGAGATCGAAGTCGATAAACTTTTTGAGCTTTTCACCAATCATATCGTCGTATTTATAAGGAATCACGTTATAGTTAGGGACATTTATCTGCGTTGATAGCGATCCCATGTAGCGGTAGCTGGTAGCCAGACATTGCGAAAAATGCCCTCTCTGTAACAGGAAGGTAACATTGAACTGCCTTGAAGAAGATCACTGATGACAGTGATAGCATTCCACGCAGTGTGGAAGTGTCACTTAACAGTAAATATGCATACAAATGACAAAAACGCCCCTTTTTGAAATGCCAAGATATCTCTATTACAGTTCCCCTTCTTATGAACGAATAGAGAATAATGAAATGAAACATATTTTGCATAGATTATCGGACAAAAGAAAAGTCAACCACAACAATAAATATATCACTTGGAACAATAAATTCATTCATGCCATCCTTCCAACTACTTAAAAAAGTTTACAATTCTCACGAGAGATGAAATGCATACTTTTTGTGACAGAATAGATTATGAAGTATTTATGAGTCACTATACGGTTTTGTAAATACGCAGAAAAAGCGTGCGCTGGACGGTCTACATTTTGAATTTGGAATAACAGATCAGCTACAGGGTGATTCCACAAGATTCAATATATTGATTTCTAGTAATAGGTACTAAATTGTATTGATACAAAATGTAACACTTGTGATTTTAATACATACATTAAATTATCGATTATGTTAAAAATGTATACTTTACTTATTTTTTCCGATGTTTTAATTCTGAAATAAAAACCTAAATATAATTCCCGTGTAGATTAGAACGAATTGATTGTTTAAGTTTTGTTTAAGGATGCGCTATAAGAATTTTGTGTCATAATAATTCTATTTTTGATGAACGTTATAAAATATTCTTACCAAAATATCAACCCGTATAACATAACTGTCAGAAAGGATTAATAAGTAGAAATGAAACCGCAACTTGACAAAAAAAGGATCTCTACTAAGAAACAGTTTGTTTTGATGTGACAAGTTTGTCATTTTTTTTGTCACCACCCTTTGTCAACGGTGATAATGACTAGACAATAGGGTTGTAAACTTTGGGGTTCCTGGGGTTTTGTAAATGTGCATCCGTTTAGAGGGTTTTTTATCTGAAAATATAATATAATTTAGCGAAGAGGAATATTTTTATGGCTTTTAAATATCTTTATGTTCATAAATTAGTAAAAAGTTTTCTCGCTATGATTTTGGTATTTATAAAAGTAAAAAGTTATCTTAAGTCTTGTCGAGATAGGTATTTATTATTATCATCAGCCTCTAATAACATCCTAATAATCTACTGCTCAACATAATTATTAATTTATTTTACCTCACCCAAATAGCGACACTATCCTCGGTCTACCACCTGGAAAATAAACAACCCTGTACATTATGTACAGTATGAATATACAAACACTGCATTAAACTTACAATTTAACTGTAAAAGCTATCTAAAACCGAACAGAAAGCTGAATAACGTAAATATTATTGTCTTCCCACTCAGCACCTTGGAAGCATGCGTGATGAATAATATAAAACGTTAGTACGGACGCGCAATTAAACTCAGGTCGTGGGAACACGGGGCTGGCTAGATCACATATCTGTATTGACATAGCGGTCAGTTGCTAGAGGTTGGCTAGGCGGTTTGAAAAAGCTGTTTAGGCGATAAGTTCGTCTGGTTATTTGTGATTTGTGACGGTGGAAGTTCTAAGATTTTTAGTGTATGAAGTATGGTTGTAACTAAAACTAAAATGTAGTAGTGATAGTAACGGTTAAATAGGTATAGACATTTTTGCAAAATAATCCGTGTTAGGTACATTACCGACCGATTATAGTTTTCATAATTTTGAATTTCGATATTTTTCGTTTTGTGCTTTTAAAATATTAATTTACCTAGGACTAAGGCCCGGTTTCCACCAAAGCGGAGAGGAGTGTAAACGAGAAGAGATTTATTTTGAATAACCAATCACATTTCGTTATTTCCACATCTCTGCTATGCTTAGCTTCGGTGGAAATGGATCAAGCGAAGAAAAATGACACACCATCTCCTCTCCGCTTTGGTGGAAACCGGGCCTTAGTGTTTAAAAGGAGATGAAGGGCAGGAAAATAAAGTGGTTTTACTGTGTATTTACTTCGGATAACTAATTTAAATCGAATAAAATCGGTATAAAATCAAAGTACTAAAACAATTAGTGCTACTTAAAAAAGTATTTACAGTAAAAACCAAATAAAACTTACGACGTTTTCACATGAATTCCGTTGCATCCGTTAAAGATTGACCAAACTACCGCACTATGTTATCAGAATTTAAGACGATTTATACCAAATCAGAATCTAAGACGATTTATACCAAAATGTAATGTAAACTGAAGCTTTTTTTTTCGATATCATTGTGACATGCAGGGGTTATTAAAATATATGTAAAAATTTAATCTAGTTGTGGTCATCTAAATATTATAGTTGCTGTATTCAGATCCAATGTAAATCAAAATATATTTTTTTGTGTCTTATATCAATTCACATCTTTTTAATGCGTAGAAAGTGGCGCCTTTCCTTATTCTGTGTTTTTAATAGAAAGCCTGTACGAGTAGAGGACTATTTTACAGCCTATTTTTATGTGTTAAATATAGTAGTGTGGGGCATGAACCAGAGTTATACAGCTCATTAATATAGTTAACACCAGTATATTCCCGTGAGAATGGATTAGAGATGGATTGGCATTGGCAGGTTGTGTGTAGCAGAATACTGCAGGAACTAACTATTGTGATGGCTTGTAATATATATTATGTATTTGGTGAAAAGAGGGGTTACTCTACAATACGAAAACGATATTATCATTGACTTTATCATTGTATTAAATGTACTCATTATATAACAGATCCCGTTCATTTGTTTTTCGTCTAGTTCCCTCCTTTTTCAGCACCATTTACGAGATTCTGTCGGAAATTATGTAATTACCAATAGGTAATCTCTGGCTCATCGCAAAATATCATAAATATGTAGTCACGTTTATATAACGGATATTGAAATTAATCAAATGGGCCTACGATTATTTGTTTTCAGAAGACCACTTCACGACTTTATAAAATGAGACAATTTCTGACATAATACCTAATCAAACAGAATGACTCATTGTTTAGGTGCAAATTATCACTTTAGCGGATGGTTTTTCATCTGAATTCAAGGAATAAAAACTGATTTAAATATTAGTTCCGGCAGTCATCACCTTGCTGAATTGCACGATTTCGCTATAGTAATATGCATTTTGCCTTTAGGTATTAAAAAAAAACTGAACTGCATTGTGAAGGTTTTTTTGAACACCTCACAAACCAATTAACCGCAAAAATCAATTTTGACTTGCGCTCGTGACAACCAAAAAAGTTGTGTTTTTTGGTCTACATTAAGAAATAAAAATTAATATCGAAGCTTGCTAATGATAATATTATAGGTAAGTAGGTAGTACTCGTAGTGTTATGTTGAGTAAAAGGATTCTTTCAACTTTTTTAATACTTATTGGAACAGTGGTTTCTCAGAGTTAGTAGGTATACCTACATACCATTTTCTACTTTTACTGTCAGTCTGAGGCACAAGTCTGATGTTGATGTCCTGGTAATATCTACCGAAGAACCGAATATTGACAAGGTTCTCAATAAAAAAACTACCTAGGTGAATGTAGCTAACCCTTCATTATTTATACACCGTAGTAAATTTAGAAGAATAGAGAAGGCCTGGAAGGAGAAAATTTACATGGCTGTGCAACATCAAAAAGTGGACCGGTGTAAAAACCGTGGAAGAATTATTTAAAACAGCCAGGAATAGAGAGCGCTGCAATGAGCTGACTGCCAACCTCCAATGATGGAGAGGCACTATAGAAGATAGAAGAAGAGTAAATTTATTTAAAATCTTAAAGAAGGTTTTTTCCAATGCTGATCCCTAAAACGTTTACAATTCGATCACAGGGTTATTTAGAAGACGAACTAACTTAATGATGTAAAACCATTAGGATATTGAGTTCTCAGAAGCATTTAGCTACCGGTCGATATTATTTTTATGTTGCATTTTCAAATATTATTCACTGGACTTATTATGAAAAACGTTGTTTTGCTACTGACTTGGAATTTTATATAAAGTTATTATGAAACGAGTGTTCACAATCAATTTGTCAATTTACCCCTTGTATCTTTATTAAGGATAGGTTGTAGGATTTAAAGTAGCAATCTATTGATTTATTTTAATCACTCATTTAACCTATTATAGCTGCCAAATGCTACATATACCGCAAAAAATATATTTTTTTTACTGTTCCTGACGCCACACCAAACGAGCGGTTAATTTGACAAGTTATATATATTTTTTAAATAAATGTACTTTTGTACTAATGCATAATGTAAACAGAGGTGTGTAAAAGTATGCAAATACATCGACGCATGCGCGTTGCGGTTCAGAGCGCGAGCCAATCTGTCAGAGTGAGCTGGGTTTGACAGCTGCCGGTGGGCCACTTGGTGAAAATATATATTCAAAATTTGAGAGGTTATGTAGACAGGATGATATGGAGTAAAATGAGTATGTTTCTGGTTGGAATCTGTATATTCACTGAAGGTTTTTTTATTATAGGTAGTGGTTTCCTAAATGCTACCTTATAGAGATCGAATTCAGCATAAGTTAACTACTATAATATGTGTTTATGAAAATTTAGAGATGATTTAATACAAAATTATGATCGTATAGGCTTCTGAAAATTTTAAAATTCACACATAATGATCAATAACAAAAAAATAATAAGAATTTCTTCCACTTTTTACTTTACCAATAAAAACGTAAAGAAAAGATTTTCATTATGAAATAAAATGTCCATGTGTTATAAAACTTTCCCAAGTGGAAAAACTTATAACATATGATATGCGAACCGATTTACATACGTCATTTGCTAAGAAGGCTTTCGTTAGCTCTTCTCAGGGGGGCTATACCCGTAGCCCGCTTTTCGCAAACCTTGAGATTTACACGTATTACAACTAGTTATAGTAGGGATTTCGACTCTACTAGATCCGAGAATAAGACCCCAGTCTGCTCTCTATTACTTCACTTAGCTAAAGGATATTACTCATTCTGTCTTACCACTCTTATATGAATGCTTGATAATTGCGGGTGAAGGGTTGAAATAACATGTCTTAGGTGAAAGGGGCTTGAAGTCTTTATGACTGGAACCATTTTTCATCCAATTCGTTCTGTTTTACAATACCCAACGACCATTAGAGCAAACACATTTAAAATAGGAACGCATCGTAAAGCTAAAAGACAAAAGAACATCGTGTCACTCATTCCGCCCTATTTGAATCGGATTCTAAATTCAAAATTCGAAATCGTATCGCGTCCTGACGTTTCCTCTACGTGCGGCATCCGGGCGCGCACGCGCTCTCCGAATCCGTAATCGCTGGCGCATTTTATTCCTTTTTTTTCGTTTTTTTTCTAAGTATATGTATCCTGTGTTTTGATTGATGAAGTGGAGATAGCATGGTGAAGCCTCCATTAAGAAGTCGGGCCTCATAGGGTGCTGCTGATAAATTGGCCCGTTGTATGCGTATCGGGTCCGCCATTTTGATTTTGGAGTTCGCGATCGTATTCAGATTAGGTTTAGTTTGTTGTAAAGTCATGTCATGTATTTTTGTGTCGACTAGCTTTTATTTAAGCGATGTATTGTATAATTTTGTCAGTAAGTTGAATACGACTAATATGACATTGTTTAAGTATATTAGGTATATGACGTAAATACTTGAGCACATTACGCTCAAGTATTTATATTAATTTAATTAAGCAAGTTAGTTGATTATTTAGGTACCATTTTTAAGCAATATCACGTATGCTAAAGTTTAAACTGCATCGATACTATCGTATATCCAAAATTTATTGAAAAAATATCATAACATAAATAATAATCGACTTTCAAAAACAAAATAATACATGTAACAAAACCTGTCTCCTAGAAGAGTAATCAAACAATATAGATCAGGATAATAACACACTACACTACAATATAATTACAATCAGCCCATTAGCCTATTGAAATGCGGCGCGCTAATAATCGATTCATTTCTCGATCCATACCGAGTGAATCGAGTCCTAAACTCATCATTCGCATGCCAGCTGCGTAGCCATTCGCCGCTGACGACTTATTTCACTATATATGATCGACAATATACTATGATCTATATACGAGGCGTACACGAGCGCTGAAGTGTTGACGTGAATACATAATTCGATTAATGTGTGATGTCATAGATTAAGTATGCTTTATAAATAGGCGATGCAAGCAACCGAAATTTTATTAAGAGCTGTTACCGTAAGTCTGCACTGGAAAAATACATGCTGTACCAATTATCAGTGTAATTGTTGTAAACGTAAATGTTTTTCTAAGTGAAATTATTGGCAAAAAACACTTTTCTCTAGAGGCAATGACTTGCTAAAATAAGCAAAGATATGAGTTTTCAGTAAATTTCAAGTAAATCCTTCTTAAATCTGATGATATTTTGCTTGAAATGAAGGTAAGAATTTCATTTTCAGACATATAACTGTAACTATGGGTACTCAATTACAATTAGGTATTGCAAATTTTCTCTATCCACGAAACTTTGGTGATTTTCTTGTCTTCAAACTCAGAACATTAATCATAATCTTTGACATTTAAATTCTACTCGTTATATTTAAAATTGTGATGAGGATGAGCAGATAAGATCTTGGTATGAGTATGTACGGGATTTCCGGTGTCTACCTCTATTTTTGCATAGAGATCGGATGGTTTATTTTTAGTGTAAGTTTCGTTCTTTTCAGGTATGGGAACTGCTGATATTTTTTGAACTCTGCATCAAAATATTAAAAAATTATAAAGGTAGCTTATACAGGCTAGTCAAGTCCGCCAATTTCCAATATTTTTAGACCAAAAGTTGTTCAGGATAACCCCTGAGTTTCCTTCTTTTAGCTTACTATACCACCTTTGTAAAACCCTGTACATGCAACTGAAAAAGAAAAAAAAACTGTAATTTCCCAGTCTAGAATCAACGGGGCGCCTCAATGCCAAACTGTACTTTTAATTTTTGAATATTCATCCCTAGTTCAAAGAAAACAAGATCGTGATCCCAAAGCATCTATTTAGTATGACAACGGCGATCGTTACTGGAGGGTTACTCTATACTGTTTAAACCTAAACTAATTAATTAATAAGTAAATAACTAAGTTAACTTACCAATATCAATGCTTGTCTGTAAGAGTTACCTTCTTTAGAAGAGCGGGGCTTCCAAATACAAGTTTTTATAATACTTAAAAGGATTGCTCCAGTCATGTACACCTAGATTAAGTATCGTTATTGAAATAAAGATTTATTATTATTATTATACTGACGAAAAACGAACGAACGAGATATAGCCGAGTTTTATACGAGATAGAGTCGTGGCTCGCGTAGCAGCGCTCCGAAACTTTGTTTTTCGTCATATGACGGCTGAATGGTGTAGTGGTTAGTGACCCTGACTGCTGTGCCGAAGGTCCCTGGTTCGATTCCCGGCTGGGGCAAATATTTGTATAAAAACAGAGTGTCTTGGTTGCTGATATTTATATTTAGTATCTATCTATGTATGTATTTAGATATATCAGCCTAGCTTGGGGTGGGATGGCCGTGTGTGAGATGTCCCCACATATTATTATTATTATTATATAGAGTGACCCCCCTGAAGTCGTCGTGTTGCGATCTACAAGTATAGTAGGTTTCCTGCGCATTTGATTTGGATCGACTGACTCTATTCTGGGAAACGTGTCAGAGCGTCACAGTTTAAACAATGGATTTAGTATAGATTCAATAGGAGACATTGGAGTTATAGATGTGACATTTGGTAGAGATGGTAGGTATAGCAATAAACCTTTTGTTAGAGACATTGTATGGGAATATAATATATCTTGATTATACCTAATATGTTTTTGAAGTTTTGGAACCGAAAAGTATTGCAATAATTTATCACTGTTATCATTTTCTCTCTCTAAGAGGACCCTAAATATTCCTTTCCATTCAACCCCAACTAGTTCAAGCTTAGCACGTTCATTTACTGACGAAAAATAATAAGACACTTTTACGTGTTGCTCATGTCCCATGCATGATGAATTCCACACCATATTACAAGATACTCAACTTGATCAATAAAATGTTCAATACAATAAATACTTAAATAAAAAGAAAAAACTTTTATTATATTATCCCATTAAGGTAGGTAAACGACTTCTCCAGTGGAGACCACGAGGACAAGCAAGCATAGCGTGGGACTGGACTAAGGACTCTAGACAGGTGGCCGCTGATGGCTGGATGAGAAAGGCCGAATACAGAGTGTCGTTGCGCTGCTTGGGAGGGGCCCAAGTCCAGCAGTGGACGAATACGGGATGATGATGATGATGAGGTATTAATACTAGAAGTAAGCTGTAACCCTGTTATTATTGTATGGCCTTGTATATAATACTGTTATGTGTATGAATAAATATTTTTTAAAATAAGCACAAACGAAGCATTCCACCTCTCCGAGGCACCGAAAATGTACCTACAGATGTCCTGCCTAAAGTGATTGATCTATAATTGTATTATGGATCACCGGCGGCTCGCGTGGGCGCCGGCGGCGTGGCGCGCATGCGTATTGATATTAATCAATTTGTATCGTGACAGTTTAGGTTTTATTTAGTGCATTAGAAGGGCCAGATCTGGGTACTAATTGTTTTGTTGCTAGGCAAAGATTTGAGTGTGGAGCAAATTTGCATTAAAGGATTGATTTTTTATATAGATTTCTTGCTAAGTGCCTAGAAGTAAATACTTCAGTAATGAATTTGGTTTAAAATGAGAAAAAATATATGATTATAAATAAACAAAAAACCCGACTGCACGCTAAAAGATGAAAACAAGCCCCAATGTTAATGAAAAGTATCGCAGGCGGGGACCAGCAGAGGTGTTCACCATTTAGCTGAATGTTACTTAGATAGGACATACATTGTGTGGCGGTCAAGTTGGTCCCCGCCTGCGATACTTTCCATTAACATTGGGGCTTGTTTTCATTTTTAGCGTGCAGTCGGGTTTTTCGTTTGTTTATAATTATATATTTTTATTTGTAACTTTTAAGTTGTTTTTAATTTATGAAATTTTATGTCAGTAGTTTTAGTTTATGAACATTTTTTATTTCAATAATTTTGGTGTTGTGATTTAAATACTTACCTACAATATGCATATTTTTGTAATGTGTACACATTGTTGTACTGTGAACTGTACATACATACAAACATACAATCGAAAAACATTACCCTCATCCTTCGGCAGTCGGGTAAAAACATTACCCTCCTCCTTCGGCAGTCAGGTAAAAATACAGTAAGTGCGCCACTACCTGTATGTCCATGAATCTTTCAGTAAGCTGCTATGGAACCGACTCTACTGCACACACAAATTTTAATTATACTCGCTCAAAACTTAAATTTGGAATAAAAAACAAAAAAAAACACGCACTCACGCCTTGTACTAATGTACTCCCTTGCGGGGTAGGCAGAGGTGCATTGCTGCACCCACTTTTCGCCAGAGTGTAATGTTAGTCCCAATGTAATAGGGGGCGGGCCTATTGCCATTTTATGGGCACATCCAAGACCCGAGAACAAATATCTGTGTTTAAACAAATATCTGCCCCAGCTGGGAATCGAACCCGGGACCATCGGCTCAGTAGTCAGGGTCACTAACCACTACGCCATTCGGTTGTCTAAATTTGGAATATTATGGAAAATAAGACTAACGCACATACAGGAAACGTTATAGTATTCTAACGATTAAAACTTGCTTGAAACATATCTTATTTTCAACTTGATCGATCACGGTATCTTTTCTGGTATTTAATTTAAGTTAAAGTGGTTTTATTTTATTCGGTTTAGATCACCTTTAACTTGAATGACCTACTAAAACTCCTTCACACATATTCTAATAGACCGTGATAAATGTTCAGATAATTATAATTATGCCAAAACTACGTCAGGTTGAAGGAAATAAAACTAAATACAATAATAAATTAGTATAAAGGTTATTAGGATGATCACGATTCTAAAAGACAAATGATAATTTTATCAAAATCGTGATCTCTTTGACTTTAACGAAACTTGTATGTTAGTTTTATGTGTGACCGCGTATTATAATTTGCTTGCATTACGAAAGCATACAACATGTAACATTATAATTCGTATAGAATTGCTACTATTTTCAGCTTTGGGACACAATAACCTTGTGATAAAATATGCCTAAGAACACTTGGGGTACATTACCGCTTTGATCCTAAAAAAACAAAACTGAAATCGGTTCAACCATGTGTCTACCTACTACTATACCTTAAAATTATACGTCCAAGAAGACCTACTGACGCTAATCTGACTTGCAAATACTAGCACCACGCTTCGACCATGCACCACGGTGACAAATCCTAGTTTACATTTTGTCACCGTAACAGAATCAGATGATTTATTTGTATTCAGCCCCGTCTACCTTAATTCCCTGGGCCCATAAGTCACGAGACGTCTTATTTATTATGAGAAAACCACGAAAGTGGACTAACCGTGACGGCGATTAGGATCTGTTTGCCGTGAAATCATTATATTTTTATATAATAATATTATGTTCTGGTCGTAAAATAAATAAATAGTTATAACTCGTGCCCGTTTGGACGTCCGCGAGACTTTATTGAATTATACTTTGCGCGATATTGGTTGTGTAGAGAGAATGTACAGCTTTGATACTTGAGTTTTTTCTATAAAGATCGATTAAGTTTAGTTAATGAGCGGACTGAAAACCAGCGTTGTAATATTGTAGTTACACAAAACGCAACATAGCTGAGTCTGCTCTTTTTGCCATATAAGTGCAAATAAAAACTAAAAACTGAGTATGAATATGTGGATGTCATAATAGGGGTAATAGCTAGGATTAAGAGCAAACTCTTACTCTCTCTTTACTTCTTGAAGAAACATATTTGACATCTTATAAATGCACAAGGCCACGTCTTATGTAATGTACGTTTTCAATGTTTTGGTCTAGACTAGACCAATCAATCCAAGTCTAGACTAATGTTTGAATACAATAATTAATTGGCATTTCAAGTTATCATTATATTATACAAAAAAATAGTTAAGATGGTTAATACTCGTATGGATTCTAATTTCCACTGAGTAAAATTGATATTTTTGTGTTTTGGTAAAAATTAAGTATTAACATTATTATATTCTAAATTCATTATTTCTAAAGAATTCATTGTTGCATACATGGCAGGATTCGAACCCACGGCCTCACGATTGAGAGCCCAGACATTATCCGTAACGCCACTACGACTCCCAAACTGCTAGTATCAAGAGCATCAGTTCCCACTACAGGGCATAGTGAAGGAAGAGTGAGGGAGTCGGGCTTAGGTAGTAAAAAATTGAAATGTAATAAATCAATTTAGAGGTTATCCGACGATCGCGGCCGCTTCACGACTGACGGAGAGGACGCGATCACACTGGCACTGTCAGTTAATAAAAAAAATTAAAAAAAATTATATTGTATATTTGAATGATAGTAGAAACAACAACCACGGTCGGTAGTTGACTGGTGTTTAGTAAAACTCGGATGCAGAATCTTTAGATTGCATCCAGTGGCGTGCTTTTGAAGCGCCCTAGCCTAGTAGAGGACTGCTATAGCCTGAAAAAGAAGAACTTGTTTTGACAACGATTTTCGGATTCACATTGTATTGATTTTGACATAATTAGGTACTAAGTAAATCTTTTTTCGTTTTAACCTCGCGATGGGTTTGGTGAGAGCTGACGATAAAATAGCATTTTTTATTTATTTTGTCATTTATCTACGGTAGTTTAGTCATGTTATGTGTTAATGTAGCTATGTATGTTATGTTATCCTAACTAATATTATAAATGCGAAAGTAACTGTGTCTGTCTGTGTTTCGGATTTGAATGAAATTTGGTATACATACGGTCTAGACCCTGGGAAAGAACATAGGCTATTTTTTATCCCGGAATTCCCTCGGGAAAACTTTTTAAGGCGAAGCGAAGCGCGCGGGAACAGCTAGTTTTATATAATCATGATTTCATGAGAATGCTTTAAATATTTTCCATTCCACATATCAGTGTGGCCGCGGCTTTACCTTAAATGGCTGTCAGGGAGGAGTGAGGTTCAGTCGATATTCACTTATTTATTTATTTAAACTATCATTAATCCGGGTTTATTGTCGTGTTACGGTTAAACAGGGTTACGGTTAGCGTGCGATAGAAACGCCCATCTTTTGAGAAAGTTGATTTAGTAATGTTTTTTCTGGCCTTTTTGTTGTTATACTTTTGCTCGTGTAATTCAATGTTTCGAAGTGACGGCTTTAATTCGGTTTTGACAATTTTATTATTTATTGATTTCATAAGTGAAACTAACTTTCATCAGTACTTGCTATTGTTATAAATGATCAAGGCAATATATGTAGGTATATCTGCGGAAAAATTTTTGAAGGTCATCGGAAAATGTCTGAGACATTACAAAAGCACCTAACAAACATATTAAATTCCTAAGTCAAACCACAAATTCTCTTTTACAAACATTAACATTTCCGACTTTAGCATAAGCGATTAACATATCCGTAAAACTGTTTTATTATATTACATATTGCACCTGAGCCGGCTAGTTCAGATTACATAACACATAAATACAATGCCTTGGCTTATTTACAACTGCATCTTAAACTAAGGGCTTAGCGCAATACTGTTCAGGAGGCCTAAAATGGCTACGGGTATTAATAATTACATTTTAAGTATATTTGCAATATATAGGTAATAACTTTGGTTCAGTATTTATCGAGATACAGTTTGTTATAGGTGCAAACAAAAATCTTGTCACCGGAAAAAATATAAAAGTTTCGCTGTTGCTCATGAGAAGGAAAATTACGACAATTTTCTTGATGAAATAATAAAAAATACCGCCTTTAAAACTTACAATAGAAAAGAAGACTCTTTATTTTTCACCATGAAAGAAAATATTACGAAATGTCAATTTATAAATAAAATAGTACAAAATGGCGGCATTATTACTTAAAGCAATCTCTACAGATCTCTCCAGACAACCTTTGGCTTAGTAACTTAATTTTAGTAGCTTACATAACAAAACCGTTAGGTATTAATAAAAACTTTGATTAATACCTACATAACAGTTTAACTGAAGACAACAGCGTCATCTTAGCGCCCCCTGGCTGACATAGGAAACACTAATTATGCGGGATGCGCCGGCGCGGGTCGCGCGGTGACCCGCCGCGCCGGGCCGTGCCCGTCCGGTGCTGGTATCTAAGCACTGATAAATAATTAATAAATACCTAGGTAGGTACTTTATGATACTTTCATGTTTTACTCGAAGTCATACCATAAGTACCGATTGTTTTTGTAATGTATCTAGTGTATGTAAATTAAAAAATACACTCGCGAGTAATGAAACAGTTGCATTGCCATGTGCTATTTTACTGAACTTTTTTCACTGCTCACGAGTGTATAAATTAAATGATGTGGGTTTTTTTAATTTCTCACGAGTGTATAAATTTAATGGTGCGAGGACCAAAATACTGATTGATCTGTAAACTTAGAGTTTCCATTACTCACATCTTATCGGTTTAGCAAATTCCACGGAAATGGAAAAATATTTTTTTAAAGCCTTTTCAGTGTATTAGTGAATCGAGATAAACTGAACGTATTATTTTAAAGTCATCAGCATTTATGCGATGAATTTGAATACGCAACGTTTCTACTATGACTTTTCAATGTGGAAAAATATAATTTACACAAAATCACTATTAGTACATATTTAGGTAAAAGTAGACATCAAATGATCAATTAGGAAAAGACCGCGATACCATCTACAATATCGTAGGTATTACTCGCATCGCTAACAGCTTGGTCAAATGCAACATATTATAATGAAAAAAAATATTACAGGATTATCCGTACTTTATTATACAAATTAACATTCTACAATACCTTCTTATGGTTTCCTGAAGATGAACATGGTCGTTGCGAAATCAGTAAGTGAGTAGTGACAAATGTTCGGGTGTAACTATTGAATGTCTAGTAATTTAATTCAAGAGGACGTAGTTAGCTTGTTATGTAGGTATTTTATGTATGTTTATACATTATCATTATTATATTGAATTCAGAAAACTAAGCCTATTTTTTACATCTGTCAAATCAGAAAAAAAACTATATATACAAGTTTTATTACTATTTAAATAACAAGGAATTATGTTCACTTAAGTGTAATGCAAGCTTAAAAATGAACACTTAAAAACAAGTAAGTTTTACGATATGTTACATTAAACCTCCTTCGTAGTTTACGTGCCACAGTTGCAGATTACATCTTCTGTAATGCTCATAAGATGAGACAAAGAACAGAACAGTCATCGTAAGAAAATGTGAGTTAATTTTTTTATTTAGGAAAGTACTTGTTACTTACATAACTCCATAAGTAGAAGATGCGTTAACCTTCTTTTTGTAGATCTTGCCAGATGCTTTCTTTTAAAGCTAATTTAGTTTTTCCTATGAAACTTAGGTATTATTAGACTACGTGACTTTTCAATTATGGAATAGGATAATTAAAATAGTTACTTTTTAATAAATACAAACACTTTTTACTGTACCTTTAATAAAATTTATGCATTGATGTAATGTCAAAAGAAATGTTTTTGCTTTCATCGAGTGCGAAGTTAGATTTAACTCTTCTCTTTACCAGATTACCAGTGTCCTTCCAGTGCATTCTTCTCTTAAACGTAAACTGGTGAGTTTTACAACTCAAAACGTCATTTCTTATTATTTTACACTTCAGTTGTGCCGAAATGCTTAGATTCCATCTTACGCAGTTTTTGTGGCAATATAATTTTAAAACGTACCTTTTGAAATGGTTGTTGCCCTCTGCCTCAATCAACATATCAACCTACCTATGTCAATGCATATATTATTATATACTTACGTCATTAAATTCTAACACTATCTAACTATCCCTAGTGCACCTACATTATTTATTAAGTCACTTTAAGAAAATAAATCTTAAAAAGAAGACGGCCATGCGTAGTATGTATAAATACGAGACTGAAAACCAATAATTTTTCACATCTAACCATATTTGGCATTTACTACGATCATATACAATACGACTTCGATCATAACGGCTCAACACGACATTTAAACATCTCCCACCATAAATAAACATTAATTTACAGACGCAGTCATCACAATTTCAAATAACTCATTAAGACTATTAACCGCCTAGGCATTAGCACTGCATTGGCTGGCCAAGTTTAAATCCAAAGCACGGACACTAGGGGTCAGGTCATAACCAATTAATAAATAAGGCGCAATGTATCGAAAACATTTGTGTTCTACCTGCTTGGTGGTAGGGATGTACCGATGTGATGAGATTGTTATTATTCTGAGTTATTGGTGAAGTTTCTGAATGAAGATGGATGGTGATGGCGAAAAGTCATGAAACTCCTCATGGCAGTGGTTAAGGATGGTATTGAATTGACTGCTAGTTAAACTGAATAGCCCAAATAAAACAGGCTGTAATTCATATTTTGCCAACACCTAACTTTTTAAAGAAAATAAAAATGGAAAATGAGACAAGGTTTTCGCTGAAAATCTTCCCTTCTACGTAACCTTTTTCATGATGAAACAACCTACTTTTTGGGAGAAACGGCGCCATCCCTAAAGCCTAGCATATTGTGGCGAACATGAATATTCATAGCTGGCATAATGCATGATAAATGTAGCGTGAAGTATGCATAGTCACAGGCTTTCTCGCGCACAATGAGCAGAGGTCCGGCCCGGGCGAAGGTGGACCGGGAGAAGGACGATTTCACGTGTATTATGTTTTCAACTTATGAAACAGTTTAGTAGCGGTACCGTCGGGAAAAAATATCGCATCAAAAATCACCCAAATTTGATAGATTTGACGCCGTCTGGACTTGCGCTTGAAAGATATTAACTCACGAGTAATTTAAAGTTCCAAGTCGACACCAAATTAATGACCCCAATATTTACAACATTTGGGTAATTTAGAATTTGATCAAAATATTTACGTTTTTGGTTAGTAATATTCTGATGCACTGTTAAATGTTCTTCAATCATGTCTATGATAATTTTTGTGCTATTGTTACTGGTACTATTTCATTGTTCGTGAGAGTATATAAAAATGTGCAGTGGCACAATTTTTTTATGTAACTTTTTATATTTTTTTTATATATGTTTTCAGCTTCCAGTCTCCCGGCCTGCGCCCGGCCCGCGGCCGGCGGCGGTGCGCGCTCTCATCTAGTCCATTGTCTACATTTTTATCCACCAACATGCTCGAACAATAACTCGGGATCATTCGACGAAAGTGCGATAATACCCGTAGCTAGACACCTAGATGTACTGTTACTGCCTCGGGTGGTTATTATGTGAAATATTTAGGTATTCGAAAGTTCACGTAAGGTGCGGTGTTTAAACGGAAAAGAGGTTACATGCATTGTTTTCTGAATGTTGTGGTGAAGTATTGTCAAGGCTAGCGTTAAGGCTGTAGAGTTGACTTACAAATGATAAAATAGGTAAAGAAAATGCTTATAATTATTAAAATTTTAACCCGTTGGCATTTGTTCCCGCGTAGTAGTATTTCGTTGCAATGCAATAAAAGAGATAAGCAATAAGCATAAATGCGTGTCACGCGTTTAATTACCAGCGCAAAAAAAAACGCAATCGTACTCATCGTCGGAGACTTCACCATCCTACACATAGCTCTTCAAACAACAACAATATTAGTCTCTACAATTCGCCACCGAGCCTCGCCGCCACTAATCCACAATAAAGTCAACAGTGGACACAAACAAAACATGAACCCAAGTGTAATTTGGGTGTTTATTCAGGCATATACGAATTCCGGTATTACACCTCGCATTCCTATCTGCTTTCTAAGATAACAACGAGTGCCCACGCGTTTGTCGTACCGAATTTATGATGCGAAGATGTCCGAAGAATTTTGGATATTATTATATGTGTAAATAATATGGTCATAGCTACAGTCCGACATAAAAGCGCCGATTGATAATCTCAATTTCATACGTTTTTGAAACTTTATTTTATAAATGCAGCTACCGCCTCACGGGTGTTTTATCTTTGCAGATAAACGTCAGTATATCGCGATTTGGCGCTGTCAATGGAGGAACGCACATTAAACGTGTGTATCGATGTTGATAACAGAAGGTGCCGCGGGCGCTAGTCTAGAAGTACTAGAATTTAGCGCCTCCACCGCTTCTTTAGTCCCGGACAAAAGCCAAAACTGACTATTGACCCGGGAAACGTACTTAATTGTTTGCTTATGCAGCTGAAGGGTACTCAACGAGCGCTTTAAGAAATCAAGCGCTCGACGGAATTGGACTAAGCGCTTCAATTCCAGAAATTAATCTCAAGTGCTTCATAGAGCTAAGCGATTGTTCGGCAAACATACTTTTATTGTAGATTGCGTGTTGTTGTTACGGGACATTTTTTATGGGAATTAGTGCTGTTGTGTCAATACAGGCGAAAGGGTTTGGTTTTATTGCGTTCCAATATTTAAAAAAAAAAACTATTTTAATAGACACGGAAGTAGATCTTTGATTTCAAATAGGTACATCAGTATTATAATTTTATTCTAGGAGGGGGCAAAACTGCTATCCTACTTACTTACGTACTTTACCTTTGAGCAACCCCCATTTTTCAGCTAGGCCAGAGCTCCTGTGTAAATTAAAGCAATAAATCTCGATTTTCCAACAGCTGAAATTGAAAACAATAGCAAAAAATACCTACGTTTATATGAGAATTTATAAAGAGAAAATAAAGTTAAATATTGTCTTGGAAAGTTTAGTTCTCTGGAATACGTATTAAAACTATTAAAAGTCGTAAATAATAATACAAATAAGAGTTTTATTACATTGGTCATGTTTTATAGCTTACATACACAATCATTTTATAGGTGTAGGGTATGAGTTGACTAAAGATGGCTTTGGAAAATGCTTTAAATCTCACGACACTAAAATGAAAATATAAAATAAAACGCATTTAACGCAACAACTCAATTTTCAACGCACCATTCCTTCACGAGAGATAGTTCGGGCTTAGAAGTAAAACTATTGCTAACAGTATAACGACTTTCGCCTTCACTATTGCCAACAGTTTTGAAATCGAATACCTACAAAGTAAAAGTAAGAAGATACATCGGTATACAGGGTTATCGGTAAGTAGACCTGATCCTTTCAGGAGGTGATTGGTAAAAGCATTTCCAGACGATTGAACCCTATAATGCATTATCCGAAACTTAACCTTTTCTAAGATATTTAATATTTAAGTTTTTTTAATTTTTTTGCCAAAATTTTACTTAAAAGTAACGGTTACTTACGTAACCGTTACTTTTACTTTTTACTTTAAGTGAAACATTTTTAAAAAATATTCAGAACGTAAAAACAAATAAGTTAAATTAAAAAAGAATATTATATGACAATTTTTTTGCACTTTAGCTAAAAAACATGGTCAACTTATAAGCTTTCAAATAAGATATTTCAATATCAAATCGATTAAGGTATCACCAAGATATGGCCAAAACAATCAGCACAGGCGGACAAAATTCAATAGAAAAACGAACAAGTTTAGCCTAATTTAAAGGTAAAAAGTGTGATTGTTTTCAGTCCTGTTGACTTTGCTATGGAATCCCTTATTGAGTTTTTTCCGCTTTCTCTGGTTGTTTTTGCCATATCCTGGTGATACCTAAATCGATTTGATATTGAAATATTTTATTTGAAAGCTTATAAGTTAACCATGTTTTTAATTAAAGTGCACAAAAAATTTTAATATGACATTCTTTATTAATTTAACTTATTTGTTTTTACGTTCTGAATATTTTTTAAAAATGTTTTACTATTTTTTGGTTTTGTGTCTAATTTAAGTCAAATAATGCAGATTTGATTATTTTAATTAGTTTATTAAGGCGTTACTTCTGCAAAACAACCAAAAACGTTATTGAAATATGGCTAGTCATTTTTATTTTCGGTTTTAAACATAAAATTTTGGAAAAAATTAAAAAAAGCTAAAAAATTAAATATCTTAGAAATGGTTAAGTTCCGGATCATGCATTATAGGGCTCAATCGACTGGAAATGTTGTCCTCTATCACCTCCTGAAAGGATCAGGTCTACTTACCAATAACCATGTATATACCACAATCAAAATAGTGACCTATATTTTGACAAACCCAGCTAGGGTTTTTTAGTACCTATACCCTTTTTGCAACACCCTATAAGGATCTTGTGTTATCACGAAAGACGTAGTAGAAGAATTATAGCTACATTTATAGCTGTATTACTAGCATCATAACTATCAGCACAAGCATGCTTGTTTTGAGGCCCACTAACCCGCACAGGGCCCCACGTATTGGACTAGGCCTAGACCCTTCCTTAATTGGAAGGAGACCTGTGCCCCAGCAATAAGAACGTGATGGGCTGTGATGATGATACAAGTAGCTGTATTACTGCCTAGCACACACTTCACTAGCTGCCAGAGTTCCCATGTCGGGGGGGTGGTTCGCTGGTAATTAATACACGCCCACAACTAGCCGGAGTCGAACCCGCGACCTCCAGTAATAATGGGTCAATACGTACGCCTGTTTCTTTATGAGTCTTGCGAACACTTTTTTTATTGACCGGATGTTAGGCGTGGTTTGTAGCGTGGTCCGATTTGGAAAACGGTATCATATTTTTAATTATGTAAACGTTGTAGGTATAACATTATTTCCTTGATAGAGAAATAGTCCGTTTTATGGAAGGATGCAATCATAGGTACCCTCCTTATTTGTATTTTTAGTCTATTAATTTGATTTCTGTTTATATAATGAGTAATGATATTTTTTGAAAAAATACATGACGAATATTTCATTTCAATAATTGGTTTATCTTCACGGATGGCTGAAGAAGACAAGACATCATTATTTTATCCTTTATTAGCTTTCTGCGCGGACGAAACCACATTGACCGTAACTAAACAATTAAAAGCATTAAACTATGATAACATTAAACCGAATTGGTTTTATTATTTTAATTAAATATTTATTCGTCTAGGGCGGTATGTAGAACGCCTCCTGATCGATATCGTATATTGTTTTATCGATTTTTTGTATCCGATGTAACTTGACCTCGTATAGGTGAACGCATTTATCAAACAAAAGGTCATTTCGATGATACTTATCGATAAACTTATGATGTCAGTACGCTCTTTATATTTACATATTTATTTTGAAAATCATTGTCATTGGTATTCAATGATTTGGAGTCATATTTTTACAATGAACGTTTCTTTTAATCAGTGCGGCAGTATCACAGTTAACTGTCTGGATGAGAAAGAAGTGTTGAGATATTAATTGGGCGTCTAGGTTTCGTTAATGCTTTCTTCTTCTTATCGTCTCAATAATAAAGAAAAGAGTAAGACTAAGGTTTGTCACCGTGGTGAAAGGATTGGCCAGTCAGATTAGTGTCAGTCAGCCAGTTGACTGCCAGATTCCGCGATAAGCTGAACGTACCTCCAAACAGATGATACTCGTACGACACCCAAGGAAGCTCCTTTAGGAACACTGTGTGCATAAAACATTGTAAAGCTGATAGTCCACCGCCGGCTAAACTTCGGCGCGTCAGTTTACGGTGTCCGCATATGTATGAAAAACTAGCTCAACTATGCGAGCTAAGCTCAATTACTTAGTTTGGCCGTCGGTGGACGTTGTGCTTTAATGACTTGTATAATACTCGTATTATACAAGTCATTAAAGCACAACGTCCACCGACGGCCAAACACCTCATTACAAATTAAAGCATTGTTTTTCAGGGCAAAGTTAATTTTCTCAAGTAATTTATCCTAGATTTCGTTTCTACAACATGCTTGCTATAGATTAAAGTGAGCACAGAGATGATATGCCGCTACCGTGCCACAATCTGCGCCGACCACAACTCTGATTCGTTAGAGCAAAACAAGAGATGGCGCCGCGGTAATGGGCTAGTGTTGTTCCTTTCTTTTCGGGCATTTAATCGATATAGGTAAAATGGTCTAATACATCCAAAGATTATAATAACTTAAAACGCATTAGAATCGCTTAATCCTTTTCAAAACTACGATTCAAAATACATGATTCATGATGTCTTTTTTAGTAACACTGAAATGTTGCTCTAGTAGGTAGGTACTCTTTGATATACCTACGTACAACTGAAATCTTCACCGGTGCGGCTTTACACCCTGTGAAACAGTTTAATTCTTAAAGTGAGAGATAAAATAAGAGTTGATGAATCATTTACTAGTTTATAGATACACAAAAGATCTACGTGTAAAAATAGACTTTAAAACAACCTACGTAAAGAACTTGAAATTGAAAGTTAACTGAGTGTCGATACATAACACACATTTGCTACATCCTTCTCTACAGCGCCAGGTAATTCCGCACAAAGTAATCATTTGTCTACTTGACTAAACTGAATTATATTATTTTTTATTATTATTTAATAGTACGGATAATAATTGAAGGTTGCTTTATGGAGGCTGGCGGCTTCTGTTTGCCGACTCATGATCAGTGCCCAGTGGGCTTATTCGAATCATCCTTGTTAAGGGGAGACTGCGGATTACTAGATATCACAGCGTTGTATTCCCGTTTATAATCGTTTGCAATAGAATCCAACAATCATGTAAACAAATATGGCGGGCTGACATTGACAGCGTATTGTTTATGCCCATAGTGATGTCATAGTGTTCTAATTAGATTAAATATATAAGCCATAGACTATAAAATAAAACTGATTATATATAAAAAAGTGTTTATTAAAACAAATTTAAATCTTCGTCTTCGTCATCATCACTATCAGAAGTGTCGCCGGTGACCCTAATTATAAATGCACTGTGTCATCGCTTGCCGTGTCTAAAATGCCGTCGAGCTTTTTCATTTCTTCCTCTTCCTTTTTTCGTTTTGGTTAATTATATTAAGCTCTTGAAAAAAATAATTATAATATTAAATTAAAATAATTTATTAAAATTAAAAATAAAAGATAACTTCAGATTACGAACAACACTAACTTTTTAATGACTTATAGAGTTCGATGAGTAAAAAACTAAGATGACAGCTTGTCAAATATTTCGAAATTTTTACGTTGCAAATGTTTTAACAAATTTAACTTATAAATACAAGTTAAACCGTGTTGAAGATAATGTGAAAACAATGGTGCGTTCGTTGAAATCAGACTATGTTCATAATTGCTGGTCAAATGTATGTGATTCCGGAGTAATCGTGACAATTTGGTTTGTTTACATGATTGTTGGATTCTATTGCAAACGATTATATATTTGTGGAAGGCTCTCGTTCTCACTGAAGGCAGAAAGTGGCCCGTTGTGTATGTTCCCCAGTCAAAGAAACAGTGTGACTGTCATCAGGTGTCAATACCGTATCAACAATCTAAGTAGCCGTCATGTTCCGTGAATTATTTACAATGAAGGACTTGAAAAGTACAATAATTATTATTATACTACGGTTTCATACGGTACAGGAAAACATTGTGAAGAAACGGGTCACATACCCATCTTACTGTAATCTTGACTGGTGTACCTTTAGTTTAACCTGGCCCAATTTCATCAAACAACAAGAACAAATAAAAAATTGCCATTTGAAAACAGAACTCTCGTTCAAAATCAGCGGTACACTTTCAAATGAATTTCGATATTACGTAGTGAATTTTAGTATGTAGTCAAGTGTATTCGTAGTCTTCCCCTTAACAACAGCATTATTAGATTACGATGAGAACCACATTACGAGTCGTGATCCGGTTCATATTATTATTATTTATTACATTTATTATTGCAAGACTACTGACGAATCGCTATTTGTTTATGCATTTCACCGTTCTATTACAGTGAAGTGTAGTAATGAAGCTGAGAACTTTGTTTTAAGGCGTTAAAATATGCATTATTATTGCCATACATTTGTTTTTCCTTTCACTGGATTAGTGTGTAGCACTGTACTATACATCCAGAAAATCTGGATTCCCTTGAACATTTTTGTAGAATTTTCCAGCGGTTTTGTCATTCAAAAACTGTCCAGTATACACATTTCACATTGCAAGCTACGATGATTCCAATAAAAGCGTGCATTAGTAGCCAGAATTACTACAGAACTCTGCCTCTGTACCTACTCATAACATTCAATATTTACATTTGCCATTATTGATGATACAATTGAGGCATGGGAATATCAACAGATTCAGATAGAGAATAAAAGTCGGAGTTGCGAAATTAAACGCCGTATCTGAGATGTGTGGATTGCATTTACTTTCGTTTCATTTTGATTACTGAATCAAATTTGTATATATATGACCGTAATTGATGTTGTTTCACACAGGTCTATGTTTAGTAGTGGATGAAATTTGATTAAATAATGCGTATCTATGTCTTTATTCATTTATTTACATAACTATACAGGTAGGCAGTATTTTTATAGCAAAAATTTCAGTCATAGACTTCTCAATAATTTTTTTTTGTGTTTCTAACCACCTATATTTATATTTATTTATTTATTATTACACACACACATTGTTACATAACAGGAACACAAATCCCAAATCGTTACAATAATAATTTAACATATGTATAGCACTCACATATTATCTTAGGCACCGTTCTATACGTTATCATCGCTCGCGCGGAGTTACGTACGATGAGATTTTTGCTTCTGATGAATCTGTTTGCTCGAGGACGAGCGATGACGATAGACATGATGATTTTCATTGTTTTTAATATTGCTTATCGTTTAATACTTTGTTAACAAACAATTGATTGTTATTTAAAATAAAACCTTAAATGTAAGAGTTGATACTCGCCAGTGTGAGAAAGTCACATAAATAACTCAAGTCGCGCTAGCCCGTCACTACACTATGCCTTATAAAAGTTGTCTCATCACGTATTCCGAAACAATAATTAAGTTTCCCTTATTTTGGGAGCATTGCCATAATTACCAATCATTGGCCATTCAAGACGTTTAAGACTGACAGGTGAAATTAGGCTTTTGGGGATCTTTGGAAAAATTGTTACTGTACCTACCTGACTACTTTACTTTTAGCGATAAATATCATACATAATTATGATTGAATATGGGAAGTAGGTAGGTATGTAGGATTTTATTTCCGAAGCAAATTGTTTGGCACAAATCCTGTGGCCATACTATTGCTTAAAATTCAGAGTGCAATATCAAGTCCATACATTACAAACGCGCTTACTTATTCGGTTTATGCATTAGAATTATGTGGCAGACAAATGGACTGGCCGGCGCAATAAACTAATAAGTTACATGCTTAAGTTGTGCCAAGCTTAATCTACTGTTAGATATATTTAAGCACTAGCTGTTCCCGCGCGCTTCGCTTCGCCTTAAAAAGTTTTCCCGTGGGAATTCCGGGATAAAAAGTAGCCTATGTTCTTTCCCAGGGTCTAGGTCTAGACCGTATGTATACCAAATTTCATTTAAATCCGTTCAGTAGTTTTGGCGTGAAAGAGTAACAGACAGACAGACAGACAGACAGACAGACAGACAGACAGACAGACAGACACAGTTACTTTCGCATTTATAATATTAGTTAGGATTAGGATAGTTAGGATAAAGCTACGGCCTAAATCTTGGGTACGGCAGTGTAAAATCTTGTGTGTTTTAGAAATAGATTGACTTGAGTCGCATGAAAACACAATATTATACTTACACCTCAAGTTAAGAATATTGAGGTATTAAAAGTACGATTGCAAATGCGAAGTTAAAAAAGATTTTATATTGATATGGTTAGTATAAAATGTGCTGGTTAAATTATGTAACTTAAGATAGGAGTATAGGAGACACAAAATAAAATATTTTATGTTACCCTTTTGACAGCTTTACCTTACCTACGGAACGACAAGTAACTAAGCCATAACCATACAAAACTGCATACATACTACTTAAGTATATACTCTGTTACAGAACTTGTGAGTTTACATAATGTCCGGACAATTTGCCGGTCCGAGGCCCATTAAAAACAATAAAGCCAGTGAATCTCCAAAGGCATCGTGTAATAACTGTTTTTAAATTGATTTAAGATTTCACAGACTATTACTTAAAGCTGGGTGCACACTTGCGCCTCACAGCATTAAGGGCTGCGAAATTATGGCCAGGCTAATATTGTAATCATTGATCTGACGGCTAATTTGATTCGTAGGTTAACTGACACGTTGTTATATTCAGCATTATTATGATTGGTTAATTATTCATTTTGCTAAGATTTATAATATACTAGCTGTTCCCACGAGCTTCGCTTCGCCTTAAAAAGTTTTCCCGTAGGAATCCCGGGATAAAAAGTAGCCTATGTTCTTTCTCAGGGTCAGGATTTGGATTAGTCAGGATTAAGATTGGAATACAACTATCCATATCAACTACTTATACTTATATATAGGTTGTATGTTGTAAAGTAAAAGTATTGTAACAATATACCTACATACATATATTTATTATAAGTATATTCGAAACTGAGCCTTACTTTTAGTACCGTCAATGTATCCTAACCCTTACTCAGCACACGCTGACCCGACCCTAGACCTTGGCCCTCGGTCACTTCCGTACATCAAACAAATGTTATCATTATAAATAATTAGCCTTATTTGTTACACCTTCACAACATCCTGTATTACTTTAAAAATCGAAAGATATATTTTAAAAATATGTATTTTTTTAGATAATTAGTTTGAATTCAAATTAATGAAGTAAATTATCTGTGTTGACTGTCTTGTCAGATTGTATTTTTTTGGACTTTACAATTTGCTGTTTTGCGTGATTACTGATTACATTGTAACTCTACTTTATAGTCCTACCTTAATAGGAGGTAGACCTATTTCCGTTCTATGAGCATATCCAAGACTTTAGAACAAATGTGCACGTTTGAACCAGATTTATTCACGCCTTAGACTTTAACTAAAGTTACTTTATTGAAAGTCATATGGATCACGAAACGAAGGCAAACTCAATTTTTCGCTGTCAATAAGATTAGTAATTACGAACTGATTTATTTGTACCAATTATTTATTGTCGATGTTCATTCGAATAACGATCATTGGAGATTCTCATTTGATTTGGTTCGATTTTTTACGGGCCACCTACTGAGATCTTGTTAAGTGTTTAAATAAATACGATGATATATTTTGTTTATTTATAAATTAAGGCATTATTTTTACCCAGCCTTTTAAATCTTGCAGTCTGTTTCACACTCTTATAATTATTCTTACACCTTTCTTCGAGTATTTGTTCCCATCAGGTCAAAGAATCAGAAATTATCTGCGAATTTTATTGATTGTATAAAACGAATGCGTTTATGCGATTCCTAATTGTCGCTTTTAAGTAGTATTTAATAGGGTATGGACACGGCACTTTAATGCCAGTGCCTATGAGTAAATTTTAACAGAACAGTTATAGCTTTCAGGTCTAGGTGAAATAATTTACCTAGGTAATAATTGCTTCGTTATGTTTGAACCTTTGCCGTTGTAAAAATGGAGTAAAGTTGAGTAGCACTCTATCTACCAAGATAGGTATCCCGATGACTAGGGTAGCACTTTCTGTTTTTGCCTATCAATGAAATATTTTGGGTAATTCATCATCATCAGGGATCCCTAATCAGGGACATAGGGCTCGAAGTGTACATTGCCACTCTGACCGGTCCTTTGCCACGCCTTTGACTTCGTGCCAGCTCATGCCGAGGGTCGCTGCCTCCTGCACGACAGTGCAATTTTGGGTTATTAGTATCAAATTAAAAAATATGAAAATTTTGCAAGTTTGTAAACAACGCTTAAAAGAGCTGTTTCTAGCGGTAATAAATGAACTATTGAATTCAAGGTACTAGGAATTAGGAGGTGTGGTCTCAAAATTTAAATAAGCTCGATACATAAATACGATTACAAATTTACGATCTTAATACTTAAAGAAACATCTACCTACCAGATATCAATTTTAATAAAATTTCTTTTGATGTATCAATATTGAATCTCAGTAGATAGAGAACTGTTGTGATATACCCAGGTATTACATACGGCGATGAGGGCTGTATGAGATACTGCAGTGCGTTTGTGTAATAAGGAAAAGGTGCTATTTCGGTTCAAAGGCCGTAAAAACCAGAGATCTGAATGTGGATGGGAACGTAAGGATTTTAACGAAGACAGTAAGAAGCTATTCCATCGCATATGATTAACAGGTTTCTGTGCACCATATTTATAACAGCTTGCAAGATTTTATGTACAAAAATCTTGATAATACATTAATAAAAGTAAACTTTAACTTAATACTTAACTTTTACTACGTATTACTCAAGTTTTAAATTTCTACATAGGTATTGCATTTTGTTGGCTGTTGATATGAATTCTTATTATGTATTTGTGTAGATATATCAGCTGTCCGATACCCATATTACAGGGTCTGTCTAGCTTGGGGTCGGATGGCCGTGTGTGAGATGTCCCCACATATTCTTATTATTATTGTAGTTACCTACCTACATCTGTAAGTTTATAAGTACCTACCTATTTATGTTTTGTCTGTACCACCTACGTTTGATGTTGTTTTTTGTGTCAAATATTGTATTCTTTTTGCATTAAAAATTAATATCCAACCCGAGGATCCTAATATCTCAACATCAATGTGCCGTAGAAGTTAAGTAAATAGTAAGTAACCATTTCATCTTAAACCAAAGTTTAACCATTTTAAACAGAAGAAATACCCCAGACAGAATTATAACTTGAGTTTCCACCACTGCTGTACAGTAAAAACCACATCATACGCATCGCTTTCATTCAAATTTAACTCTTACATCGGACGTATTAAGAATAGCGAAAGTCACAAAGCCTTCTAGTAGTGAAACTGCCACTGTACTAAAGGTTCGACAATGGATACAGCGACATCTATCGTTCTTTAACTTTATCGTTTTTCCGCTCAGAAACGTGACTCAGAAATTTGTTATATGTAAATTAGCGATTTGTCTCGGCGTCTTCTCAGGACTTCTGGCTTTTTTTTCTCAGGGGATAAAAGAGATGGTCAGATGTAAAGGTTTGTTTATAGGGTAGTTTAAAACGGACGCGTGCGTAGTATTTGTAAGGAGAAGAGTAATAGCGCTGTCTTTAGCAGTAAATTTCCCAAAAAGAGTCAAAATGAATCCAACATATTACGTGTGTAATTTGTAAGTGACACATTTGTTGGAAGAAATTTTATGTGAGCTAACTGTTCATGATCCATTGACAGTTACTGTGATTGACGCAGCCACGTTTTACCTAATCCTTTAACTTACATTTTGAGATATGTATTGATTCTGAGAATGTTGAGTAAGTCAAAATTGTCCCTCTGGATTTGTCACCGAGTGAAAGATTGGCCGGTTAGATGAGCGTCAGTCGTGGACTGTCAAATGCGCCAATCGTATCGAAACGAACAGTTAAAGTTATTAAGTGATGTTTTTAGTTATTTCATCTTTCATGGTTAGTTATTTTTTTGCACATATTTGTACCAGTTTTCCTGTACCTCCTGTAGGTTGGCTGGTAGAAAATGCTCTTAGCATTAAGCCCACCTTTTGTACATTTATTTTATATTTGTGCAATAAAGAATTAAATAAATAAATAAATAAAGGCTTGCGTCCACCTTTCGGCGTCGTATGCAATGAACGCATCGCATTCACATATTCTTGGTATAGAATTTCACACAAGCGGCATTGCAACTCATACATTTATTTTCTACATAAATTTATAACAATTCGTTTGGTGCGATATGTCTGATTTAGGAGGTTTATGTTATTCAACACGTACATATGCGCTTACAATTCGTGATAATTATCCTATTATATCTATATTTATCATATACATTATATTATATAAGTTATAAATAAATGGAATCGTTGCTATTAATCGCATCAATACAGAAAGTGACAGCTCAAAGTGACAGTTAAATATTTCCCGGCACCTTCTCCGCCGAGACTCGTGACCGCTCGTCAGGTGAAAATAAATAATTGAATTGGTTTCCGTTCAAAAACACGCTGCTTGCGAATTTATTTATTTAGCTTTGAATTGACGGTCCTGATTCTGGACGTAACGTGTTTGTCACGCTTGCAAAATAAGACAAATGGTGATAAGTTGGTATGTATTTTATATTATTCGTTAATCTGTTTAAAAGTGAAAATATCCTCCAAAACGCTTAATAAAATCATTTTGTTTTATTTTTAACTTTTGAAAATTAAGACAATTATTGCACTGTACAGTGTGTAACCGCTTTATAAAAGGTGAAATGATGACAAGGAAACCCTTACAGTAAACACTTCATTAATTTGTGCCAGAATGGTAAAGTTCAAGTTTGCAATTCAAAAGTAGTTGTGAATCGTAGTAAAGTCAGCCGGATGAGAAACACATTGAACTTCAGATGCGATTGCACACAAATAATATGTGACAAGTCTCAGTTTCCGCTCACTTAACCACTGTACTAGCTTATTTAACTATCGCTTTGGAATCTCTGAGATGTCCTGAATAGGGCTAGGTACAGTAATATAGTTATCGAAATAAACACTTTCTGGGGAATGATTTCAACTGTTTTTAAACGAATTATCTTGTTTGTGAACGTTAATTCACTGCACAATTATTAAAACGACCTTATAAAGATTGAAAGAAGATCGATTTTGGTTTGTTAACGAGATTTTAAACTTATTATAAAGTGCTCTGCAATTCTGCAGTTGAACTTAAGTAATTATTATGGAATGGCCAAATTGGTGCCTTATTTTAAAAGAGTACTTGTTAAAATAACTGTATCTTTTCTTATAATTAAGGGAAACGAGTAAGCAAATATTAAATTTGTGTAAGAAACTGTAGCTTATAATTGCTTTAAATAATTTTCTCTTTTAATGCATATGATTATCCATTTAAAACAAACAAGTGGATTGAAAAACGAGTAAAACTGGTGTACATATTTTGTTTTTAAGGATTTATTATTTCATCATCCGTTAAATCTAGGAAAAATTATGAAAAACTTTTAATACCTAGATTTACAACAGTACGAAAAGTTTGACTTCAACAGACAAAAAGGTATGTATAAAACTGTGTTGTGACATAGTTTATATTAAACATATCATGTAGTGTAAAAAACTTTTAATTTTGGGTTCACATTATAATAATATGTACATAATTATTATAAAATAGAAAATGTTTATCAAGTGAAACTTTGGGCGGTCGGTAGTAACAATAAATTTATTCAAGTACCAAAATATCGATTTATAGAAACGGTAAAATCTATTTTGAATTCAAAATAATTAAATGTTAGTCTCGATATAAATTTGAAATTAGAACAACGATAATTGTAACGTTTGTACTCATCGACTCACGATGTCACGCCCCTTCCTTGTACGTAGCGAAATGTAAATGATTTATTTTTAAATATCGAACGACCATCGTGTTATTGACTCTCGTGGTTTATTATTCTGATGAAATGTGTGATTTGATTACCTACTATTGATTTACCGTAATTTTAAATCACTACATCCGTATCATTAATAAATATGTGAAGAATACCTACTGCAATTTTTGTTTTTAATAAAAGTAGGTACTACCCACAAATCCACTTCTTAGCGTGTCGGTGATAAACACTAGAGCAGGTCTTAGGTTTATCACCTTGGTGAAAGGATCAGCCAGACGGGTTAAGTTAGTCGCTGACTGCCCTTCATACGTTAACTTGGGGAGGCAGCCAGTCAGGGCGTCTAGTACGAGTTTCATAGTTTGTCGAAAACTAAAAAAGCTTACGTTTTCTCAAATACAAAGTGGCGTCTCTACTGGAAACTTTCATGAAACTTTTGACAGATAATGTATACAGATAACTTTTTTCATTTACGTCAATTGCAAAACCTTTACTAAAGGCCCAGGATAAGTTGTCAGTTGCTGACTGCCCTTGTGACGTCACTTGGGCCTCCTCACAGTAACCAAATGAAGGTTTATTTAGTGTGTTTGCTATTACTACGCATTACGTTGCGGTCAACAAACATACAGGCTTCAGCAGTGTTACTAAATCGTGTGCTGTGCATGTTTCTTCAGTTTTTGTGACTGCCAATGATGCATGTCGAGTTAAGATAGGTTTTTCAATTTCTTTAAATATTTTTTCCGGTTGCTGTTTTAGCAGCAGTCTCTAAGCCTAGTCAGAGGCCCTCGGGCAGCTTGTAAACATCTGACAGTCGGGTTGACCATTCACCGAACAACTCTCTCAGCACAAGTTTATTACTTATGTTAGCGTCCATCAACCCGCAATAGGCCTGCGTGAGGACTAGGCTTACAACCCTTTCTTCATTGGAAGGAGACCCGAGCCCCAGCAAATGGGGCATGATGGGTTGAGATGATGAATGAAAAGATGGTACATCATGTGAGGTGGCTCCTCTCTTGCACTCCAATGGTGTAAATTATATACTCACTACTCTTCGTAACTCCATGTAGCAAATGTAAAAGTTTTTGCTCGCGATCACTATTTGCGCGTTCACGAGACTTGCGGCCAGTTTTTGTAGCTCGCTTCGAACATTCACAATGTTTACATTTATAACTGTGGCTGAGCACAAAAACATTTGCCAACAATGTTTGGCGAACTTTGTAAATGTTATGTCAAATCGTTATTCGCTAAGTTTATTTGCTTTACACATGAATTTGCAGATGAGCTGAAGTGAATTCGAGCCAAATGGAGAAATTTTCTCGAAGACTTTCGTCCCTGCTGAGGGACGTCATGATGGAAGTACATATGTAGAGGTATGTATATTCTAGTTCATAATCTAGCTGTATTATAGTTCTCAAGCTGTTTCTGTAATTAGATTTTCTTACGCCTGTACTTACTATTAAACTTTCCCTCTTTTGTCCCCTTTCAGTCCTGTACCATCTTATCTCTAGCACAGTACTATGTGCAATGCGATTAGAGAAAACTCTTCGAAAACTAATCAATAACGATTAAAAAGAATGATAAATATTAAATGGCTACGGCACAATGGTCAAATAAAGCAATAGTTTAAGGCGCGGATCGGTTTATGCGTTAATTGCCTTTGGCTCGCGTTCGCGCATCTATACGACCTGTTATTGCTGCGGGTCGCGCCTGTCTGATGCAGTCTAATAAAATTCTATAATTTTATTTATATACATAAACCTATCAAGGTCGATATAGATCATCAAGCGAAGACAGAGCTTTAGCTGGAATGAAAGTTTGTTATAATACGAATTTTCATTTAGGTTTACTAAAATATCATTATTGGTCATGTACCAAATTGATCTTTAGACACAGTCCCACTTTCGCTCTTTATTTAGTAAATAAACCTGTGTGTGTCCTAGTACTCCTCGATGTGATATTGAATTAGGTAGAGTCAAGTTATAGTTGTATTTTTTATTTTTCAAATAATATTTGACTTACTGTACAGCATTCAGTGGCGCGAGCATAGGATTCGAAACCTCCGTTTACGTTGCGTATCGTCAACTGTCACTGTCAAAATGTACGGCAAAGTTAGTTCCAAAAGTGACAATTGTTTTTTCAATATGTTAGGTGGAATTTCACCAAACGCTAAACGTATTTAGTAGCCTGTCATACGTCTGTCAGTTAGTACAAAATGTATTTAAAATTTGATTTAAATAGGTTTAGCGTTTGGTAAAAGTGACCCTTCGTGTAGATTCGAAAATAGTATCGAATCCGGTGCTCGCTGCACAGTACTCTGAATGCAGTACAGTTAGTAAAGGCCCAGAAGTTCTGCTTAACTTGAAATCCTCAACTAAAAAATATTCCAAATTTTAATAGTGACCATAATCAATGATCATAGTGGAACAAGCCAACACAATAGCCCTCACTAATGATTGGGCACATACCGGCGCATCCCGCCAGGTGTTAGTGAAATATTTTGTAATATCACATGCGCATTGCGCGCATGCTGATAATATGAGCTGTAATCTCTGAGAATATCATATCCTTATTGTTTCTGATCAAAGTATTACAGATATGTTTTCATAACAGGAATAAAAGCATTTGCTTCTCCATAAACATGTTATTGGTTGGCTGGACTGGTAGACTATGGCCAGAAAATTTGAATTTTTTGCGAATTCATGAACATCGTAGAGCAATATAGTGGTTCAGTATGAGCCCCTAAGTCACCTATTTCTGGATATTATAAAATTTTACTTTACCGCTTTGGCAACACCCTGTGTATTTGTATAAGATACAAGGCACCGTTCCTGTACCACTGTGCTATAAAAAGTACCAACTAAGAAAAGAAAAAGTAGGCAGTTTTCTTGTGAAAGTCATAATTACTAAACCATACCGAATAACTAGATATACCTATGTGCACCTTATTACCTATTTTTTTCTGTACCTCCTGCGGGTTGACTGGCAGAAAATGCTTTTAGCGTTAAGTCCACCCTTTTGTTCTTTTATTTGTAATATTTGTAGAATAAAGAGTTAAATAATAATAATAATAACTATTACTAAACCATACTGAATAACTAGATATACCTATGTGCCAAATCATCCGAAGAGGATTGCTCAAATGTTAAATACAAGCATTGCACTTTTATCTCAACCCACGTAATAGTTTTCAAAACATACTTCATTAGACAATCTATACATAGTTAGTAAGCTTATCCTTGAGTTACCTTTCTTTCTTCAATATACCTATTGTGCAAAATAATAAGTTACTTCTTAACTAATTACCTATTTTTTTTTAGTTTGGCTTAAGTGAATGAAACTGAAAGCATACACATATTTCATAGGTAATGTCTGCCACATGCAATAATGTAAGTCGATACTTAGTACATTTATTATAACCTTCCTAATTTGCGCAATTTGTATTCAAAACAAAGTCACCTTTTTCGTCCTACTGTTTATGATTTCAAATTCTAATAACCCGATATGACGATCAATAAAATATATGACTTTGTCATTTAACATTTAATATGTCTCACCCTAACTATTAAATCTTGCTTAATTTCCCCGGAACCTTTCCCGTGTGGTTTCCCAACACTATTCCCCACACTGGCCGAGTGGCCGCCCACAGCAAGTCAAAACCTCAACACCAATGTGTTTGAGTGCCCTTCCTGAGTGCTCTTCATAATTGAGGGTTATCACGTAGTGATGGAACTCATTATTTATATATATTTATATTATTATTTATTTTGCTTTAATAAAATGAAAGTTGTCGGAAGCTGTGATGTTGAACGTTTATCAGCCGTAGACAGTAATTATAATTAATATTAGTAATGAAACAATTAGGTACATAGTTGGAAGACGAAAATCTTTGGTTCAACAGTGAAAACAGTTTTCACCACTCTAGTTAGCACCAACACATTCCTATAGCACAATCAACATCTTTTTATAAGCGTGACTCGATTAAAATAGTGTTGTACAATCGTACTCATGTGACAGGTTGTGAGCCGTATAGCCGGTTTTGAATGAGTACAATGCAGTAATTGTACACATCTAGTATCAAGATGTGCAGGTTTTCTTACCTATATAATATATCCTACATCATATTAATACTTGTCTTTACCTCCGGAAGTCCAGCCAGAAGAGGTGCAGCAAAAGATTATTATAGGCGGATCACCTAAGGAGGTATTTGTCTGATTTTACCTGAGTAAGACTCTCTTTGCAAAATTCATGCCGCTCTATTACTCCCACTCTGTCTTAAATATTTACTCATTAATATTTGTAATAAATAAATGAATGAGTTATAATACAGTTAAAATCGATAATTTTTATCGATAACTACATATAAAATATTACAAAAGCTCTAAATGTGCTGACAGGCGAGTCGGACACACGTTCTTTTCATCAAATTCATTCACAATAGAAATAATTAATCCAAACTGTATAACGAAGTTGGCCTTTAGTTAACGTTTAATTGGTACACGATTTATAAAGATTTTTGTGAGCTTTATGCCTTATTTATGTTGGTAATGTTTCTTGGTCGGTATAAGTTTGTTTACGTTTTGATTAATATACATCAACATTATATTTTATTTGGAAAATGAAATTAGTCCACTTGGAAACACCACGGTATTTTTGTGAAGCGTTACGAAAGTGCGATTAAAAATGATAAGTCAGATAAACATAATTAAATAGTCATTTGAACATAGAAGTAAATTACTTTTCTATAATAATAATTAATATTAAAATATATAGCAATACCTAAAACATGAGTCTGCGCGATAATAATATTCAGCCTATAACTTTATGAATACTACTTTTAACTTGGTCATTGCCCAATCTACAGGTTAATCAACCTACCACTTCTTCAAATTAAAACCTCTATACCTACAAACAATTAATTCGAACAAACAACAGAATGAATCACTAACAATATGTTAGACCTCACGACTATCTCATGACCATAATTGTGAGAACTAGTGTTATTTCATAGTACGTAATACAATTTACACGTCAGACTATAGTCAAGGTAGGTGTCAGTACATGTAGGTCATGAAAGATTCTATCTAAGTGCTAAAAGGTGGTATTTTGTCTTAGTAATTGAATAAGCTTGGATAATTTCATATTTGGTGTATTTAATCACAATGGTGTGCAGTGAGAATATTTATATGGTACTTTATTTAAATTTGACTAATTCATAATTTTATTATGATAAATAACATACAAATGTGTCAAGTAGGTAATTTTTTGTTGTTTTGTTTTTCACTTAGCCTCAGTGGTATGTATACTATGAATAGATTGAATAATATACCAATTTAAGTAAAGTTTTTTTTTAAATAACCTCAACAAAAGAAAAGCGGAGTCGAAACTTAAATTAAAAAAAAAACAACCATAAATCGTTACAAAAACGTTACATAGGTTCACTCAAAAAGTACTAGGATGGCAGAAGAACATAGCAGTTGATCCAATACCGCCAACGATGACGCGGGCTGGTGGGCGAGCGATCGTATCGATGTAGCGCGGGCGATCGCACCGACGCGAGATCCCTTATCTGACTCATTCAAATAACCAACATAAATCTAAACGGCGGCTTACTCGGAGGAAGGTTACTCTACCTTGACAAAAAGTAATCGATGAAAATTTTGCACTCGGTTAGGTACTACGATTATCACAACGAGATGGAGTCGTGGCTAGCAGCGTTGCTCCGATACTTCGTTTTTAGTAAGCCAAAGTGACCCCCTAAATTCGGATTGTTGAAGATCACAAAGTGTCACAAAGGTTGGTGAAAGACTTGACTAGTTTTCGATAAAAAGTAATGAATCAAATAGCATTCCAATCTTCGCCCTATAATTTGATATGGGATAATGTTTGGTAGTTGGAATATTAGGATTCATATGACATAATAAGTTTTTTTGATCGGTGCATCTAGACAAAGAGATCTGAGATCATAATATAGTATGTAGGTACAAAATATTTACGCCTCTGGCAATGAACATTTGTTTGCTCTTTTAAACGTTTGCCTATTATTTAGTATTTTGCAATACCTAATTGAATCAATTTGCCAATTCAAAGCTATAATGAAAAGATTTAATAAATCTCACGCTAGGTAATCGTCGCTCTATGCCGCGATTTTTAATACCACACCCAACAGATCACTCTAAATTTGCCAATACCACTCTGCCATACCATTTGAAATTCTGCTTCAACTCAATAGAATTGTGGTAAGCGCAACCTAAATCTTCGTGTAACTGCAAACTGGGAGTACATGCAAGCCCAGAAAACCTGCAAACAATGCTTAAGGTATTATAACTGCATTACCTATTTATCTGACCCTCTAGTACGGGTTTCGCTATTTATGAAAACGAAAAAAGTTTACGTTTTCTCCTGTCATCTGCATACATTATCTGTCAAAAGTTTCATGATAGTTTCCATTAGAGGCGCCACTTAGTATGCGATGCGAGAAAACGTAAACTTTTATAGTTTTCGACAAACTATGAAACCTGTACTAGACCTGCTGTTAAGAACTACATACTTATAAGATAAAGGGGAGCCGTAATGAGATCGTGATTTGAGATTATTAGGTATTCGCGGAATTTAATGAAATATGGCGCCTTTTGTTTGTGTTCGCGTAAAGATGAGTATACTGCTTCGCATGTGATGCGAATGCGGATTTGATAAGGGGATTAGGTATATTCCCATACGAAATAAAGGTACTTAGCAAAAATGTAAGTATAACAGATAAGTGTTCCCTACCGCAAACACATATAGGTATATAATATATGTGATATGAAAAAATTAAGAGAGCTTTTTTGCATGTATCGATATTATTTGAATCATGTAAGTATTTTCTATCTTTATGACTTTTAGGAACAAACTGTTCTAATTCTATTAATAACAAGACAATGAAACACTACACATCAAGAGTATGTAATTTATTTCCATTTCATTGCAACGTATCAAATAACATCCTAACTATCCTAATCCTAATCCTAACTATAATAATATTATAAATGCGAAAGTAACTGTGTCTGTCTGTCTGTCTTTCTGTCTGTCTGTCTGTCTGTTACTCTTTCACGCCAAAACTACTGAACGGATTTGAATGAAATTTGGTATACATACAGTCTAGATCTAGACCCTGGGAAAGAACATAGGCCACTTTTTATCCCGGAATTCCCACGGAAAAACTTTTTAAGGCGAAGCGAAGCGCGCGGGAACAGCTAGTTATTCATAAAACAGATAATAAATACCTTTATATATAGTTCAATCTTTGCCAAGGGATATACAGATTCTTATTCGAAAAAACACTTTATTCTAAAGCAATAAGATACAGAAGATTTAGTTGCTTAGAAAACACCATCATACAAGACTCTGAATCAGGTATTAAGTGATACCTTTAAATAAAAATGAACTCTACGTTAAGAAATATAGATCTGTCAATGTTGGTCTCGATAGCAATAAAGTATTCTTTTGTTCTCTGCAATAGTGGATTAATGTGCTTGTTAGATAATCAAAGTAGGTTATAATTTTTATTGTATTTCAAAAATCTTTTGATGTTGCAATATAGGCATGGGTAACATGGGTATTCCAACTACTTTTACGAAATATTTATTACTGATCTATTCTTAAACATAGTAAGCGCCCTTCGTCGAGCTACCTTCAGTGATCGTAACTGATCAACACATGAATTTCAAGTGGCCGTTTTCTGGACGCTTCTCTGCAGTGGAGTCGTGATGCGTTGTGATAATGATGAATCAGTAAGTAAATCATAATACCTAATATTATAATACATCTCACAAGCTGAAACGTAAAAAATATTTTTACTACTTAAATCATTAATGATCGTTAATTGCTAACGTCCGGTGGTGAGATGCCTTATGATTGTTGTGGAGACTGGATAATTTCCCTAATTTATAAATGCATCGTCAGCTCGCATTTAACAAGTTCAAATTGTAGCGATTAGGCTTGCACCTTGTATCTACTGAACAACTACCAACCATTCTGGCAAGATTGACGATGAGCTCGCACCTCAATGGTCTAAGCTAAGCGAACATGCGTGTATGCACTTAAACGCGCGTGTGTGCGTGAGTATAATTCGTTGTCAAACATATCTCAGTGTCGGGCCGCGATTTCGATTAATAGGACTTATCTGAATGACTGTTATCTTGGCAGTGACCTCTCAGGCGGGGTGGTCGAATGCAACCCGTACACGCGATGCAGGTGCGATAGATTGTCTATGAAAAGAGGAAGAATGCGGCTACAGAATACTACAAAGTTTAAGGGTGGTCGGCAAATGTTTGCTGACCCCTACTTATTATTATTATTTATTATTATTATAGGTAGAGTATCAAATTTAAGCTAGAGGAAGCAGTGAGTATCTAGGTACGTGGCGAGCTCTATTTACTCGTAATTTGTCGCTAATAATATAAACGCTAGTTTGCATTACACAGTAACGAAATCCAATATATGTATTTATCAATATATACCTAAATCTGATAAATTTACTCACTCACTAGCAACTATTAGAATTAAATTGTAGCTTTCAAATCTTAAATCTATAAAATATATAATAGCAATATTTACACTATAAATGGTAACAAACGCACCTGAGTCCAGCGCACGCGTTCTTAACCCATTGTCCACTGGCGGGTAATCCGTTGACAAATAATCTTGGCTGAGGGCTGACAAATGCGTGCGCAGACCACGCACCTCGCGCCGACTTTACTTTCCCATACACTGTGCGGAGAGAAATGGGAATTGTAGCGAATGCCAATGTTTCGTACGCGTTCTATGTGCGCTTTTATAGATATAAATAAAACGTATACCATATGATTAAAGTTTTTTTTTTAAATTACGTTTTATAAATTCCGTTTTCTCTTCCGTAGAGGTTAAAACTGAATTTTAAGTGTTTTCTTGATAAAACACACGCACTTTTATTTCTGTTGTGTTGGCTAGAATTATTCAGTTTGACTTATTATTTTATACTTTACTTTATATTTTACTTTACTTTTATTTTTAACTTATGTAGAAATTAATGCATCAAAAAGCATAACAACCATGACGTACCTATATATTTACGTAAACAATAAGTTTCCGACTTGCAAAAGACCTTGAAAGCTTCCCAGTTTCCAGTCCCGCGATTCACGAAACAGACAACTTGTAGACTGTTCTGTGCTATTATGTTGATATTTGCAGAGCGGATGCGCGTGATATGATCTGCTGAATGGGAGCCGGGACGTCGTGCGACACTGGAGCTGCGACGCCCACGCGCTACACTGTGCCTGGGAAGTATGGATGTGACGAGTTCTGTGGGGCTACCATCACCGAAGATTAGCAATTAACAATCCTTATGCAGCGTCGCTTGCTTTGGAAATGTGACGAAACTTGTATGCATCTGACAGATGTTTACAGGTAAGCGATGGATTATTGATAGCTAATGTGTGGATGATGGTACGGTATCAGGTAATTATTTGTTAATAATTCGTCCATAAAGTTGCGTTTGTGGTCATAATGATAGTGATATCAACCTTTTGCAATGAATTTCAATACTTCATTCGAAAAGTTGTAGTTGAATTGGAAATTAAAATGAAATAGTTCGCGCGTTTACGATGAATACATATTTACATGCTTACGAAGTCATCAACTTTATTCATATTGTTGAGAAATTACTTTTCAAGAGTCACATACTCAAGAATTTATACGGAAACTCAACCCGTATCCCTACTAAACCTTCCAACCTGTCTCAGCCAAATCCAACAGCCAATCTCAGCCGACTCCGTGAGTCCGGATACGGATCTATCTGCACATCCCGCGGACATTTCGCCTCAATATCCCCACGATAGTGCGACTCGGCCCATTGTGCGATGTCCGTACGGAGCGCGATACCGGCCCATTGTGCGGCGCGTTCGCAGAAGCAGCAGCTTTTGGCAGCGACAATCGAAGGGTTAAATCGGCGACTGAATTGAATGTCAGGTGGGTGATGTGATTTTGAATTGAGAGCACGGAATTACTGGTCGAGTTTTTTTGGTTGTAAAACTTTTTTTGAAGAATTACGGCATGATTTATTGGATTTTTGCATTTTGGGAGGTTTTTTGTGGTCGATGTTTTTTCGTGCACTTGTTTTTGGCGGATGGAATTTATCAGTAATCTAGCCGACGGCAAAGAAACATACATCCAAGACACAATATCTATACCTATAGTCAACTATGATGATAAACGTCCTGTAAAGTGAGCTCACTAGTTACAATGTTAAAGAACCAACATTAAAATAAATACATTTAATTTTATAGAAAACTAGCAGTTCCCGCGAGCTTCCCTTCGCCTTAAAAAGTTTTCCCGTGGGAATTCCGGGATAAAAAATAGCCTATGTTCTTTCCCAGGGTCCAAATCGTATGTATACCAAATTTCATTCAAATCCGTTCAGTAGTTTTGGCGTGAAAGAGTAACAGACAGACAGACAGACAGACAGACAGACAGACAGACACAGTTACTTTCGCATTTATAATATTAGTTAGGATTATAGAAGCTCACGCCAACTTTGCAAAGTTCACGACCGTCCTTATTACGGTGATATTATTACTGTAGTGAAAAATTTCATAACACAACCGATTGACACTCTGAGGAGAATTATAGCCTGGGTACAGATACAGCATACACGTTGTGTAGTGAAGAAAGCTCGAGGTCATGTTCATCTATGAGTACCTACCTTCTAAGAAAAAGAAGCTTCCTAGGTATTCCATCCAAAAAATCCATTAAGTAGGTACCATTATATTTTCAGGGAAATTAAAATTAGACATATTTTTGTGTTAGAAGACACCAAGCATCATAAAAAAATATATTCTTAGCCTGTCGATGGTTTACATTACACCCTAAAGGTAAGCGTCCACCTCGTTACGTTTCATCGTATGCAACGGATGCATCGCAATATGTGGTGAAATAATTATTAGCCAGTCAAATTAGCCTCAATCACGGACTGCCCAGGTCCTGTCCTGTGGGGGTGTAAAAACATGTACCTGGATCTCTCGAATGGGACCTTTGTGCATATCCCCAAGGTCTAAACTATGCCTTCTTAAGCTTGGACCATTTCCCACACCACGCTGGTCCACTGAGAGTTGGTGGGTTCACTTATCTAGACGTGCATAATATAGATATATATTTATATATAGATTTCCTCACGATGTTTTCCATGACTGTCGCCGTGTATAAAAGTACAATACGCGAGGCTCTTTTTGCGCACCCCGTGCAGGCTTCCATCACTACAGTGACACCAACTGTAGCACACTAGTAATTGGGGTCCGCTATTCCTGCACGGCGGTGTTGGCTCGGGGACACGGGCCACGGCCGTGAGAATGACACCGTCGCCGGGTATGATGGAAGTGAGCCGCCGAATGTATTCTAACGTTCGAAAACTAAGAAACTGCAGGGTTTTCTGTCATCTGTCAAAAAAATCATGATAGTTTCCGGTAGAGGCGCCACCTCGTATGCAAGTAAACGTAAACTTTTATAGTTTTCGACAAACGATCAAACAGTAATAGACGCATAGAACACACCTGAGGTTTGTCAGAAAGGCTCTTTTTTTGCACCCCGTGCTTTCGCTACTGCAGTGACACCAACTGTAGCACACTAGTAATTGGGGTCCGCTATTCCCGCACGGCGGTGTTGGCTCGGGGACACGGGCCACGGCCGTGAGAATGACACGTCGCCGGTTATGATCGAAACGATTCTAACGTTTGAAGCCTTGGGTTGGGTGTTGGGTGCAATGGTAATTTTATAGGTACGTACACAATACACTCACGAGCAATAAAAAAGTCCCAGTGAGAAAATCGGACGGAAAAGCACATTTAACATCACATTAAATATTACCAACCTAAAACTTAAATATGGTATTAAAATTGTAATGAATGTATTTAAAAAAAATAAGTTACATTTCGGTACTTCGGTATACATATTAAGCTTCTTACTAAGCTTCAAAACTAATAATTCGATGCATGATAATGATTTGTAATGTTTGTTGTTGTATATTCAGCATTACTCACATTGGTCCTCCTTCGCAAATTTTACTGTAATTAATATTTTTAAATACATCTATGTTATTTTTGCGATGCGTAGATCATAAAATGATCCTTAAAATTAAATAAAAAGTTAATTTAAACTTCAAATTGAAGGTTCTATGCATCTGCCTAAATTCAACATGTACCTATCTTGTGTATGTATCAATCTGTAGACACGTAGCCCCGCCATCGTGCACATATTGGAAATAAACGTGGCACAGCTCACCTGCCCCGTATCAATTCAATCACAATCACGGCAATACAATAATTCCCTCAGATAATGACAGCGGGGGTCACTTTAGCTTATGAAAAATATCATTTCGCTGCACTAACCCTATCTCTTTGTATTAAACGTACAAATATTCTATGAGAGCTCTGGTTTATTCGTTTGTTGTCAAGTTAGAGTAATCCCCAGTAGCGTAATACGTTCTCTTCGCGGGTGCATCTCACACGAGTGATTGGTTTGTGGAAATGTCAAGTGCATTTGTAATTTTAATTGGGTTTTGGTCTTTATGTATAGTACCTACATAGGCCATGACAAGCGCTCTGGGGCGTACTTGATGCAGAGGATCTCCCTCGCAGTGCAGCGTGGCAATGCTGCCAGCGTCATGGGAACCTTTGGGTCGGGTGCGTCCTGGGGCGGGCTATTTTAACTTTTTAACCGGACGAAGCATGTTTGCTGAATCATTTATGTTTTAATTATAACTTAACATAAGTAAATTCCTATTTTAATATGTTGGTAAATTTAATATTATAAATAAAACTGAAATGCTAAGTACCTATGTAAGACGTCGCAGAATGACCCTGGGATTTGGTGTATACAAATATGTACATAGTTTACCTATGATATAGCGAGGTACACGGTACACCGCATGAAAATCATATATTTTTTAACCTTAGATCTGGCATCCTGGTACAAGTAGAATCATTAGGCTCGAAGGACCAAATTGATACAGCCTAAGTGGCCGGTCCTGACTAATGATCAATGGCTGCATCGAGTCAAAAAATCTTGCACCATTAGGCATTGCGCTACTTACATATAAGCGTTCGGTATATATATATATATATATATATATATATATATATATAACGGGAAACTCTTTCAAGCTTGCACGTCGAACTAAGACTACTTATAAGGCTCAAGTCAAAAGCAATACCATCAACAGCTAGTTTACCCTAAAATATTACATTATGGTTATTGGTCGAACGGTGACAACTCCATCTAACAATCTATATAATTTTGTAGCTATTGTGTTCATTCCCATGACATAGGCAAGTGATGATGGCTGCCCAGGTGTCGACAACGGTTCATGAAGTGACCCGTTACTGATTTTCCGTCAGTTCCGCTTCCCTAGTGTCAATTTGTTTTAGGGTTCAGTGGCTGGTGTGTAAGTTAATAATGGTGATGATTTTGAAGGCACAAAAGTTAATTTTAACAATGTCAAACGTTTTTAAAATTGCCAGTGCAATATTAGATTTACAGAGAGTCGAATTTGAAACAAAGCAATTAACGTTTCGACAGCCAATTACTTTTGATCCAGCAACATTTCATCCCAAATAACATTGTCTAAAGATATACTTAATAATACAATCAATTATGAGGAAAAGTACCACAAAATATCATAGTATAGTCTTTATTAAAAAAAATGAGAGTTTGATAAAAGTCATGGAACCTCCGTATTATTTTCTCATTCTATCTTTATATTGTAAAGTTTTTATGTGATTCCAGACCACAATATGATGAGTTTTTAATACTAGAGTAAAACAACGATGTGTCGATTTGAAGTGAACAATTACGATTCTCAAATATTATTGTGGTTGAGTTGGAACTGGTTATAAGAAGTGTAATGTTATTTAATTATTACACTCACTCTACGCGTTTCAACGTTACACATGCCTCGGCCGAACAGTCTACCTACTGAAAATGCAGCCTTGAATTCAAATCACAACCAGATCTATCTATCTAAGGTGATCATCAAGGGACACATAGTAGGTACTTCTCGAGTGTCATTTCTGCGTTAGCCTATTTTATTTCCTCGTCTAGTCTAAAGGAAACAAAAATCTTCATATTTTCTTATTCAATGACTGTCAACTGTCTTTTTCGAGTCGAGTGGCTGTGTCGTGCCCACTTCTCTCGATGGCGCGATATTGGAACTGTGACAAGAGCGAATCGTGGAATGTCCCACCGCGACTCGAACCCCGGATCTCGATGTGGGGAGAAGTGTTTAATTCTTAGAAGAAATTCAATCTATTATGCATTTATTTTGTAATAAAGAATAATATTTATATCGTATACTATGCTTACATTTTAAGACAGTGATTTACGTCTAGATTGGGTAGTATGAAGTAGTATCACGATTTTAAGATTTATATTACATAAGTACACACACATTAACGTAGTTGCCAGAAAAACAGAAAAAAAGGAAAAAAACGTACAAGTGATAATACTAGGCTAGAGGCTACTCTTCTTTCTCAGCCCCTAACTGTACCAATGTTATAATTTAAATTTAATTTAATTTTCTTTATTTGGAAAACAAGCAGCTTATACTATTACATATTATAAATTAACATGAGGTTTACACACAAGCCAATAAAGTTTTCACACCTATTTTTTTACTAAATACTCAGAACATCACTGAACTGCTTAAGATGCATAAAGTTAAGAAGTTAACAATCAACAATATAATAAGGTACTTATATAATAATTATATAATTACGTATATTACCCATGTACTATGTATTTATATGATAAGTTACTCACAGACAAATCTACTACTACGTTATTTTTAAGTTAGTAATAATTTTTTTCTTAAAATTAATGTGTGTTTCGCTAAATATATCAGTTTTATGATGTGATTTATTGTAACTTTCGCAAGCTCTTATAGCGATAATATTGCTTATTCAGATTATTTTCTATCCCTTGTTGAAAAAAAAACATTTAGTACGCTCGGTAATTGTAAAATCGGTGTTTTTCATATTTTATAATTGTTTTCTTCCTCTTATCATGTCGGTGACCAACACTGGAGCTAGACTAGGATATGTGACCGTGGTGAGAGGATTGCCTAGTCAGATAAGTCTCAGTCAACTGAGCATTGGTGTTGCACTGGACAAAATAAATATGAAAGCTACAGGTGATACGCCACTCTAAAAAGCTCTTGTCGTGGACCTCATTTTTTCCATCAAAATTTCTTCCTCTTTTTTGTTGTTCCAGACTTAAAACATTATAACTCATGAAAGTTTTAATACGCGAATAGTTTACGGTTTCACGCTCCTGACCATAATTTATTTTGTTCCTTTTGACCTGGCAGCTTTAAATAAACAGGCTGTATGCGCCTTGGTGGTGTCATCTTGACTCTTTTGTGGTGGAAAAGACTGTATTTTCTTATTGAGATGCGGTGAATGGCAATTGTTTTAATCATATAGATGTATTCTGTGTCGAGTTTGAATTTTAAATTGGATTGGATGGTACTCCTTCGTATTTAAGAATATGAGTTTGAAATATTTCAATTGACATCTATACAATTTAGTACGATTCGGGTTCTACTGGAGTTACTAAATTTAGTAAAGATTATTATGGAAGATACTATATATAGGTAGTTACTGAACTTTTGATAAGCAAACGGCATTTTCTCAGGTTTATTTAATCACATTATCCATAATAATAGCCAACATCCGGTTAGATATTTTACACAAAGAAAAGTAATATAATAATAATACCTTCTCAATTTACATGACCGACTCAATAAAATCGGATGCGCCATACTTGTATATTAATTCAAAAAGTCGTTTACTCGACAGAATCGTTTATTAAACTACTATCTGAAAGGCTATAAAGTGAGTTTTATGTTGCACTAAGCAGCACAAATATACCAGATAAGAAGTTTTATCTAAATCAATATAGCATTTCGAAACATTTATAGAGAACGCTGGGCTACTGTAAGTGCGGATGGAATGAAAGAAATTATTTAAAACTAGCAGTTCCCGCGAGCTTCGCTTCGCCTTAAAAAGTTTTCCCGTGGGAATTCCGGGATAAAAAGTAGCCTATGTTCTTTCTCGAGGTTTAGACCATATGTATACCAAATTTCATTCAAATCCGTTCAGTAGTTTTGGCGTGAAAGAGTAACAGACAGACAGACAGACAGACAGACAGACAGACACAGTTACTTTCGCATTTATAATATTAGTTAGGATACCTTATACAAAGTATGAAGTTGGATATAATTAAACTTAATAGGTACATATAAAATGTTTTTTTTTATTGTATATAGATAAATCATTTTATTTGATTCTTTTTTTTAACTTATAAATATATTTATTCATGCAAGACCAAATTAAAATTAACAATTCCATATAAAAAAAATGTATTAATATTATGACTGGTTAAATAAAAATAAAATGGCAATAATTTTTATTATAAAACATCTTAATTATATACCTATATAGGTAGTAAGTATTCCCGTGTCCAGCTGAAGAATATTTTTGTTATTAAAGAAAAAGGTTTAATTTTGACAAGATTTAATAGAACTATAGAAATTACCCTATAAGTCCAGATAAACTAATTTTTATTTCATTTGAGAGGTTTTCGTTAAAATTCGCTTGTCAGTATACTTCTAAAATACCCATTTACAGCATGTCCTCCTGCCACTTTTTTGTTTTTTACATATTCATTACTCGTGAGTGTATTTTCAGAATTTCCTAATGGCAGTCTTTATTCGATTTTTAATAGAATTTCTATAGTGGTGCAGCAAAATACTCATTATAAGTTCATGTCCTACCAAGACAAGTTTTCTTGACCCGGGAATACTCTAAATAACTTTTATGGATACGTTTTTCAGCGTTTTAGTTTTAATTATGAAACGCCTACATCGTCAAATTGGATTGAATTAGCATAAAACAAGTGTTCTAAATGAGGCGATCCATGTTTCCGATAGCCATTATGGGTAAACTACTGGTTAGTTTTATCGTCTTGTTTATGTTTGGGCTTTGAGCTCGATAAGGAACATCTGCACAACGTATTAAGATCATATTGATTGAGAAACTGGACAAATAAATTGTAGAGACCAGAAGGCCTGGCATGGGGCGCAAGACGCCAACACGTGGTCGAAATTTGCATTATATATCTACATCATTATTTTGTTAGATGTTGTTTTTATAATGAGCTACGATGTTAAGAGTGAACTCTTAAGGGAAGAAAGAAGTTAGATTATACGATGACATACAGTACCTATGTTCAGTAAGTAGGTATACATACAAAAATCTAGCATTTATTTTTAATATTTAATCATATTCCTACATATAAGTAAATAATTAGCTTCATTAAACTTGCGCAGATATACCGTACAAATAGACAAACGAGTTCTAACTACCACCGCCGCATTCATTCATTGACTTCTGAAATCCCACGGCTAATCTCTATCTCCTTTTAACCCGTACACTTGGTATCGCGTGGGGTCTTATCGGCCCCTTATCAGCGATATATCGCACGCCATTAAGCGAACACCTTGCAGCGAAGGGTTAACTGGTCGGCATAGACCGAGAGCTAGTAGGTATTTACAATATTTTATTTTATTTAAGTATAAACAAAATAAATATTTTACTTATGATGGTTAAAATACTAAATTAGGATGAAAACTTGTAGTGAATTAACCAAAAGAACTTATTTCCAAGAATCAATTATTAATTTTATTACGTTTTTATGATTAAATTGTAAGCATGCATGTTAGCAACACATACCAGAGACAGATATGGTTTTGTACTTGCGATTTTTGTAGCGCAATATTTGTCGCATTAATAATAAAGTTCCTATGACTTTATGTAAAAAAATGCGGGTTTGATTTTGACATCCTTATTTTAAAAATGTGTCGCTCAAATTAATATGGTAGTCGGCGCTTAGCCTTTCATACCTACGTATAATCCCAGCTATTGCACTGTGAACTATTTATAAATATCTCTATAACATTTAGAACCGAACGGTTAACAATAAAGTGCGTACCTATGTGTTTGTTGGCGATGATATTGATCAAACCACGGAATTATTAACAAATACTAATTTATAATTTTTTTACGATTGCAATCAAGTAGCTTTAGAAAATACTCATCTGTGTTTAAGGTTAAGTCAACGTCTTAAGTACTGTTTTAGTTAAAATTAATTATGAAACTACCACCCTACATAATTGCAAACCTATTACATCAAGTATGGTCAGCTTAGTTAGATCTTTGTTAATTAGATTAACATATTAATAAGACTCTACCTACTGTTAAGTATGAAATCGAAACCCTGTACTATCTATCTGCTAATTCGATACTGAAAGTAAAAATATACGTAGAACCTAATACTAGCACTGAAAAAAAACTCCAAACCTTTTCCTTAATTCATAATACAATTTATTTTCAGTAATTTTGTTCATCTCAGGTAAGTACAACCTAAAGTTTCTCTGCCTTATAATAAAATTCCAAATTCCAATCCCTTTTAAAAAGAAAATCATTCCTATTTTCCTCAGAATAATAGTGAATGTTCATTGAAGCGCATGTCCTCGCTCCCTGTATGGATGCTATCGGCGTAGTTCCTGAATGGTCTCGTGTTCCATTCATTGCGGTAGACACACGCTATTTCGAGTTTTTTTCTTTTTTTTTACTCCTGCGTTGTTTTTCAGTTTTAAAGCCTATTGGAGGAAATTTATTTGGTGCGATCGTTGGTTTTCTTTAAGCTTAAGTACCAATTTCCCCATTCTCGGTTAGAGCATAACCAGGGAGTAGTGACGTTTTACTCATCTGTCATAAATTTTATATGGAGATGACGTTTAATTTATAAATCAAATTCCTGTCGGTTAGATAACCGATTATGGAGAAATTGGCACTAAGTTTAAAAATAACAATGTAATGGCTTAAAAATACTTGTGAAGGTTATCGACATTGAAAATTTGATTGTCATTGAAAATCACCTCAAGGCATAGGTTTCTCATGGACCGCCATTTCGCTACTTTAGATATTATTATAATAGGTGAATAAAAGTAAAACCGTATATATACAGCATTATGAATGAATGTAAGTCATGACTTCAAGTTGCAAATCCGTATTCTAGTGTTTCAAAAGAACCTGTTTCTAGCAGTAAAATTACTTCTTGGTTATATTGAAGAAGATGGCAAAATCACACCTTATGTTCTAAAATAAAAATAAACATTGATATAACATTCAAATATAGGCTAATTAAACGGCAAATTCTACGATAACATAAATACTCATGCCGTTTTTTTCTGAGTCCTGCTGATGTCTTCATTATGTCGTTAATATCTTTCCAATTTCAGCTACACTATCTTTTATTGAACAACTTAATTATTAGACTACAATAATGAATCACCATCTCTTCAACATCCTGTTAATACCGAGAATATGGCAACAATACAGATACAGCAGCTATTCCTATACAATACGGCATTACGAGGGTTACTTTATACTGACGAAAAACGAACGAACGAGAGCTGTCGGGCAATTGGCACGTTTAATACAAGATAAAGTCGTCGCTCGCGCAGATGCGCTCCAAAACATAGCTTTTCATCATAAATACAGGGTGTTGCCAAAATGGTATACCAAACCGAAAAGAGGTCAAATAGATACAGTTTTTTCGCGTATTTCCAAAACTTTTGGCACAAAAGTTGTTCACAATGATCCCCTGAGTCACCCCCTTTCGGTTTAGTATTGCCTTTTTGTAACACCCTGTAGAGTGACCCCGAGATCCCATCCCAAGTTCAGCGAAGCACCTTGCATTTGCTATGCGCCTGCGCAGCCCACGCGCTAGGCTCTGGGAAAGGCCAATGGTGATTCGCTCGCACGCTCGTGATATGATAACTGATAGATATAATAATATAAAACGTATTAAAGGGATAGGATAGAGGGATTTAGAGGTTGAAAACACCTGGTTTAGGAGACTGCGTTCCGTGTTGTAGAGTTATGCTTACTTTTTAGGCTACTAACACTAACACTAGCGAGCAATGAAAAAATTCCAGTGACAATAGCGACAAATTACTCCTAACCGGAAAAGACTAGCTTAGCTCGCTAAGGATTTTAGGATTAAAAATTGCAATTGAATTTGACACAAATTATTTCATAAATATTAGGTACTTCGTTTTGAATTCGCGGTGACGCCACAGTTATTACCAACTACAAACGTAGCTATTTTGATCAAATTATTAATTTGGTTAATGTTTTAAAAAATTGTAACAAATCCTTTCATCTTGGTGGCAAACGATGCACCGCGTATTAATAGACAGTGCATATCTCATAAAAATTACCACTCTTCAAAAGGCACGGACATAAAGTCTGTGGAGTGATAATAATTTATTTAAAAAAAAAAAAAAAAAAAAAATAGACAGTGCAGGATATCAGCCTCCTCCAGACTCGAGAGGGTTATGGCCATAATCTCCACGCATGGTAGGTGGGTTGGAGATAAATATCACACTAAACGTTTAAGATGTAAGAGAAAAATTACTTACTTACATAAAATTTAAGTCTCAGTAAAGTTGAGCTATAAAACAAAATGTGCCACAAACATTTGTCTTGTGGCAAAACAAAGAAACATTTAAAAATATTACCTAGTAGCGTTAACAAAAAAAATCTGCTTCTTCTTCTTCTTCTTTCGTGTCAATGAACATACGAATTAAATTTGTCCAGACCAAAAAGAAGCAATTAGAACTTCTGCTTTGTTCCAGCAAATGCAGCACTAAAAAAACTAAGGTGAATATCGGACAAACTAGGTACATGTGCAAGTTGTCTGTGGCAAATAAACCTATGACCTCTATGCGACTGAAAATTATTATAATTATTAATAAGTGTACAAAGGGTGGACTTAATGCTTAAAGCATTTTCTACCAGTCAACCCACAGGAAATACAGGAGAAACTATGTTAAAGGTGTGCAAAAAATAATAATAAAGAAATTGCAATGAAATTGAAAATGCTGACTGAAAGGGGCCAGTTTCTTTTCTCTACACTGTACGGGCATGACATCGCGAAACTTTTTGTATTTATTAGCTCGTATAAAAAACTCATTCTCAAACGCAAAGTTTTAGTTTTGATTTTATAACTTTTTTCGCTGACTGTACACTTTACCTGAAGGGAATGCGCATAAAAGTTAACGCCCTACATATACACGGATTGAATGAAAGTACATTCGCGGTGAGAATAGCTAGCACACTGCCTAAGTTTACTTAAGGTACAGTTATAGTATTTAGACCATCATTGATCCTCAGATGTACAGTTTATATTGCCACATAAATAGTGACCGTTGATTTAAAATTCAATACATAGGCCTCTCTTAAAGCTACTACAATCCTTCCTTCTCCTGGGCTTTTTCCCTTCAACTGGATGGAACAGCATTGGCAAGTGGATCTTTTTCATTGATCATGAGTGTAATACCCCGACATCACAGGTCAAGGATCGGTCCATCTGCAATGAACAGCAGTTTAACTGTTGTTTACAACACCTACATGCAACATTAAACCTTACAACAACCCTCGTTTTCGACAAGTTTAATTTGTGATCAAACTTACCTGGAAGTGAAGTTCGATCCATAATTATGCGAGCAACTTTATTCATCGCGATTTATATTATAAAGGTATATCAAGAACTACCCCTTAACAGTTTAGCAACAATCCAATGATCGAGTGCGAGCCATAAACGTGAACTATTTTGGTGCAAACTCTCTTAACATCAAATTCGCGTCGGACCAAGCGAATAAATTTTATACCACTTAAGTACGGGTACCCTCACTGAAGACAGAGAAATTGAAGTCTGCGTGTGAAATGAGCTATGCAGTTTATGTGTTGTTTAATAAACTAGAACACGAACGTGTTCCCTTCTATTCTATTCTATTCTATTCTCTGTGGGGGTGTAAGTACCTGCACCTGGCTCTCTCGAGTGGAACCTTTGTGCATATCCCCAAGGTCTAAACTGCCTTCCTAAGCTTGGACCATTACCCACCACGCTGGTCTACTGCGGGTTGGTGGGTTCACATATCTAGATTGATGTGCTAAATCTAGATATGCAGGTTTCCTCACGATGTTTTCCTTCACCGTAAGAGCGATGGTATACATTGTACTTAAGTTAAAAGAACTCATTGGTACATGTCAGCGCCAGGATTCGAACCCGCATCTCTTGCGTGAGAAGCGGGCGCTTACCCGACTGAGCTACCACCGCTCCACGTGTTCCCTTATTATTACATGTATGTATTATTCTTCAGTTTCAGGTTTTTTTTCTCCAGATTTTTCAGGAGTGATATTTTTTTTGGTTTGTTGTACCCTATATTTACAGACGTACCTAACTGTAAAGACCACCAAGTGCCTGGTCTATTTTCATTGGTAGGTATTAAGTAGTAAGACCATTGACTAAACAATGCAGCTGTTACTGAATGTACCGCTAAAGGTCCTGGGATCTATTCCAGGTCGGGCCAGGGGGGTCACTCTACATGACGAAAAACGGAGCGTTGCTGTGCGACCCACGACTTTATCTCGTTGTGTTAAACGTGCCGATTGCACGACAGCTCTCGTTCGTTTGTTTTTGGTCAGTATAGAGTTTACCCTTCAGATACATTTGATTATGGATATTTTCTCTAGGGTCTTGGATGGGTACGAAAATTGGCAAGAGCATCAAAAGTGGTTGATTTTTTAAATAAAATGCAGGCTTGATGCTCCAGTGAATATAATGGGTATGTACCTACAAAGGTTTTAGAATAATATATGTACAATTTTTTACACCATATATTGATGAAAATATATATGTATAATAGAGGTGACGACACTAGGTATGTTTGCTAGTGTTGTTCCATTGTGTGTTTATAATGTAATATAATGTTGTATTTGTTAACAAACATCCACGAGATAACCTCACACAAAATATCAACTTCATTAAACCGAAACAGAGAACACTAACCAATCAGAAAGACCTATTTTCCGCCCATCCGTCAACTATCATCACATTGATTCAAAAAGCGATCTATTGTGCAAAACTACTCATATCGTCCGACCACCTGAGATGGACCTCTACACTTTGCCATTTTACTTTCACCCGTAGCCACCCAGGAGATCAAGATACGGTGGATTGTATAATCGAAGGCCGTATAGCCGGGCTTTTCTGATTTGATATAGGCATTTTTTGTTCTCAATAATTGAAGCTATTGTTGTTGCTCGTTCTTGTCTGTCATTATACATTAGTGATGATATGTGTCTTATCTTTTTGGGTAGGTGCCCAAAAACTTACTGCAATTATATTTTATTTCAATATCCCAGCCTAAAACAATACGAATAATAGGAAATGTTTTGGCTTTGATTATGTTAAAATAAATGTAAAGCAATCCGCTGTACCTAATCATAAAATAAGGAATATGCATGTGTTTTTTTATTTTATTTTTCAATAGTTTACACCTAGACTGTCTGATCCTGTCACCACGTACCAACCGCGACAAGCCTTGGTTCAGCTCTAGAGTTTGTTAGGAAGAATAACCTTCTAGTAATGTAATATCATCATCACAACCCCTGGACTAGTGCGAGTTGGTGGACCCCAACACAAGCATGCTTGTGCTGAAGGAGTTGTCGGGTAAGAGGTCAACCCGAATAGGCTTCATGACTGCTGCCGAAACAGCAACCGGGACCCATGGTTTAACGTCATCCAGAAAGCCACCACTTGAAACCGTCAACCAACCAGTAAATGACCGTGCCATTTGTTGCTACACTTCAATGATCAGTTAGGTATACTATCACTGAAGCTAGCTCGCCTTCCGATGCTAGTAATATAAGTGTTGAAATGGAAGCTATACTAACTTCTGGGCATAAAAGTATGTTATCTAGCTAGATAAACAATCTCAAATGCAAACATCCTTATTCAGATCAGAATGTCAGGACTAATTTTTTTTCAATAATTGTTGAAAAATGTTGAACATGTTAAGAATAGCCCGTGTGATAGTACACACACACGTCCCACGGTCTCGCGACCCGGCGGTCAGAGTTCATGTAGGCAAATGAAATCAGATGTATCAATCATACAACAATCATATCGGCCATGTGTGCGTGACGGCATCACGAAATAGGTCACATATTGTTTTGATTGCCCGTGCTTTGGCAATTTACCTTTTTATTTAAAACTTTGGAGGTTAGTGGTCATTTTCGCCTATCTACTTGTTCAGGCTGCAGTACAGCAGGTGTATAGGTTTTAATTTGTGAATATATTAGAAAATATCTAAGTGCCAAGTAAACTACCTATCTAGCGACAGGTCTACGAGAGTCAGAGGGTTAGATTTATGATACATATTATTATGAAATTCGTGGCTCATCACAATATTTTGAAAAATGAATGTACCTATACTGTCCCATAACCCATCATAATCAATCAATGCGTAAACTTTTCAGTTATGAGTGAAGGCTAAAATATTAACAGATCTAGTAGTACATAATATAGATAATCTCTATAATCAATGTATTCTCAAGGCCTACTAGGGATAATATAACGAAATCGTAGCAAATCTTACTAGGCTCTAATAGGTGCGGATAATGGTACCACAACATTTGTCAGAGGTCACCACAAACAGTAGTGACTGTCAATCAAGATGGCATCGTTAGGGTGACCATGATTTTCATTGATTTGGGACAAATATTTTAAACAAAAAATTATTTCATTGTGACTCTTGGCTTAATAAGGCTTAAGTATAAATACAGTCTAAATTATTATATTGGAATAATTTCTCGGACAGCTGGACAGTTTTTTAGTGCTGACGGCATCCATTGGATTGAAATAGCGGAAATTCACCGGTGATTATAATTATCTAAAATATGAAGATAACTCTGTGGCAGTTACAAATAGACAACTCACACATGAAGTGAGCATTAAAAGTAGACCGCTGATAAAATACTCCCTCCCACTCTTTATGCCTTTACAATTATGTGATTGTGTATACAAATGTTTAAACAAAGTTCTCCTGAAAAATATTTTCATGGTCACCGCAAGGATTGACCTCGATCATCACGATCGCTCCTAATGTCGTCAACACATTAAGACTAAGGACGAATCGAGACTTAGATTCTACAGACGATTTTTTCGCACCTCGAGCAGTGCACCTATTATGAGATCCGTAGTCATTGAAGCATATTGTGGGCTTCGAGTTTGGATGTGGCATTCTGACTCTTCAAAAAACTCTGCCATAGACATAATACAATTATTAAAGAACTTGTGATGACAATTAGTTAGGTAAACTTCGAAATTCCTCTCCCTTCCTGCCTTGTTTCTTATTAAGTGCAAGATGGCTTGCCGATCGAATTCAAACGAGAGCTAGGCTGATTGAGTTGGACAGAAAAGGACATAATATACAAAATGATACACTCGAAAAATAACGTACAGGTGTTTTGATTCCAATTTAATGGTTTATAAAATATTTTGACACTAACTTTCTTTCTCTTTAAATCTTTTGTTAGCAAAAGATTTTAAATTATAAGATACTTGCCACATTTGAATCCACCCATTTTCTATTCCATTCTCTTATATGTGGGGTGTAAGTACCTTTAACCAACTAGCTAGGTATCTCGAATGAAAACTTAGTGCATATCTAAAATCTTCCCACTTCTTGTCTAAAAGATCATTACCGCGCGATCCGGAGACGGCAAATCAGTCACCTTGACTTTTGTCGATCAGAATATAATAATTTGGTGTTACTCCGCACCTGGCGTCATTACGGAGTGTTATTACTCTACGATCATGATCACGCTGAGCTTCTTTGTTGGCCATTTTAAATAGTTTTTGTTTGCTACAAGTCATCGCGACGTTTGAAAGGTTAAGAGCATTCGATGATCGCTTTTTCGTAAGTTGCGCTGTTTTTGCCGATGCGGACCGTAGATTTGGTTGCTTTAGATTAGAATATACGGTACGGATTTATGGGGTGCTGTGTATAAATTCAGAAAAAATCCCCTTTAATATTAACCCTGGAATTCCTGAAATAGTTCGGTGGTATCTATTTAGTACGGGATTTTATCTAATTCTTTTTTTTTGTTAATATTAAAATAGGTATTTTCTTTATAAAAACTACTAGGTAGGTAGCTACATTTCATACCTCACAAAAAAGGTTTTTTAACTTGAGAGCTAAAAGAGAACTTATATCCAAACATTACAACTTTGTTATGATAGTGATTTTCGAATACTAAATTCTTATACCTCTATGCGTGTCAATTTGTCATATACCTACAATGTCTTGCTAATCATAGTATTGCTGAGAAAGTTTTCATACAAAAGATCACACTATAACCACCATGCGTAAAACGTATTTTATTGTCGGTTATTAACACATTTGTAAAAATGTTATAGCGGTAAAAACTGCCAGATAGAAACTGACAATGTAACATGCGTAATTGGATGTTTTTCTTCTACAGGGTGTTGCAAAATGGGTATACTAAGCCAAAACCTACATGTGCAGCATGGTATATCTAAGCCCGAAACTGAAATCAGAATTTCAAAATTCGCGAAAAAAATATATTATCATTCTCCATAGTAAAAAGGTCACGTGACCAACAAAGGTTCTATGGAAAATGTTTTATTTTTCGTGAATTTTGAAATTCTGATTTCAGTTTGGGCTTAGATATACCATGCTGCACATGTAGGGGAGACCGGGGCAAGATGAGATAGCTAAGACAAAACTTGTTATACAAGGAAAATTAAACTCTTTAGGAACATTCTACAACAAAAGAGGTAATCATTACATATTTATTTCTTATAATTAAACGTTGTAGCATGCAAAATCACAGTACGTTTTTGGGCAAATAATGAAAACATAAACTGGGCAAATTTCCCGTTTTGCCCCGTCTCCGGGGTAAGATGGGAAACGCTAATCAGGTAGACAAACGTGTGCCTCTTCGCCTTCCACATCTACTCCGGCACATGAATTATGCGCCCAACCGTTGCAGACGCCGCAGATGACCCAACCTTCGGTTGAATCTGAGTATAAGTACCCACAATAGATGCAAGCACAGTCATCATCCTCTTCTTGGGATGAACTATCTTCCGATTCTGTATGTATTGGTTTGACGCTTTTTCTGCAGATTTTCCTTGTCAGTTGTCTTTTTAATGTTCTTTGCAGTATTTTATCCAGGTTTCTTTATTAGTTTTCTATTATAGTATGTATATTATATAGTATATGATAGTATCCCATTATGCCCCGTTCATCTTGCCCCAATCCACACGTAGGTAAAAAATAAGACGCAATTCTATCCTCAAACTTTACTGGCAAATAAATCTGGTTTGAATTTAATGTTTTGGACTACTATAATAACCTCAGGATTAAAATAATACAGTAACGCAGGTAATTACAGGTCTGCACATCAGTTTTCGAAACAAATATCGCGTAAAAACGCTAGCAATATCAGTTTTTTCTCTCTGCAACACAAAAACGAGTGCTAACCTGTTCGCTCGGATTGGACGCACTCGCGGAGAGTAAAGTTTGTGCAAATGGCACTGTCACCGTTCCGAACACGATTACTATTCACGCACAAAAGCTTACTTCTCGTTCTGCCCCGGACTTCATCTTGCCCCGGTCTCCCCTAGGTTTCGGCTTAGTATACCCTTTTTGCAACACCCTGTATAATTACTTTCGAATACCTCCAGTAAATACCCTTGCCCTTGTTAATTCTCTTCTTCTTCCCATTTTAGACTATGCGGATGTGTGCTATCTGGACCTAACTGAAGCTTTGCTCAATAAGCTTGAACGCTTATTGAACACGTGCATTCGTTTCGTTTTTGGGCTGCGTAAATATGATCACGTTTCACAGTACCGCGCTCAATTGAAATGGCTCCCCATCCGTGACCGTAGGAACCTGCGTATCCTTTGTCTTCTCTTCTCTATCCTCCACGAGCCCAATACCCCACCTTATCTAAAGGCTATGTTCCAATTTCTATCTGACACTCATACCAGAGACTTACGTTCTTCTCATAATTTAATTTTAGCCTTACCCTCCTTCCACTCTGGTTTTATGTCTGACTCTTTCGCGGTCACGGCTGTGCGTCTATGGAACGATCTCCCTGATTTGGGTGCGTATTGCGACGTATAAAAACGAAATGTATAATTTCACATTAATAACGTTCACAACATATAATGAACGTTACGTATAACAACAAAATCTATATTTTCATAAGGTATAAGATTCAATTGGTATAACGTACATTTTATATAAAATCAAAATATATAATACTTACGAGGACTAATATCAATTCGTATAACATACATTACGTATATCGATTAAAATATATACTATCATTTAGTATAAAGTTCATAATCTGTGTTTAATTACCCAACACCGTCAAACCCCCTAGCACCAAAACCTAAAGATAGGTGCGACGACGAGCAAAGCGAGGAGGAGCGTGTTAGGTGCACATGTTCGTCGAAACCAAAGCGGAGCGCAGCGAAGCGGAGCGGAGCGTCTCCCCACATAGCGCCAATAATAATAATAATGTCAAAACCCCTAGTACCAAAACCTAAAGATAGGTGCGACGACGAGCAAAGCGAGGAGGAGCGTGTTAGGTGCACATGTTCGTCGAAACCAAAGCGGAGCGCAGCGAAGCGGAGCGGAGCGTCTCCCCACATAGCGCCAATAATAATAATAATGTCAAAACCCCTAGTACCAAAACCTAAAGATAGGTGCGACGACGAGCAAAGCGAGGAGGAGCGTGTTAGGTGCACATGTTCGTCGAAACCAAAGCGGAGCGCAGCGAAGCGGAGCGGAGCGTTACCCCCACATAACATCAATAATAATGAAAATACGATACGACAATCTTTTATACTTTTTGTGCATTATACATTATGATAATTATATCCGTTGTAGAATATATGTTATAAACGTTATGCATTTTAATCGTTATATCAATTGAAATTATACTTTTTGAACGTTATTCTTTACGAAATTACCTATGTATTTAGTAATTATGCCTTTCGTTTGTTATGCACAGTGATCGTTATACTTAATAAATTTATAACATATGGGCGTATACCTTGTGAATGTTATACCATTCGTTTTTATACCTCGTATTACTTACCCCCCTGATTTCATTAGGAAAGCTCCGTCTCGCAACGTTTTTAAGCGTCTTACTCGAACTCACTACCTTAGTAAGATTAGTTGATAGCTCTTTCCTGAACCTCTTAATTAATTATTGTTATATAATATTAATATTTATATAATAATATATATATATAGGTATATATTATTTATATTATGTTTATTTATATATTCATAACTTATATATAGTTACGTATTTTATATTATATTTGCTAATTATTATTAAGTGACTTGTTTTAATTTTGTAGTAATAGTTTTGTTTTCTTTTTGCACACCTTATAATAAAATTTTCTTGCACCTCCTGTGGGTTAACTGGTAGAAAATGCTTGTAGCATTAAGTCCACCCTTTGTACACTTATTTTTATATTTGTGCAATAAAGAATTAAATAAATAAATACGTATATTGATCTTACAAGATTTCAAAAGAAACATTATTAAAGTGATACGATTAAACTGGCCGGTGCCAACCTAATTGATAATTTGATAGAGAATCAAAAATTTGTTTAACAATCAAGCTAACTCAATGGAAACGAAATACACTTAACAAAGTGTTGTGACAGTTGTGATAAAAAAAAGCAAATTTTAGATGTAGCATGTCAACTCCTACATAATAGAACCTTTTATGCCTGTACAATTTTATACAAATTAAGTACCGTTGGCATCGGAATCTGTTAAATGAAATAAATTGGTGACATATTTTGATGACTAAGCAGAATGCTTTTTATTAAATACACGTAAACATGACTCAGTAATTTATGGCTACGTTTATTAATTATAATTACCGTGAAGTAATCTATATATTAAATGTACATAACCCTATCTTTTTTCATGAGCTTCGCTCCACTGTGACGAGTTTTTATGAGCATATACCTACCTAATATTATTTTCTTTAATACACTCTCCGTTTGTTCCCACAAAGAATATCATATCACTTACCAATAAGTGAAGTATTATACAGCTATAATACGTTTAATGTAGCGACACGAGCAAGCACTATCGGACGACAAGAACAATAGGCGGCAGAATACAATGACAGAAAAAAAGTTTAATCCAATTTACCATCATGTTAGTGTACTTAAGTCCTAAGAAATAACGAAAGGTAAACATGGATAAGAGTGATTTTGGACTATATTCTATCTATATCTATAGTATTTTTTTACAACGTATTTTATTAGTGTTGCTGTAATTTGTACAATATTCTATTTGATTTTTAGACAAAATGCGTGTAGGCTTTTGAACACAAGTTGTATATACATCCGCTTTTACTTTGTTTTTTGTGATAGATACCTAGTAGATAATAGATACCTATTTATATATTTTTGTGGACAATAAATAAATAAAATAGCACATCCACAGGCAGTTACCATCACCTTAAGCTCGCCTCTACGCGTGCGCTATCGTTCAACGGATGGGTGGCCGAGCTCGCTCTATCACACGACAAGTCGAATGGGGACAGTCGCATTAGATAGTGCTGTGTGACTTTCAAAGCTTTATGGTACATATAGTGGCTAAACGATGGGATCCCGTGATCTAGGGTTTGAAAGAAAGAAAGAAAAACTTTATTTGACATATATCATACGAACAACGACAAAGTTCCAATGAAAAAGATCCAATGCCAATAGCACTAAATTACTCCTAAATGGAGAAGGCTCGCTTTAATCACTCCGTCTGTAATATATACCTAGCTACATTGAACAGCGCCTCATGATATTATCAACTAAAACTTAAGTATGTTAATATATTATATTTTATAATTTTTCAGTTTTAATTTTAATGTTTTGAAAAATTGGGGCTGTTTGGTATTGGCACTTAGTACGTAGAAAATTTCCATTGCTCGAAAGATGCACGATAGGACCTGGGCAGTCTGCAACTGATTTCGTAATTATTAGGCAGCATTTCACTATGTTGTAAACCGTAGTCAAGCTCTTGTTTTTGTCACCGACAAGATTATTAGAATATGTATGAAGATATAAACTCCCGACAATAATGATTCATTCAGTAACTCTAAGGATCAACTCACACTGCTGCCAAGTCGAAGCAACGCGACGCGTCATATTTTTCTGCTACCAGCATATTCCTCTATTGCCTCTATTGTGTCATTATTTAAGTACAAATTTGGGGTATATAAATATGAAATCGCGCGTCGACCTTCGTCTCTCGGCTGGAGTCCAGCGTTTACGCATATAATTTACGCGTCGCGTCGCTTCGACTCGGCGGCAGTGTGAGTTGAGCCTAACTGCTGTATCACAGGTCTCAGATTCGATCCCCGGCTAGGGCACAAAAGTGTAAAGTCATTTATTTCCACTTAATACGTTTTAATTTCGTTTGCTTCCTATTATCAACACTGTTATGTAGTCAGGTAATGTCAACTACGCAAAAATTATTATATTGTGTATGGATGACCACTCAAAATGCATTAATGAGCTTTTAAATATAAATATAGCTTTATGCTTATAAATATGTATACAGTCAGCAAAAAAAAACATTTGCCACCCCTGTATAGTTTTATGATTAAACTCATAAAAAAAATACAAAACTAGGAATTACAAACAATTTACAATAACTTAAGTATTTTTCACTTCACTTATCACCATTCGTGGATTATGAAATTAAAATGTTTGCACTGGGGTGGCTAATATATTTCTTTAGGCGACTGTACATTCAAATAATGTTTCGACAGTTTCCACATAATTTATGTTTCGTAATGGACAGGGGTCGAATCAAAGCTCACATAAAGTGTTGGAAATGGACTAGTTTAGATAAAACCAGTACATTAGAGACTACTTGACCTAATAAACATGCGTCTACATGTTGGGCCAGTATTGGAATATTTTGTCCAACTATTTGCGTCCATGTTTATAGATTTACCCCCTTATTCATAGAAAAGTTACAATACGTTTTAACTAATATACTGTTTTGTCCCTCTCTGTCAAAGAACAAATTGTTCTTTGTCGGAGAGCGACAAAACAGTTTATTAGTTAAAACGTATTGTAACTTTTCTATGAATAAGGGGGTAAGATTGAAAAGAATAATAACTCAACATGACTGCACTTTTGAGTTAGCAAAAATGTTTGCCAAACTGTTTGATTGCTTTTAAATTACCAATTTTTAAACATTAATAATGATAACGAATATGCTCACTTTGTTTTAATATTTCATTTAAAAGAATCTAAACTTGTCTTAATTATTAATTTATTAAACTATTGAATTATAGGTATATAAAATATTGAATTATTAGCCGTCATTTTCAGACGTCAGTATAATATTATGTAAAAACTCATGTAAAATATCATGAATTCAACCATAGCTTCTTATGTTATCAACATCTTGTATTACACATGTACACAATACACATCAATCACAACATTATATCAGAAAATCCATGACTTCGATACAATATTATAGTTCCATAAACAGGAAAATCATTTCAAATCTGACCTCCAAGACATAATAAACTTTTTGCCAATAGATTCATTACTTGTATTCAGATTGCAATCAGCAAAAACATAGCCCATTCTAGATTTTAATAATAATATGTTTACGTTAATTCTATGTATAATAAACCCACAGAAATTACTTTTCAAGTTTTAATAAAATATGCAAAATTGGATTCATTTCATAAACGTCAATATCGTAAAAGCCGTACCAAGGATCAATCGGCATTCTCTCTTACTTCTTTCCAAAGATTATCAAAGAAGAAGTCAAGTTCTACAATGTAGGTATATGTACAATACTACAATATATGTACCTATTAGTACAAGGGTGTAAGCAAGTATTTCAATACCTACTTATTCAAGATTTTTATTTAATATTAACATGCAAAATTCAACTTCTGCATTTTTTACTACCACTATAAACCCAGCTTTACGTCCATCAAATGAGACATGTCCAAAAGCGGCTACAAAAAAATATACCACACTAATTTAGAGTAAATCAAGTGAAAACCTCTCATCATACACCTCATAAAAACATTAAAATTCACTTTTAAGCCCGACTTTGCCCGGCCGGGTATCAAACCCGTGACCTCACGCGCCGGGCAACGAGTGCGAAATTATACACACGGCGGCTTCATAAACGAAAACTTATTTTTACTTAAACGTAATAAAAAACTTAATAACTACAATCTCAGTGAGTATTTTGGCTCTAATCAATGAATTTATGAGCTGAGATCAATTTGCTGCGATTTATACTCCGAGGATGAGGAAAGGGTTTTAGCGGTCCGTAGGTATAGAGGTTTTGACGGCACAAGTTGAAAAATTTTAATAATCAAGCCTCCTGTTGCTAATACACTTACGAGCATTGAAAAAGTTCCAGTGATACGTTGTATGGCAATGACGGATTTAACTTTTTCATTGCTTGTAAGTATATTAATAGATTAATCTGGTTCATTCAGATTTAATTTAAGTTAATTTGCAAGGTAATTGCTGTAAACTCAGTTTTCCCATATTTTTTGCGATGGAAGGTAATCCTTCCCAAAAAAATTAAACACTGAAAGCGACAGATCCCATTTATACAATGGAATAAAACACTCTTGAACATAATACGGGTATATCAATACCTACATCCTACGATAAAATATAGAATGCACAAATTCAGACCGCAGACTAATTCCATTATAATAGTAGCTCTTGCCCTTGGCTCCACTCGGGTACCTAATTGGTTTCCAGCTCCTTGATGTCATAGTGCGATGATATATATAATATACTATATTAAAATCCCATTTAGAGGCCTAAGCGCTTTAGAATCAGTGTTTGGAGAAGTGTCTCTCATCTAATCGCAGATACGCAAAAAATATAGTTATGCCCGACGCGAACCCACAAATAATATAACAGCTATGTATTTTATTTACAATCAAGAATTTGCGACCGAATGAGTTTAAATATAATTTTGAAAGTAAAATGTACATCGCAATGATTTTAATATAAACAAGTAGATCACAATAAAAAATAGAGCATCATACATGAATATCGTTGTATGAATAAATTTGTCGATGCCGTAACGATATTATTTATCATTCGGTCAAGTTCCGAATATAAATCATGTGGAGTATCGATCATAAATCAAGCGATTCATCTCTCGATTGCTACGATTCGATGCGGCGCGAAACAATCAGAACAAAGTCTACTTATAAATTATTCTCAATCAATTAGTGATAAATGATTGAATGTATCGATCGATGTGTAGCAAGAATCGAAAGTTGTTGTCATTTTTACAACCGATGTAATATTGACTTGAATTTGTTACGTTAGTTGGTGTACTTACGTAAGTTTTTTATACATACATTTTATTTTTAAATGTCTAGGCTTATTACAGCTTTTAAATCCAAACATTTATATTCCTCAACGAATGATGTATCCATTTCGTACCGGTGGTCCCGGTTTCGATTCCCGGCAGGGGCAGATATTTGTAGCCCGATGACATGTTGTAGGTGTTCCTGAAGACCTATAATGTCTATTTACTAGCTATTGTAGATTAAGGGCTGATGATGATAACCATAAATCAAACTTGAAAATGACTACTTTGTGCTTATTGTTGATTGCATTAATCAAAAGCATCCTTTACCAAACCTTCACGACAAAACGGCATACCATTCCCAGAAGAGCACGATGGTAACCCTACTAAATTAAACTTTGTTCCAATTCCAGTATTACGGCTGAGAGAACGAAGCCTTTCTGTCACTCCCAGTTAATAAACAAAACAAACATCCCATTGTGATACAGTGGCGTTAGTCACCGAAAAGTCATTCGGCTTGCTAATACTGGAGCCGAGACGTAAATCATAGGCTTTCAAGGCTAGGGAATTGAGGTAATACATTTGAGATGTATAATTTGTTGGGACTCTGGTATTTATTTGGACTTAAGTTATAATGAACGTTCAGAATAACTATTAGTCCATATATGTTAAAAGTAGTTTACTTGTTTTATGTGGTAAACGGACTTCCACGTATTTTAGCATATAGGTATATTCTGAATAGACAAAGAATTTTGAAAAATTGTGTTCCCAATAATAAGTCACGCTATTTGATAGTGTGTGCTATTTTTACCTGGGAATATTACAAGAGAACCTTTCAATGTAAAACTAATAAACTAATCTCGGAAAAAGCTATCTGTTTTATACACACGAGCAATAAAAAAGTTCCATCTTTTCCATTGCTCGTAAGGTGAGTGAGTGGTTTTATGTATTTATTTATGTTTTTCAAATCTACGCGCAACATAATAGTCATCATAGCACTTTCCTACGTCAATATTCCAATCCGTGAGAGATTGTATTAATATTGGAGTACCTATCTAGCGCATATAGAGGCGACACCCACGCTTTCCACTCACACTTCAACAAACCCAATGTATTGTTTCTTTCACTTATTGAGTACCTACTTTAGTAGTAAATATGAGGTGCGCTTAAGTGACAATTGGATTTGGCTGTCACAAAGTTGAGATGGTGAAAGTTTTGCGCAATTTTGTTAAAACCGTAGGATGACTTATGTAGGTAGGTACTTAGGATATGAGATTACTTTTGACTGGTTTTATGTCGGTTCGTATGTTATGTCAATGTGCCTGTAGAACATCCTAAGTAAACAACACTTTACTTGACAGTCTACTAATACTAATCCAATATGCTACACCGTTCTGTGATGTTATGTAAAAAAAAGTAAAATAGGTATGTACCACTGCCGCTAAAGATAGATTGCAGATCTACTGATTGGCAGTCGGTACTGATTTCGAACAGTAACATGTTTGATCTATTGTTATAATTTATCAACATGCAGGGGCATAAACTAACGTCAAAGAAGCATACAATTTATTCTTATCTAAATCACATTTAATAATACGGAACCAAATGTTGTACTATTATAACTGGATTTTCACGCCTCACTCTTCAAATGCCTTTTAATATACTACCTATTGTCGCAACACTGCACTATATTAAAGATTTTAAGACCCCATTTTTCTTTAGAAATGGGAGCATCACACCTCATAAATAAAATTTGTAAAGTCACAACGAAGTCAAGTATGTCGGCTGGAGATGGCGGTTTGTTGTGTTTTTTTTTTTCAATTATTATTAATATTTTTATTATTACTAAAGTTGCTTAGTGTGTTGGGTTTATTGACCTGCCGCCGAGAAGTGCACTGATAATACCCACTACATTTAATTTTTATATAATGTAGGCGTTTTACACTTTATCCACACTTTAAATTACATATACATCTATATTATGCTCACGATTGTTATCCCCCAAGACTCCCAAGCGAGCCACCCACTTTAGATGTGCAAGTTTCCTCACGATGTTTTCCTTCACCGTAAGAGTACGTGATATATTATAATTGTACTAATATTCCTTATTTTTAAAGAATTATTAATTGGTTCATGACAGTATTCGAACCCACGGCCTCACGAATGATAGCCGATTCCTTATACCCAGCCACCACGACTCTTTAAATTAAAAATACTGTTTAACCTATAAAACTGTGGAACCCTAAATATTTAGAGGCTCGGTACCATCCTAAATAACGATATAAATCTTAACACATCGTCAATTCTCAATAAGTACAAGACATTTTCGGTTATCTGAATATAACGAAATCTATGATTTGTGTTCAACTATCCCTATAAATAAAGGTGGAATTTGGTGTCTTTTTATGTTTAGGATAAGAATCTTTAATGTGTTGATTTATGGTGAATTTAAAAGATTTAACGCGGTCTTATTTAGGAACATTGCTGTGATTTTATTTTAATTGAGCTATTTTTGTGATACGTTTTATGTAGGTAATACTAGCTAATCGCGCGAGCTTCGCTTCGCCTTAAAAAGTTTTCCCGTGGGAATTCCGGGATAAAAAGTAGCCTATGTTCTTTCTTAGGGTCTATACCATATGTATACCAAATTAAATTCAAATCCGTTAAGTATTTTTGGCGTGAAAGAGTAACAGACAGACAGAGGGACTAATACAGATAGAGTTACTTTCGCATTTATAATATTAGTTTAGGATTTTATTCATACTTTGGAAATAACATTTTTGACAAAGCATACAAACCGAACCGGAATTCCCTAAAGTGTAATTCATACTTATAATGTTAAAGTAATTAAAATGTATAATATTTAAATTCGTCTTCGTATCTTACGAGCTGAACTCTTGTTGGTGTAGTTTCTTCCACTTCCTTCACCTCGCCCTTACGTTGGTCTAAATAACTTTTTCTTTGAATATAATTATATTTATATGTCACAATATTACTAAGTACAATTTTGCTGCATCATCATCATCATCATCAGCCAATAATCATCCACTGCTGGACATAGGCCTCTCCCAAGGAGCGCCACAACACTCGGTCCTCGGCCTTCCTCATCCAACCACTACCCGCCACCCGCCTAAGGTCGTCAGTCCAGCGGGCAGGAGGGCGTCCCACGCTGCGTTTGCCTGTTCGTGGTCTCCACTCGAGAACTCGTCTACCCCAACGGTTATCGGTTCTTCGGCAGATATGACCAGCCCACTGCCACTTCAGCTTGCATATTTTGACAGCTATGTCGGTAACCTTAGTCCTCTTATTTTGCTGCAATATAGATAAAAACCACTAAACTTCTTAATACACTCACGAGCAATGTACGAAACAGTTCCAGTGACAATAGCAACAAATTACCCTTAAATGAATTAGGCTAGCTTAATGGCGCTTTATGCAACATTGAAGTACATTTGACAGCGCATCATAATATCACCAACTGAAAACGAATTTTTTTGTTCAAATTATTACCTATCAAAATAAATATAAAAAAACCGGCCAAGTGCGAGTCGGGCTCGCGCACAAAGGGTTCCGTAGCAGCAAATATAATATTACAGTTAAATCAACCTATCTCAAAAACTATAAGAGATACTTTGATCAAACCAAAAATCGTTGAAAGAGTTAATTAGCATGCATCACCTCTATTTTTTTTAGAATTTTATACCCCGTAGTTATAAAAATAGAGGGGGGGGGACATACTTTTTACGACTTTGAGAGCTGATATCTCAAAAACCGTTCACTTTAAGAAAAATGTTTTTTAGAAAACTTTATATCATTTTAAAAGACCTTTCCATTGATACACCACACGGGTATGTACATCGAAAAAAAAAATTTCATCCCTCAGTTACATGTATGGGGGGCCCCACCCCCAATTCTTTTTTTTACTATTTAGTGTCATATTTTTGTAGCGGTTCATACAACACATATTCCCATCAAATTTCATCACTGTAGTACTTATAGTTTCCGAGTAAATCGGCTGTGACAGACGGACAGACGGACAGACGGACAGACGGACATGACGAAACTATAAGGGTTCCGTATTCCGTTTTTGCCATTTTGGCTACGGAACCCTAAAAATGGGCTATTTGGTGTCGGTATTATGAAAGTGAAACTTTTTTAATGCTCGTGAGTGTAGCAATTTTCAACATGACAGATCTTTAATATCCTCATTACTGTTGGCTGGTGACTTCCATACATGTTTAAAGTTATAAAAATGTAGAACAGCACATTAGTAAGCACACCTATTGTTTAAGTCATATCGCCCACAACGAGCTCCAAATAAATTATTAATGCTGCAATGGAAATGATGTAATAAGGTTCACAATAGAACAGATAAGAACTAAACGTGGGTTAAACGGAATACAACTGTGATTTACTTGGGTAAAATGTTCAAGTATACTAGCTTATATTAATTATGTAAGTATGTTGTTATAAGACTAATTACAAAACGTTTTTCAATTTTGTAAAGTTATTGTTTATTTAAGGGGAGGGAAAGGCAAAAAAGAACTGTTAAGGTACCTAGCAGTTTTGAAAAAAAAAACTACTTTTTGAGTTATTTCATAGTACTAAATAAAGTCATGTATACTTACGTATAGTATGTAGTTAGTCATAATTAATAAACATAATATATTATCTAAATCGATGGTTACCATCAAAAATACGCTTTCTGAAACTGACTATGTTATAAAACAGTCCTTCGTTAACAAAGTCCCATGTCTAAAATGACTGCGTCTCGTTTCGTCACAGCACATACGACGATGTTTTGCCACAAAACATTTGTAGCAATAAATTCACCCGAGTAAGAACTGCGACTATTGTCAATTTTGTATTGAGGACGACCCATTGTTGGATACGTTCGATTTTGTTTGTATCCGCGGCTGGTTTTAAGTCATAAGATTTGTTGTTTTTTTCGTCAATGATACTGTATTAAATAATATGTTGGTTAATTTTGCTGTTATAAATCTACACCGTCTGGTATTCATATAGCTTTTTGTCACTTTGAAATAGGTTTACAAATTACGTTGTAATATACAAATTTTGACCTTTTGACTGACACAAAGAGTCTCTCCTTTGTTTCGAAGTCATTTTTAAACGTTCTATAGGTATACTTTAAAATGAGGTATATGAATTTTGAGGGTATTATTTTATTCAACTCATTTATAGATTACCATAAATTATTCTTATTAGTCGCCATGCTTAGATGAAATGCTGCGAAATTTAATATTTGACAGATATTCGGAAGTCTTTGACAATTGACGTTTTTTTTTTTTTTTTTTTTTCTAAATGAAACCTATTTACTGAAGTCGGCCATAAGGGACTTATTCAGTTTTACCCTAACTGTGGTATCAATGGATTATAGCTGGAGGGACGTATAACTTTTTATGTATATTAGCAGGCTTCGGGCCCTGAAGACTGTTAAATTAATGTAAAATGTGAAGCCACAGTTTTTTAATAGTAATAAGTGGGTTACGCTGAGTTGAAGAAAGGAACATTAACCTAATGTCAGCATTAAATCTATGCACGTCTCTTTCTGTCCGTATACTGTCAAAGCAAGGCAGCTATACATTTAAGTTCGACATTAGCTTAAAGTCCCTTTCTGCAACACAGCGTTAGTCTGTGAATATGTTTTTATTTGGACCATACGCTAAGCTTTGATTTTACGTGAATTTATATTATAGCTTTTTGCGTAACAATGCCACTTCGTTAGTGTATGGGCAGGACACAGTTCAGCTACACGGCTAAGTTTTTGTCATACTTAATGTGGCGTGTCTAATAACTTTTAGGCATAGGAATTAAAATTATGGGAACATTTAACTGTATCGACCACACTGTACACTAGCTTTTACCCGCGAGTAATGCTTCATAGTTCATAGTGTTGTTAATATTAAATTATTTATTTTAAAACGAGTTTCCGTGTACATAGGCAAACTTAATGCTAATAGTTTTTTCTTCAAGTTAACCGCTGGTTAACAACAGCGGTTATTATTTCCATCGACGTATATTATTTTGTAGATTTATGAATTCGTTGTGACTTTGTGATATGTGATATTCGGTATAACGTATGAATTGTGTACCTCACTTAATACAAAATAGTTTAGTTATTTCATACTAGGTATACATACAAGCATTGATATGCCTGTGTACTTGAATAGTCAGTAGGTAAAGAAAGGCATAAGCTATCTTTGTTGCTAAGGTACAAAGGTTTCTGTGAGGCCGAGGCATATCTTATTTTATGGTTCACATAAGTCATGAAACACGGTTGAAACCTATGGTTTGGTTTACACTCTACGTTCAACATAAGTAGGTTGGCATTTTAACGATTGTGTGCACATCGACACATCGTTACCTTTCTTTAGACGTACTTCGGTGGGATAGTACACACGCCAGCAATGAAAAGGTTCCACCCACAAAATGCCGACACTAAATGACCGAACCTTTTAAGTCATTTAATTTAGAGTTTGATCAAGATATTGACGTTTTTAGTTCATAATATTCTGATTCACGGTGAATTTATATACTTCAGTACTGCAAACGGCAACATAAAGATTATTTTATTTCCTCGCAAGTTTGTTATACCTACTTGACTTTGCATCTTAAGCCGAGCGCAGACGAAATAAATCAAATAAATCTTGTCTAAAAAAACGAACACATAATCAAGATAGAGCTACCACCTGGTTTAACACTAAAACGGTCGCTCGGGTCCCAGTGACCCCCAAACAGCATTTGTCATCGGGAACAGATGTCGTAGTGACAATGGGTTCTTATACAATATTTGGTAGGCGGTGACGGGTAAATGATGCTGTGTAGCGGTTGAGGGTTACTGTTTTAGCTACTGTGGATGGAGTGTTATGGATACGTAGGGAAAGTTTATGTCGTACGATTTCATGAGAAAACGGAGAGTTTTAAATAGGTAGGTAAAGATAACATGGGTTATTATTGTGAAAATGTTTCACAATTTTTATAATGAAAATTTAAGTAATTTATTTCAATTGAATAAGTGTGATTGATAAGTCCTAATAGGGATAATATTTTATGTATTACTATGTAATTTTGGATTTAATTGTTACTACTTAAATAATAATAAATATAGCAAATAACATATAGTCTCTATAAAAGAGAGATACATTTGAAGATCAACAAATATTAAAATATATACTGAGTCCAAAAACCAGACGTATCTTTACTATTCCATCCCACTAACAAATCGTAACAAATTATAACAATCAGTGGAGAATGGCAATAACAATTTATCTTCGCTAGCCACAATGGTAACAAAAACATTGTTCAAAATATTGACATGAGAGGGTCCGAAGGACCCCCGTGGACTGTTCATTGACAATTCAACGCAGTGATCATTCAAGGGTCAACTCTGTAGTTGCACATTTCGACTACTATTGAGTGCACTTAAATATTTTGAAAGATCGTGTCAAATGATAGAATGATTTGTTAAATGATTTTGTATTTGGAGCGTAATTGTACTTGAGATTTTGTGTGACAAGCGTGTCCAGTATTGTCGAGTGTCATTTGTTACGTTTTTAAAGTTACGGGATTTGAAAGTCAAATTGATCGCTTTGTGTCACGATGTTTGGTTCGGAAAAGTAGTTTTAATTAAATGTTTGTTGTATTCTAACCCCCTTATTCATAGAAAAGTTACAATACGTTTTAACTAATAAACTGTTTTGTCCCTCTCTGTCAAGAAACAAATTGTTCTTTGTCGGAGAGGGACAAAACAGTTTATTAGTTAAAACGTATTGTAACTTCTCTATGAATAAGGGGGTAAGAATAAATGTTTGTACACAGATAAATTTATTTTTAGATTCGAGGAAAATATTTAAATAGCACAGGTACATTTTGATTGCTTAGTCTATCTACGAACATAAATAGATAGATTATACTTTATCATTTAAACAGACCACAATCTAACATATGGGTTGAAAAGGCGGTCATATCACTAAAAGCGATTTCTGGGTGGAAAGATAGGTATGCGATATAAAGATATATAAAATTACTCTTTCAGTTAAATTTGGTGTAAGGAATTAAATATTTAAATCATGTAGACCGCAACCAGCAAAAATAATAATAATAACATTAAATTTTTGATAGCATCATTTCTAAGAACCGACTCATAACTTTTTTGGCATACGACACATGACAAAGAAACTTTTAAAGTAGAAAAAGAATGAAATATAGAGCATCGACATTTATAAAGGATCAATAAAAAGTATACCTCGCATATTTTTCAAATAAAAACGAAATTGGTGCAGCATATTTTTTGTACTAATAAATTAAAACATTGAATATTGAAGTTGCAAGGCATCTAAGTAAATCAATTTCATATAAATTATATCAGTTATACATAGTTTGCTTCTTGTAGCGTGTAAACAAAGAAGCGTCAGTTAATAAAAATATTTAAATACAGAGTATTGCAAAAGTCTCCCCTGAGTCACCTTCCTTCGGTTTTTTATAATTTGTTTCGGGGAGTATAAAAAGGCAATATAAATTATACATTCCTGTATATATGTAGCCATATGTTTTAGGCTATACTTCATTATAAATATATAATATTCAATAGATTTTTCCTCCTCCACATATTGCTTCTATCATCGTCTTTTCTCTACGGCTATGTTTATCGTGCTTATAAACTTAAAAATGCAACAGCTAACGCCATCTATTCAACTTAGCCGGAACTACGGCGACGCCGCGCGAGGTTGAGTGACAGGCGCTTGCGCATCACAGCCACAACCGCGAGAATTGACTTTGGCGCTCTCATAAAATTTATTTTTGTAACTAAGAATAAGGAAGTATTTGTTAAGGATGTATTTTTATAGTAATAAGTTCGAAATTAATGAAAATAACAATTTATAAAATTATTCGTAAAGTAGGTAAGTACAACTTATGCGGAGAAAATTTTTCTATACAAAAGAGATCAACGCGTAGTGAAAGTTCGCATTTTTGGCATTTGTCATTTTTATTTATATTATATTTAATGAGAATAGTAAAAGCACTGTTTGTTTTTATTTAATTACTGCCATAACGTAAAAATAACTGTATTTCTTGCGTAATACGTTATTCTACTTTATTGGAATACTTCATATATTATAAGAAATCATATTAGATTCTCTCCACTTCTTTGGCGCTCAATTCGCCAACTCAACATTAAAAAGCCAAAGCAAAGTGCAAATGATTCCTTTAAAAATACTCATTAAAACTTATTTTTCAAACCAACAAGTGCATTAACCGAAGCCATTCATAACCATCTGAAAAAGGGCGCCTTATTCGATAAAAGGCTTAAACGAAACACAGTTGTTTTTAACGACATAGCGTCCAATCTGTCACGTGGTCGTTTAAGGTTCTATGTCCATACGGCGCGGGCGCAGTGGCAATAGTAACAAATTACTAACATGTTGATCTTTTTTGTTGACGCCGCTTTAGGTTAGTGAGCTATGAGTGCGGTTGGCGGGTGTATTCTGGTTAGATTCTCAGGAATATGACAGATGTGGACTGATTTTAGGTTTGGCATGCTCAGTGCGATTCTGCAGTTCATTTATTTTTTTGGTAATTACTAAGCAATGTTTTTTGTTTTGCAAACAGTTTATATTTTTTCGTGACGATGACGAAACAGTTTATATTTCAACTTTTACATAACGGAATATGTGTTGGTTATAAATTAGATCATTATTCATTACTATATCCCATTCCACGGGGGAAAACATCTGATACAAACAAAAACTACTCTTATTCGAATGTAATAAGAGTCTGTCAAATGTCTTTCACCGTAGACTGAGATATAGTTAGATACGAAATATTGTATTATTAAGTGAAAATTTTTATAAGTTCAAAAGTACAAAAATAAATGCAGTTTCAGAATAAAGCCATGATCTGTAATTTATGACGAGGCTTTAGACGGAATAGTTCTTGATCTGATGAAATCTAGATTTTGCACCTTAGATTTTATGTATTCTGGCGAGGCGGTAACATAAACTAGTGCAAGTTGGCTGGTTCACATTGTTGCATACTTAACACATAGTTTAGTAGTTTAGTTAATACTTTTATTAAGTAGGTACTTTAGTATTTATCAAGTAAAAGATTTGAGCCGGTAGCTATGCTGAAACAGTTTTTTTTCTGTCGCTTGATTTCAATAAAATAAAAACTACATTGTGATTACATATGCGTATTTCAATTTCATAATAAAGGAAACTCTCATCAATATACATTTATTAAATGAGACAGAAATAATATTTGATATTTTATAAATATTTATTATGTTCGTATTCTGTCTTTTATCGCTCTGACTACTTTTAAAGTAGAGTATAATTTTCATCTTTTTCTTAAGCCTATGTAGTTCCTTCTGTTGTATTATATTAGGTAGGTATAGATAAAACGTAGCTTAGGACCACACAGCGGTAATCAGGTAATATTTTATCCATACGAATATGGCATTATTTAGCACTAACGTGTATCGTTCAGGTTTCGCCACTAAGTTCATAGGTCGAGAGAGTAGTAAAGTACAGAAATTGTTATTCTATGTAAATTTTGAATAGAAAGATATTTTTATTTTATTTAAGAATGATAATCAAAATGAATTTGTTTAATTTTGGGTTTTATGTAGGTATTTTATGCTATTATTAATTAATTAGGTTGTAGAGGTAGATTTATTTATATTAAATACAGAAGTATATTTAAGATTTGTTAAAAATAGTTTGACTTTGTGGTGCAATAAATGATATATTTAAAAAAAAAACCTAAAATAGGTAAGTGTAAAAAGCTGAGGAAAAAATAATTAAAATGAACATTAAAAAAAACGTGAAAAAAGTTACAAATAGGTATACAAAAAAAAGAAATCTCTGTTGCATAATGATTTTATTTATATTTACACCCGCATTAAGTCAAGTAATTAACACGACAAAACACACCCAAATAACGAAACTACGCTAACAAACCCGACCTGCTAATTAAATTTATCCTCAGCAAAATCGCACATATACACTTTGCTTACCCAACCATTACAGTAACCAATATTTACATTAACAATAAATTATAGTATGCGACACACATCACCCCCCCCCCCCCCTCGCGAGGGGCAGTCATTGCCCCCCTATAACGGTACCAGGCGTGGCTTCCACACGGTAGGCCAATAAGACAACGCGATCGGTCTAAGCGTCACGATCTAGCGCGCCTGTCATTTCGCCACCACCTGATTGGTTGACGAGCGAATTCGATTTTTGAATGTGATCTAGTTTTCGGTTTTTAATCCGCTTCCGTTTTCGGCTGGTGGTGCTCAGTGACCTTGTTTTTGACCGTGGAATGTAAAGCGGTAGTAATTCAGTTTTTTATTATTTTTGTTTTATAAATTAAACTAGGTCAAAGGTCATTCTGAAATGCTTAATAAATCTCTTACGAAACAAGTGTGTAAAGTACGGTCCCGTAAATCCTCATCCAAAACTGGTCTAGCCAACGAACCCATATCGAAACCACTCGACCTCATTACCATCTATAAAACCTCCATACCCATAAAACAAGCGACAATCGACACCCTTCAAATAATCCCCCCATAAATCGCTTAAGGTCCCCACCTGAGCCGGTGCGCGGCGATCAAACGAAATAAATTACTCAAACGGACAAAATAACCGGACGGGCCATACGCAACGTGTTTTATGGCTAAAAGACATAGAGAAAGTAGCGGTAAATGTCGTGGCGACCTCACCGCGCCGTGTCCGACAGCCGACTGAACTGATGGGCACCCGAGTTTAACCTTTGATAATATGCGCGAGAGAGACATCGATAGTCGAGCGGCGTGCGTGCGAGCGGGACAGGAGAAGGGTCGTCTCTGCTCGTGAAGTGCAAGATGAGTACCCTACAGTCACACACGGGCTACATCAGAGTAAAGCTCGGCTCAAACGTTCCGCGCAACCAGAGATGCGCTTACGCACGATCGTGTTCGAATTTTGAAATCAGCGCGGAACTTTTTGCGAAAATAAAAACTTTTTTCGGTCACGACTTTCGAGTCTAGTCTTCTTCTCTTGTGATAGTGCTTCCGTTTGTGTTCCAGTTGAAGTGATGTTTGAAGAAGAACAGAAGGCAGTTTTGTGATAAACATTATAAACTATTTTGTACATAATTAGGAAAATTTCCAGAAACGTTGGCGGCTGCTGGTAACTGAAAAAGCTTTTAAGGTATGTTGATTTTATTATATTTTAATCAATACTTTTTCTTTATATTTTATTTCAAAATACGATGGAAAAAAATAAATAAAGATATAGATGATGTTATCCATGCCGATGCGGCTACGGCGACAGCTGATAGTTACTCAGGCTTCTTTGGTGGTTGGTGCACTCTTGTATGCATAGCCAATCTTGGCGGTAAACTATTCTGTTTCCCATTCAGTAGTGAACTTGCTGGATCATGGGTCCGCAGGTTTGAATCCCGCTCAAGACAAACATACATAATATGATGAGCATGTGGGAGATGGTTGTTATAGAGGCCTGCTATGTAGTCTATATACCTAGCTGTCTTTCTTTGTATTTATTTTGCTAATTATATCAGCTGTCATATTACAGGCTCTGCCTAGTTTGAAATATAATGTTCGTGTATGAGATGTCCTTTTTGTACGTTTTTTTTTTATCACTAGGTACGTGATATGTTAGTATGTTTGTAAATAAAAAACAATACTGCCTGTCACGATTGTAAGTTTTCGTTCATTTCTCGTCTCAATAACTGTACCTTATAAACCTACGTTGATACCCAGATCTATTCCAGTGGACGTCAACGACTGACTGCCAACATATCTAATTGTTTTATCCTATCACCAAGGTTGGTGACCCTTGAAAACCTGGTGAAACCCTGGTTCAGCTGTAGAGTTTGTTGATTTGATAATAATAGTTTTAGTTTCAGCTTTATAATAATTTTGTTTTAATGTCTCTACAATATCAATGAACATATATATCGTTTAGTCTGCAAGTAGACCTTCTTTTTTACCCTAATTGAGTTACAACCTTTTAATTCTTTTATTCTTTTTTGGTGTACAAATATAATGTATTATATATAGGTATATCTAGCGCGTATTATACTCGCGAGCAATTAAAAAGTTCCAGTGACAATAGCACAAATTTTATATTTTAAATATATAATTCAAATAACTTTATTGTGTGCTTTAATATTTGCTATCATGATATATACAATGATGTTTCAAGATTTAGCTTTTGATTTGATGGCGATCTGACTTAACAAATCTAAGTTTAGACCTTTGGGTCTTGTACCTACTTGTAGTACCTTGTCATATCAAAATACAAGTACACATATTATAATGTCTTATATTTTGACGGATTAAGATCAATCGGCTAGAATAGATCGAGAATCACGGTCCATCCAATGTTTTTCGAAATCACCAAAAGATTATACAAATTCAACTTTAACAATAAACGCATAGGTAACATTTTACTTGCACAATGACATTTGACCGAAACCGTGACCTGTAATAAAAGTATGTTTTTTTATTCATTCTATTACATGTGTAATGTGTAACATTATGATTATGATACATCACCGTCTTGTTTTTTTGATTGATGTTTGTTTTATGATATGAAAAATTAAGTAAATGTTTCTTAACAAAACCTTGCTATTTATTTGTTTCAATTTTGCAGCGATTAACTTGAGAACATTTTTTTTGATAATTACATCAATTTTCTAATTATTATCAATTTAAAGATAAAAATACATTCACGTATCACAGACATATTCTTTTTAATACATATAATATCTTATGACCATCGAAGGTGCTGATACAAAAAACTTTAGTTTTCACAAGCTTTAGTTTTGAACTAATATTAGCAATAACATTAGAATAATATATCAACAGTTCGAAAATATGGAAATATTTGATATAGTACATACCTACTTAGGTACATATTATATTTTAAACCTTACGAGGAAGGTATGTCCATTTAAATTTTCTATACCGAGATAATGAAAACAATTGTAGGTAGGTATTTTCATATATCACAATAACAACAACCTACAAAAACCTATTTCTGCCGCAACATACTTAAAACACACACTAAGACAAACAAACAATACTAACAACAAACATTACACTTTCCCAATACAACCTAACAAAACGACTAGCGAAATCATCTTTCGAAACTATTCGAAGCCTACCACTGAATACTTTACCACGTAACCTGTAAATGCACACTCACAATTCTCACAAACTGTCATTAAAAGCGTCCAGAGAAACGCGTTGTGAGACCGCAAGCCACACCCTGCTGTAAACTAAATCGACAGTTACGACACTTCCATACTGCACTTACGGGTTGAATCTGAAAGCCAATAACCAATTGTTACAGGGTTTTGTGCATGCTTCTGTTATAAAGTAACGTTTGTGAATTACTTCCGTAGGTCGTGATTTGGGTTTTATAAGCAAAGGGCTGATTTTTCAATGGTCAGATAAAAGTTATTTGGGGAATCATTATGCTGTCGCGTCAGAATGTTTGTATGTGACAGTGACAGCAACAATTTTATTCCTCAGATAACGTTTATATGACTATTGAAAAATCTAATGGGATAAAGTTGATTTATTCTTGTATTTGGTAATCGGTTAATTACTTATTTATACTGAAGCTAAAATCTGTCGTCTGAAATCTATTGAAAGATTTTCAGTATCGTACTTATAATGAGTGGTTATGGAACACGAATAGTTTAATGAATTCCGATGTAAAAAAATAATAATACTAATTTAATCTTCTTCATAGCGTGTCATTGACAAATTTAGAGCAGGAATAGTATTTTTCAATTTAGATTCAATAGAGAGATTTATCAGATTTAACTTCTGTCGTCTTTGTTCCCATTCTGTGGCCATATATTCATTGTTTGTAGTTTAATTATATTTTGGGATCCCATGAGGTGATATTTTTCCCATTACAGAGGGAAAAATACTGGCATTATTTCATAATATCGTTTTTTATTCCACAGCTTTACATTTAGGTATATGTAAGTACCTATGAAACACGGTTAACCTGTGACATGGTTTCGTAATGTTATTGTGGTCTACGGGATTAGATTAACAATATACGAAGAAGAATATACATACAAATACAAAGCAAAAAAACTATCCGCATTTTGTTTACCGTCAAAACGTTTTACGTTCAACCTAATGGCAGTGCCAGTACCATCTAATAAAGTCACTATTTTTTCAATTAAAAATAAGAGCTCAATGGTAGAATAGGGGTTTTATTTGTCGAGGTGTTTCTTTTTCTCTGACGCTCAATCTTCTTCGTTTATTGTGAATCTAAGTCTACGGGCCTCTAGTGACCGTTCTTTTGTCACCATTGTGGTCCGGCACCACTTGTAGGTAATTAAAATAAAGTAGTGGGGCAATATGTTACCGTAACATGTTTTTTTATCTAAAGCTTTTCGAGAGGTTAAAACGTCTTTCTGTTTTCGGATTTAAAGGTATAGAGAGGCTAGTTTGAATTACAAAATAAAAACGGTTTAAGTACGATAGAGTTACAGTCATACTGCCTAGTAGTGATGTAGATAAGTTTTTAAATTCACAAAAAAAGGGTCATTCAATACCTTTTTTTAGACCTTGCTATAGAAGGAATTATATAAATGGGGAAAATATACTGAATCACCTTTTTTCTGTTCAACTGACTAACATTACAGTAACCCTCTAAAGTTTTCTGCAAACCTAACTATAAAACCTACAGACCTTTTCCTTACCACCTAATACCACGTAACCAAAAGTACGAAACACAGAAGAAGAAAAAACAAGAGAAAAAACAAATGAATCCAACAGGTTTTAGAAACAAATTGACCGTTCCAGAGCTTACTTTAACTCGAAAGCCGATAAAGCAAGATTATCAATCTTATTGTTCATAATTTAACGGCACTATTTATAAGTGTGACAAAAATGGGAAATCTTCAAAAGAACATTATCTCATTTGGAAACTATCTCATTATTTAGGGGCATACGGGCCTGAGAAAGCGACATAATATTTCACAGGTGTGTTGTTCCCAACTGATCCTCGATATCTGAAAACTTTTTATCGCATTTAATTTATTATAATTATACCTGCATATAATTCTTCTTTTTCTTCTTCTAGGCGTCCTATGACCCCCCAGTGGGGCAAACCTGCAAATAATGAATAAATATAATTTATATGTATACCTACATAATATGGAATTAAACGTTTTTCAACAAAGCTATCATTTTTATTGTACAACACCATTTAAATAAAATACTGAAAGAAAAAGATACTAGGTATAAAACCAATTTCATAAATAAAAATAAATATATCTGTTTCCTATATTCTTGCCAACGGTACTAAAATACATATTAATAAAAATATGTTTTAGATAATAGAGGATCAACGTGGAACGACCCAATCATTTGTAGTTCGCTGTCCGTATATCTCACGTCGATACGGTAATCACCTCATTTTTATTCAAATCTCGCTTTTTTTAAAGGAATTAATCACAAACTATTGACATCGGGTCTTAAATAATACCAGTTTACGGCGGCATTGTGGGTAGGTACAATCGACTCGATAAATATGTATAGTATACATTTTTTGTATACTAATAGCTATGCATTGGAAACTATGTTTAAATGTAAAACTGTACCAGGATTAAAGTAGCTTCAAGTTAAATGTTTTTTTTTTTATATTCCATATTATTATGTAGTTGAAATGCACTCACGAGCAATGAAAAGGTTCCATTTACAAAATGTCAACTCTAAAATGCCACATTTAGAATTTTTTAATACCTGCATTACCTATATTCAAATTTAAACACATTATTAACGTTTTTGGTTCTTCACTGGAACTTTTTTATTGTTTCTCAGTGTATATACCAAGATTCACTTTATCTGGTACCTAACTGAATCAGTATGCAATCTTGGTGCTTCGTAAATGCCGCCCTCCTGCAATTTTATTCGCTGGGCTTGCTTTAAAACGTTTTTTTTTTGCTTTTTGATAAATAGTAAATACATTTCTAATGGGAAAGTAATAATACAGTAATAGTCAAACAAATAAATATTTTACGGTCGATCGTAGATTACCATTGAATAAATGATAATCAGTATTTTATTACCACTAATGAGCGCAAAATTGCTTTGTGTTATCAAGCCTAAAACCTTCGTTAATGCGAAATCAACATACATATTTAATATGTATGAGGACGGGGTCAAAGTTTCAATCTAGCAAAACTGTTTCCTTAATAACTTAAAATATATTGTAATTTTTTTTTTAAAGTGAAGACACTCAACTTGATAATTTTATAACGTTAGGTATTGCACAATAGGGACAATACTACTTAATATTATATAGTTAATATCCTGATGGTCCGTTAAATGTACTTCAATGTTGCAGAAAGCGTCATAAAGCTAGCTTTTTCCGTTTAGGAGTAAATGTGTGTTTTTCTCAGTGGAACCTTTTCATTGCCCGTGAGTGTAGTTTTTTGCAAGCTAGCCTATAGTGTTTAAACTATGCCCTTAGAATTTTAGTAGTACCTACCTAAATAGTTATTTCTTTATTGCCTACTAATTATACGTTAGCTAACTAGTTCTTACTTAACTTTAGGTGTTAGAATATTATTTTAAATCACCATCTAGAGAACTTAAAGCTGTAATAACAATTATTATAGGTTTATTAGTAGTAATTCTAACTAATTGCAGTGTTCAACTTAAGCAGATACTTCCTGTGGTTGTAGGCAAAGTATTAACCTAATTATAGATAGAGCAGAAGCATACACAACACATTTGAACTTTTAAAGTTTTGATAAACTCATTGATTAATTTAGGTAATACCTATAAGTCATCAAAGTTTAGCTGAGGATTACTGTATCTAACGAAAAATTTACTAACCGGAGTAGTCACTAGTCACATAATGCAATAAGATAAAATAAAGAATAAAGTCACTCTCTTAGAGTCAATTTTACGAAACGCTAAAGGTATTTAAATCAAATTTAAAATACATTTTGTACTAACTGGCAAACGTTTGACAGGCGACTAAATGAATATGTTTAGCGTTTGGTGAAATTCCACCTAAATCTCTTAGGGCCACTTGCAGAAACATATTAAATCTAGATTTAGTGTTAAATCTCGATTTAGTGTCAAATTTTATATGGACTGACGTTTCTTAAATTGAGATTTGACACTAAATCTAGATTTAATATGTTTCTGCAAGTGGCCCTTAGTGCTGCACTTTTGTTTTTCCAAAGCTTTGCGCGAACCACGACTCTATCTCGTTCTATTAAGCGTGCCGATTGCGTGACAATTCTTGTTCGTTCGTTCGTCGATTACAAGAGTGACCCCCCTGGAGTCTATTTCGCACATTACGTCTTTAATGTTGACGTCTAGTGTCTGCGCCTCTACATTCTCTCTGGTTGGTCCACGCATGCGTTTTACTATCTTGTCGATTTGTTTAACATTCAGATTTAAATTTTACGAGGAACGGGTATATAATTTTAAAGTCTATTCTTTTATCTTAGATACTAAATTAACAAGTGCAAATGTCAGGTTTGAATAAATCTGGAATTAATATTTCACAATATAAGAATAGACCTTAAAATATTCTGGAAATTAATGAAATATTTCGTGTCTTTTTAATTTTGTTGTAAAAATTGACCATTGTTGCAAAGCACTGAACACAAAAATTTGTTGTGTTCAGTGATTTGAAAAATATAGGAATCAGGATTTATTGGCCTCTTCACTTATGTTATGTAACAAAGTAAAATAAAGAAAGCTTGACTTAAGCGAGCTGAGCGAAAAAAAAACAGGAAAGATAACTTACTGTTTTCCTCATAGCTAATTACAGTAGCGGTGGTCGGACGAAAGGTTAACAATCCAGAGCAGATCTCAGCATTTCTGCGTAAGTCTAGAAGTCTAGAATCACTTAGGAATGGAATGCCGTGATCCTGACAAGCACGCACATAATGACACACATTGCATAAACTCATAACATTTAGCCAGGTTTAATACGTTTAGAATGGACTGGCCGCCTGGTTATGATTTCAACTACCTAGAAGTGTAAGAAATTCAATTAAGTAGGTTGCGAAAAATGTAGTCTAAACAAAACTATTTTAATTAGATAAGTTTATGACTAATCCAATCGTAAGTACGAATACTATTACATAAATTGGTAGCCATGATGCCCTATTTTGAATTTTATTAATTAATAAAAAAACTTTTATTGCAGCCAAAATCTAATCTATGATGACATCTTACGAAACCAGTTGTAAAAATCATGTGTATTTTTTTAAACTACACATTAAATTAATATTTTTATTATCAGATCTAAATTCTCGGCCACCGATAAGCAAGCAAGATGAATGAAAGAGGAAGTGAGGGGTATTAAAACTAACACTTTTGGTTGAAATAATAGGTAGACTCATAAATTGACCTCTTTATCTAATACTTGATCGCTAATTAACACGTGTTGATGAGAAAATTATTAATCATTGACGCCTTAAATAGTATGTCTGTCTGCTCTAGTAGAAGACAACTTCTTGTACTTACTTATCATAAACCTAAAAAGTGAAGCTGAAAATTTACACACTATTTTTATTGGAAATCAAAAGTTTAGCTTTACATAAAACCAATATTATATACCCACATACACAAAACATTAATCGAAAATAGGTATGCTCTACAAAATATGTAATACAACATTCATCGTAACAAATGAAACACCGAAATCCAAACAAGCAAGAAACGCCAAATTCGTGCCTTCCACAGCGAGTACGTCCGAAGGTTCACACGAGCTATCATGTCATGACGCTTGACATGACACATCAGCGTTCACCCGGCGAGGCCATGACATGACTCGGGCAAACCCAGCTGACAGATTACAGCCCGGATCATGGCACATACCTTTGCCTCCTCTTTTTTCTTCTAACTTAATTGTTTTTTTTTTCAAATTTAATTAATCGCTGAGTGCTGTTATGTATAGAACCCAATTTAATACCTATTTACAGATAACAAGATGTTTTAGTGCGTGATTAAAATAATCGATTAATGTGCACAAATTATGCATACAGAGTTGTTAAAAGTATAAGTCGCCTGTCGTATTTATCTTCCGAATATCTGGAGTTTGTTGCCAAGTTTTACGATTGTCACTGGAATATTTTACATATTTTATTGTGTTTTATATACAAATTAAAATAACAAGAGCTAATAGTAACCAAACCTATGTTGTTGCGTAATAACGTTTTGTTTGAGTAAAAACTCGAGTACACTTCAAGTAGGTAAGTAAATATATGAATCATTGGTTTAAATTCGGAGCTGTCACACGTCAGATTCTTGACGAGACAGTCGAAAATATCGAAATACTAGTGGCCGACGAGTTAATTCGATCGCTCCAACACTTTAACGATCTGTTTTTTGAGCCAGTTCACAAATTAAACACATTCTGTTTATTAAAATGACAGGGTCAAATGTGAAGGTTTTTGGACGAATAAAATTATTTAATACCGTACATAAAGTTGTTCAATCGTTGAAATACAGCCTGTGTTCCTTTGTGTTTAGTGTCACGAGTCATTTGACGTTAATCGAATATGTTACATTTAATTTTATCTCATTAAAAACAATTTTGTACGGTTATAGATTACAATTGGTCAAGCAGTTGCCAAATTTGTGTCACGTTTCACAACAGTTTGTTCATTAGAATTATATTATTATGATTATGTATGTTTATTGCTCCTAATGAGATTCATGTGGCACCGACTTGCGTTTGTTTGGAACTTTATTAATGACATTATTCGGATAACTTTGATGGAACCTCATTCATTATTCAGAATTTCATAACAGCTCTAATTAAGTCACAAAGTTTGTGAATTCAACTCTTGAATTTAAACTTCATTAGGGCGCATAGCAGCCGATAAGTGTATTTACTCACACCTTATAACACTCCTTTTTAATATAATATGTGTAATAACTATGTAAATAATCTTCAGTTAAACATAATACAATATTTCTAGTCGCTCTTGCGTAGGTACATTCTTAAGTGCAGAACTAAAACCACGTGCTAGAAATTACAATTGTACATTTTGTTTTGACCACAATAGCTCATTATTACGACTGCTAGGAAACAACTGTTCACAGACTTTCTATGAAAAGGTGTTTCTTGTAAAGTTAAGAAATTGCTCTCGGGTCACTCGAGTTTACGACAAACGAAGCAACCACGACTCTATGTCGTTGTAATAAACATATCAGTTGCATGATAACCCTCCATTCTTTCGGTTTTTGTCCTGGTAGAGTAACCCTGTTGGTGCGGTGACAAGTTATGCCGTTCTGGTCAAAGATTTTTAGGTCCCTTTCTCAAGAAGTGGTCAAAATGCAGCCTCCTTACCGTGATGTTTATGCTACGCATTATGTTAAGGTCGAAAAATTATTAAATATTTAACATTTTGAGGGCAAAATCGGTTCAATCGGAAAACTGGATGTCAGTTGAAGGTGTTGTTTGCTCGTCACAAAATACATAAAAAAATACCAAACTTTTAGTCAACAAAATGCAAAGTAACCCTTTTTTGGGAAAATTACTCGTTATTTACGAGTATACTTATAAAAGTCCTATTTTATACTGCCTGAGGCCTGAACATAATTTACGCTATATTGCAAGTAATTAGGTATGCCATGGCAATTACGGCTATTATTAATGTAGCCAATGAAAGTTTTTGAAAGATATAGCCTTATGTCGATAGGTTTACTTAAGTATGTAAATTATTGGCCTAAGATACTCAAGTGATAGGTTGTAAATATAATTTTGATGGTTTATGAGAAGAGCTAGTCTAATGACTTTCTGCTACGAGAATAAAGTTCTTATGTTATGGACTTCCGATGTATACGTTTAATAAGCAGCATTATTTAGAGTCCATTGTATTACATAATCTAGAGTTGTAAGCTGCAACTGCATGTCGCCCGCAGTCGATTGGAACCTTTAGACCTTGTTTCACCACAGTCTGTTAGATCATTAACACCCCTGTCGCATTGTTACTGTAATTTAAAATAATATTTCCGTATTGAAATCAAAAGTCAACCACTAATGATTAGTGGTATTATAATGTTTAGCAGGGGTTTTAATAATCAAACAAAGTATGGTGAAACTAGGCTTGATATATAAAAAGCCGCTCTAAGCAGATGACGAATTTGTATTTAAAAACGTAAACTAGATTCGAATTAAAATTCAAACAGTGAGTCACACCAGTGCGCTTTTTCTAATAATCTTTTACTTTTCAACTTTGTTAGTGGCCTATGCTTGGATTCAAGACTTGTAAATTGTCATTCCATGTAAATTTTATGGCTATTTATGGTTCAACGTTTTTTATAAGTTTATGGTTATACGTACGATGTATTAGTTTGGGTGTAGCCGTGAAAGAAAAATGCTTCGTTTATTATACATGCTCGGTATTTCATATCATAACCCAGTTGTGCATTTTTTTTATTCCACTCGTGTACAATGAAAAAGTTCCTATGACAATACCACCAAATTACTCCTAAACGGAAAAGGCCTTCCTTAATAGTAATATTACATCTAACTGGGAATCTGAATATTCGCACTAAAAACGTTAAAATTATGTTCAAATTATTAGTTAATTTTTTTTAAATTTGTGTCTGCATTTTGTAAGTAAGTAGAACTTTGTCATTGCTAGTGAGTGTATATTATTTAAAAAAAACCCATCACATTTGCATATTATACTAGACTTTCGCAGTCTAAGTCTGCAAAATCTCTGTTGATAGAAATTTATTAAAATAAATTACCTACCAATTCGATATCAATTTAGTTCGGTTTTGGACTGAATAAATAATTTCCACTAACATGATAAACTGTGGATTGATGTAAATTATTTTCACAATTACAAAGAATCTAGGCTATTACGATAGATTTATAGATAAGGCTATATTTATACATAATTATTATATTGAATGACGTCATTAGTTTATATCTAAAATAAAAATCCTATTTAAACTGCAGTAATAAATTGCTTACAGAGGCACTAAAATAAAATGATAACGTATGTACCTACCAAATTTTTCTATAGAAATTACATAAAATAAAAAAGTATTGTTAAGGTAGGTCAAAATATTTTACACTTATATCACAAGCTCAGGATCATAATTATTGATATTTTACTCTAAGAACAATGTTCCCTACTGCTTAATTATCATAAAACCGGTCAAACATTCGTGGCTCGTGACAAAACACTTATAATATTTGTGACAGTTTTATTCAAATGTCATTAATTGATAAGACAGACGCGGTATCAATTAATAGCACTATAAAAGCTTCTATAATATTTGTCATTTATATTCTTAACACACAAATAGAGTCAATGGCCTGTATTTGTAATATATAGGTAGGTATGCATATCTTAGATCCCAATACAAATTTCTTATACATATAGGTACATATGTAGGTATTACATACCTACCTACTAAAATGTATCAAAACCAAACTTTATAGGACTGAAAGTTTAAATCGGTGGAATGATGTTTTTAAGTGATTCTAGTAAGTAGTAGTAAAGAAAAGATATTTGTCAGTTGGTTTGGCATGAAATCTATAAACTGCTGCATCACATACATGGTGTCATAAAACTGTTTCACCTATCTCAAAATTAAATGGCAAGATACAACACGCCACGCCTACCATTGTAGATATGCCAAATTCTTAGAGGCACATCTGTTAACTATAAAATATGAAAAAAATATGTTCATTTCGTGCAATCAAGCATAGCTTAGTACATTTATGACAGTAAAAAAACACATGTCATCGTTTTTAATAATAATAATACAAATAGGTACCTACCTTCTGTCCTTCTAATGAGAGAATGTACGGGAGTAGCCAGCATAGAATAGCTAGAGAGGAGTCACTTAAAGAATTGCTTACCTAAATCATTTTGTACCACAAGCTTCTACTCTCATCCCTATCGAAATCATTCCGATGCTGATTTTATCTGGCCACAAAACTTGTTTTGTCAACGCAAAACTATGCGCTCGAAATAACTATTATAGGCCGTTATAATAGAGAAAAAATACAATGACACAAAAACAAAATTATTCATACGGAAGTTCATAAACGCTACCCTTAAACCAGTTCAGAACAAAGGGAGCTTGTAATTTTGTACTGAAGTAGCAAAGGGGTTAAACATCCAACTAAAATAAGTCATTGCGACATTTTTTGTACCCGAATTAGGTCCATTATTTGAATATTACGCCACTTATACAAACAATGATGTACAAGCCAGAAGTCAATATAGAACTGGTTTGAACAGAAAAGACTGATGGTAATAAATTATTTGTATGTATATTTGTGAAACAATGCGTTCACCGGATTTGATATATGAGTTCAGTTTTTAATGCTGTCAAGTTTATATCTACTAGAAAAGATGGGAATCATTCGCAGGGTTATTCATGTAGTTATATCTGATAAATATTCTTCTGATTGATAATATGCAGTGTATTGCTTTCCTTTGCTTTGCGTCAATTACCTTATTATTTATTAATTTCCTTACATCATGTAGCGCTACGACAACTTACAATAAATTACTTCAGCCCTTGTTTCAAAGCAACATAATGAAACTACACTTAATTATAATTATATATAAGACGGTCGAATGGCGTAGTGGTTAGTGGCCCTGACTTCTATGCCGATGGTCCCGGGTTCGATTCCCGGCTGGGGCAGATATATGTTTAAAGACAGATATTTGTACTCAGGTCTTGGGTGTTGATATTTATATTTAGTATCTATCTATCTATGTATTTGTGTAAATATATCAGCTGTCCGACACCCATAACACAGGTTCTGCCTAGCTTGGGGTCGGATGGCCGTGTGTGAGATGTCCCTACATATTATTATTATTATTATTATTATATTATTAATTTCATTATCAGATTAACGTAAATTGGACGGTAATTGTGATTAATACTTCGCGATACAAGAACTAGATCACTCCATTAAATCTAGACTAGACTTGAATGAAGCTAACTTGAAGATGAAGCGATTTGCACTAATAGTAGGCACTTTAGTTGTACAACATAATTGCTCAACCAGGGTGGCAATTTAGGCTCAGCGCACACCAAGAGCAGAGCAGAGCAGAGCATATTGTGAAATCATTGAAAAATTAATCTTATGATAATTCCATACATTTCAAAATTGAATACACGTCCCAACTTGATGCTCGACCATGCTCGAGCTTTCTAGTAAATGTTGCCAAACGCATCTTTTACTCTGAGCTTCAGGACGGCAAGCGGAAACAAGGCGGACAGTTCCTAAGATACAAAGATGTCCAAAAGAGGCACATGAAGAGGTGCAATATCGAAACCTCTCAATGGGAAAGTCAGGCACAAAATCGTCCACTGTGGAGACAAATGATCCAAGTCAAGACAAAAGACTTTGAAGACAAGAGGATACTCGATCTCGATACGAAACGGGACGAGTTAAAGGCCCGACCACCAGCGGCCATAAACTATAATTATGTAAACGGTGTCTTAACGTGTGCCCAGTGTGCACGAACGTTCCAAGCCAAGATTGGCTATATAAGTCACTTGAGGGCACACCAGCGGAACCCTCAGCAACTATAAAACACGGAGTTTGAACGCAGTCGCCATGGCCGAATACGGCTAGGAGCGATATAAATGTTCGAATATGCGTTCTACATTTTGTTCGACCATGCGCGAGCATTTTGCAGTTCGGTGTGCGCTGACGCTTAAACGATAAATAGATAAAAGAGGCTGAGTAAGATACATCATGATTTTTTAAGCAAGTATCTAGTTACTTGGTGCTAATAGTAATTACGAACAGATTTGTTACTTTGAATTAGGACAAAGAAATAATAATATAATTATTCTTCAGTTTAAAAGCTTCGAATTTAGTCTAAGAACAACTTAAAAAAATACATAGGTATTTATAATACAGGAAAAGAAAATGAAACTAATTATGCCAATATACTAAAGTATAAAAACAAAATAGTTCATGAAAAATACAAAACAATAGCCAATAACCCATAGGAAAATAAAATCAAGTCCGTAAAGAATCGGATTGGGTGGTTCTGAAATAACCTCACAAACGTGTAATGATGAGTAAAATATTAAAGGCTAGTCCAATTGAATGTTTTCCCACGAACAAGAAGTGTATAACATGTATTAGTGCAAGAATGGTAGTCTTGCCGCGATAGATACGGAAGGCTCCACTTACAACTAAATGGAATAAATAAATACTGTTTATTCAAGTATTAAGTAATTTATTACAAAAAAGTTTAAATATATTTAATAAATTAGTCATCGCACTAAATAATTTAATTAACACGTGTTTCCATGCGATGGCCGAGTCAATATATTTATATAAAACATTAAATATTTTTAAGATTGAGATGCGTGCGTGGATAAGACTTGGTATTACATGGATCTCACAACTTTTTACCTTAGAACAACTGAGTTACGAGACTTGGTTTTTTTGACAAGTACGGTGGCCTGCGCCTAAAAGTATACAGGAGAGTTTTTAAAATAGCGATCCTTGATTATGAAGGGACCAGCTACATCAGTTATAAATCCGGGGACGTAATGTGTGTAATGTGTGTAGCAGTGGTGTTTATGTGGATGTGCTTGAGCAGCATGTGAGCTTGAGATCGCTATTTAAAAAACTCCGCCTGTATACTTTTAGGCGCAGGCCACCGTACCTATTGTTTTTGATGGGTTTATTTTACTCTGGTTATAAGTGCAACAAACCTTTCTTGACCCGCTCGTGTAATGACGTTATAATAGCGACGATCTCATGATGGCTTGCTAATGATTATAAGTGATTCACTTCTATAATAGCAACTGAGTTGACCTCCACGTGTTGATAGAGATATGGGCGTATTTTTGTTTACCTATATCGTTTTTTATACAAAAGTTTTTTTTTATGTAGTCCTACTGCTGGGCAAACCTATATATTTTAATTTAGATATAATAAATACTTAAATTCAAATTCTACATTTTTAAATCAATAGGGTTTTAAATTTTCTAATGAGGTACGTTATTTATATTTGAAATATGATCATATCAAAAGTTGATATCTTAAACTACAAACAAATAGCATCAGATTCTCAGAAGAACTTCTAAAAATCGCTCCAATCAATCCTTCCAGTACTTGCGCAATCCGGCTGCCGAATTTATTTGAGAAACTTAACATAATGGTGCTCTACAATGTGTATCATTTTTTATCACGACAATGGCTGGCACAATGCCATTGTACCGCGCCGGAGTTTACCAACAAACGCTGTGACAAAGCGACGCGTGATTAATTTTCAAAGTGCGTAAGTGCCCCTCTTTTCTTCGCTGCCACTGTACGAATACTCGAATGTCTCACAATAGAATCTATTTATTTGTTCGAATATTTTTGACGTTTCGGTTTAAGTGCATGCATGCGGTTGAAGAGCCAGTCAATTGAAATGTGTGCAATTCGTGCAAATAAATATCGGTATTTGAGTACTTTTTAGTGTATCAAATTAGTTTTGCGATTGCATTGAGCAATCATAAGCAAAACCATAAGTAACATCTTATATCCAACGTTCGCTACTATTAAACCATCTCGTAAGAAAACTGGGCAAAAACCTCAATGCACATTCACAACAAACCTAGAAGGTTAACTTAACCGAGAATCTTAATCGTCCATTATTTCACTTACAAAACTGCATTGCGGATGAATAAACGCTGCCATCTAGGGAGAGCCCAACGGATCACATTATGAAACCTAAGCAATAATCATAAATAAACATAAATTAGGATCGATTCAAACGAAACTATCGATTCTGGATCCTTAGATGGAGTCCCGATTGAGTTATTTGTCATGGCTGCAGTCTTGGGGAAGCTGTGACGGTTGGCTAAAATATGGCCACAGCGAATTGGTTTGATCGACGAAAGAGTAAAAGAAATTACATCGAGTATTGCTACGCCATATACGACGTCGCTGTGATATCTTATTATTATCGCGAATGTATCCTTGAATGCTTTCAATTATTATTTAGTTTGCGTGACGATTAAAGTGAAAGTTATGGACGATTTATTCTTTACTATAAATATATCGGCGTTTTTTTGTATTCTATGTGATCTCCCAAAATGTGACTCTAATGATTTCATTTATAATCCGAAGTTTATTTGTTCAACCAAATCCTTCCGCAGCCCTACTGCGACCGTCTCGAACATCATTAGTCAAACCGAGGATTTGCGCGTCAATTGAACAAAAACAGATGGCATAAACAAATTGAATATTCCCACATAGCTAGGTGAAAATCCTTGCGTAAATATCGATTCTGACATCGATAATAAATGATCTTCAACACGTCAACCTAAATTGAATCTATTTTTTTATGTCATAGATGATCTAATGGTTTGTAAAATGTATGCCGGTGTTATAGCAGTGGCGTTTGTACAATCAAATTGCCATTTCGACTGAGTTTGTCTGATCCGTTTATGTAAGAAGTGATTAATGTAAAAATGCCTCGGCTATTATCAGGAGTAAAAGGAAGCAAGGACAATCGCACTGCGAAGCGGAAAGGACAAAGTTAATCTAATAAAAACTTGACTAATGATTCTGGTTTGGGATCAAATATTCATGTATTTTTTTCGTATCTGGGGTTTGTTGTCATTGACAGTACACTTAACGCTTTTTAGCTGGAGCATCTGTTTAATGACATTATGTGGGTCCTTTGAAGTTATTGTTGTTAGTTTTTTGCAAGTATACGTTGAGGGTCTTTTTGAAGAGTGTAGGTACTTGTGATTATTGTTTCAAAGTAGGGTAGTAAGTGACTTTTTAACTCGAAAAATAAATACAGCAATAAACAACCATTGAACCTTCCCGTTGAGCAAAATTTATTTGTCCAACATTACAGTACTTATCCTGATCCTGTGTAGGTTACGGGACACCCTATATTAGGAATGATTAATATCATAATAATTTTTTATATTAATAATAATTTTACTTCACAAATTAATTTTTGAGGCGTGTTGTTTTGAGCGTATAGCCAATCTATGCATTATAAATAACATACCAATGGCGTCGATACATAATATTTAAAACTTATTAATAGTTTTCTCTTCCACAACTCGCTTGTTCCGAGGACGGTACCGTTCAGAAATTAGAGGTGCGTTTCAGATCACGCCATCAACAATTTATGAGTCTAGAGCCACGTTTGTAATTGCCTCTTTCTCATTAAAAGATAGATACCAATTGATTCATTGCACTCTAATAATGATGAAAGCAAACAATTTCTGAACGAACGCTCGATATTGGAACTCCATTTAAAATAATTAATGGGTTGATTTTTTTTTCTAATGAAAACGATGTCGTTTTGTTGACTCGACTGTAATTTTGGAATTAATTAAAACTGTACTATACAGATAAATATTATAACTGTTTTAGTTAATTGCAGCATTTGTGTCTTTAGATTTTTCTCTTAGAAATTAAGATGTTCTTGGGCTTAATATGTTAACTAATATTATGTGTATTATGTGTATATTTATGCTTATTATGTGTATATTTATGCTTATTATGATTATAGATAGATAGATAGATAGAATATTCTTTATTTGTACACACACACATAAAAGAAACTTATATAACTTAAATACTATTAACTATGTACAAAAATGGCGGTCATTATAATAGAGATCTAATAAAAAATATTTTTTTTTATTAACAGGCTTAAATAAAAAACCGGCCAAGTGCGAGTCGGGCTCGCGCACAAAGGGTTCCGTAGCAGCAAAATTACAGTTAAATCAACCTATCTCAAAAACTATAAGAGATACTTTGATCAAACCAAAAATCGTTGAAAGAGTTAATTAGCATGCATCACCTCTATTTTTTTTAGAATTTTATACCCCGTAGTTATAAAAATAGAGGGGGGGGACATACTTTTTACGACTTTGAGAGCTGATATCTCAAAAACCGTTCACTTTAAGAAAAATGTTTTTTAGAAAACTTTATATCATTTTAAAAGACCTTTCCATTGATACCCCACACGGGTATGTACATCGAAAAAAAAAATTTCATCCCTCAGTTACATGTATGGGGGGCCCCACCCCCAATTCTTTTTTTTACTATTTAGTGTCATATTTTTGTAGCGGTTCATACAACACATATTCCCATCAAATTTCATCACTGTAGTACTTATAGTTTCCGAGTAAATCGGCTGTGACAGACGGACAGACGGACAGACGGACAGACGGACATGACGAAACTATAAGGGTTCCGTTTTTGCCATTTTGGCTACGGAACCCTAAAAATGTACTAAACCAACTATAAGTATTCTTTGGCCAATCATACATGACAAGGAAATTAAGTTGGTTCTTTACACCTATATTTATTTTGTTTATTCGCAATTGAACTATTTCAGTACGCAGGACGCCAGAACAAATACCCAATAAGTACAGTCAGCTGCATAAGTAGCTATTCAAATCTGTACCTTGTCAAACTGACGAACCCTCAATGTTTAATTAATGAATTGATATGCGGTTTCAGATTGACAAGGTACAAAAGTGTACAGCTACTTATGCAGCTGACTGTACATAATAGACTAGAATATACCTACTTACCTCGAAAGACGAAGAAAGACCTATTCACACGGCCAGTTTAACTATCTAGTTTAGAACACTATCAACATGAACTCCCATAAACCAAGCAAAGATAGTAAATGTTAAACTGAACTGGCATTAAATGATAATCATCTCGGCACTAAAATATGTTGTAGGCCCTTTTAAGGGAAGTGCATAAAATTTTGTCATAAGACAACGTAAAATTGCGAATTTTACAACCCGTGTAAATGTCGTCTTGATACTGATCTACAGATTTTGTCTAGAACACGGAAACTATGGTAAGTAAATAAGATTGAGAGTGATAAATGTTGTTGATGTAGTCTTATGGCACCCCAGAGGCATATATCATTATATATCTATTGATACATAAATCATGCAAGTAAAATTCTATACTAAAATCCAACAAACTTGCCTAAAAACGAAAATCGTACGTCAGTGTTACGCTTTCGCCCAAAAAATATAATCAGCGCGATTCCCATAGGCCTTAAGGTGTCTGTGTCAAATCCAACATCATTAATCAACGTTGACTCCTGTTTCCACATTAGTTGCCACACACCGCGATTCAGAATCCAACCTTTCTTGTCACCTTTAACACTAACAGCATTGGGTTGGGTTTCGCTTACAAAACAGGGCTAATACGTTGTCATTTATGAACAGATGCTTCTTGAAACTACGTATTTATGGATGTGGTTGGTTACTTGCGTTTATCGTCTTAGCACAAGCTATTTTGTAGATAAATGATTAAAGTATGTACCCCTCAAGAAATAACAGGCATGTTGGCTTATCACATATCTGAATTCACAAATTGAAGGAATCATAAATACGCATACCTACTGCCTTTCATGAGCACTAGTAAAATGTTCCAAGTGATAAGAATATGATTCTTTATATCTTTACTTGTAGGATATAGGAGAATATCACTCCCTCACGCTTTTATGTAGAAATCCATGAGATTGCGAATAAAACGGGGCAGGGGTTTTGTTTCTAAATACTCATCATAATGTAATGAAAAGTTTGCGAAAAAAACAAATAGGTACTACAGTTTAAAAAAACTAAACTCGTAGTTAAATAACATAATAAACTTTTATTACACATAAAACAAAGAGATGCAAGAATCGTTAATTAGTATTGATATAAATGTCAGTTCTTATTTGAATTAGGTAAGATTATTTTGAAATTGAAACACACAAATTTTATGATTTGGTGAACTTATAAATCATTATATTTATAGCCTCCATAAATAAAAGTTACCGCCATACTTGCTAAATGATAGGATTTTAGATTAAATCATTTTGGAGTAAGTAAACGGAGCTGATGAATTTATGTTCACATCAAAAATATTAATTAATGAAGCTTAGTTGTAATAAATTTAATTCGAAGCCAGTTTATGTAATTGCACATCTTCATCTCAAAATACACTGGTGTGTATAAGATTTGGATTTCTTGTAATATTCAAAAAATAAAAATGGTCACTTTGTAAATACTGATAAGAATTTTTATACAGACAGTAAGTCATATTCCAAACACAGCAGAGTGATAGAACACAATGTCAATTAACCCCTCTTCAGTATAGTAATAGCCACTAGGTATAGGCAACAAAATAAGTGATGACACTTCATTTAAAAATAAAAATAAGTTATATTTTACCACTTACTTGAAAAAGTTTCAACTAAACTTTGGTAAAAAATCATTATATTTTTTAGGTATGTATAATATTGCCTATGTAAAAATTTAATAGACGAAAATATATATCAGCAGTGATTCAGGCTCTCGCACATACATTATAACACCCAACACTTAGACGACGGTGGTGTTGCAATAACAACTGAAGAAAATAAAAGCGGTCAAATTGACCGTTCTCATATTAATACGTCCAAGATTCGCCCCCGATATCAGTATGCAATGCGCGTTCGCATGACACGGCGATTATTCTTAAAACACCGATACTCGGCCACAATTACTGGTCATTTATTACAGAGGCCTCTGAGACCGACAACAGTTTAATGCGTATTAAAATTGGGGTGTGTTTTAACGGGTTGATCGATGTTTGCATAATGGCAGTGTACGATAGATTGGTAATTGCATTCGGTAGGCGAGTCCTTGAGTGGTGGCTAAGATCAGGGAAAGAAGCGTGGGACGCCGTTTGAACCACTGCAGGCGAATTCTGAGTGATAATCTCCGGGTCGAGATTTTTTTACTTCTTCTTATTACGAGAACATTGTACTGTAATTATATTTTGCTAGAGTAACTAATAATATTATGATAGGTAGGTAAAGATTATTATAAGAATTTCATTTACACGCCCTTTCGAGCACAACTTTCACTTATTATAACGTGTAATTATAATGAACCTTTTGCAAGGTACATGGCTTGAAGCTTACACCGTAAGGTACCAAAAATACATACCACACTACAATGACTTGACCAAAATCTGTCAGTTGCAATCGTATCAAAAATCATCGATTCATTGCATCGTATCAATTCATAAAAGGACCGACCACCAGCATTTTGCGGGTATCCGCCCTTACTAAATTCCTTTCTGTTTGTAACGATCGAATTCAACCCTTATGTCTTAGTGATTATGATTTAAATTCAATTCAAAGATAAGGCGGTTTTCTCATATCCACCCAGATATCTCGTTACCTCGACACCTTCAACGGTATCGGGATTATTATGGACAATTACTCGAGCAATCGATTCTGAAAAATCGATTTAAATATATCTAAATGACAGAGCTAAATTGAGTGCGCACTGCAGTTTTGCGTGCATAAGCATAATATGTATGTGATAATACGTATACTTATAAATACACCTGCATACAGGTAAAATTTTAGGTTAGAACGCAGTTTTGTGAATATACCTCATCATCATCATCATCATTATCAGCCCGTATCTGCCCACAGCTGGGTATAAACCTCTTCCCTATCACGCCATCTCTTCCGGTCCTGTGCGAGTCTAGTCCAGTTGTCTACCGGCCACCTTAACAATGTCATCAGACCATCGGGCCGGCGGTCTGCCTGTTCCTCGTTTGCCAGTTCTTGGCCACCACTCTGTAACTGCCCCAGTCCACCTGCCGTCGCCTGAATATACCTACAGTGCCACAAACTTATCTGTTCCGGTGAGAGCGAACTAAATTGATCCATATCTCATTACTTACAAATGAATTGTATATTATAAAAGATTGGATGGGTTTATTAACACCGCAAAAGCGAATTAACAATATGAGCAAACATAAAATCTTATAGAAATATGAAATATTAGAAATTTATGTGAGCTGTCACCGGAACAGATAAGTTTGTGGCACTATACCTACTAATGTGTAACTTTAACAGTAAAAAAAAAACTTACAACTTTTTGCGGTACTATAAAGCTCATCTCACATTGTCGCTGTCAAACATTTTTTTTTGTTAAGGCGAACTTTTTGACATGTTTGCTGAGCGCAAATTCCGTATACAAAGAAACTGTGTGTGTGTGCAGTGTAGATGCCCTATTTTTATGTTATAAAGCTCTGTTGGTTTTTCACACAGCCTCAGGTCAAACTCTACTTGACTTGGGGATAATGACTATTAGTCTCTTGTAAACTTAACATAATAATTCAGCCTATGCCATTATATACATACTCAATAATATGATAACTACTTATGTTTAAAAAACTTAGTAAATACAGTTTTTAGATTAGTCACGGTCGATTTCACATTAAAGCATTTTTTTAACCTAATAAAACATCAAATTCTTCCTATTAAATTCATTTTTTGCGAGCGAAACGTGTCGAATCGGTAAAAACGTAAGAGTTCGGCTCTCACTGGAGAGGAAACTTCCCGAGGCAAAAATAAAATTAAAAGTAAAAAATAAAAGATTGATTAATGAATTTTAAACCGAAAATCGGCCACTTTTTGTACCCTCAAGCTGCAGTTTGAATCCGCTCCCGTTTATAAGAACAGTTTTAATGGACCTGCAATTAGTTTGAAAGATTAAATACAAAACAATGGTTGGGTTTGCAACACCCTCACATTAATATCAGTATTGGTATCATTGGGTATTAGTCATGGATGGCCCACCAACCGTTTAAATTCCGACAGAAAATAATTATTAAACATTTAGATCGCGAGATTTGGGAGTGATCGAAAACGGTGTTCATTAGACAAAATGTGTAAATCAAACGACACATCAAAGCTAACACCGTGACACTAGAGGTCATTAAACCAACAAAAAACAATCAAAACACCTAAAAATAAATATTGTATTTAAATTAATATTTAGATATTTTTTGAAATATTTATTAAGGAGAAGAAATAGGACGTAATTTGATATTCAATAACATTCTCAAATTCTAATCAAACATTCTAAAAGCGATCTTCTTCAAACGAACCGCCATCCATCACCTCAACAAACTAAAGAACCACGATGTATTGACTCTTAGTTGTTAGCAGTAAAGTCCACTTTGGCTTTAACAAAATCCCAAGAAACTGGAAAATAAGTATTAACAAAGGTGCCTAATTCATATCAGTAAAGAATTCAGATTTTCTCATTAGCATATGCATAAGTATAAGAACAAAAACTAGCTGATTACAATATTTTACAAAACTGGTGCATAAAATTTAGCAGAACTAGCGTTGGTGCATTGAACTTTGAACGATTTAACGGTCCATATTTGTAAGGAATTTCTAATTTTAAATTGTGCTCCTACGTTGTCCACTCTTGCTTTGAAAGGTATTCTGACATGGTCAATTTTACACTTTACTATTAATGTTTTGCCACTTCTGTTACATATTTTAATGTGTAGCTGTGAACAATATTATAGGGAACAAATATTTATAAAGTTAATGTTTTCATCCGTCGAGATTTCCCAAGTCTGAATTTTATTGCATACTTATTGTAGGCTAGAATATTATTGAAAAGTACGATTTCTTTTTATAGGGGTTAAGTGGTTAAATTACTACTTATGCTGTAGTCTAGATAATTCATTGCATCAGAATGACGGCATTATGTATATTTTTCTCAACACATTTCAATGAATTATATCAATTAAAAGGTGGCAACCTGTGATATTTAGTCTAATAATGTACATTTCCAACATAATAGAAAGGCGATAACGTTTGAATTTGAATAAAATCTAGATTAACATTTAAATTCTGTTACATTATTCTCAATTCGCATGACTCAGTAGTGACTGCAATAAATAACATGCTGTTAACATTTGGTGGTCGCTAGCCGGTTGATGCATTTTAATTCCGATTAATAACAAAAAACACATGATGTAAATTCTTCTTCTTATAGTGCCTCTCCATCATTGAAGGTTGGCAGTCAGCTCTTTGCAGCGCTCTCTATTCCTGGCTGTTTCAAATAATTCTTCCACGGTTTTTACACCGGTCCACTCTTTGATGTTGCACAGCCACGTCAATTTTCTCCTTCCAGGCCTTCTCTTTCCTTCCACTTTGCCCATTATTATGGTATGTAGCAGCTGGTATCGTTTATTACGCAAAACGTGTCCTAAGTAGGCTACTTTGCGCTGCTTAATGGTACGCACGAGTTCCACTTGCTTATGCATTCGTTTCAGAACTTCGACATTGGTGACTTTATCGGTCCAACTGATTCGAAGCATGCGTCGGTAACACCACATCTCGAAAGCTTCAAGTTTTTTCTTGAAGTTTTCCTTTATGGTCCATGACTCGCACCCATAAAGGACGATGGGCCACACGTAGCACTTCAGAATCTTGGTACGGAGTTTTATAGAAAGTTGTCGACAACACAGAACTTTTTTCAGATTCATGAATGACGCTCGGGCAATTTCGATACGCACTCGTATTTCAGTATCACTCCCCCATGAGTCCGTCAGCCATGACCCAAGATACTTGTATTTGTCGACTCTTTCAATGATGTTCGCTCCTATGCGTAAGTCTGTCGTCGTTTTGGGCTCATTCGCGACTACCATAAATTTCGTCTTGGACACATTCATGTTCAACCCAACTCTTCTGCTGCACTCGTAAACTCTGTCTACAATCTGTTGGAGACCTTCTTGGGTGGATGCTAATAGGACAGTGTCGTCCGCGTAACGCAGGTTGTTGACCACGCGCCCGTTGACGACGACTCCTGCTTCCACGTCTTCCAGTGCTTCTCGTATGATTGTTTCGGAGTATAGATTGAAGAGCAACGGGGACAAGATGCATCCTTGACGGACACCTCGTTGAATACCAACGGCACCTGTTTCCTCTCCATCCACCAATACCGTTGCTGATTGCCTCCAGTATAGGTTGCTGATGATGCGTATGTCTTTGCTGTCTAGGCCGATAGCTACGAGTTGTTTAATAAGTACCTCGTGTTGTACACGGTCGAAAGCTTTCTCGTAGTCTATAAAGCAAAGAAACACAGTTTGCTGCATTTCCCTACACTTTTGAACTAGCACGTTGAGTGCGAATTGAGCCTCTCTCGTACCCATGCCAGCGCGGAAACCAAACTGACTTTCCTCGAGCTGATCTTCGCATTTAGTTCTGATGCGATTGTGTATAATGCTTAAAAACACTTTTAACACTTGGCTCATGAGGCTTATGGTACGGAAATCTTGGCATTTCTTTGCGCCCTGTTTCTTAGGTAGAGTGATGAAGGTAGATTTCAACCAGTCTTCAGGTATATCGCCAGAGTCGTACACGTAGTTGTAGAGATCTACAAGAGCAGCTATGTTATCTGATTCTAGTAGTTTCAGGATTTCTATATTAACTTTATCTGGACCAACTGCCTTTCCCGATTTGGCTTTATGCAAGGCGCTGAGCACTTCCGACTTTAGAATACTAGGACCTTCAGCAACACCTAAGTCTTGAGTGCAGCTTCGGGTATCGTCGCTGAACAGCTCTTTTATGTACAGTGCCCATTGTTGTTTCTTAACTTGCACGTCCAGTATAATTTTGCCACTACCATCGGCCAAGAAAGATTGCTGGCGCTTTTTGTGAATGCCGGCCATATTCTTTATCTCCTTGTGGAGATTAAATGAGTCATGCTTCGCTAACAAGGACTCCACATGTTCGCATCGTTCTTCGTACCATTTCGATCTAGCATTACGACATTTACGGCGAATTTCTTTTTGTAGACTTCTGTACCTATCTTCGTCTGAATTTTTGTAGAGTCGGCGTTTCTGAATCAATTCTAGAATGTCTTCAGTCATCCACACCTGCTTCTGTGCTTCCTTTGATGGCCGTAAAATAGTAGCATTAATATCTGAGACCAAACACTTCATGCTGGACCAAATATTTTTCCGTTGCGTAGCTGTTACGTCTCTTTTATATTCGGCTGCCCAAGCATTGATCCTAGAGTGCACTTTCGGCCTAATATCTGGTTGGGATAGTTTTTTAATATCAACACCGGCGCTGTTATTTTTTTTCTATGGTATTTTAGTCTACATGCCATATCTACGACTACAGGATTGTGGTCTGACCCTATATCTGCACCTGGATAGGTTTTGGCGCTAGATATACAGTTCTTGAACCTACTGTTAACCATCACAAAGTCAATTTGGTTTCTAACTATGTTCTCATCTGTATGTGCTGGTGACGTCCACGTATACAGTCGTCTCATTGGCATCTTGAACATTGTGTTTGCGATGATTAGTTCCTTTTCTTGGCAAAACTGTACCAAAAGATCTCCCCTGTCGTTCCTGGCTCCGAGACCCCATTTTCCAACAACGCCTGGTACCTCTCCTTGCCCGATCTTCGCATTGAGATCTCCCATTACGATATTGATATCCTCTTTCTTGGTTAGCTGGTAAAGTTCGTCTACTTCTTTGTAGAAATCCTCCACTTCAGATATCGGCTTGTCTGCGGTTGGTGCATAAACCTGAATGATATTCATCTTACGAGGCTTAGTGTCAAGTTGAATCATCATGGTGCGATTCGAAAGTGGTATAACGTTAATGACTGCTGAATTTATATGGTTATTGATGATAATAGCCACACCGTAAGTTTCAGAGGACGCATCGTTTCCAGAGTAATACAGCGTCTTATCCTTATGTATTCTTAATTTACCAGTCCCAGTCATTTTAACTTCACTCAATCCCAATATCTCAATCCCTAAACGATCCATCTCCATAGCTAGATTAAACACTTTCTCTTCCCTTCTTAGGCCTCTTACATTCCAAGTTGCCGTTCTAAATTTATGTTTCTGTTTCCTCCCGGAGATTCTTAGCACCCCTGTTCCATTTAAGGAACGCCGGGAACTCGGGGCCGTAATTTTTGGGCTTTCTTCCATAATTGCTGTGGTCGAGCTGACCAACAAGGGAGTTCTAATGACAGTAGTTTCCCGTTGCTTTCTGTCATCGCAGGTGTGTCTGGTGAGAGCCCTAGAACTTCCAGTTTTCGTCCTCGCACCAGTACTAATGCCGCTGCTGCCCGACACTAGGCCATAGAATTCACGCCCCTGTGACAAGGCCTGCCTCCTCCGCTAGATAAGCCGTACCGACACCCACTGTCTCCGCCCTTTCTACCGTTGAGGTCTTCACCCGTAACCCTGGGCACGGGTTCTGCGTTATACCCCGCAGGCCTGGGTCCCTGGACGAACTCAGCCACCAGCTCACTCCGGCCTACTGAAGAGAGAGGTGCCCACCCCCGCGACGTGGACGCGCCGAACAGGAGCTACCCCAGTGGGGCTCAGAGGAGATGTCTCTGATCCCCCTGGGGCCGGGTTAATGACCTTGTGTTTACCAAGGAGCAAAGGCTGTGTTTACCAAGGAGCAAAGGCAAATTGATGTAAATTGGGTTAGGTATAACTAAATACATTATTATGTAAAAAAAACAACAATGAAAGAAATCATCTTATTAAATAAAAGAAAACTTACCTCGAAACGGACGCATCGGAGAAATCTGACAAAAAAATTAACGCAAATTAAACAAACATGCAGACAGAGCTAAACGGGAGTGTAATCCCATTAAAATGAGCCTCTCATTGATTTCTTAAACATTTTTAAGGGCCCTTTACACGTCTGTAAGGAGATGTGTAATTACCTTTTGATAGGACTCAGAATAAAGACGGGGTAATTTTTAGCTGTCAACGCTTTCAACTGCCTACGTCCGCGGGCGCGGCTCAAATCGACACTTTTTCGATTTGTAATTGGCGGATTGGTGCTGGTCTTGGCGTGATGTAATGTATAATATGCCTCACACTTCATTTAACTGGATTGGGAGGGTTATATTTATTTACATTACAAATATTTTATTCGATTTTACTAGCTTAATAAGCCTAATAAATATCCTTCTAAAATTTATAATAATTGTAGTAAACTTCTTAACAAATTTAAATAAATTTACTTCTAAATAAATTTATATCAATTAGGTAATTACCTAAAATTGAACTCATCAATTATACAGAAACGCATTGAGTTGACAATCAACCTCAACACACCGGGTCTTGGCGTGTGGTACTTTTGTACATATACGAGTATTTTGTTTGTAATTGTCTTGCTTTTTATTTTTATTACAAAGTAATTTATATCAGGATTGAGGTCAAATTTCGAGGTGACCTAACAGGAGATTTATTACAGTACTGCAGAGTTATTACGTTGCTTTATCACAGGCAGAATGTCACTTGTTTTCTTTAAAAAAAACTTTATGTATCGATACAGCAATTTTGCGTTCCGGCCCATTTATTAGTCCATATACGGGGTGTTAAATAACTTTTCTCGGCTCTAGCTGTTATTTAACAAGTATCAGTCCTCATTTTGGCTTTGATATAAAATGTTTTTTGTTTTATTTTCAGTCTTGTTTTTGAATAAGTACCTATTAAAATTATATTTTATAACAAGTAAGCAGTTATTATGAGCAAAGTAAAGTTGGTGAAAATTTGTTTAAAATAAAATACAAAAACTATTGATTAATTATAAAAAAGCATATATTTTAAGGATAAAAATTTCCATATCAGTGTCAGCAATCAATATCATTTAAAATAAATACATGCAATACCAAAAACTTACAACCAACTAGTTACCCTATTAAGAATGAAGACGTCCTATAAAGGTCCACTTAAGTTTTTGTCACAATGTGCGAGAAAAGGACCCGCCCAAAATACCATTTTCGATGCAAATAATAAGTTGTCCAATTAAAGCAATTTGTACCTCGTTAACATTATTGGTTTTTGTTCAAAACTTTTTATTATTTAACATAGTGTTGGCAATTTAGTACATGCCATTTTTAAGGGTCGGCTGTAAGTAAAGAAAATCTGTTTTTTGGATGGAAAGTGCTGTATTTCATTCGTGTTAATTTTATTAAGCTCTATATTTTACCAACCAGCTCTTTTTAGAGATATCTTAGTATATTCCGATCAATTAATCGGAATTTAGTTAGTAACCTTCCCAATAACCTTAATGTTACAAATAAAATTTCATGATTATCTGCAAAAAAAATACTGTAACGTCGTATGTATGTATAAATTTGGCAGGTTCATAGGATAACGCAGACTCCGGTGTACCCTCCTCATACCCAACGGACAGATTACTCTAGTTTAAAAAATAATCAAACCAGAGCTGTCACGTAATTGGTTATTTCAACACTTAGATTTTTAGGATTACATGTCGGGTGGCTATGGGGTTGATGGTAAATGACGAACGCAGGATTTCTTGAGGCCAAACTATTTACTGATTTTACCAATTACATTTTACAAGTATGTTGTCTAAGTGACGGGCGCGAGACGACTAGAGCGTCTGCGCATTGTTCGCTACTGGAAGTTACTAGAAAGCTTACATTGCAAAACGTGACTATAAGATGTGTCGCTACATCACTTCCCCCGTTTTTCAAAATTTTTGTCAAAAATTTTCAAGACCATAATACGTAAGTTACAAAAGCCTCTCTTACGGAGCTTTAAACATGAAACAAACAATACCAAAAAAAAGAAATTACAAAATTAACAAAACAAACTTATAGATCACACAATAAACCACTCGGTATAACTACGTAGCACTTTGTTCACTCGCGACGCGCTTATCACATTCCGCTGACCGCGCAATCTGAACACGCAACCTTCGGAAGAAAGTACCAGAAACGATGGAGTCAGCACAGCGATGACGCGGCGCAGCATGGGAAGTATGGAATGGAAGGCAGCAAAAACTCCGATCCAATAGTAACCAATTAGTCTCTAGCTTGTCGGTCCCTTAGAACCAGCTAAGTTTCTCTATAAATATTAATTCTAGTCCAAGGAAATATAAAAAGTCTCAATCCTATAATTAATGGGACGTTTTAAATCATTCAGCTGCAGCAACTATCACGTTTATTTTCTTATTGCACACGGAACTGTGTTGAAATGGGAATATACCCTAAAAAGGTTAAAACCTTTGAAGCCGTTAGTTGGACAAATCGCTTGGGATCATCTTCTCCGTAATCAGAATGCAAGTTTTTAAACGAATAGATAGAAGAATATCGATTAAGAGGTGGAGCGTTTCAATGTGGTTCAGTTTCATGAATTAAGTAAATAAAATAACGAAAGATTTCCCAGAATTACTGATTTGTTGTTACCAATTTCGTCATGACAAATAGCATCTCATTTGCCACAGTTAATCCCATCATTTTTATCGAAAGCGTCATCGTTTAAGCACAGCTTCATTGTTCGCCAAATATTACCAAAAAACTTTCTTAGCCAATAACGAACTCATGCAAAAATAACCCTTAATTGTTTAACCTGTATATTTAATTACGTAACTTAAGTATACTTATTAGAAAAAAATATTTGGCGAAAATCATACCTACTTGTTTATTCATTCACAGGTCAATAAGAGTTACTTTACGATAGACTATGAAGTATTCTGTGCGATCAATGCGCCACGCCTCAAAAGCTTGTAATTTATTACTGAAAGATTATTCTGGATCTGGGGCGAACAGGTGGTAGGGAACTGGAATGTAATGGTGGGAAATTCCTTTTTAATATACAGGGTGTTGCAAAATGCATTGCATTTTTTCGCGAATTTTGAAATTCTGATTTCAGTTTCGGTCTTAGATATACTATGCTGCATATGAAGGTTTCGGCTTAGTATACCCTTTATACAATACCCAGTATAGAGGATGTCCTTGTGAGCGTATACAGGGTGGGATTTTGTAATACCACCTGAAGAGGAAGTACCTTCTAAGGTATGTTTTTTCGAAGTAAAATTCTCAGTGTACATTATTAACCACTCACTTGCCGTTGACCCATTGCCAAACCTGACACAAACTGTTCAGTGATCTGTGCCTTGGCTGGGAATTGAATTCGGGACTATATACTCAAACTCTGTAACTGCACCAACCAATTACACTCTGAAGTTCATGTCTACTAGATAAGTATCCAAACTACTAAAATTATCTATACCTGAGACCTTTCTATTTATAAAAGCTTTTTTAACTGACAAACTTATTAAGTAATTCCATCAAGGCACAGTCGTAACCTAGGGCTAGCCGTAAAATCTGATTGACGAAAACAATATGCAATTTGAACCAGTAGTCTGACTGGAGAAGACTGTAGAATTTACTAGTGCAATAAAATATGCCAGATCTGTAGTGCTCTTTCCACAAATGGCGAAAGCGATTTGAACGTAGAATTCAAACTAGCGACCCATCCGCTCAGTCACTGGTAGGGTGCTTGTAAGTAATAAATCACATAGGATTGCCTTTGTTTATTTTCTTTCACCTAGGATGTTAATCATAAATTTTAGTAAATAACTACCTACTACAGAAACAGTTAGATTACAAATGTATTCCACAATTGGCACAGTACCTACGCCAAAAGGAAATGACTCGGCTCGTACCAAACAACACCTTTTCCTAGGAGTTTTAAAAAACGTGTCTTTATCATTTTATTTTTCTCAAACCTTAATTTCTGCTTATATAGGTACTATACATACATAGTTGCCTCATCAGAAAGTACTCAATGCCGTCAGAATTCAATCAATGCGAGCCCCGTACACTAAATCCCGGTAAAGGCGGCCGCCTAACTTGGCAGCACGCTGCGGCGATGGCCTGGGGGTCACTCTATATGACAAAAAAAAAACAATTTTCGGAGCGCTGTTGCGCGAGCCACGACCCTATCCTACTAAACGTGCCGAATGCACGACGGCTTTCGTTTGTTTGTTTTTAGTCAGTATAGAGTAACCCCCCTGGCCACTTTGCATGTCGCTCGCGGATTCACAATTGGTACACTTCAAAAAAGGTAAGAGAAATTGTCGCACGTCACAGAGCGACAGATGCGACCTCTGTGTTTGGTGTTTGTCCCCAAGTGGACACTGTTGCAGTACAAGTGGACTATTCTCACGGTTGTATTTGGAGTAATTGATTATTTGCGTTGTGTTGTGACGTGTACCGAGGACCCATGTGTATGGTAGGCTAGTATTTTTGTCTGGTACTGAAAGTCCTATATTACTGTACTGTACTGACAAAATCAGTTCGTGATCAAGAATCACACCTTTGAAACATTATTAAATGGAGTGAAGCATTTATACAGTAACCAATTGCATATAAGAATCCATTTAGAATTAGTTTAACGTAGGTATGTAAATCAAATCAAAATCATTTATTGCAAAGAATATAAGTCACAATAAGCTGGTTTACAATAATCAGTAAAAATCATTGAGACATATATAATAATCATACTGAAAGTACAGCACATTCTGTCAAATTTAGACATGCAACATTACAAATTAAAATATTAGTTAAATAACATTCATTACACACATTATATTTATTAAGTTTTACAAGAAACACACAGTATTATACATATGATTATGATGAGTCATGTTTTCCATTTATAAATTCTTGTACGGTGTAGAAACATTTAGTACATAGCCATTTTTTTATTTCCCTGACAAACATGTTCCATCTCACTGTCTTAAATCTAGCAGGTAACCTATTGAACATGCAAGTTAGCATATAGTGGCAATTTTTACCATGCAATGCAGTCTTACCGGCCGGCAGCACCAGGTTATTTGGGTACCTAGTGTTGAAACTCAGAAATTGACCTTTTTTTGTAAATAAGTCTTTATGTTTTAAAACAAAGCAAACACCTTCGTATATGTATAAGCTAGGAAGTGATAGTAGGCCATATTTTATAAATAAGGGTTTACATGAGTCGGTCAGTTTTGCATTTGCAATTGCTCTTATACATCGCTTTTGGAGTATGAATGTTCTATTTATATTGGTACCGTTTCCCCATAGTATAAGACAGTATCGTAATATTGATGTAATGTAACCATGATATGCCATAAGGGCTGTGTTTACATCAGATTCCCTTTGCAGCTTATATAAAGCATATATGAATCTGTTGAGTTTCGCACATACATAGTCATTATGAGATACTCAACTACAATGATCGTCCAGTACAATTCCTAGGAACTTAGTGTTCGAAACTCTTTCAATTTCAATGTTATTGCATTCAACTTTGAGATCTAAGGGCTGCATTTTCCGATTTCGGAAGATCATATATTTGGTTTTCTTTTCATTCACACATAAATTATTATTTTTAAGCCATTGATAAATTTGATTAACCCATTAGTGACCAAAATGAAACGAACTTTGTTTTTTTAATAAATGATCTATTTTATTAATAAACACATGACTATAAACAGAGTAACTAAGCAAAAAAAAAAGTTTTTATTTTTTTTCATTATTTCTCAGTGGTGTACTTGTTTGAGTACAGTGGCCACTTATGTGTGAAATTTTTCGAAGCATAACTTTTCAACACATACTGTTTTCAAACACTTTTTGCATTGCCATCGGACTCTTGCATGACACACCACGCATCTTAATTGCTTTTTAAGCTTCTGTGGATAGTGGCCTGATCCATCTTGACGCATTCCTTCGACCATAGAAGAGGATGGACGATCTCTTTTGAGAGTTTCTTGTCGTAAATAGATAGTATCTGGCAATACTACGTCGAAACAAGAGTTGATCCATGGGGTCATCCTAGCTCAAAACATGTAAACGCCAGGCATTTGAAACTGCCATGTCCAACATTGTAGGTAAACAGAACCCACCACCACTTTTTGCAGTGAATCCCGATCCTATATCTGATCCTATAATGATATGGACTGATCAAGCTCATCCACTCCACCCATCCCTTTATTGTAATTTTGAAATAAAAGTGGAATTTTTACTTCAGTTTTATCTTTGTTTACTGTGCACCATCTTTTTACATCCGGGACATCCCGTGGCAACGTACTTGTAACCATATCTTCTTCAGATTGTTCCTCTTCATCAGTCACAACACTAGGATTGGGTGGTATTATCGCCAAATCATATTCACGATCATCGTCACTATCTTCCAGAACCGCCTAAATTGCTTCCTGAAGCCCTCTGAAGCTATTTTCATGGGAAAATATCTTGTGACTCATTTTGGGAATACTGAAACAAATTTGTATTTTTTTACTACTAAAGTGGCCAGTGTACTCAATTGAGTACAGCAATAAAAGTATTCTTCTAAAATTTGTTATAAACAATATTAGTGGTATTTTTTTTACTTCAATTATAGACGTTGATATAACTTATCATAATTATTACTAAAAATAACATTTACACAATGAATAATATTTTTAAAATAGCAAAATGTTACTCACTTGCACTGTTGTTCAAACACATAAAATATGGTTGCTCCAAATAACACTTTTATTTAAAATACCCTCATATATATTTTTTACCTAAATGATAATAGTACCCTCTTTTCAAATTAATATAAATAAAAAATAACGTACCCTCAGGGTATTAGAAATAAAAATATATTTAGCTGTACTCAAATGAGTACAGCGACAGCAAATGGGTTAATAATATTATTTACTTCATTTTGGAAGAGGTCAATGTCTGTATATTTATTAGATTTAGGAATTATAATAGATATGTCATCAGCAAAAAGTATGCTTTTATAATTTATAATACGTGGCAAGTCATTAATATAAATAATAAACAAAAGTGGACCATTAATGCTCCCTTGTGGTACTCCAAATTTATTATGTCTTAGTGTTGATTTATGCGATATTAATTCAGAATCATCGTCCAAGTTACTCAATTGAACATACTGAGATCTATTATATATGTAACTCTCTATATGTAACTCAGCCAGTTTCCGTTTCGGCAAGTTCTTTAGTACTTTTCGGTAAACTCTTTTAGATGCATATCAATACTTCTCTCCCGACGGCGGCAAGCAAAAATAACTTAATTAAACTGTAATAATCAGATAAAAAAATATTAAGTTTGCAGCCCAAATAAAAGACTTTGATGTATCATTCAGTTTGGTCATCTCATTCTCTCTTGATCCGCAAGATATATGGTGAGATAAAATCAAAATTAATTTATTAAAACAAGAATTTGACAGGGGATATCGATCTTTCAGCAAATTAAGAATTTTTCTGTATGCTGTTTTTATCAGTGAAAAGAATCCTTGCAATAATTTATCAATGTGTAGCACCGGCGTAACGGAATCCACTTGGGACGTATCATATTTTATTTTCAAGAGTATACTTTTGGCCTGGGAAAGTATTTTTGTATTTTGGAAAGAATATTTCATTTAATCTTAACCAATTATTTCCTTGAATCCCACAGTATTTTATGTGTTTTTTTTTTTATTAAGTTAGGTAAAGTTGCTATTTACATATACATAAAACTGTAAGGCCGGTGGTGTGTTAAATGTTTTTTTTTTATCATACACATAATATAATATATTGTCTTTATAAACGAATGTAGGTACATAAATTTTTACGGTTTTCACTTATGAAAGCACCTATATGTATGCCAAATATTGTTGTATAAAATCATTATAACTTGATAAGATGAAAATACTTTTTGTATTTCATTTTATCATTTAATCCGTATCAAGGTTATTTTTTATAGATAACGCCACAATAACCTTATATTTAGATAATAAAATACTGGCAGACGCCTCAAGCTGTGTTTATGGATCGTTTGCATGGCTGAATTTATCGATTTATAAATGGTAACTGCGAATTTTCTGATAAAATCGTCGCTAATGTCTCAATTCGCATTCAGGATATTTAGCTTGATCCTTGATCTAAACAAATAGCTCGAAATATAACCATTTTAATACCGTTTAAATATGAACAATTGAATATTATATATGCAGGCACGAGACAAAATATATCTACATAATACCTACATTAATGTGACGCCAGATTTTTTGCATATTAAAACGAACATCGAATAAAAACTCAAGTTAACCTCTGCGCGTCAGTGTGATATTAAAATCATAAATAACTTGTAAATAGTTGTGGAGCTGTTAAAAAACAACTCGAATAATAATTGACTGTCAAAAAACTTGAAATGTGCACGAGAACTGTCCGACTTGACATTTGTTAGCAAAGTTAACGTTTAGCGCGGAGATGCAAATAAAATATTTTAATACGTAATTTGTATTTCAAGTTCGGAACACTAATCGTGAAATCGCTTGTCAGTTACACATTAACCCGCTGTCACAGTTATTGATACTGAAGACGTTGGCTCGTTAACAAAAATAAAGAAAAAAATAAGACGAGGGAATTCATTAAACTGCCCACAACCTGTCGTGTCGTTATACGGAGGGCTCGAGAGGTGCACTCAATCCGTCATCGCGATTCCTTTGAGCGGAATAAAAAATAAAAATAAATAAAAATCTGCGGATATGTTAACAGTGCTCAGTCACGCTACCTCGTTAACCCGTGGGCGCCAACGTGTTATTATTGAGTATAATTTTTAAAGAAAAATGTGAACTCTTTTCCCCGTTTTAAGGTTTTATGTAAGTTTAGTAAAATACACATGGGTAGCACGCGAGACGCTCGTCTCTTTTGAGCAAACTCACACGCAATGCGAAAATTTGCGTTCGCAACAAATTAAATCAATTCACTGACATAATATTAACTGAGCGTTTATTTTTTATTTGTTTAATGATTTCTTGTGTGAGGTATGGTGAGTATTTTTTTATTTTAAAAAGTTTAATTTAGTTTGTTGAATAATTATATTATTAATTATACAATGCATAGAAGGAAAAATATAATCTACATAGTTTATTTTTCACCCAATTTAAAAACATATAAAACAACTGACCATCCATCTGAGAATAAAAAAAAACAAATGACCTTCAGCCAGCTCTCCAAGACACTTCAATTTGAGGTTATTTTGACAATCGTGACCGCATGTATTTGTTTAAGAATTTTGGAAGCTGTCCCATCGAGCTGCACCTCAGACCAAGTGGCACTCACCCACGAATAAACTTAAGTAATCTCTTCAACTACACACTTGTAATTACAAATGTACCTTCACACTTTTGTCAAACCAAAACTCTGCTTAAATCTTTTAGTTTTAAGGTTGATTCTTCATGCTTAGTAGCAGGTGTCGCAATGTCGATAAGTAGGAAATGATTTTCAAACGCCCAAACAGATTTGAGTCATGTTTGTATTCGTTATTATTGCTACATTTATATAAATATTGGAGCGAAGTGGTAGCCGTTGGGAGCTTGATTTCATTGTGATGCTGTCAGATAGAACTAGTCGGCTACAATATCTCTATTTACGGGAATGATTTGACGAGACGTAAATTTTATTTGGTGTACATAATTAAAATGGGTATTGAAATATAATAAATATGAAAGTGATAGATGTACGTTAAGTAGAACTAAATTAAATCTAGCGAGGAAGTGAAAAAGTTCCAGTGACAATAGTACAAAAATACTCCTAAACGGAAAAAGCTACTTTAAAGACGCCGTCTGTAATATTGTTGAAACTTTAAATTTAATACCTAGGTTGTTAAAAAATGGGAGTGTATTTAGTAGAGTCTATAAATGTTTAAAAAGTTAAGTAGGTACATAAGACAGTGGGTTTTTTTTGCTAAATACCTAATTAGGCATTTCATATTTGTGAGTACTCTTATACACGTAAAATAAATAATGTATTGTAAAAAGTATCTGATTGACAGGGAAAAGCTAGTAAGTGACCATTTATCTCACTCTTTTTTTGGGATATAAACAAATTAAATACTTATTAAGTACCAACTCTCAAAGATTCTGATAGCTCTTTTAAGCAAATTCATTTATGATCTCTAAATAGGTAATAAAGTTTAAATTATTTTACAATTTCACCAATAATTGGCTACCAAAATTGTTTAATGGAGAAGCAACAAGAAAACCAGTCAATGTCGTTTTTCGACGGCACACGATCTCAATTAACTGATACTATATGTAATAAGTTCTCGATTCATTTAGTAATAAATCATGAATTTGTTCGATGCAATCAAATATGGACATCCAAACCAAAGAAAGGTTTATAACTACTCGTATCGTATATTTAATATTTTTATTTACTTATTGGAGTCTAAGCTATTGCTATGTAGGTATAAACAGATAATTAATATTTTTTTATTATTATTAAACATCAAAACAGGCGAAGTCTGCTTAATTTTATATAATGTCAATTGGATGTAAAGACTATGAAATTTAATTTTTGACGGTTATTTGGTAGGCTCATAATTATGTAATTTTCTCGTGTTCAATTGCCACTATAAAATTAGCAGACGCAGATAGACTTATGTCCTAGCCGATGCTGTAGTAGCCAATGGATTACATCTACGCTCACGAGCAATGTATTTACAATTTTTATGTATTAATTCAATAAATAAAAAATAATAATAATAAATGTAAAAGTCTCAGTGACAAAATCCCCAAACAACTTCTAAATGGTAAAGGCTAGCTTAATGACGCCGTCCGCAATATTGAAGTGTATTTGCGCATCAGAATATCACCTACTCAAAAACGTTAAAATTGTGTTTAAATTTTAATTTAATGTATTATAAAGTTACGGTAATTTAGAGTCAGCATTTTGTAAGTGAAACTTTTTCACTGCTCACGAGAGAAAAACGTAATCACAGTACTGTTTGTTATACAGGGTGTTGCAAAAAGGGTATACTAAGCCGAAACCTATATGTGCAGCATGTTATATCTACGCCCGAAATTGAAATCAGAATTTGGAAATTCGCGAAAAAAATATTTTTTTTTTCCGTAGTAAAAGTCACGTGACCAACAAAGTTTCTATGGAAAATGAAATTATTTTTTTCGCCTTTACCCTTTTTGCAACACCCTGTATAATATGTATTTATTTATGCCTATGTGTGTTGTTTCAGATGAACCAGCAGTGCAAGGTGTGCGGGGAGCCGGCCGCCGGGTTCCACTTCGGAGCCTTCACTTGCGAGGGATGCAAAGTAAGTTCCGATAAACCTTTTTTTATAATTCACAAGCTTTTCTGCGTGAGTTCCAGAGTAACTGATTTTTTTAGGTGTAATTTTTTTTTTATTGAACAAAAAATACAATTTATTCATATATTTGATACCTACCTAATAAGTAGATGGAGATTTACTTTAGAATATTATTATTACCTATTTAATTTTATTTATTATTCCCTTACTAAAATCTGCAGGTTTCTGCTGCGATTCGGTGTGCAAGCGATTCAACTTGTTTTACTTAACAGCAATACCGTAAACGACAAAATTTGCCCATAATAACCCTGCGAACTTAAAATGGTATGGTCTTTTCTAGCATCCGTATTAGGCTGAAGGCTATTTATTTTTACAAGTCCTGTATTAGCCACAATACTGTGATAACAAGCAATACCGTATGGCCGTGGGAATCCGCTAAAGTAGCCAATTAAAATTGTACATTCCACTGAACAGCCAATACTGCTGAATAGATTTTCTATTCTACCCCGGTAAAAGTAGTACTGGTTACTTGAAGCAGTCTTCAGAATACACACAACACACGCACTCACGCCTTGTACTAATGTACTCCCTTGCGGGGTAGGCAGAGGTGCATTGCTGCACCCACTTTTCGCCAGAGTGTTATGTTAGTCCCAATGTAATAGGGGGCGGGCCTATTGCCATTTTACGGGCACATCCAAGACCCGAGAACAAATATCTGTGTTTAAACAAATATCTGCCCCAGCCGGGAATCGAACCCGGGACCATCGGCTCAGTAGTCAGGGTCACTAACCACTACGCCATTCGGTCGTCATTCAGAATAGATTAGTAGATTTAAATTTAGGAAGGGTCTCGAGGGAATCCGTTCGGAATTTTCTTAACACTAGAACTATAGAGACTATTCTTCATTATTCCTAGTTTATATATGTATATATATATATATATAAATTAATTTGTGGTGACCAATAAATATAATATTCTATTCTATTCTATTCTATTCTATAGGTTACTAGGTATAGCTATAGGTTACGCTATTCTAAGGGTGTATCACCGTGGTGATAGAATTGGTCAGTCAGACTACCCAGGCGCACTGAACGACGTATTCTTCTTCTTCTTCGATCGTGTGAATGCACTAAGCTAACTTCCTCCAGTGTTTTGCTACTCTTATTGCGAGATCATTGGCCTTCATCAGGTCTCCTTGACTGCACTTTGGGGCATTAGGACACTCTAAAAGATGTGACGTAGTCTGGACGACGTATAAATAGAACAGTAATATTTTAGCTTAGTGCATTTGTCACGATAGAAGAAGAAGTAATATTTCAGGCAACTGATGCATGCATCCCAAATAGCAGTAACAATGTTAGAAATGTAAAAAGAAACACGTAGTAAACAATTCCTTTAAAATGTGAAATGTATTTTAAAAATGTAACGGTCCCTTAAGTCCAACCAGTGTGGTGTGAAAATGTTATCTCCGCATTGACGGTTGATACATTTATGGGCGCGCAAAAGGACCCAAATTATCTTTGCGCTTTTATTTAAGACCTCCAACTTTGTAAGTTCCGTTCTTTATATACACTTTTTCTTACTTTTAAATGTATTTGTAGTTTTCTGGAGACGGAATTACAAATTATCTTTATTGTAGTGACTTGTTTAATAGAAGGTTATTTGTTACAGTTTCACGTTTGATGTATTTATTGTCTTTGCTAATACTACATTTAGGTCTAGATTTTTTAAGTCTGCGCGGTAAATAAAAATAGGATTAGGAACATAATGCCTACTATAAAATCGAGCTAGATCCCAGCTTTTAGATGTCAAATTAACAAATAACACCAATTAATCAAATCATATCAAAAAACTTATCTGATTAATCTAATTCATACTTGATCAAATCTATTGGTTTTTCCTGTGAGCTGTCGCAAGCAATTAACTCGTCAGGGGCAAAAAGCGGATCTATAAATTAAAGTGAGTGTATTACTCAAAAACATATGAATCTTATGATTGATAGATGACAGCCGCGCGCGGCTGAGTGGCGAGCGGTTGTCACTTGCAGAATCGGGCTACTCCACGCTAAGCAGTATTATTTTGTAATTATTATGATATACTAGCTGTTCCCGCGAGCTTCGCTTCGCCTTTAAAGTTTTCCCGCGGGAATTTCGGGATAAAAAGTAGCCTATGTTCTTTCCCAGGGTCTAGACCATATGTATACCAAATTAAATTCAAATCCGTTCCGTAGTTTTGGCGTGAAATAGTAACAGACAGACACAGTTACTTTCGCATTTATAATATTAGTTAGGATTTATTCAGAATCAACATGAAAGTAGAATTAATCCACGTATTTAGATTGGTGGTGTTTCATTTCCGGGTAGTCCCACTAATCGGTCCAAACGGAAAAGAGAGTTTACGTGGTCCGATCTATCGGACAAAGGAACTAGGACCATGTGGCCACAGGACATATTTTCACTTGTTTTTTTTTTATCTCTGCACGATTTAAGCTAATGACAGCATCCATACGCAAGTTCAGCTTAGCTTGGTATTCTCAGGTGTGAAAATCGTTACTATCTACTAATCTCACCTAAGTTTACATACATAGTTATAAATACACACATCGATTATTCTAACCCCCTTATTCATAAAGAACTTACTGGACGCTTTAGTTATTGAACTGTTTTGTCACTCTCTGCCAAAGAACTAATAGTTTTCTTTCAGAGAGCTGTCACACAGTTCAATGGCTAAAGCGTCCAGTAACTGTTTAATAAATAAGGGGGTAAATGTATAGTACCTTAAAAGAACAACACGGGTGCACCGGTATGGAATGAACCCTGTAATTTGCTACACGGAATCAATTTACCCAGTTTTTGTTCAACAAAACCGGGTGTCGGGTCCACTGTTAATATCAGTGCAGCGGGTTGCAACATCGCGATGACACTGCCACCAGAAGGTCTATTTAAACCTTAGACCATAAAAAATATTCGGTGTTTAAAAGGAATATACCAATATTTTTGGGGACATCTCACAGACGGCCACATAGATAGGTACTTAGCCTGTCTATATTCCTGACGTACTCTCACCATACCTCACATGCTGCACATGCTGGTTTCGGCTTAGTATACCCTTTTTGCAACACCCTGTATACTTATAGGTAAATAGACAGCATTTTTACTCTTCACTGAAAAAAAAACATTTTATGTCAAACTCTATTTTGTCGATTTGTTTGAGATCTCCAGAATACTATTTTTCAAGGTTATCTCGGCTTTATCTTGACACTAGAGATTACCTCTGTATCTCCGAGATCAAACTTTAGGTCATCTACATCTATATATTACTACCTAGAACCAACAAAAAGTAGTATGTAAATCAATGTAAATGAAAGAAAAATACAATTTAATTTTACCAAAACGAATTAGGTAATTGCTGTTTGAAGAAATTATTGACTAATGTTCCTATAATTTATGACACAACACACACGAACCCTGATTAGACGGCCCGCCCTGAGATTAATTTTAACATAATTAAGTTTTTATTTAAATAACAAGAAAACAAATAGACCCAACTGTGACAATGCGTGGGTGAAATCGTTGTTTTATACAAATAGTTCTCTTCAGTCTTAAGTTTGAAAAGCGGACAATTAACGATAAATTTTTTTAGGACGTGGTTCTGCAGTGTATCGAAAAATATACTTGTAATGTAGCAGCTCGGCAGGAGCTGGTCTGGATCACCGGGGAGCGACCCCTGGGCGAATCGACCTGCCTGGCCTTCCCCGAGAGTAGGGGTTGGGTGCTATATTGTAATGTGGTACTTACCCTTATGACTAACGTCCCTAGTGCTTAGGGCTGGTACCTACCTAATAACTCTCAATTAATATGTACCGGGAAGCGGTCTTAGGCTAGCTCAGCTTGACGCCGGCCTCTGAAGGAGTGCCCGGTCGCCTGGGGGATCTACACTGACCGTGAAGCGGTCCTAACTACTCTGATCTTGGTCCTGAGGCCCCTGGAGGGAAATAACCTCGGTAGGTGTACGGGGTGAGAATTAATAATGCCGATTAATTAGTGTAACACAATTGAGGCGGCACTGGACCCGCTTTATTTACAATCAAGTTAACTTATATGTCTAAGGTACTTACAGCTTACGTACTTAATATTAACACACTACACAAATGCACAAATACTTATCGCGATTACTGATATTTATATTGGTCGGGCCCTGAAGGGGCCTACGCGGACGTTACTATCTTAATAAGGGGAAGGATATAGGGTACAGGAGGTCGGGCGAATACCGGTGGTGCGTGTGGACTTGTTCCAGGATTTGTGGAGTGTATTTGTGTCGACAAGAGTGTGGCTGAAGGCTGGTGTGTGTCCGGTGATTGTATAGTTCGGTACTTACACAGATGCTTTCAACTAGGCAACCCAGGCATCCATGTACGTATCCGGGGGACCTCGCTCCGCTAATTAGGCAGCCCACTGTGTCGGGTCTAGTCGGGTATACGGATGCTTTCAACTAGGCAACCCAGGCATCCGTATAACCGAGAGGCCTCGGTCCGTTGAGCAACCTACCTCGCGGGGAGACCGGTGATGTGAGATTAGTGTGCGTGAATAGATTACTTGAATAGATATGGGTGCGGGGAGGGATCTCGGGAACGGAATGATCACTCGTCGGAACAGGAGGTGGCGAATGGTGCTCTAGCGGCAGTCCGGCGGCTATTTATAGGCGGGTCGCCCCGCGCCCCTTGTATTCTCCGGAGTCGTCTGTGTGGTGCCCCGCCTCGTCTCGCACACGCCGGGCGCTCTTGTGGCTGCGGTGTGAGGGTAGGTGTGTTGGGCGGTTGGTTTGTAACGGCTCGTTACATTCTCCCCCCTCAGCAGAAGAATTTTTACCTGGTAAAAATTCACAGGTCATGTAGATACATACAAGGAAAAATTAAGAGAACGGTGCATGTACTGGTGCATTTGTTTACAAACGGGTTCGTACTTTATCATCTGGATTCAGGATATATTTTATTTACTTAGATATTTATATCAGGTTAATTTTACACAGTATAATATTAGCTTTGGTAAAAAATGTTACACGGTATTGTCCATGAGCATTTCATCCCTGCTTGGTGCCGGTAAGTTCGGACGGAAACGGTATATTATATTCGGGATTCTTTTCTACATAAAAGATGTGAATATTTTGTTTTTTACAAGACATGAGCAAGGATAAAATGCATGGTTGGTTTTACTTACATTGTAGGCTATGTGTATATACTTATTGTGTGCTGATATACATTTTCCTGTTAATTGCATTAGTTATACGGTTTCAGCTTTACGGTTTTAAATTGTTTACATATGAAATAAATTAAAATTTATACGGCATGTGCCCTTACGCTGAAATTTACTCGGTCGGTTTGACACTAGACATTGACTTGACAACTAAAATTCTAACCTGTGTACGTTCACAGAGTAACGTATTGGGCTGCGTTCAAAAATTTACAATCCTTATTCTAAGTCTGAGCAAAATTTTTACTTGTGACTTGATGGGAAAAGGTGGATGCTATAAGTTTAACATGTCTGTGTGTCTATTATTTACTTATATTATATTATACTACGGACGGACGGTGTAAAATGTGTGCATTTGCGTTTACATTTTTACCTATTTCTATATTTTCAATATAGATTGCGGTTTTTCGGTTGTATATTTATAATTAAATTACAAATTATACATAATAAGATTTATACGGTACGGTACGGAATGACTAGGTCATAAATATACAAATGTTTTAACTTTTTATGGCTATTTGTCTTCAATCTTCATTATGTTGATGATTGAGGGTAGGTTTGGAATAATCGGTTCGTTCGGCATCGCATGAGTACCGCGGCTAGGCACATCTGGCGATGGGTGATGACGTCGTCGGTAGGTATCTTATTGCTTCGGTTCGGTGGAATTTGGTTGCGGCGAGTTTGATGACGATGCTTTTAGTCGTTCTTTATACTTTTTCATATGATGAAGAACATCTTTGTACATCCCGGGCCAGTAATATGTTTCGGCAATGCTTTTTAGGATTTTTCCCGTGCTTCGGTGGCCTGTTGTTGTCGGTTCATTAAGGTGTTGTTCGATAATCGACCTTCTCTTCAATGTCGGAACGCATAATTTCCACTGCGACTGTGCATTGATCTTGACCCCGTATCTCGGATTTACAATTCGTTTATGGAGTGAGCTGTTTTTAATCATAAATGTTGGGTCGTTTTGAGGCGAATTTCGGGTTTCGGACATTTTTCGGTCGAACCATTCTTTTCGTTCCTGGATAGAAGCTGTGTCGGGATACCTTGGTGGATGTTGTTGTTTAGGTTTTTTCTTTTGCTTGCGGGATTTTGATTTTCTTGGGCTGTTGATTATATTATTATTCGGTGGCGTTGATTCTGGTGCGACGACTTCGGTGACTTTCGGTGTATTTTCGGTATTTTTGTTCCATACTATTGTGGCTCCTGCTTTTCTTAGTAGGTCTATCCCTATGATGACTAGGTTTGGCGGTGACTCTGCTGGTAGTACGAAGAGTTCGTGTACTATTTTTCTCTGCCGTATCTCGATTTCTGGGTCTATTCTGAGCTTCACGTCCATGACTCTGCCATCTGCGACGGTTACTCGCATCCCTGTGACTTTTTCAGTGTCGGCGTTTTTCGAGTTCTCTTCATAAATATTTCTACTGATGTAGGATCTGGTGGAGCCTGTGTCGACTAGTGCTCGATAGGTGATTTTTCCTATTTTCACGTCTTCAAAAATTCGTTGTTCTGGTCGGTTTTCTTCGGCGGTTATGTTCGTGTCTCCGAACTTGGTTTCTCTTCTGCAGCAGTTGCGCGTTAGTCTCCCGAGGACTCCGCATTGGCTACAGAACAGTACTTGCCTGCCCCGGCATTCCTTGTGAGAGTGACCTGCTTTGCCGCAGTTCCAGCAGCACGTGGTCCTGTCGTATTTTTCGTGAATTTTACGAGGTTCTGGTGACGTTTCTGGATGACTTTTCGGTGTCTGGCGGTGTCGGTCTGGTCGGTGGTTCCACTGTTGAGATGAGGATTCTTCTGTGATTTGCTCGTACTCGGCTGCCTGTCTTATTAATTCCCCGAGGCTGGTGAAGTCTTGCTTTTTGATGTAGTACTTGTAGTTCGCGTTCATGTTTTCGTAGACTCTTTCTTCTTTTTCTGTTTTGGACATTTTTCCGTACCTTCTCATCAGGGTTTGTATGTCGGTCAGGTAGTTGACGAAAGATTCACGGTGGTGTTGTTTTCGTGCGATGATCATCTCGAGCAGGTTTTTCTCGTATCCCGCCGGGTAGAAAAATAGTTTGAAGTCTTTCAGGAAGTCTTCCCACTTTTCCCAGTTGTCGGAGTTGTTCCTGTACCATAACAGCGGTTTACCTCTTAGTACTTTAGGTAGTACCTGTAGTAATCGGTCCTGCGGGACGTCACCTGATGACGTCAGTTCATCCAAACGCTCGATGAACTCAACCGGGTCGCATGCGGTGTCGAACGATATATTCCATTCCCTCACGATGGATGACAGGTTCAGCTGGCTCGCGGTTCTGGTCTGGTCTTCGGATGTCATCTCGAAGGTCTCCTCCTCTTCTTGTCTGATGTGGTCGGACAGCTGCTTCCTCAGCTTGTCAACGGTTAAATTTACGGTCGGTAGCTTCCTTTCCCTACTTTCCCTTATTAATTCCTCTTTACTAAGGTTATAAATCCAAGAAGTTGGCATTTGATGCTGTATATTTACCTAATATAAAACGGGGCCAGTTTGCAATCGGTTACTACAACTTAAATAAAAATGACCAACAAAATTTTATTTGCTCTTTACTTTTGAATTGTAATTTTTGTGAAACGGGGTCGGTCGGTCGGTTGTCGGTCTATTTTTAGAATGATTACGGGTAGATATTTAAGTTGAACGGTTAGTCAGTCGGTTGGTTATTTCTAGTGAATTACGTGTTATTACGGGGGGCTAAATAGTATTAGATATTAATGAGAATATGTGGATTTTTCGTTGGGCGCCAAATGTAATGTAGCAGCTCGGCAGGAGCTGGTCTGGATCACCGGGGAGCGACCCCTGGGCGAATCGACCTGCCTGGCCTTCCCCGAGAGTAGGGGTTGGGTGCTATATTGTAATGTGGTACTTACCCTTATGACTAACGTCCCTAGTGCTTAGGGCTGGTACCTACCTAATAACTCTCAATTAATATGTACCGGGAAGCGGTCTTAGGCTAGCTCAGCTTGACGCCGGCCTCTGAAGGAGTGCCCGGTCGCCTGGGGGATCTACACTGACCGTGAAGCGGTCCTAACTACTCTGATCTTGGTCCTGAGGCCCCTGGAGGGAAATAACCTCGGTAGGTGTACGGGGTGAGAATTAATAATGCCGATTAATTAGTGTAACACAATTGAGGCGGCACTGGACCCGCTTTATTTACAATCAAGTTAACTTATATGTCTAAGGTACTTACAGCTTACGTACTTAATATTAACACACTACACAAATGCACAAATACTTATCGCGATTACTGATATTTATATTGGTCGGGCCCTGAAGGGGCCTACGCGGACGTTACTATCTTAATAAGGGGAAGGATATAGGGTACAGGAGGTCGGGCGAATACCGGTGGTGCGTGTGGACTTGTTCCAGGATTTGTGGAGTGTATTTGTGTCGACAAGAGTGTGGCTGAAGGCTGGTGTGTGTCCGGTGATTGTATAGTTCGGTACTTACACAGATGCTTTCAACTAGGCAACCCAGGCATCCATGTACGTATCCGGGGGACCTCGCTCCGCTAATTAGGCAGCCCACTGTGTCGGGTCTAGTCGGGTATACGGATGCTTTCAACTAGGCAACCCAGGCATCCGTATAACCGAGAGGCCTCGGTCCGTTGAGCAACCTACCTCGCGGGGAGACCGGTGATGTGAGATTAGTGTGCGTGAATAGATTACTTGAATAGATATGGGTGCGGGGAGGGATCTCGGGAACGGAATGATCACTCGTCGGAACAGGAGGTGGCGAATGGTGCTCTAGCGGCAGTCCGGCGGCTATTTATAGGCGGGTCGCCCCGCGCCCCTTGTATTCTCCGGAGTCGTCTGTGTGGTGCCCCGCCTCGTCTCGCACACGCCGGGCGCTCTTGTGGCTGCGGTGTGAGGGTAGGTGTGTTGGGCGGTTGGTTTGTAACGGCTCGTTACATACTTAATTATAATTCTGCTTTTTATAATAGAATCTTGAAACTTATTGAGTCCCCTTCATATACATTCTTTACCTAATATTTTGTATGGTAATCAATATTCATGATGAAATATCCTCTGTACTTTGGGTGCAATGACCTTCCTCATGTGGTTCACTCATAAAATTTAACAGTGTACATTATACGGGATATTGCATATAATCAGTAAAAAAAACATAGATAGCCAGTTAAAATGCATTAAACATGAAATACTTGTTAAGAATAATAAATACTACGTAGATACTTAGTGAATAAAACTACCCAGAATACTTTCTAATTTCTGAGTATTTTAAATGATATCTCTTACTTACCTAGACTAGCGTTTCTTAAAACATACTAATGAACCATATCGATATCGTGAATAAATTAAAGCAGTTTAAATGATTAAAATAGGCATTCTGTAATAGCCTACCGCAGGTGGAATCTTATTTCGTAGAAATAATAAAATCAATTTAGATTGAGAGCAAGAGTCTGATAGGTACCGGTCAAGTTACATATTTTCGCGTATATTAGGATTTAATATCGGTCATTTATTTCATTGAGTAATATTAGGTACTTACTTCTTCTTCATAGTTTGTCGGTGAATAACCTTACTATAGTTAAAACCACGGACATTCAACACTAAAAGTCATATTGAACTGCTATGCCGATTTAAATAAATACATGGCATACCAAACCATAACATTACCCTATGACCTTTAAAAAACATAACGAAAATTGGTTCAGCTGATTGGGAGCTATGTTATCACGAATATACAAATACACAGACACGTTAAACTTATTAAACTCCTCTTTTCCGACGGGCGTTAGAAATACTTAAGTGTTACATTTAATCAGAGTCCACGCCACCACTGAACTTTGATAGAATGCTGTACGAATAGGACTTAAGTGTCAGATCGTATGAATAAGTTAAAAAGTGATTCCGTAAATAATTAAATAGGTATTTATAACATGACTACAATAATAAAAAATACAATAATTTACAACGGATACGTAGGTATTTAAATGGGAAACATACATACTATGTACCTATCATATTATTATTTTTCAAATTTATAGTCGCTAGGTCGTTGCGCTACAATCTTCGGTTCCAATTTTAGTCATCATAGCTATTTTAACTGATCAATCTGATCAATTAAGAGTTGATCACATACGCTAGCTAATCACATGTAAATGGGACCGTAACTCTTCCAATATGATACGTATCCCGGAAATCGGTAGCTGTTTCGGTATCTTAGAAAAATTAGGATACATTAATTTCTATAGTCACATTTATTGTTTCACACGCATATAAATATTTTTAATTGCATTAATTTTCGATCAAATTAGCTAATAAAGTGTTCTTAATGAGTTTTAGAGCGCTACCCTTTGAAGCTTTCGATCGATTTGATCAATTCTAATTTGGATTAGAAATGTCTCGAATTTAATTAGTTTTATTGTTTAAAATTACAAAATTACTACATACCTACCTACTACAAAAGTATATTTGAAACTATAGATATTGGCTAAATAATTATTCGTAGAAATTCTCAGTTCAAAAAGGAACGTTTTGCCAAAACAGAGCCAAAATCCTGCAAACCTAATTGAAATTAAATTAATACTTGCGGTAAAGAGATAGCATAATGGGGCATAATGAAAAGTTGCCACATGAATAATTCAAAAATATTCGGCCAACGTTTTTGGTGTTCGGTAATAAATAAATTATGAACCGCCGTTACGGCTTCGTTCGTACGAAATGTTGATTCTTGCGTTTTTTGTTAGCAGTTTTTGATAATTCGCTCTCGTGACTTTCTGAGGAGCTTCTTCGTATAATTATGTAGGTATATACAGGTGTCCCAAAAGCATGCGTCATTTCGCTACATGGGAAGAAGTTGAGTGAAATGTAATAACTAATTCCATGATTTAACAAGATCTAAATTTTCTTTAAAATCTTGGTTAGATAATAATAATTATTTTTTAAATTGATAAATGGTTATTCGCAATATTAAACCTATTTTTTTTTAAATACAGCAATATTTGTAAGTACAGTGAGCAAAACAAGATGATACATTTTTAGTTTTTTCATGATAATTCTTATTCGAACAGGCTCTTCTTCATACAGCTAAAGAAATATATCAATTTCCTGAAAACAATAACCAAAGGCACTTGAAACACAAAGAGGAAAATTACCTCAAAATAATAATACCTATAATGAACAATAATTCATAAGTATTTTATCCGCACCCACTTCTTGTAAAATGTCGATTAAAATTTCAAGCCGCCTATCAAGGCACATTAAGGTTAAACGATATTTCGAGTATGGGACATTTGGAGTTCCGCACAAGAGGAAATGGTCTCCGTAACTACATACTGCAAAAGTGCTGTGGACCATCACTTAGGGTGCAAATTGGCCGCCATTGACATGAGATTTTTCTAGTCAATACAGGTCCCTAAATCTACTAGCTACTGCTATGTAGGTAGTCATTGATTATAAATTTTATTTGATATAAATTATTGATTGTCTTCATACGAAGTCGATGGGTATTGGGTATATTGAATTTTCGTATGAGTGTTAAGAAGTGTATTTTCACGAAGTTTTTAAAATCGAAGGACAGAAGTTATTTCAAAATTATGAGCAGATCAAGTCAACTTCTTTCGCCACCCTGTACCGCTTTTGCAGTCTGCACAAAATAAAAACCCAACCTAATATCGTTAGCGTATTCAAATACTTACTTTCTTTTTCTTTTTTCTTTTGTCACGTCATCCAGCCAGTGACAGCGCGTCACTATTCCGATCACTCGCTTTGATTCGATTCTGAATCGACTTGATTATTGAGATTGAATTATAACAGTTGTACAAAACTAACGGTAGTGATTTTTGAAGATCGAACTACGCTGATTAGCTTCATTGTTGAACTTGCGAGGAAGTGCCCCAGTGATATAGAAGCATTATAGAAAGCTCGTTGTAAATATTTTCCGCTCTTTATTTCAGTGTTTGACAGGTAAACTTTAATATATTTTTTATAGTATGTTACACTGTAGTTTAAACCAATATGGGCCAATTTTAAAAAATACTGGTTAATAATATATTATCATAAATAAATAACTTTGTAGATGTCACTATCAAGTATGTACTTTAATTCATACTAAAGTTATCATCATCATCATCATCATCAGCCAATAATCATCCACTGCTGGACATAGGCCTCTACCAAGGAGCGCCACAACATTCGGTCCTCGGCCTTCCTCATCCAACCACTACCCGCCACCCGTCTAAGGTCGTAAAGTTATACATACACAAAATGTGACTTCTATCTGACTGAAAAAAATGCCCTAAGAAAACTAAATATTTTTAATTGTATCTATGCTACGTTACAAAATGAACAATCTGGAACTAATGAAAAGGTGCCGCCAAAAGCAATATTGCATTTTAAGTGTCATTAAAAACTCCTTCAGTTACGCAATTACGCTTTAAACCCGAGAAATAACGGAATGGAACGTAAAAATAAGGACATTGCAATCGAATCAAATCGTGTAGAATTACACCGTGGCAAATTGTATCGAAATTTCGGACTGGAAACTTCGACGGTGGTCATCTGTTAGCACTTTATGCGGCGCGCTCACTCGAATCGATACGATTTAATAGTATGCCTCCGATTTAATGAAATCGATTACTTTCTCGATAAGTTTTATTAGCACATTCCCACTACTAAGAGGTTGCGTTCGTTTGAAAAACATTCTTAAATTATAGTTTAATTATGTGCAATAATTATAATGTTTTGAGCATCGAAGTTTTCACGATACAGAACCAAACGTGTATAAAACATTAAATAAACAGATGTAAATATTCACTCACGAGCAGAAACTACTAAGTACTTTATATAAAAAGCTAAATAATCTCCTTTACAACATAGCGTCTCCTCCATAATATATGTGGTGATTTTTGATTTTTAAAAGTCTTTATTATCATAAAGATAACAATGAACATTTGTACATACCAATACACAGTCAGGGGCATACAGCAGTGAAAATATTAGGATATAACCAAATTGTTTACACAGACACCATGCCTATTGTAACATTACGCATTAATTATTACTCACTGCTAAGTAGGTAAGTATTATAATTCTATTAAGGCTTATTACACTTTATACTGTTATCATTAAGTCACAGATTATGTTCACGTTGTGTAGTTAACATTTTAAGCATTTAAAACTATAATTAATAAAACACCAAATTAAAACTATTAAATAGTTGCAGGTAGATTAGAAAAACGACGGTGGTCGCAACAAACAGCATTCAAACGGCCGGTGCGTCATCACTGTTGAGAATATAGTGATGGGGTAATCTGTAACTATGATATGTCGATTTATAAGATAGGTTGTGTAGTCGGGATTAAGATCCCGACTACACAACCTAGGGAAAATTAACAGATATATGTAGTTCTTTAAGGTTTGTAAGGTAGGGGGTTTTAAAAGCTATTTTAATAGCTTTGTTTTGTACCCATGAAGTTTTTTGTAATTAGTTACGCATGTGCCGCTCCATACTGGAGCAGCGTATGTAATGCAGGGACGCACTAGAGTGTAATAAATTTTCAACTTAGTGCCTGGGCTTAGATTGCTCTTTCGATTTAGTATGGGGCTGAGAGCATTTATCGGTTTTATTCCCTTTACTTTTAGGTTTTCAACATGGGTACTCCAGTTAATTTTCCTATCGATGGTAACACCAAGATACTTCACATATTTTTTTCACTTAATAGGGTATCCACCAATAGTTAAGAGTTGCCTGGGCAGGGCTCATTTCCTAGTAAAGAAAATGGCTTCGGTTTTTGACTTAAGCTTGAGCTTCCACATTTTAAAATATTGACACATAAGGTCAATACTCATTTGCAGGCGCGCTATCACCAGCTCTTCATCTTAAGACGATGTAAGTGATGCCGTATCATCTGCGAAACATGCTAGCTGAGTATGGGGCTGTTTAGGTATATCATTAATATATACTATAAATAATATTGGGCCCAGTACTGAGCCCTGGGGCACGCCTGCAGGGACGTTGTAATAATCTGAGGTGGAATTTTGCATATGAACTCTAAATTTTCGATTTGAGAGATAGGACTGTACTAATTTGACTAAATCCAAGGGAACGTTGTTTTTAATTAGCTTGTTTAATAGTCCATTATGCCAGACGGTATCAAACGCTTTTTCGATCCAGTAGAAACATGCCTGTGGGTGTATACAGATTAACGGTCTTATTCATAAAAAGTTACGGGAGACCTATAGGCCTGCTATAAGCAAATGTCAAAAAAACTTTATTCATAAACGATCAATAGCGCTAAAGAACTCTCCAACTGATTCGTAAAACCTTGATATGCTAAAGTTGGCTGGACCCTACTATACACCTTCCGTAAGCCTCCTCTTGTACAAAAACATGGCGGCCGGTCAACAGCTGTTCTGCTTTATTGACGATTTGACATTTGTTGTGAGTTAATATTTGCTGAAAATAAGTTGCCATGGTAACGTAAAAATTTAATTATTTTTTTTGTGGGTTTTGGCTTGGCCAACTGCGCCTTTAAGCCAACGTAAACTTTTTTAAGTGCCGCGCCGTGGCTAACATAGATAATAGAGATTGATAAATGAATGAAAGTTTTCGCTATTTTTGTTTATGGTTTCGTCGGACCGGCAACTTAATAGGGTAAATGTCAAAATGTTTGGTCTGTGAAATCTATTAGCATCACTATAGTTACCACAGGGGTATAATCGTGACAGTTCTGACATTGCGAAAAAGAGACGCTTAGCTACATTAAGCGTAAGAAAGAAACGTTAAGCTGTAAATGTTTTTTGTCCTTTTTGCTGAGGCGCCTGTTTACGTCAGTTCTCTGTGCCAAACAATGAAACAAATGAAAAATCTGTGTCAAACAAAGGCTGACAGTTGCAACAAAATTTTCTAAATGCTATTTATTTTTGATTTGCTAGTGATTTGTGGGTGTTTATTAAGTTTATTAGACTATTATCATCACTTAACGAGTGTGTGACATGGGTGGGTGGATTTTGTTCGGTTGTATAGAGCATATTGAACGAAAACACGATGGAATGATGGATGAGATATATTTTCACATGTAAGTAGATACTATCAAGTTTAACAAGCTTACATTCATCATAGTACTATCTATTGGCTCGATTTTAATATAAAACGATACTAATTTTAATACTGTAAGGTCTTTTAGTATCAGTTTTAAGTAAAAATTACGAGGTACCATATCATAACAAATCACATGGTGTTGCAAGTTATTGAAAATTTATTTTACCCACAAATATTATAGTATGCAAAGAAAACACTAGAAATTGTAACGGACTCGGGTTGGGTTTACAAATGGGGCGCACGAATTCGGTTTTTGTGAAGATTGTATTTTGTAGAAGTCATTCTCCTCTTTCAAATGAGGTGCCTCTCATTGTGAGGAAACGTTCGTTTCGTTTTTTTCTTCTATTTGTGATTTCTTCTGTATAATATAAAGTTTATTGTATTGATACGAAATACGTGTTTCCTTTAAAAAAAACCCCATCACATATTTGGCCCACGATTATAATGCTCATGCTCATCCATTTATCTCTGCTTCATAGGTTTCCGACAGAAAAAAAATATCAAGAAAATGGATAGACATTACCGGTCGCACAAATTGGGAACCAAAGAAACATACAAAAATTGTGTTCGGCACATTTTGAAGAGGATTGTTTCGATTGGACGAAGACAATGAATCATACAATCAACTCAGTTTGTGTATTTTTAAGCGTTAAAATATTGACTTACTATGTTATATTTTCTAGGATTCGCTTAAATTAAAATCATGAAGCCATGCGCAATTTATGCTTGAGAACAAGATGCCGGTAAACGTCAGAGAACGCTCAGTCCATAGACAAGACATGTCATAGACAACTTTCTTCTATTCTGTGTTATTCCTCGAGATAAGAGTGCGGCCACAAAGCTGTTGTGAATAATTCCTTCTAACAGTATATTAAACAATTATATTGAAATCAAATAAGTATGAGTAAATTTTTTTTTCTTATATCGTCGGTTGACAGGAAAAACTCACTAAGGCAGATTTTTCAATATTCAGATAAATGTTATCTGGGTAATACAAACATTGAGAAACATTGAGACGCAACAGCATCAAAATTATTTCCCAGCAAAACTTTTATCTGGCTATTGAAAAATTAGCCTTTAGTGTCTTTTTCCTATCAACCGACGATATACTCAAGTTTTGTTTTTATGATAACTTAAATTTCCCCATATTTAGGTTTAATTTTTTTGTCGGCAACATCTATGGTTTGAGTGAGAAAGAGAATAGTGCACACGGCGATTGCCAGTCTAGAGGTAGTAGGTCTATGATAGTTACTGAAGGTTTACGGAACTATTATGAATAGAGATTTTTACGAAACCTCAAATAGGCTTAATGTGTTCCGTAACTATTGAGCTCAGTAAACCTACTTTAAGGTTTTTTTATGAATAAGACCGTAAGATTATGAGCAATATGCTGGGCTACACGGGCAAGTTGTTGAATGGTCGAGTGAGACTGTCGGAAACCAAACTGCTCATCTATATGCTTTGCGTATTTTAGAAGACGATCACGAATAAGGCGTTCTAGTAGCTTCCCTAGGGAAGGGAGCAAACTAATAGGACGGTAGTTAGAGGGAATGGTTTCGTCTTTACCCGATTTTTTTAAACCTATAACTTTAGCTAGTTTCCAGCATGAAGGGAAATAGCCTAAGAAGAGGCAAGCGTTAAATATCTTGGTAAGTACTAATATGCATTTTTGGGGCATGTTTTTTAGCAGTGAGTTGTTGATACCGTTGACGCCTGGAGATTTGCGGCATTTAAAACTTTTTAAGTACTTCCATATTTCGCGAGGGCGCACAGGATGATGTAGCTGGGTACTGTGGTATGAATTAAGTTCCGAAAGGGATTTCATTACCATTTCATTTGTTTCATCATCGCTCCAATTTGCAGTTAGAGACATGTTTTGAAAAAATGCAGAAGCTAATTCATTGCATTGCTTGGTAGCATTTGAAGTCATGGTGCCGTCTGGCTTAAGAAGAGGTGGAATCGTTACAGGTTTGTTTTTTAGCGACTTGACAATTTTCCATAGGTCTGAATGTGCATTATCCACCCTGGCCAGCTTTTCGTTCCAGATCTTGTCGTTGAAATTAGTTAAACATAATTTTATTCTGTGTTGTAGGACACCGATTTGGGATCTAGTTCTTACTTATATACAATGTTGGCAGCTTCCGTAACATAGAGACTAAGTTGCTATTGCTATAGCACTAAAGTACCGACATTGCAATAATTTTTTACCCTGACCAAAAGCGAGGGGTGTCCTAAGATTGTTTTTTTTTGTATCCGAAGTGGCAAAGAATTTTAAAACCGATTCATAAATGTATAATTTCAATATTTACACTGATACGTCTTAGAATATAGAATCCTACGTAGGTATATAACTTAAAACCATAATTTAAAACGAGGTGTTTTCAGTTACATATTTAGCTATGCCCTCATTTCCATTAATAGTCCTAGTGTATGTATAGGTATTTAGCATCCATACATAAAATCACCGAATTAGCAATATGTCATGTCAGATTAAATAACGTGTTAATTTAATATTTTTAACATGAAAATTATCTGAGCTGGTAATAATTTGTTGGAAATGTAGTGGTTTTTCGAGAATTTGATACTAAATATTACATAGAACCAACATCAATAATCGTTAGTAAAACGAATAATTTTGTTAATAAAACGCATATCAGTGGGAAACGAATGGCTTAATCAGGCCCGTAAATTTATAGTTTTATTTTAAATTAACATACCTGACAAATAAGAGTGAATTGCAAATTAAAAAATGGTACAAACCACTTGCCGTTCGTGAATTAAAAACCCATTATTAGTGTTACATTAGACTTAAAATGGGACTAAAATTAATATTCTCATGAGCTAAGTAGGTATTTATTAAAATTTAAGATCCTGTTATTTATTTTAGAAATTGTTATTTTCACTCGGGAATTTTAAAACAAGATTACTGATTAATTTCGACTGCTACAATTTTCAATTAAATTAAAGTCACATTAGTAAAATTACATTACCGGGATTCATAATTATCTTCCTACATCCATACATTTAATTAAATTATACTCAAGGGCAAATACAAAAACATGTTTATTTTTGTGTTTGCCCTTCTTAAAAAGGTTCAATAAAATTTTGGCATAAGGCAAAGTGAAGCAAAATTAATCATAAATTCCTTATTATAACATGGATAGAAACATATTGTGAACTTCAAATTGAAACACAACCGCACCCATTCCCACGCTAATACAAATTAAACCGAACATCAGTCAAACGCAACTAGATTACCAGACAGACGCGCGTGCGCACAGATTTCACGCGCCGTCACACACGACATAATGTTGTGATGCGCGACCACTTGCGCAGCCAACTCGATTCAGTATCGAGTACTCGATGTCTGATGCACAATGCGAAAGGTTGTCACGATCAATTTGGCTCTACAATCATTTGAATTTCGCATGTTTGACAGACGAAAATCCATAACGGTTTGTAATTTTTTTATGGAGTTTTATGACACGATATAATGTTAGGTTTGATACAGATAGTTAAAAGTGTATGCGTTGTAAAAAAAACTATTTAGATCTAAATGTCGAGCGTAAAATGTGTTGTGATAAAGAATAGAAACAAAATGAATGCAGTCACACGGGTGGTCCGGCGCCGCTTACAGACAGCGCCATCTCGTTTACATATTCAACTAGAATCACGCATAAATTGTCATTACAGTAATCACTCGAAACAGCCTATCGATACACACGCTCGCTGCATCGATTCACCATTCGATTCTAAGCTGAACGCCTTTTAACGCGTTTCGAAATTCTATTTGCCTCTTATTTACGATTCTCTCCAGCCAGTGTCGCCCTCTATGGGTTTTATCAGTGATTTTATTACGGTTTATCCATTTATCGACGTTATTTACAGCCAGTTTTGACGGCTTGTATAATTTGGACGTTTTCTTTCTTGTCATAATTGCACTTTTAGGGGCATCAGAATGGAGATCCAGTTATGTCAACATAATCTTTATTGTATGAAATGAGTCTCGTGGACACATAAACATGACAATGTATTGTAGTATCGACGATAGCCAACTTATACGTACAACCGTTAGCAGTTCTGGTATTTTTATAGTGGTGTATTTTGGAAGATTTAAAAAAATATTTTTTTTGGAAATATTATATTTTGATTATATCAATAGTAGTGTCTCAACATTGGCAACTATAACTTTTATATAAAAGTAGGAAATTTTCAAATCAGTTATCAGGTACTTTTTAGCTAAAATAAAATAATTTTATCAAAAAACATGACTTTTGCAGTCACAAAGGGACAAAATACGATAAGTTCAAGACTTCATGATTGCAATAAAAATGAGCTCGTCGATAAAAATAAAACTAAACCCTACATTGACCTATTAATCTACTTACGTTTTTACGTAATGATGTTCCTATTTGAATACTAAGTAATGTTTACATCAGGTTTAATTATAGTTACTTACACAGTGATAGGGTGTTGGTACTGAACTGGAAACAGTTGACTACCCCTTTTAGGTATAAAATTAGTTTTTTGTTTAATTAATGTAATCTTACGCATGGCAGTTTTATTGCTACATACTAACATTAGACCTGTGTACCACTTAGCTCGTCAGTTTAGTAGTCTATTTTTTATTTATTTATTTTATTCTTTTATTGCACAATATACAGAAGTAACTATGTACAATCAGGTGGACTTAATGCTAAAAGCATTTTTTTCTTGTTACGTTTACATTAGTACGGACGTAAGATATGCACACACACGCACTCACGCCTTGTACTAATGTACTCCCTTGCGGGGTAGGCAGAGGTGCATTGCTGCATCCACTTTTAAGATATGCGATTATGATTATGTGTGCAAAAGTCTTGTTTAAAAAAACACATACATACATACCTGCATATTAATAAAACAATAAATATTAAACTCTGAATGTTTTCCTAATAATAACTCTAAATCGAAATAGTTCAGTCAGTCCATGCGATGTTTGTAGTTGTAAATTCTCGGCACGGATCCATTACAATACAATGCATGGTCGAGGTAGCCGACCAGCGGTGAAGATGAAAGTTGGAAAATCTATTTAATAAATATACATACATAGTATATTTTACGGTTATTTGTATAAAATTTACAAAATATATTATGGTGAGACCAAAAAAACTTACTCCGCGTTGAATTCTTTTGTATGATGTTTCCTATAAAAGAGATCAACGCGTTGCATGAAAAAAAAAGTTCTGCTATTTGAAACGTTCGCCAACGTAAAATACGTAGAACGTATCTTTTAATATAATTAATACTTACCGCAAGTATACATATTTTATTTATACCATTTATTGTATATATTTAACAATAATAAGTACGCATGCTGGTAGATACTTTATCAGTTAAACTTGCAACCTGTATTTCTATTTACATACAAACATAAAGTAACAAGTAATAAAATTAGAAATCTCATCAAATAAGTTACCACTTTATGATTTGAACGACAAATACACTTACAGAAGGTTTTCTCCCGTGTGCACACTTTTTCACAGTACCTGTAGCTTATTGTTAAGTCTACGCGGTACTAAGAAATGGCAGCCTTGCCTTGACGCATCGGGCGACAGACGCGTGCTCAAACTATTGCGAAGTAAAAGTAACTTGAATGTAGGTATTTATAATTTAAGTAAATAATCAATTTATAAGAGCAAAATGTTTTTTTTTTTATAAAAATGCGTTAGCTTAGAAAATTACAATGAGGATGAAACAGCTAATAAAAATGTAAATATTGTTTAAATATTTCTGGCTGAACCAAGAAAAATAAATAATTTACTCTAGCCTGTTCCGCACAATATTAGAGAAAAAGTAGCATACGTCAATTAGGAATAATTACTATAGAGGAGGTCCATATCCAACAGTAAATTATAAACAATGGGCCACATTAGTTTTTATATATTTAATTGGAACTGTACCTCTTTTACGCACTAAGGACAATTTGGTAGGCGGCGCGCGCGCAGCTTTCACGGTCTAAACAAACAAGGATCAATCGTCTCGTCTATGTACTTGTCTAATGGCAACTTGCCTGTATAAACTCTGTCTGCATAATTTACATCTTCTTCAAACAGTCATACATTTAATATTTTATGACTGGTAATAAACATGTAGGTATTTACGTTAATTACTGCCGGTTGCTTGGTGGTGTATTTGAATTTAATTAAGTGCCAAAAGTTTACTGAATTTGTATAGGTTAAATTCGTGCGCCTAGATATTTTTTACGTTAGCTGCCAGACAGTTATAATTATTGTGATCACTAATCATTTAGTATACATGAATTTTGATAATATAGAAACTACTAAGATGTTAAGAACTACAATTGTATTAGATATTCAGTAGTAGACTGTGGTTGAGCGGAACTCAACGGAACTGAATTATAAAAATAAATAAATAAATATGTGGGAACATCTCACACACGGCCATCCGACCCCAAGCTAGGTAGAACCTGTGTTATGGGTATCGGACAGCTGATATATCTACACAAATACATATTAAATATAAATATCAACTCCCAAGACCCGAGTACAAATATCAGCCTTTAAAAAAATATCTGCCCCAGCCGGGAATCGAACCGGGGACCTTTGGCATAGCAGTCAGGGCCACTAACCACTACGCCATTTAACCGTCGAGTTATGACATGGGTTTCTGTGATTGGCGGAAGCGTCACCAAGCAGAACTTGTTAAGCTTATATTTTTTATTATATTATTTTAATGAAATGAAATGTAACTATAAATTTACGCAGTTCCATCGCTACCTACCTGGTGGAGCATTTTGCCGTAATACATAATACTTAAAAGCTTATGATAATCTACTTAATCCATTTTGGCCATAAAGGCATGTTTCAAAATAACGATACTGGATAGTGGCCAAAGTTCATGTTAAACTATAAATAGAAACCTAATCTGACAGAACGACCCAATGATAGGGAATTGTCATGTAGATTAAATTAAAGTTCTTGTTATATAGGTTCAATAAATTATGTTTATATAGGCCTTATATCTGTTACACAAAGATTATTTTTCAATATCAGTATCCAAGTATCAATTTATAAAAGTTTAAGATTTTATATTTCATTATTATAAAAAGATTATGCTGGTGAAAATGTCTGAGGCACAATCTTGTTACTGTATTTTTTGTAAAGCTTGTAATAATATTCAAATGTGACTTGACATTCTTACGTAAATTTCAATGAATTATTTTAAGGCATTTGTCAATAACATGTACCCTACCAATTTTCATAATCTTGTTAAGGAACATACAGCTAAGCTAAACATACTGTTCATATTGTTCCTTTAAGCGTGATAGTAGCAGTTTATAATTTAATTAAATATTTTTCGTTGTATACGTATACTTTACTTTTATACACTCAACGGCCGTTAAGGTCTTGATGCACTCGGAATCCAAAAGGGTTTGTCTAGTTTATCAAAAAAAGAGACAATGAGAGCTGTCAATGGCTGTCATGCAATTGGTACTTTTCCTATATATCGTGGTCAAGTGCTTTGAAACTTCTAAAACTAAAGTGACCCCAGTCCCGAAACCCTAATAGCACGCCACACACCTTACATCTAACGGGAACATAAGTGCTTAAGCGAGGTGCAAACATGGTCTTAATAGTCGAATTGTTTGCCTTACTTCACTGCTTACTTAACTAATGAGCCTAGAAAACTTCAGGACACTGTGGATGAGAGAAGTGAGGAAGAAAGTTTAATATTTGTCGCTAACTGGAATTCAAAAAAAGAAATCGTAGAGAAAATTTGACGAATAATGAACATTGTGTACCGGTGATTTTGTACGAAATTAATCGTAGGCTCGTTGATGAATTTCAGTGTCATGATGCATGACTTTTTTAGATTTTGAAGATGGGTTTAGTCCTACCTTGAGATAAATTATCCAGCGAAGATACCCACTAATGATGCTACATATATTATTAGTGAGTAATTATTAAATTCGTATTTTAACCACATATTAATGTAGTTATACCTAGTTGACTTTAATTATGAAATAGTCATTATTATAGTGACAATAACAGGTAACTTTTACTAGAAATTGAGAATTATCTGACAGTTGCACTTCTACCGGCATTACTATTCTAATGCACGAACATGGTCAAACACGTCTAAGAAGCCATTATGAAGACGTAAAGAAGTGTGGATTTCACACGTTAATCATTTACATAAATAAGTGGATCAGGTACCTTGGGTCCGGATTTATTTCATGCAGGTTTAGTAAGGTATTAACTGCATGTTAATGCGAGCATGATAAATGGAGTGGACAGGTATATTGGGAGAATAAGGTGATTTGTACTTATATAGAGCTGTTCAAAATAACTTCCTATTATCGAGCTGTTAACTTATTATTGTTAATTTATCATTTATTCATACATATTTTTACAGTTTTAGCACCCATGAACCTTTTAAAATAAATAACAAACAAGTAAAATAAATAGCCAACACAGTTGAAAGCGCGTCTATCTCTAAGTTGCTTCTGCCTATTCAAATAAAAAACAGGAGTATTAGTAATTAAACGTATTCCAGCAAAACGTGTATTGTTGAATAATTATCACTGTGTTGTCCACCAGATCAGAGCACTAGCGGAGCAATGTGCGAGGCAAAAATCGATCGATGAAATTGCTTAAAAATCCGCTCATGCACTTTTATTGGACGAGTATTGCCTCGCACACCGCTCCGATCCACTCTAGTGGCAGACAGCCTTAAGCTGTGATTCCGTATATGCTCGGAATTCATCATCAGAGCGGTCTCATCAAACAGAACAGAAAACACAATTTCACCAACCTCTCCAACGATAAACTTGCGAATGTGAAAAAACTACCAGATGCCATATTATAAAAGCAAATTAATTAAAAATGTCGTTACTAAAAGGAAATTTAGAATAAATTATCGGTGCTTCGTTTTTTTAATTACTGATCTTCTACATTAACTATTATTTAATCGATCTGTTAATAGTTAATGAACTATAAGAAGAAATGTGAATTTAGATTACTTTAAAATGCGGTATCTTTTTGGTGCGATTTAAAAAAACTATATCAAGTTAATCTAGATTAAAAGTCAACAGTCTCAACTCTTTTAATTATTCTGATTAAGGGTCATACGGTAAATTGTTGTTTATATAATATATGTATCTTAAAACATACATTCTGTTTAAAATTATCTGGTTTATGCAGCTACTAGGTTATATAATATAATATGTAATGTACTTTTTTATCATTTATTCAAGGTTATAATATAAATTAACTATTAACTAATGAAGCCTAACCTAATTGAAAAAAAAATATTAAAACTGAACTGTAATGTACTTTTTTTTATCAATTTATTGTTCGTAGCAGTTTATGACTAACTTTCTTGAATCAGTCTAAGTAAATATTTAAGTTTTTTTTTTCTATTTAGGGTGTTGCAAAAAGAGTATAGTACTAAGCTGAAACCTTCATAAGCAGCTTGTTATATCTAAGTCCGAAAATAAAATCAGAATTTTTTGAAATCGCGAAACGTGATGTTTTTTTTAGCGAATATGAAATTCTGATTTCATTTTGGGGCTTATATATCACATGCTGCACATGTAGGTTTCGGCTTCGTACACCCTTTTTGCAACACCCTGTATAATCCAAAAAACAAACCATCAGTTTTAGCAAACCCTGTCTCATTTCTAAACGAAAACCCAATTAAAGATAGTTAACGCCTCAACAAATGCGACCTAACACTTCCTACTTACACAGAGAAAGTAAAAAAACAATTGAACGGTACCGCCACCGTCATACATCGAGTGTCGAACAATTAATACCCACCATCCAGGTCTACTGTGATCAAAAACGGTATACCGTTAAAGTATTAATATATAACTAACCGAATCGCCAGTTTTACCTTCCCACGACCTCTACAAGTTACATTTCTCTGTGGTCTATGCGATCTCACTTCCTATCCCGTTTCAAAAGCAACCGTATTGCAAAGTGGATAGCGCATCAAACGGGTCTGCGTTCAGGATTCCATTGAAAAGCACACATAAGACAGAGATTGGAATGTGTACGTGTGAGTGTGTTGACCAATAGGACCTCTTCTCAGCTGATCACGCTTAACTGAACTCTGTGTGAAAAATAAAAGTGATATTAAAATATTTATCTGAAGGCTTTGGAAATAGGTAGGTACTATCTAGGTGCATGGATGTTATGTCATTGTATTCTAATTCTGACTAATCCATATCTAGTGGTAGTAAAGGATTTCTTATCCAACAAGACCTTGACATTTGTATTAATTCGGTCAGTTTCAGTTTATTAATATACGAAGCCTAATTATTCAACTTTTATTGTCTCTATAAAACAAAAAAAAAAAACATATGTAGGTAGGTAATTTAATTGTAAGGAATTCTTTTTTTAACCTATGACGTACGCCAATAGCAACGGAACAGGTCTAGAAATTCTTCTCATTTAAAAGTCAGATATTATTATTCAGCAGTGACCATAAGAAAGGATCAGTTGAGAACTCGTTGTATAGTATTAATAACGTACGGCCAGGGAGGTCGACAGGTGACGTTGTGGGTCTATGGATTGTGTTTGCGTGTGTGCGTGTTTCGCGTGTGTGTGTGTGGAATGTCAGAGTTTACGCAGGCCCGGGTTACACTGGGCGCATAAATTGTGACGGTGATTTGTATGTGTTGATTAAATGCAAGTGATTAACCGGTAACTTGAAACTGACCTGTTAGGAGAGGAAATGGGGAAGCCTTGTAAATGTCATGTTAGAAGTTATTTAAAATGGAAGTACCTAATGAGTTTTTCTTCTTCATATGAATGATAACAAAGTTGATACACGCGGTTGCGGAGTATAAACTAAACGAATTAATATAGTTTATATTGACTAATCACAGCCTGAAGTAAAGGCAAATAACATTCAACTTCCCATATACTTATTCGCATCATCATCAACTCCTAATCACCACTGCAGCTGGTCATAGGCCTCTCCCAAGAAGTCCCACAACATTTTCCTCAATTTCTTACAGGTTCAGTAATAGAATTATTCTCTAAAATATAATAAAGATTTTAATAAAACGTAAAAGTAGGAAGTTATACTTTAATTCTAAATTGTAAAATACACCAACATAAAAGAACGACAATCAGATCTAAATAAAGTCAAAGAACCCAGTGTAACCTAGCCCTAACATGTGACAGTGCGCACGAGTGGATCGCGGCAGGTGAACGTGAGTGAATGTGTGCGTGAGGTCACCGTGTAGACACACGGGTGGGTGTGGTAGTGTGCGCGGTATCATCTTCTATGTGCTGCTGGTAAAGTTTCAAGTTCGGGTATTTTGCTTTTGGCGAGATTATGGAAGGAAATTGAATATGTTTTATTAACTCTTTCCTAAAATGTATAGATAGTTACTTTGCACATTAAAACTCTTATAAATGAATTATAATTAGAGCTATTGTTTTATAAACGTTTAAAGTTTTAAGGAGACTGAAAAAAGACATGTCGCCTTAAATTACCTAAAAAATTCATTTCATATAATATTTTCCTAGTAAGAAAATATAGTGGATTTCAACACCACTTTGACTGCAACATAGCATACGGAGTACAAACGACTTACGTTGCGACAGGTTGAGCGATTTGTTAGGCAATTTCACGATATGATTACAGTTCTCCACACATTCTGAGATTCCCTACTTCAATAAGCTAAGAAGAGGCACATAGCTTAGCTAATTCATTGCCTAGTTTTATTCTTGAACTTATTTGAGGCCTTTTTATGTTAATTAGATAGTTCGGTTCAGATCTTTTATGATGAGTAGTTTTAGTGCAATATTATAGTTATGTTTGAGCATCAATATTTATGTATTTTACAAGTGCTAAGGAAATCAAATACATGGACTAAGAAGCGTTTACACAATGACAGTATACAGTATGCTCCGTCCAGGCCAGCTAGTGAGAATATAGAGCATTTTGCGATTCCGCGGGCTGTCGTTGTTTGAAAGCGCTCGGGTTACGACTGTGTTTACACATTAAATAGACCAGCAAGTCATCATTTTTATAGCATCTAGCAATATTTAATCAATCTAATTTCCTACCGTTTACTATCTTTCTCTTTTATTTTTATCTCACGCTAAAGTAATTACTAGCATCTTTATGATAATGATAATAAAGTAAAAGCCGGTCGTAGGGAAAAGGGCCCGATCATTAATGAATAAAGTGAATTTTAATAACGGGCCCTTTTTTGAAAATAGAACGGAAACCATAATGTACCGAGACGAATTTAAAAAGCATTACCGAATCTGGTCCAATCAAATTTGTTATTTTTTCGTATTAAGTCTTAATAAAATTATGTGAGCATCTCTTAATTTTGATTTCATTTATTATTGAGACAAAAATAGAATTTTACTCACACAGATAACATTTATTTGGAACTGCTAAGATGCTGTTTGCGATTTTTGATATTTTTATTGTACTCTTTGTTGAAATCATAACTTACATCCTAACTATTATGTGTCTGTCTGTCTGTCTGTCTGTCTGTCTGTCTGTCTGTCTGTTACTCTTTTAACTGAACAGATTTGAATGAAATTTGGTATACGTATGGTCTAGACCCTGAGAAAGAACATAGGCTACTTTTTATCCCGGAATTCCCACGGGAAAAATCTTTTTAAGGCGAAGCGAAGCTCGCGGGCACAGCTAGTATCTTATAAATCAGTAAAATATATTTAATTTGAATAAGTATTTAGTTAACCACTGTAAATAGATTCCTAACACACTTTACAGAAAAGGTTGACCCGTAAAAACAATCTTTAAAACTTTGCTAAAAAAAACAAACCAATAAAAAGTCATCTCAAAACTATAAAGCTATCTGCGCAAGTAACCGCCTGGTAAGTGCCGGGTATTAGCCGTCTACAATGTAATTACTACATACGGTATATATTTATAATTATCGTATACGAGATCATTAAAGCGTTACCTAGCAATTTGAGTTTTAATACGTCGCAACGTTGCTTTTATTAATAGAGCTATATAGATGGGAATATTAACTTGATCGACATGAGATGGTCGGATTTAGACAGCTTTTGGTAAGTCCATTGTATTGGAGCTTGTGTAAATAATGGACTTTAGTTTGTCCGGTGTTCTGTTAGTGTTTTCTTTTACATTGGTAGATAATTATGTAATTTGGGTACTTTCATATTAATAATCGCGATTGAACTAATAGTAGATACCTAATTACTTAACGGTGTGACTAATTAAATGCTAAGTATATATTGTTATTATGATATCATAAAACTTAATTTTAGGTACAATTATAATAGAAGTACTTACTACTAACAATGAGTAGATATAAAAAAAATAACAAATTATTAGTTATTCATAAATTATATCATCAAAATCATTGCCCTTCAACTGTAACAAGTACCTATCTTCTGTCCGGAGGCAAAACTAAATTGAATCTGTCGAAAAATACCTCAACACACCATTGAAATCAATCAAATGGACGGATCTCTAATAAGTTAAGAATAATTGTTTCTACCAGTATTAAAAAAATAAGTTTATTATTTCTCAAACTGTCAGACGCTCTATAGAAATCCGAGCGTGTCGTATCGAAAATTGGATATCATTACCAAATGATTGAAGGAAAGTAATTTAATTTTCATTCAAGGGGCCTCTAAGTTTTTTGTTGCTACCATAAAGTATTGTTCTTTTAAATAAAGTTTCATTTTTGACACTTATCTGAACTTACGACCTCGTATTAAAATGAGAGTTTTTGTTGTTGCTTCTGAATCAGTTGCTGCTGCTTTGATTAAGGGTTATTTTAGACTGTAACGTAACCAAAAGGCTACAATTAAAATTTCTCCTCTTTACCCCTAGGCTAGAACCATTATTTCGGAAGCCGCTACTTATGCCATTAGACACCCGTACAGATCGATATCTCGGTGAAATACAGAAATGATAAATTACCAATAAGATAACCTCAATCTCACAGTACCATACTGTTTTTTTAGTAGTCGAACTAAACTATTTTGATGCATCATTTGTACGTCATTTTAATGACATGTCTTAATTTGATTGGCGTTATTATTGTTTTGTAAAGATCATGACACTGTTTTTATGTTACTTAAAAAGTACGCGAAAGAACATAAGAGAATATAGTAAATAAAAGGAATGACATATTATAAGAACGATAGTGATTTAAGTTGCTGTAGCACTTCAAAAGATCTTAACGATCATCAATATTATCTCAAGCCTGCCTAACACGATCAAAGCTAGCATTACCTACAATACCTTATTTATTCTTATCAAATGCATCATTCGGTTTTCCATACACTTTGACCTTTGGCTCTGCACCTTACACTGCAAGCCAGGACATTAAGATAGAGCCTTACTTAGTACTACGATTATCACTGGTTTACTTTGTCCTTAAGCTGGCTGTGCAGGCATCTTCTGACAATAATGGTCATGGGAATTTAGAGAAGGTTTTAGTTAATATAATGCGAGTACTCTTCTTCTTAACCTGTCTGTGACGAGCACTATACAACTGGTCTAGGGTTAGTCATCGTGGTAAATTGATAAGCTAGTCAGGATAGTTTCAGTCGCTGATGCGTGCCCTGTTGCTGCTTCATGGGATCTTTACCGATAATTTATGTATTTATTATTATTATCGTCATGAATGTGGCGCTGTGATTGGTGGAGCATTAAACGAGTTTATCGACGTCGATAACAGAACCGTGCCGTGGTCGCAGGGTTTGCTGGACGTACATTGTACATAAAATACAGTTTATCCATCTTTCGGGGAGGCTCCTTTCGTGCACATCAATACGACTTACCTAGCTGTAAGACAAGAAGTATTTTAGCTACTTGTAATTTACACCCACGGGCAATGAAATAGTTCCACTCACAAAAGGCCGACCACACACAAACACAATTTTTTCAAAAAATTAAATTAAAATTTGAAGAAAATATTACCGTGTTTTGTTGGTAATATCCTGATGTTCTGTTAAATGTAATCCAATGTTGTAAACGGCAAAATTATGCTAGCCTTTTCCGTTTAGAAGTCATTTGGTGTTTTTCTCAGTGGAACCTTTTCATTGCCCGTGAGTGTATAATAAGTATTGCTGAAAAAGCTTCTTTTGAAAAATATAAAGGTAATAAAATTATTTAAACTCTTAAATAAAATATTACACTCAGGCTTGGTGATAACTTTACCGATGTCACAATAATAAAAAAACGTAACAAAAGATATTAAAAAACTACAAAATGTGTCATGACACAAAGACCACGAATTAATTAACAGCTATAAAATGTTGACTACAAAATATTTCGCTGGCACTCGACAAATTGTTGGCATTATTATGGATGATGCTAAGCAAGATAGAGTCAGTAGGTACATAATATTTAACTATTTAAAAATTATCCCAATTTATGTCATCCACACGCTTAGATGACAAGCAAATAATAATATGGAGCTGCGACTTGTTCAAATTAAAAACTTTAGGTTCGTGTACAAGACCTTTTATTTGTAAAATATATGCTCAAATTATTAGTTGAATGTTTAAATTATAATTTAACAATTTGATACTTTAATTAATGTATAAATCAAAAGAAGTATTTAACACGAGCCACCTCAATCGAAATTGCAAATACAATATTAATTGACTTGACAACACTTTAATAAATTATAAATCTCAGGTCATAAAGTTAATAAATGTACGAATCACCTCACCAGCTAATAGGTATCGATTACATTGAATTGGTCTTGATATGAACAAAATGGCGACCATTCGTAATTGCCACACTATGAAGTACTAAATTCAGGATCATATATTACCGTTATTGACTAGCTATCAAAACTTTGCCAAATTCAATTATCTCGGTCAGTATATTGATCTGAAGTTAATGAACTGGTACGCGTTGAATAAGTTTATTATAAAACCGATTTCAATGTTATGATATGAATAATTTGTATGTTTGTCGCCTATTTGTACTTCTGCTTATTACCAATAAATATAATCCTTCATCTTCAAAAAAACCAAGCAAAGCTTGGCAAATTGAAATAATTTAACTAGCCATGACTGTGATATCATATCATTTAAATGCATCATAATACTATTTTCTATCAAATCTATAAAAAAAACTTGGTAATCAGAATAGTTCATTGAAGCATAAACCTTTCCACATTAAAGTACCAAGATAGCCCTCGCCCACGCTCACCCAATATTGTCAAATCATAATTTAAGTTTTACGTCGAGCATTCATTAACTTTACGATTGTTTATTTTCTTCGACAACGCATAAAAAGTTACACGACACACCTCACGCGCGGTCGCATCTTATAAAATTACCAAATTGAATATAAAAATGTCCGTTTATAATTTAAATTTATTGGCTAGTCTTCCCCTGGGGCGATGGTTGGGTGTTAAGCCTTTTTATTGTTGTAGGGATATTTGTTACCAATCACTGTTGTTTAGCTCATGCTGATATGTTAAGGTTAGAGTGGTGTATTAGAGGATCATGGTAAAATAGATCAATAGAGACCCAGTAGTTTCTTTGAACAATAAAGTACGAAGCTAAAATATAAATCGGTATAAACGTCGTATCTATCCGGCGCACACGCCGTAGCCTCCAAACTTACACACGCTTTCGACATGTGCCAGGGCGCTTCACGCCACCCCCCACCCACCGCGACGTCCTAAGCTGAGGACACTTCAGGAGGCAAGCCTCCTGAAGTGACCTCAACTTAGTCGCTTTATAACGGGAGAAGGCGCCTCACGACGCCTTCCCCAACCGTTCGGCAAGGCTGCAAAGGTCGCAGGACCGCAGCATATAGGATCCCTTAGAAAAAAAAAAAAAGTCATCGTTACCTTTTTTTCATTCATCGTTAGCTTTTTCGTTATTTTATTTCATACATCGAATAGCAATTTGTAACGTTATTATAATATTACAATCAATCATTAAACATAAATAAAAGGCAGAATGAGACAAAAAATAAAATATATAAAAGAATCTTAGCAATACTGTACGGTGATGTCATTCACTATAAATAAACCCATTATAAAAATGCTCTGAATACGTGTATAATTTGGGTCAGTTTAGGCTGTAGGTGTTGCCAGTTTTAGTATGGTATAAAATATTTTGATGGTTGTAGTTATATGGTTATGTAGAATCTCACACAATCCCATGTTTATTTGGCTCGTAATTTGATGATGATGATGATACGTATATATGTCAGGCGAGTTTGCAGTCAATATATAATTTAAAATCATAATTTTCATCAATAGAGCAACACCTGTGAACTCCCTCCCACGCTGTGACCCACGCGACCTACACGCATCCAAATAACTAGTTTATAGCTTATGCTAATTATTCACACGTGCATTTACCTACGCGTTGTGTTGGCAACACTGGCTGTCAAACAAAAATCTGTTATAACCCGCCTTAATAGAGATGAGACCTTCGTTTGGTGCTATAAGTGATTACGAGTGTACAGATGATTATTTGTACGCTATTTTGCTTAGTCTAATTCGGGTGATGTGATATATTTACTCTAGAGGTAATAGAACGTGCCAGTTGTTGATATTGTGAGCGTACTAGGTATATTTATATTTGGATTTAGCGGTCTTCCATGTAATAAGAAGACGTGAGCGAAATAAGTTGTGTGTTAGTAATAGTTTTCTTCGAATTCGAGCTTGTATTCGAAACTAGACCGCAGGAAGGAAAATGTCACAAGTGACTAAGAAATATAGAGATTTCGTTGCATGTTTGACATTTCGTAACTTAGTTTGTTTTAACTTGTTATTTGATAGTAACATTGGTAAATAATTAAGTACTTAAAATGAATTCAGGAATAAACATTTAAGAATTTCCTAATGATGTTGTCTTCCACCGTATTAACGTCGTTGTTGTTTATTTGTCGGAAATTTACGAAACTAGATTAATCACCGTAAGACCATAAATTATAAATGCATTTAATGTCAATAAACAGAAACATCAAAGATATTTCAAACATTATTTAATGCTAAGTTACATTTTGATTGATTTATACATCCCCATAACGTACCTAATTAATATATCATCTGGTAAAACAAGGAAAACACCGCAACTAGAATAAAAATTAAAATTAAAGGTTGCTATGAATAGAAATAGGTATCTTGAATCACACACTTATCTCAGAAAAGTTGTTAAACTAAGAGATGATCGGTTGATTTATATTTTTATAAATTACAACATATTACTCATGGTAGTGATCTCATTTCACAAGATTTCACACGGATGTTAAACATGTACCTATGACGCTATAAAAATGCAACATTGCTAAATAATAATGCAATCTAAGTTCATAAGTTAATGTATAGGGTAACGTAACGTACCTAGGGACATTTTCGACTACCCCAACTTTGAATGAAGCTATCGCAGCGTACAACTAAGATATTAATGTGAAATTTTGTTTATTCGGTAGGATATATAATGTATTATCACTAGTATTTGTGCTAAAGCTTTAGTGTGGCCAGATTTTATTAAATTAAGATAAAAGTAAAAAGGCTTGTTTTGACCCAAGGTACGTTACACGTTTGTACCTTGGGACACTGTTTCCTATAGCTTTGTACTATGGAAAATGCAAACTTCAAAATAACGCCTTATATCTCTGTTCTTATTGATTAACAGCATCTCCCTTCTGTCTAGTTTCACTCTGGCACTAATAAAAACAGAGATATAAGGCGTTATTTAGATGTTTGCATTTTCCATAGTACAAAGCCATAGGAAACAGTGTCCCAAGGTACAAATTTAATCGTGTCCCAAGGTACAAAAAAGCAATATTTAACCAAAATTTAAATATCTTTATTTTTAATTAAAAGGAATCTTTCAGATAATTGCCATGTCATAAAATTAAATAACTGAAAAGTTATACGTGACATCCATGTCTTTATTTTGAGCATGCCTCAATGAGATAAAGCAACACAAAAGACTATACAAAAGCTACTTTTGACTCCAAAAAACTTCATATTGTCTTCAACACACACTCGATGCTGGTATGATCACGAGACTCACTAGTTTTACCAAGCGAGTAAAATACTATACCTAGGGTAGAATTTTAATGTGTTTATTTAGCCGGTTTTTAAAATACAATCAATGTCCCGAGGTACAAGCGTCCCAAGGTACGTTACGTTACCCTACTCACTCACACCTGCTATCCATGGCAAAATGTACCTAAGTACAGTATTTATTATGTAAAAGGTGATATTATTATAGGTATAATTGGAGATCGTAATTATATTTTTTCGGTATTGGCATTTACGAGTAAGTATTCCACCGTCTATTGCCTGTGATCTATGGGCAGAAACAATAGAATAAATCTTGAGAAGACACTAATCTGATTGTGGACTGCTGGCATTTGATATCGTGCGTTATCGTGGTAATGTTATGTTTTATGGTTTCAGTTGTAATTGAAGCTGAACCAGCTTCAATCACAACTTAGCGTGTGCAAAATATCACGATTGTTTTGCTTTAAATAACCAAATATACCGGTAAATAGGTAAAACGTTACATCCCTAGTTACTATACTTACTCTGGATCGTTTCGACCGCTTCCAATAAAGGAGTTAGGCCTATGGTTTTAGGCCTAAGTCTACAAGTGGGCCTAGTTCGTCTTGATGGACCCCAACATTTATGCAAGCTTGTGCTGAGAGAGGGTGTCGGGTAAGTGGGCAACCCGACTGTCAGATGTTTTCATGCTGCCCGGCCTCTGACTTGGATTAACGACTCCTGCCAAAATAGCAACCGGGATCCACAGTTTAACGCCCAGAAAACAACCACTTAAAATCGGTCACCCATCTAATGACTGACTGATGTGTTGCATAATATCAATGATCAGACGATCATATGTTCTTTTCTTAGGTAGGAGTTAAAGCGAAGTGAATATATTGGGAACCGAGGTTTATAAATGAAAACTGTCCCAAAAAATTGTGCACTCAGAATACTACACGAATGACGAATGGAGTCGGAATCTCTCGAGCTAGTGTAGGCGGGCCCCTATTCTCACGGTTCAACGATAAACCCACCTATTATGGGCAGATCCACTTTTCCTTATTCATTACTACTGATTTACGTGGATTAGCGAGAATAAGCTATTTTCGTCGCACTTGTTGTGATTAGTATATTTAACTAAAGACATACGTATCCACCCACACCGCATACTGATAATTGAAGTCAAATAAAAAAAAAAATACAGAATTATATTGAATCTATATAATTATATTACTATGTATGTGATAAAAACCAAAATATTAAAATAGAGAGCAAAAAAAGTGTTGAAGATATGTGTTTTAATGAGATTTTTCTTATTCTTTTACACTTTTTATATTTATTTACACATCACATAAACACTGCAATTTATACGCTTCTGCTGTACCATCAAATCATAGCAGTGAAACTAAATGTGCAGTTAACGACTAAGCAAGCTCTTTTAAAAGCATTCGAAGTAGCGTATTAATTCTCATTACCTATGATTATTTAGCTTATACAAGCCCAGCCACACTTGAATTTCTAGTTAAACAAATGAGCCACACAAAACTCTCAGCATACAAATATCACACCTACAACAAGAACATAAAGCTTGGAATTCCTCGCTGAGTTTTATCGGCGGTAAACATAATTAAATTTTATGTCCACGTACAAATATCAAGGAGTGCTACTTCATTACACTGGTGTAGTACGAGATAATTTCATAGCATTACGGACCCATCATCGTACCTAGTTACATCTCACATTCGCTAATATAACTATAGTTTATAGAACACCAGCATTTTCCGCGAGCTTCGCTTCCTCTTAAAAGATTTTCCCGTAACAATTCCGTGATAAAAATAGCCTATGTGTTAATCCAGGGTGTCAGCTAACTCCATACCAAAAATTAAAATCGGTTCAGCCATTTTGACGTGTAGAAGTTACACACTCTCAAACTTTTATCTTTATGATATTAGTAGGATTGCGTATATTCTTTCGTATAGTATGAATGTAGGGCGGCCGGAACAATGACAAGTCATCGTGGCATCAATTATGTTGAGTAGGTACCTGAGTAAATGAGGTATGAAAAAAGCTTACTTATAAAATTTTATTAAATCCTAAATCTACAGTTTTTATTTTACATATTCATAGATAAGTAGAGACTAAACTGTTTGCGCTGTGGAAGGATAAATATCTGTTTTTCTGATTGCACATGACTGTGAATCTTGTTTTGATAAAAATATCATGAATATTTTGAGATAGTTACAACTAGGTATTTAAACCGATGTAAAGTCCTTTATCTACATAAGTGATATACCTACACATACTCGTATAAATCATGTAACATTACACAATTTCGTACTTTACCACATTTACATACTGCAAAGGTAATCTTTGTATCAGTGGGTCAAATGACATAAATCTGTTTTGAGCAAATTTAAGACCTTTTCGGTTCTCGTTAAGGTTGAAACTAGCGATTTATTGTGACGTCTCATTGTAAATTATATTTTTGTTTATGATCTTATTGCATTTTTATCGTTACTTAAGCATGTTATGTAAAATATTCGATTTATGGTTAATACGAACGTGTGCTTTCAACTGTTGAATTTTATTTCCCATATCGATATTAAGTAGGTGTAATACATTTAATTTGTAAATTATTTCACCTGTTAATGCCTAATTACCTATTCATAATATATATTAATTTGATTTTATATTTTGTTTCTAAGTATGTACTTTCTAAGTATTAAGAACAAGTACTATCTTCCCAGGATTTTATTTTATTTTGTTTCAACTTCGTCTTGTAAATATTGAAAACTATGTATGTTAGCTAAAACATTGAATATGTACTTATTGTTATATATTATTATTTTGCGAAACAACGCACGCGTCTCACGTACATCGATCTCCACCTTCACAGACACAAAACAAAAGTATTGCAAACCTTCCAAAACAAACTTTATATCCACAAGAATAAGAGTTGAAAAGAAACCTAAAGCTCAAATGCCTGTTTAAACCCAACGAGAGCAGATGCTGTTCAATTAAGACAACCTAACTCTATTACATATTAAACGTTGTCTTCAAAGCTGCTCCTTTTTTCGAAGGATCAAGTTTCATTATTGCTTGGCGAGGCAGCACGCTTAAATTGTCCGGAAGGGTATCTGTAACACCGATCCGCACCCATAAGGAAACCGACTTATCTGAAATTTCTAATCTCGCTCTGAGTCAGATGCTTATGCGTTTGCAGAATTATCTCAAGTTTCCAAGCAATTGCGCGGGATTTACGCAGTTTTAAGAGATGCTTTGTTAACCGTAAATTTTTATTGTCAGGCCTATCTGATGCTACAATTTCGTAAATTGCCCGCAGACGCGCGCGGGTCATACAAATATGGCGCCCCAACAAATTGCGTGGACGCGCACAACTTGAAAACATATTCCAATTAAAATCGTGATAATATCCGTTTGCAATATTGTCGTGATACAGAAATGTAATTAGGTATAATCCAAAAAAAAAATAAGCTTAATCTTTATTTACTGCAAAAAAGTATCCACAAACCAAACCGAAAGGAATCTGTAACAACGTCACATAATTTACGCTTTTGTATGAGTTTAATTGAGTAAGAAGAGGGCCGAGACGCCGCACAGCAGGTCGGCATTACGATTTATTTAATATTCAAGAAAATCCCCATTTCTTATGTCAAAATCGGCCATATTTCTGTAATATTAAGTGTGAGATATAACCTTCTACTTTATGACACAGATTTTAATACATCCCACATACTTTACGATGACTACTTGAAAAATGTTGCTTTTAATTCAAAATACTGTCGATTTCAAAACTGGTGAACCTGAATTGATTGTTTCCAAGAGAAAACAGTTTAACCGTTTCATCGATAAATTGCTATTCCTTATGCGATTTTGCCAAAAACTTTTTCCATATTTTACTCAAAGTTATTAGTAACACGAAATTGGAAATGTCAGTTTAGCATACGATAATTGTGCGCCCTCTGAATCTCGGTCCGGCCAAATTCCAATTTTCATGTCATTACAGTAATGTCTTTTATAACCTTTTGGCCCGACATTTCATATTGTAATTAATTGAAGTACGTAACTAAATGTGTTTTTTTTTTCATTGTTCCAGTCGTTCTTCGGGCGCACTTACAACAACCTGTCGTCGATATCGGAGTGCAAGAACAACGGTGAATGCGTCATTAATAAGAAGAATAGAACGGCTTGCAAGGCGTGTCGGCTACGGAAATGCCTGCTGGTCGGTATGTCCAAGTCTGGCTCGAGATACGGGAGGAGATCCAACTGGTTCAAGATCCACTGCTTACTGCAGGAGCAGCAACAACACCACATGCAGCACATTCAGACGAGTAAGTCACCGCCTGCATTCAACCCCGCCATGAATCCTTCGTTCATACCGACAAATCTGCTCCCAGCGGCAGCCCTGGCGGAATACTACAAGCACAACGAAAAAAACCCATTCACTGAAGACGTGACGAGGCAAAGCGTGTCTCCGTCCGACTCTGGAGCATCATCAGCTGACCCTGAGGACGACAACAGCTCCCGAAGTACCAGTGGCCTCAGCATATTCCGATCAGCGTCTTCACCGTGCAGTGAAAAGGACGTGCGGTTACATGCCATTAGGAATTCCTCCTCAAAGGACACAAGAAAAAGAAAGTCTTCGGCCGTGTCTATTAACTTACCGACTTCTCCGTTTAGAAGCGGATCGTCCACTCCTAGTTTCTCGCCGAGAAGCGGTACGTTTATCCCGGCCTTGAACATACGGCCGGTACCACCTGGTATAACGTCCACGTGGCAAAACCGCAACGGTGGCGATTCTATCCTGCACTCTCCTGCGGCGGGTGGTGTGGCCATAGAGCAGGACCAGCCTATTGATCTTTCTTTCAAATCTACTGCTGTACTCTTTAGAAGCCCTAAGAATGAGCCGAGTGACTCGGAGCCAGAACTCAGCATCGACTTGAATGATGAAGGCAAAGATATTTTGAAGAACCCTCTGGACCTTTCTTTGGTCCCGAAAAGAACTGAACAACTTCCTTTGACTGGATGAGATAGTAATCTTAGTAATAGTTAACCTACAACCGTGAGTCAATTTCGCCATGTGTCTTCTTGTTCCATTAGCGTTAGTTAGTTGAATATAATTATTTCGTTTAAAAATACTCTGCCATACAGTATTTTAAGGTCCTGTACATTCCTTCTTTCTTAAGTTTACCTGAATTAATGCTACCATATTTAATATGTTCTAGTGTAGATAGATTTCTTATAGGTATTTAAGAGTTAAGTATTAAAAATGCCAGTTCGTGAAATGTATGCCAGTGTTTTGATTTACCAATTTAGTTAATACCTATAAAGGTGGGATATAGGCCAGTGAAACGAAGCTCAAAATTGAAATGTACAAATTTGATGTATGTTTTGATAAAGTGATTTGTTTAAATTTTGTTGTTTTAAGTATTTATTGTATTAGTTTTAATTTAGGGTTTGTATTCAGTCAGTAATTAGGAGAATTATGATTTTTGTGTAATTATTTAGTTTTTTCTCGAATGTGTGTGTTAACTGTTTTGTTACTTGTTTCATTTGTTGCAGATTTTACATTTCTTTTTAATTGTATATAATTATTATTTAAATCTGAGTACAGTCTTATTTCTAATACTCAAACTACCTAAGTAATTCCACTTTCCTGACTATTTCTGTATAAGTTTAACGTCAGTCATTCCAGCTCAAAATTCCATCACAAAGTACTAATTACAGCGAATATTGTTATCAGTTTTATAAGATAATGTTTTATTTGTTTACATTTTTTTACGTTAAAATATTAAAAATTAATATATTGAAGAAACATTTAATAAATGCGAGTGTCTTATATTTGTTTGTAAATTTTATTTTACTTACCTACTGTTAAGGATAATCTTAAGAACATGTGTCCATAGCCACTAAAGGCCAGAAGCAAACAGTAGTTCTCTCATCTCAATGCTATAGATTTGTCACTGACTGTCGAGTTCTCAAAATACACCTTATGAATAATAAATAACCTCAAATTTGTTTACTGACGTACAAGAAGACTAGTAAGTAATAAGGTATTAACTACCGTTCTTCAAAAATGTAAGTCACCATGTGACCAGTTGTGACTACACAGAACAAGAATCTCTGTCAAAGAAGAATCTCTATGATTTTTTTTACAAAAAAATAATAATAAACATGAAGTTTGGTAGATGCTATATCTATATGACATAGCGTTATTCATTTTCGTAGTGTCGCCTATATATATATATATATACAGGTCTCGACTTCAAGACCTTGACGTGAAACGCCACTCTCGGAAGACACGCCCTAAGCCCTCCTACAACTATACATACAACAGGATGGGACAGCTCTACTGTGCTCAGTGTGACAGGGTGTTCAAGACGAAGTTCGGACTTGCCAGCCACATAAGAGCACATAACAGAGTGTAGCAAGAGTCGCTGTTGTCGGATACGACGAAGAGGACATCATCATCATATATATATATATATATATAAAAATATATATATATATATATATATATATTATATATTTTAGACGTATATTTATGTTATTTAATACTGTAATTTTGTTCATTTACGAATTATTTAGTTAGGTAGAGCGTCATACTTTGCAGTGTTGAAAATAATTAGTGGCAGAGCCAAAACAACATCATAATAAATGTGCCTACAAAAAGAGGGCCTGCCGAGAAATGGAAATAACACGGACCATAACGGAATTAATTGGTATTATTAGCAGAGAAATTCTGTTCCAATTCTGACACAATGCAGGCAGCGACAAAACATAAAAATTACTACGGACGTATTCAGGCTCTGTAGCATGGGGCGCTATTAAGACGTGGCAAGAGTTCTCCGTCCTCTCGCTCTTGAGGCTGTGCGATGTGAGTGAGCGCGATGTAAAACTCTTGTCACGTCTTAAATGCACCCCGTACTAGCTCTTCTGGAGGCAGGACGTATTCGCGAGCTTGTTTTGAAAATGAGTGTCGGATTCAAAATGTATAGAATTTGACACTAATTAGTGTCAATCTAGTAATGAATTGTTATATTTTATTTTGTTTTAACTTAGCGATTGGGCCCCAGTGAGAATCAGACCCCTTAGCGTGAATTTTCATCGTGAACGTGAAGTAGAATTCATCGAGTAATTTTGTATAAAAATGTGAACAGCGCCCCTGGCGGTCGGTAGCAGAACTAAAATTTCCCTACAAATTTCACGTCACGTTCACGATGAAAATTAAGCTAAGGGGTCAGATTTTATTTCTCCTTTATTTCCCTATGATCCATGGTGTTCGTTGTTTTGTGAGTGTTAGCCCGTTATATAACTAAAGTAAGTATCGATTTTATTTTCATCATAGTGTGCATTAAAAATAGGTTGCTCTTACTTGTCAAGTCCTGAATACGTCTCGGTGGAAAATATTATATAAACTTGTTCAATTAACTACGATATTTTTGGTTATGTCGCAGTGCGAAGTAACAAATCATATTTTTTTAAACGTCCAGTAGACAACTAGTCATTTCAGAGTATTGAAAGTTTTGTAAAATTTTAAGTAAAATATATTTCGGCGTTTTTAAATTTTCTAATACAGTACATTATTGCAATAAAAATTATTAAACGAGTATTATGGGTAAAGTATATGGTACAAACTCTAAAGTGACAAATTTCAATCTTTTTTTATACCAAAATAGTTTATTTAAAAAAAATATTGTTAACTATACTTTTAAAAGTAAATTATAACATATGAAAAAACTACGTTGACAAGCTACAATGAATACCCTATAATGACATTGTAGATAAATTAGCTTTCAACAAAAAAATGCCGAAACAGTTCACCACATTTATCCTGCGGCTCTGGGTAAGCGGATAATAAATATCTTAAAACATACGTATTAAGATGGTATATCGATGTATGTACGAGTACGAGACTCAGGCGTTGGAAGCGGCGAAAGAAAGAAAGAAATGTAGCTCGTTAGTGTAAGAATGAATGTTTTACATTATTGCGCAAACTTGGACAGTTGGAGACAAAAGCGTAGGTGTAGTGTTTTGTAAAAAAAACTTTTGGTTTTGACTTATTAGATCAATGTGGTTAGAAAATAAAATAGGAAGCAAAAGAACAAATTGTTGCAGAAATAACGTAACAATATTGGCCTTTGAAATTTTTTTCTCCACAAAATGGATGATTATAAAAATTTTGTCTGTTCTTCATTTATTTTTGATCCTATAAGCCAAAATTAACTTATTAATAAATCGTGCTATATGAATACGACTCTGCTTCTTTTCACATTATATGTACTGTTACGATACAATCATAGAAAATTACAAACAAACATACACACAATTTTCGCAGGGACTGTACGCCTAAAAAGTCCAGTTTACTCACCCGATTTAACGAGAAAGATATCGGCCTAATTGAGATTGCACCTTTCGTCGGCGACAGCCAAAAAATCTCATCATTATCTCCATAGATGGCGCTGATTTATTAAGTCCTCACTGTAATAGACAGCGTCGAAACCAGGGCAGTGTAATGAGCCGACGAAACGTTTTTGTCATCAATTATACTTGTGGTAAGTATCTGATTTTAAGGCATTATTAATTTAAGAATGTGATATTTTACGTTGAACCAGTAAGGGTTATAATTAAATTACGAGGGTTACATTCTGCTTCTATGATTTTAAATTTAAAACCTTTAAGTTTTTAGAGTAAATTAATACATAATAAATAATAAGGATAAGTACACACAATACACAGTAAGTTCTTCGATAGATGTAGTAAGCTTATCACTTCTGCAAAAAACAGACACCTGAAAGGCTATTTAAAAAAAACACTTTTTACTAAGGGGACAAGCGTTCTTGTAACTATTGAAACAATAGTGAGGCTAATTTAATGAGTATTTTTATTATTAATACGAGTAGGAAATTGAGGCATCAATAACATCGGATTAGCTGTATAGCGGTGATTCCGGTGATTAGCAAAATGTCAGTGCTATAATTAACTAAATGAAATGTATGTTTTTACTTTCAAAATTGGTTTCTAATTAAAATTTAAATTAGATATCGTCAACAGTCCTCTAAGGAGTTGATGAATTAGTATGTACCGTATGATAAAAGACTCAGGTTACAATTAAAAAAACGCAATTTTATGTTTGGTAGTATTAGCATTATTAGCACCATACCATAACTAATAAGTAAAGACAGGGTCAGAAATAAAGTTTTTTTTCGCAAACTGACATTTTTCGTTTAGACTACAAACATACGCGAGACGTGAATTAATACAGTTTTACGGTTCCATGATGGTCACTGTGTTTGCAATATGAGAATCTGGCTTCTTGACGTTAATACAAAGGAATATTTAATTACTTCTCTATGTTATAATTTATAATCTAAGTTAGGTACCTATATGTTATTCAAGTTATAATTACTCCAATTTTTGATCTGTCGTTTCGAAAACTCTACACAACACAAAAAAAAAACACGGAAGGTCAGTGACTCTCCAAATAAGTAAAATGCGTACAAACTCATCTCAACACATGAATCATGCTGAGTTGGAACCGTTTACAGAATCGGACCGTGACCAACGAATACCAATAAATAAGGTTTTTTATCTTTAATTTGTCACTGACTTATTTAGCAATTTGTATCACAAACGTTTGGTAAAAAAAACAGTTCCGAGACGCATTGGTCTTTGCATGCATAAATTGATTCGAATATAACTCGTGATAAAATAAAGTAAAAAACCTATAATAACCTTATAAGATAAGTAAGTATTAGGGATACTTATTAAAACTGCCCTGCTTCTGTGTGGCATCTCCTGTCTACCCGCCTGCCAAGCGTGGAGATTACCCCTTATTCATAGAAATGTTATAGGACGTTTTAGCTATCTAACTGTTTTGACCCTCTCTGTCAAAGAACAATTTGTGCTGAGTTAGACAGGGACAAAACAGTTAAATAGCTAAAACATCCTAAAACTTTCCTATGAATAAGGGGGTATGGCAACAGCCCTACAATCTTGGAGGAGGCTACGGATTGCATCGCCGTTCTACAATGACTACAGAGAGCGCCCGTCTCTTGAGTCGCTTTCGATGCACTCAAAATATCTCAGCACTTGCAGTCAAATCGCGAGTCCCATCGGCGCCGGCGCAGGGAAGGCTATCTCCATCGCAACGCCACCTAGTGGAGGACGACTTATCTGCCGAGATTTATTCAGGCTTAAGGTGAAGTGTGGCCAACTAGCGCCGCCAATTGAAAAAAAAAAACATGACTTCCATTTGAAAGATTTTTTCCCAAAACTTTCATGCTAATTCTATTTTTAGAGCCTACTTCCCAATACTCAGTAACCAAGAATATTGCCAAGATCTATCTATATTTATTGAAATACATGTGGATGTTTATTTTACACCAACGAGCAGAGAAACAGTTCCACTTACAATATTCCGACACTAAATAACCTATTTTTTTTTAAACTTTCAATAGGAAATTTGAACAATATGTTCACGTTTTTTGTTTTTGATTTTTGTCTTAAATGTACTTACCTCATTATTGCACACAGCTTAATTAAGCTAGCCTTTTCCGCTTAGGAAAATGTGTTTTTCTTACTGGAACTTTTTCATTGCGTGTGTGTGTATTTTTAAACATTGTGTTCTATTTGTACACTTAACGAAGAGTTTAATAAAGTAGTTCGCCTTAACAGGGTAAACAAAACATGCAAACTTGGACTAATTTTGTTTGTACCTCCGCTAATTGTGCGTTGCCTACCAACACAGTAGATACAAAAGGTTATCGGGCTAGCGCCTATGGTGTGGGGTTCGGCGTTATTAGGAAAGTCTAGGCCTTATCGATCGTTGAATATGTATGTGTTTGCTCAATATTTTGTTTAGGTTACTACTTAGTTTGGTGGTATTAAAAAAAAATAATCTTGGACTATGTTATGTACAAAAAAAAACGGTATCAAAATATATACAGAGTGTTGCAAAAAGGGTATACTAAGCCGAAACCTACATGTGCAGCATGGTATATAAGCCCGAAACTGAAATCAGGTTTTCAAAATTCGCGAAAAAAAAAACATTCTCCATAGTAAAAAGTCACATGACCAACAAAGTTTCTATGGAAAATGTTTTTTTTTTCGCCAATTTTGAAATTCTGATATCAGTTTCGGGCTTAGATATACCATGCTGCACATGTAGGTTTCGGCTTAGTGTACCCTTTTTGCAACATCCTGTATATTAAAGCTATCTTTTCATCATTATCCTTGGTTTTATTTATTTCAATGACCTTTTAGTCCGGATTAAATCTTTAGTAGATATCATCGACACCGTATTTGGAGATTTAGTGTGGCTTAGTTATTTTAATTGGATGAACTATTTTGATAAGAATCAAGATGGCTTACATTCTTCGAGCACTTCATTTCATTTGAATATTTATCGTAGTTAAACAAAATTTGGTAGCTGTAATACATAGGTATATAAATAATATATATATAAATAATATATATTTGGAAACAAATTAGTATATATTTATAATGGTACTTCATATTATATATTAAGAATAACATTTCATTTTGAAACCAAAAAGGTGTGTTGGTTTACATTTAGCTTACAAGGAAGTAATATTGGTATACAAAATAAATATAAAAATCTATCAGTGATCGAGGGAAATCCCTTTAAAGTCCATACGAGGATAGCTCGGAAACGCTAGTCTTAGGCCCTGTTTCACAATTTTTGGTTAGTGGCTACCTGTGAGATAAAATACATGCTGTCACTCTCTGTTATTATTTTTTGACAGTGACAGCATGTATTTTATCTCACAGGTATCCACTAACCAGACATTGTGAAATAGGGCCTTAATATACCAAACATTACTCTACATCTCCGTTCACTACAGGTTCTATAAAGATGTAAAGACATGTAATTAAGACGAAAGTCGTCAACATTATAATATTATGTTCATTATAGCTTGACTGATGAACTGGGCTTTTGAAGCGGTGAGTTGACTCGCCTTTGATAATGAGGTTATGTTATGTTGTCAGTAATAGTAAAAGATACATGATCGATGGTATAAGCTGAACTTTATTCTCCAAGTAAGTAAGAAAAGGATTGAGGATATATACACTCGCGTTGCAGTGACATAGCACAAAATTACTCCTAAAAGGAAAAAGCTGGCTTAATGTATTTATTGTCTGCAATTTAAAGTAAATAATCGCATTTATACATAGTTTCCTACGTACTATTTTCATTAAATACTAAATAAATTATCTAAAACGTAAAAGTAAGTTTATTTTCATAGCAAAGCCTGTGTTAACATTACCCTTTGTTGGCCACCGCTCCTGTGCTACGGATCTGGTGTCACCAACAATTTTTGTTCTAGATATCTAAAGAAGATTACATTTAAACAAACTAGATACTAACAGCAGACAGCAGTGATAGTATACCAAACTAGCAGCGATAATTTATGGCTCTCCTTGGGAATACAGGAGAAAAGGTATCTAGTCAGATGATAAACTAAAATTTTATTAAAAAGTTATTTTTCTTTGGTATAGTAGTTTTTAGTTTATTTCTCTTAAATTAGATTTAAATATGAAGCACAATTTGAACCTAATTAATATAATAATCTAAAGAAATTTTATCGACTACTTTATCAATGTACCTATGTTTTTGGATATAATAATTGTGTAGATATAAAAGAAAACTCTACATCCCCGTTGATGTCTAATGTATGGAAATAGATTCTCAATGCAAGAATAAATAAGATAAGATTAGTTTTTTACTATCAAAATACGTATTCTCATAAAATATATATTTTTAGTGGTTGTGTACCCCTGAAGATTTCGCGCACGCCTCACGTCGTGCCCGCCGACTTAATTTTCACGGGAATCGAACCTCGGCCGATATTGCCTCGGACCATGCGCAACTGATCAGCTTATAAAATAGTATATTTTGTATATTTTACATCTTTCCTATGAGAATAAATAGTTTAGTATTATATGTATACTCTGCGGGGGTGTAATTACCAGCACATAGTGAACATGGCTCTCTCGAATGGAAATCTTTGTACAAATCATCACCAAACCGCAGGTCTAAACTGCATTCCTAAAAGTATAAACTTCCTAAAAATAGCTATATTAGTAATTTGCAATCGTTTATTTTTACTTAAAAGAAAAAATATACTTTAATTTAAATTGCTTTCAAAAAGTACACAGACTAAGTATGTACACGTACCTATTACATACAATAAAAACAAAAAACCCGACTGCACGCTAAAAAGATGAAAACAAGCCCCAATGTTAATGGAAAGTATCGCAGGCCGGTAGGGTAGGGTATCCTTTTTACCCGACCGCCGAAGGAGGAGGGTAAAAAAAAGGAGTCGTATAAGAAGAGCCCAGCTCTTGCGCGGGCGCACGCAAGCAGTAGCCGGTGACTTCCTACTGGAATTACCCGCAGTTTGCTCCAATTCCTGAACAAACCTCGCGCGCTCTGTTTGATGATGTTATTGATAGTGTTGTTGGTCAATATCGATTTTATATCGATAGATGAAGAATCGCGTCGTTTTGTACGAATGTAAACTCCTTAGTGTCGATAATATTTGGCGCTGAAAAATAATTTTATTATATGAAAAGCAATAAGATACAAAACTATCTACTAACTAACTATGGTTTTGGGGTAAGTAATACGAGGTATAAAAACGAATAGACAATAACATTGACAAGGTATACGCCCATATTATATAAATTTATTAAGTATAACGTTCACTGTGTATAACAAACGGAAGGTATAATTACTAAATGGGAACACCCAAATATTCCGAAAAACTTTTTTCCGAATTTGATAACACCGAATATGTAATTTACGAAATATTGCAATACCGATTTTTAAAAATATCGAATTATAAAAATTACGATAATTATAATTTCGAATATTATAATCACGAATATTGTTATTACGATTATTAAATATACGAACGTAAAAAAATACGAATACTTTAATATACGAAAAATAAAATACCGATTTATTAAAATCACGAAAAATTAAAATCCCGATCGGAAATATGATAATTCGTGATTTTGACAAAAATTCATCATATAATATGCCATTTATTTCCAAACTAAAGTGACTTAAGTATTAATTTTGTATAGTTTTACATTTTACAATTTAAAATTCTATATAAAAATTTTATCAATTAGCTTAAATTCATTATGATGCATTATTAATTATTAATTTTACTAAATTGATTACATTTGACAAAAATACATAAACGTATTTAAAACTTCAGAACCAAAACCAAAAGATAGGTGCGACGACGAGCAAAGCAAGGAGGAGCGTGTTAGGTGCACATAGATATCGAAAAACAAAGCGGAGCGCAGCGAAGCGGAGCGGAGCGTTTCAAATATAGAGTAAAAATTTTGTTATACGGTAAAATATTTGTAGTATTTGTTGTTAAGTTACAGAACAAAGCAATACAATTGCACGGATTTTTACGGTGGTTAACCTTAAAAAGCTTAGGACCCAAACCTAAAGATAGGTGCGACGACGAGCAAAGCGAGGAGGAGCGTGTTAGGTGCACATAGATATCGAAAAACAAAGCGGAGCGCAGCGAAGCGGAGCGGAGCGTTTCATATAATACAGCTTAAAAAATATTGTTTGTATACGGATTATGCTGTTAATAAACATACTCGTACTATTCCTAATATATGACTATTTCTTGTTCACTAAAAACATTCGAGAATTTGTATTTTCGGAATATTAAAAATTCGGAATTCGTAATTTTAACAATTCGATATAATAAATAATCGTACTTTTGAAACATCGAAATTATAATATTCGGAAATATGACTTTCGTCATTTTAATTAATCTGTGGTTTAAAATTTCGTTTATTATACTATTCGTGATTTTCGCTATTCGGAAACTTAAAATTCGGGTTTGTGAATTATTCGGAACTATGAAATTCGTAATTATGAAAATCGTTATTTTCATATTCGTAAAAAAGTAATTCGAAATTCTGTAGTGTACCCTTACTAAATACATAATTTCGTAAAGGATAACGTTCAAAAAGTATAATTTCAATTGATATATCGATTAAATTTATAACGTTCATAATATATAACGTTTATAACATATATTATTCGACAGATATAATAGCATTATGTATAATGAACAAAAAAAAATTATTATTGCAGCTATGTTGGGAGACGCTCCACTCCGCTCCGCGTCGCTGCGCTCCGCTTTGCTTTTAACGATCATGTGCACCTAACACGCTCCTCCTCGCTTTGCTCGTCGTCGCACCTATCTTTAGGTTTTGGTACTATGTTCCTGGACTTTGCATGTGTGTAAGAAAGTGAAATCCGAAGGAATCTTGATGTTCAATCACAAAATTCACTTTGTTTATAAATACCTAATAGTGAAAAAATATAATTCCTTAGGGCATATGGTGGTATTTAACCGACATTTCCCAAGTGTACTTATATCTATTCCAATAATTTTGACCGCTCCAAATAACAATGGCACAATACAATCAATGTACGTGTGAGTGGATTAATTCCAATCTACTAACATACAAATATTAAATGTATCTGAATATTCAATTTCTTGTTGTAAAGATAGGGTTTATTTTATGTCAATATATTTCAAAATTATCGATTTTTAGCAGCACTAGTTATTGAGGAGCAGAGGTTATGGATGCTTATGCGGAAGTATGCTAGAGTTTATTAGATCGTGACCGTGATATATTAACTTTGAATCACCTAGGAAGGTATTTATAATTTTAGTTTAATTTAAAACCCTGTACTAAATTTATTATAACTTAAGTCGACCATATGTATTATAAACACTATAATAAATTATTATCCTTGCCAGAATAATATGTATTTATTATATATTATATATTTAAAAGTATGTATATATTTAAGTATATAAGTATGTTGTATGTAGTTTATATTACATTTTACTAGGTATAGATTAGGTTTGAATTTTTATATAATATTTTTCTTTTTCTTGTATTAAAGTATTTTTGTATTTTTTTGCACTTGTCCCTTTTCTTTTGTATAATTTCTCTCCTCCGAGGTTATCTGGAAGAAATTACTCATGGTAATAAGGCCGCCATTTGTACCGTCTATGTTGTGCATATTCTATTGTAATTTCTGTGTTTGTGTGCAATAAAGAATTATCTATCTATCTATCTATATTTTTGTTACGTTTGTGCAATCATAAAGCAAATACTTACTGAAATCCAATTTAATTATAGAAAACAAGCTACCTTTATTATGCCAAATAAGAAAGAAAGAAAGAAACACGCACTCACGCCTTGTACTAATGTACTCCCTTGCGGGGTAGGCAGAGGTGCATTGCTGCACCCACTTTTCGCCAGAGTGTTATGTTAGTCCCAATGTAATAGGGGGCGGGCCTATTGCCATTTTACGGGCACATCCAAGACCTGAGAACAAATATCTGTGTTTAAACAAATATCTGCCCCAGCCGGGAATCGAACCCGGGACCATCGGGTCAGTAGTCAGGGTCACTAACCACTACGCCATTCGGTCGTCAAATAATGCAGAATAATTTAATATTAGTGGAAACACAAAATATTTAATATTGCATTAGCAACCCTTTAGTTCAATCAATGATTAGTCCTTATACAATTAAAGACCATCGGGAAAAGTGCCACCATAATGTATGATAATAAATGAAAGGTACCTTTATACGATGTTGATGACATTACCCAATAAACTTATCAGCGGTCCATCGGTAGTTGGGAGATCTCAATAATACTCATTCGTCATGGAGGATCCGCGAACAATGCCGAAATTTCATGTTCACCATATCATATCCGTCTGCGCTATCACACGTGCCCATCTGCTACCGCTCGTTAAGGGTTTAACAAGAACACAGTGTATGGGAGAAGTGAATTGCTAGAAGTAAAATGAAAAAGTTTAACTCACTCGTCACTGGAACTTTTCTATAGCTCGTGGGTGTATCAAGTTACGTACTACGTAGGTATATCTACTAAGTTTTTAACTATTACCTGCATCATTGTCAGTGAGTGTATCATTGAATTTTGAGTGTATTTTTCTCTTCGGATTCACATCAATTAATCACAGATGCAATTACCATTATACTTACGATTTTAAACTTCAAGTATGAAGTTGCAATAAATAGTAATTGCTCGGTTCTATAGTGTCACAAATTTACATTTCACCTGTCCCCCTTGGGTCAAGTTTTCATATAGTTTGGACCAATGCCTGTGCCGTAAGTCAGACAAAGTTAATCACTGCAAATATACTTACATTTTATCACGTATACAGGATGTCCCAAAAGGTAACGTAGCTGAGAAGGAGGGTGATAGGATTGCTGGTCAAAATCACCCCCCTTTCCTAGCTACTTATTATTTTGGGAAAAACTGTATAAACTCACTCATCACCTTTAATTTGTTGTCCACTGAGTTCTACTTTATCTGATGACGGTGGCTCATCAATTTTGCTTGCCAACTGTGACAGGAAGCCAGGTATGATGAAGGTTGGAGGTTACCTCCGCTGAAGCATTCGCTTTATTTATTAAGCCTTATTAGAGTTGCGTAATGTCTGCCGCTGACAATATCTCTACTACCTGCGCCTGTGCAAGTTACTTTATTCAAACAAAGTTACATGTGAAACTCAGAAGTATTATGTTGGCTATGATTTAACTGAGGGTCAAATTAATGATAAAATGTTGAATTTCATGAAAAGGACAGATCAATATTGGTATTTACAAATAGATTTAACGACAAATATTATATTTTTACGTACTTAATTTTTATGTATGTGTGAAATGCATTATCTTTCTTTCTTGTTTTTTTTTTCATCATGTTGTATGTCATACGATCTGAAAGTCCCCTGTCTTCACAAAAGTAGCCACAGGTGACTACAACTTACAACAAAACTTTTGTACCTTTTTAAAGTTTGAATGATTGAATAAGCAGTTAGTGAGTGTGACATGTGAATCGCATCGCATCGCTTACTCTACCTCTATACGTTTTGTACTGCTATTAACTTAACAGTACTAGTTTTACACCATAGTCTAGTACTTACACCATGCTCTATAGGTACTGCGAAATTCCACAAGCACTAGTTTACTCCGCTGGAGAATTTATGACATCCCATAGTCCATATCGCTTTTATGAGCTGAACGTGTCATGTCATACTATAAAGACGAACAATTTATACACACACAGGTGGTAGTTGCTTTGTAACATCAGTAAATTATACAGATTTTACGCCGATAGTAATTCTAACAGGTGCTTAAAATGTGACACGATAGAATATATTATATTTATGCCCTGTTTAACCCATAATATTTACTATGCAGGGACATATAATATGTTCTTAACATATTGGTTTTAATAAGATTGATATTTATATTTCACACCAAAATATGTATATAAAAAGTCCAATAATAATGTTTTTGACTAGGGGATAATATAATAATATCATTATAATATGACGTTACTATAGTAGCTTGTAAAGTAAATTTTAAAGAGAAGATTCAGGGTTTTGTAATTTTTTCAATATTTAAAATTATTATTTTTGGAATTTAACGGGGAGTGAATTGGTGGCCTGGCTGAGCAATTAAACGAATTTAATGCAATTATTTTCACTTTTGCCACTCAGGATAATAGCAAACACAGCCAATAAAATCCCTTTCCCTATAAGGACTGGTACAGGAATTAACTTTTAAGGAATAACGAGCTTAAAAAAACCAGACGGTCGATCCAGATTCCACATTTACAAATTGACTCAAATAAGCCGACAAAATGCGCGGTAAAAAGGCAAATCATCGGGTAATTAGCTGATTAATTGTTTAATTAATTGTGCAGTTTGGGCCGACATTGCGGGTTGAGTGTGGACAAGTTTTTATCTTTGTGGCGTCGCTTTTTGGCCGAGCGTAACTGTACCGCTGATTCTTTGGTAACAGTCCCCTGCAAATTGCTTGGTAACTCGAAGAAACACTTGATAATGTCCTCTACTGAGATGGAATAAAGTTTACAGATGGTTGAACAAGTTTATAGTTGAAGTGTAAGTGAATATGAACGCTTGTTCTCGCCCTTTATCTCGCGAGAATTTGTCGGATTCGACACTTTTGGTACAACATGTTTTATGTGCAACTTGTTCGGGTTTCGCAATATTTGGCGGTGAGGTTTAAATTGAACATAATGCTGGTTTTTTTGTTAAGTTTCAGTGGATTTTTGTGCTCAGTAGAAGTAACCTAATTTAATTATTATCAAATTTTTAACTCTTTTGAATTTATTAATTTACAAACGACTAAGCTGAATTCCGAATGAACTAGTTCACTATTTATTATATGAACTGAAAATTTTACATAAAAGGTAATTTCTAGAACCCAACAAATGTTGCTGTCATGAGAAATGTACACTAAACTATAACAGAATACATTTTCAGTACATACCAAAAAAATAAGTAGATGACACAAGATTAATATTGACTGGTACTATCAAGGACATATCAGATATAAACACATAAATTTATGGTAATAATATCTTAACTTTTGAATCATCATCAGCCAATAATTATCCACTGCTGGACATAGGCCTCACCCAAGGAGCGCCACAACATTCGGTCCTCAGCCTTCCTCTTCCAACCACTACCGGCTACCCGCCTAAGGTCCTCAGTCCAGCGGGCAGGAGGGCGTCCCACGATATTTTTTTTGACTGCGATCAATAGCAGGGCTATACAGGGTGATGCAACACCAAACAAATTCTAACAATATGGATTTTTGTACCGGCGGCACGCAAAAAACTGATCCAAGGTGTCGATTTTCAGCAAATTTATAAAAGTGTCAATATCTCGAAAATTATCGAGTTTTTACTAAGGTGATATTGTGATATTCTGGCCTCTCATGAGCTGACCTATCAGCCCTTTAAGGGATGACGTTGACTTTTGGAACACCCTGTATAATTAAATATGAATAATAATGTTATGTACTCGCGTGTCGTAATAATTTGAGGACATAGTTTCATCACATTGCAGCTTCAACCCCGATGTCACTTCCCACGCAAATTTTTAGTCCTGCATATGCTTTGTTGTCAAAGAAATAGAGCTTACAATCGCATGACTAAAAGTTTTTATATGTGCCCATCATAACTCAGAGCAAAATGCTACTTACAAGCTTTAAGGCTGTGTCATATTTGTAAGCTGCATAAATTCCATCTTCTTTGAAAGCGCTTCAAAATTACGAACAAAATAAATAAACATTCCTCATAGTTCTAAAGTTGACAATAATATAGGTAAAACCATATTATTTAATTTCCGATGAGCAATAGTATTAATTATTAAAAATTACCATTTACAAATTACTTGAGCTATATACCCAGAATAAATCAGTATTTTCATGTGACGGAAATAAACTAATGGAACTGAAATTTTAGTAATAAGAGGTGAAAGCACACTATACGTATAAAACATGACCTTTCTACTTAAATATTAATTTTACTTAGTTTCATTACTTAAACATTTTTGTACTGAAATCAGATGAAAAATCAGTTTCCCAACTTACGCAGAACAAAAAATTGGAGCACGCGGCTTGCATCGCGGCGCGCCTCACGAGAATTAATTCGCGATTGGTTGACTCAACCGCTTGACTTATCTCAATTTCGCCAAAAAAAATTATTCTTGCTTGGAAAATCTGGAGTACAGTACTTATATGTAGTACTCTATGCATGTGTGTTTTAAGTTAAATAATACAGTGCACTTATCTTGTGGTAGCTTCATTGTTATAGTAAAAAGAAGATGAGTAAAATTTTCCATGTACAAAACCTATTTAACCGCCCAATTTTCCTAAATTACAGGTTATAGCCGAAAACCTGCCCTCACAGTGGGCCGCGCCCATATTTGGCCGGCGATCGGGCGGCCGGCATAAATGATTCAAAATTGTTTCCGCAAGCGGTGACTCGACGCAAAAACGACGTGTCACAGCAATAAATCATTCGGTATGGCGAATCGAGTTTACTCGATTAAATGGCCGCCGTATTCGATTGCTGGAGAATCGAAGATGCGTCGATTACATGTACCGAGTGTTTATAGAGAGAGTGGTGTGGTATGTCGCCGGCCGATCGCCTTTTGTTTTTGCGACGGAGAATGAAGACGAGGGCATTTTGTCAGCGTTTTTGTTTCGCTAAAGGATTTTTAAACTCTGTATTTTTAATCGAGCTGCGATTTTTGGGGCAACATCCTGCTTCGGCATTTTGGTTGCGCGTTTCTTGTGTCTCCTTCCCGGGACGATGCGAGTATTCGTAAAGTACAGATTAAGTTTCAACACAATGCCGGCTGAAATTAATATAGTGATAAAATAACGATTATTATCGGTTTAATATTTAAATAAAGCGTGGCAGTAATCTGACTGGCCTCTTACCCTTGATCTCTTTGGTAATGTCTGTCGTATAAATTCAGCAATAATTACGATGGTCCATACATGAAGATGTTTTAATGTTAATGATTGTTCACGACAATGATTTATCGTAAGCGTTTTCACGGTGACAGCACCAATGTTTATTTTGATATATTTGCAAAGATTAACATTTAAATGCGGGATTATTTACAATGTCAACTTTGCACTTGATATTTTGTGCACAATGAACTCATCTCTGTTAATCGGCTTACAATCATAAAAAAGGACTTTTGGAAAAAATACATTTATGCATCTTTTTCGGAATTATAATGTTGTTTCTGACATTTTATGAAAATAGCTGTGTAATTTATTTAATGTCCACATTATTTACCTGTTTTTTTAACAACTCGTAGTACAAATACAAAATGAAATAATGACTCTAAACGAGACCACAAACCGAGACGAAAAAAAATACCGTCAAAATTCGGTAAAAGCTGTAGGCAGGTCCGCACTTTATTTTTCGTAAGTCACCAATAAATATACAAATAAATGGTTGCAAATAACCGGTGCCATTCCGCAGAAAACGGCGACGCGCCTAAAAAGTGGTGGTCGTAAATAACAAATACACCGTACGCATAAGCGAACATGATGCGCCGGCACCGGTTCCTTACAAAAAATTGACTTCGTAATTAAAGTTGCTCTCTCTCCCACGAACCGCAGTCATTTCGGCCACTCGGTCGCATTGTCCAAAAACAAAATTGAGCCATAAATATTCTAGACGCAATTCCGTAATTCCCATTGTGCAATGTCCACAAGATTTGCATATCCGACCCAATGCGTTTTTAGCATTCGCTTATTACCAAATACTCGAGTAAGTATTTACTTTTCTCTCAGTTTGTTCTACCCGACTTAATCGTCCGATGGGGAATGCTTCCGTGGACGGGTTTCCCGTTACTTCTTTAATTTCTTTATTAAAATCGGTGGCGGTCGCTTAATTGCGAATGCCACGCTTCAAAAATGGTAGTCTAATTTGTCTCACGCGAATTACGTAATGACAAATAAACGCTTTGTACGTTAATTGCTTGTTTGAATATGGATGGAGTGCTGTTGCCACAGTTCGGAGTATTGTGCGTGCGAAAGGCATGCCTGAATTGCATTAAGTTTGGTTTTTATGAAATTTCCACTAATCTATTAAAACAACATTTTCCAAAAACAAAATTGTCCAAAAACAAAACAACCACGACCAAAAATAAAGGGGTAAATGTTAGGAAGACGTGTGTATGCGTTAGGATAGCACCAGAACGAGTGCAGTTTCTAATAATAAGGAAACTTTAAACGTTTAGAACCTAAATTGTTCAGACCGACCCCCCCTACTCACACACTTTCAGCTTAGGTTCTATCCAATAATGAATGTGTTTGCAATCTATATTTCCTAATCAAAATATTATCAAAGATAGGTACTATGTCGTTAAGTTCAAGGGTCCTATAGTGTATTAAATACATATACAATATACATAATAATATGCTCACGACTGTACTGAAGGGTAGTAAGAGGTATTTACTATACATTTGTCCTCACGTGATAATATGTCGCAAGCCGTATCGCCGTTTTTTTAATGAGTACTTAAGATACACATCTAGAATCTAGATATATGCAGGTTTTCTCAAATATCGTCTATTACCAAATCCAAAATCGTATTCAAAGCCGCCATCTTCGCGAACAAAAACATAAATTCCCAGCGAACATCTCAATCTGGCCCACTTGGCGTATCGGCCGTGGAGGGTCACTCTATACTGACGAAAAACGAACGAACGAGAGCTGTCTTGCAATCGGCACGTTTAATACTACAAGATAGAGTCGTGGCTCGCGAATCAGCGGTCCGAAACTTAGTTTTTCGTGATATAGAGTGACCCCCCTGGTCGTATCAATTAAGTGCATAAATCTAGCCTGCGGCGCGCCGGGCCTCGTGACTCCTGTTTGAATATTTTAATATTAGCACGACTCGCCTAGCCACGTTCAGAGTATGGGACTTTAAAATATAATTTTCAGCAAAGATGAAAGTTAGAAGTTAATTCCGACGAACAGGACCTGTTGTGTAAGGATACGTCAGCGCAAAAGAAATGTCTTCACAGATAATACCCCATAAATATACCACTGAGCTCTTATATTGAATTAGAAAATTTACCTACGTTGAACATAAAACAGTTTGACAGTAATCAAAACAGTTTTCTTGCTTTGTTTTTATATGTGACACGCCATCTTGTTCGTATATTGTTAATCTAAGTTTAAACCCCATATTATTATAATATTGTCTGTGTCCCCAAGTGCCCCACTATGCACGGTGAGGTCCGAGGTGTGAACTAGCGTCGTGTGCAAGCATCACACGAGCGCCGTGACAACCCTCCATGACTTCATGTTTATTAACTTCAAATGCCTTTTGACACTGCATCTCATATGTGCAAAATTATTTTAGAATTGCTGATGATAGTGGCTGTCGACGCTTTTGAAATGTGTAGGTGTGTTTTGGTAGTGAATGGAGAAATACCATTGAAGATTTGTTTAGCTATGAAGGCATTTTGATTAATAACTTTCATGAGTCAGATCCAAAAATATATCTAGGTAAGTAACTATTTGCAATTACCGTTGCGTATGCGTTTTTAACTTAGTAAAATACGTTATTTCTCACAGTACTCAGTGTAATATGGTCATAATAAGGAAATATTTTTATTTCCCAAAACAATCATTTATAATCATACAATCACTAACAAGGAAGCCACAACACTGCTCCCAATCTTCCTCAACCAAGCAAGAGGAGACAAGAATTAGCCCTTAGACCAGCAAATATTTTCCAGGTCACTCCTCAACCGCTACCGTTGGTCATACTTCCACATAAAGATTCAGCGTAAAAGCAATACATAAACATAACATAAACATTTCTTTATTGCAACCCATCAAGTCCTTACTGCTGAGCCACGGGTCTCCTTCCAATGAAGGAAGAATTTTAGGCCTAATCCATCACGCTGGCCTAGTGCGGGTTGGTGGACCCCAACACAAGCAAGCTTGTGCTGAGTAAGTGGGCAACCCGACTGTCAGATATTTTCAAGCTGCCCGAAGGGCTCTGACTAGTCTTAACGAATTACTTATGCATTTTCTTTTCCACAAGCCGCAGATTATTATCAGTGAGTTGGTACATTACAATTCAAAGTGCACATAAAGTGAGGAAACATAAACTAAAGTGCTTGTAAAATATGAAAATCTTTGCATCAAACATAATCCGGTACCTTTACGTCCGTCATAAACACAAAGTTGCATATAAAAAAACACTCAACTTAAACAACAATCGGCATGATATTGTAATAATAAACATTTTCATTTTAAGACATCTTCATTTGGTACGCTGTTAAAAATACATAAAATGCTGCGGTTGTATTTGAAGAGACTAAAATTTTGTTTGTAAGAAACGTGGTGGAGCGGTGTTGGCGATAGAATACCTAAAATAGATGAGATACCTTGGTTATTACTATAACTGAATATAAAACACCTGAAAAAATATAAATATCTGCCAAAACAAGATTCAAAGCTATAACTTTCGAATACATGAGTAAACATCAAAAAGTAAGTTTGAAAAATTAACCTGCAAAATAACACATGTCAGTTAAGAATTCTAACAAATCCAAGTCAAATAACTTAGTCCACATACGTGAGATCGTGAGATCGCTCGCCGATATTCACCCTCTTACGGTGAAACGATTTTTACTACCTTCAATGAGCTATTAAAATGCAGGCTAACAAATTTATAGCTCGAATATGCGTCTCCATCAAAAATACCGACCACACCTAATAAACACTAATCCGATCTCGGCAAGAGTGAATTTGTTGCATGCAGTGTTTACTCTACATGATTTTGGTCGTGATTTACTCTACAACTAGGTGTAATCTACATGGGTAAGTACCTATATATTATAATATTACATAATATATTGTGTATGCATGTAACTTCTTATTTACATTATTATGTGTACGCTAGTAATCATTTTAGATTTTTTTAACGTAAATATGGGTAAGCATCGAACACCGAACAGCGTACCTAGCATCAATAATTTTTAAATATGTGTGGACATCTCACATACGGCAGTAAAGCTAGTAATAGCAATAAAGCGGGTGTTTTTTTTTATGTAGCCACTCCAGTGTCCCACTGCTGGGCAAAGGCCTCCCCAAAGCAACAAAGCGGGTGTTATGCCAAAAAAATTACAATAACATAATCCTAACTAATATTATAAATGCGAAAGTAACTGTGTCTGTCTGTCTGTCTGTCTGTCTGTTACTCTTTCACGCCAAAACTACTGAACGGATTTGAATGAAATTTGGTATACATATGGTCTAGACCCTGAGAAAGAACATAGGCTACTTTTTATCCCGAAATTCCCACGGGAAAACTTTTTAAGGCGAAGCGAAGCTCGCGGGAACAGCTAGTATAATATAATAATCTTAGCTTAATAATAATCAACCCAGGAATCGAGCCCGGAAACACTTTACTTATCTAAAAGCACAACTGCTATTAGAAGTACTTAAGTAACTTTCGTCAATAGCCAAACTGTTATACGTGATCAATCTATAGGTACTTGCTCTTATAATATGTTAGTTTAAATATTATATATAATATATTTACTCAAGTAAACAGATTGTAGTCATGTTTCAATTACATGACGTTGTATGGCAGGGCGACATATAAGCAGTGCATATCGCCAGTATCGCCACCCATATCAGGCTAACATATTAGTCGGGCAGAAAAACTTAGATCGCCTAATGTAGGTCTGGTCTAAGGAAAGTTCTTGCCACTTGTATCATCTAGATTAGTTCCAATCAATAATTTCAGATGAAAATATTAGAATTTCAAGTTATCACGAAAAGTCAATAAAAATTGACTTCAACATCCGACAGTGTTCTCCATGTAGTTAAATCATCTGTTTCAGAGATCAATGTTCAAAGACAATTAGAAGTAAATTTACTTTACATCATTGTTACTCTCTACTGAAAAATACAAAATCAACCTAATTTCAAAAAGCCATTCTATATGCAATTTAAAAGCCAATAATACTTTAATGTAAACAAAGCTATAAATAGCTATTTACAACCGCATTATTCCATCACATCCTTCCCTAGAAAGTTCTAGAAAAACAATTGTCTTGGCCATCGCTCCAACTGTAAACACCTAGATGTAAAAGGAGCGGACCCCTTGTGGCACGCCTGGCGAGGCAGATATCGTATCAATTCTACGCATTCAGAGCACTTGCTGCCAATAAATCAGTCTGCACCAAATACGAATGTAATGCTGCCGTATACAGCACGCGCGGGCATGCTGGCTGGCACATGAGGCGACTGACACTGGCCGAAATAAAGAAATAAAAAAAGAAAAATGATCTTTTGTGCTAGAACTCGTAATAAGGTATGTTTTGTATTTGAATACTTTTTGGTAAGTGCTGGCTGGAAAAATGCGTGAAACCTCTTTAGAATGTAGCGTACCTGAAATATATACGTCATTACATACAGTTTATCTCCAAATTAACATTTAAAACAACCAATTCAACCTATGTTCTTAAATGTCTTAATTAACTTGTACAAAAATGTAATACAAGCTGCAGAACAAAACTCAGAGTTAATTTCGGCGACCAATTTATGTATCGGACGAGGAGGATTTAATTTTTATAAAAGAACGACTTCAATTCCGTAATAATCAGTGAAATTTAATTTCATGAGATCCAATGTTTTTAAGGGCAAGCACATATCTGTCAAAGTTACATATAAACAGTGATTTTAAGTGGGCGATTATGCTGTCTTTAACGAAACATCCACGATACCAATACCAATTGTTATTAATACCTGCCAAATTTCTGTTAAGGCGCAGTAAGCATAACCATTTTTTGTATTAAATTTACCTTAGTTCCATTAAATCTAGAATTGTGGGAATAAATAATATTTAAACATTTAGATCTATAGATTAATTCAGATGATATACATATATGTATATCATTTTAATTAATCGAAATAATCATTTAAAATAAAAATATTAAGAAGGAATGTGTTACTGAAACCTAAAAATAATAGGTATATTTATATTTACATTATTATTAATAATATATTAATTATTATTTAATAAGATGCATAAAAATATATTATTTTCACAAAAAAGGGTTCCTTTACAAAATTAAATCATAATAATGTACCTATGTTTTTTGTTAGTCAATTTTAGCCCTAAAATTTCGGATTATTTTGAGTAGGTACTTATTAATGTATGGTAAGGTGCTTCAAAAAACTTCTCTTTAAATAAATACCTATCTGCCAGTACATTTTGTGTCATTTAATGCTGTTTTTATTTTAAGTGAGCTGAGTTCTTATACACAATTTGAATATGAATTGGGGTTTTTGTTTTAAAGACAAAAGATTTAAGAAATATTTTAATTAAGTTCGTCTGTACAAATAAAATTCACACTTTAACCAATTTTCTTAGGTGTGAGAAATGATTATTGCAAAAGGTGCAACCTATAAGGAATTGGAAGCTTTAACGTTTCAAAATAATAGACGTACGGTGGCCTGCGCCTAAAAGTATACAGGCGGAGTTTTAAAAATAGCGATCCCTGATGATGAAGGGACCAGCTACATCTGTTATAAATCCGGGGACGTGTTGTGTGTGATGTGTGTAGCAGTGGTGTTAATGTGGATGTGCTTGAGCAGCATGTGAGCTTGAGATCGCTATTTTAAAAACTCCGCCTGTATACTTTTAGGCGCAGGCCACCGTACGTGCCGGTTTTACACCTGAGAATGTGAAGTTTAGCAGAAATTTGGACAGAGCAAGGAGCGGGCTAAAAGTCAAAGTCAAATGTTTTTATTCATCGTATAAATACGAAAATTTCTGATGAACGTCAATTTTTACAAACTACTCTCCGTTCGGATAAGGAGGGCTCTTTCTGTCTTAAATTCGTTGTATTTACACGCGAGACACTGTTCCGGTGACCCGTTCAATTCTATTTTAACATATTTCACATATTTCGAATGCCGATGTGTAGCGGAGCGCACCCAGCGGTGTATTCGCCGGCAAGACGGTGAAAACCCGTCGAGAGTATGATTTGTAACGCTCCCGTCTCGTGGTACGTGCTCTCTGGAGACGGAGATGAGGGTGGTAGGAGACGCGATAAGCGATTCAGAAGGACTGGCACGGGGCGCAATTAAGACATGACAAAAATTTAGCATAGCGCTCACTCACATAGCGCAGCCTCAAGAGCGAGTGCGACGGAGAACTTTTGTCACGTCTTAAATGCGCCCCGTGCTAACTGCCTGTACCATCATCAACATGGGCAATCATATCTGAGAGTCAATCATCATTCTCTCTCTTCCTTCCGTTAAAAAACATTTAGGTATATAGAATTAATGGATTCAGTACTTAGTTGATTTTCGAAAGTCAACGTAATTTTACAAGTACTTACATGTCCAATTTTATTGTCCACTAAACCCACAGCCACGCAAGGCTTGCCGGTAGATGTCACTAGTGTCTCCACGTCCCACCCCGCACGTGGTACCTAGGGGGTCACTCTCACGACGAACGGACGATAGTTTTACCCAATCACCACGCTTAATACAACGAGATAGGTTAGCACTGCAGATTTGTGCGTTGCTCTCACTGCGGTTCTACTTTGTATTAAGCGTGCCGATTGCGTGACAAAATACTTGTTGCGTTCGTTCGTCGCGATTTAAAGAGTGACCCCCCAAAATTTTCGTTCTCTCGATATACAGATATTATACCGATTGTCGTGGATGCAAGCTGGTTACAACTAAATACGAGGACGTTGCATCTTGAATAAATATTGATGTTTGTTACCACAGTTCCGGAATTCGATTAGGTCTTTACGTTAGGCAATTATTAAAAATAGTGTATTATGATTGAGTACCTAGTTATGAGTATAAAATGTTGTATCGTATCATACATCGTCATCATCATCATCAGCCTTCTATCGCCCACTGTTTGGTATCGTATTGTATCATACCCTAAACATAATAATATACATTTATTTATTGGCTCAACTTCTTCGAATTTACAAAGCTAACAAAAAATAAAATGGTTCCGTTCCGTTCCGAGCCTTACCTTATTTCCGGTGATGTTCTTATTTTAAACTTCGTGTTCTTATTTTAAAGTTTAAAGCGCACGTTTTTGGATCTCGAGCGCATGCGCAGGACAACGAGATGAAACATGGCGGGTGTGTCCGCATAAATTTTAACAATTTTGGACTGTGACGGTACTTTTTGGAAAGCGACCTTCGATAATTTTCCAAAATCTCTCATTTATTTTACTTATACTTTTATATGCCAAATAAAAGTAGTTCCTACATAAGTAATAGTGTAAGTTTATTATTTCATCAGATGGAACATTAAAACATTTTTTAGCTGGAACTTCTGTGTTTATGTATGAAAAGTACCTACATAGCTTTTATAAATTTTTGCTGAAAAAAAGATATGGGACAAGTTTGCAAAAATACTAACCTTCATTAAAAATAATAGATTTTAGGTATGTATTGAAAACAGGAATCTCTTTTTCAATTAATAATAGCTTTTTATAATTTTTTCTCCCTTTAATACACTTTCAATAAGCCAAGACTCCACTCAGACATACATAAGTCATGTTAACGGACTTATAAAATACAAGTTTATAACTCAGCCTAATGACAACTCTTTCTCAATATTACAGCAAAAACAAGTGCATTTCATCAACGCGACATAAAGCCTTGGTCACAATCACAATGAAATTATCATTTTAATAAATAGTTTCAAGAAAATAAACATTAATATTATGAGAATAATATAATGATGTTTACCTCTTATTACAACTCTCAAAGTTGGTTAGTAGTATTCATTTCTTACAAATTATCAGGGGACCGTTGAAATCTCAAAAAAATATGAGAAAAAATAGACTTTATTTTCTTATTCTTTAAGACATGACAACCGGTGTGATAAGATTAAGAATAAATATTATAAAATATTGCTTCAGTCAAAGAATCAAACATAATAATTAAATTATAATATACATCAGAAAACATCAGTGTGCTCTCACCTTAAAAATTCATCCAGTGCAATAATCAAGAGCCAACGTGTGTGGTCCATATGTGGACAAAAACACGGTTTACTTCGCACACAGTTCACAGATAAGATAGAGTACTCTTTATTAAACAAACGGCGGCAACAGATTAACTATTCTAACTACAGTTGACATACTCTGTGTGTTTAAAAACTTAGACAGTGTCTCCTGTTTGGAATAAGTAGCCCGGTATTGTTGGTAGAGACGACTGTAAGTGGAATTTCTTAGGGTGCGAGTTAATTAGTATTTACCATTCGTCTTTGGGAACGGTAGTAGTTCGGTAGGTGTATTGGTTTAGGATACATTATTTATGATTGTTTCATTAGTCAGTAGTCACCTATCTCCTGGATATTACGGGATACTGAATACAGACATAAATTATTGACTGAATAGGTGTTTATCATGATCTTCATATCCAAATAACGTGATAAATATACAGATTTTATGTAGCTTTTATATCACACAGCAGCATATTTACACTTGTAAAAAGTCTGCGGAAATGCTAGGTACCTTTTGTTTACTGCGTATTGAAAACATTTTTATTCAATCCTTCATCAGTGAAATAGCAAGACAGGCCAAGCACCAGCTTACTTCAAGACTAAATGCCACCCATACCTCTATTGAATAGCTATAAATAATTGCGCACCTCTCAATCGCGCGGACCCGTAGAAACGATCTCATTTTGACATCAGTCCCATTCATTCAATCGTCGCTGACAAACCGATGACCTTTCGTTTTTTTCCGCAGTCGGCGCAGGCCTAGGGCTGACGCACGTCAGGACATTTCCCTAATTAATGATCAGCAGACGACGCCGGTACGCCGAACGGAGTCGCGGCAAAAACTTGTATAAGTACAGAGTAAGGGTTGCGTCCACTGTGAGAGCTATAATATACTTGATATAACAATAAACTGGCTTCACCATAATTATACCACCATTATTAATACTGATATTAGATCAGTGGTAACCCAGCTATATACATATATAATACTATAAAATCTAAGTATAACTTTTCCACCCATGAAAATAATAAAATTTACCGTTACAGAATACATTTTTGTATTTTCCAAGTTACGGATTTTTTAAGTTGACTGTACATTTTTGCCGTAACATAATTTTTCATAAAGAGCATCGTTATAATTATATTGTAACCCCCTTATTCATAGAGAAGTTACAAAACGTTTTAACTAATAAACTGTTTTGTCCCTCTCCGACAAAGAACAATTTGTTCTTTGACAGAAAGGGACAAAACAGTTTATTAGTTAAAACGTATTGTAACTTTTCTATGAATAAGGGGGTAAATGTGTAGTTAATACAATACAATACATTTTGTTTATACCAAAAATAAAAATTACAAGACTTAACAGTAAAATAGTACAAAGATGGTTTGTTTACAGAAATCTCTACCAGCATGGGAATCCATCCGTATTTACAGTTTTATTCTTCATAACCCCATAGAAAACTTTCTCAAGCAAATATAAAATAGAGTCCCACCACTGGAGAGCCATCCTTACCTCGCGGCACAGCACACAGAAGCCAAGCGGCAAATAGCAGACAAATTAAACGAGACAAATATAAAAAGTGTTGCCAACCGTTAGAGATGAAACATTCAGTACAGGCCGCGATCTTTATGTCGTCCGCTTGGTGACAGCCCTGAGCGAAGTCTATGGGAGAATAGTTGGCACTCGGGGGATGGGAGAAGTGAAATGTGTGAATATGAGATGTTACTTCATGTTACATACTTACGTAAGCACCTTTTGCATTTTCTCTTACATCAATATCAACAATTTTTAAGGTAATGTTTTACCTCCTGACCCCGAGAAGTATAAATGTATAAACTGTTATTAAATTTATAAAAAAATAAAAAAAAATACTACTAAACTGTTTTGTCACTTTGTCAAAGAACAAATTGTTTAAGGGATAGGTACTTTATAAAACTTTAAAGGAATAACAGGGATACTCCATAAAACTTTTAATATAGGTATTTTTAAACTATATATTATATTTTTGTTCAATGTCCTACTCATAGCACGCCAGGTGTCAGGAGGAAGGACAACGATTTCCGCCAAATGAAAAAAAAAACTTCCGTTTGAAAGCTTTTTTCCCAAAACTGCCACGTTTGCGCCCACGCCATGCTAGTTATAATTTTTAGAACACCCAGTACCTACCTACCTAAAATGTAGAAATCAATGTAAAAACACTAAAACGACTGTTTCTGGTGGAAGTAAGCCTACAAAATTTACTCTGTAGGTGGAATTTTTTCATAGCTCATGAGTGTATAAACCATTGTTGAAGATAATTATTTTTATGTAAGTCACTGCAAAGAGAAGACCAAAACTCGGTTTAGGCATACTAAAGTTTACGTGCCTAATTGTTGCGAGTATAAACCCCGATACACTTCTACGAAATTCATTGTTCTGAGGGAGAATTTAATGTGTACATCGGTAATTTGTTCGGTTTTATAAGATGGGCGGCTGGCGTTGGGGACATCTTCGACTTTTAATAGATCGGCATTTACTGAAGTAAAGTATACGAGACGCTAGTTATTGATATTCTTGGATACTTTTTTTCCGAATGCTATACTTAAAGCTGCTTCTTATACTTTACACTACTTAAAACTAAAGCGGAATATTGAAAAAGTAAACTATGAAACTATATGACTCTGAAAAATTGTTCTTGATGTCCCTAGTTTCATAAAATTACATCGTCTTGTCGTGTCCTTGTCTATCATTTTTCATTAATTTAATACTGCCGAATCATGTAGAATGTAAATACATACCTACTTAGTCTTTCCAAAGAAATCAAAGAATACTGCAATTACAAAACGTGAGTAAAATCTTATGCTTTCTTTGAATAACGGAAGTAATTCACTACCGTGATTTAAATCGTACCTCGTTTAATAAAAATCGGTTATGACATTTCGGACGCCGAAAAATTAAGTTACTGATATTATACGCTGTGGATGATACCATCGAAGCCGTCTCGGGAGAATTCTTAAACATACCTAATTAGCTTAATCCTTTTGCGGCCACCTAAAGATAGGGTTGTGTTGAAGCATCTATCGATACTTTTTTATTAAATTACGAAAGCATTAAAAGATACATGTTAACTATGAGTATGTACAATTTTGAAGCAGCTACGAGTAATTAAAGAGTTGTGAAAATAATAAGTTTCTTTTAAATAGAATAAGAAAATGCTTCTCAATAAAAACTGCGTCGCTCTCGTGAGTTTTTACTATAGGGACTTTTATTATTTTTTCACGAATTTGCAAAAGTCGAAGATTGATAGATGTTCAGTATGGCCATGGAGTTACACCCTTTCAGCTCAGTGGTGGGGTTACCGCAGCCCTACCTCCAATATAAATAAATATATTATACTTAATAAATAAATATCTGCACATGTGGTGCGTCTCCACAGACCATGGAACACCTGATGGTGTGCCCTGAATGTCCCAACCGGGAAGACCTCCTCAAGGCCAACCAGAGGGGTATCGACGTGGCGGTCCACTGGGCTGCGGAAGTGTGACAGGTGCCATCGACACGACAAGAAGAAGAAGCTTAGTAGCCTACTAAGCCACTCCACAAACTACTCTGAAACATCGATGAATTGAGGAATCGAGTACATCACTACCCATGTACACATATAATAAATAGTGCAGATTATTTCGTGATTCAAAATTATGACGGGTATTAATTTTTACATTTTGCAAAAGGAAACAAAATACTTTCTCTCTACAAATTACTTTTTGTTATGAAATTAAGTGACACAGAATAATGTTAATATGAAAGAAGATCTTGTGATCTTGTGGCAAGATGAAACTTTTATTTATTTAATGCGGACATTTTGGAAACGTGTCGAGTCTAGAAAGTGATACTATCCGTAGGGATTCTATTACCAAGTTTACTTTGAAACTATTGTAAATATTAAGAAATACAACAGTCTAGAAATACATGATTGCCTACTTGCATATCATTGGTTGTTGGGGATATGTGCTTAAAAAAATATAAAGATTTACCATATCACGTTGAATATTTCAATAAATACCGGCGAAGAAACAAATATAGGCTACAAGCAAGGTTTGAGCTGACGATATGAGGCCAATATGAAACCCCGCATGCAATTTTGTGTCTTGAATACGGCTGTTTGCAACCGTAAGTAGGTATTAATATAGAGTAAAAAAATCTCTACATTAATATAAAGTAAAAAATCTCTACATTGACATAATGACCAAGTGACACATGAAACGGCCAATTACGCGCAAGATCACACTCCACTTGTCGGCTGGTAATTTAGTTAGATAATTATAATTATCTAAGGCTCGGACGCAAGGCTCGAACTTTCGCACGGGGTACGGCCGCTAGTTACGTAGACCTGGCGTTAGTCTGGGGCTAGGAAATCGACAATAGCTACTTAGGTAAGAACAATAATAGCCTAACCTATCCTAATCCTATCCTAACTAATTTTATAAATGCAAAAGTAACTGTGTCTGTCTGTCTGTCTGACTATCTGTTACTCTTTCACGCCAAAACTACTGAACGGATTTGAATGAAATTTGGTAAGTATACATACGGTCCAGACCCTGGGAAAGAACATAGGCTACTTTTTATTCCGGAATTCCCACGAGAAAACTGTTTAAGGCGAAGCGAAGCGCGCGGTAACAGCCAGTTTAAAATATAACAAAATATTACACTCACGAGCAGTGAAAAAGTTCCAGTGATATACGGAACGGCAATGGCAGGTGGAAGTTTTTTTTATAGATGGATTGTAGGTTTACCATATTCCGTCATTCGAAAATGTAACAAGCCGATACCACTGGAATGCAACGCTTTAAGGAAGAATCTGAAAATTTACTTGAATATCAATAATAATGACGAACAGGATTCTTGAAACTCAACCAACTATTTACTATATAATTACCTAATAATGTGAATCTTTGTTAGTATATCGGTGCGTTTGTGTGTCTGCAAATCGTACCGAAATTAGATAAAACTTTACAGTACCTAATAGTTGTAATTATATAAAAAAAACGTAGGCAAGCTCTTCCAGACAATTTGAGGTTAAATGAGAGACTTTGTATAACATATATTTTTAATATTAATTATAATTATCATTACGTATGTATCTTATTTCAATACATCCGCACTTTTCATAGACCGAGTTGATAGCTCATTACACTAAAACGGCCCTAATTAAGACCAACTTATGGTGTGGTCTATCCTTTATAAGGGGTGATGGGTGAACCATTTCACGACTTCGATAGGTAACTAGGTAGTTGGTACAGTTAACAAAAAAGATATGTGCCTCAGTGCTTTAATTTAATTTAAATATACTGACGGTGATATGAAAAATACTTACCCCCTTATTCATAGAAAAGTTACAATACGTTTTAACTAATAAACTGTTTTGTCCCTCTCTGTCAAAGAACAAATTGTTCTTTGTCGGAGAGGGACAAAACAGTTTATTAGTTAAAACGTATTGTAACTTTTCTATGAATAAGGGGGTTAATCAATAGAGCTTTTTGTATGCATCGATAAAATATTATTTCATTCCTCTACATAATAATATTATGCAGCCATGAGTCTTAGGATATAACCTTTTGCGCTGGAGGTGGGTCTGTATCGTTTTTGGTGTCTGTATATGTGGTGTTATTGCGATTGGTGTACAAAGTTTCTAACATTCTTGATCTTAGTTGGCGTACCATGACTCTTTATTTACATAGCTATAAATACAATGTGTGCTTATGTCTATTATACTGTAGATATATACTTGGTACGATGGATAAACGAGATAGTTCTGAATATAAAATTCATTACTTATCCAAGTTTGTATAAACATACGGTTAAGATGTGTACCTCTACTCTACCTCTACAGCTCTATTTCCTAGTCATTTGATGCGATGAATTTAAGATTTATTACAATCTTGGAATAAAGCGTGATTTCATTGAAACAAAGCATTAAAATTTATAAATTTTTCTTGTAGCGACATGTAAGGACGAGTGAAAAATGTAATGAATTAATTTCACTCGGCAGATTCAAAATTAATATTCTCATCCCAAAACGGTGAAGTGTGGCCCGACACGTACTATATCAGATAGATAACACAGAATAAGGTGTATACGGCTATTTTGCGAATAATTGGCATAATTAATTTTCCCGACGAAAAATATATTTAATCGATTAGTCAACACTTTAGGTTCGATAAAAAATGCCGCTTCGAGTTTCGAGCAATTTGAGCAAAATTAGCATCGGGTATACAAGGATGCTCCATGCATAATTGAATTCGGCAATTTTTTAAACAAGTAAAATGGCGCGCCTACGCATTTTAATCAGTTTAATTTGTAAAATTATTTTTGATGTTGAAAGCCCTAAAGGAGGTTGTGTATTGTACATACAATTTGGGTAGGTATACATACCTACCCAAATTCCGAACTTTTTCAGTTCTTGCGAGAACATTTGAATTGGTCTTACTTTTGTAAGGATTACCCAAAATACCCAAGTCAAAATAGCGTTATTGACTGACTGTCCAGGGTGTGCCGGGCGAATATAAAGTAAAAAAAAAATTACAAGTGTTTACAGATACTACCTACTTAATTCCTTGTTTGGTCTTGAGTAGACCATTAAATACTAAAGCTAAAATTACGTAATTTATTTACACATAAGGTATAAAAACAATAACAGGTCTTAAAAATAGAATTAAATTTATAACATCTCTACACGAAACTTTACCGAATCCTGACCTAAATTAGTCATAACCATTCATCTTCGAACTTTTTTAATCCAAAAACTTTTTGCAATAAACGTATCGGCACGAACATGCTCTGATTAAAATTAATTGCTCGAGCAATCGATTAAAACAACTCCGTAGTACAGGGGGAGCTGGGCTGAATTGGGCATCTCCATCGATTCATATAATTTAATATTTTTATATGTACATACCTATGTAAAGGTATAATATTACTTAACAACCTTATCGTATCGATAAATAAAAATTATGACATAGATTTGACAGTGATGAGTTACAGGTCGTGATTTCGATATTATTAATTAATATTTTAGTCATGTAAATTCCATCAATAATATAAAAAGGAAAAGTGGTTGCGTTTGGAACTCACAGTGAAAATAAGAAATTTTGAAGAAAAAAAGATACTTTTTCCCCGTAATACAGTATATTTTGCATCCAACAACCAACCTTCAACCCTCATCTAATCAGTCAGAGCACTACATCAACAACCCGTCTCAAGAGCATACTATTTCCAATAAATAAATATTGAAGCACCCTGTATCATAGTGAACTTTAATCTTTTTGTCAACTCAGATGGCGTACAAAGATTTATGAAAATAACTTTTCGGTGGAACATACAAGTTATTATGATCTGGATCTTATAAATAATCGACGGGGACTTGAAATTGCATGCATGTATTATCTTTCTGATCTACTTAAAATGAGCCTGAATTTATACAGCTTGGATAACATGACAGTTTTTTTTATACATGTATAACATTTGTCGAAATTTTGAGTTATGTCTCTATTTTTCCAAAGCTTTTTAAAATGAAGGAGTTTTGTTAAAAAACTTAGTTACAATCAATTAATGAAATATATTTTTAAAAGAACGTAAAATTCTTCATAAATTTATTTTTTCACTTGACACAGAACCATTTATAATCGTAACGTCATTCACTATGTCCAATATTTTTCGACAAAATATTACAGCAGTCCCTTTGATCGCAAATATTACGAAACAACTTTTGCGTGGATTGAATATTATGTTTCTCTTCTCAGACGAACTTTACCAAAATCGATGTTTATTTTTTAAACTCACATCTTTTGTTTGCATAACCTCAAATACGATTTCAACATACAATGAGGTGAAGCTGGCAAATGTAAAATAAGACAAAGTATTCGACCTTTTTAAAGCGAGAGAAAGTTTTGAAATAATGTTTGCGGAGCAGCCCTGGTTGTGCCTGGGAAGTATTTGGTTCATGTGTTTCACGATATTTGCTACTTGATTTTTATAGATATTGAATAAGCAAATTTTTGTATTACTGTATCTATTCTATTCTGAGGGGCGGTGGAGCTCCTGTACGTGACTCTCTCGAGTGGAAACTTTGTAAATGTTCCCTAATTTCAGCTCAGCCATCCTAGCTCCCGTGTAAAATTACTGTATCTTAAATGCAGTTTTTTTCCTAAACATTAATTTATGACTTAAACATTTTGTTTCAATCCAAATATGAAGTGGTACAAAATGGAATTCAACATTTTTGTGTAACTAATGTTCTGGCCATTACTTATGAATACACTCTAAATTACACCAACATCATAATAGCTTTCCCAAAATCAACCAAATATTAATTGTGCTACGTCCAAATCTTAAAAAGCAAAGATGCTTTATCTAGCAACCTGCACGTACGTAGCAAAGCGATACAAGTAGAATAAATAGTTATTAAACATAATTAATGGGGTGCGCTTAAGTGCCCCGCTCCAGCCCTAGATCTAGACTGATAGCCTAACTAAATCTTTAGCTTAACTTGCGCCCTAATTGAAGATTTTTCAGAGAGTTGCGACTATAAACTGCGTTTTTTTAAACACCAATAAAATATACGGATATTAAAGTTTGACGTGTCTATCGTTCACAAAACGTATTTTTTTCACTACGGTAGCTAATGTCATCATCAGCTCACGAATCGCCCGCTTTTCACTGTACATTTGAACTCACTTGATAGGTTACAAGTTACAAGCTGTATCGCTGTTTATTGAATAAATGTAGGTACAATGCACTTAAGGTCCACATCTAGAATCTAGATGTGCAGATTTCCTCACGATGTTTTCTTTCACCGTAAGAGCCACCAATTTCCAAAGAACTAATAGGTACAATTCAGCAACGGGATTCGAACCTGCTTCTCTGGCGTGAGAAGCGGGTGCTTACCCGACTGAGCTACCACCGCTTTGTATGAAATATTTATTATTTATTTTATTTTATTTTAAATGGAAAACTTACAGCTTTTTTGACAAAAACACTTATAAATAATAGACAACAGAGATACAATTATAAGTTTTCACTAGTAGACAATAAAATACAATATAAATTTGTCATCTTGGAGTTACACATACATAAACACAAAGAAGCAGATCAATATAAGAATACATACCTACATCTAAAATTAAATTAAGTAATTTAATTTAATATACGAAGAAAAATGCTTCGTATTTAATTACCTAATGTTTAGTCTAAATTTTAAAGGATGCCCGGGATGTCGGGTTGGCCACTTACCCGACAACTCTCTCAGCACAAGCTTGCTTGAGTTGGGGTCCACCAACCCGCATTTGGCCAGCGTGGTGGACTAGGCCTAAACCCTTCCTTCATTGGAAGGAGACCCGTGCCCCAGCAGTGGGGACGTAATGGATCGTGATGATGATGATGACCGATTGGGTGCGACCAATCGCAAATATAAGTCGCGTAATTCGGAAAGCTACCTTCATTTGAAGATCGCGTGCACTACGGCGTACGTCGCTTGGACACGTTTGAAATTAATTGGAGTTGCTTTATAAGGTGGTTGGGAAACAATAAAGACTACAAAATGGCTATATCCTTTGCATACGTATCTTTGTGATCGCAGCTATGGTTTAGCTCCTAGATTTACGGGTAAGACTAAAGATTCATAGTTTATATTAATATGATAAAGTTTTTTGTTGGTTTTGAATTGTTAATCAATGTTTATTAGATATAATATAATTTTAAAAATATTTAATTCATTTCAGTTTAGGAACTTACATACCTTTATATAGGGGAAAAACATAACAAAAACAGAAAAGTAATTAAGTATGGTAATAGTTTAGACATTAAACGTTTAACAGTCAACATAACTTTTTTAAAGCATTTAGGTAGAAAGAAATACTGTAATATCCCCCCCTGTAGTGAAGCTTCGGACTCTAACCTACTTATTTGAGACGTATTTTTCGCCCTAACTAAACCGAAACGGAACTGAAGAGGAGTCTTGTAACGGTATACGTGCTTTGCATTATTCGTTTGGCCAATACGTGATCGTCTAGTCTAGCGGTTAGGACTCTACATTTCCGAAGTAACTCAAGTTCTTTTAGGAGGTTGAGAGAATCCCTACCCTAGCACTAATCCCTAGAACCCTAGTTCATAATCCCTAGTTTATCTATTTGTTAGGACAACAGAACAAAGCTCATGCAATAGTTATTTCTTAAAACATACATGATTTAATTAACCAAAGTAATTTAAATATATACAAAATTATCTATAAAAAAAAGGGTTTTTAATTTGAATAGAAGGTGCGCCCCGCCTCGCACACCCTATGAAGGACGACCAGATCTGTCCACCAGACCCATCTACCTTCTCTAGCCCACTGGCTCTATTCAAACTGGTTTTTTTTGTCAGTCAGTCCCTAGGAAAGGATCTATTGATTGGGATCCAGATGATGTTAATAATATTTTATTCAGCTTCACAATTCGGCACGGATATCTCCTGAGCCTACTTAAGCATTTATTCGACACGGATATTTCCTGAGTCTACTCCTGTATCCATAATATGTAATAGTTATTCGGCACGGATAGTTCCTGAGCCTACTCTTGTATTTTCGACACGGATATTCCCTGAGTCTACTTATACATTTATTCGACACGGATATTTCCTGACTCTACTTATGTATCAATAATGTGTAATAGTAATTCGGCACGGATAGTTCCTGAGCCTACTTCTGTATCCATAATATGTAATAGTTATTCGGCACGGATAGTTCCTGAGCCTACTCTTGTATTTTCGACACGGATATTCCCTGAGTCTACTTATACATTTATTCGACACGGATATTTCCTGAGTCTACTCATGTATATCGTCACAGTACAATGTTTTCCAATAATGGACATAATTAAAATATAATTATTATCTCCCATTTCAGCTTGTGTCAAGAGCAATCACTCAAATGTATCTCTATATTGTAGATCTCAGAGTTATGTGACAATTAATATTTTATCGATGCTGGCTTGTATCTACCATGGTACCTACAAGTTGTTCGAGGTGGTTTCCCTGCCTCTAATTAACTTCATCACAGTCAAGCTCAACATTACTTATTAATAACTAACTGTCATCATCTCCTCCTGTATATAGTATATTGGTAAGTTTGTAAGAAGAATCCAATTCAGCAACTGCTTTCCTTTACCCAAGCTGATAAGAAGTCATTTCAATTTATTTATCGGTAGTAAGTAACTCATGTACTATGAAAATATTTCTCTATCTTATTCAAAACTCAGTAAATTTTATTTAGAATAGAATACAGTTGAAACTCTTATTGCCGCCAATCGCCTCAAAGACCCTAATTATAAGTTTTGTTTAATATTATCAACATCTTATCCAAACCCAAATCAATCATTATTTATATTAGCAGAATTAAAGTAGAATAATAAGTATAATAAATTAATATTAATCACTGAATATGTAAAAGTTGTCATGGTCACAGTCAACAATATATAGTCAATGATATCCATTTAACCATCAAAAGTAAAATTGCATGAATATTCACTTTGAAAATATTTATTTTATCTTATCCAAATATTTCAGTTAAATTAAAATAGTGTTAGTGCTCCTATGGCCGCCATCCAACACATTGACCCTACTGGTATAATTACCTAATTGAAGGTATTTATTTTATTTTAATCATACAAGTAGATAACTTTAGTAAAAGTAAAGTTGGTGCTCAACTAGGCCGCCAACTGACTCATTGACCCTATTATTTATTAATTTTGTTTAATATTCTTAACATCTTTTCCAAAGCAAAATCAATCTTTATTTATATTAATAAAAGGGTATAATGCAGGTTTTTAAGTATTATAAATTATCATTAACTTGCTGAATATATAAGAATTGTCTTAGTCACAGTCAGTCAGGTACAAGTTATGGCCAATATAACCATTGAATAAAAGGAAGACTCACTAAATTACATGAATTCTATTCTGTTTTCTGATACATAACTAGTAATTGAGGTACTGAAGTAAATACCTATTGAATTCCAATAAAGCAAACTTTACATACTTAGATGGGTAAGTAAATACCAAAATCATATCTATCACATATGTAGATCAGTAAGAAGCCTAGATTCACTAAGCATACATACATCAATAACATTCACCACACATGAGATACAAAAGGATAACTTGTTTTCCCCTAAAATTCAATAACCTACTCTCCCACAGCCTAAACCTAACTGCTTAGCATCTAAGTGGTTTGAAGATGAAATGCATTTTATATTATATGTTCCTAGTATCAAGTACCTAGTAAGTAAGTATAAATTAAGAATCTGGGTTTCTTAGTTCTGAACTAATGTTTTGAAAGTAGATTTATTTTGCAACCAATACAATACTGGTGTCCCTTAAATGTTTGTTGGTTTTGTTGCTGCCTAATTGTTAAGTATGTTTTTCTTTTATGATAAACAATACTTCAAATACCTGAATTTACCAAGTGTAGCTAAACCCATAATAAAACCATAGAGAATCATTAAACTAGTGAATCACACAAGTACACACAATAATTATTCAAGTAGAAACATAGTATTTTATGAAAATATGGTCCGGCCAATTTTCATCCCGGTGGAAAAATGTTTAAAATCATTTCAAATATTAAGAATACAAGTAATAAGTAATGTTTATAATAACCACTCTTAGAGAATCAAAGTAGGTTGAGCTAGCTGTAGATTTTAAATTACTTAAGTACTAAATAGAAATGCTGATTCAAATAAGAATATAATTTTGCTAAATAGATTCATAGCTTAATATGAATAACCTGAAGCATATTCTTCATTCTGGTTTCAAGACTGAATAGATAAGTACATGCTTACATGAGAACTAGATGGAGTTGGTAGAAATAAGTTTATATTGTGTATCTCAGGAGATAAGTAAATAAGTACCGACTACCTAGGAATATGAATCTTCTTATAACCTAAACAATTTCAGAATGATCTAATATGTTATCTAATAGATTTACTTAAATTGCAAGCACTTATCACTGAATAGGATTCCACATAATTATGTTATATATCTGATGAATCATCATTATTATTACTTAGGTACTTATTCAGATTGTTGTGCAAGCCTAGTAAGTTTGTAAACCAAATATGTTGGAACATAGGTTATGATCCACCACAATGAAACATAGGTACACCTAATGGTCTGTATTATGCTAATTACTGTTCTTTACTGGGTATGCAAAGACTGCTGGGTGAAACAATTTCAGGTAGATAGATTGCTGTGAGTAAAAGTAACATACTTAAATACTTGACTCATTAGCCATCATCTCAATAGAACATACTATTCAATATCTGTACTATATTGATATAAGTAACTAAGTTTATTCCTTCCAGGTAAACAAACATAGCTTGATGAAACAAGTGGGGTAATTTTCCCATAGTCGAATGCACTTATGCTTGTAAATTGATTGTTTTATGTAATAGAATCTTTAAGGCTGATTGATGAAGTAAAAGGTGGTTTCCTTGGGTCTCTCCTAATAAGCCTAGGTACCCTAGCAGCCTTCAATTTCAAAATGGCCAAGAAGCTTAACAATAAATAATGGGGAACAATTGGATTTTTAGGTTATGAAAAATATTCTAATTTTGAAACCAGAACAAAGTAGACAGATATTCTAATATAAAGAATGGGGTGAAGTATAGATATGCTGTGATACCTCTAAATAGTGGTTATGACAAAATATTATCGACACTTAGCTGAGGATCCTGAGGCGCCGCCGCCGGCCGGTCGAAGCTGCAAAACCACTCCGCCATAAAATACACTTCCACTATCACTCCCATATGCAAACGCTCCATCCTATCACCCGAAACTCCACGAGAAGACCAAGGGCCAGTTTTCTTCCCGAATCCTATTTATAGCCTTCCCTGACCATCGACTCTCCTTTTTCTTTTTCTTTTTTTTTTTTTCCGGTTCATCCATCGAACTTTATCGATTCAACTCCATCCCTCAGATCCTAGACTACAGGTGGCGCCACTGAGCTAGACAATAACACAACTATTAAATATTTTTAAGGTAATAAACCGATGAACTATTGTTCTATAATTATTGATAATTAATATTATTATTATTTAACTAGTATTTACTAATTTTAAGTCCTGATTCGATTAATTAGAACTAAAAGATACTCAGTTGAGCGTCAAGGAGGCGTAGTACGTAAAGTGTCGCGTAAATTAGTGTTGTGCAAATCTGATCCACATAATAATAACTTATCACTATGATGTCATTCATTTCAATAATCAAACAGTAATTAACAGAGCCGTATAAACGGTTGAAACATGATATAACCGAATCTAGTATGATATCTCTTTAAACTCTAAGCGTCAACAATAAGACTTGTACTTATTCTAGGTATCTGTCGATTCGAACGACACAACACCCCCCGAACATTACCATATAAGGAAATGCGTCATCGAGTCTAACCCAATAGATGGCACTTGTGTGGCATTTCTACATCTCGGTATGGTTGTGTTTTCCAACCAGCGTATAGTCTTATTTTGCTTATAATAAAAATTTCGCCCATCTATACATAAATATTGTAATAATGTATAAGTCTGCTACGGACGGACTATGTTCCGTTACAATACATTTATATGATATAGAAAATTACAGATCAATATAGAACAGGGAACATGTGGGTATGGACGGACGTTATTTAGCTATGGAAAATGATCCAAGACGACAATGATTCAGAAAGATTTATGATTATAATATTGATCAAACATGATGGTGCATACTTGTATAACCCTTTTACATTACGTAGGTACTTATCTAATAATACTTAAAATTTTGTTTAAACGTCTACCATAATTATTATATCATAATTAATAAAGATATTAATAACTAAAGAATTAAAACTAAACTAAAATTTTATGAACTAGATACATAAATAGAATATTCTTTATTTGTACACAAGAACAGAATTTATAAAGCTCATATACAAACACATTGGTACAAAAAAGGCTGTCTTATTACTAGAAGCGATTTTTTCAACTAAAACAAAATAATTTACATATTATTATGCAATTCCACTCTCAGAGTAAAAGAATTCAACGCGTAGCGCAAGCTCAACAAATGCGACTTGTCGGTTCAGCAAAAGGTATTTTTATGTTCGCAATTGAAGCTAAATTCCTCAAAAGTATCAATCTGAATGAGATTTTCTTGCATATCAAGCTAATTTACAGTGACATTTAAATACGTTTTTACACGCCATTATCGGAATAATCGGCGCGCACATGCGTTTTATTACGCATAAAGTTAGCGTATCATTTTGAGATCATTCCGACTTTGTGGTTGTTAAGGGGCAACAACATTTTAAACCACCACTTTTAAATTAGGGGTGATATAAAATATTTGTAAACGTGAATTTGTATGTAATGTTGTGGTTGTGTTGTGTATATCGGGCAGGGGTAGGATAATAATAACAAATTTAATGATGATTGGACGAACGTACATCCTTTTAGATAATTATGTAATTTGCAATCCATTGAATGGATTAATTAATCGTCAATTAGTACCATGGACTTCAATGACTACTTAAGTACTTTACTTACCTATAGACTAACATGTTTACAGAAATTTAAATGCCTACCATTTTCAAAATCCTTTTTCAAGAACTTGGGAAGTTATTTGCAATACTTATAACTGCTCCTCCTTAACAGCAGTTGTTCAAATTATATCATACTTTACTTTTTATTGCTGAAAAGGTTTATGTTTTTGAATTAAGGCGGTAACATTAAGATAACGCCTTTATATTCTTCAAGAAATAAGCGGTTTGTTGATTTGTAGCTCATTTTGCACTACATAAAGTTATAAAAGAGTCAAAATGAAAGGTTACGACCAATATAACTTTTTATTCTACCTACTGGTGTTCAAAGTGTTAATATTACTAATTTTCAAAAAAGGCGACCGAATGGCGTAGTGGTTAGTGACCCTGACTACTGATCCGAAGGTCCCGGGTTCGATTCCCGGCTGGGGCAGATATTTGTTTAAATACAGATATTTGTTCTCGGGTCTTGGATGTGCCCGTAAAAAGGCAATAGGCCCGCCCCCTATTACATTGGGACTAACATAACACTCTGGCGAAAAGTGGGTGCAGCAATGCACCTCTGCCTACCCCGCAAGGGAGTACATTAGTACAATGCGTGAGTGTGTGAAATCTTATATGTACTTAAGCTAACTAAGCTAACACAGAAGACTCTTTCTAAGCAGCCTGTATTTTTAAAAGGCAAATGATATCCAACCGATTGAAACTCTGAAAAATAATAATTTTACGAACATCTTCAATATTTTTGCTAGCATTAAATTAATTTTATTTGTTACAATTACAACTAATTGTGAATGATTAGCTACACATTTAGCATAGCTTATACTGTAAATTCAACCACAATTTGACGTCCCGACACGTCCTAGTTAGCGTCAAAGCGCCTCAACACTTGCTGTACAGCTTTCTTCAGCGCTGCAGCTTCAATGATCGCGGCAAAGGGACCGCTCCCACCACTATTGATTTATTGTGTGTGCGCAGACGCCGACACACACGGTCTTAGTGTCGCGGGATATATCTGAAGATATGTTTTTTGATTTAAAATGCACAGATTCAATCATGTCATAATATTATTTAACAACCGGATTTAGTAATTATAGCTATTGTCGTAAAGTTTGTTGGTGCTTGGTGCCAACATCGAGATCATTATTTGTGTAAAGTTTATGCCTCACAGGTTTTTTAGGGTTCCGTAGCCAAAATGGCAAAAACGGAACCCTTATAGTTTCGTCATGTCCGTCTGTCCGTCTGTCCGTCTGTCCGTCTGTCCGTCTGTCACAGCCGATTTACTCGGAAACTATAAGTACTACAGTGATGAAATTTGATGGGAATATGTGTTGTATGAACCGCTACAAAAATATGACACTAAATAGTAAAAAAAAGAATTGGGGGTGGGGCCCCCCATACATGTAACTGAGGGATGAAATTTTTTTTTTCAATGTACATACCCGTGTGGGGTATCAATGGAAAGGTCTTTTAAAATGATATAAAGTTTTCTAAAAAACATTTTTCTTAAAGTGAACGGTTTTTGAGATATCAGCTCTCAAAGTCGTAACAAGTATGTCCCCCCCCCTCTATTTTTATAACTACGGGGTATAAAATTCTAAAAAAAATAGAGGTGATGCATGCTAATTAACTCTTTCAACGATTTTTGGTTTGATCAAAGTATCTCTTATAGTTTTTGAGATAGGTTGATTTAACTGTAATTTTGGTTAAGTTATATTTGCTGCTACGGAACCCTTTGTGCGCGAGCCCGACTCGCACTTGGCCGGTTTTTACAGTTAGGTATGTGATATATATTAAGTTCCCGTGATGTCATAAAAGTTTTATCATATTATGATTATGGTACTTCTGAGGTTATTTTTATATCTTTAAACTGCATTATATTAATGAATGCTTCTATGGCAAAAAACAATTTACAAACGTACTTTCTGACTTCTTCAAACCCAAAAATGCATTCTAGCCGTGGTGAAAGTATGATTTCATATTAGTTAGCAGTTTTATTTCTTTGCTGCAGCTATACAAGTAGGTACTATCCACATTAAATTTGTAATTAAAAAAATATTGAGTCAATATACCTACCTAACTACCTATAGTTGTGAAATCGAACCAAAAATAAATCGCAATGTTATCCTAAGACATATCTGCCAGAGCATATCCGTGTGCACCCGTATCTCCATATAAGGCTTTCGGCAGATGCCCTGCGCCCGCGCCGCGGCTATCGGTATGCGTTGGAAAGTACTAATTGAACTTTGCACGAGCCAGAAACCGGAGAAGACAGTGGTTTTTTTGGAAGAAAATTGTTTCTTTTTGATCAACCCGAGCGAGGTTGATGACTTGTCAATGTGATGGACTAATGGCCTTTTGAAGTTTTAATAAAGAATATCTTTTTTTACAGTAACTTTTTGCCTTAAATTAATTCTAAAGCTACTGTTTTGCCCTCGCTTTAATTTCCGATGCCCTGATTACCTTCTGCTAATTAATGGCAAAAGGACAATGGGTGAAACAGTTAAATGGACTCAAAGTAGTCTACAACATATTTGCCACTAATTAAGGATCGTTACCACTACAAGTATTCGTCAATACAGCTTGTAAACGATCGGAGATCATGTCCGTCCCTCGCCCCATTACAGAATTTTGACCAACATTTTACAAGCAAAATAAATGTTCCTTGAAAAAAAAACGGATGCCTTTAACTCACTGGTCAACTGTTAATTAACAAAATTCTCTTTGTACGGAACACATAAAATTTTACGACCATCGTGATCTCCACGTTGGGAGCCAAAGAATGGGCTGGCTTCTTATAAAAAATTGGAGCAAGGGGGCCAGTATGGAAAAGACGCATTAAATTTTATAGGTTTTCCGTCAAAAAGTGCCCGCGTGAGTAGAGTCCCAATGGTCTTTGCTAAGCATAAATGCATACAAATAACACTTTTGGTAGCTAATCAAAATATTTGGCGTAGAAATAAGATATCTGTATTTTAATTGTGCGTAGTAAAAAGTTTATCGCGCATAAAGTGAATATCGGTTATAAAACGCCTGGGAAATATCGAAAAGATAAAAAACAAAGTTAAAGCTATTATTTTAATCATTTTTATTACAAATTTAAATGTATCTTGTAGTAAAAATATAAGATAACGCGCTGACAACTTGGTTAAACCTAAGTGGCAGCTTGCGAACATAATTTCACATTAGCATAGAAACTAAAAGCAAACAGAGTCGCAAACAAGAACTAGTCGATAAGACAACAGAACGACAGGTGACGTCAAGGGTCAGGGGGACTACTCTATACTGACAAAAAACGAACCAGAAGGTACTTTCATGCAATTGGCACGTTTAATACAACGAAATGAAGTCGCGGCTCGCGCAGCAGCTCTCTGAAACTTCGTTTTTCGTCTTATAGAGTGACCCCCCGGAGTCAGGTCGAGAGATGCACCTACTTTCACCCAATACCACACCTTTAAAAATACCACCTTACACTTCAAAACCTCCATTCGAAAACCGATCTTATTCCTTTGAACTAAAGACCTCTACAACAGCAACACTTCCAACCACCGCATTACATTCAAATTCGATCAAAGGACTCTGCACCCTGAATTGAAGTGTTAAGACTTAAGGTTCTGTGATGGTTTGTAGCACTTTAAAGTTATTGGTGATTTTTATCACAATACAAGGATTTTATCAAAACTGTAACGCATATGTGTCAAATTGCTCGCATGAGTATGTTAAGTAGAGTTGAAATATATTAGCGGTACATGTTTGGAATTTGGTTCAGGTGTGCCGGTATTTGTATGATTATCTCAATAAATAAAAGGAGTGGAGTTCTTTCTATTTATTCATTCAATAAGTTCTTCGCTTTATTTCACTACTATGTGGTACCTTTATATACCATGTAGGTAACAGATTTATATTCTATATTTTACGTTAAGCCCTTAGCGACGTAGATATTCCTAAACAAAATACTGTACGAACTCACATTAAAATAAAGAAATATTTAAAAAGAAAGCTACTATGAAATGTTACCAAAGAAATATATCAACATCACTGCTACAGTTTCACTTTAAATTCCATGAAATTACGCTCTTTAAACATTCAATTATCATTTTCAACGAACTGAATATAGAGTTGAGATTGGTTTAACTCTTGAGAAGATAATAAATTAATGGTTAGTCTGCAGTTGTCTACAATTTAGCTATTTTCCTGTCACCGCCCATGATCTGGACCCATTATGCGCTTGTTAAGTGTAGAGTAAGTAATTAAAATTGTAGCTAAATATCTCGCTAAGTACGTACATCCAGCTTGGATAGCTTCAGTCTCCCAATAATTAATACATTTTCTTGATATAACTGTACTAAGTAGCGCGAGAATATCAGTCACGCGCAGTGAAAAAGTTTCAGTGATATAAATGGAACGTCAAAGGCAGGTGGAACTTTGAGTTGATTGAGAGTACTCGTGATTTGAGTGTATTATTTGCCGTTTTAAGGAATGGGTAAACTATACTACCATAGAATTAGGTATTATTTTGTATTTTATGGTATATATGGTAAGTATATTAACCATACGCCTATTCAGTTTTATGCAGAAGACATTTTCCCATATTTTTTTATTGAAATTTATATGGTATTACGGAAATGCTTTAACTGTTTAACGTGTGTGCGCTGAGCTCTATTGAGACAGCATGATTTCCTTATGAATCCATAGAAATCTGACTTTATAAATAAAGGACTACCTATATAGTTTTATATTTTTTCCTAAAATCTAAAAAAAAGGAGGTGTATTTCGTGAGTGGATATCAATATCAAATATCATTCAGGCTTTCAATAGCCTCACATCACATTTATAGTATTTTGTACACATCGTGTTAAAAAAAATATAGGTAGCTGAAAAAGGTGACGATAGGGGTAATTTAAGAATTCCGCCCTCCTGATTCAACCCCCGCTTTAACTCCTTTCGGCTGACGAGCACTCTTGTTTACACGTGTGGCGTACTCACCACACATAAATATTATTTATCATTATATTTAATTATTTACCTATTACAAATATTTACACTTACACTATACAAAATAAGAAATAAAATTATAATCTAAAAATACCTATTTATATACCTACACCTATATTATTATATTATAATTTTATTTCTTATTTTGTATAGTGTAAGTGTAAATATTTGTAATAGGTAAATAATTAAATATAATGATAAATATATTTATCTATCTGCTATCTGCTTCGCCATCTCCTCCATTGTCGACGTTGGCCTTGAGCTGGCCACAGCTGAGACGTGGTGTCCCGGCACGATGTCGTGTATTTGTGTGCAGGTAATTATGATATAAATAGATAATGTTTTGTATAATATAATAATATAGGTGTAGGTATATAAATAGGTATTTTTAGATTATAATTTTATTTCTTATTTTGTATAGTGTAAGTGTAAATATTTGTAATAGGTAAATAATTAAATATAATGATAAATATATTTATGTGTGGTGAGTACGCCACATCACCCCCCTCCAGAGACCGGGTTACGGGCGATAAAAATCAGGGAACCGGACTCTCCGCCCAGAACGAGTGGTTTTGATCGGAGGTTGAGGTGGAGATGCACGAGTGACGTCCGGTACCGGTGCAGGCGTGACGTCAGGTGCAGGCGTGACGTCAGGTGCAGGTGCAGATGTGACGTCAGGTTGCTGGTCAAGGGTGTCTGAGTCCGTCAGTATGTAGGCTGGTTTTATGCGGTCTACAGATACTGTTACGGCTTTGCCCTTGACATCTAACTTGAAAACCTTGGCACTGATGCGCTCCAAGACTTCGTGCGGGCCCGTGTATGCGGGTTGGAGTGAGCCTCGCAGCGCGTCTTCTCGGAGGAATACGTGGCTGCAAGTGGCGAGATCCTTATAAACGAAGGTCTTGTGATTGACGTGGTGCGAAGTTGGAGTTGGCCGCAATTTGTTGGCGAATGACTTGAGACGGGTGTAAAACTCAGTCACGTCGGTCGTATGACCGATGGCTGTGGAGTTGAAAAACTCACCCGGCAGTCGTAATGGTTCGCCATACACCAGCTCGGCAGAGGAACTCTGGAGGTCGTCCTTGAATGCGCTCTTTATGCCGAGTAAGACAAGCGGGAGCGACTCGGTCCAGGTGGTGTCAGCGTGGCACATGATTGCAGCCTTGAGCTGCCGGTGAAAACGCTCCACCAACCCATTACACTGCGGATGATAAGCGGTGGTCCTTCGGTGCTGGAAACCGACAAATTTGGACAGGTGCTGGAAGAGAGCAGACTCAAACTGCCGGCCCCTGTCGGTAACGACGGAGGTTGGGCAGCCGTACCTGGATATCCAGCAAGCTAGCAGCGCTTTAGCCACTGATTCCGCTGTGATATCGGTAATTGGGACAGCTTCCGGCCATCGCGTGAAGCGATCGACGGCTGTCAAGCAGTACCGGTATCCATTGGAAGGAGGAAGAGGGCCGATGAGGTCTATATGGACATGTCTAAATCGCGTTGCAGGTACGTCAAGTGTGCCCAAAGGCGCGGACACATGTCGGGTAACCTTGCAACGCTGACAGTCTAGACATGCCTTAGCCCATTCGCGGCAGTCTTTCCTCATCAGTGGCCAAACGTAGCGCTGTGCTACAAGTTTGGCACTAGCATTGGCTCCAGGGTGACTCATCGAGTGTAGGCAGTCGAAAATGGCCCTGCGCAAAGGCTTAGGTACGAATGGCCTGGGGGTCGGTGTGCTGATATCACAGTACAATTCAGTACGACACCCGGGAATTGGTACCTTTGCTAGCCGAAGTGATGATTCACCCTGCAGCAACTGGATAAGCTCCATGTCTGAAGCTTGGGATTCGGCTAATACTTCACCGTTGACTGGACTTTGCAGCTCCTCAACACGAGAGAGCGTGTCAGCCACCACGTTATCCTTGCCAGCAATGTGCTGGATATCGGTGGTGAACTGAGATATGAAGTCCAGGTGTCTATACTGACGTGGCGAACAGTTACGCTTGTGTTCGTGGAACGCGTAACACAGCGGCTTGTGGTCAGTATAGATGGTGAAGTGCCTGGCCTCTAGCATGTGCCGAAAATACCTAATGCTCTCGTAGATTGCAAGGAGCTCCCGGTCGTAGGGTGAGTATTTCACCTGCGTAGGGCTCAATTTGCGGGAGAAAAATGCTAGAGGCTGCCAAATCCCATCCTTGTACTGCTGCAAAACACCGCCCATCGCCGAATCAGACGCATCCGTGACTAGACTCAGTTTGGCCTGCGTATCAGGATGAGCCAGTAGCGCTGCGCTACAGAGGCTGTCCTTGATGTCGCTGAAGGCCTTCAGCGAGCTTCCGCTCACGTTGACGGGCTGTGATGCCTTTATGGAGCCGGTCAGCAAAGCGTTGAGGGGAGCCTGAGTTAGGGCAGCGTTGGGCAAAAATCGGCGGTAGAAATTTACCATGCCGAGGAAACGCCTGAGCTGCCTCGCCGTGGTTGGTACAGGAAACTCCCTTATTGCCTGCACTTTGCTTTCCAGAGGTTTGGTGCCGTCTTTGTTGATCGTGTAGCCCAGAAATGTTACCTCAGGAGCGCCGAAAACACACTTCGCTGTATTCAGGAGCATGCCGTATTCCTGCAGCTTGGAAAATATTTGGCGTAAGTGGTTCTCGTGCTCTTCCTGGGTCCTGGAAAAGATCAAAAAATCGTCCAGGAATGGGTAACAAAAATCTAGGCCACGAGTCAGTTCGTCAACAAATCTCTGGAAAGTTTGACCTGCATTCCGTAAGCCAATCGTCATGAACGGAAACTCGAAGAGTCCGAAAGGTGTAGTGATCGCGGTTTTCGCGATATCCCCTGGGAAAACTGGGATCTGATTATAGGCCTTAACCAGGTCCAGGGTGGAGAAGATCGTACACCCCGACAGACTGTGAGAAAAGTCATGGATGTGCCTGATTGGGTATTTGTCCGGTACCGTTCTGGCGTTCAACGCCCGATAGTCACCGCAAGGACGCCATCCGTTGTCCTTCTTCGGCGCCAGGTGAAGAGGAGACGCCCAAGGACTCTCGGAGGGACGCGCCGTGTCATTCGCCAACATTGCCTCGAACTCCGACTTCGCAATTTTGAGTTTGTCCGGGGCGAGTCGGCGCGGGGAACATGACACTGGAGGACCTGGGGTGGTGCGGATGTGGTGTTGTGTGTTGTGTTTAGGTGTGCGTGGTTAGCCGGCTGGCCGTGTAATGTCAGGGAACTCAGCAAGAATAACATCGTCGCAGTCGTAGAACAGTGACGGATCTGATTTTTTTCGATTTTCGGATTATTGCAGATTCTTCTTCAAAATTTCATTATTTACCAATACAAAAAGAGTTTTTTTTTTAATCTTTTATAATAAGTGAAATACAGAGTCGAACACTGACGGTTTTGATTTTTTCGCGTAGAATATGGGCGCTTGTGCAGTCCCGTCGATGTTCTGCGGTGAACCTCACCCCCCGCAACCCGCTCCCGCACGACGGTTTGTTTGTTGTGTCAGTGTTCTATGTAGGAGCACATGGAACACGTAATGAGTACTAAAAATGTTTTTTTGTTATATTTATTATTTAAAAAGTTCTGTTTTCTATGTAATTTTTTTTTCATACTTCTCCCATAGAAAAAAGACGGTCTCTCAAATCCGTCGTTATTCTTGGGACTTTGTTTTAATAAAATGAAATACCTGATTTTCGCTAAAATCATTGAGAAGTTAGTTATAATTACGTACGGTGTTCTAAAAAAGTAATATTATTTGTTTGTTATATTTATTGACGGTATTTAAAATGCGACGATATTCTATGTCCTAACTGGTCCTAACTATTGGTGTTTTGTATAAACCGTCATTGTTCTATGGATAAGTGGTAGACGTGTGTAGATAACCGTCGTTATTCTTTGGGATTATTTTAGGATACGTCTTTGTTCTTAAATAATATTACGTATTTTCAATGGAAAATAAATAAATTTATGATTTTTGAGTAGATTTTTGCTAATTAATATGTCTTTAAAACTATGTATATGCTGAAAAACAATGTAAAATTATGTAACTACTTTTTTTGTGGAGCCACGTTCATCACCCCTACCGTCAGAGGCAGGTGATGAATTATGGGAGCACAAAATCATGCTAGATGATTGGAATTCTGTTTTTCCAGCGATTTGCATGAGTTACCAAACATACAAACCAACTCAGTCGCAGAATTCATATGAAACATAAGGTTTCTGTATTATCAACCAAGCATCAACCGAATGCTGGTGATTGTCCAACGGCTGAGGATAATGATCATCGTTCGATAAGGAAATTGGTATAATCTTATCCGTAGCTATGTAAGGATCATCTCGAACTGTTTGACGATGATCGTTTTCCTCGGCTGTTTCACAGTCGCCAGCACTCGATTGATACTGGGGCTTTCCCTCTTAAAAATAGGTAAGCCCACTTTATTCATGTATTAGTTTCAGGAAAATTTCTCCGTAAATTCTGTAATTTTAACATTATACTTATACTTCTCAATAAAAAGGGTGAGAAATCAGATTTCGGAAACTATAATAGACCGTTAGCTCGACATCACACAATTGTAAAAATCATTCAAAAAATAATTCACAATCGCATCCGTTCTCTGCAGGACTAACATGAATCACCAGAGCCGGTGTCCGACCTAGTTATTTCACCACCAACATACGCTCAACCAGATTATAAGTTAAATAAATAAGTTCAATGAGTTTAACCCACAAACACAACTTTACCTTGCATTTATTGATGATATTGACTATACCAAAGGATTCGACAGTATGCACCACTAAGCATTACTTTCCACCCTTAAAACCACAAAATTCATCCAACCTACATCTACCTACCTACTCGTTGGTACTATCTACACAGACAGCTCAGCCAACGTTTATTGCCGACTGAAAAAGGGCATCGTGCAAGGCGACCCACTGTACACGATTTACAAGTTGCCTCGAAGAGGTCTTCAAGAAGTTGACACAGTCCTGGGAGGATAATCCTTGACTAAAGATGAACCGCTCCAAGGCAAAAGTCATGACCAACAGCACGGAACGTACGGTTGAGGTTGATAGACAGGAAATCCAATATGTCAATGAGTAAATTACTTGGGCGAGATAGCTTCCTTCGACGTGTGTGATAAGACCGCCAAACTGAAGTGGGACTGGGCGGCGTACGTCTGTCTTATGCAGCCGGTTAGGTGGGGTAAAACGCCACCGAATGGATAGCCGATAACGGCCGCCGGTACAGGGGCAGACCCAGAAGAGGATGGCGGGATGTCCTAGACGTGTTTAGTGGAAACTGGAATGAGGAGACCATTGACAGGGATATCTGGTAGACCCAGGAAGAGACCTTTGCCCAGCAGTGGGTCACAATTGAGTTGGGAAACTCTGTCACATATTCTCCTCGGCCATCCCTCAGAGCCTGAAGACAAAAGTCTTCTTCAACCAGTGCATCTTGCCAGTGATCACGTATGGGGCAGAAACGTGGACACTGACGGTAGTACCGGTCCATCGAATTAAAGTCGCTCAGCGTGCTATAGAGAGAGCTATGCTTAGGCTTTCTCTGATGGATCGTATCAGAAATGAGGGTATCCGTCTGAGGACTAAGGTTACCGATATAGCTGTCAAAATGTGCAAGCTGAAGTGGCAGTGGCCATATCTGCCAAAGAACCGATAACCGTTGGGGTGGACGAATTCTCGGGTCACAAACAAGGACAACCTTAGGCAGTTAGCCGGTAGTGGCTGGATGAGGAAGGCCGCGAGGACCAAGTGTTATGGCACTCCTTGGGAGAGGCCTATGTTCAGCATTGGATGATTATTGGCTGATGATGGGTCACAATAGGGTCTTAACAAAACATTTTATAAAAGAATTGTATTTTGTTTAATATTTAAGACCTAAACAAAAAATTATATACTGCAATCAGCACCCTCCTAAATAGGTTCTTTAAAGATCCGTCATTAATTTTTTCCAAATATTCCCTAAAATAACGACGAAAAGTATAATACGCCATTAGAGACGCAATTATAGTCCGTAAAAAAACGACGTATCATATAATGCGACATAGTTGGATCCATAGAACAATGACACATCTGATTTTTCAGGAAACCTAGACTTATTACAGACTCATTATACAGCCTATATTGCAAAAGACCATTCGTATAATAATGTGACCAAATTTCAAATCAATTGCTTCAGCCGTTTTCATTTTATTGAACAAAACGTTGTTTAAAAACTTTAACTGGCTCTCCTGTAAAGTTGCTGTTTTGCAGATCCGTCATTGTTCTACGACTGCGACGACATGATACCTGGAGTCGCCAGTCGAGACCTTCACACTGTAAACACAAGAATCATTATCATCAGCAGGTACAGCTATACTAGATAGACTAGTGGTGTTATCACATAGGCGTTGATTTCTTATGTCTACCACAAGGTTGTAGAATGATAAGAAATCAACACCTATGATGGGTTTAGTAACATCAGCTACAGTAAATGTCCAATTGAAATCTCGGCGTAAACCTAAATTTAGAGTGAGGTGCACTGAGCCGTAGGTATATATGGTCGAACCATTAGCGGCGCACAGTTCGTAAGAAGTCTTTGCGCGGCGCTCACGAAGTGCCGACCTGGGGAAGACGCACAAGTCACTTCCGGTATCGACCAGATATTGCAGTCCAGATCGACGGTCTGTCACGAAGAGGCGACTTGTGGCGGTGGCGTTGGAGGGTACGGTCGTCGCTACTTCCGGCCCTCTTGGCCATTTCCCGCCGTGAAGTCGCAGGGCTGGATGCATCGCTTCGCCTGGTCCCTGAACCTCCAGTGGTGCCAGCAGATCGGATGCCTCCTGTAGCTGGACTGGGAACGGGTCGAAGGTGATCGGCGGTCACGTCGCTGCGGTGGTCGTCGGTCGCGGGATCGGGATCGGTCGCCTTGGACGTGGGCAGTCAGTGCGCTGACCTGCTTCGTCAACGCTGCTATCTGCTTCGCCATCTCCTCCATTGTCGACGTTGGCCTTGAGCTGGCCACAGCTGAGACGTGGTGTCCCGGCACGATGTCGTGGATGCGATCCGCTAGCTCAGCCAGTGCATCAAGGCTGGAGGTCGCCTGGGATGCCACGATGGTCTGCATGCTGCTAGGGAGACGGCTGGTCCAGATGGTCTTGAGGAAGTCCTCTGGGACGTCTGAACCATCGAGGTGACGCAGGTGACGCAGGAACTGTGTGGGCTTGCGGTCGCCCAGCTCCTCGTGCATCAACAGCTGCTTGACCTTGTTCTCCTTGGAGACGCACAGCCGCTTGATGAGCTCCGACTTCAGCTTCTCATACTTGTCGGCATCGGGAGGCGAAGTGATTATATCCTCGACCTCTGCCGCATACTGATGCTCCAGCTGCCCGATCACGTGGTAGAATTTCGTATTATCATCCGTTATTCTTGAGATAACAAATTGGCCCTCGAGTTGCGCGAACCAAATCGCCGGTTTCTCGGGCCAAAACGGAGGTACCTTTACGCCCACTCGGTACACGTCGGGCTGGTCTACCGCGGTCTCCGGGGCGCGCTTCCTCGCGCGCGGCGTCGGTGGCTGCGACTCTGCAGTATCTGCTTCACTGTCCGTCATCTTCTTTATATTTCACGGTCCAACAAAGGGGTCACCAATTTAGGTATGTTGAGGTGCGACGATATAAATTAAAAGTCCGAACTCCAAAAATATGTACAGTTTATTAACGTCACACTAACACACACAGGAAATATAGAAATATAGAATAGAAGGAGTGAAAGAAGAAAGAACACGAACAGTTTTTACATAAGTTACACGATACACAAACAGTCAATAGTCCTTATCACAAAGGTACACGGTTGATTTTCGCGTAACAGGCGAGAGCGCAAACAAATAATGTAATAGCCGCGGAGGTGTAGTTCACGACTGGGGGCCTACTCGGTAACGCGAAAATCGAAATAACGTTCAACGTTCGGGCCATTTTCGCACTCTGTAGGGAGAGTTTTACGCACGAACGAACGAAACAACGAAGTTTCGATTTTCTATACAAAATGGTACTCTGAACTGCAATGTCAAACACGTAATATTGAGTTTGACAGCTCATTTACTGTCAGTTTTACTTCAAATTTCACGTCTACACAAGAGGTAACGTTGAGATATTCGTTTTGCTGTAATTGCTGAAAATAACATAAAGAATGGCTAGGTATTTGCTGATGCAAGAAATTCTTCGGGACGAGAGAAGGAAAAGGCGAGAGGCCCTAAGAAGAAACTTCCGCTTGCACACAATTCAAGACTCAGAATTCGTAAATAACTACCGTCTGAGTCGGGAATTGTCCCAATTGTTCCAAACGCTGTGTTAAGAGATTGTCCCGTTTCTTCCTCCAAGGATACGACACCGGGGTATTGATCCCATAATGAAGGTAAAACTCAAAAAGTATCTTATTTTCATATTACCTTTAACCATAAAAATCAGACGATAAATAACGTAAATATCAGACAATGATAAAACATAAGTAACTGACTAACATAATTTCCGGATTTATTTCAGATTTTGGTAGTATTAAACTTCTATGCAAGGGGTAGTTATCAAGGTGCCGTAGGCCTCAACAGCGATGTACCCATGGCACAGCAAACTGTTTCTAGGTGCATCCATGAGGTCACGGATGCCTTGAATAGAGCTGAGATTTTGAGGAAGTACATTCGCTTCCCACAAAATAGGGAAGAAAGGAATGTCATCAAACAAAAGTAAGACAAAATTTTATTTACCGTTACTTAGACCTACAATTATTGCAAAAAACAATCTATTTAATAGATTTATATTTCAGATTTTCCGATAGATATGGGATACCGGGGGTATGTGGCTGCATAGACTGCACCCACATTAAAATAATAAGGCCCGCTGAGCATGAAGAGCGGTGCTTTAATAGGAAACATTGGCATTCCATTAACTGCCAAGTGGTACGTATTTTAATTCAAAAAATTCATGACCATTACCCAAGTGATGACTCTAAAGAGCACATTTTTTTTTTAGATTTGTGACTCTGATTGCCTTAAGTATAAACATCATACACATCATCATACATTGGGCATATGGGCCCAACATGAGATAAAAGCTCACATGGAAGAACTCTCAATACAGGGAGAGACTACATACCTACTGGGTAAATGTTCCAAATATAAATTTATCCATTCTCAACCTAAACTATCTCAAAGCCCAAAGCGAGGTGATGGATGTATTATGTATGTTGGTAACCCAAAATAATAATGTATTAATAATTTCATAACATGTTCTACAGGTGACTCAGGGTATCATCTCCGGTCATTCATGATGACTCCAGTGGACCATGCAGTAGACGACTCACCTGAAGGGCGCTACAATATAATTCAGAAACGTGCCCGTTCCACTGTAGAGCACACATTTGGAATACTAAAAGGGAGATAGTACCCGGGAGGTAGTACCTATTAAGCATACTTAATCCAATTGCATTTATTCATAAATATGAAACATTAAAGCTTCAATCTTCATTTAAAACTTACCTACACAACATGTCTCATTATTATAATACTTACCAATTAAAAGAGTTTAAATAAAGTTTTTTTTCAGATGCTTATTAGCCGCCAGAGAATTAAATTACACTCCTGAGACCGCTGGCAAAATTGCAATTGCATGCAGTGTATTGCACAACATGTGCATACATGCTCGGCTCGACCATCCTGAATTAACAGAGGAGGACCTCGCAGCTGAGAACGCCCTGCCCATTACCCAGCAAGCTGCAATTCCACAAGGATGGGCATTGGAGGAAGGAAGAAGAGTATGCAGAGTACTAATACATTTATTAGAGGCATAATATGCCCCCGGCTTTGTATGGATATACTTATATAAGACAAAACAATCCTTATTGTGAGGTTGTAGAAGAGATTACTTTTAGTAATACGGCCGCTGATTGTACTATTTCTTTTCTATGTTTGTGAAACTGTTTCTGTTTGTGTGCAATAAAGAGTATTTTATCTTTACCTACCTATATTTTTTTAATTTTCATTGTTTCTGGTATGAATGTGTTTCTATTATATCAATAAAAATATGGTTTTACCGATCCTAAGATACTTACTTTGTGTGGATACATCTATTCATGCTAACACACTTATTTATAAAGAATAAAACAATTTTTCTAAATGAGAGATTTTTATTTTTTGGTTTCAGTCAAATATTGCTACTTATTGCTTAAACACTGATAAAATGCACTGTTTTCGCGCAGCCCCCCAAAGCATTCAGCTTTTGGGCGATTTCCTGCCACAGGCGATTGCTTCGCACTCTCCCATCTACGCTCCTCATACGACCGCGCGCGAGGTCTTGGTGCTCAAATAAGAACTCCAAGAGCTCTTGAGTCGTTGGATCTCTTCTGCGCCCGTCAGGGCGCAGGCTTCGGGTCTTGAGGAGTCCCTCTTTACCCGGGCTTCTGCTCCAGGGCCTACTAGCTCCTGGGTCCGTGGGGCCGCCTGTTCAGTCAGGCGGCGTCTGGTTGGTGTTCAACGTCTCAGTGAGCCGCCGCATCGACTGGTTGCCGACGACAGCAGCTCACGAGGGAAAAGAGCTCTTGAATCTGCTCCGTGCTGCAGTTCCCAGACCCAGCCATGGTAGAAAGAAATTAACTTTGGCGCGTTCAACTTCAACTTAACTTTGTTTTGTGTTTGATTTTTTTATGAGCCTCTTTGACAGAAAGTCACAGACTACCATAGTGAAAAAAGTAGAGTAGAAATATTTTGATTTCATCAAAATTTTTAAATTTAAACGTCTCTGCGTGAAAAATCATTTAAATAAATCAGTTTAGTGTACATAAAAACAAACAGCGCATTTTAATTTTACGTAAAAATGATAATATGCAATGTTTTAATAAAACCGGTAATTTACCGATAAGCCACTTGAAAGCCCAACCAATACATTCATTCATTACACTATTTCGTTCATTCACGTAGTACCTCTATGATTTGTCTATGATTTTCGAAGAACGTAGCGCGGCCGAAGTTGGTACAGAGTACCGATATGCCGTCATTAACGTACGGTTTTCGATTTTCGTATTTAACGACGGAACGTGTTAGAGAGTAGCCCTCCTGGTGACTGATGCGCGCTTGCTCGCGCGCACAGAATTCGCGGGTAAGCGCATAATAAAAACGGCAAAGTGTGTATCACATTTTTAACCACTGACAACAAAAATAAGGTGTTATAATTTTGTCGTGTATTTGTGTGCAGGTAATTATGATATAAATAGATAATGTTTTGTATAATATAATAATATAGGTGTAGGTATATAAATAGGTATTTTTAGATTATAATTTTATTTCTTATTTTGTATAGTGTAAGTGTAAATATTTGTAATAGGTAAATAATTAAATATAATGATAAATATATTTATGTGTGGTGAGTACGCCACACACGTTAAATTGAAAAGCTAGCGCATCAAAAATAATAGACCGTCTAAATAACTCTTAAACAACAAAAAATCTTGGTTTCTCACAAAATTAATCACCCAATAAGGCATTTCACCATTTGTGAAGGTTCAAACCGTCTTGAAATAAACTTAAGGGCATGCGTCGTGTGCCGTTTGAAATAAATAGTGCGAAGTGTTCATTCAATGTTGATGAGGTGAACAAAATTAATTCTAGTGTTCATTAAAGCCACACTTTATGGGACCACCAGGTTCCATCGTGTGTGTCACGCGAAAGGTAAAAACATTGAATGGGTTTTTGTCGCCGCAAAAACGCTGTTGGTCGCGAATCGAAGTGTGGCGCGCGTTTTCAGATGACGGCGTAAATTGGTCGTTTGTGGTGTTTGAAATAATTGAAGAGAAATCATTTAGCTAGTAATGTGTTGTTGACTATGTTGACTCTACGTATCATATATCATAAATACCATATCATACAATCACACAAAAAGTTATGGTTGAGCATACTCCATAATTATAAACTGGTTTGTGATAACTGCTTTGCTTATATTCCTAAATCTAAGACGGTCAATAGGTATAGACAAGAAATTCAACATCTCACGCTAATCCGACTAGCTATTATTACGGAAAACTAATTTAATACCTATTGGACGGAAATTGAATCCGGGTCTTTGGCGATTTGTCCAGTTTACCAACCGCCGGCATCTTTGTCAAGATTACTTTCAGTCGACATAAAATGAAGTCAAAATCGAGTGGCCATGCCGAGTGTCCTATCTACCACGGCTATCTCCGCAGCATGTAGTCACAAAGCGCAGGTATTGTCGCGATTGACTGAGCCTAGATGTGGATATGGAGGGTTACTCGAGTTTCGTAGTAGTGCAGTCGATATGTTTAATACAACGAGATATGTACAGTCTTGTTTAGTGCAGGAGTGCTCCGCAACTTCGTTTGTCGTAAGCTAAAGTGAACCCCATGTCCTCGTGCCGTCAAGACTTGGAGCCATTCAGTCGTCACTCAGCGTTTTCTTTACTTGATTCAGAGGGCATAATGTCTGGTGTTTCAGCTATTATCACTATGAATTTGAATCTGATAATGGTTTTTTCCTTAGTAAATAGGTTAAGGGCACAGAAAAGTCGAAATGGCCTAGCAGCCTTAAAGTAATTCGAATAGATTTATTTTCATGTTTCATACATCCATACAGGCCGAGATATTATTTAATTATAACTGCTATTAGTTGTACTAAAACCTGTGATTTGTCTACGCCATATTCCGTCAGACCTATTCGTTTGTCCCTACCTACACTGGCAACTAGACAAACCTTTTAACTGTTCCATTGCAAAGTCTGCGAGGCGGTTGATAACTATCTTCAATGGGCCATGGGCGATGTCGTTCGGAAAGGTACGCAATGTCCTATTGGCTCTCTAGTAAAGATCGGTATGCGCGCGCGCTGCTCAAGATACGGGACAAGCTAAGTTACTACGCTTGATAGGTTTATGTTGAGATTTCGGTTGAGGAAGATATCGTGTTTTGTTTGTTACTGTTGTTTTATGGAGCTGGTATTTCGATCAAGTGGCGGGCGTTTTGTTACTACCAAACCTAGGTAGTAGATAATTAATAACAAAAAAATGGTTTTGAAATTAACAGAAAACAGCTTTTCCCAGAATCATGTATTACATACCCTCGGAATTAACACTATACTCATATCAATCCAAATTAAGTTTCCTTTTTATGGTGTAAAGTTCATTTCCATTACTTTCATACTTATGTAATTTTCATCATAATTAAGTCATCAATAGGCAATCACTATGGAGTTATTTTTACTTAGGTTAGGTTATTAGTTTTCGAAATGTGTAGGCAGCTGGCAGATAAACACAATAATAAGTACTAGAACAGCAAAAGCATCAAAACATATATTTTAATAAGCCACAAGAGCAATCCACACATACGATACCTGCAATTCGCGAATACATGCGAAAACTATAAAAATGGCATCATCAAGATCATCATCATCAGTGGGTGACGCAAGTTATGAAATGATTCATAGTTAAAGGGAGATGTGATTTGATAAACTTGATAAAAGAGATAGATATATTTTTTTTGTATTCGTAAGAAAAATAAAAGTGCATTACACCAACGCTGACCTACATAAATGGCCAATAAAAGAAGACAGTATGAATTCAAATACAGGTATGGTTTACAATACCGATGTATTTTACAAAAAATATAATTTCATTTACTTATGAAACTTGAAAACCAAACAATATAAATTGGCTCCATCACCACCCTTTTAGGGTGTTATTTAGTTTTTAAAGGTATACTTTTTTTAATAATGATAAAAAATACACGTTTAAAGTTTATTTAAAAAAAAACCGGCCAAGTGCGAGTCGGGCTCGCGCACAAAGGGTTCCGTAGCAGCAATTACAGTTAAATCAACCTATCTCAAAAACTATAAGAGATACTTTGATCAAACCAAAAATCGTTGAAAGAGTTAATTAGCATGCATCACCTCAATTTTTTTTAGAATTTTATACCCCGTAGTTATAAAAATAGAGGGGGGGGACATACTTTTTACGACTTTGAGAGCTGATATCTCAAAAACCGTTCACTTTAAGAAAAATGTTTTTTTAGAAAACTTTATATCATTTTAAAAGACCTTTCCATTGATACCCCACACGGGTATGTACATCGAAAAAAAAAATTTCATCCCTCAGTTACATGTATGGGGGGCCCCACCCCCAATTTTTTTTTTTACTATTTAGTGTCATATTTTTGTAGCGGTTCATACAACACATATTCCCATCAAATTTCATCACTGTAGTACTTATAGTTTCCGAGTAAATCGGCTGTGACAGACGGACAGACGGACAGACGGACAGACGGACATGACGAAACTATAAGGGTTCCGTTTTTGCCATTTTGGCTACGGAACCCTAAAAATATGTAACATATCCGTAAATATTTCTATCAGCATAATTATGTGGTGGTTCGAAAATTATTGAACTATAAACATGCCGCTCTAATGAATCATTCGATAGGTGGCCTAATAATCTAGCAAGTACACTAATTAACTACATATTTTATGTTTCGAGGTGTAAGTTATCTTACCTATATAAATATATTATTTTATAGTTCTACTAGAACCTGCGCTACCACTGAAGTTTTACGGCACAATCGGGAAAAAACATTAACTTATATATTACTAGCGTAAGGACAGGCCCAACCGCTCTAGAAAATGACACCCTCGCGTTGGCCCTAAAACCTCATAAATCTGTCATAATTTGTATGAAATTAGGGCCAGCGCGTGGGTGCCATTTTCTTTTGACAAAACGTTCTGACGGGCGTATCCTTCCTTTTGAAATCATTGGGAAAAAACCAACCTCACATACTACGTCGTCATTTTGTAAGTGGGACTTTTTCATTGCTTGTGAGTGTACTCTTCATTGGTGTTAATACATTCTATGTAATTATCTTTTTTATTCCAAATAATATAATGTAGGTAGTAGGTACAGCATACAATATTGGAGATTTTTCCTTTACCGATTTCAGTTGTAGACATTCGTCTGTAGATCATGCTGTAGTTAAAACTGGCTACAGAAAGCACTCCAATACTATTTCTTGAAGGAAAACGTCTCGTTCCATAAACAACCCGAATGTCTTCGTAAAACTTCTGTCTGATTAAATACTTTAACAACGGCGGTGGCGTACCTACATAATTTAAGAGATTCTTTAAAAATCAAGGATATGTTTTTTATTGCCACGCATAATTTACTGGACAGCATTTTCTCACTTGATCACAATGAAATCAATGTTTTATTATTTTTGCACCTGCAAGTCAGTAATTAAAACTTTTGTTTTACATAAAGAAACCTTTAACTGGGAAATCAATAATAATTTGCAGAAAAAACGAAAAAAATAATAATATTATAAGTAAGAACTAGATTAACTATTTTAAAAGTAACTACGTTACTATTACTTATTACGTGTACTCAATTTCTTAATAACTTAATAACGAGGCAATATTTTCTGAATTTTAAGATAAAGCCTCCGTTACCGAACTAACAAAACACGCGACTTAAACGGCCTGCCATTGAAAGCACCGCTAGACCCAAAGAAAACAATGTTCATTAAACGAATACCAAAGTAAGCCTGGACCAATAATTGCGGTGCCCATTTACTCCAGCCTCAACGTTTGAATGGGAGGAACAATTTGTCGGACTATTATAAAGGGCTGCTTCAGCCGACTGGACAATCTGGACATTTCCAATGGACGGCGCAGACTTTTGTGATACCTCGTTAGTTATCTTGCGTTGCTACTAAATAATTGTATCAAAATTACTTCTCTTCACCTTACCATTCAAGTTTAAACTCTAAGTCATTTGCTTATGGTTGAATTTGTAGTGGAGGAGGAACAATCTCACGATGCATCAGTTGAATATGGAAGTAGACTCAGGAGGAGTGAAGATAAAACTGAATTCGGAATGTCGTAGCTCTATTTCAATTTTAGATAGTGAAACAGTAATTCCAACTCTAGCGTGATCGGCTATATGGATGGTATTCGTGTGAATATGTAAATGATATAGAGAGTAACTCGCATGTTTTGTACGGAAGCGGCTGGGAGTAATTTTACTGTCGTGGCAGTTTATTTGCTGGTATTGAGTGATATATTCGCTGACAAATGTGAGGCTGCTCCCGATTCAATTGCGATCGATTCTGCCGGCTCGAGAATCGATTCAATGACAGATAATCGAAGGAACTTCAACTATGCAAATTATGGTACTGCTAGAGAATATGCTGCATTTTTTGTTTGCATAACATAAGGGGTAAAACGTATACGTGTTTTCATGGAAACGATACAATAACTTTTGTTGCATTTATTATCAAATTTTATAGAGTATTAATAAAATGGTATTTTAGTTTTAATGAAAACTTTGGTTATATTCATTAAAAAATTTGAAAAAGTCTTACTGAAATGGTATTTCACTTTTAGTAAAAAGTTAATTTGTGGCAAAAGTAGCAAACTGTTGGTTGTTAATTTACTTGAAATACACAGGCCACAAGTTATAGCTGCGACGTGAGATATGAATGTAATGATCGATAAAGCTCACTTCAGGTTATAAGACCTTTTATCGAAGTATTTCATAGTAATCGGATAATGTATTCGCCACCGCAATGTGAGCTATGCTGTTGCCGTGCTGTTTACTGTAGATTCTGCACATTAGTCGTAAAAAATATACAATATTACAGACGAATTGAGGACCTCACAGGTGAGAGCAAGAGTGTCAATACTGTCAATTGACCATGTTTCTAAATCATATAAAAATAATATTATAAAATTAATAGATTGAACTTCTATCTGTTAATTAGAAGTGCAAAATAACTAAACTAAAAACATTACAGGAAAACCGTAATGAATAATATAAACTGTTGTGTTATTAATAAAAACTTCGATCGATCGAGAACCAGACCATAGAGTTATCACACAATATCCTCAAACAGACAGGTCAATTTCCCGTCGCTATGATCAACGTGCATTGGAGAAAAAACGCATTCTCCGTCAAACGTCATTCGTCTACGTGCGTGAAGGGACTAACACCCATATTCTAAGTCATTTCCTTCACTTAAGATTCTACTTCACTTGTTGAAGGATGCCATAAGGGATCTCTCACAGAACACTTCAAATCGGTATTCTAAGTCGGTATTTTGACATTCCTTCAAAAAGGAAGCTAGAAACATTTTGCTTAGGATTTTTTTACGTTCTATAGCTAATTAAATCATTTCCGGTCTCATTTTCTTTTGTCTATGGTAGAAATACGACTCCTTTTCTTGAGATTTATCAACACATTTTGTTCTACGCAGATGCTACAATCTATGACACGGAATAAATAACTTCAAATCTTCAAACAATGTCAAAAAAAAAATTGCAGTAACGAAACGTGTTTAGTGTCAGTGATCATACCTAATTAAAATGCCTGGTTATAAATGCACTCCTTATTATGCTACCTCGCGCTGCATCCTGCACTTCAGCTACTGGAACAGCTTCCAGGTCAAGCTCAGGCTCAATTAATGGCTCATTCGTTTTCACGCATATATTGTGGAGGACAGCACATGCCACTATGATGTGGCATGAGTTCTCTAAACTGTTCTGCAGCTTTGGGTTTAGACAAGCAAACCGTCTCTTAAGTACTCCATTTACTCGTTTTATAGGGGCGATATATTTTCGAAGGCCTCGGCGATTTCTATTATTATTTACAAATAATAGAGGCATCAGCACATTTATAACACTCGCTTTGCTAAATCGAAACCGTCCCTGAAATTCCGTATCATTGTAAAATTCGAAAGGGTTTTCAGCATCCCTTACGTGCCAAGAAATTATATGGTTCTCCTAAAACGTATTCAATAAATTCGTCAAACTCCGCCATTTCTATCCTTTGAGTATCTATAAGGTAGCTCAAGAGGTACCTTCACTTTGACAGTTCATTCCAAAACCTTGAGTAAGAAAATGCTTAAGTGAAGGAGACTTTTTACGACTATAGCTACCGAATTAAGGAAGAAACCTTAAGTCAAGGAAATTATAAGGAAAGGAAGTGACTAAGAATATGGGTGTAAGTGTCGATTAAAATATCCCATGTCAATAGTAGTTTCCGTTTTGTATGTGCTAAATGGTGTGAGATGTTTGTCGCTTCTGCGTTTTTGTTGATTCCTTGATGAGCGTAGCGCATAGCTATTGGCGCCGCGGAAGTGCGTAAAGAATTGTACTCACTTACTTTTTTTTGTTACGTTGATTTCCTTTTAAATATTTTCTTTGTACTTTTGGATCTAGACTTTCTTGGGTAATAGTTAGGAGAGGTTTACAATTAAAAGCCAAACTTTGGGCCAGAAGTAAGATCCTATAATACCTGCCACATAATAAAACCAATATGTTTAAAAGCCTGTTTGTATGGTAATAACAAACAATGATTAAATTATAATAAAGCATTGTAGAGTTAACTTGAAATGATAGTAAATAATTGTAGCTTTCATTACTCAGTAAACTATTATTCCAAGACAAACTAAAACTACAAATACTGGCAAATAATTAAAGACTATTACAAACGTATACAGTATCCAATTACAAGAGAATATATCGGCACCTCCCATGTGGAAATCAATAAACTGTGGTACCTACTACTCATGTACTCATAGGGGGTCAATTTGTAACTGCATTCCCTGGTGGGAGGTCAAAGAATAGTCGTTATTTTTCATAGACGAGTAATTTAGGTAAGTTACCATTTTGTAGAATTTCTTTATTTTATGTTTTGTTTATTATATTCAACAAAATAGAAAACAATAATACGCATTGTAAGGATTTAGAAACCAAATGCTTAAATAGTATCGCAGAATAATATTGCAGACGGAGTCATTAAGCTAGTCTTCTCCGTTCAGCCTTTGAGTTTATTATTGCTCGTGAGTGAATTTTAACAAACGATATATTTTTTAACGATTTGATAAGTTTTAAAGGAGTTTATGTTTTGAAATACTAAGCATACACTTATTTCCCGTACAGTTATTAAATTAAAACACAGTCTTAGTTTCCACACCATGCATTATCTTTGCGGACACCAACTAAAAACAACAAGATAGGCGACTAGCGACTACGACGCAAGATAATTTATAGCAACCGCAATCGCTTCTGCCATTATAACACCTTTAAAATGTTACATTGTACAGAGTTTGCCATGTAAAAGGTTATCATATGTTGTGATCTAGGCAATTAAGTGATAATTACTAGCTCTATTAAGTAATAATGCAAAAGTACTAATAAATTACTCACATGCACTTTTGAGATGGAATTAATTATTACCTACATAATTATTTTCCACATTTGATCTTTTGTGGTATTAAACATAGCTCCCCATCTAAAGCGTCAGTGATAACATACACTCGCGCGCAATGAAAAAGTTCCAATGTCATTTCTTTTTTTACATATCCATATACAGTGCGACAAACTTATCTGTTCCGGTGAGAGCGAACTAAATTGATCCATATCTCATTACTTACTAATGAATTGTACATTGTAAAAGTTAGATGAGTTTATTAACACCGCAAGAGCGAATTAACAATACGAGCAAACTTAAAAAAATTATAGAATTAGGAAATGTTAGACATTTATGTACGCTGTCACCGGAACAGATAAGTTTGTGGCACTGTATGTGTCCCACTGCTGGGCAAAGGCCTCCCCATGCTTATTCCATACCTCTCTGTTATCGACCATTGACATATGGAACGGCAATGTTTAGGTCATCCTTGGGATAAGCCTACTATGCAGCAGTAGAACATCGGTTGCCAGGAAAACGTATTAGCAGATACACAAAACGCACATATAAAGCTGCGTACAGACCGGCCCAACGAACCAAGATATTTATTATACCTAATACAGGGCAGATTGCAGCAACGAAGGTCAACGAAACCCGTTCGTTGGCCTTCGTTTGGCCGGTCTGCACGCAGCTTAAGTGATATATTTCTCTAAAAACCTTTCCTTCTAACGCACTCAGTCAATGCGCAGAACATTTCACGGAAAGAAGCGGATAAATACAGATATGAATATGCAAATAAAAACAGTACAGATCTATATCTCGTCTCCCGCTCGCGGGGCGGTTAGTAAATTGTAACCCGATCACGTTATAAACCTGCGCGCGCGCACGTGACGACATGCGATGTCGTCCTGTAGGCTGTTCCTAACCGATTTATTAGTGAAACTCTACTCAAATCGGTATGGCGTGGAGCTAGTGTGGTATACCACTAGGTGGCTACTCTCCCGCGCCATACAAATTTGACGGAGTAAAAACTGCCACAGCCCATGCTTTATCACTCTATCACATGCTTACCTATTATTTTTTTACGGTTGAAATATAAGAGTTCGAATCGTTTTAACGGTTACTTAGTACAAAAAGTTACACTTTGTTGAAAGCCCAAAATGTCTCCTTGTCAATTTACATATTATAATGATAGGTATTAAGTAGGTCGCAAAATATTATATAATGCCATTTCGTTTTAAAAGAGAACAAAGTCAATATAGCAGGATATAATATTATTACATTTTCCTGATAGGTCTGTAGGTATATCATATCACAATCGGTTTACATTGCACCAGATAAACAATATATGAAATGGTTACAAGGGTATCATGGATGTAAAAGGATAGGCCCTAATAGCACGACAATCTGTATCCCCTTGTATTATGTCAACACAGCTCGATTTAGTACCGGTGTTGTACAGATATGTTTCATGGTCTAAATAAAGTAAGGTTTTTAATGTACTGTCATAATTAATAGGTACATTCTTTCAGAAGCTTAGTATATAGTTTTGTATTGCGACAGAAACGTACCCCCTTAACAAAGAGGCATTACAACTACTATAGTCGTCGAAATATAATAATAGGCCCGTTTCGACAGCTACACTAATTTGCTATTTACTCTTGATTTACTTGATGAAATACATAAAAAGACACATAATCTGGCTTATTTTTTAACAGCTGAAAGAAAAAAGAACTTTTGAAGCACCAAAAGTAACTTATTGTATAGATTTTCTATGATTTAGATTGACACTAGCTATCATCCCATATATTTTCGGGCTGTCCAAACGGGGTTCCGCTCATCTCGCATAATCTTTATTGACCAAAACTCATTTCGCATAACTCATATGGTCTAAACTTTTTTGGCCGAACCATCACTTTGCCAAGACTTATGTGGCATAAGGCTCGTTTCGTCTAAAACTCTTTAGGCACAATCTTTAAACACCTAAGTTTCGTTTGCTCAAATTTATGTTCGTCTATACCTATGTATAATCTTGTTTCTCCTAATGTTATCTTAATAAATAATATATTAAGTATGTAGTAAATGTACAAATTGTGGTATTTTTCTCCTACATCCCGAAAATCACGATATTGTATGATCATAAAAAACGAAAGTTAACGACCAATATAATTATTACAAACCCCATGAGATCGAAACCTAAAAATAGGTGCGACGACGAGCAAAGCGAGGAGGAGCGTGTTAGGTGCACATGTTCATCAAAACCAAAGCGGAGCGCAGCGAAGCGGAGCGGAGCGTTTTTCAAACAGCGGAAACAATACAAGGCACCAGTTTGCGCTATGTAGGGAGACGCTCCGTCAAAGTTAAAGCCAAACGAATATTATTACTTTGTATAAACCTATGCCATAGCATTATTAGGCTATTCAAGATTTGGCCATACCATTATTAGGCTAAACAATGTTATGCGAAATAACTTTATACTAAACGAGATTTATGCCATACGATTTTCGACGTAACGAGACTTTGACCAAACGTTACTATGCAATACGAGATTAGGCAAATAAATCTTATGCCAAAAAAGGTAGAACCGTCCAAACGGGCCTATTATATTTCGACGACTATAACATCAAACTTTGGTTACGTTGTAGTATGTATATGTGTATGTAACGACTGTTTTACTAACTTGACACTTTCTGTAACTTAAGAACTAGTAAAATTTACGGCTTTACCCTATTTACAGAGATTTCGCACAATGTTGCACTCATAAAGCTACTCTCGTGTCCAAATTAGCAGAACCCATAGACCGACCCAGGTTTCAACACGAATTCATAGTACTTATAGACACTTTTATAATTTTTCAGTACTGTTATAGAATTCACCTTTTTAAGTCTTACTAAAAATGATTACTGCTACACCGAAATAGAGTAATAGGTAATGCATATTTTATTTATTGCAATAAATTTAATTACATTATTAAACAGTTGTTATCTTTAACAATTGTTTGCTATTTTATAGCTCCAGTTGAATGGAAAGAGATAGGTATTTAATTTTTTTTTAAAACAATAATGTACTTTGAATGTTAGATAATGTCTTAGCATAACAAAAAATTGTCATTAAAGATAGTTTACCGTAGGTATTCGCCAGTAATCATGTCTCATTCATGATGCGAAACGCGCAGCTACATACCAGAATCCTATACATTTTTGTTTGCCCAAAACTAGAGTACCAAAAACCGAGGAAACGTCTAAGAATACGGGCGTGAACACGAAAGAAGGCCGTGTGAACCGCTCGAGCTATTTAAAGATGTTCTCTATGAACAGTTAACCCGTTAATGCTGAATGGTCATTGTTAACTTGCGAGTGACAAATGTTAATGTTGGTTCTGCACGGAACCTTCTAACGGGTTGGTTTGGAAAATTTAACCTGTTGGGCGTCCGTGCGTTTCTGCGAGGTTTTGTTTGTTATTCTAATTATAGCGTTTGGTGGCTGATTAATTGGAAGTAGATTTGATTATGTATTTATTTTATGGCAGAGTACTTGTGATAGTAAAAACAGTCAGATAGTCTGTTAAAATTTACGTATTTGACATTTTTTGTTTCACATGTTTTTTTAATATAATCTGCGCTCATTAATTATCCTTTTAATTAATCAGGCATTGTAGTATATTATCTTGATTATAGGACACTCATTTAAAACCAATGATAAATTACAAGTTACTAGGTACGCCTGCTGCTTAAGGGTTAAACTCATAATATAAAAAGTGGTTGGCAATATGTCACCATAACCGAATTTATAGTAAAATCATTAATTTTGAAAACGGCAGCTTTTGTCGTAAAAATCCCAATTTTAGCGAATACTGTGTTGGCGGCATCTTCACAGGATAATTACCATCAACAAGTTGCGATATGAAGACGAAGTAACGAGGTGCCTGTAAGAGGTCGCTTTTTGCGATAAGTCAAGGTGTCAGGAATGCATTATAATTAGTTACCTAGAGGTAAATTGGTACAAGACATTTTTATATGACACTAAATTATGAAAAATATATTATGTATAATAATGTCCGTTTATTATTATTTTTTGGATCTAATTTAAGATACGAAAGAGAGTGAAATACATAATTATTAAGAGCTGATTTCAAAGATCTAAGCGTATTGTTTCTAAGTTATTGAATTTTATGACCTATTTAACGTCCTAACCTAACGTATTGAGAACTCGTTCTATGGTGCTTACGGGTTTACAAACACGGCATTTATAAACACGAAACGTCATTTCAATTGTATCAATTATTTTTCTATGAATGACGTATACTAAGCGGTGTGGACGTGCGGTCAGGTTTAGATAATAAGATTATAATATATATCTTACTAGCTGTTCCCGCGCGCTTCGCTTCGCCTTAAAAAGTTTTCCCGTGGGAATTCCGGGATAAAAAGTAGCCTATGTTCTTTCCCAGGGTCTAGATCGTATGCATACCAAATTTCATTTAAATCCGTTCAGTAGTTTAGGCGTGAAAGAGTAACAGACAGACAGACAGACACAGTTACTTTCGCATTTTTAATTTAATATTAGTTAGGATAAATCGTACCGTACTTACCTACGTGGTATCAATGTATGTCATAAATTCATCCAATTAATCCTAGGTACCTACTAGAAATCTACTTGACAGTAATACAGGCTTTATAGGTACCCCCATATATCATAGGCTTGTAAATGAAAATCATTGGAGGAAAGAATTGAAGTTCAACCCTAATAAGTGTTGGACAGTAATGTTTTTGAAGCTCGTTATTTATAATAATCGTCATTGTGTTCATATATTATTTTGATAAAATTGCAATTTAATAAAATCTCACGCTTTTAAATAAGGAGGTTTGCGTTTTTGCGTAAACTTATCGGTCGTTAATCAATGTCAATTATTTTAACGTAACTTAAGGTCAACAATTTAGTGACAATTCTCGTTCATTCGTCGAATAGAAAGTGACCCCAAGGCCCAAAGTGTGGTAAATTTAATGTCATCGCGACCCATCACGGCCCACTGCTGGGGCACGGGTCTCCTTCCTATGAAGGAAGCGTTTAGGCCTAGTCCACCAGATGGCCTAGTGCGGGTTGGTGGACCCCATCACAAGCAAGCTTGTGCTGAGAGAGTTGTCGGGTAAGTGGGCAACCCAACTGTCAGATGTTTTCAAGCCGCCCGAAGGCCTTCGACTAGGCTTAACGACTGCTTAATTTTATAGATACCAATAGCATGGCCAATGGATTTACACAAGGAAATTACATATTTCCCCAAGCCTGCCCATGGATACTGAATTTCAATCATCACTTCAATGGTAATTTATGATTTGTAGTAGACGATCAAAAAACTTTCGAAAATGACATTTTCTCTATAACTTTTTTTCCAAACTTGCGGCCCAGTTTAAATTGATTTCGGATCAGCATTCATTTCAACTTTTTGATGTATGTATGTATATTTCTTCATGTAGAACGGAGGGCAATTCAGAAAGGGCAGTTTAAATCGACTGGGAAAAAATCCTCGGTGGTCCATTACGACCGACACATTATAATTTAACCCCGCGGTGAGTTTACAGGATGTTCATATTTCAGTTTATGATTTGTGTACGAATATGTATTATATATGTGATGATGATATACAATGGGACGTTTAACTTATGTAAATATATTAGGGATAGTATTATCTTCATAAAATATTTTCCATTTATTAGGATTAAATCAACATAGTTCAAACTGTTATAACTGTACCTAGCTATATACAATACAATAAAATATATAAATAAATACATACACAAATTATCGTGGACAACTTACGTGAATACAGTTAAAATATAATGTGACATTCAAAGAATAATCAGACATAAAAAACAGCATATATGAGTATCACCTAATTTAATGTTCTAGGACCACAGTTTGTTTACAGACAATTATGATTTTACCGAAAATTTATAAGTACCTAATTTAAAATTTTAACAATAACAATATTTTCATTTTGTCTAGTAGGTAATATTTTGGTGCACTGTTAAACGTACCGGCCTTTTAGGAGTAATTTGGTGCTATTTTCACTGCAACTGTTTCATTGCTCGTGAATCGTGTATTTTGTCACCACTTGCTACCTGCATCATATATTTATTCCACCGACCACCCTGTATCGTAGGTATACATACACAGTAGTAAAACTCCACATTAAACCACCTGATTATTGATTCCGGCAAAAAGACAACAGATCGGCAATTTTGTTCGGCGTATGCATTTAATATAATAAATGAGTGCACGTACCAAATTGTCCGGCGAATAATAAATTTCCGAAAATCCTGTGCCACAATTATGACACTTAATTGAAAATTCGGTTATCAAGATCTCGTTTTAAGTGCTTTCGTAGAAAAGTCACGATGGAGGTCTTCAGGGCTGCCGGAATATAAAATAAATATACCCCCTTATTCATAAAAAACTTACTGGACGTTTTAGCTATTGAACTGTTTTGTCACTCTCTGACAGAAAACAATTTGTTCTTGTGTTTGACAGAACAGTTCAGTAGTTAAAGCGTCCAGTAACTTTTTTTATGAATAAGGGGGAAAGTGTATTCGTTTAACACACGAGTACCGCAACGATTTTGCTGCGTTGCTAGTGTAGTCTGCGTAAACTACGTAATTTATTATTGCGTTGCGAATATTGGAAATGTGCGAGAGACATACTCGGAAGGGCTAGTACGGGGCGCATTTAAGACGTGACAAGAGCATCGCGCTCACTCACATAGCACAGGCTCAAGAACGACCGCGACGGAGAACTCTTGTCACGTCTTAATAGCGCCCTGTGCTACAGGGCCAGTAGGGCGAGCACAGGATTCGATACTAATTTTCGATACTACACAAACATATGGAAAAATAACAGTGACGTTCATTCACCTATCGACTATGGTATCGAAAGCGCATAGATTCGAAATTCATTCACCTATCGACTATGGTATCGAAAGCGTATAGATTCGAAAGTCTTTGCCCATATAAATTTGTCATTTTAGCGATTACGAACCCAATTTGACGCATAGATTCGAACGAAATTTTATCGCTAGCGTTTTTGTTTGAATCTATACGTCAAATTGGTTTCACAATCACAAACGTCCATATTTGTTCATAATACGATATAAAATTAAAACAACTTTTAAAAATAATTGATAGAATTATTTTAATTTCACTTTGTTTATTTATTTAATTAAATAATATTAAATAATAGCACTTATTTCAACAATATTTTCATAATAAAAACAAAAAAAATGCGAAATTTAGGATATAATAAGGTTAAGACAGCAGTTTCTAAACGAACCTTCGAATCTCCTAGCCAACGCTAGCATTCAATGCTATCGATTTCGACTGTAGATTCGAATTAGGTATCGCATAGATTCAACGATACGCAACGTTAACGGAGGATCGAAACTTGTGCTCGGGCAACAGGACTCATTTATTAAAACAATAGACTATAAACATAGTATTTCCCTCCTACTTAATAATTATGTACTTCGTGGTATCAAAACCTATATCTTTATGGTTTTGCTCATCTTCATTCTAAGATGGTAATATTACATAATTAACAATATCTATAATAATGCATGAATTCAAAGTTAAACTTAAGATTTTGGTAATCACTCTAATGTTTCATGTTAAGAGATTAAGTGCCAATTTCTCCATTCTCGGTTAGAGCATAACCAGGGAGTAGTGGTTAACTTTTGACACATCTGTCATGAATTTTATATGGAGATGATGCATATAATTTATAAATCAATCCCTGTCGGTTAGATAACCGACTATGGAGCAATTGGCACTAATTAGTCCAATCACAAATATCTATCCAAATTGACATTAAAAACATCGAGTCCGTCTTTAATTATCTCAACTTGGCAATAAATTAATATTCAACATAATATAAACTTTAAATGAGAGCAATAAATACACAACCCTGTCTCAAGATCATGCTGTCTAAGTAATAAGAAGTGAATACCCGCTTTTAGTGGTCAGAGTAAACAAGAAAATTGATTTTGAAAAATAACTTATGGGTACAAGAAGAACTGAGCTTCAAGGAAACATTTATCGATAAAGACCATTCGGTGAGCCAGTCCGCGCACAAATCAAAACCGAAAATGATACGCTACACAAAACTGTGACAGTTCTGATCCAAATTAAAATAAAACAGTTCCATACGAACCAGCCAGTCCTAAAAATCCTACATCTTTTTTTGACAAATCGTAAACCACGAGAACCGGACAATAAATCCGACTTGAAAAAAAGGTTTTTAAACGCGTGATCCAATTTAGACATTTGAAATTCGAACGCAAAGACTCTTCTAAAGGAATCGAATTGAGAAAAAAAGAACTGGCAGCCAGTAATTGCGGCGTGATTATTCATTCGGAATTTGAATTTACAAGTTCGAAGCCGGTGGTCCCGGCGTGAATATGGGGCGTGGGCTTCGATCGCTATCGACTTGTTCGGTGCAATTTAACTTGCACCACCAAATTTCTAGATTAATCGTCCATATCGAAACATGGCTTTCTGCTTGTCCAAAATGAGCGACCTCAAGTTTTGAAGCCTCCTATGTTTCTGCAGAACATTGTATGTTCTTTTAAAAAACATGGAGTTTTATAGGTTTTTATTTTATTTATTACACGTATAGTTTTTAGGGTTCCGTAGCCAAAATGGCAAAAACGGAACCCTTATAGTTTCGTCATGTCCGTCTGTCCGTCTGTCCGTCTGTCCGTCTGTCACAGCCGATTTACTCGGAAACTATAAGTACTACAGTGATGAAATTGGATGGGAATATGTGTTGTATGAACCGCTACAAAAATATGACACTAAATAGTAAAAAAAAGAATTGGGGGTGGGGCCCCCCATACATGTAACTGAGGGATGAAATTTTTTTTTTCGATGTACATACCCGTGTGGGGTATCAATGGAAATCAAATCAAATCAAATCAAATCATTTATTTGTTTGTTAAACATAGGTATAGTTACATGAAGGATATTAGGTATAATATATAAATTTGTTCCACTATGTTTTACCATAAACTGGCGTACAAAACTATTTTAAAACTAAAAGTGCAAACACAAACATGCACATGCATTTAACAATATTAAAAAAATCAATTCATAAAAGTCGTAAGTACATGCAGTATGTCAAATTTTTTTTATATAATCGTAGTCAATGTCAATAATTTTTTTTAAATATAATTTATAGTCATTATTGAAATATATTTACTTGTTATTTAATAATCAATTATATAATTCTAGTCTATTATTAAATATTGTCATTTAAGAAATCTGTCAATTTATAATAACATTTGTTTACTAGCAATTGTTTTAATTTACTTTTAAATAATGGTAGTTTATAAGCTTTGAGGTCGCTTGGCAGTTTATTATAAACATTTGGGGCTAGATTTAGGAAGCTCTTGCTTAACAAAGCGGTTTTAAAACTTTGCTGGCACAAGCGATCACCGTGTCGAAGATTTCTGTCACGTTGCTGAGAGAATTTTGTAAAAAAATCTGGGTTGTTCTTCACAAAAATTGCCATCTCGAAAATGTAAATGCTTGGTAATGTTAATATGTTTAATGATTTAAAAAGAGGCTGACAGCTATCGGAACATTTAAGTCCATTAAATGCACGTATGCATCTTTTTTGTGCTTTGAAAATTCGCTCCCTTTCGCTACAATTTCCCCAAAATAGAATGCCATAACTAAGAATTGAGTAGACGTATCCGTGATATGCTATTATGACTGTTTTTCTACTGACAATTTTAGAAAGTTTGTACAGAGCATATGCAAATTTATTAATTTTTTTGCAGAGTTCATCTGCGTGTTGTTTCCAAGATAGCTTATTATCAATGGTTAATCCTAGAAACTTAGTAACTTCTACATCTTCTATTTGTTCTGAATTATATTTTATATTTAACTTAGGTTTACTAGTTCTTTGGTAAAACTGCATCAATTTAGTTTTATTTATATTAGCTATTAAATTATTTTTAGTCATCCAATTTATAATGTCATGGAGAATAGAGTTGATGTCATTTTCATACTGAGTTAAGTCATTACATTTTATTATAGCAGTACTATCATCGGCAAATAATGTCATTGGGGTTTTTACATTGCTAGGCATGTCATTAATGTAAATCAAAAAAAGTAAAGGTCCCATTATACTGCCTTGGGGTACACCATATGAAGTATTACGCTCCTGAGATTTAAATGTTTTTAATATGTTTTTATCTTTACATAAGGCTGATACTTCTGTGTATTGTCTCCGGTTTTTTAGGTATGACCTTAGAAGATTTAGCGTGTTGCCTCGGACTCCATAGTGTTTAAGTTTTAATAATAGTATGTCATGATTAACAAAATCGAAGGCCTTTGTCATGTCCATGTAGATGGCACAAATTGGAATCCGCTTATCCATTGCCCGCATGACTTGACTCAAAAAATCAAATATAGCATGGTTAATGCCTTTTCCTCTTCTGAATCCATTCTGTTCTTTTACTAAAACGTGTTGTTTTTCTAAAAACGATGACAGTGATTTATATATAATCTTTTCGAAAATCTTTGAGAAAATGGGGACTAGTGCAACGGGTCTGTAGTATTGCATATTTTCCTTATCATTTTTGTTTTTGAAGACAGGTTTTATTACGCTTATTTTTAATTTGTCTGGAAATATTCCTTTATTTGTACTTAGATTAATGATATGCGATAAATGTCCTGCTATTTCTTCTGCAACATATTTGAGTACACATGTGCATATGCCATCATATCCTACGCTTTTTTTGTTTTTTAGTGATTTAATTATTTTAATAATGTCATTTGTATTTGTAGGTCTAATAAATAATGAATTGATTGGTGATTCTAAGTCTAATTTTATATCTTGCGTAGGTTGTGAGTTTTTTTCAATTTCCTGAATAAAAAAGTCATTAAAAGCATTCGCTATGTATTGTGGTTCAGTTATTATTGTATCGTTTGTTACTATTTTTGAAATTGGTTCTCTTGGTAAGTTAGTTTTAGTCCGGTTGATAGTTTGCCAGGTTGCTTTGGACTTGTTGTCAGAGTTTTCAATATTATAATTGTTCTGTGCTTTTTGAGTTAATTTAATAATCTTTTTTAATCTCTTTGAGTATATTTTAAAATTTAATTGGTTTGTTTTGTTTGGGCTTTTCCGTAACTCCCATAGCATAATTCTTTGTTTTTTGGAACAGAGTTTTATTCCAGAACTAATCCATTTTGGCCTCCTTTTGCTTGATAGTTTAATTAATTTGGTTGGGAAACATGAATTGTATATACAGCTAAAAAGTTCGAAAAATGAATCAAAAGCTGTATTTGGATCATCAGTATCATAAATTTCTGAAAAAGGAAGATCACTAAGGTATTTTTTAAATTTATCCAAGTTTCCTTTACAATAATCTCTTCTTTCTATATACCAAGACTTTATATAGCAAGTTTTTTTAATGGGCAGTTTAAATAACTGTGCTGTATGGTCTGATAATCCATAATCCAGCACTTCTGCACTACAGTTCCGAGAATTCTGATTGTGAGCAAAATTATCAAGGCAAGATTTACTTTGTAGTCGAGTTGGCTGGTGAATTTCAAGTTTGAGGTTATACTGACATAATAAATCTTCGAAATCCAATGATTGCTTGTTTCTGTCTAAAATATTAATATTAAAATCACCGCATATTACAATTTTTTTGTTTTTATATCTAAGTGTTATATTTAAAATTTCTTCAAGTTTCTCGTAAAATATTGTAAATTTTTCTTTTTTTCTTATTTGAGGGGGTACTCTGTAGATGCATACTATGACTGCATTTTGTTCCGTAAGCTCTATTGCACAGCATTCAATAATGTTGCATATAGATTTTTTGTTATATTCTGGAAGTATCTTATACGGTTCTACCTTTTTTGGCATAAGATTTATTTGCCTAATCTCGTATTGCATAGTAACGTTTGGTCAAAGTCTCGTTACGCCGAAAATCGTATGGCATAAATCTCGTTTAGTAAAAAGTTATTTCGCATAACATTGTTTAGCCTAATAATGGTATGGCCAAATCTTGAATAGCCTAATAATGCTATGGCATAGGTTTAAACAAAGTAATAATATTCGTTTGGCTTTAACTTTGACGGAGCGTCTCCCTACATAGCGCAAACTGGTGCCTTGTATTGTTTCCGCTGTTTGGAAAACGCTACGCTCCGCTTCGCTGCGCTCCGCTTTGGTTTTGATGAACATGTGCACCTAACACGCTCCTCCTCGCTTTGCTCGTCGTCGCACCTATTTTTAGGTTTCAATCTCATGGGGTTTGTAATAATTATATTGGTCGTTAACTTTCGATTTTTTGATCATACAACATCGTGATTTTCGGGATGTAGGAGAAAAATACCGCAATTTGTACATTTACTACATACTTAATATATTATTTATTAAGATAACATTAGGAGAAACAAGATTATACATAGGTATAGACGAACATAAATTTGAGCAAACGAAACTTAGGTGTTTAAAGATTGTGCCTAAAGAGTTTTAGACGAAACGAGCCTTATGCCACATAAGTCTTGGCAAAGTGATGGTTCGGCCAAAAAAGTTTAGACCATACGAGTTATGCGAAATGAGTTTTGGTCAATAAAGATTGTGCGAGATGAGCGGAACCCATCTTATACTCAATGCCAGATCTAATAAGGATACAGGATCCACCCCTGCTTTTATTTCTTGAAAAACATGCTGCTAATCTGAAGTTTGGGATGTTAATCATATTTTCTAGTCCCTCCTGAACAAAGTGCTCTGTGATGCAAATTACATCTACAGGCTTACCTTTATCTTCTAGATCATCAAGATATACTGTAAGCAAGTCCTGTTTATTGATTAGTCCGGCTATATTCTGATGCAGGATGTACAAATTATTGGTCACGAAAAAGATTTGATCCGATTTCAGATTTATGCCCATGGTTAGCAGTGGGTTTATTAGTTTCATTTCCTCTGCGTTCTTCATTTACCGGAATAAACGTTTGGGGTTTTCGAATGTGTTTTATTAGCGTAGACAGGTCATCAAAAATTATTTTCATGCCTTTATCATTTATCGTTCCTTTAGTGTCCAGAAACATACTAATATCATACTCTAGATTTTTATTGCTGTCCAGGATATACGCATATTTGTGTGAAAGATTGTCCATATACAGTAGACTGTTGAATGTTTCCACACGTCGGTTGTATATATTACTGTATTCGTTGCAACGATAGGTGGGGAGGCAAATTATGACGTTTGTGTGCTGTATCTTTTTTAACTCCCCTCTTATGAATATAATGAGTTCATAATACTTCTTTGAAGTTTCAAATTCCTTTTCTCCCACTATTAGTACAAAGAAGTCATGCTTTGTTAGTGCTTTTGTTTGTTTTTCTATGTGGGATAATTGCTCCATGATTCCTCCACTCACGTATTTATGGTGGCATATTTTCGAATCTACACCAACTGTTTTTTCAGCTAGTTGTAGTATTGGGTTTCGAGAATTCGAGCTAGACAGGATAACGTTAGGATATTTTTTTATATGCTTTCTGGTGCTTATTGGTGTTTTCGTTGTTGAGGTATCTTGAGATTCTAGCTGTATATCCTTTTTAGTTTCTAGATGTGTTTTTGCAGGTATTTTTTTTGATTGAGGTGTTTTAGTTCGAGGTGTATTAGTCTGTCGTTGTAGGTATGCTGAATTCTGTTTTTTGTTCTTCTTTGGTGTTGTAATGTCATTCTTTAAGTCATTCGTTAGCTTCTTGCACATTTCGTATTTCTTTTTTATATCTTCTAAGTTAAGCTTCAGTTGTCTATTTTCTAGATTGAGATCTGAAATTTCTTTGTGTGCAGACTGCAATTCCTGTGTTAATCGTTGTAATTCTAATTTATAATTTTTTGTTTCGTCGTCTTCGTCATCTGATATAGCAGGCATGCTATTAATGGTGCCATCCAGAGTATCACTCTTAGAAATATTTTTATCATCTTTGTCTGTCGTTTCAGAGTCAGATTTCGCACGCTGTCTTCGGAATGTTATATTTCCAAATAGACTCATTTTATTAGTGTGAAAAAATAATAAAAAAAGATTGACTTGTGTTGGGATCGAACCGCCGACCTTATAGCTGGCGTGTAATCACCTTAACCGTTAGGGCTAAGTTGCCGATAGAAGTTAGTGTGAAAATGTCTAACACGTTTATCATCTATTATTATTATAAATACGTTGCCGTTGGTGGACTTTGAACAGGATTAATTGCGCAGATAAGCAAATAACAAATTGTCACAAACAAAAACACAGTTTTTGTAAATTTTCACTTATGTTTCTCACTTTTTATAGTTTAATATGAACACACTTTTAGCTAGTTAAATTGTACTTATGTTTTCACTGTTTGTTTATATTCATTGATGTAATATTGTTCTTATCACTAACTAGGTCTCTTTTTTGGCACTAGTTCTGGGTTATTTTATTTGCCAACACTTTCACAAGTTATTTGTTAAGTTATTATCACTTTTTTGTCACTATTTTATATTTTTGTTTGTTAGTTAAGTTTTAATTATTTTTTAAAAACATTGTCGCAGAAACAAGACTTGTACGTTGGACGGTGGCGCCCTCTCTTAAAAGAAAAGGAAAGGTCTTTTAAAATGATATAAAGTTTTCTAAAAAACATTTTTCTTAAAGTGAACGGTTTTTGAGATATCAGCTCTCAAAGTCGTAAAAAGTATGTCCCCCCCCCCTCTATTTTTATAACTACGGGGTATAAAATTCTAAAAAAAATAGAGGTGATGCATGCTAATTAACTCTTTCAACGATTTTTGGTTTGATCAAAGTATCTCTTATAGTTTTTGAGATAGGTTGATTTAACTGTAATTTTGCTGCTACGGAACCCTTTGTGCGCGAGCCCGACTCGCACTTGGCCGGTTTTTTTTAAAAGGAAATACAGTTAGTATGTTACCTACATATAAACATAATCACTTTTACATATTATTTCTAAGGCACACAAGTAGGTAAATAGACGTATTTATATATGCACCTAATAAATAAATAAAAGTATTTTTATACAAAATATGATTTAAATAATACCCCGATTAGGTCACCGTGTTGGCCTTTGGATCGCCTTATTATAAATATGACCCGCCCGGATCAGTCCGAATTAAAAATCGAACTCATTTATATTGCCTGCGTTAAACTGCTGTGAATAAAATACATTTTGAGACGCTATCAAGGTCTGGGGTAAATTAAGTAATAAATTAAAAGTGTGGGGAAGGAATCGGTGTTCACTTCAATGGTTTTTATTAATCCTGACTATGACTAAAAGCCAGTTTTTGGATCCCTAGTTAACTCTACCATTGGTCAAAAATGCCTACCAATAGTTAAAAACCAACGAAATTCGTATGCAGATGTCATACTTGACACGTGATTTGACTAATGGTTAAAGTTGACCACGGATCAAAAAACTGGGCCTAAGCTTGCATGTGTTAAAGTATTAAGGGTGGATTAACCTTTCTTTTATAAACTAGCTTGACCCGCGAGCTTTGCTTTACCTCAAAAGATTTTATTGTGGGATACTCCGGTATACAAAGTAGCATATGTCATCATTCGAGGGTGACAGGTTTCTATAGTTAGATACTTACATTTCCTTAACATTGTTTCAGTTGTTTTCCCGTGTAAACTAACAACAATAAATAGGTACATAGTAGTATTATGTACACTTAAAAATTTTCTCCTTCATTATCAGTTTTATAATTATTATAATGTAGAATGTATAGGTACAATACATATTAGGATTTAACAGTTGTAAATTTCAAGTCAGCCAAAACTTTGTCAATAAACCTACAAATCCTACAATATGTTTTACAATAACTAGATATAAACATTAAGCTGTTTCTTTACATAACCGTAAAGGCGTCTATACAATCTGCGCCTTAAATCAATGATCGTGTTCTAGAACAGTGTCATCCATTGAATTTATAACTTTTGCGGCTCTACCAATAGTACCAATAGCTATTGATAAGTTTTGTTTTCGTAGACCTCTCGATAAAATACATTTTTAAAAATTTGAAATAAATATCATGGTCAATCTTTTTTTAGGGTTCCGTAGCCAAAATGGCAAAAACGGAACCCTTATAGTTTCGTCATGTCCGTCTGTCCGTCTGTCCGTCTGTCCGTCTGTCACAGCCGATTTACTCGGAAACTATAAGTACTACAGTGATGAAATTTGATGGGAATATGTGTTGTATGAACCGCTACAAAAATATGACACTAAATAGTAAAAAAAAGAATTGGGGGTGGGGCCCCCCATACATGTAACTGAGGGATGAAATTTTTTTTTTCGATGTACATACCCGTGTGGGGTATCAATGGAAAGGTCTTTTAAAATGATATAAAGTTTTTTAAAAAACATTTTTCTTAAAGTGAACGGTTTTTGAGATATCAGCTCTCAAAGTCGTAAAAAGTATGTCCCCCCCCCTCTATTTTTATAACTACGGGGTATAAAATTCTAAAAAAAATAGAGGTGATGCATGCTAATTAACTCTTTCAACGATTTTTGGTTTGATCAAAGTATCTCTTATAGTTTTTGAGATAAGTTGATTTAACTGTAAATTATATTTGCTGCTACGGAACCCTTTGTGCGCGAGCCCGACTCGCACTTGGCCGGTTTTTTAATGGTGTTTAGTTTATATTTTAGGTGTATTATGTTTTAGATGTGTCTATTTGTGCATTGTGACCAGTTAGACCAAAATAAAATCGAATTTCATCTAAGTACCTATCCGATTACCTTACTTTTTATGTGTGTTTAACATTTCTTTGCTATGAGAGTTATTTTATATTTCAAAGCGACTTAACAATAATTTGAATGAAAATTATTTACGTTGGCATTAACAATAAGTGATTTAAACCTGCTCCCTTGCGATAGGTGAGTTGCGTGGTTTCTCAGCGGGCCCCCATTGGTCTGGTAAATTGAAACGGAATTGTTTAGCAACATAAAACATTCAGGTGTCTGGAAGGTTATTTTAGCTTGACATAAATTTAACAAACAAGAGCAGTGCAGCGATTATAAGATTCGAAACCCCGGTTTACGTTGCGTATCGTCAACTGTCACTGTCAAAATGTAAGGCAAATTTGTTAGTTCCAAAAGTGACATTAGTTTTTTCCATGTTAGGTGGAATTTCACCAAACGCTAAATGTATTTAGTAGCCTGTCATACGTCTGTCAGTTAGTACAAAATGTATTTAAAATTTGATTTAAATACTATTTTATAGACGTTTAGCGTTTGGTAAAAGTGACCCTTGGTGTAGTTTCGAAAATAGTACCGAATCCTGTGATCGCACCTCACCTGTCATGCAATTGGCACGTTTAATGCAACGATATAACAATGTTTAGAGTAGCAGTGCCAAAATTTAGTCTTTCGTAAGGTAGAGTGAGCCTCACATGAGACATACTGCACACGCAACCAAAGGTTTAGCAACTACTTATACTTTTGTTAGCACTTTAGGTACTGTACAAATAGTTCAGCAGTTTTGGAATGTGAATGAACCAGCCAGAACAAGTATTTGGCTACCAGACTATTGTTAGTCGGCTAATAGGCATCCTAAGAATAATCTATAGCGTAGAGAAGTAAAAAGAAGTCGGGAAAAAAACATTAGTATACAAATTTAAAATTTCAATGAGAACTTAAAGCGATGCAGACGTAAGAAGTAACGATAGAGCGGCGAGCTAGAAACAATGTCACGCTGTCTTTGAGCTTCACAGACAAAACGTGAAACTCAGAAGGGCATTCCCAGATATAATCTGTGGCCCGACTCTAAAATGATGGACGATCTCTTTTTACTGCCGATTTATTCATAAATGCGGTGAGAATTCGAGTTCTCGATCCGACACGATCGATTCTAGAATCGTTCGCCAAATTGAAAAATCGACTTGAATGTTTAATATTTGCAATTGCCGTTTGTGATCGTTTATTAGACGAATGATTGCTACCGGTTGTTGGTGGTCGGTGATGGCCTGTCAGCAATGGCTCCGCTAATCGGTTTTGTAGCACCGTTTAGTGTAACTTTTGGTTTCTAGCGTAGAAAGTGTTATTTAATTGAGTTGTTTTGGCCCGTTAAAATTTAATTGGTGCAGTCTTTCCATGTTCTGTTGCGCAAGAAAAAGTTTTATTCTGTGTTTATTTCAGATTAGCATTACAAGAACTTTTGTACAAACAAATAGTCGTATTTTGTATGTTTCGTCATTTATCAATTTCGTTAAGTAATTCCAACTTAACACTAATTCCAACTTTAAGCACAAGGAAGCTAAGCTAATCAGACAGCGCTACATAAAAAAACTCACTACTTTGAAACAATTACAAAATGCAGACAGCAAATAGGTTTTTTTTTAACATTTTATACTGAATTTGAACAAATTATTTACGTTTTTAGTTGGTAATATTCTGATGCGCCATTAAATGTACTCAAATATTGCAGAATGCGTCATTAAGTTAGTATTTCCGTTTATGAGTAATTTATTGATTTTCTCAATGAAACTTTTTCATTTTCCGTGAGGGTATATGTAAACCTTCTCAAACTACTAGGAAACCGGCAGCTTCCTCACCGTACTAAAAACCCATTAATTGACAAATCCAGCCTCCCAAACTAGTTCGCCAACAATAAGCCTTAACTCCTATTAAATTTATTGTCGCAGCAGTTGAAATTCGCGTGCGTCCCGGAATGCAGGGCAATAACTCAGGAGTGGGTAACGAAGGTCGGTATCAGTCTAAATCTACCGCAGTGGCCGGCTAAACACACAATGCATAATTGTCCATTAAACTACCTAATCAGGTGACTGTGATGCGGGTAAGGAGGATGTGGTAAGTGAGATTTTCATGAAAAATCGTACTTTTATTCAAGGAAAAAAAAAACACGCACTCACGCCTTGTACTAATGTACTCCCTTGCGGGGTAGGCAGAGGTGCATTGCTGCACCCACTTTTTGCCAGAGTGTTATGTTAGTCCCAATGTAATAGGGGGCGGGGCTATTGCCATTTTACGGGCACATCCAAGACCCGAGAACAAATATCTGTGTTTAAACAAATAATAATATCTGTCCCAGCCAGGAATCGTACCCCGGCTCAGTAGTCAGGGTCACTAACCACTACGCCATTCGGTCGTGACTTTTTAGTATGGATAATTTTCAATAGTTATATACAAAAAATTGTTTACCCTCTTTTGGTACACTATTTACATGACATTCACTACATGATATCATTGTAACTACTTGTTCGTAATGTTTTATTTTTAAGTTCATGAAATAACAATTCGGCTCCCGATGTTGTGGTGGTGATGTACGTACACTTTGTTGGCCACGTGCATTTTTGACATAGGGAGAGCAATATATATATTTTACCTATACATTTTTTCAAAATGGACATCATTACAGATTGAGTCAAATTTTAGGCTTTATTAAAAACTTTATTTAATGAGGATGGCATTACCATGGCATTACTAGTTTTTTTAATTGAAAATGTAAGTAATTATACCTATTTTAATTATGACTCCTCATTTACCAATCCTTCGTCATTCATTTGCCTCATCCACTCAACCCCTTCTTGGATCCCGTTGCATCTTCTGCCAATTGTACCAGTAAGGATTACGATTATATGCCTCGCTCCCGGCTCCTTAATAGCATGATTGTTTTCGCATAATTGATGAGCCACGTCATAAGTCCGGTAAAATTATTGACTCTATCGAATGTGATTTGTGTAGGTATTTTTTAATGAGCGACTCGACTGTGGCGCCATCTACGTACGTAATGAATTGAGGAAGTCGCCGTGATCTAATATAGGTCGTATTGTCTAACGCGTATGGGTGTCGTGAAGAATCTGGCGAGGAATGTTATTTACATTGTGTTTATGGTTTACGATGCTGAACGTTAAACTATAGGCTGCTTAAGAATCATTTCTTATTCTCGTCTTTATCATAACATGATAACAGTTAGTAATAGAGGGGACAAGTTTTTTTAAATATTTGATACTACATTATTTATCATAAATACATACCTTCTGTGTCATACTGACTGTGGGATTTCATGAGGGATTGAAAAAAAGTTTACTTTGGCCAGTGTGTTTCTTAGGAGAAGTGATTCAATAATAATAATATGATAATAATAATATGTGGGGACATCTCACACACGGCCATCCGACCCCAAGCTAGGCAGAACCTGTGTTATGGGTGTCGGACAGCTGATATATCTACACAAATACATAGATAGATAGATACTAAATATAAATATCAACACCCAAGACCCGAGTACAAATATCTGTCTTTAAACAAATATCTGCCCCAGCCGGGAATCGAGCCCGGGACCTTCGGCATAGCAGTCAGGGCCACTAACCACTACGCCATTCAAACATCAAAATAGATTTCTTTTTCGTAAGTATTTAAACGGTAAAAAAATAACATACTTATTTTTACAGGCCATTGCCCAGTATACATTTAATCATAGATTATCTAATATTTCACACGACTGCATGAAAAAAAATATGATCAAAATCAATCCATAATTTGCAAAATATCGGTGGAAATACATTAAAAAAAACAGACGAATTGAAAACATCGTACTTTTTAGGGTTCCGTAGCCAAAATGGCAAAAACGGAACCCTTACACACACGCACTCACGCCTTGTACTAATGTACTCCCTTGCGGGGTAGGCAGAGGTGCATTGCTGCACCCACTTTTCGCCAGAGTGTTATGTTAGTCCCAATGTAATAGGGGGCGGGCCTATTGCCATTTTACGGGCACATCCAAGACCCGAGAACAAATATCTGTGTTTAAACAAATATCTGCCCCAGCCGGGAATCGAACCCGGGACCATCGGCTCAGTAGTCAGGTCGCTAACCACTACGCCATTCGGTCGTCCCTTATAGTTTCGTCATGTCCGTCTGTCCGTCTGTCCGTCTGTCCGTCTGTCACAGCCGATTTACTCGGAAACTATAAGTACTACAGTGATGAAATTTGATGGGAATATGTGTTGTATGAACCGCTACAAAAATATGACACTAAATAGTAAAAAAAAGAATTGGGGGTGGGGCCCCCCCATACATGTAACTGAGGGATGAATTTTTTTTTTCGATGTACATACCCGTGTGGGGTATCAATGGAAAGGTCTTTTAAAATGATATAAAGTTTTCTAAAAAACATTTTTCTTAAAGTGAACGGTTTTTGAGATATCAGCTCTCAAAGTCGTAAAAAGTATGTCCCCCCCCTCTATTTTTATAACTACGGGGTATAAAATTCTAAAAAAAATAGAGGTGATGCATGCTAATTAACTCTTTCAACGATTTTTGGTTTGATCAAAGTATCTCTTATAGTTTTTGAGATAGGTTGATTTAACTGTAATATTATATTTGCTGCTACGGAACCCTTTGTGCGCGAGCCCGACTCGCACTTGGCCGGTTTTTCGAAATCGGTTAAAAAAGCAAAGTACGTGTCTAGTGCCCACTTAAAGCCGAACAGAACATCAGCCCATAAATTGCTATGCCGGCGACATCTGCACAACCTATGCCCCGGAATAATCGCGTTCCAACAACAAAATAGTAATATTTTAAACGTTTTTGCCCCGTACAGAAGCAGCTTATAAGGTTTAACAAGCTACCACCCACGGCTCGCGTCATGACACATCAATCCCGAATGACGGAACTTTCAATACTTATAAAAATTTATAGTTCGTGTTTTTTTTCTGATTCTGTTACGATATTATGTCGCTTTGCAGTTTTATGCGGACTATGGTTTTCTGTACGAGCGAAGATTAAGCTAAACCATTGTTACCTATTGTTATACTTAGCGTTAAAGTCTTCTTGTTTCAGTACCTACAACCTAGAATGTGAAGGAATTAATCTAGAAACAAAAATTAACTTAGGTAAGTATATCTTATATCTAGCCTGGATTTGGTTTCTTCATTTAATACTATACATATTATATATTTTTTTCAAAATCATTAATTGATTTGAGTCATTTATGTAAGTACTTTATATTTACTTTATTCAGATTATATCTTACTGTGTCAATATTTTTTCAGTATAATTCGGTAGTAACTTATAGTATGCATTTAAAAATTAATTAATTAAGGTTGCGATACCTGTGATACATAAAATTAAAAGACAATGTTCGTGATTATAAATAATGCGCATATTTACATGACAGTTAATAATTACATAAATATTTATATTATTTTCATATAAATAAGTAACAATTAAATGATTTTGATTGACAGCGTGGTTTTACCCTGTGTTACCTTTTATGCAACCTTACAGTTTTTCAGAGTTCGGAAAAGATTTTCTTTACTGATAAGTATAATTGTCGAGGTCGATAAAGAATAATTTTGCAATTTCGACGGTCATTCAAGAGTTTTCGGCGCCTTTCAACTACATACACTTTAAATCGTTATTACCAGTGAAGATAAGGGAAACAGTTTTTGCGATTTTTATTAATCTAGATTCACATAAAACAGTAGGTGAATCGCAGGCTGCTTCGCCTTGTTTGGATAAAATAAAGGCACATTAAGATTGGCGCAAAACTGTCGATTTTTATGACGGCAAAAAAAATAACGTTGTGTTCTTTGATCGTACCTACTCTCGTAAAAATATCTTTGCAAGATATTCTTGTTTCCTGTGCAACGTAGTACAAATTACATGGTAAGTATACAAGCATACTTTTAGTAGGTTTATGATCAAACTCTACTTATCTAAACGTTCTAAGCTGCGAAACTAGAAATCCTAGAAGGTACAATAATTTTCACCACTCAGCTAGATTATGATAGTTACATTCAGATACCTACATCATAAGAGACTAGGATATTTGCGTGTTAGAACACACTCCTGAAAATAAATGAACTTAACAACTGCCCACAAAATTCTTCTCACCAAACTTAGAACAAACTCATACTATACTAAAGAAAACACTTACCTATGACTACAGAATTTCAATAGGGAAACAAATTGTGGCCACAAAAACAGCAGAAATCTCCAAAGAATGTTCGACCAACTAGGGCCGGGTAAAGTCATGAAGAACTTTAATAATGGCCATTACGGCTAGAAAAGGCAATTATTGCTTCTGGAACAATTAGCAAAGAGCGCGGTACCTCGCACGTCCTCCGCCGTGACATGCTAAGGCGAGGCGAAAATTTTCACTTAAGGGGAAGCACTACTTGCGCGAAGAAAGATAGATAAATGGACTTTATTTATACACACACAAGAACAGGAATTGCACATACGACAAACCCATAGGTACAAAAACTGCGGTCATGTAAAAAAGCGGTTTTTTTCTTGACAACCTTTGGGTGGAACAATAATAATATAATTGTGTTCAAATAGGGTCAAGTGTACCTAAAGAATCCAAGATAGCTTAACTTTTTTTTTCATTGCTAGCTGTTGAGGCTTAAACTAAATTTTGACTTTATTAAACACCACACAGGACACTATAATTTGAAATCTTAACAATATTGGCCACACAATTCTTACCGCCGCAACAAAACAAAGGTCAATGCCCAAAACACCTACCCCTTAACAAAAATCTCAAGGCGAAGGAATCCTATTGAAACACCGATAGCATCGGTCCTAGATGCACCCGACGTCAGATAGGGCCAGACTGAGCGGAGATTGACATGAGACTGAGCCAGTCCGGGCGTGTTTCTGGATTTGGTCCCGATTGATGCGCCGGTGTTAAATGCTCGCTCCGTTTGTTCCGGGGGGGTCACTCTATATAAATCTACGAACGAACGAAGAAAAACCAACATGTATTATATACAAGTAAGTATATTCTAGTGTTTAGGTATTTTAACAAATTATCTTTTTCCTCTCACTCTATCGCACTACCTATCACTTTCTCCACAACACCCAAGGTTAACTGGAAGAGAATGCTGTTAGTATTAAGTTCGCCTATGTAAATATTTATTATTGTGCAATAATTTTATTAAATTAACGAACAAGAATAACGCTGCAGTTTTGTTTTTCCAATTGCAGAGATAAGACCGATTTCAAAACTATTCAGTCCAAATAACAATAAAATTTGGCGTAAGTACACTGTGATGTATGGTTGATTCTAAGATTACGTAAATATTATACCTACTTATTATTATTATACAAAAAAAAAACTTATCAATGTACGACTACAAATTTTTACGTAAACTAGAGTGGCCCGTCTGTATCACATGGGAATACAATTTACGCGTTGAATTTCTGTTGGTGTTTGTTTTGGTGACGCTAGCCTGGTTTGAGGCTGCCGATTCTAGTTTTTAAGCGTTGAATAAGTCATCTACAGGGTGTTGCAAAGAGGGTATGCTAAACCAAATGGGGGTGACTCAGGGGGTCATTCTTAACAAATTTTGTTCTACGAATTTGGAAAATAGCAAAAAAAAATATTCGTTTTCCATAGTAAGAAATTGAAGCTATTGAAAATTAAAATTATACCGATGGTACCTACCATTGAGTATGAATGGTCTGGAGACGAAATAGGCAGACGTTCCCCTCTGGTAGGGTGGTAGGCCAGAAAGGCCCACCGATTTATAAAAACTAGTTGCAGTCTCAATTTTCACTAGACTCAATCTAGTTGGCAAAGCGTTCGTTTCATAGAAAATGATTTGTTTACATACTAAAATGACAGCTTCAATTCATAGAATATCCGGATTCCGGATTTGATCACAGATTTGGTCATGGTTTATTGTTATTAGCTGTTTCCTAGCAACCAATGTCAAAAAAATGCAATAGTGATGTACCGGTATGTAGATATGTATTAAATTAATATACTATTAATCGACAAAAAAGGTCATAGTTGGGAAGCGTCCGTAGTCGAATTGGCTTCAGTAATCGTAACCGATCACTGAGGTTAAGCAACAACTGACACGGTCAGCCATTGGTAGGTACAGCATGAGTTACCGATTTCAAATGGTTCTTTTCTGGACGCTTCCGTGCTTCGGACGGGACGTTAAGCCGTGGGTCCCGGTTGCTGCTTCGGCAGCAGTCGTTAAGCCTAGTCAGAGGCCGCCCGAAGGGGCGGCTTGAAAGCATCTGACCGTCGGGTTGCTCACTTACTCGACAACTTCAGTGCATTGTACTCATTCAAAAACGGCGATACGGCTCGCGACCTATCACGTGAGTATAAATGTACAGCGAAAAGCGGGTGACTTCGTTTATTAATCATTCCTAATTAAATTTAACTATACCTAATTAATTTGAAATTAGTATTTTTAACCCATGTTCTCGAAATCATCGATAACACTTATCGATAATTGTTACATCCATTGGCAAGAAAAACGAAGACACTGTGTTCATTATTAAATGTCACTTCACGTAACCCTTATTGCTGGGAATTAAAACTCATAATGATATGTCCCATGAGACATAATCATGGTAAACGGTAAAATTTCCCCCCGCAAAAATTGGCAGACTTTTTTGTATCAAGAAAGATCGCTATGACGCTTCCCGAGGGTACACCCGAGTCCGCGTTGTTCTATGGTACCTACCTACTTCTTTTGCAGCCCCGTGTCGTAAGAAAGGGCTATCGTGTAATCATCGCTATTTATAGGTCAAAGTCAACTGACGTCAATTACCTAAAATTAAACACTTGTTTTGGTATTATATTATGTACTTAACAAACGAAGGTACTACCTTGTTAGTTATGTAATTTATAACAATCGTTACACGAGGAACAAATGTTAGAATGTTTATTTACATAACATAATTTCTCATTAAGAGTTATCCACTTACTTAATATATTTGCGTCATTTACATTTAAAATATGAGTACGCAATTGGTTCCAGGAACAAAAGATAAGAAACAACTGTGAAAACACTGAAAACAATGTAACTGAAACCTATGGACAGTTTGCTTAAGTATAATGGATGAAAAGTAATATTTAATTTTGAATTACTTGCTTTGTGTTTGTGTCAATATGCAAGTGCGGCTATCAGTACGATCAGTTCGTAACATAACCAAACTCTGTCATTGATATGATAGTAAAGACCCTCTAGTACGGGTTGTGCTATTTATGAAAACGAGAAAAGTTTACGTTTTCTCTTGTCATCTGTACGTCTAGTACGAGCTTGCAAAATACTTTGACGTTGATAGAAATCGTAAGCACGCCAAACTATTGGTTTCCAACTGAATTGGTATTATGAGTCACATTTTTTCATTATAGCTCACACGATATCGTCTATGCTAAAACTCGATTGTACGAACTTCACTCTACATACTCTACTCGTACCTCTTTCTAGCACGTGTAAAAAGAAAGGGCAAACACATATGTCATTTTGGCGTTTTGATTTTCGTCAACTCTAACAAAAACAAACTGAAATTTGGTTTACAAGCTTTTATTTATAAAAATTATACAATTAAGAATGTCTCACACAAGTGCATCGCAATTCGAAGTAATTGTAGATTTTATGGAAAAGTAAGTACCTATCTACCTACTTAATTATTATCCTAATCCTAACTAATATTATAAATGCCAAAGTAACTGTGTCTGTCTGTCTGTCTGTTACTCTTTCACGCCCAAACTACTGAACGGATTTGAATAAAATTTGGTACACATATGGTCTAGACCCTGGGAAAGAACATAGGCTACTTTTTATCCCAAAATTCCCACGGGAAAACTTTTTAAGGCGAAGCGAAGCTCGCGGGAACAGCTAGTGTTTACTATAACTACGTAAAATTGTAGGAATAAATTCCCGGTTCCCGCGAGCTTCGCTTCACCTTAAAAAGTTTTCCCGTGGGAATTCCGGGATTGAAAGTAGCCTATGTGTTAATCCAGGGTGTCAGCTAATCCTATACCAGATTTCATTAAAATCGGTTCAGCCGTTTTGATGTGAAAGAGTATCAAACAGCCATCCGCACATACAAACTTTCACGTTTATAATATTAAGTAAGATAATTATGTATTTCTAAGTATCTGGCTATCTATTGCAATAAATTATAATTAACAATATCATATTTTTTCCCAGTGACTGAAGATTGGGATGGTCTAAGAGGTATTACACCATTTTTGGAGGTGTCCGTACATGGTATATGTAGAATCTCCTACGACCTATTCTGCACATGAGGGGAGTCCAAGACACTCTGTCGTTGGACGGAGGAGCCCAAGACGCCCTGTCGTCGGACGAAGCCAAATAAAGTTTTTCTTTCTTTCTTTCTTTCTTTCTTTCTTCAATACTTTTTGCCCTTCTGAAACAAAGGCAGAGTCCTAGGACAACCCGTCGACGCGTGATTCGTCCAAGCCCACAAGACGCTACAGCGTCGCAATTCGTGGCATGTGATGAGAGGTCGCAGAAGTTAGCAAGAGATGTAATGGATAAATATATAAATAATAAATTATTATTTTTTACTTTTAAACATTTATTTTTCATTTTTAATAGCTGATTTACATTGGTTCAGAGCTTGGACGTAGTAAAGCAGATTTCACGACACAGCCGCATTGGACTAGGTTGAAAATAACGTCCACCCGGGATCAGTACCAACACAGTACTCTACTGGGTTGTTCACTGGGTCCAGTCACTGAACCAATATAAACTATCCCTTATAACAGGCACTGTCCCTGCCACCATTACTCCGCATTCTTTTTTTTTAAGTTTTGGTTAGGTTATGACCTGTGGGGCGGAAACTGAAAGAGCTATGCTTGGAGTCTCTCTGAAAGATCGCATCCGGAACGAAGTAATCCGACAGAGAACTATAGTCACCGGTATAGTTCACCGAGTTAGTAAGCTTAAGTGGCAGTGGACTGGTCACATCTGTCGAAGAACCGATGACCGATGGGGTAAACGTGTTCTGGAGAGGAGGCCGCGACTAGGCAAACGTAGCTAGATGGAGAGACGACTTACGAAAGGTTATGATTAGGTGCGGAAAGCTAAAGATCGCATCCAGTGGCGTGCTTTGGGAGAGGCCTACGTCCCGCAGTGGACTGCTATAGGCTGATGATGATGATGAGTATATTAATGAAGTCTCACGGGCCACACCATCTCGGACTAAACGTCGTAGTGGTTAGTAGGGTTTCCTCTGCCTCTGCAGCCATTCGCCACGCAAAATATGATCGCGTTGCCACTGATAGTCACAAATTAGACTTGAAATTCCTGGTGGTACCTTTCTCTCCAACTGTTACTGATCTTGGCCTGATGATTGACCAAAACCTGAGTTGGGAACCACAGCTGGACAAAGTGTCCCGCAAAATTTACGCCTCTCTCCACTCCCTTCTTCGCATGAAAAATTTCCTTCCGCTGCACACTAAACTCGCTTTAGTTAATTCTCTCCTTCTACCCATTATAGACTATGCGGATGTGTGCTACCTGGACCTGACTGAAGCACTGCTCAGTAAGCTTGAACGCTTACTGAACACCTGCATTCGTTTTGTTTTTGGGCTCCGTAAATATGATCATGTGTCTCAGTACCGCTCAAAACTAAAATGGCTTCCCATTCGCGATCGTAGTAACTTGCGTATCCTTTGTCTTCTTTTCTCTGTCCTCCACGAGCCTAATACTCCCCCCTATCTTAAGTCAATGTTCCAATTTCTTTCAGATACCCACTCCAGGCAGCTTCGCTCCTCTCACAATTTGCTTTTAGCTTTGCCCTCCTTCCGCTCTGGCTTTATGTCTGATTCCTTTGCGGTCACAGCTGTAGAGCGATCCGGAAAAAACGCAGCACATTCTATTCGATAGTCTATTCGAAAGTGCTGTCAACCTGTCAACAACAAAATGGCGGTGTATAGATTTGCGAAAGTTTGACAGCTATCATTCCATAGGTCATTGTCAGAATAATATTATGTACTCTGTGGTCATTCTTTTCAAAACTCATTCGAAAGGTAAAAAGTGTTCGAAAGTGCTGTCAAGTTGACAATAGTCGCACTCGCATTCGATTCTATTCGTTAGCTCGAATTTTCATGATACGGGTACTGTACGACTTTGGAACGATCTTCCTGACAATATTAGAAAAGCCCCTTCCCGCAACGTGTTTAAACGCTTAACTCGTGCTCACTACCTCAGCAAGTATGGCAGCCTATCCTGAACCTAATGTAAATGATATTAATACTATATTAATATATTAATCTATTTCTTCGGTATATATTTATAGAAGTATATATTATAGTTTATTATTATATTATTTCTATTTGTGTATTCTATTTATACAAGTATATATTTATAGTTTTTTATTATATTATTTCTATTTATGTATTCTATTTATTGTTAGGTACAATAATTATTGAGTGACATTGCAATTTCTTTCTTTTTTTTCTCTTTTTTTTGCACACCTTTAACATTATTTCTCCTGTACTTCCTGTGGGTTGACTGGTAGAAAATGCTTTTAGCATTAAGTCCACCCTTTGTACACTTATTTATATATTTGTGCAATAAAGGATTAAATAAATAATAATAAATTCTAACTAGATTCTAACCAACAAAAAAACACTTCTCACCTAAAAAAATTTGGTGAGAGCAAAAACTATAAAAGTTTTCGAATTTGTTGAAGTTTACCACCAATGATCTGTCAAACATGTAAGTCGTACTGCCAAAAATTTATTATTTACACGTAAACTTATTTCGTTTTTTAAAACTACGATTTGATATATACATACTACCAATTTTAGTTTATGATAGTTTCCGGTAGAGGCGCTGCTTGTAAATGTATGGGAGAAAACTGAAACTATAAACTTTATTAAACCTATACTAGACGTACTGCATACATTATTTGTCAAAAGTTTCATGATAGTTTCCATTAGAGGCGCCACTTAGTATGCAAGAAAACGTAAACTTTTATAGTTTTCGACAAACTATCAAACCTGTAGGTACTAGAGTACCAGATGAAAGGATCCGATCTCAATTCTTCTTATTGTATCGGTGACAAACAAGAGACACTAGTGCTGAAAGGATTAGCTAGTTAGAAAAGCGCCAATCGCTAACTGCGCCAATATAAGGCCCGGGTCTCCTATTACGCGCCGTAGATCGCGTCCAGCGTCTCGCCGTAGGCCGCGTCACGATGCTCACTACGTCTACGCGCCAACGTCGGCGTGTGAGGGAGACCGCTTCAGTACATTTCTGTAGTGAGCATCGTGACGCGGCCTACGGCGTGACGCTGGACGCGAACTACGGCGTAAATAGGAGACCCGGGCCTAACAGGGTAATGTGGCAATACCCTTGCGTTGTACGATACTAATACTACACAAACATAATATATATTATGGAAAAGAACAGCGCCAACGTAGTCACTTTTGGAACTAACAAATTTGCCTTATATTTTGACAGTGACAGTTGACGATACGCAACGTTAACGGAGGTTCGAAAATCTCGTAATCGCTGCTCTTCTCACGATAAGTATAAAGTACAGTCGATATGTCAATCAGGGAGACTACTTTCGATTTTATTAAAACATAGCTAGGTAAACGACTATACTTACTTAACTATAAATACTTCCCGGTAATCGAACCCCAGACTTTCGCACTAACTAATTTGCACTCCCATACTGGAAAACAAAGCCATTACTTTGCAACAAACATGAAGAGTGCTCGTTAATGTATAATGCAAGTCCATTAGAAGAAAAGTAACTTATTGCGCTATTTTATGCACTATTTACTTTTCTAATACTGTAGAAGGGTTGCACCCAGTTAAACTTAAGTGTTTTAAAGTTCTACGGATGCCAAATGAATATGCATGAATTGAAATATCTGTACAGCTGTACCTTAAATATATTTATTTATTTATTTATTTGATACTTTATTGCACAAATATGAAATATAAGTGTACAAAAGGTGGACTTAATGCTAAAAGCATTTTCTACCAGCCAACCTACAGGAGGTACAGAAAAACTAGTAGAAAGGTGCAACAAAAAGAAAAAAAGAAAAAGTAGTTACTAAATTGAAAAAGCAAAAACAAAATAAAGTCACTTGATAATTAACTTAATAGATATACATAAAATATACATACTATAAATTACTAATAATACTCAGTCAGCGCCTGACAAATGATTTGTACTAAGGCAATACTTTCACCACGGTAAAAAACGCTAGTCTAGCTTGTCTTACTTACTTAAAAATCGACTCCATTGTATTCTGAATGCCAAAATATATCGTACTAAAAGATCGCATTAACCGTCAATAATTAAGTTAACAAGACAGATTTATCGATTCACTCAAAATATATCGATTCAGTTGAAATGGTATCGATTGTATGCATCGGGTGCGACCACTGACTGATCGTAACTCGAATTCTTATCTAGATGCCTGGGTCCAATTTTTTTCAGTTTATAACAATAATATGTTAATACAATACAGTATTTAAATAGGATTTAATGAATAAACAGGTAAAAAAAGAAAACTGTATTGACATTTCAAAAAATGGTCATCACGACCCATCTCTTCCCGGAGGACCCGGACTCTTTGAAGGACGGGTTTCAGGCCTAGTCCACCACGCTGGACTAGTGCGGGTTGGTGGACCCCAACACAAGCAAGCTTGTGCTGAGAGAGTTGTCATGTAGTTAAGTGATAGTCAGATGTTTCCAAGCCGCCCGAAGGCCTCTGACTAGGCTTGACGACTGCTACCGAAGCAGCAACCGGGACCCACGGCTTAACGTGCCGTCCGAAGGACGGGAGCGTCCAGAAAAGAACCACTTGAAATCGGTCACCCATCCAATGGCTGACCGTGCCAGTTGTTGCTGTTACCAATCTCAGTGATCAGTTACGATCACTGAAGCCCGCTCGACTACGGACGCTTCAAAAAGGGTTTAATGGAAATTAACTCCTATGATTTTAAATATTTATTTTCATTTTGATACTGAGTTCTCTTGAGGTTGGCTGATTCATTTGGTAAACTATTATGAAGACAAGAATATTATGACCTCATATTAGTATGAAACAAACTAAATTCACCGAAATAGACCTAAATAACTGCACCACATTAATATTGAAACCCTCGCCAGGATTACAGATATTACAAGCAAATTATTCCAAACCTGACACAATTTTTTCATAACTGTATCACAGAGCTTATTATAAAATGCCTCGACACCCGGCCAAAATCACGTTAAATAAAGTAACCGCATTATGTAATGATAGGTACGGTTCCGTTCCGAAACTCTGCTCGTAAATTCACCGGCAGTTTGACTGATGACAGCTGTCATTAGGCGAACCATTACGTTCCCGAACGAATTTCACTTAACTTCTTTATAATTTAAATGCGATTTCCGAACGTGACTCTGACACCACGCTGCGGACGTGGCCGAGGCGGGCTCGGTACAGGGCTATACAGGGGGCTTCAGATTTGGTTAATTAGGTTAGATCTGATATTAAGGTCAAGAAAACTACACATACCTAGGTACAAACATAATTGAATGTACCTAAAGAAAAAATCATTTATTTCGAAGACACACAGAAATTACCTACACAAAAATAAGTTTAAAATAATAATAAAAAATAACGAAAAATAAGCGGGAGTATTGCTTTCCGGCGCTGAAAAGTGTGTCTACATGACTGTGTGTGTAGCTTTTGTAGCCAAACTAAATAATCGATCTTTGAAATATCATTTGATTATAATTATATTAAGACAATTACATAAAAAAATTACCACAGGATTAATTTGTAAAAAAAAAACATTATACCCACATTTCAAATTCGTGAAAAAGTTCTCCAAAGTTGCGGTAACAGCATAATGGTCGTATATTTTTCACTAATCAATCTCCATAACGGAAACTTCAGTAAGTAATCACAGCTTTAGTTTTATTTTAGGATTCTAATGAACTGAGAGCACATGAACAAAACGAAGAAAGAAAATTAGCAATAATTTGGCATAAGAAGCACTATATTTTTTATTTATGGGTTTTTTGTAATTTAACACTGTATTTAAGCTACAAAAATCAATCAACCTGTACACAATAAAATCGGAAAGTGTTCCCAAAGTACGTAATTGAAATTAAATAGAGGTCTACTGAAATCTGGCAATATTATAATGAGCTGTAATTCAACGTTCAATAATGTTGTTAAATAACACGTAGTAATCATGTATAAATTACATGCGCGATACATATATCGGGGTAAATTTTGGCCTTATCGGCATTCATTTAAGAGATTTACGATGCGATTCACCTACGTCCCTGGAAATTGTTCCTCAAGGAATACACTCACGGGCAATGAAAAGGTTCCACTGAGAAAAGCACCAAATTACTTCTAAACAGAAAAGGCTATCTTAATGCCGTCTGCAACATTGAAGTACATTTAACAGAGCATCAGGATATAACTAACTACAATCGGTTATATTTTGTTCCAATTTAAAATTAAATCTTTGAAAAAAATGGGGTTGTTTGTTCTTGGGATTTTGTGAGTGGAACTTTTTTCATTTCCCGGCAGTGTAAATCTGTTTGTAATATGGACAGAAATCTAGTTGAAGTGTCACTGCAGGTACTGATGTTTGAGAAACTTCAAGTCGTTTCATAACGCTAAGAGTAACAATATGCTTCTACTTTTCACCTGTTTGGTGTGGCGGCGCAGTTACGATAAAACCTAACCACGCTGTTACATAAAGAACTGAAAAAAAATATTTTACTTCTGTCTGTGTGAGAAGAATGCAAGACAGTGATAATAATAATATTATTATTTAATGTCATCAGTTTGAAGTTTTTACCCCTCTGAAATAACTTGCACAAGATAAAAGAGGAACACACCCTACTGACTTTGTGCTGTGAGACGGTCATCAAGACACATTAAGGTTAATATTGCGTTTTGATCGAAAATCGATTTAAATGTACCGATGAAAGCATCGATTCCGATCGATAAAGTTTAAAGTTGCTATTATACAACGCGCGTGTGAACTAATTAGCTATTTTGGTTCAGTTTTGAAGTGAATTGAAAAATATTACATTTTCTTTTAGACGTATTATTTTATTTATTTAAGATGGATTGCACGGACAGATAAGAAATAGATGAGCTGAAAAGGTTACACTTAAGGTTATTCTCCCACCATATTAAGAAGAGGATTAACGCGTTTTTCCAACTATCATATTTTTCGAATTGTGTCCCTTTATTACTCTGAGTGCGATGTATTGGAGAACAATTCGGCAATATTGCCAACCAACCTTATTCTGAGAATCCAAAATATTATATGAGTGATGTTTAATACCCGCACTTCTTTCAAAATAATGCACAAAGGATCTTTATTTACTTAGGTGTCAAGACTACTCAAGACCATTGTTTTGCTCTATTTTATAGCCTAACTGCTTCTGTCATCGCGTACTAAAATATTGGCATCTATAAATTTATATCTGTTTAAACAGATGCTTTTGTTATAGGTATATTTGAAAACGTACGTTAATAGTAAAATAAACATGATTATTTGTATCGTTTTGTTTATTGTTTATTGTTCATTTATTTATAATATTTCTTAATAATATCGTATTTCGTAATACCGCTTCTGAAGAAAATATTTGCTCAATGCACCGGACATATTTTATGTAAACACCTACTAAGAAGGATTCAGTAGCGAGAGCGATAGCAAGTATGAAATTTTCATGAAGTCTAGATGCTGCTACCTAATGCAAAAAAAATAGAAAAGTCGGCAAACCGCAATCCTCATCCAAACTAATATTCTAAATGCGAAAGTAACTGTGTATGTCTGTCTGTTACTCTTTCACGCCAAAACTACGGATTTTAATGAAATTTGGTATAATGGTCTAGACCCTGAGAAAGAACACAGGCTACTTTTATCCCGGAATTCCCACGGGAAAACTTAAGGCGAAGCGAAGCTCGCGGGAACATCTAGTAATCCATAAAATTACAAGTGATAGAAAAGCAGTTTTCACTATGAACCCTAAAGTTAAAACTACAGGTAGTAATAATAATTTCAACGTGTAGTTATTCATTCTTTTTACTGCCCGGCAATTTATAGAAGGCTTACTGCAATTATAATATACAGAATAATTGATCATAATTCTAGACGTTAATTATAATAAAAAAACAGACCGATGTGTTTGAGGTAGTTTTCTCGTTAACTACGACGAGTAAGTGGTGACAAATTGCTCTATTAACTTAATATAACCATTAGGTACAAGCTATTATAATTTTCACTTTATGTGTGAACCGAGACATTAATTGTTATAAGAAAATGCTGTAACCTGTTTGATTAAGCTCTTTATTAACAGGATCAGGGTAGTTACAGCATTAGTAAATAATTTACACATGGATGTTGAACCAGGATGTAGATCTAGATATGACTCCTAGGATGTTTTAGGTTTTCCTTCTTTCCATCATCATTATCATCACAACCCATCACGTCCCCACTGCTGGGGCACGGGTCTCCTTATAATGAAGGAAAGGTTTAGGCCTATTCCACCAGGCGGGCCCAGTGCGGGTTGGTGGACCTCAACACTATTAATATTATTATTAGTATAAAATGCTGTATCATACCCTAAACCTAATAATTTACATTTATTTATTGACTCAACTCCTACGCAGCAAGCTTGTGCTGAGAGAGGGTAAGTATAGTCCACCATAAATTAATGAAATTGATACTAAGAATAAATGAACTTACAAGACATTCACAATTTCTATGTAAGTTCACCTAATTATAAGAAGAACACTCACATCTTGTACTAATGTACTCCCTTGCGGGGTAGGCAGAGGTGCATTGCTGCACCCACCTGCACCAAATTATAAATAACCTTAATAAAAATAAAATAAGTAGCCAAAACGCCTGCCACCGGCCTTACCCGCCGAAACTAAACTCATTAAATATTCAATTTTAATGATGTCTAATGATAAATGAGTTGGGCAGGAAAATTGATATCATTAAAGTGCTCCCGAGTTGCTCTACATAGTGATTAATGATGGAGGAAGGAATGCTCAAATAAATGATAAATGGTCCTTGCACCAAACTAATTTGCTTTCGGAGTCTGTACCTTGATTATGTACCCGATTCACCGTCCGTAAGTACAAAGTACTGAAGTACCTACCAACCAAATTCATTTAAAATTATCCTTAATACATTTTTACTTCTTCACTGGAACAATTTTTTTTGGACAAATGATTATTTATTTTGTGCCGACGGCTCGGTTTGTTTTCAGCCAGGCCTATGTCGGACCTCTGTTCACTAACCTACCGTCTAGTCTAGGTACCTGTAAAAGCACCGTTTTAGCAAACGTTTGGTTACCATTTATTGACTATATAATTATACTCTATTCAGTCTATACCTACTATAATTTTGGATGTAATGTTAGTTTTTGCATATGGCTTTGTGAAAAAGACTCTGCTATTATTATAGCTTTTATCCTTAGCTAATTATAATAGTAGGGTATTAGTCAGGATGATCTACCGATCTTTGAGTGTGACCCAAAACAGATTCATTTGAAATCAAAGTAACATAGCTGAACAATGACTTTAGAAACACCTACATCTAAATTTTCTATAAATAAAATGTGTTAGGTTTTTTAAACCAACAGTAGAGTAGGTACTTAGCGATACATAAGACCCTTATAATTTTCTTGAAAACAGTAAAACACATTTTCGATGAAATTTAAATGATTAATTACTTTTAAACAAAATATTGTTATGGTACATTTGGCGTCATTGTTTCTTTTGTTTGATGGTCATTTAATTTAATTAATAGGGAACATATTTGTTCAGTTGCTCTGAAATATTAGTATAAATAGTTGACAAATTTGATGGCAAACCAAAGCCGCTTTGGTCTCCAAGGTATCAACTTGAAGTCAAAATGTGGTGTCTTCATTTCGTCGCCGTTCTGGCGGCATTTGGACTTCTGGCTCCAGCTTGTAAGTTTACCTCTTGTTATCTTTCCTTCTATAGCTTTCTTTCTTGGAATTTGGAATATCAAGCCATAAATACACTTTTATAGAATAGCTATTTATTAGAATTAAAATGCCTTTGGACTATGTAGATTTAAGGGTATACATAAAAAGTTTAATTAACCGCCAATTCAAGAAAATTGTAGATTCTGCTAAAAGCGGATTTCCCAAAACGGATAGCCAACTTAGGTTTTCATGCTAAATAATATTTTTAGAACCTACTTTCTAATACCTACATAATTTTTCTCATACGTTTAGTCTAGATGATTGAAAAAACTTTATGAATGGCAGTTTCTCACTGATATAAAAATTACTTCTAGATTAAATATACCATCTCCCGCTCTTTTTGTCTTTTCGTAGTCTTAGGGCCTGTTTCACAATGTCTGGTTAGTGGTTACCTGTCGGATAAAATACATGCTGTCACTCTCTGTCATTATTTTTTAGACAGTGACAGTATGTATTTTATCCGACAGGTAGCCACTAACCAGACATTGTGGAACAGGCCCTTAGGCTAATACTAGTCTAATTCAGAAAATAATACCATATCATACTGTCATAGATTCTCTACCATGTTACATATTTGAAAAAATTGTAAATAGGTACCTAATTACCTTTATCAGCACAAACTTGCTTGCGTTGCGGTCCACTAATCCGCACGGGGCCTGCGTGGCGGACTAGGCCTAAAAAACAAGGACTCCCAAGGATTTCTCAAGGACCCGTCCCCCATCAGTGGGGATGTGATGGGTTGTGATGATGATGTTTTAAGCTTATTAATAACTGTGCATTATGACTGTATGAACTGATACGAGTATTTATTTGATACAAGTTGACTATTTTTATTTTGTTTTTCAGATTCTAATGTTATAGTTAGGGACGATGGAAACCAATTCCAGGATGAAGGTAAATAATATTGAAATAATGTTGTGTTACTTGTGATCAAATGGGTATAAAATACATAGTTTACATCATACATAATAAGTAACTTTTCGAAACATATTAGACGTATCTGTAGATAATGATCATGATTTTTCAACATTTGTTACAGATAGTCAAAGACAAGTTATAAGTAAAAATAATTACCAACGTTATTCCCAAACCAATGCTGGAAACTATGACCAGGGTATGTTATCTAAATTCAAAATTTTACTACCAGCAGGGCGATCACGAACAATATAGAATCGAATGCGAGTGCGACTAGTGGCAACTTGACAGCACTTTCGAACACTTTTTACCTATAAAATTGACAGTTGTCGCACTCGCATTCGATTCTATACGTTAGCTCGAATTTTCGTGATACGGGTACTGATTTCGGGAATTTTTTGGCATTTTTTAAGAAGATTCCTTGTATAATTCCAGTGACAGTTCACAATTTTTCAAATTTCTCACAAATGTTATTGCGAAATCTGTGTCAATTAATTACATAATTATTTTATACTATTTGTCTCATACTTGAAAAATTGGACATAAATAATAAAATTTATAGAATTTCTTTATGGAATGTCTTTAACCGTAAAACACTAAACGGGTCTATAGCGTCACAGGAAACATCTAAGCTGAAATGAGGTATTCTGATTTACAAAGTAAAAAGAATAGGTAGTAAGTAAGTATATAAAAATATTGTCAGGCAAACTTAAAATTTTTGTGATTTTTAACTTTCATGGATTTAACGTAAACATTTTATTTTTCAGGATACAACCAAAGGAATGAAAACAATGGTCAACAACAATATGTCAATAGTTAGTAGATTATAATTTTATTCATAATACTTGAACGTTATTTATGTAAAGGTAGTTTTATAAAAGATAATAAAATTCAATAATTATTTATGATATTAAAATGTTCTGCATTTTTTTCAGGACCACGATACAGCCAGCAACAAGGAGGTAAATTAATTTAATACCTGTACCCTGGTCTTTCAAAAAAGGGAATATTAGGCCAAACTCAGGGGCTCTTGTAGTCATTTTAAACAACTTTATTTCTACGACTAGATTCTTAAATATTTCTTGTCACGTAAATTCTACTGAGGGAGGTGATATTTCTTTCGTAAGTCAATGACCAATTCAATGTTGTTTCGGGATGACCCTGTGAATCACTACCTTTCAGTTTTCCATACTACTTTTGCTACACCCTGTAGATACCGTTTGTTAATAATCTTTTTTGAACCCAAAACATAATATTTTATAGCAATACTTCAAGACGTAAATTGTTTACAGGACCAGTAGTTATTCAAAGGAGTACAGGTGGAAGATCAGGTAACTATATACACAAGATCACATACTGTCAAACGAAGAGAAAAAACAAATAAGCACAAAGACATGGCCTGAATAGAATAGAATAGACATGGCCGGAAGCAGAAGAGTAGAATACTAAAAAAACATTTAAACACAATCTGCAACCGTTTGGCGAAAGAACTAAATTTAAATTAAAAGTTAAAATAAGTAATGGTGAACATACAAACTACGAGAAATCGTTACAATCAGACAGAAAAATTCGATCGGTAGCGATAAATCGCTACGTAATAAAACTGTGCAGTTTTTATTAACAAACATTTACGATTTCTCTGTACCGTTCAAATTATGCAATCTGCTCGTAACAATTTATCGTAGCGTGTATGTCCACCGTAAGTAATTTTCTTACAGGATCTTCCTGGAACAGCGGACTGCCACCTCATCTTGTTGAATTTATGAAAAATCGTCTATACAGTTGTATGTTTATTTTTCATGGATACAAGAAATGAACTGCAAGATTTCAAATCAGCAAAGCATCACAAGTATATTTCATTTTCTTTTCAGCTCAAATTCGTCGTACTCAAAGACTTCAGAATAATCAAGCAACCCAGCAACAGCAAGTCGTAGTCCCCCAAAACCAAGTGCAGTACAGCTCTGCTCAAGCCAGTGCGCAATCAAGTGCGCAAAGTGGGACAGTTAGCACTACCAATGCTCAAGCTCAAGCTTACGCTGCCCAACAAGCTGAGGAAGCCGCCGAAAACAAATCCTTGGAAGAAGCAGAAGAATTGCTCTTGGAAGCTGAAGCTCAAGAAGAGCGTGCTCGTCAAATTGAACAGCAAGCGAGACAGGCGTTGCAAGCAGCTGAAATAGCCGAAGCAGAGGCCAACCAGAGGCTGATAGAAGCTGAGAGGAAGGAACAGCTAGCTTTGGCTAGAATACACCACCCGAGGGGACACTTGGCTCCACAGACCGTAACAGCGACTTCAACTGCTGAAGCTACAGCAGTCACGCAAACAACATCCGGTGCTCCCGTGCCTGTGCCAGCTGCCCCAGTAGTGCCAGTAGTGCCAGCAGCCCCAGCAGTCCCACTAGCACCAGTGCCAGCCCCCGCAGCTATTGTAGCAGCACCAGCACCAGTAGACTACGTCGGATCTCCAGTGTACTTCAACTCAGCACCTGACGCGTATAATGCAGCTCCAGTTTCAGAGTATTCTGAAGTTCCACAAGGACCAGTAGCTACAACCTCATACATATCAGAGGCATCTGTTGCACCAGTCGCACCATTGGCACCAGCTCCAGTTGACCAGCAGTACGCTTCAGCCACGTCATCATCTGTGGCACAAACCTCACAAGGACCAGCGTTGGCTCCAACCTCAGCTGGAGTTGCTCAAGCCACTGCCTCGGCCGCGTCAGCAGTTACTGTCGCCACCCAACAGGTACGTTTTATACGAGATTATATTTTTCTTATCTTCTGTCAGTGCTGTGAATTTTACCAACTTTATAATTATCATCAATTTTTTATAGGAACAGCAAGCCAACGCAGCATTCGCGCAAGCAAGGGCTGTAGTGCAGCAAGCATACAACAACTACGCTCAAGCTCAAGTGGCTCTTCAGCAAGCTCAGACTCAGGCTATCGCCGCTGCGCAGGCTGCTCAAGGACCCAATGGCAACGCAGCCGCAGCATTCGCCGCCGCTCAGGCCGCTCAAGTCGCTCAGAGCCAGTTCAACGATGCCGCCGTTCAGGTAAGCATTTAACTAAGCTATCATTCATTCATTATAATCATGTGGTACCTATGCCTCTATAATCGTCTTCTACTGGATAATGGACATAGACAGCACCCAAAAGAATCACAATACTATGCCCTTACCATTATCTTTATGAGGCATAAAACAAAGCAGATACAATAATATATTTTTCTCGATCAGCTCCAACAAGCCGAAGAAGCGTACGCCCAAGCCCAAGCCGCCCAACAACAGGCCGCCCAGTCCGCTGCCGCCGCCCTCGCTGCCCAGCAGCAGGCGCAGGCGCTCGCCGCCAGCGAGGCCGCCGCCGAGCAAGCCGCCGCCAACGCCGCCGCCGCCGCTTCTGCACAGGTAATGTAGTATTATGTTACAAAAGGGAAAATAGACCAATATATTTTGGCGGTCTCCTATCTACTTGTTCAGATGACGATCAACAGATGGCGCTCGAAACTCAATACACAAAACATGTATGGAAACGAAGCAATTTACTACGAAATCCTACATCGCGGTATCGAAGGTTGTCAGCTACACTGCGATAAATATATATTCCCAACGCTACACCTCCCGGCCAGGTCGGAGGATCCTCCCTTTGCATGGGGATGCGCTATGCGCTACCACTTCTTGCATCTCCATAATGTTTTAGAATATTATTTGTCAATGTAATAAAACAATATTTTTGCAGGCCGTAGCAAACAACAACGCCGCACAAGCACAGGCAGCAGCCACCGCCACCGCCGCCGCGGCCACCAACGCAGCCAACGCCGTCACCGCAGCCAACGCTGCTAATGAGCAAGCTAACGCTAACGCAGCGGCTGCCGCAAGCGCCGTCGCAGCTCAACAGCAAAACCTGAGCCAAGCTCAAGCCGCCGTCGTTGCGTCAACCCAGCAAGCCCAAGCCATCGCCACCGCTGCAGCAGCATCACAAGCGCAACAGCAAGCCGCCGTGGCCGCAGCTCAACAAGCTGTCTCTACCGCAGCAGCCGGAGTTAACGCTGCTGGTACACAGGTAAACAAAACTTCTGCATTATCTATAATAGAACAAAACTCAACAATATTGTGACAAAACCACTACAATATTGTAACTACAACATACACTCACGCCTTGTGCTAATGTACTCCCTTGCAGGGTAGGCAGAGGTACATTGCTCCACCCACTTTTCGCCAGAGCGTTATGTTAGTCCCAATGTAAAAGGGGGCGGGCCTATTGCCATTTTACGGGCACATCCAAGACCCGAGAACAAATATCTGTATTTAAACAAATATCTGCCCCAGCCGGGAATCGAAAACTACGCCATTCGGTGGAATATATATATTGTGACTAAATGACTTAAAATTCATTTTTGGTATATTTCTTCATTTGCTAACTTTTAATATTTATATATACCTATATTATTATTTTTTCAGTTGAACCAAGCCAACGCCGGTCTTTCGGCAGCATTAGCCCAAGTGAGACAAGCGCAAGCAGCATTGCAGCAAGCACAACAAGCCGCCCAGCAAGCCAACGCCGACGCCGCCGCCGCCGCCGCCACCAACAGTCAAGCCGCAGCTCTTGCCGCCGACCAAGCTGCGCAGAATGCCGCTTACGGTGTCTACGTTGCTCAAAATCAGGTAGATATTTCTTTGAATAGTTAAATAAATATGGTTTTGGTAGTTTTCTTGACAATAAAGTTACTCTGATAACGTACTATGCACTTTTGTACCTTGTAAAACTATCTACATAACCAATAGTCAATGTTTGAATAGGCATTTTGTGAGTTTGACGAGGTAAAAATGTGTACAGCTACTTATGCAGCTGACTGTTCACACCGCAGACCCTAAAAGAATCGTTTCTAATTTGTTTCATTCACAACAGTTGCAACAAGCCGAGCAAGCATACCAAGCAGCATTGGCAGCTCAGCAGCAAGCCACGGCCGTAGCGCAGGCCGCGCAGTCCGCCCAGCAGCAAGCCGCCAGCCAAGCAGCCGCGGCTCAGTCTGCTGCAACAGCACAGGTATACCATATGATTATAAGTAATCGTAATGTACATTTGATGGCAATAAAAAATATTTGATTTGATAAAAGCTTTATGAAGCTACGACCTTAGTAGAGGTATAGGGTACTCGTATTTGTTTAGTTAATCGATTTTTTGGAAACAATTAGACGTTGTTGAGAATGTGTTTTGAAATTGCGTTATATTTGTATTTATACCCAGTAAAATAATAGTGTCAGTAATTGTATTAAACTTTTTTTTACTATAATTTTAGGCACAACAAGTCGCCTTAGCTCAAGCTGCGGCAGAAGTTGCTCAAGAACAGGCTACTGCTCAAGCTGCATCTGCAGCAGCAGCTAACCAACAAGCTGTTGCAAACGCACAGGCAGCCGCCAGCGCTCAGATTCAAGCCGCTAATGCTCAAGCTGAAGCCAGTGCTCAAGCTGTAGCTGCTGCTAACCAAGCCGCAACCACTCAAGCCGCAGTCAATGCAGCCAACGCAGCAAATGCAGCGGACGCCGCCGCTGCTGCACAAGCAGCAGCCGCTGCTCAAGCAGCTAACATTCAAGCCACAACCAACGCTCAAGCAGCCGCTATTGCTCAAGCCGCAATCGATGCCGCTAACGCAGCTAACGCAGCCAACGCAGCCAACGCAGCCAACGCAGCCAACGCAGCCAACGCAGCCAACGCAGCCAACGCAGCCAACGCAGCCAGCGCAGCCAACGCAGCCAACGCAGCCAACGCAGCCAATGCAGCTAGCGCAGCCAATGCAGCTAGCGCAGCCAACGCAGCCAACGCAGCCAACGCAGCCAACGCAATTAACGCAGCAAACGCCCAAACTGCAGCTAACGCTCAAGCAGCCAACGCTCAAGCGGCAGCCACTGCTGAAGCAAACGCCGAAGCAGCTGCATTGGCATCTGCCACGTCTGCATTCCCTGGATTACTCCAATTTCTGCAAAGCCTTGGATATGGTCCGGCATCAGCACCAGGCTCACTAGTTTTGCCAAGTTTACCAGCGGCACCGGTGGTTGCACCCACTTCATCTGCTGCTACATCAATATCATCTGCAACTGCTCCAGGCTACCCCGGTGCTCCAGTTTCTGCGTCTACTACATCTAAATCAACATCTTTGACCAGTGCACCTGCTGGCCCAGGCGCACCTGCTGCCCCAGGTGCACCTGCTGCCCCAGGAGCACCAGTGACTACATCTACTGCAACTACATCAACATCTACAACCAGTGTTGCCCCAGTAGCAGGAGTTGCCCCAGTAGCAGGAGTTGCCCCAGGAGCAGGAGTTGCCCCAGTAGCAGGAGTTGCCCCAGTAGCAGGAGTTGCCCCAGTAGCAGGAGTAGCCCCAGGAGCAGGAGTTGCCCCAGGAGCAGGAGTTGCCCCAGTAGCAGGAGTAGCCCCAGGAGCAGGAGTTGCCCCAGGAGCAGGAGTTGCCCCAGTAGCAGGAGTTGCCCCAGGTGGCTCGTCTGCAGCCGTAGCTGCAAGCTCCGCTGCCATCGCTGCCGCTATTGCACAGGTAAATTAGACCTTCCTATTGCAATAATTAATTATTGCATTGCTTATTTTATTCACATGTTCACAATAATGTATACAACTACAAAGCTACAAATAAGTTTATCTTAGAAATTTTTCGCGTCGTATTAATCAAATGACGTATGTTTAATAGGAAAATAATGCTGCTCAAGTGCTGGCCCAAGCTGAAGCTAACGAACAGCAAGCTCAAGCAGTTTACCAAGCCGCTATCACTGCTCTTCACCAAGCCCAAGCGGCAGCGCAAGCCGCATTCGCCGCCACCCAGCAGCCGAATGGAACAGCAGACATCACTGCTCTGAACGCTGCTCTTCAAGCTATTCAAACTGCCAACAACAATGTCAACAATGCTTCAGTACAGGTATGAATAACATGTTACCGTTGTATAAAGGTTGGGTTAGGAGCATCTAACAACAACAAGCGCTTACTGTATCAATGGCAGAACAACTAGCAAGCGGTTTTACTGTATAAATGGCAGATTTCTTGCTGTTACTAACGAACTTCACAAAAAATCAAAAGTAGTTTTAAATAACCAAATACGAATATTTTTGGAAATATACAGTCTTTTTATCTAAATTTAAAGACGGAAGATACCTATAAACCTTTAACTTATAAAAAAATCCTAATCCTAACTTCCTACATAACTAATATTATAAATGCGAAAGTGACTGTATGTCTGTCTGTTACGGTTTCACGCCAAAACTGAACGGATTTGAATGAAATTTGGTATACAGGTGGTATAGACCCTGAGAAAGAACATAGGCTACTTTTTTATCGCGAAATTCCCACGGGAAATCTTTTTAAGGCGAAGCGAAGCTCGCGGGAACAACTAGTAATATAATAGGTATATTATGGTGTAGAAAGTTTATCAAATTCAATGACTTTGCAGTTACATCAAGCACACCAAGCCTTAGCCCAGGCTCGCGTTGTGCAACGTCAAGCACAAACTGCTGTGATGAACGCTGTGTCCCTGCAAAAGCAAGCCGAACACAAGGCCGCGGCATCCCAAGCTGCTGCCGCCGCCGCCGCTACCGCAGCCAGCCAGCAAGCCGCCGCCACCGCCACCGCTCAAGCCCAAGCCGCACAGGCTCAAGCTCAAGCAGCTGCACAAGCTAACGCGGCAGCTCAGGTAAACTTTTAAAATTAGTTATCATCATCGTAAAATGAGCAAGAATCAAGGGTGACCATCTCCACTCTAATTTTTGTCACCAAACACGATTTAGTTTTTTTTTTAATACAATAATGTTCATTGTTTACTAGAGGTATAATGAGAAATAAAAAATTACGTATTTAACATAGTAGAACTTCCGTCAACAGGCCGAGCAAATCGCCCAAGCTGATGCACAAGCCACAGCAGCTACTCTGGCGGCTGAACAGAACGCCGCTGCTGCTGCCACCGCTAACACCTCAGCCTCCGCTGGTGGTCTACAAGGATTCTTGGACTACCTTCAATCACTAGGATTCGGCGGATCAGCTGGAGCCAATGCTGCGGCCGGAACTGCCACAAGTCAGGGTACAGCGGGAGCGCCAGGATCACTGGGTGGTCTCTACGGAACCCAAGGCGCACCAGGAACCGTTCTTGGAGCGAATGGATTGGGAGGTGTTAACGGATTGGGAGGTGTTAACGGATTGGGCGGTGTAGGAGGACCAAACGGATTGGGAGGCGTTGGAGGAACTAACGGGTTAGGAGGCGTTGGAGCAGCTAACGGATTGGGAGGCCTTGGAAACGTTAATGGACTGGGAGGCTCTGGAGGTCTTGCAGGCCTTAATGGATTGGGAGGCGTTTCAGGGGTTAATGGATTGGGAAGCCTTTTAGGCCTTAACGGATTGGGAGGCGTTGGAGGAGCAAATGGATTGACAGGCGTTGTAGGAGCTAATGGCTTGGGAGGCCTTGGAGGCATTAATGCTGCATTAGGATTGACTGGCGGAGTAAATGGTGCATTGGAAAATATTGGAGGGTTGAACGCTGGAGGAGAATTGTCAGCCCTTGCAGGATTAAACCTTGGCGGTGTTGGTCTTGATGGCCTTAGCGGCATTGCAGGACTTGATGGTCTTACAGACCTTGTTGGCTTGGGAGGAGCTAATGATCTTTCAGGCCTTGGAAACCAAGGAGGAGTTAATGGTCTTGCCGGCCTTTTAGGCCTGAGTGCTAACGGAGCAAATGGAGGTGCTTTAACAATTGGAGCATTGGGTGGTGCGGCTGGTGGCCAGAATGTCCCGGTACCCACACAAACAGTTGCATCTCAAAGCACTGCAGGATCAACAGTTGTTTCTCAAGGACCAGGAGCGGTTGTTCCCGCAACAACAGGAGCAGCGCCTCTTGTAAATGATACACCAGCACAAGGAGGACTTTCAGGACTTTTGGCCTACTTGAGCTCATTGGGTCTACCGATCCCGGCATCATTGACCGCTGCAATTAACACATCTGGAGTAGCCCCTCTGCCTTTGACTCCAGCACCGGTCGCCCAGGGAGTTACCCCAGGAGTTACACCAGTACCAGTTGCCCCTGGAGCAACACCAGTACCTGTTTCCCCTGCTGTTTTACCAGTTCCTGGAATAGGACCAACATTTTTGAACCCTGGAGTTGCCCCAGCACCACCTGCCCCTGGTGCTTTACCCGTTCCTGGAACTGGACAAACATTTGTGAACCCTGGAGCACTTCCAGCACCTGTTGCCCCTGGAGTAGTCCCAGCACCACTTGCCCCTGTAGGAGCACCATTGCCACTTACCCAAGGAGTGGCTCCAGCACCAGTTGCCCCTGGACTAACCCCAGCACCAGTTGCCCCAGTAACAAGTAAGCACAAATGCATTCTTATATGTTTTAATTTTTATCAAAACAAGGCCACTAAAAAAAATCAAGTTAATTCTATAAAAACTGAAATATGAATTAAATACCTATTTAAAAAAATATTTATATAGTATATTTTGCTTGCAACTAGGACTATTGATGATAAATTATATCCAAATTTAGCCATCGAGACACCGTCGCGATTTGTATCGACGCGTCGATATAAAAACTAAATGAGCATTACTGCTTGGAATAACGTCAGTGCTAAGAGCAGTAGCATTGAACGGTTCTTTTACAGTATTCTCTTGATTGCTGCAGGTACTTCAGCTACTTCAGCCTCGACTGTAACCTCAGCTGGACCAACCGGCATCAGCGCAGCCACCGCCGCCGCCGCCGCCCAAGTCAGGCAGGCTGTTGCAGCTGTAAGTATTTATATTCAACGTGAAATTGAGTCACTGAAATTGCCCTTGCCAGATGTTCTATTATCCTGATTTTTTCTATTAATGTGCTATTAATAAAGAGACATTTCTGTAGACCGCTTTACACCTCTTTAAGTACGTTAAAAAAAACTTTTCGTTCTATGGTTCTAGGTTTTTATTTTGAAGCCGTTATTATATGATTATTATTCTGAGTTTAACATTTTGGTGACATGTGATTATTTTATAATTTACCAATAATTTACACTTTTATACGTGTAACACGCAATTAAATCATAATATAATAATTTTCCATGTGTGACGATCACGAAAATCAAAGTTTACAAAAATAACGCAAAAATAAACGTTTTTATTCACTTGAAGGAACGCATAGCAGCAGCGCAAGTGGCGTCTGCCCAGGCCGTGGTCCGACAGGCCGCGGCGGCGTGCTCCGCGGCAGTGGTCGCAGCCCAGGCCGCCACCACCGCAGCAGCGCTTGAAGCAGCTCAAACCGGCTACATCACCGCTGTTGACCAGGTAAAATGTACACTTGATGGCAATAAAATATTTGATTTGATTTCATAAAACTACTTTCAGTTTCAGATCCATTGCCGTATTGCAAAGAAAATAAATGTAACATTATTTTACTTGCAGTATCACCAAGCCCAAACGAACCTGGCTCAGGCTCAAGCTACACTGCGTCAGGCAGCAGCAGCAGTCACAGCAGCAGTCACCAGTCAACTGCAAGCCTCAGCTCAGGCCTCAAGCGTAGCGCAAGCAGCAGCCAACGGAGCCGCCGCGGCCACCGCCATCCAGACCGACGCAGGGATCCAATCCAGCGTACAACAACTAGAGGCCAATGCGTCTGCTCAAGCCCAAGCAAGCGCCCAGCAAGCGGCTGCGGCAGCAACTGCTGAGGCGGCGGCAGAGACAGCTTTCGAACAGGCCACCGCGGCCGCTGCCGCCCAAGCAGCCGCCCAGAACGCAGCCAACCAAGCTGCAGCCAATGCCGCGGCCCAGGCCGCCACCACGGCCGCTGGACAGGCTGCCGTCGCACAAGCCCAGTCTACAGCTTCTGGACTATCTGCAGGAGGAGCTTACCCAGGAGTATCAGGAGCTTACACGGGAGCTCCAGGCACTTACGGAACAACACAAGGAGCTTACCCAGGAGCTGCAGGAGCTCTCGCTGGAGCAAACGCATACACCAGCTCTGTGCCCAGTGCATTCCCGGGAGCGGCCGTGCCCGGTGCACCTGCCCTCGCACCAGGAGCAGTAGGCAATGACTACCCATCAATTCTACCTTCTTTCGATGAGTACTTCAACGGCGGCGCCGCGTCTCTCTACCCTGGAGCGGGCTACCCCGGTACCGCAGGGATCGGAGGAGCCGGCTACCCAGGCTACTCTCTATATCCTGGCTCTGCCTACCCTGGTGCCAACACTGCCGCTGGATCCGCATCCTCCGCAGCCACCACTACTGGAGCAGGCTACCCGGGAGCACCTGGTACCGCTACATCCGCCGCCACTACTGCTACCACTGTTGGTGCCCCTGGTGCGCCCGCTGGATCCCCAGGTTTTGCCTACCCAGGAGCTCCTGGTACCACTGCATCAACAGCCACTGCTGCTTCTGCTGCTGCCACTTCTGGAGCACCAGCAGGCTACCCAGGAGCACCAGCAGGCTACCCAGGAGCACCTGCCACAGCTGCATCCGCCGCCACTGCCACTACCACTTCTGGTGCCGGCTACACAGGACCAGCCTACCCTGGAGCGTCTACAGCCGCCGCTGGATCCACCGCCACCACTAGTGCTGGTTACCCAGGAGCCGGAAGTGCTTATGCTTCTGCAAACTCATCTGCTGCAAGTCAGACCACTTCAGGTAACTTACAAATTTTGAGAGTTATTAACATCATTAGGTACAATTCTGTTATGATCAAAGTTTTCAGTTCAGTGAAGCAAAGTATTTTATTAACATTTTTTTTAACTATTTTCAGGTGTACCTCAGGTCTCATACGGATTATCAGGTAAATTGACTGAAAATTCACCTTTTTCAGATAGATACCTTACTTTACATGGAGCATAATTTTATTAATGACATATTGTTTTTCTTTACAGAGTCACCTGAACAATGTACTTTGGTTATCATCAAGACTTGCAATACAGGTAATCATTACTATTATTTATTAAACATAAAACCTTTGATATGCAATGTTTATAATTATGAGTTGTTTTTAATTATGTCCTTCAATTCTATTATACAGAACTCCAAACAATCAATCAATAGTAAATAGAATGTACTTAAGTATACATAAATTACTTTATATTTCATAAACTATTTTTTTATCTTTTTCAGTAACCAACGCTGACGGAACACAGAATACTCAATGCACCACCAGAACCGGTAAGGACACTACTCCTTGTACCTACTTATTATGTTACATACACAAACGAGTTTCAGTTAGTTCCTGAAAATCGACCACCTATACCGTTGATAATATCGCTTTTGGGCGTACAATTGTATGATACATAGCAAACTGTGCCCCTATCGCGATGTCAAAACGAAATAACATTTACAAAGTAATAAGTGCCAAATTCAATACATTTTGAATACGAATGGTTTTGAAAAAAGTTTGCGATAAGTATGGTCACTGACTTGGTATCGCTATCATCTTTATCTATAAACGTAAGGTCCTATTATAATAACAGAACGATTTTTAATTTAATTCAATTTTTTTGTTTTATTTTCAGAACCGATCGGCGCCTGAGCTCAGCAAAACACGAACTGAAAACGAATTTATAATGTGCCAAATTAAATTGATATATATAAATAAAAATGTTTTAATGTAAAAGCTTGAACACTTCTTTTATTTGTAAGACAAACAACAGAGGCTAACTTAATTATTATTTATAGCATAGTTATAGGTAGGTACATACATATAAGTAGTGGAATGTGCAAGTGTATTTTAGGGCCAAAATTATTGAGATTGCTAGCAGCAATCTGACCAAGAAACGATAATGTGGTTAGCCAAAGTATTTCCAAAGACGGTACCGTATCTTAGGCACTAGATGACCATAGGTCTACCGGCCAGGGGCACACATTCGTCTGTTGGGCACTTGCCATTGTTGGACACAGCTGAAAAGCTGTCCGACACCCATATTACAGGCTTGCCGTGTGTGGGATGTCCCCATATAATTATTAATTATTCACTAGCTCTTTATAAACGGGCAGTAAATAAGTAATAATTTGCCGCTCAGTTAAGAGACGTCTAAAACCAAATGTCAAGATTTATTGGCATTTTATTACTGAGTGGTCTCAATAAATATTTATATCTTAGCTCCTGCTGATATGTTTGCAAATAAAAAACCGTCAATACTCACTTTTATTACCTTAGCAGTAAGAACGACTGACAAGGCAAAGGAACCGTGCCGTCGTCAACATCGTATCGTATGCAGTATGTATTTACTGGACCAAGTAGGGATGTTCTACTTTTTCCAATAAGCTAATAGGTTATTCAGTAAGATCTGTTTGCACGTATTAGGAGACGTTATCATACTGGTTGTAATTAATATGAATTAATGAGTATCAGAATGAGGCGGAAAATGTAACAACATTCTAAGATTCTACATCTAGATACTCGTAGATCAAGATTCAAGATAGTACGTAGGTACTAAGGTTCTATTAACTAATCGTTTAACACTTCTTAATAAGAAATTAGTAATGTATTCCGCAGTAAATAATGTATACGATTAGATTCGATCGAGTCCACATTTTTCTATTTTTTTTTTAATGTTTTCTAGCTGTAGGTACATTTGCACTAGGATAGGTTGCGACGCGTATCGCCGTTTTGGAATGAGTACAATGATGACAATGTACGATGTTTTTCCTCACGGCAAGAGCACGTGGTATAATTGTAAACAAATTCCTTAATTGAAAATAATTCATTGCTTTGTTGACGACCGAATGGCGTAGTGGTTAGTGACCCTGACTACTGAGCCGAAGGTCCCGGGTTCGATTCCCGGCTGGGGCAGATATTTGTATAAACACAGATATTTGTGCTCGGGTCTTGGATGTGCCCGTAAAATGGCAACAGGCCCGCCCCCTATTACATTGGGACTAACATAACACTCTGGCGAAAAGTGGGTGCAGCAATGCACCTCTGCCTACCCCGCAAGGGAGTTCATTATTACAAGGCGTGAGTGTGTGTGTGTGTGTGTGTCATTGCTTTGTTTTAGGATTTGAACAGATGACTACTGGATTGAGAGTCGAGCTCTTATCCATTACTCCATCACGGTCTATTTAAGATAAACCTACCTATACAAATTTTATAAAATAATAGGCGATACAACTTTACCGTAACTAAAGCGAGTCTCCCACAATTTTAGCTAAGTAAACATTTTTACCGAAGCTACCACAGTCTAGGACGGATAAGGTAAACAGGTTGAATCATGGTCTAGACTTTAACCTTTGTGCAATTTAAAACAGATCTGCCAGCGGAACTCTGGGAAGTATAAGGAAGCATTTTGGATATGGCAGGTCGTGGATTGTGTTATGTAGTAATCACTTTTTCACTGCGTGATGTTAAGTTGGAGAAACTCGTTTAACGAACCCTTAGACAAGTAGCTGATTAATGGCTGGATGAAGAAGGACGAAGAAGGAGCAGTTTTATCAGTCAGTCATGGAATTCTTCAAGTTTCAAACAAACTATTTGCAAACTTAAATCGCCACATACAGGGTGTTGCAAAAAGTGTAGACTAGGGCGGTCATTCTGAACAACTTATTTTCTACGAGTTTTTTACCTCCTTTCGGCTTAGTATAACCTTTTTGCAACACCCTGTATTACGACTAAGTTCCTGTTTAACTTAAGAATAGAAAACTGAAAACAAAAGCTTGTTAAACCTAGGTCTACAAGGTGTTTCAAAAGTGGTACAGTAAGTAGTCTGCCACTAAATACCGTATCCAAACATAGGTACATTTTGTGGTTCCCGAAGGCTTGTTGTAGTTCGTGAGAAATAGGATACTCGTGAACCGTTCCACCAGTTTAGGCAACGGCCAATCGTTGATATCAACCACGGTTATGATTGCCGATCGTCGCGGGCGCATCAAATAGGTCGCCGTCGCAAGCTTTCAGGAAAAAAAATGTACCTTTATAGTAAAAGTCTGGGCCGTATATGTGTATGCGATGTTATTCTAAATGATTTTTGGAAAACAAAGGATAAGTCTGAAGCTTGGCCAGCCCTCTAGCTTCATGTTGCCATACCTTGACGATACCTATAAAATATAATACATCTTATATTATGCTAACTTATAATAATATGTTATAGGTATTTGTGCAATAAATTATTGAATAAATCAATACATCAGCGTCTGTTTTTAACCAGTCTGAATTAGAGAAGCATGTTCATCGCTGAGATATAATAATAATATCCGTTATATACATACATATGCACTCACGACTATAATCCCCGAAGGGGTAGTCAGAGGTGGCTCACAAGCGAGCCACCCACCTTTTTTATACATACACAAATGTATATTATATTATACTCATCGCATAGATTTTCATGTTCATGTCACTGTAGAAATGAGAGAATACGCAGAAGCCGACTGCGGTAGTCTTTATTCAAGGAACGTAATGTCTTTATTTTACGATGACCATAATTTAATCCATATAAGTGACCACCTAAATAGGTGCTTTTAGCACGCAGTAGGTAGACAGGATATAATACGATTCTGACACGAACTTTCAGAGAAACCTTGAATTAAGTCAACGAGACTTGATCTATATAAAAAGCGGGGAAATCACATAATAATAGTGCGCGGTTAAATCGATATGATAATGTAAAAATGAAGCAATAACAGTTTTGGTGGTACCAAGCGGTCCGTTTTCGATGCACCGCATAAAATTTTATGCCCTATTTATGGGAGCGATGCGGGGAACAAGCGGAAGCGAAAGCGGGAGTTACAGACATTTCATAACTTTATTTAAATATGATTTTTTCTTAAATTTATTAATTTTACGATATAACTAAATCTTTCTTCTGTTTCTAAACATAACCTTAGGAGCACCATAACAGTCTATCCTCGGTCCCTGTGATCCCGCCACTACCAGCCACTTGTCTTAGATTAATCTGGCCCTGTAGCACAGGGCGATAATAAGACATGACAAAAGTTCTCGGTCGCGCTCACTCTTGAGGCTGCGCGATGTGAGTGACAGCGATGCAAAACTTTTGTCACGTCTTAAATACCTACGCCCCGTACTAGCCCTTCTGGTGGGCTTAAATGAATCTTACGCTAACTTAATGTAACGCATGTGCCTGCTGCCGCTACAATGTTCGTTATCATCGTAGATACGATTCAACAACCTCATTATATCCCGATTCGTCACAAATACGGCGCTGTGATTGGTAGAACGCACATTTTACCCTGTATCAGCCGTTTGGTCTCAAACAAGAAGCCGTGTAGGAAACCCGCTGAATTCTCGTCGCATGGCCCCCGCCCCGCGATGCTCAAAGGATCTGCCCTTGCGCTCCTTTATTACCACGCTACCATCGAATCATGTATAAGTTGTCCAAATTAAGTGTCATAAATGTTAACGTATGCCATAACGCTTAACGTGGGAATGAAATAGGCACTTACAACAAACCCGATGTAGGTTTTGGTAAACGAATTGTGCGAAATGAGATTGAGCGTTCTCGAATCTTGAATTTGGAATTTTCGAGCGATTCGCGATGGTTTAGTGTTCGACGGTCTTGATTCGAATTACGCGGGAATTGTGGGATACCTATGGTTGGAGTTAAGTACTAACAAGTGTATGACTGTGTTACATAGTACTGTTATGAAAAATCGCAATTAAGTACTTATTTATAACTAGCTGTTGCCCGCGAGCTTCGCTTCGCCTTAAAATTATTTTGCCGTGGACGACTCCCGAACTACCTACCCAATAACATGCCATGGTGGTATTAAATTAGATGAAAATTGACAAATAAGTACGAAGATACTTGACTAAAAATGATTTTCATGACTTCATTGAGCAAAGACTTGTATAGCAATGGCAGAATAGTAATTTATAAATGTTTAATTTCAAGCATCTAACTTATGCAGTTTTGGTTTTTTTCATACTACTTATTTTTTTTCACTTTAACTCCCATTTTTCAAAACAAAACCATAACTTTACTAAGGTGTGCAGACATGTTAGATTGAAAACATCTAGGTATCTTGCAATATCCTATTGTAACTAAGCTTTACGGCTGTTTTAACAGCATGCAGATTTCATCACGCACGTGGCACGTGGGATAGCACGCCATTTTCCCGCATCTCGTGTGCATATTCCACGCGTTACAATGAATACTTGTATGAACGCGTGCGGGGAAATCCCACGTGCGTGATCAAATCCGCATGCTGTTAAAAACAGCCTAAGTTAATGCCGAATTTCAACCGCTAACTCCGGTTTTTGTGGGAAAATACGGTACCTAAGCTACGTCCCTTCCAAATTTCAAGTGCCTACGCTACGTTTAGCCTGTGCGTGTCAGTCATGGGAATTCCGTATAGAAAATCTCTGCACATTTTTCCTAAAACACCTACGTAATAAGTTTCATGGTTTTATCTTCAAAAATGACGCATAAGAACCAAATGACAATGAATGAAACCTCATATTGAAAAGTACAGTCGTTTATTGGGTTGTTTTCGAGGACCTTAAAAATTTCTGAAAATACATACAAACTATAAGTACATTAGCTAAAATCAAACCATACCGCGATCTATATCCGATCCGACAACGCCATCTAGGAGCGGACATAGCTACTATATAAACACCCATAAAACTTTCAACCCCTATATTACACCCACACACTGGGTTTTTTTTTAAATGCTAATTAATATTTTTTTGTGATTATGTAGTGCCTAAATACAAAATATAATGTTTTTATCTTCAAAAATGACGAACTTCATACAAAATATGAACCCCTATTTCATCCACTCACAGATCGAAGTTTCAAAAACGCTAGAACAAAATGTTTAATTATTGCTCATCAAGTGCTTAAATATAAAGTTTATTTAAAAAAAAGATCTACCCCGGCCGGGAATCGAACCCGGGACCTTCGGCATAGCAGTCAGGGTCACTAACCACTACGCCAGATTTTTATCTTTTAAAATTAAGTATTCGCATACAACTTTTAACCCCCCCTTTTAACCCCTTACAACCTCCGTTTCGCAATAAAAAGTAGCCTATGTTCTTTCTCAGGGTCTAGACCATATAAATACCAAATTTCATTCAAATCCGTTCAGTAGTTTTGGCGTGAAAGAGTAACAGACAGACAGACAGACAGTTCCGGATATAACCAACAGATGGCACTAAAAGCGCAATACAGAGAGCTTGTATGGAACCGAGGCCAATTAATATGAAGATCCTACATCGCGGTATTAAAGTTTTTCAGTTGTCTGAAATAAATACAAAACCTAATATGTTAAATCTATTCTATAGTAGGAGAGTCAGACAGTGACTTTCGCATTTATAATATTAGTTAGGATTCTCGTATTGTCCTATGTTAAGAGAGTTCTCAGCTAAAATCGCTAACTTTTATTAAATGTTAAATGGACAAAAAGGACTTTTTATTATAAATACTGTAGTAGACACAGTAAAGTTCAGATTGCAACATAATTAAATTGAAGAACTCATCTACCTCCTATAATAAATTAATTGCTTGCACCGTAAACTAGGTCAAATTTCACACTAGTTAAAAATATCGACAGGACCTCCAAAGTGCGCGATACATCAACCGATTTCGACCCATAAATCTATCCGAATCGAATCGATGCCAAAAAAGAATCGATGAATCGCCCCCACATCTCGAGACACCGCTTGATTGTAAAATGTTATTGTCCGTGCAAATATTTTGTCTCACTTTCCCTTCATTTTTAATCGAAAAACATAAACATGTAATGATGTAATTGAATATCATTTTTATGCGGTATTTATTTTGAATTATTTGCTTCTGATTACTTTAAAACGACACGGTTTATTAACGGTCGTACAAAACGGTGCTATAATTAAAAGTAATTGTACATTAAATCATATTTTTTGTTTATAGCCGCGAGTGCCTTGAGCCACGGAAGACACCAGTAAAGAAGAGTGGCCCTTTTTGGGCGGTTTAAATGGCTTTCAACCAAAAATTGGGTTGGCTAAATATTTTCAGGATTTTTTGTCTGCTCCCGTATTTCATTTGTCAGGTACTAAAAGTGAATGATACAAATTTATCACTGATGAAAGCTTTATCATAGTATTAGGTCGTAACTCTAGGTCTCTTTAGTCGTTGCTCTTGAACCTAGAAGGTGTATTATTATCGCTGTATTAGGAAAGGAAGCTATTTCAATTTGATAGGTAGCTTCAATGCCCCCTCCTAGCTCCGCGACCTATCACGTGAGTACAATTATTGAACAGTGAAAAGTCGGTGGCTCCTTTGCAAGTTTCAAACATGCTCTAATTATGAAAGTTACTTAGTATATCGGGTACATTGACCTACCGTCAGGCAACTCACTGATAAAAATCCACTCAGTAACCCATATCAAGTGTTTCCAAATAATTACACACCTATTGTATCTCTCATTAAATAATAATATATATATATATATCATATTCGATTTCTTCAGCGTACTTACTAAGAGTTTAAAGTCGTTTTACAAAAAACAAAAAAGTATCGTTACCATACCGTAATATTGCAGCGTCACTAGTTTTAACTGATTTAATAAGAGTTTGATCTCTTATAAACGATGCGTTCTCAATAGGCCATGTCAGGTTTATAATATAGATGCTCCATATTTTTTATTTATTTCGGGCCGATGAACTGTGATCAAAGATGTTTGAGATCTAAATTATTCGACACTAGCTGTTGCTCGCGACCTTCGCCTTGCAAATTTTTATTGCAGAATTCTGGGATATAAACTGCTCTATCTGTATGGTAATCCAGGGTGTAAACCTAATTTTAAAGTTATTTATTATAAAAAAATATTGCATGTACCTCGAATTCTAATCTCGAAGTCTACATTGAACTACATAAGCAGCTTAACACTTTTGAATGAAACTTACAAAACCCAAATTCTTTTCTAATATTGAAATAGTGCTCTAACTCAGTAACTCTATGTTCGTTCTTAGCAGATATCTGCTAGTTTTTCAGTGAGACTACTTTTTTTTAAGTACTTACTTACTTATTTTGTAAAAATATGTGATGAAATTGATCGCAAAACAACAAAAATTGCAAAAATACCTTATCCAGCTCATTCGTAGATGCGTAGAAGAAATCACCAACATTTTTCTCCCGTAAAGTATTTCCCACAAATTAAAAAGTATCATTTAATTGACCATTATCTAGACGTGAGGTGTAAATGAAGTGTGAGAGAATGTTGCGGCTAAGAGATTAGAAACACTTAGAAATCCTTATTTAGATAAATAACCCGATTGATAAAAAGTATTTTTGTACCTTTTATAGTATTTAGGTGTTGCTGGGTACTTAGTGGTGGTCACAGATTAATAAGCAATATTTAGATGGACATAGGTATAGATAGACTACTCTTTATTTGCAGTGTACCAAAAATAATAATAAAATCAACAAGTTATAGCTTATTATAGCTAAATTATTTCTGAGGAATATTTTTTTTGATGTTACTGACAGTCTCTGTCTAATATTATACAAACATCCAGACCATAGTCTAAGAATGGACAACATTTCATTTTCTTAACCCTATATTTTTATTAGCTATTCGAAAAGTTTATTAAAATTTAGAGGTCCCGTATTTTTTTATTTTGTATACCCATTAATTTTTGCATGTTATTTTTAACTTTAAAGTTAATTATTTTAAAACCGGAAGTGACGTCACATATTAGGCTCAATTTTTATTTTTGTCTTTTGCCTTAGTCTCGAAAAAAAACATAAATAACACCGACAAGTGACATTTAAACTTTGTTTACATGCCAACCAACAAAGAGGTCATTTTCAAATGACATTGATATTTTTGATGATAGAAGATGATAGAAGAGAAGCAGAAGCATTTTTTCAGCTGTGTAGGTGGCATGCTGTGGGACATATTATATAGAGGTCATCTTTTAATACGTACTCACCATTTTATATGATAAATAAAAAAAAAAAATAGTCAGAAAGTGTCAGAACAGAATTTATGAAAATGACCCAAATAAACAACAACGTCACGATAAAACGTCAACGCCAATCAAAAATGAAAGCGACAGTTACTTTGTTTTTAAATCTATAGGCTTTGATCATCAAAATGCATCGCACCTGATGCATGACGTCATCAGCACTTTTTTACTATTTTATGAATTTCTCGAAAATGATACATCCAAAAAATACAAAAACATTTTTTTCGTGGTCTTTAGAGCTAAATCTCGAAATGGTTTTCGATTTATAGCAGCTTTAGTTTTTTGAAATGTTGTCTAAATCACTCTTGTTATATATCTGACTATTGGATGGATGAACTAAGAAATCCCCACTGCTGGGGCACGGGTCTCCTTCCAATGAAGGTAGGGTTTAGACCTTGTCCACCACGCGGACCCAGTGTGGTTGAGTTGGTAAACTTATTGGTGTATTTATTAAAAGGATATTTACTTTGCAACGATACTTTAAACCAAATAGGCGAGGCGAAAGCAGATAGCTTATAAAGTGTGAAATTTTATCATGTTTAAGAAGTTGTTGAGAGATATATTTTTTATGATTGAGTTATTAGCGTTTCAATAAAATACGACACGAAAAATCCAGGAAAATTTACATTAGCTTTAAAAAAACTGTCATAGAAGTATTGCCAAAATACTTACCGGTAAACTTTTTATGTATTAAGCAGAAGCCGAGACGAGATCGCGTGCAACTACTTACGGGCGACGTAGTAAATATGGACAGACCACATCAATTAATTATTTATTAAACGCCGCACTGGAATACATGCAAAAACTCGTTGAACCATTCTCGTCAAATAAGCCTACAACTGTCACATATTGATAAGTTATGAAACCCAACTATGTATCACATAAGGACTGGTGGTCTTCACATTTATACTGTTACAAATTTTTGCATAAACAGTTTTATCCTGCTGATTGTAGATGAGTGGTTATGGTATTTTTTATGAATATAGACTTCACTTTTTTTGGTTTTAGTATTTATGTTATTCTTCTTCTTAGGGTGTCGGTGACAAACAGTAGAGCGCGTCTAGGGTTTGTAACCGTGTAGAAAGAGTAATAAGCCCCAGTTTCACAATACTCTGTTAGAACATAACAAGGGATTAGATGTTGACTTTTGACACATCTGTCAAGAATTTAATATGGAAATGACGTATTATTGACAATAATATGTAACAGCGGTGTTAATGATCTAACGGACTATGGTGAAACTAGGCATTAGTCAGTCAAAACAGTCGCGAACTGAGGCGAACTCAGCGAGGCTCCCACCCCATTTAAAGGATAACCAACAATATTGCATTCGAGTGATCAGTTCTATTTTGGATATTATTACAGGACCTATTCAGTATATGGTCGTAGCATCTAAATTCATTGGCAAAAAGGTTCACATAATTTAGTAAATGTCAAATTGAACGAAGGCTGAATTCATTGTTGGTTCACTAATCTCATAATCAAAGTCAAAATGTATGGAAAGTCATGATATTCACATAAATCAATCACCCTACAGTATTTTTACACAATGATCTAGCAGGATTATTGCATATATATTCGATGAACTTAGTAGTGATCATTAAATTTGTAACGCATGCGATTGCAATATATCATCTACACTTCCTCAGAACAGTTTTAATGAATCTAATGAAACTATCATTCCCTTTCAACAACCTTCGCACAAAGACCAAGATTTGATGAGCAACGGTAAAATTTCCTATAATATATTGAGAAAATTACTACTTAGTTCCATCTATGGAGGAAAAATTATATCACATAGGATTGAAATGATCGAGAGTCAATTGAGGGTTACTTATTAAACTATTCACGCGAAGAAATTGGTAATAAACCTAATGCGTTTCATGAAATGGTGGCCGTTTCGTCTAAATATATAATCATTTTCTATTATGACATTCATTGCACTCTCAATTGAATCAATCATAATCTGATTGTAACTTTAACTTGGAAGTTATTATTTGAATTGAACTTCTATATTATGATTAAAAGTCTTTTTTTCGTTAAAGACGACGATATTAGTGGTACTTAACGCAAACTTTACGCTTCTCATAAGATTCACTAAGAGCGGATGCTGAGGATGCGAATTTTTTTTACAATATAAAAGTGCATTATACTATACAAAATCTTTATTGTCAAACACTTACAGCTAACCTCCTTAAAATTAAGAGAATCGGAAATATGGAGAGCTGTAGAAGTACCTTTTTTAAAGGAAACAATTTGACTTGCCCTAAATAACGATCCTGTCCTTCACGTGACCGCTATTTTCGAACTAATATTATTATATTTATAGACTTGAGTAAAGATTTAGATAGAGCCCGAACTAAAAAAAAACGAGTTAATCAGATGACATATTTTCTTAGCAAATACTTCATCAACATGTCCCTATTGCTGGGGCTTGTGTGTGTTGTCAGAATGTTTTCAAGTTGTCCGAAGGCCTCTGACTAGGCTTAACGACTGCTGTCGAAGCAGCAACCGGGACCCACGGCTTAACGTGCCGTCCGAAGCACGGAAGCGTCCAGAAAAGAACCACTTGAAATCAGTCACCCATCCAATGGCTGACCGTGCCAGTTGTTGCTTATTCTCAGTGATCAGTTAAGATCACTGAAGCTAGCTCGACTACGGACGCTTCTCATAAATACTTGACTGTCTAATATGAAATTTGCTAATGTTAAGGATAAGTGTAAGTTGAATTAGCGTTTGATAGCGTTTTTTCCTAAACTGCCACGTCTCACCCATACTTTATGAAAATTAAAAAAATTAAAACTTACCTCGAGGTTGTTTTTGCTATAACATTGTACATTAACTACAACATTGTAGGTACTGGTATATTCCTATAATTAGTTAACTGATAAAATAAGTCAAGTTCGGACACACTCCAGAAACCCAAACTCACTTTAAGGGCCCGTACAGGGTGACGTGCCCCGCCAAATTTGGGTTTTCAATGCTCTTCACACAGCACACGCAGTGACACGCACACATGTAAGTTTGCACAGTGGGTCATAAACTTTTACTCGCCAACTTTGACAACTTGACAATTATTTGTCATTGTTGATTTGAGGGTAAGTATAATTTTTAATTACACTGGTAAGCACCAGGAAAGAGTAGAAATTAATAGGGGTGCCACTTTTCTCCATACTCGGAACCCGATTAGCTTTCTAAACAAATGTAGTATTTACTTACTTGTAGAAAGGTAACTACAGGTATTAAAGTGTAGATAATAAGGGTATACTAAGCCGAAAGGGGATGACTCAACTCAAAGGGTCATTCTGAACAACTTTTGTTCTACGAGATTGCAAATTCGCGAAAAAAAATATTCGTTTTCCATGGTAAAAAGTCACGTGTCATCAAAGTTTCTATGAAAAAGGTTTTTTTTTGTTAATTTTTAAAACTCGTAGAACAAAAGTTCAGATTGACCCCCTGTCTCACTTGTTTTTACCCGACTGCCGAAGGAGGAGGGTAATATTTTTCGATTGTATGTTTGTAAAAGTATATTTTTTGGTGGCAGAATAATATTTTTTCATATTTTTAGAGTTTCGTACCTCAAAAGGAAAAAAGCAACCGTTATAAGATCTCTTTGTTATCCGTCTGTCTGACTGACTGTCTGTCACTGCCCTTTTTCTCAGAAACGGGTAAAGATATCAAGCTGATATTTCGCATAGATATGAGGAGTACCCAAAAAAAATTGGGGTACTCCCTCTCCCATACAAGTAAATTGGGGCTGATATTTTTTCCGGTTATTTTGATGGTGTAGGTAGGGTATCGTTGAATAGGTCTTTTAGTATAATAGGTATAAAAAAAGGTTAAAATATAATTATTTGGCTTTTACCCTTAAATTTGGGGACCACACCATAGACAAATCCTAATTTAAAAAATGATTTCAATAGATGGCGTGTTTTTATGTTGGGTAACTCAGAATAAGAAGTGATGATATCTCAGAATAATAATGGTTAATGGTGCTATTCCGCTAAGCATCGAAACTGGTGGGACGCTAATGAAAAGTGGTCATGGAAATGCACCAGGGTAGACCCTGCTCCTAGAACAAGGCATGAGTTTGTGATTTGTGTGCGTGAAAAGCGAGGATGGAAACTTTGAATATTTTCTTGATTTTTTTATTATTGATGCAATAACATATAATTAGTATTATTCTGAGTTACCCACCGAAGTCACCCCGTGGCAGGTTGACTAGATAGGTACTTTTGCAAATCACGCCATATATCGTTGTTGTTTTTATTAGGTAGTGGCTACTGTCTATAGAAGAAATTCCGTCATTGACAATTTTACGTTACGAATGAATTTAGTAAACCCAGTAAACCTAACTAATCCAGAGAAAACCTAAAATATCTTTCTCTCTCTCTTTGAAAAACATACTTAATAGCCCAAACTCGATTCTATTCTATTCTCTGTGGGGGTGTAAGTACCTGCACCTGGCTCTCTCGAGTGGAACCTTTGTTCATATCCCCAAGGTCTAAACTGCCTTCCTAAGCTTGAACCATTTCCCACCACGCTGGTCCACTGCGGGTTGGTGGGTTCACATATCTAGATGTACTAAATCTAGATATGCAGGTTTCCTCACGATGTTTTCCTTCACCGTTAGAGCGATGGTATACATTGTACTTAAGTTAAAAGAACTCATTGGTACATGTCAGCGCCGTGATTCGAACCCGCATCTCTTGCGTGAGAAGCGGGCGCTTACCCGACTGAGCTACCACCGCGCCCAAACTCGATGCTTTTAGCTATTAAATCTTTGAAATAAAAGTCAGTCACCTCCGTGTTACTGCCCTCATCAGATCCTCACGAGACCATGCCTCAACCAGCACCATGAGACTGTGTTTTTGAATCCTAACCTAATCTTCCTACATATTGTCATCACTTAGATCCATTCACTATATTCCTGCTCCTCATCCCAGGGCCGTGGGGACCGGAGGCACGTCAGCTTTTTAAAGACATCAGCAGCAGACTAATAGAAGTCTCAAGGGACCCTAGGGCTGGCACTTACCTATCACAAAGGCTAAGCATCGCTATATAGCGGGGTAACGCGGCCAGCGTCTTGGGTACCCTACCCGACAGTGGCAACGATCTGGCCAGCATCTTCTTTTTAGTTTAATTTTAATTTTATATTAGTTAGTTTTAGTTAGGCATTAATAATTATAATTTAATCAAGAAGTACCATGGACTTAACTAATAAAAACATTATCATTTAATTTATTGAATATAGTATAAGAATTATGCTTCCTCAATTTCAAATCAAATTATGTTGGTGTCATAAAAGTTGAAAAAGTGCAATGACAACCAATGTGCAGTGATTTTGTGTCTGTACACAATTAGATCGCGAGCTGTCAGTGCCGCCTAAACCGACGTGACCCTTCTTTGGAGGCCACCGGCCGACTGAGTCAAACGTCGCTTGTGTTTATGATTTTATAACACAGAAAGCCGCCATAGATATTTGTATGAAGATTTGAGGGAAAAAAATTGCTCAAGTTTGGGATTAATTTACACAAAATAGGTGTGTGTTTATTAAAAAACAAGGTATTTAGCGCCTAGTCCAAGCATTTATCTTTATAATTTGATAAGAATCATATGAAAATTTTGGATAATTACGACACAGTTGTTACAATACGGGAGTGTGATTTACTGGTTTTTCGTAATTAATTTACAGTTATCCATAAGCATTTACTTAAATTCGAATGATTCAGCACCTAGCTAGACTCTTCGGCTACCTGTGTGATTTTTTTCAAGGCTGTAGAGCATCATTTACTACATAATTCTATGACAATGCCAACCCTCGATTGCCTATTGCAGACCCTTAAACATTATCTGGAACTTCTAAGAGATTCAAAAGTCTATATAACAATGATTGATGACCGCACAGTGGTCTGATGGGCACACTCAATGCGAGTTGGTCGCATTTTGTACTGATTCAATTTACCACGTTTTTGCTCAACGCTGCTTATGATTGAATTTCTCATGTGAAAAACTGGCTACGATCTTGTTTCGTAGTTAGCGAGTTATGGACGTCTTTTGCATACGCACTTATGGCGACGGAAGAAATGGTTCATAAGATTAATAATTTGGGTATCAGTTTAAGATAAAAGCAAGTATATCTGAGGCCATATAGTACTGAAATGGATTTGTAGGTTTCTTTGTTTGTTTCATTATTATTGTTAGAAGAGAGGAACTGAATTCATCATAACTTGTTTAATATTTATGTACCGTTTTTTTATAAATCATTGATAGATAACAATGTACTTATAATCATTTAAACTAAATAAACATACTACCATGGTAATCCTATGGCGTTAATTTCTGATAAGTGGTTTAACTAGTATACTTAAAGCCTTCGCACTACGTACCTATAGGGGAGTTACAACATGGATACAACTTACTTATAAGAAGTCGTCTTCATGCCATAAATACCAATTATAAAGCATTGTTTTTTATGAACAATAATAATCACGATTATATTTATGGAAGTATAAATTTTCAGTGCCTACTTTCGGTAACAATAATGACACTGGAGTATTTTGTCATAAGCTGCTTAAATTACAGTAAATTTAAAATATTGATTGTCTTCGCTCAGCTTGCTATGGAGAGAGCTATGCTTGGGGTTTCTCTGATGGATCGTATCAGAAATGAGGTTATCCGTCAGAGGACTAAGGTTACCGACATAGTTGTCAAAATATGCAAGCTGAAGTGGCAGTGGGCTGGTCATATCTGCCGAAGAACCGATAACCGTTGGGGTAGACGAGTTCTCGAGTGGAGACCACGATCAGGCAAACGCAGCGTGGGACGCCCTCCTGCCCGCTGGACTGACGACCTTAGGCGGGTGGCGGGTAGTGGGTGGATGAGGAAGGCCGAGGACCGAGTGTTGTGGCGCTCCTTGGGAGAGGCCTATGTCCAGCAGTGGATGATTATTGGCTGATGATGATGATTGTCTTCGAAGAGACTTGTACCCAGCTGTATTTAATACAATCACAAAAATCCAACACCAAACAAACCAAATTTTTTGAAACATTTAATTTTAAACTTGAACAAAATATTACCGTTTTTTGTTGGTAATATCCTGATGCTCCGTTAAATGTACCTACTTCAATGCTGCAGAAGGCATCATTAAGCTAGCCTTTTCCGTTTAGGAGTAATTTGGTACTTTTCTCAGTGGAACCTTTTCATTGCCCGTGAGTGTAATAGTCAGGTAGCATCTTCATCCACAGGCGATAATTATGAGGATTATACTATGAACAACAACACCCTAGAAAAGTAATTACATTCAACTGCGGCTTAGAATCAAATATGTGAAAAGTCATGTTTTTGGCTCAGTTTCTTACGCTTCTATTTCGAGGATTGTTATTCGTAGGATTATACAAATGCAAACGAAAATCTAAATGACTATAGGTAATAGTTAAAACGTCTACTTTTTTACTCATGCTATATATCACTGTAAATTGACAGTTATATAATATCGAAATAAAAAATAAATACCTTTAACTTATAGGTAAGGTAACGTACCTTGGGACGCTTGTACCTCGGGACATTGATTGTATTTTAAAAACCGGCTAAATAAACACATTAAAATTCTACCCTAGGCATAGTATTTTACTCGCTTGGCAAAACTAGTGAGTCTCGTGATCATACCAGCATCGAGTGTGTGGTGAAGACAATATGAAGTTTTTTGGAGTCAAAAGTAGCTTTTGTATAGTTTTTTGTGTTGCTTTATCTCATTGAAGCATGCTCAAAATAAATACATGGATGTCACGTATAACTTTTCAGTTATTTAATTTTATGACATGGCAATTATCTGAAAGATTCCTAAATTAAAAATAAAGATATTTAAATTTTGGTAAAATATTGCTTTTTTGTACCTTGGGACACGATTAAATTTGTACTTTGGGACACTGTTTTCTATGGCTTTGTACTATGGAAAATGCAAACATCTAAATAACGCCTTATATCTCTGTTCTTATTATTGCCAGAGTGAAACTAGACAGAAGAGAGATGCAGTAAATCAATAAGAACAGAGATATAAGGCGTTATTTAGAAGTTTGCATTTTCCATAGTACAAAGCTATAGGAAACAGTGTCCCAAGGTACAAACGTGTAACGTACCTTGGGTCAAAACAAGCATTTTTACTTTTATCTTAATTTAATAAAATCTGGCCACACTAAAGCTTTAGCACAAATACTAGTGATAATAGATTATATATCCTACCGAATAAAGAAAATTTTACATTAATATCTTAGTTGTACGCTGCGATAGCTTCATTCAAAGTTGGGGTAGTCGAAAATGTCCCTAGGTACGTTACGTTACCCTATATTTTTTAATTTCATATTTTTTTATTGCAAGTGTCGATGAAAAATCTTAAACCTTCTTTTAAACACCATTATTAAAAACTTAAAATAAATAAGTGCGGTACACAATGGGCTATTACTGTATTAATTTGCTACATTACACTTCTCGATGAACTTTAGTGAAACAATTAAGATGGTTGCAGTGATTTTAAAGTATAGGGTAACATATTATCAGTGACATTCCCGTTCGCAGGTGATTTTACCATTCATAATCAATAACTGTCATTACGAGACCATCTAACAAATCGCGAAAAAACTGCTTTTCTTTTTAGATATTTATAGTTTTTTTCATAGTAAAGACCGCTTAGTAGGACGTGTTCATTCGATTGCTAATGGTAATAACACTGACAAAACCACCCTCTATACCTACTTACTTAAATAAATAATATTTTCACGTGAAGCCAGAACTGCGATGCAGTTTATAAAGTCATTAACATTGTTTACGATTTCTTTTAAATTGCAGTTTAAGGCGTTTTATGATTAATCGAATAAATAATTTGGGTGAAAGATCCAAAAAGTACCTGATTGGAGTAAAAGTAATGATTTAGCAATGAGCCAAAAAATATCCTTTATCTTAATGTAATTGAGACCGATGAATATAGCTATAGTACAACTGATTGCATACTAAACTTATAAAACTTGTATTCATATCTATGGTACTATTTTGGTAAGACGAAAAGAAACCCTTACTTATTAAGACCGCCTTTCAAAATAAACTTGAGCAAAGAATCTCTGACCCGTCAGGATTTACGTTGATTATGAAAATATTTATTATAATTTACAATACTAAATGCCTGCAAGTTACAATCTTATTATAATAAATCCAAAGCAACCGGCTGCGTCCATCCATGATGTCATTGCAACTTTCCGGTGTCTTCCCAACAAGGCAATATCAACAATATTATATTAAATAAATAAAATATAAATATTAGGAGTGATCGGCATATGGACAAACAAACTTTTGTGGAAGAGATAAGAAGGTTTTATGTTCTAAAATACATTTTCAGAAGTACAGCATTCTTCCATACTATAGAAACGTATAGCCTTATGTAACTGCAATAAAGAACTACAACCTCCAAATTACGTTTATTCCATATTAAACAACGCTAAAAGGACTAGAAGTCAACAAAAAATATTTTCTTTATCACCCTCACTTGGCTGATACCAGCTACCACCAATCATACTATGACATTAGCAATTGATAATCCATAAGCAGCGTCGCTCGCCTGTCAGAAAATCTTTCAGATTCTTACAAGTTAAGTATAGTGCCACAAACTTATCTGTTCCGGTGACAGCGAACTAAATTGATCCATATCTCATTACTTACTAATGAATTGTATATTTTAAAACATTAGATGGGTTTATTAACACCGCAAGAGCGAAATAACAATACGAGCAAACTTAAAATCTTATAGAATTAAGAAATATTAGAGATTTATTTATGCTGTCACCGGAACAGATAAGTTTGTGGCACTATACATCAGATTTGACAAGTGAGCGACGCTACTTAAGGATAGTTGATTCCTAAAGTACGGTGCTGGTAACCCGGGAATCGGAAAGTGAGCTTAATTTTATAGGTGTCAATTGGATGTAAAAAGCAAACAATTTTATATTTGACCGATATTTGTTCGTTGTAATTGCCATGCTTATTGAGATCTACGATTAAATTTAGCAGATTTCGAGCCATAAAGCCTCGTATTCACTAGGCGACAAATTGTCGCAGAACCTGTCTAGGCACATGTCGTCTACGTGTCGCCGCGACGTCGCGCTCTGTTCTGCGACGTCGCACGCGACTATATAGCGACATCTACGTGTCGCAGAACAGGATCCGTGTTTTGGCTCGCGAGACAGAACTTCCAGCGACATCTGTCTAGCGACCGCTGTTGCAGAGTGTGGACGAGTGCGCGACTTCTAGCTCGCAGCACTAACTGCCACGACTTCCTCGGGCGACATGTCGGCGGAGACTGCTGGTGTGGACAAGCAACATGTATCACGACATGTTATACATGTTGCTTGCATTTATATTTATATTTAGTATCTATCTATCTATGTATTTGTGTAGATATATCAGCTGTCCGACACCCATAACACAGGTTCTGCCTAGCTTGGGGTCGGATGGCCGTGTGTGAGATGTCCCCACATATTTATTTATTTATTATTTATTTATTATGTTACCAAAATGTTCTGAGAACACGCACCGTAGATGTTCTGTAACAGTCTCAGAACTTGTGCCCTAGTGAATACGAGGCTTTAAAAGATGACCAGTGATGAACAACCCAGGCGCGCGCTCGCAGCATCCCGACATTCTGACAGGCCGACGACAAATGACGGAATGACGTACGCTACAGGTGCTCATCGCATCGCGATAGCATCGATCAGATACGCATCTCCGCATCAGATCTCAGTTTCTGCTCCCACATGAATTAGAATTTAAAACAACCGCTGTATTCCAAATTCGAATCGGTTTCGATAGACTGGCTGGAAATATTTTTTTCTTAAATATTAATTTATGAAAAAGTTTGTATTGCTTTCCTTGCTTTGACGCGAATCGTTCTAAAACACGCAATGGGAAACGTCACAAAACTGCTACGGCTTTTTTATTCGTGTATTTTTTCTTAATTTTCCTGAAGTTGTCGAAATGAGGTTTATATATTCAGAGAATCAAATACTCAGAATAAACATTTGCGGTTTGCCGACGCGTGCGACAACGTACACACTTTATTGTAGTCGGAAACTGGATGCGCGTGAGAACTCGCCGACTGCCGCTCTCCTTTTAGAAATGTTATATACCAAAAATACGAAACATAATATTATTATATAGGATGTAGCAAAAGTGGTGTCAGGCGGGAAAAAAGTCAAGTGGTATAAAAATTAAATCAAAGTTAAAGTCACGTGACCATTAAAGTTTATCTGAAGAAGCGTTTTTTTTTTAGCGAATTTTTGAAAGCCGTAGAAAAAAAGGTGTTTAAGATTGAACTTCTCAAGTCCTCAGACAGGACAGACACCCCCTTTCGGCTTAGTGTACTACTTTTAAAACCCCCTTTATAATGTTTGCAGCTTCTTCTACCTACTGCTATGTTAAAGTATCATCATTTATACAGATAATGTAGGCCGTTTGTAACAAAGCAAAAAAAGTTAAAAAGTTTTAGTACCGTTGTTGAAGCCATCTTGCTAATTTCCTCAGTGAAATGGAACGATTTATCTTTGCCCAATGAACCCGTTTCCAGAGTACAATATATAAAACGTTTTAACTGAACTCAGAGATCAGGCTCATCTCATTAAAATTGATGAGCCCATATTGAAACAGAAATTCGAGGCGTCTATCTTACGAAAGAAATCAGAACGACCCTTGAACGATACAAAATGAAATATTTTTATTAAAACTATACAAAAAAGCGGACGATATTAAACCTTTTTTGGAGAAAATGAAAGTTTTAAAACTGCACCCGTAAATCCAAGTTTGAAAAGCGAACGACCGTTGACATTTCACCGTTCGCGCGACACTTTCGTGAGGGCTACAGTGCCACAAACTTATCTGTTCCGGTGACAGCTCACATAAATGTCTAATATTTCTTAATTCTATAAGATTTTAAGATTTTAAGATTTGGATTGACGTTTCTTAAATCGAGATTTGACACTAAATCTAGATTTAAATGTTTGTGCAAGTGGCCCTAAGTTTGCTCGTATTGCTAATTCGCCCTTGCGGTGTTAATAAACCCATCTAATCTTTTACAATATACAATTCATTAGTAAGTAATGAGATATGGATCAATTTAGTTCGCTCTCACCGGAACAGATAAGTTTGTGGCACTGTACAATGCTTTCTTGTTCTTGTTGACAAGGTATATAGGTACACGAGGTACACTCACGAGCAATAAAAAGTTCCAGTGACAATAGCACCAAATTACTCCTAAACGGAAAAGCCTAGGTTAATGACACCGTCAGCATTATTGAGGTACTTTAAACAACGCATCAGAATATTACCAACTAAAAAGGTAAAATATTTTAATCTAATTCTAAACTAATCGTTTAAAAAAAAATGATCGGTTGGTGTTGACATAATTCTGTATGTGGCACATTTGCATTGCTCTTGAGGGTATTTAAATAGGTGGACCCGATGTAATGATCCACAACTAATAACGACATGACACATCATTGGTAAGGTGTTTTCATGTAAGTATTATAAAAATAATAGTTACCATGACTGTGAGCTTAAAAACACAAGGTTTTTGTTTGTAGCGATTATCGATTATATTGATTTTTTACCTATGATCAGCAGTATCGATAGCAAAATCATTTTAATAATTTAGCTGTATCACAAATTATCGACGCTATGACCGGCGAGCATGCCTGCGCGTACGCATGCCCCTAGTCATGCGCGGACCAATAGAATGGGGTAATGAGCCATTGATACATAGCGCAGATGCACTATCGTAATAAATAGATTTATTACCATCCTAACTTAGAGGACCGGTACGTCAGTGGCGATCCGTCTTCAGCTGTTATTTCTTCTTAGACTGAAAGACTACGGAAAAATCTGATTATGATGTAGATTATTATATTATTATTATTATATATCATACTATGTAGCTGTTCCCGCGAGCTTCGCTTCGTCTTAAAGTTTTCCCGTGGGAATACCTCAATAGCCTATGTTCTTTTTCAGGGTCTATCTGTATACCAAATTTCATTCAAATCCGTTCAGTAGTTTTGGCGTGAAATAGTAGTATATAGTATTAGTTAGGACTATGCATCTGTAATTGTTCAGCCAAAGAGTAAATAATACAACAGGGTGACGCGGACTTCAGGTTTCGCTTTAGTATACCCTTTTTGCAACACCCTGTATAGTATAGTCTAGACTAGGGTTAGGGAATCGTATATATTACAGTGGATAGGTTTATGTATTACAGTCGTGAACATAATATGAAGTGAATTTTGAAATCCGGGTAAGCATTTCAAACATTTTTCAATAATAAATAATTGAAAACCAGTTTTTTAAATTCTAACTTGTGAATTCGACATATAATTATCTGTATTAATCATTTGAAGGTCAAATAACTAAAATGCCAGGCTGCAAGATAAACATATTTGCAATTTGTCACTTCAGAATTTTGTTTGAGTCATTAACATTCAAAGTGGTATGTAGTACTACTTTTGGAATTTAGACTTTATGTCGGGGTTATGTCGTCAGGAGTCGTATCTCGTAAGTTGAGTATTTTATTAATACCCAACCATTATTATAAATTTTGCTACATCAATCCGTTACATGCTACATTACTTTACAACTACAAAAACTTTTTAACAAAACATCGATAGGTCTTAAAAACTAAACACCTTTAGTCACAGTTTAACCATTATTAATTACTAGCTCTTCCCGCGAGCTTCGCATCGCCTTAAAAAGTTTTCCCGTGGGAATTCCGGGATAAAAAGTAGCCTATGTTCTTTCTCAGGGTCTATACCATATGTATACCAAATTTCATTCAAATCCGTTCAGTAGTTTTGTCGTGAAAGAGTAACAGACAGACAGACAGACAGACAGACAGACAGACAGACACAGTTACTTTCGCATTTATAATATTAGTTAGGAAGGATTATACTGTATTATATAACACCTTACAAAAGTATTTACTATTATTACTAGTACCTATTACGGTTAACTACTATTTATTATTATATTTTTATGAAAGCTTTTAGCCAAAGTTTCATGCAATCGAGGCGAAGCGAATCCGATAACCTTCTTTAAAATTTAGCCCGTGTAACATCAGTTAAGCCATGTGACACCACACGCTCGTAAACAGTTCATCCGGTAGTTTATTGGGATTGCGTACTTGGAACATTTTACATGACCTCGCGCTATGTCGACCAGCGTAACGTGACCTGCCGGTGTTCTTTAGAGGTGAATCTGTGAAATTGATTAATGTTTGTCTGTAAATAAAACCTAGATTATGACAATCTATGTTTTTCACAACTAAAACGGCTCTTTTTGCTGTGGCAGTCGACGAGAAGAAATAGTAAGAAGAGTATTTTGTACTGAAAAGGACAACGATATTTTAATACAAACAAGATAGAGTGTAGGTAAGTGGAAAAGAAGTCTCGACTCAAAGTTTGGCAAATGAACGGTCTCAACTTGAAGTCAAAGATCGGTGTGAAAAATGAACTTCAGAAACAGAATCAATTTCGTTCACTCGGTTTTTTTTAGTTGGTATTGTTGACTGTAATTTAATTGTGAAATCACGAGATTTTTGGCACTTAATTTATATCCATGATATATCTAATTGCCGTGGTAGGGGAATTATACCTTTGAATTATTTAAATTGTTTGATGAACTATGGATAAAGTTGGTGCTTGATAACTTATATTAATTTTAATAACAGAGTCTAAGTTAGTAAAAGAAAACAGACTTAAAATTGATCGTTGCAGTATTGTTAAACCAAACTTAACAATATTTAAGTAAAAAGGTCTAAAAACAAATATAAAAGTATATCAGAAATTATTTCGAAAGAAATTCCCCGTTGTACCTTTTCGCGTTGGCTCGCGGCAGCCAAAAGCCTCGTTTAATTGTGTTCTGTTCTGGACATCGTAAATACAAGTATGATCGCGATCTGCCGCATTATCTGCGGGCTCAACCCGCTGGCCCGAAACCAGATCACACCAGAGGGCGCCAAAGAATACACAGGTTCCAGATATGACCATTGAAAACTTTAAGATTTTTGAGTCACCTCTCGTATTCTAGCGAAAATACCTGATGCCCACAAGCTTCACTTCACCATAAGGCCTTGTGTCCATTAGAATAGAATATAATATTATGTTTATTATCATTTAAATTACAAACACAAAAGTTTCGGAAATGCCTAGGTAAATGGCGAAAACCTAACTTTTTGTTTATTAATAACTAGCTGTTCCCGCGCGCTTCGCTTCGCCTTAAAAAGGTTTTTCCCGTGGGAATTCCGGGATAAAAAGTAGCCTATGTTCTTTCCCAGGGTCTAGACCGTATGTATACCAAATTTCATTCAAATCCGCTCAGTAGTTTTGGCGTGAAAGAGTAACAGACAGACAGACAGACAGACAGACAGACAGACAGACAGACAGACACAGTTACTTTCGCATTTATAATATTAGTTAGGATATCGGATACAAGGAACATTTTAGGTCATATCATAATAATAGAATTTTTTAGTTTTACTCATATTTGAGTTTTACTAAGATATTATCTAATTTATTATTAGGCTAAAGTAATTATAAGTATTTTGTGTACAATAAAGTGTAAACTTCATTTATAGAAATAAAAAAAAGATATTATTAAAACTAAAAACTTTGTCAGTCAATCGCTGGCTACGAATTCCAAATAAATTTGAATTTGGAAGTATTCTTTTAAAGCTATTACCAACCTACGGGTATCGATTCTTTGCCGCTACACTTCCAAATCTGTACACCATATTTTAGACAACGAAATAAGAAAAGGGGCAACTTACTTTATGACTGAATAAGCAAATAAATTCACTTAAGGCGAAGGCACGTCTACATAATAACCGAAATATTTTAAGGGGAAGAAACGTGATTTCTCTTACAATAAGTTAGCAAAAACAATTTGTGTCGTGTATAAATTGTTTGGGTCGTGATATAACGTCACCCGATAGCGAATCAATCAGTTTAAATTGATGCTTATAAAAGCTGATGTGGATCGAAAGTTCAGAGTTTTGACCTGTTTTTCATAAGGCAATTAGGAAGTTTTAAGCGGAATTGAATTAATAAATTATCACACCTACCTGTAGAATAATTAAGATTGGTATTCTTAAATAGTATTTGAAAAAAAAGCATACTATAAATAGCTTTAAAAAAATATATTAGTTCATAAAACATAATACTCTTCCTTAAAACACAGCTAAGAACTGAAGTTATAAAGTTTTACGCTTGCTCCTTTACTAGGACTATACGTAATACACGTATTAATATTTTGTAAGAAAACATCCGCCTATTTTATTTTAACAAATGAATTATCTGATTTTTTTCCGTTTCCTGAATCATACATTCGGACAATACCATATGTTCCCAAGAGGCGTGCCGGCTGCCGCTTCCATTTGGAACTTTTATTACTGCAAGTGGGACCTGGTGCCGCGAATGCAACTCATTTATCATTTACAAATTGAAGCCTCGAGTTTTTGGGAGTTACCTACTTACTCTGATTTTAATGATTTGGTTGGATAATTTAGGCATCTACCTAGTGTACTACTTCTAGTACAGGCCTAAAATATAATTTTATGAAATATCATGAAGCAACAATAGTCTACTGTAAGACATAGACTTTTATGTAATTCTTTCCTTAGATGTCCTCGGCTGTCCTCATTCAGCCAATATTATCAAGTCAGTAGGTAGGTATGATATTTTGAATGCAAACCAGAGATCAGTAAAAATGCCTTAGCGAACTGATGAGGTGAGTAAATATTACAGACCTCAGTGGCATATACATACTACGAGTATACTACATCTAGCTAGATAGCAATAATATAGACGACCTGCCTAAGATCTTAAAAATATACGCATGAACAATAATTCTATATCAATTGTTTTCATACATTGCAAAATTTACTGACAGCAGATCGCGGCGGCTGCAAGGAACAATCCTCTTTGCCATACAAAAGAATTCAACGCGATTACAAGTGCTTTATTTAGTTTAATACATTCGCGAGCAATAAAATACTTCCACTTACAAAATGTTAGATACCAAATGGTCGCAGTTTCTAATAAATTTACCAAATTTAAAATTTGAACAAAATTTTTACTTTATTAGATGGTAATATTCTGATGCGCGGTTAAATCTATGTATCTACTCCAATATTTTAAACTTTTCCGTTTAGCCGTTTTTGATGCTATTGACACTGGAACTTTCTCATTGCTCATGATGGTATTATATTTGAGCCATTAATTAGTTATGGATACTTACCTACTCTTTAAAATATCTCGTATAGTTACTTATAGTACCTACTCGCAAATACGTTGGCACCTACGTAAAATATTGTACTTTTGTTTTACAGCTTACGTAATTTAAAGAATTGCTTCGAATGAGATGTTTATGAACTGAAAATTATTGCAATAAATAATTTTGATTACGTTATAATTTCGCGTCTGCATTAAGATCTTGCCTTGTTTTGATTGGTCCTTGTACCTAGTAAATTAAGATTGCATTTCGTCATAATTTAAAAGGCATCTTTAGCTTGTAGGTGTCTCATCTAATAAATAATGTGGTTGTTATGTGCAAAAACAAGCAATTTGTTGTGATAAATTAAATACATCCTAAGATCTCGGTTTAGGTAGGCTTAAATTACGTGTTTGGATTATGATCTTCAACGGATCTATTTTCAGCACAGTCTTTTCTGAACAACTGTAACAACAAAACAAGAGTGAGAAAAAAAAATCACTTTTGCATGCATAAATCAATTCTATAAAACTAAAAACTCATAAGTATAATATACTTATTCCTCTGAATAATACGCACCGAAATCCGTCAGTAAACAGCTAACGAGGCACAATCAGACATAAATTTCACACATCGCAATCAACACAGCAGCATGTAATTGTACTTAACAGATAATTTAGCTGTACCGATAGCAAAAAAGTATTTCTGAGGAAGCGTTTAAAGACTCACAAAAGAATCGATTCACCGAATCGTTTAAATCAGATCAATTTGACACTTAAATGGGCTCTTAATCATGGCGATGCTGCGATGTTAATGATTCATGGTGTTTTAATTGTAGTCCTGTCCAAGTTACAATTGTACCACTTTCTATTGGGTCTCGTAATTTTGGTAGCAGCCAGTTTTATGGAATCTGAATCGTCCGTCTGAATATCATGGTTTTTTAAGTGTGTCTTCTAGATGTTTCAGAGAATGTTTTTTCGTTAAATAATTTCAAAAATGTTTTATCAATTAAACATATTTTAATGTCACATTTTAAGGTTCTTCCATGTTAAGTATCCATCAGTATCAGTATGCAGTAAAAGATAGGTTAGTATTTTAACAAGTGTTAAAATTGATGTACTTAATTAATAAATAAAAAAGAGTGCCTGCAGAATATTCGTAAAATAACAGACATTTTTCACTTACTATGTGCATGCATAAATACATATTATCACGACGACAAAAGTGGCACCTGCATCTTCACTGTGTTGTTGATTAAATACAAATCTCCCACTACAGGTCCCTTGCAGAATCTTCCTCGAAATCAATCAAAATCAATTTTTGATCGCGCGCGATGTTGTTGTAATAATTGGCTTTTCAGAAATCCATTTTCGATACGTGTACTTTCACACTTGTGGCCAAATTACATGAATTTCATGTCCACCGTGACATTATCGGTGTATCGGCTGGAAGTGTTAGGTAAGTGTTGGATGGTTTCCATTTCTTGGAAAAGCTGTGTAAATTTTATTAATTCTACCAGTAGCAAGACATATCTGCCTACCCCATAAGTTACACTACCAACCAATGCTTTAAAGTATGCCTTTGTCATACTTATGCGGTAGATCTTATCTTTACAACGATAATGGCATAATAACTAACCTTACCTAGTGAAGCCAGGCCATAAAATGAGTGCATAAATTATGAGTGACCAGCCCTGATGGTTTCCTCTCCACCCAAAAAGTCTAATGAACCTTACCTTTCCAAGCTTCAAACTTTTAACCAACCTCTTTTGCAGCCGGGAGTATATTAACGAACCAGATATACGGCCTGCTCTATATCAGCATGACTGCGATACATTTCAATCGCGCCACCACCTAGAGCTAGTAAATAAACGGGCAGTTATTAAGATATTAACCCATAAAGCATGGAACACCGGTAGCGAGCCCGCGGCGCTCCATTAATCTTGGATTATCTCTGGCTCCTAGAGCCAGCCTTTATTGTCCTGGGCTACTAGTGTTGGCAAAGATTAACGACATCGAAGGTGTAGGGATGTGTGCCGTGGACGCTGTTGCTTCTCAGAGGGTTGGAATTTTTAAACTGTTTTACCTACTTACTTACTAATCCGTTTTCCTATATTATTTAAATCTGAATGGAACTCTAAATTGTAATATGAAGATACAATATTTTACCTTTTCTTTAACTATCCATAAAAATAATATTATACGTACTTTATCCTTTTAATTTGATAGCCAAGGTCAAATATCATCAATATGAAAATAATAATTATCTAATCACAACAAACATTCGTTACAATACCTAAAATTTATGTATTATCTCATGAAAGTATGAAAGAATTGGAATTTTCAAATTTCCATTTTTAAACTGACGTCAACACCCGAACATGAAGTGTCTCGTCTGCAAACCCAGAATCGACTTATGGATACTCTTTGCCGACATTATGCTAAATAATATATGAGACGATTCATCTTAACCGAATAAGTGCAGTGTAATATTTTACCTGGCATTGTTGCTCTAACGATTTCCGGTCCTGTACCTCAGGAGTTGCCGCTATGAAATAATTTAACTTTGACCACTTTATATGAGATATAGCCAGTAGCCGACGTCTTGGAATGCTAAAGGGTGTGGGAAAATGTGAACTGTTTATTGGAATGGTGATTTTGAACTGTTGCATTAGTGCAATGTATTCTAATGTGCCGTATTTACTTTCTTAGGGAGGTACTAGGTAGTTGTACGCATATTATCTATGCTCACGTCAATCTCCTGAAAACCTGATACCACACGAGAAAAAAATGATTCTGATTTAACTATCTTTTATACATATACTTGAATTCCACTATGTGTGAAAATTGTTAGTCTGCGTCTAAGGAGCTTAATTCCTGAAACAATATTGAAATGCGGTTTTGGTAGACATTTTTGTACCCACTCACGTGTTAGGCTAACCATAGATGAAAAATGCTTCTCTGTAAGATCATTATAGATATTAAATTGTTACTTAACTGCATGACTAGGCCGATCCAACTTAAATCTTTTTCATAAGAATATGTGCACCATCTCCCCTGAGCTAAAAGCGATCTTTTATTGTTTAAAGTTCTGAACCTAACAATTATTGTTTGAGTTCTTCTACTTAATTAATTATAAAGAGATCTATAATTAAAATCAATCGAAATGTTCTCATGTTGACTATGTAGGTATATTCGTGTATAATTAATCTACTTTTTGACAGCTAGGAACTCGGTTTATTTAAGAAACTATAGCTATACAGCTCATTCGACGAATATCGTAGCGAATAAAATATTATAATATCAAGAATAAACTAGGTCTAGATCCTATTAATAATCCAGAATTATTATAGATTACTTACTTATTACATGTTTTTTGTATGTAGGTATGTTAGACCAACCTAAATACTATTGCGCAGAAACATTAAACATAATTATAGTACTACGAGTCGTTTACCTAATCCAAACGAAATGGAAACTCCTGCAAACGATCATTGACAAAATACTCATAATTTGATTTACCTAAGTTTGATTTTTTATAACCGTTCCTTTGCGACGAAACGACACGACGCAACACAACGCACCAATGGGGCCATACCATTAAAGTGCTACGTAAAGTAAAAAACGCACGTCATATTATCTAAATATTCCCACATATTTTTCGATCGTAGTAGTTGGTACTCTACTAAATGCACCTCAATTTACCATACAGGCATCACTTCTCGCTACAAGTATAGTACGAAGGCGCAAGGCAAGGCGGGCCGAACTAAATAAATCAGACGCATTGCGTAGGTGGCCCAACCCGTAATTACCAATTAATCTCGCTTGATCCGCGTACAAACTCATTCAAGTTCATCCTCCTTGGTAGGCGTTGCTGGTGCTTTGTTTTTTAATTTTTTTTAGTTCTTATTTTGAAATTGTGCTTTGTTTCCGAACGATTTTGTTTTCGTTTTCATTTGGTAGGTACCTAATTTATAAACTGGGGCGTATTTTGCAATTTTTGCATGGAGGATTACCTACAGGTGTTGCAATGGTGTTGTAAGCCAAAGTAACACAAGTTCTTAAAATTTTAAAAATGAAATTAATAGGTATCATATTCCTTCATAGTCCATACGTACCGTGACCAACAAAGTTTATACAGCGAGGTACAGCTATTTAAGTAAAGTTAAACACCTCCTTTTGAGTCGGGTTCAGTAGGTTAGCTGCTGAGTAATTTAATAAGTATAGGTACCATGATAGCAAAATTTCACCATCAAATTTAAATGTTACCATCTTTTCGAGATCAACAGTAGTAGAAGTAGTCAGTACTAGTTCAACCTGTGAATTTAATTGAAAGTAAAAAAAAAAATTGAAAGTAAAATTACAGATAAATTAAATAAACAGTTTATATTCAACAGTAGGTAAGTAGTTTATTAAAATCTTAAGGTTTTAAAAATTATATTATAGTCTACACATCATCTAATATAAATATTTCAAAATTTGCTGACTTCATAGGAATAGGAATTTAATTATGCGATTAAAAAATTCTTTACAAGATATGAAGGTAAAATATTATGATCTGTGTATCGTGTATATGATTAAGATTTTTTTGTAGGGCAGAATTTTGTCAATACATCAATACTGAAAAGTCACGCTCTAAAAAGTTGGTATTTTTTTTATTTAGGTACTCTTTTATTATGATTATATTGATCATCACTACTTTGGTGTTTTCTTTTAAATACATACAATATGCATATTTTTGAAGTGCTACCCAATCACTTTCTGCGATGCGGATTACAGATTTCTTACTTTACTTTGTAAAATATAGCAAGTCCTATGACGTTTGACTGATAGATGCTTTTATGGCTGAGGAATTAAGTTATTATCTGTATAATATGCACTCTAGCTTATTATAAATCAATTACGCTTCTATTCTAAGACAGGGAACAAATACCATACCTCATTGAAATTATAGCTATAATGTTTGCTATGCCATACAACAACAGTAGGGAAAAAATAAAATAATTTAGCACCATAATTTCTACGGACAAAATTTAACAAATCAAAGATTCTCAAGTAATTATTTATCTAGTTAAATGCAAACAATATTTAATTTACACCTTAACTCACGTAATTCTTTTAAGCCCATGAAACTAGCAATACTCATTTGTACAGAATTCATGTACTTATCTAAAAAAATGGTATGATAACTTAATTGCCAATTTCTCCATAGTCGGTTATCTAACCGACCAGGGATTGGTTATCAATTATACGACATCTCTATATAAAATCTTGACAGATGTGTCAAAAGTCAACGACTAATACGTGGTTATGCTCTAACCGACTATGGATAAATTGGCACTTAGTAACCTAGAATATAGTTACTACCGGTAAAAATTAAAACAGCATGCGGAGTGAAAATAATATAACAATAAAAAATCTCGTAACATCACAGATGATTAAATTCTAAATTACTCTTTTTTATAAGGGGAATTATAAAACGAGCGAACAAAAAAAAACTTTGCGACTGATGATGACATACTGTTTTAATAACTTGAGCGGTATGAATTTTAGTAAGCGAAAAATTAACTAAACTGACGACGAATATTGTTTTATAATAAAATCCAAAACAAGCTAACAAAAAGTGGATTATGATAAATCCATTTCAGATATTAAAATTTTATCCGAGCGACTTAATTACTAAGTGAGCGACTGGAAATACAGAGAGGGCAACTTCAATATTAAGATAGATTCGATTTTTCTAAGTGAGGTTATACTTAGCGAACTACTAAAAAGTTCACTTTGAGCAAAGTTTTGTATGCTGCTTTATTAATGATTATTGGTTACTGATATTCTATTTGAGGGCTTATGTTTTTTATTTTGATACGCTTCTTTTTGCTTTGCTTTGCAACGAAAATGCTACAGATTTAAACTATACTATAAGTTTAGTCATATAAGTTCTTTTGTTTTATTTGTTGTTTCCTTGTGTATTTTTGGTGTGTGGTGCAGGTCACCGAATAAATATTTTTTATCTTTTTTATCTTACCCTGACTACTGAGCCGATGGTCCCGGGTTCGATTGCCCGGCTGGGGCAGATATTTGTTTAAATATAGATATTTGTTCTCGGGTCTTGGATGTGCCCGTAAAATGGCAATAGGCCCGCCCCCTATTACATTGGGACTAACATAACGCTCTGGCGAAAAGTGGGTGCAGCAATGCACCTCTGCCTACCCCGCAAGGGAGTACATTAGTACAAGGCGTGAGTGTATGTTTTTTATACTCTGCTCATTAGTGTATTTTTCAAAGTGGTTTTTGTATTCGAAACACTTAATTTAAGATAAAATGCCGCTCAGTATAAAAAACACATATGCCAAATATTGAAAAAAATGCAGGACGTAACGTTGACACTCAAACAAATATTAGGTCGCTCAAATATTATGAAGCTGCTCATTTTGTATTTTAAGTAACTCAAATTAATGTTTGTAAGTTGCTGTTCTGTTGATTTCTCGTCACTCGCAGTCAGTCGCTCACTTAGTAATTCTATAACCCAAATTAATTAATTTTGACACTTAGAACTGTAATTTACAGTCACTCGTTTTATTACTACCCTTTTTATAATATCTTGAAGTTCCTAATTATTTTTATATTTATATCAATTTTATTATTGATGATAATAATTAAAGGATTTGCCATGAGGTGTTAATAACAATTATTGTATGATCAATAATATCGGTGAAAATATCAAATTTGATAGCAGATAGCAGTCTAAATTATTTTGTTTATAACTAGGGTCTTCATCTGAATGATCGAGCTTTATACTAATGTCGACCTTAAATTATTAATGGTCTAACTTACATTACCTATGTTTTTTTGTAAATATGGACTATTATGGACCTAACACACTCGCGAGCAATGAAAAAGTCCCAGTATCATAGTACCAAATTCAAGTACATTTAACAACGGCAGCGTATCAGAATTGTACCAACTAAAAATGAAAATATTTTGTTCAAATTTTAAATTTCATGTTTTAAAAAATTGGGGCGATTTGGTGTCAGCATTTTGTGTGTATTAGGTCTATCTTTACTAAATATACATTTTACTTATTTATATGAATAAGTGGTTGCTTATTTGATTTTTAACTAGGTATTCAAAACGACATTGGTTGATAGAGTTGTATTATTATTACATTTACTAGATATACTTACTGTATATTAAATATGATGTACTTACCTACTATAATAAATATGATGACATTTATTTTTGATAGATAGGTATTATTTGGCATACTGGTATTATGTATGGTGTTTCTTAAAATTAAATATTATCTTAGGCTTCTTAAAAAGGGGTCTTACACCTTTGTTCTTAAATATAAGTAAGTATTAGGACGTGTAAAATTAGCAAATACTAAAATAAGTATAATAAAAACAAGAGAGAAATACTTTGCATCACTCCCTTCGTAATATCAAAAATAAGTTAACTATATAGTTTTTAAAACGGGACGTTAGTTCAAATTAGAGGTATAAATAGATTAGTAAAAAATATGCCTGCTACACAGAATAAAGTTCTTCTATATGATAGTTAAAATATGGTTAAAAGTATTTACAAATTGACGTAAAATTAGGCCTATAAAAATATACACATTAAATAAATATCTTTGAAGATATGTGCCTATTCCATAAAGTGATTCGAGTTTTTCATACAATCTTTGGGTGTATGGATTTAAGTATAAATAGGTGGTTATAGTAGTAAGTGTATTCAGAATTATAGACATACTTGAACAACATTGCCCACTAACGAATGTGCCTGGCTTGTCATAGCATAACTATGTTGCAGTTGTGAAACACTGCCACTAATAACCGGGACTGAATCGGTCATTGTAATCAAAACATACCTTTATTTAAACTCTTTTCAATGTGTGATGATATAACTCTATCCTAAGGCCGTGTTCAAAACAAACTGACTGTAAGCCGCCGAATGTGAGCAGGCTTACTATGAGCCCCAGTTTAAACTTGAAAATAAACGGCAAGTTTCGTTCACAGTCTGCTGACAATACGCTTATACGTAGTGTATTATGTATATAGCTACGTAGCAAATCGTAGCTAGTCAAAACTCATCAATCAGACCGATGGCTCTTACTAATATCCAAATGTTTTTAGGACACAACGCATGCCGCGTTTTAATGTATCTAGACATTATTGGGTGTTTTCACGAAGTAAGTCGTCAACGTTCCTTTGCCTTTCACGAAGGTTGGGCCTCGGCACTCACAGGTGTAGCCGGCATTCATGAGGACCCTGAAACCAAAAAAAAACATTAATTTACCGCATACATCTAAATTATTTACTGCACGGTAAGGTGAAAATTGGAGGCTGACTATATGAGATTGTAGCCTTACGATGTGTCGCAATGTTACACGGGTTTCTATGTTTTGCTATGGGATCTTAGAATATAGGAGAAAGATGGTGTCAGTGCAATAGAAACGTCTCGAAAAATAGCAGTAAGTAAGTAAGTAGCTTCCGCCACTGCGCTCTTATTTTGAATTAATTTGGTTAGAAGTTTGTGACTTTATTAATACGGCGCTGTGATTGGTAGAACGCGCATTCGACGTCGATAACGAACCCGTATAGCGGCCGCGGGAGGCTTTTCTTTACACATAATAAACGTATCAATGATAATGATGATGATGAACAGAACCGTCCGTAGTCGAGGTGGCTTTAGTAATCGTAAGATCATTGAGGTTAAGCAACAACTGGCACGGTCAGCGATTGGATGGGTGACCGCTTTCAAGTGGTCCTTTTCTGGACGTTTCCGTGCTTCGGCCCGCACGTTAAGCCGTGGGTCCCGGTTGCTGCTTCGGCAACAGTCGTTAAGCCTAGTCAGAGGCCTTCGGGCAGGTTGAAAACATCTGACGGGTTGCCCACTTACCCGACAACTCCAGTGCATTGTACTCATTCAAAAACGGCGATACGGCTCGCGACCTTTCACGAAAGTACAGATGTACAGCGAAAAACGGGTGACTCACCTCTGATTTCTATTATAGTCGTGAGCATATGTATGTATGTATGCACAAAACCCACTTGGCCGTGTCCTCGGTGAGGTGCACGCGGCCCATGACGCCGGTGGAGTCCATGCGCGACGCCACGTTCACCGTGTTGCCCCAGATGTCGTACTGCGGCTTCTGCGCACTCATACTGCCGCTACACGGGTTCGTTATAGACGTAGGTAAACGTCACTATATCGCGATTCGCTATAAACACCGCACTGTGATTGGTAGAACACGCATTACGAGTTTATCGTCGTCGATAAGCAACCCGTGCTGTGGCCGCTGTGCGGGTTCGTTATCAACGTAAACGTCACTATATCGCGATTCGCCATAAATACGGCGTTTTGCTTTGAGAAACGACTTTATCGACGTCGATAACGAAGCAGTGTAGAGGAAACTGAGTGGCGTATTTATCGCGTCGTCATTAATGGCGCTGTCATTGGAAGAACGCGGATTCCATTCGTTTATCGTTGTCGATCTAACTGAGTAACTGTCTAACAGTGACAATACTGATGATGATGACTAGAACCCACTTGGCCGTGTCCTCGGTGACCTGCACGCGGCCCATGACGCCGGTGGAGTCCATGCGCGACGCCACGTTCACCGTGTTGCCCCAGATGTCGTACTGCGGCTTCTGCGCGCCCACCACGCCCGCTATTACTGCGCCGTGGTTTAGACCTGGAATTTAATGTTTAAATACGAATTAACGGTAAAACGAATACAGGGATGTGGATCGAATCGAACTCAAATACATTTTCATGAGTCGCTATAGTGGAGAAAGCTGTTTGACGTAGTGTAAGCAGTTTGCGGGCGTCATTAAGTTACAGCAAACGAAGTGTCGCAATCGCAACGTAACTACTACTCGAGGGGTAAGAAAGAGGACAGAGAGGACAAAATATTTTAAGGCGAAGCCAAGATCGCGGGCAGCGATCTTGGCTTAAGATCGCTCGAAGCGACAGCTTATTCCCTATTTATAAATCGAATGTAGTATGAAAATGAATTCACCGGTAATCTATATTAGTGGAATGCTTACCTATCCGTAGTTTGAACCTCTGGAAGGACTCTCGGTTGATCTGTTCTAGGATGGTCATAAGTGCGATCGCAAACTCGACTAGTATGGCCACCGTGTGCTCTTCTTTCTGGGAGTCCTGAAAAATATAATGTGGTGTCGTTTCATTAATGTTATTTTCAATACTTATTAACAATCTCAGCCAATAACAGCTAATTGACAACATTTCAAAATTTTATCCAGTTGAAATTCGAAAACCATTTAGAGATATTGCTCTAATATTCACAAAAAAATATGTTTCCGATTTTTCTATTGATTTATTTCAGAGAAAAACATAAAAATCTAAATTATCATTCGTGACATCATGATGTGGCATAATAATTAAACGCGCTTTTACTTCTGAAACATGAACAAAAAAAACATGTTATGTCACTTTGACAATGACAATGACAAACATCACTCAAATGTCTGTCACTTTTATGTGTCCTTGTCAATGACGGAAGTTCGTGATTGGTCCTTGCCACAAAATAAAGTTGAAGTTGAAGTTGATTGGTCCTTGTTCATGTCAAGTTAATGTCATCCAACTTTTTTTTTAGGTTAGGCAGGCAACGAAAATATTTTTATCCAAAGCCTCGACGTGACGTCACTCATACTAAAAATATTTTGAACTTTGAAATTAAAAAAATATACTAAAACATAGAAATATTAAGAAATAAAAAAATGCGGGTCATCTAAATTTGTGATATCTCGTCGAAAATAAAATAAAATCGGTGAGCATTTTATTTGAAATGTTGTCAATTCTGAGGCAACTTTGTCACCTAGTACAGGGGTTCTTACAACCTGTACGATTGATATGAAATTGAACAATAATAATAAATTGAATTTTGAATTTGTTATACACTTCATAATTGAAAATTGCCGAAAACTAGAGTACCTACATATTTCAAACATTCACTATTAAAACGCTACATTATCCGCGACTGCTATATTCTAACCCCCTTATTCATAAAAAAGTTAGTGGACGCTTTAACTATTAAACTGTTCTGTCACTCTCTGACAGAGAATAATTTGTTCTTTGACAGAGAGGGACAAAACAGTTCAGTAGCTAAAGCGTCCACTATCTTTTTTATGAATAAGGGGGTAAGCATACATAAATAAGATAAGGACAAATTTACAACTTACAGCCTGATCTTCCTTTCCCGGCCTCAAGCCAGAAGCGACCATATAAGTGCTGCCAATCGTCTTGATCTTCTCTATACAGCTGAATTTGGGCTTCAGTAGCAACTGTTACAATAAAAATAAATAACGTTAGATATGATGTTCTTTATTTCAATAACTATCCAGTGCGAATAAAGAATCATCGCTTAAACAAGCAGACTCACATAATACACAGACCCCAATCATTAAAACCTCTATTCCATGCTGCACATTGTTACAGACAGAATCGCACACGCACCATATTCACGGACGCAGGAAAACGTCACTTATCCTACAATATAAAAACATCCCACGCACAATATTAAAACATCCTTATCGTAATCGTTTACAGCCGCGAGTGTACTTTGTATTCCCCCATTTCAAGGCATCATATATTATTACCGAGACGGTTGATGGCCATGTCGTAATACCTCTTTTTTCTGCTAGTTAAATACTGTTTGTTTGTTTAAACACTGTTACATACGGAATCACGCGTGCACCTTTATCCTGCTGTAGCTTATATTAAAGACACTAATTTCCTTCTATAGCACAGATGGTACCTTGTCGAAGTCGCATATGATCTCGTTGAGCAGACGCAGGCACTCGAGCCCCTGCTTGTTGACGTCCGTCTCGTCGTAGAACTCCTTGTAGTTCGGGATGGACGCGAACATTACTGCGATGCACGAGTAGCGTTCGTGGTATAGGTCCTCCTTGAAACGAGAAAAAGATAATCAATTGCTTTTTTTGTATTGTTTTTCAGACAGTAGTAGTAAACCCCGCCAGGGACTTGATAGATATGAAAAAATAAATAGTTGAATGAATAAAATAATCAAGATACAAGCTGTCTGGGATTTAGCACTATGAAAAACTATGTCTATGTGGTAAATAGGTATATTGTTAGGTAAGATGAGATAAATGATCGATAAGAGCACCGAATTAGCGGTGGTAATTCAACGATTAATTTCATGAGATCGTCAAATATAACACGTACCAATGAGTTATTTCGAATTAACGAACAATTTATTGCATACTTATAGTAAAAGACAATAAGGACAAAAATATCTAAACAATATTGATGAAGGTAGAAGCTTACCTCTGAGGCCACTGATGTCAAGAAGTGCTGGGCAACGTGAGCTGGTAAAATATTCTCTAATAAAATCTGGAAAATGGAAAACAATTAAAATTTTATAAATCTCGACAAAATGTATGAACTGTCTGATTTTTAATTTATTTTTCATATCAAAAATACCCTAGTGTACCTATAGCTCTAATTATTGTAACCAACCTGCTAAGAAATTATTGGGACACCTACCTTATTAATCCCCCTCATAGTCTCCACCTCCTCCTGTTCCAACTTAAGCTTGTGTTTCCACAGGAAGTCGGTCCTGGACGTGAACTCGATCTGTCTATCCAGGATGTGCAGTAACGCCGCCAGGAACACCAGAACCAGCCCCGCTTTGGCCGCGTACGGGAGGGTTGAGAATCTGGTGGAGGGATGGGACGGGTTAGATTGGATAGAATGGGACCATAAAATGGTAATCTTTATAGATAGCATAAATTGTATAATAAGCCGTAAGAGGATCGCTCAGGGGTTAGGTAATTCTAAACAACATTCAACATGGTTTTAGTAAATTCGAGAAGACGCTAAAAAAAATGGTTATAATATAAGGAAACTTTATGGGTAGTCTGACGTGACTTTATAATACAGGTGATGACTTTTTTTTGACGAATAAAATAAGTAAATTGGATTCCCTATTATTACCATCTCAAAGACACTTACTCCTCACTCCCCTCTCTATAAACCTGGAACAGTTCAGCAGAACTGAACAGCGTGATGTGGAATGCGAGGGCGCATATTGAGAGCAGCAGCTTGAATATGAACCCGACTCGCAGGAATACTGATATGGATGCCAGGGTTAGCACTGAGCTGTAGAGGTAGATCTGAAAGGCAAGAAACATAGCAAGTTTAGATCAGTCAATGGCTAAAAATAGTCTCAACAGTCTGTCGAATAGGTCCATCCGTCACCCGGCTACAGCTGCCACTACACGGGTTCATTATCAATGTACTTAGATTAGAACGTCATAATATCGCGATTCACCATAAATAAGGCGCTTTGATGTATAAACCATGAACACCTTTATTTTGCGGTCTATGGATAAAAGTTCATGCACTGATAAAATAATTATTTTTTAGGCTGGATAAGGTATTCTATACACAGTTCATTAATAAATTTAAGTCATACTTACAGGGGCTGCTTCATCCAGATCAGAATAAAACGGAATAATATTGATAGTTTCAGTTGTATTCATCAGAACTGAAGCGTTAGGCAAGTTTTGGTTCGAAGAGAAATTTGTAAAAGTATTTGTTGTTGTTGCTTCTGTTAAGTTTGTCATGATTGTACTCTGTTCTAATACTTCCTCTATTAATATATCAGATTGGAACTGAAACAAAAGGCAAATCAACAATTTTAATTAGTACTCAGAAAAATAAAAAACATTCTGTAAGGCTATTTTTAAGAACACCCTGTATATAAATGCTTACCAGGTTTATAACAGCACATGCTGTTATAAGTAATACTGAGATCACAAACATTGTCAGTCTTATAAACCGGCTGTTGGCTACCACCTGAAATAAATATTCAATTATTATAAATAGACATTAAAATGATTGCATATTATCTTTGGGTGAGTTTAGTCTTTATGTAGGTATAAATAAATTATGCCTAGCAACCATAAAATATTATGTAAATATTAAAATTGAAATGCACAAATTAGACATAATTATGAACAATATCTACTTATATCAGTGGTACCCAGAGGGTAGCGAACCCAGAACTCTTGCCAAAGCAGTAGTAGTTACTAACCATGCAGTTTTATTACTCTCCATAGTATCAAAATTCCTTACCTGGCCGGGCTTCACACAGTTGTCAGCGTACATAGACCTGAGCATTGGTACGTCGGACAGGGGACGCATGTCTCTCTCGAACATGTGACCATCAAACCAGGACAAGTACACAAACACCAGTAGAGTGATGAATGTGGGACCAAATGATGCATAAAACACGAGGCCTCTGGAAAGGAACAGTGTTTTTATTGAAGAAATAATTTATTTACTTATCTTATCTTATTTATATTAATAATGTTCAACTAGTTCAAGATAGTAAAATTATACTTATTATGCAGTTTTGAAAATGCTAGATAAACTTTTATATAACTGCACCAATTTTTATGTAACATAGTTTGGTACACTGAAGCCACCTCTCAAACCAAAGTCTATGTGTCCACAGAGAATTCAAATAGACCACACTACTGAAAAAACTTATAATGTATGCAGATTATGGGACCCAACCACACTAGTTACTGCCATGCCAGGCCTATAACTGCAGGCCTATACCGCTGGATTAGCTTAACTTACTACTATCAACAATATACATCCATCACTTACTTAGGCACCACAAGCAGCTGTATAAAAGCCATCAGTATGAACAGCGCGGTGGCACACGCCACATTGTACTTGAACTGGTGGTCGGCCTGGCCGCGGTACTGCCGCTCCTGGGTGGAGTTCTTGAACCAGAGAGTCACCGGGTTCATGCCTTCTGAGTTGTTGCTGGAAGTTAGTGTGGTTGTTGGTTAGGACTCTATGAATGTATATGATTATTTAGGTTTGTACCTACTTAAAAACCTTTAATTACAAACATAAAGCAGTCAGGAAGTTAAATCGTACTTCCATGGGAATCAATCGACTAATAAGGTAATAAAGTTGTCAATTGTTTTAGATGATAATGAAATAGTAACTTTGAAATTGGAAAACAAGTGAAATAATAGAAAGAAACAAATGAATGCTCACCTGCAATCGCAGCAAGTTGTCCTTTGTGGCAACAAATTCTGTTCTATCATTGCTAAACTCTGTCAGAGAGAAGTTATTAATTAGGTTTTTCATTGTTTAAAAGTATTGATAATACAAGTAGATAAGATATTCAAGAATTCGTTATAAAATTTAATAAAATTTGTGGTTATTTGGTTTTCGTCTTTTGTTTACAAAACAAAACCAGTTTGACGTTTGTCTTGTCACAATGACATTTTATGTTGTCTATGGTGCTTGCGTTCAAAAACTATAAAAAAGATTTTAGTACATTCCAAAAAATACACACTTACTGAAATTCCAATGTTTTTGGCCAGGGTAGAGTCAGTTATATTGGCAAATGGCTTGTCTGCTCCCCAGCACTCAACGTATTTCGTCATTTTGCTCGATGGTCGAGATCTTGAAGGCACCCCCGGCGTCGCTGGAAACGAGATACTATCTACGTAGGTACGTATTTTTCTGTGATTAATAAAGCCATTGAAAAAATATAAAGCATTAGTAAAAGCAAAACATAGGTACGTAGGTAATAATAATCCTAGTCCGGTAGTTAGTTACAACAACCGATTCAGAGAATTCGAACTTTTCACCTACCAAGTAGGTAGGTAGTTACTTAGCTAAACTATTAAGTAAGAACTTATAATTGCGTATATTGAAACTACCCCTAGGCAGGTGTAAGCAGTGTAGGAAGCTCTACGTTTGTTCAGCTTATCACGAAACAAGTGATAATACTAAAAATATTATATTTACCTAGGTAACTACGTAAGAAGGCTCTTTCGCTATAGATTAACGGTCTTATTCATAAAAAAACCTTAAAGTAGGTTTACTGAGCTCAATAGTTACGGAACACATTAAGCCTATTTGAGGTTTCATAAAAATCTCTATTCATAATCGTTCCGTAATCCTTCAATAACTATAGTGATGCTAATAGATTTCACAGACCAAACATTTTGACATTTACCCTATTAAGTTGCCGGTCTGACGAAACCATAAACAAAAATAGCGAAAACTTTCATTCATTTATCAATCTCTATTATCTATGTTAGCCACGGCGCGGCACTTAAAAAAGTTTACGTTGGCTTAAAGGCGCAGTGGCCAAGCCAAAACCCACAAAAAAAAAAAAAAAATTTTACGTTACCATGGCAACTTATTTTCAGCAAATATTAAATCGTCAATAAAGCAGAACAGCTGTTGACCGGCCGCCATGTTTTTGTACAATAGGAGGATTACGGAAGGTGTATAGTAGGGTCCAGCCTACTTTAGCATAAATCAAGGTTTTACGAATCAGTTGGAGAGTTCTTTAGCGCTATTGATCGTTTATGAATAAAGTTTTTTTGACATTTGCTTATAGCAGGCCTATAGGTCTCCCGTAACTTTTTATGAATAAGACCGTAAATCGTTCGTAAAATAAATAAGAAAGCATCATTCTGCACTACCTACCTAGGTATATTCATTGAGAACTTTGACTTACCTACGCCCATGATAGGACTGATGGCTCCAATGATAGATCCGCTTCGGCTTTTAGGTTTTCCACCCGATGTTGTGATTCCATTGGTATTAAACGCAGGTTCGCCACCAACTTCGAACGCAACGGTTTTCCCTCCATCTCTCACAGATGCTCTTCTACTGAGATCTGAAAAATATAAAATAACTATAACACGGGGCGCTATACGCGCTCACTCACATCGCGCGGCTTCGAGAGCAAAGTGCGACGAAAAACTTTTGTCAGGTCTTGCGACCCGTGCTAGGTCTTCTGCTCGTGACTGATAGGTATTTGAAGGTATTCGGCGCAACTAACTGCGTAAAATTCTTTACTTCTTTAATAAAAGCTCAAAATAAACACTCACCTCCAGCATTAGTCCGTATAGACTCTGTCCTCAGCACTCTCACAACGTCCTGCTCTGGCATGCTGAAGCTGTTCTGGGAGGGAGCGGGAGAGATGCTGTCCTTGTATTTCGTCGGCGATACATCTTGGCATATTGAGCTGACGATGCTTGCTTTCCGGTCTACTGTACAGACTGAGAGACGGCCGTTTTCAGATATTCCCGATGGTTTCTGAAGAGGAGAGAGGAGGAATTTGTTAGAGAAGCACCCTTCGTAAGTAGGGTAGGGTACGTACTTAGTTTGATTCGCACGTCTGACTCTGACATGCTATCACAAAACTTTATTTCACACACGGTGTTGTGCTGTGCCTGTGGGCGAACACTATTTTTGTGGGCCCTGTGCTACAGCTGCAGACTTAAAGTCCATGAGTTTCATGTGTTATTATGAGCGAAGTTGTGAGAAAGAAGAGAAGACAAGTCAAATAAAAAACCAAAGTCCGTAGTAGATAGATACCCCAGCAAATCAACAGTCAGTAGGTAGCTCTATAAGTAGATATAATACTTAGCACGATATCATCTTCAAACGGGGCCCTCTGGGCTACATTTAAATTGTAACAAGATCATTAACGTAACTGATGCCTCCCTAGTTTAAATAAGTAATAAGCTATAGATGCCTACTTAATTCAATCCGCTTACCATTTTGAGTTATGCCCTATTACGAAAGGTGCGATATCAATTTTGTTTTGTTAACCAGGTAGGTATTATTAGGATTCTTAAAATTATTTTACCTTTAGTTAGATACCTACCGATATTTTATAATAACTACGTATTTTGCACAGAGATATTCTAAGATTTTGCATAAATTGGCCTTCTCAAATCGAATATTCAACCGAGAAATCCTGGGCCCTGGGTCTTCCAATCCAATCCCTGCTCAATCATGATTGAAATCTATACGTTCACTGCATCAGAAGTTTTGAACAAAGAGCAGCCAAGCTAAGCTAAGCTATAAATTCAAAGCCACCATTATTGTTCTACTCAGCAGCCATTTTCCCGCTGAATTCTCCAATGCAATATCAGCGAGGAAAATGCTATTCCCAACTAACTAAATAGGATTGAAGTGTGAACAAACAAGCGATAGCCTGAAATACGAAGCGACACTACACGTTTCTTTAATATCTGGTCGCTTAGAACACTTTGGTTTTATTGTGTAGGTTATTTATTTCATTGGAACTATGGTCTGGAAATAAAGATAATTTATTTATTTATTTATTATTTATTTATTTATAGCTTTATTAAATTGTCAGAGATGAATGAATCGAACAGGTTATACCTAGGTACATATTTCACCAAAGACGGTTCAGCCATTTCAAAAACCGTGTAAAATACCATTGAAACTAATAATCTACCTTTGATTCTTTGAGTAAATATAAATATTATGTATAAGTACCTAGCGTTTCATTTTGGTTGCTTTACCTAACTTTCTTCAAGTTATTCACTTTTACCTAATAGTATAAGTTATATTGCTCGTATACCTCTCTAGACTCTTGCAATTACAGTTTGAATGCTGAAAGTTTCACAGTCATAAAGGAATGCTCAACTAGTTCAAGTGCAGTTGATTACGACAAATTTAAAACAGGATGAAATGTAAAAGAAACCTTTGAGCGTAAAGAAAGATGGCGGATAATTCAATTTACTTCGTTCAGACCTCGACTCATACCTAATAGAGATGGTGAAAAAAGTCTTCAAAATTGAAACAGGTAAGTAAGTATAATTTATAGGAGGCAGAATGAGTGACTGTGACTTACTTACCATCATTCAACTATTTATAGATTTTTTGTGAAAGTTTTCCTTTGCTTTAACAACAACAAACAAAACTATAAATTCATGAAAGTTTCACAGTTTATTAGTATACCTACTACTCAGATGGGTTATCTACCCACAGACAAATGGGTTATTTACTTTTCCTTTTGCAATAAGTATTATAAAGCACGAGCCACTGAAAAATAAAGCGTAGTTTCAACGTAGCCATTTCATTCATTTGGAATCGATACATCGGAGATTGGCAATACAAGGCTGACTGACTGACGCGTAGATCGGTTCACATGATGGATCAGCAAATATGGGATGTACGCGATTCTGAGCAAGTATTTCGATTAGAATGGGGAAGTATGGGATAAATCCTGACTCAACGATAAGAAAAGATCAATAGAAGCCTTCATTATTATTGATTTCATTTCATTTCATGGACCCTAGACAGTGGCAGTTTATGACCTTCGGTAAGTTCAATGATTTTCCATCCTGTACCATTAGGTTCGAAAATAGATAATATTTTTATATACGGTATATAAATCTGCAAAAATAGTTATGCTAAAAGTAACTACAGTACAGCACAATGAAGTTAACGTAGGTCAATACCTAGCTACATATATTATTTAGATAGAGCTTTGAGTTTCAATCTATCCATTACTCCACAATTGGATTGCCTCGCTTAGTTTCACTGAATAGGGAGGCTATTGCTATCCCGAGGCGTGAATATAAATCGAAGCCCATTATGTTTTGATCGAACTGTCTAACCTAGCGTGTTGGGAAGTTTCGCTAACCTAAGTAAGAACTTTTATTTTATTGGTACTAGGTATAATATAATTTCGCGTGGAATTTTATCGTAGTAATTCGCATTTGCAGGTAAATATACCTACTTTACCTACCGACATGCTGCCATGCCTGACATGATGCCGAAACTTTCACGTCGAACCGCCCGCCGAGCTGCAGCAGCGTCGCCTTGGTAACACTATTCCATTCCATTCCATTCCATTTCATTCCATTCCATTCCATTCCATTCCATTCCATTCCATTCCATTCCATTCCATTCCATTCCATTCCATTCCATTCCATTCCATTCCATTCCATTCCATTCCATTCCATTCCATTCCATTCCATTCCATTCCATTCCAATCCATTCAAATTCCATTCCATTTCCATTACATTCCATTCCATTCCATTCCATTCCATTCCATTCCATTTAAATTCCATTCCATTCCATTCAAATTCCATTCCATTCCATTCAAATTCCATTCCATTCCATTCCATTCAAATTCCATTCCATTCCATTCCATTCAAATTCCATTCCATTCCATTCAAATTCCATTCCATTCCATTCAAATTCCATTCCATTCCATTCAAATTCCATTCCATTCCATTCAAATTCCATTCCATTCCATTCAAATTCCATTCCATTCCATTCAAATTCCATTCCATTCCCTTCCATTTCATTCCATTCTAAGGGGGGGATGAGTTCCTGTAAGTGGCTCTCTCGTTTTTAGGGTGACCTCACCTAAGGCGGTATAATGAGGTAAGTTTTTAGGGTGAGCTCACCTTAGGCGGTACAATGAGGTAAGTCTCCACCTTGTGGTCGGCGAGGTGCCCCTCCCGCGCGGCGCCGTCCCCGGGCTCCACGTCGAACCGCCCGCCGAGCTGCAGCAGCGTCGCCTTGGTAATACTATTCTATTATATATTCCATTCCATTCCATCATTCCATTCCATCATTCCATTCCATCATTCCATTCCATCATTCCATTCCATTCCATTCCATTCCATTCCATTCCATTCCATTCCATTCCATTCCATTCCATTCCATTCCATTCCATTCCATTCCATTCCATTCCATTCCATCATTCCATTCCATTCCCTTCCATTTCATTCCATTCTGAGAGGGGGCTAAGTTCCTGTACGTGGCTCTCTCGTTTTTATGATGACCTCACATTAGGCGGCACAAAGAGGTAAGTTTTTAGGGTGAGCTCACCTTAGGTGGTACAATGAGGTAGGTCTCCACCTTGTGGTCGGCGAGGTGCCCCTCCCGCGCGGCGCCGTCCCCGGGCTCCACGTCGAAGCGCCCGCCGAGCTGCAGCAGCGTGGCTTTTGTTATGTGGACTCGGCTGGAAATGGATAGGGAAATTAGGCGATGTAGGTATGGATTAAAAGTTGTCTGGAGGGTAGAGGTGTAAGAAACCGTATGTTGTTAATACTCGTAAGTTTTAAATTATATTTTTTTGGTTTAGATGGAAACTCCTCATTCTTAAAACTTATTAGTTAGGTAGTTAGGTACTTAAATGAAAACAAACTAACAAAATTTTGGCAATGTAGTCAGTTTTTTTAGGAATTTCTAAAAGACGTAATTTTTTAAAACAAATGTTGTTCAGTATACAAATTATTTATTTTATGGTGAATAATCAACAACTAAAGAAAAAAAGGGCTCTAACCTAGGTAGGTAGGTACGTTCCTACCTGGTTATTTAAGTTATAAAAATACCTCGGCTTTACAACAGAAAGTCAATTCTGATCCATTTTAAAAACAATGGATAAATAAAGTGGAGCAAAACTAAGAGTATTATTGAGTTACCTGTTATTCCGAACAGATAAAAGCTTTCCTGAAACCTATTTTCACTTTTTTTTTTATCGTGATAGCCGGACAGGACAGCGGACTTAAGTCTATTGTTCAACATTTAATGCTACTATGGAAATATAGAACAGGTACATAAGTGGGCTGGGTTTACAGAGGATTATGTTCTTTGTATCGTTTATAAATATCTCCATTATCATTTGTTAAAGAAATAACTATTCTTTGTAGAAATGCTGAGTTGTCATTTCTATTAGAGAATCAACAAAAGATACTAGAAATCCATCCCCCGTGTAAACAGTTTGATTCTAAGAGTAACGGGAAAATATAAATAAATTGAATACGTTGTAACATACACATGACATGAACCCTCTATAAAATTTGTGCCCTAGAAATATCTACAATTTCTTTCAAATACCTACAAATAAACAGTATTCTATCTATCTATCTATCGATGTATCTATCTATCTGTCTGTCTGTGTGTCTGTGTGTCTGTGTGTCTGTGTGTCTGTGTGTCTGTGTGTCTGTGTGTCTGTGTGTCTGTGTGTCTGTGTGTCTGTCTGTCTGTTTGTCTGTCCGTCTGGCTGTCTGTGTGTCTGTGTGTCTGTGTATCTGTCTGTCTGTCTGTCTATACTGTGTACTGACCCGGCGATGCCGCCCGCCTCCATGTGATTGGCGAGTGTGACGTCATCGCTCCACACGTCGAACTGCCACTTGCGCAGGCCGAGCACGCCGCACAGCACGTTGCCCGTGTGGATGCCGATGCGCATGTCCACTATATACGCTTCTAAATCTCTTTTAGTGATAAGACCGCCTTTTTTGTAACTACGTGTTTGTAGGTATATAAGCTTTGTAAAATCTATTCTTGTGTACAAACAAATAAAGAATATTATATCTATATATCTGTCTGTGTGTCTGTGTGTCTGTGTGTCTGTGTGTCTGTGTGTCTGTCTGTCTGTCCGTCTGGCTGTCTGTGTGTCTGTGTGTCTGTGTGTCTGTGTGTCTGTGTGTCTGTGTGTCTGTGTGTCTGTGTGTCTGTGTGTCTGTGTGTCTGTGTGTCTGTGTGTCTGTGTGTCTGTGTGTCTGTGTGTCTGTCCGTCTGGCTGTCTGTGTGTCTGTGTGTCTGTGTGTCTGTGTGTCTGTGTGTCTGTGTGTCTGTGTGTCTGTGTGTCTGTGTGTCTGTGTGTCTGTGTGTCTGTGTGTCTGTGTGTCTGTGTGTCTGTGTGTCTGTGTGTCTGTGTGTCTGTGTGTCTGTGTGTCTGTGTGTCTATCTGTCAGTGAGTCTCTCTGTCTGTCTGTCTGTCTATACTGTGTACTGACCCGGCGATGCCGCCCGCCTCCATGTGATTGGCGAGTGTGACGTCATCGCTCCACACGTCGAACTGCCACTTGCGCAGGCCGAGCACGCCGCACAGCACGTTGCCCGTGTGGATGCCGATGCGCATGTCCACGTTGAAGCCGGTCGCTTCTCGGACGAATCTGTTGACGGGTTGAGGTTGAGTTTAGGGTTAAGAGAAGTACCTGAATGCTGGGGGGTTATAATGATTGGGATATTGGAAACCTGTTATGGAAACGAGCTCCGCTTCGGCTTAAATGGTTTTCCCGTGTTAATTTCGGGATTGATAGTAGCCTACGTGTTTTGTATTGCTATCCACGGTGCCAGCTTTCTGCAAAATTTAATGCCAATTCCCGTTCAGTAGTTTTTACGTGAAAGAGTAGCAAACATCGATACTACCTACATAATAAACTTTCGCGTTCATTAGTTGGACTATCTACCTATTAAGTAGGTTTTTGGTCTGTGGACATAATATCTATACTTAATTGTTTTAAAAATACTAGGTACTTTGATAAAACTTTAATAGGATTCATTTATTTTTCTTATCAACTGCTGCTACGTTGCGGCTTATCCCTTAATCAAATGGATGATTTTTTTTGATAAAAATGTAAACCATGTATGGTTTTTAGGTAAGTTGGGTCCGTAGATTACGAAAAAAATGTTTTAAATTTTTTTTACTGGGGGGAAAGGGGGGTTTTGCTATGGGAAATAATTTCCCACTATTCGTGATTGCTAAGCAAAATAATATCAAGTGGGAAACTATTTCCCACTATCCGGTACAGATCACAAATTTTAATTAATTTTTACTACAGTTTCTATACAAGCTAGTTGCCGCTACTTTGCTTGTTTATTTATAAATATTTTTTTGTTTTAGAAAAAAAACTATAAAATGATACAATAGTATTAAGAACAATATTTTAATAAGGAAATATGCAGTCGTTAAGTTGTTTGAGGTAACTATCGGAAGGAGAATTAATACTGTTGACATAGCATGAATCGTCTTCCGAATCTGTGTCTGATAAATCAGAAATGTCAGCTATGTTTTCGACAGTCTCTTCTAAATTCTTCGTAGTAAGCAATATTACGTTTCTTTTTAATAATTGTTTCAAAATGCTGCAAATAAATAAGAAGAATGTGGAGTAATAAACCGCTTATACTTATCAAAAACCATACAGATTACTTCGTTCAATAAAGTAACATTATATTTTATGTATAGATAAATTTAGTATATTTTTACTGCTGGAACAAACAGTGGGAAATAATTTCCCACTTATTTGAACCTACGAAAAAGCAAGAAACACCAGTTTTACCGTGCCAATCACCATAAAATCCATTTGTAAAACAAGTTAAGTTTACAATAGTATTGTGGTTAGGCACTTAGCAGATTTTTTTCTCCAAAAATTTTGAAATATCGTCTCGAGAACCGGTTTTTGACACAGAAAAATTGAAATCGTGATTTTAACATTGACGTACGATGACAGCTTGCGGTTTTTTTTAAAGTGTTGGCATTAATAAAATTTAAAACTTAATCAAGATTATTTTGTTTCTAATGTTGATATTGATCAGAGTAACCAGTAAAAAAATAAAAATATTTTTTTCAATTCAGACCAAGTGGGAAATAATTTCCCTATATTTGATTAAGGGGGGTTCCGCTCATCTCGCATAATCTTTATTGACCAAAACTCATTTTGCATAACTCGTATGGTCTAAACTTTTTTGGCCGAACCATCACTTTGCCAAGACTTATGTGGTATAAGGCTCGTTTCGTCTAAAACTCTTAAGGCACAATCTTTAAACACCTAAGTTTCGTTTGCTCAAATTTATGTTCGTCTATACCTAAGTATAATCTTGTTTCTCGTAATGTTATCTTAATAAATAATATATTAAGTATGTAGTAAATGTACAAATTGTGGCATTTTTCTCCTACATCCCGAAAATCACGATATTGTATGATCAAAAAATCGAAAGTTAACGACCAATATAATTATTACAAACCCCATGAGATCGAAACCTAAAAATAGGTGCGACGACGAGCAAAGCGAGGAGGAGCGTGTTAGGTGCACATGTTCATCAAAACCAAAGCGGAGCGCAGCGAAGCGGAGCGGAGCGTTTTCCAAACAGCGGAATCAATACAAGGCACCAGTTTGCGCTATGTAGGGAGACGCTCCGTCAAAGTTAAAGCCAAACGAATATTATTACTTTGTATAAACCTAATAAACCTATGCCATAGCATTATTAGGCTATTCAAGATTTGGCCATACCATTATTAGGCTAAACAAATGTTATGCGAAATAACTTTTTACTAAACGAGATTTATGCCATACGATTTTCGGCGTAACGAGACTTTGACCAAACGTTACTATGCAATACGAGATTAGGCAAATAAATCTTATGCCAAAAAAGGTAGAACCGATTAAGGGTTATGAAGTATAATAATAGTTCTGCGGCAAAAGCAGTGTGGGCGTAAACTTATGAGAATTTTTCATCTTTTCCAGAGCTGTTTTTAAATAAATAGGTAATCTAATAAAATTGAATAAAAATTCATACGGTATTTTATGTTAAGTATTAGTTCTCAAGAGTGTAAACGTTAAACATAGAACATAAACCGCAGTAATAAAACTCCAAATGGCGTATAACATAAACTGTAAAACTGTTTTAAGTTGAGCCAGATTAGCGAACTCCACTGCACAGTGCATCGTAGAGCTTTTATTGTTATGTTCGTACTAAACTAACATTAAGCGGAAAGCAATCTTAGCTTATCTACTAAACTGAAACGCTGCCGCTGGGAACTAAAATGCAACAAAATGGGTAGGGACTCGCATGTAAGAGGAGAAAAAAATCCGTTATCCATGCAGAGAACGTCTGATCACAATGTTCTTTGGGATAGGCAGATTTTATATTACTATGCTGAAAATTACTGAAAATGACTGACACTAATCAAACTTTCTAGTGCAAAGAAATGGCAATATTTTCATCAGGGTGACATAGCATTCTTCTTCTTCTTCTTCTAGTGCCTCTCCACTACTGGAGGTTGGCGGTCAGCTCTGCATACTCCTCTCTATTCTTCGCCAAGCGCATCAGCTGTTCTACGCTGGCCACTCCCGTCCATTCTCTTATATTACGGAGCCACGACTTTCTTCCTTTGCCCACACATCTTTTCCCCTCTACCTTGCCCATCATAATGACCTGAAGAAGTCGGTAACGACAAAGCATCAAAAGCTCAAAATAAAAATCAACAAGTCGGCATTGCCGACGGCGCCGCCGTTTCCCCATACATTTATGAAAAACCCTTTGGTCCAATACGTTGCCAAAATGTCCACTCCACTCACCGTATAGCATCGATCATCTGCAGCCCCATGTTGACGCAGTTGTAGGCGTGGTTGGGCCGCGATACTGGCAGCCCTGAGACACAGTAGTAGCAGTCGCCCAGGATCTTGATGCGCATGCACTGGTTCTCCTGTCGACAACAAAAAAACAACTGAAATAGATTCTGCTGTCGACAAAAACATATTTGGAAGTGACTGCTTTTGGTTTAAATAAGGGGGGTTGTAGTAGCAGTCACCTAGGATCTTGATGCGCATGCATTGATTCTACTGTGTACAAAAACAATTGAAATTGTCTTTTTTTGCTTTTAATAACCAAAGCCCCTTTAGTAGCAATCGCCCAGGATATGGATGCATGTAGTACTGGTTCTAATGTCGACAAGAGAAATATTTGAAAGTGACTGCCTTTCGTATAAATAAGGGGGGTTGTAGTAGCAGTCACCAAGGCTCTTGTTTCTGTCGACAAGATAAATATTTGGAAGTGACTGACTTTGGTTTTAATAAGAAGGGTAGGAGGATATTACTATTTGGAGGTATTATTAATGTAGGAATTAAATCAGATGTTGTATTTATCACTTTTATTATATAAGGGTCAAAATAAAATAAAGAAATATGAAATCGTCTTTACGTCTTTATACGTCTTTCACACTCTGCTTTCACTCTATGCTCCTCTGTTATTCGTCGTCATGGATACTTCACCTTGCGTTCTGTTCCACTCCCACACTCGGCCATCCTGACATTAAGGCTGCCCTCAGCCTTATTAATTACAATATATTAACACCTTAACTAATAATACTAATAAGAACAAACAATAAGAAAAAACTAATACGGCATTACATTTTAAAACACACACATTCGTCATCATTCATTCATCATCACTTTTATCTTTCTTTCCCCCAGTATCACTTCCTTTCTTTTCTTCTTTCTTGTCTTCTTTTGTTTCATCTTCTTTTCCTTCTTTCTTTTCATCTTTTTTATCTCGTGTATCTCTTCTCTTCTTATCTTTCTTCTCTCATGTGTAACTCGCCTTCTAATCCTTCTTAGCCCCGGTCCCACTTTTATCATCATCCTTGTCCTAGTCTTTTCCCTTGTCACCGGGATATCATCCTTCAGCACAATCTTCATCTGTATGGGAGCCTCCTTGACCTGTAGGGGCTGGTAGTTCTCTACCATCTCCGTCAGCTGCTCCTTGTACTGGATATCACCAATGTAATCTACAACCACAGAATCACACGTATAACACCCTACTTGTTTCATCCATTCGTCATCTTTCATACGTAAACTCACGCGTCCGTCTTCCATAATCAATACCACTCTTCTCAAAAAATCTTGACCAATTATCACATCGTAAGGCAAACAACTTCTATTCACAACATGAAACAATACGTTATTATAATGTTCTTTATCTATCTTCACACTTAAAGTGACTTTCCCTAGGGGTTTCACTTCCAATTGTCCGAGTCCCACCAAAGCACTCACATGTCCCTCGTCAAACTTAGGAGAACCTATCAGTTTGTAGTATTCGTCGGTTAACAAGTTAACTTCACTGCCCGTATCTATTAAAGCAGTCATTTCGCAGTCTGAAATTTCAATAGTCTTCATCGGCTTTCGTCTTTCCGTCTGTTTGTTTACATTTGCACTCGCATCTGTCATCTTGACGTTGACGTCCATACAGTTTGAACTGTCACTGGCTGTCGCTGCTGAATTTTCGTTGTTTGACTCCGTAGGCATGGTGAACATTGAACGCCTCGGCCCACGCTGAGGTTGCTGCAGACCAGGTCGTCCTCGTCCAAACGCGTCGTTGCTTCGCCAGTTGCCGCCTCCGCCTGGCTGTTGACACTGCGTAGCAATATGTCCAAAGTCGTTGCAGCGGAAACATTTAATACCTCTCTGTCTGTACGGGCAATCTGCTGACATGTGTTGACTCTCTCCACAGTTGTAGCACAGTCGCACGGCCGTCGTCCTGTTGCCTGGCGCGAGTGCAGCTGCTGCGGGGTCTGCGAGTGTAGTTGCAGTAGGTAGACGATTGAAGACCGGTGCCCGTCTTCCGCTCGACTTCTGCCTGATGGTCTCGTACACTTTCAACTTATCTTTCAGATCCCCATAGGTCGTCACGCCGTACAGCATCACCTTATGTAACTCGTCGTCTAGTATTCCGTCCACGATGTACTTTATAGCGACGTAGTCGGGCATCTTGCCTCGCTTGCCGAGCTCTTTCATTATCAGCATGTAGTCTAGGCACGTCTCATTTGCTTTCTTCTTCCGGCTGCTCATTAACTCATGGATCGTCTTGGAATCTACGGTGTCTGGGAACTCCTTGGTGACCGCCGTCTTCAGAGCCTCCCACGTCTTGAAGGGTTTCTCTGAACGCAGCCAGAGTGCCGCCGTACCGGTCAGTGACCTGCGCCCCACGATCAGCCGCTGCAGCTCCGTCCACCCGAAGATCTCGGCGTTGTCATCGACCTCCTGCGCCCACCGTGCTGCGGAATCGGTCTGGTCGCACCCACTGAACTTAGCTACCAGCTCCTCCGTGTACGTGAGCGGTACTGATGTTCCGACTGCCTCCCCGTCATCTCCCGTCGTCGTCCGTGGCATCTTCTTGTCGTCGTCGTTACGTCTTAAAATGGTATATGTTCAGACCTGAAGGCGTTGTGATGCGAAGAAAAATTTTCTTGTAAAATTTGCAACTGTCAGTCTTGTTCTTTTTATAAAAATCCGTCTTCATCCGCCGTAATCTCAGAGATTTTTTTAATTTTATTTATCCCGGACGAGCCCCCAATTTGTAGGAATTAAATCAGATGTTGTATTTATCACTTTTATTATATAAGGGTCAAAATAAAATAAAGAAATATGAAATCGTCTTTACGTCTTTATACGTCTTTCACACTCTGCTTTCACTCTATGCTCCTCTGTTATTCGTCGTCATGGATACTTCACCTTGCGTTCTGTTCCACTCCCACATTAATTATCATTATTAATTATCAGCTTCATCAATTCTTTCAATAAGTATCTAGGTTTCTCACTTATCTCTACCCAAAGATCTGATCTAGAGATCACAAAAAAAACGCAGTCGAAAATTACCTACCAACCTTTAATAATAATCAATGAATGTAAATAGATAGCCCCAAAGCCAACACAAGTTAGGATTGCGATAAATGTAGAGGTATTATTTTGATTCGTGACTTGTTCAATTCTTCAAAGTTTATACCTCTAAAGCCCTCACGTGTGTGAAGGGAGCATTCAGGTATCGTGTAATTTAGTCAAGTTAATTGGTTAAAATGTTAAAATCACAAACATAATGAAAGAGGGCTCAAATATAAGCCGAAAATTTGTCAAGCAAATACACCCAACCTAACACCATTTCACCTTTATAGGTAAAGTAAAAGGGATCTAAGATATACTTAAAGCAAATTTCTAAGGGAAATTTCAGTGACTTACGAAAATGGCAGCCTTATACAGGGTGTTGCAAAAAGGGTATACTAAGCCGAAACCTATATGTGCAGCATGGTATATCTAAGCCTGAAACTGAAAGCAGAATTTGAAAATTCGCGAAAAAAAAAAAAATTTTCCATAGAAACTTTGTTGGTCACGTGACTTTTTACTATGGTTTTTTTTTTTTTTCGCGTATATCCAAATTCTGATTTCAGTTTTGGGCTTAGATATACCATGCAGCACATGTAGGTTTCGGCTTAGTATACCAATTTTGCAACACCCTGTATTTTACACAAATATTTGTTACTCTCTATTCTATTCTATTCAATTCTGGTAGGGGGCGAAGTTCCTGTACGTGGCTCTCTCGAGTGGAACCTTTGTACATATCCCCTTGATTTCAGCTCAGCCAGCCTAGCTCCCGTTTGTTACTCTCATCTACACGTGTTTTTGCTGTAGGTACTTATTCCAAACACTACGTTAATGTTAATGACAATACAATTTACTCCTGAAGGTACTTTCAGCCCACTCGTGTAACATAAAGAGAACAAAGAATATGAGGAAGAGGTTTTCAGGAAAGTGCACTTAAATATCCACTGGCAACACTTTTAAGTGTTCCTATTATCATCTTGATGAAGAACCTAAAGGAGAAATTTGAAGATTTTCATTAGGAGTTGAGTCGCAAGCTTTTGTTATATCGACAGTGGAAATGAAAATTAACTGAAAAAAGTTTTAAGGCTGATTTTTCAATAGCCAGATAAAAGCTATCTGGGGAATAATTCTGACGCTGTCGATGGTGTCGATGGTAACAGCAACAATTTTATTCGTCAGATAAGATTTACTTGACTATTGAAAAATCAGCCCTTAGAAGATCAATAAATTTTAGAAATTTTGTTATTTGGCACCCTTGATGTGATTTTCACAAATATGTCAAACATGCACTTCAAAAATCCATGCACCTCAGTTGTTACAGTCGCGAACTGAGATCTGAAAACCACTGCTTCATCAGCAGCAGGGTTCATATTCGCATGGCATCTCTTATTTGTTAGCCTTCTCTCTGGCCTGTAGTTTGTTTGGGCTGTAGTTAGTAGTTGGTAGAACTGTAGTTTAATATTTAGTTTGTTTGGCTCGTTAGGTAGGCTGTGGTGTCCTTTGTCATTTCCCTTACATATTTACTTGTTGGCTCAGATGTTACTACAATGTATTGTTGCCTATCTACACTACACCAGTATAATTATAAGAAATATATCAAAACAACTTAAAACCTTGTAAGTATACAGAATGTTGCAAAAAGAATATATAAAGCCAAAAACGGGTAACCCAGGTGGTCATTTTGAATAATTTTTGAAAATTAACGAAAAAAAATATTTCCCCCTTTCGGCTCGGTATATTTACCCTTTTTGCAACAGCCTGTAGGTATAATATTTCTAAAAAGGTTATCGATTATTTAATTAAAGCATCTCTCAACAATTATTTACAGAGAACTAACCGATAGAAAACTGAATTAATACTGTCTGCAATTTTATTCTACCGACCTCTCACAATGGCACGTGCCTCCAGCTATAATCCTCCAAAATTTAAACTCAATAGAAACTATTTCTGATGATGCCAAAAAATAGTCGTGAAATAGTCATAAATAGTCGTGTTTTCCAAAAAAATAGTCGTATCATACTTTCGGAGTTAGAGCTATACTTTATGGAGGATTATAGCTGGAGGTCTCCAGCTATAATCCTCCAGCCTCTGCAGAACAAACGGTAAGGCCTATCGACTTGGTTAAGGTCTCAAAAAATAGTCGTGAAATAGTCGTAATGACATGCCAAATTTCAGAAATAGTCGTCAAAAGATAGCAGAGATATAAAGGTACTTTGCTGCAGCCCTGGTGGAGGATTATAGCTGGAGGTTTTGAAAATATCGAATATCTTTGGAACTACTATGACTATCGGTTTGAATTATGTCTCAAAAAATAGTCGTGAAATAGTCGCTTCTATTTATTATAATTTTAAGCTTGATAAAAGCTGTTAAATAATGATATCAAATTCTTCATACAAATCAAAGTGGACGAGAATGCCAAAGCAAGCCAGTACACAAAAATAATAGCACTGAATACAAAAATAAAAGCAATAGCATTGAATTACTCATGTCGAATTTATCTATAAATCATTTATTTCGTCATACTTTGCATCAATAGTATCTAAACGAATCTTTGGTATGACATTTTATTGCTTTTGCTCTTAGCATTTACCTTACTGTGTACAGAGAAAACGTATGCCTATACACGCACACATTTATCTCTGTTATCTTGACAAACGATAGCGATGACGACTACGGCGATGTAGTACCTAGGTCAGTTATTGTCATCCCTTACTATCCCGTGATCAGACAAATATTGCTATCCTTGTCTCCTTTCTAACCGGCATGCATCGCACGCATAGAACGCGTGAGCGACCGCGTCACCGGTAACATCTTGACAAGCTATAGCAAACCGGTATTTATTACGTCCCTTATGTGACCGCCGCCGCGCGCCGCCACCGGTGAAGTTGGGGTTAGTATTTTGCATGTTTTGTTTGATAATTTGTTTACAGTTTAGTGCAAACTATGGTCACGATCGGTGTTATTGTTGGTTGTTAAAATATTGTGAGTGCTCTATACGCAAATGAATATTCAAGATGTTATATTCTAAAAGATATTAGTGGATGCAGATAAGAGTGTTTAGTGAGTGCTATGTTTGAATATTGCAAGTAAGTATCCTTTTTAATAAGCAAGCCATCCCATTTTGTTATGCTCAACTTATTTATTAACATGATTTTTTATTGAAGTAACGTAGCCAAATTATTTTTTAATATCTATGCTTAATATGTATGGGGATTGTTATTCAATTAGCAATTTTACACTATGAGCTAGTAAATTGTGCATACATGCAATCAAGGCATTCATGTACATATCTTAGTAGATACGAAAATATGTGGGTATCATCGATTACCTACATATGGTAGTCCTGGTTAAATGTGGATATTTACCCCTCAATAGCAAAAAAAGGCGTTATTGTTTGTATTTCTGAATTAAACTAGGCAAATAAGTAAATGTATTAAAAAAATTATGTGTAACATACCTATAAGCCTACCCATTATTATTTCAGGTGAAAACACAGCCTATCGATGTAATGCGCCGATAAACTATCATTGCATTGATGTAATGCGCTAAAAAACTGCAATGGCTCCGAATACATAATTACCAGATAACAAATCCTAGGTAAGAATTTATCACTATTTTCATATGGTATTGTGCTTATGCTAGGATACAGTGTTGTGGTGCTGAAGTTGATAAAGTTATTACAGCCAATTTACTTGTCAAAACTCATTTGTACCTATCAGTTACAAGCGACAAAAACGTGTATCTGAACTAAATACCTATGTAAGTAATTCACACCCTATGAAATTTCATACAAGTTTCAAACGCACCGTCCGACCAAACCGGTTTTGGACAAAAGCCAAATTGTTTACTCAGCTATCTCTTTCGCTCAAAAACAATAGAGGTCGGTTATGGGACATATATATTGAAAAAAAGCGAATACACTAATGAACAGTATTTCTACTCTACCCTTTTCGCACAAAAGTTCGCAGTTTCAAGTTATTGTTGCAATAAGTTACTGATAAGAAATTTTACTCCACTGTTTGCTGTGGTCTCCAAATGACAATAAATTACCAAACAAATAGTCTAGGTGAAATAACGTTATTACTACTCGTATCTACCTACTCGTATATCATATATATGTATATAATATTAAAAAAAAAACAAATATTTTTATTAATAAGACGTTAATTTGCCTTATTTTTTTTTCAGCGCAGCTTACGTGTTTTCTGCAATAACGTCGCAAGCTACAGTGGCTTTTCATAATTTTTGCAAGTTCTACACCTACTGGATTCAGTTATCTGGGCATTATAGATTATTGCTATTATCACCTACGAAGTTATTTAGGTATATTTATTAAAACCATTATACAAGGTGTTGCAAAAAGGGTATACTAAGCCGAAAGCTACATGTGCAGCATGGTATGTATATCTAAGCCTGAAACTGAAATCAGAATTTAAATATTCGCGAAAAAAATATATCATTTTTCATAGAAACTTAGTTGGTCACGTGACTTTTTACTATGGAGAATAAAAATAATTAAATCCTAATCTACCTAAAGATAAAAAAAAACCAAAAAATTTTTAGTGAATCCTTTATAAGGTTACTGTTACCGCTTGGAATTGCGAATGTACGGTTGCTGCGACTTCTCAAGTAATTATTGGGAACTCTCAGTCCCACCTGCTCCAATATTACCGGATTCGATTCCTTTCCTCTTAATACCTTAAATAAGTAGCAGACAATGGTGAAATCTCTCCTTACCTCCAATTTATTATAACCTGTCATACCTAGTATGAACAAAGTTGGATATAGGAGAGGATAGCCAGGATAAACCCCGTAAAGTTTCATATAAAGAAATCGAATGAATTTGTTTTGGAGTTTCTCTATCATATCCTTATATTTAGCTTCACTGGGGCTCCATACCACTGCATTAAATTCAAGTTTACTTTGCACGAGTGAGTTGTACAAAGTTTTTATCGCAGTGATATTAGTAAATCTCCTTGTTGTTCTCATTATAAAACCCAGAGTTTTAAAGGCCTGTGTGCAAACATCTAATATGTGATCCTTGAAAGTAAGGTCGTCTGACATTTTCACACCTAGATCCCTGATCGATGTCACCCGAGACAGCGGACTACCTCCCAGTGTATACTGGTTTAGAACCATATTTTTACTTCTGGAAAAGGATATTATATTACATTTTTGTACATTAAAAGATAGTTTATTGTCCAGACTCCATTTTTCAACAGCACTGATGTCTTGCTGCAGATGATTACCATCCTGCTCATCCGAGATTGGAGCAAATAATTTTAAATCATGTGCAAAAAGGAGACACTTAGAAAACTTTACCACTTTTGGTAGGTCATTAATCATGATAAGGAAGTGCAATGGTCCTAAATTACTACCCTGACTTACCCCCGAGAGGGTAGAATAAGGGTCAGATACATAGTTTCCGTACTGGACAAACTGTTTCCTATCCTTCAGATAATCAGCAAAGAAATGCAACGTCTTTGGAGTACATCCAACTGCCGCTAATTTACTTAGTAGGACATCGTTATCTACAAGATCAAATGCCTTCCGGAAATCAAAATAGGCCGTATCAACTTGTATCCTGTTATCAACGAAAGGTTTAATACCAGATGTAAAGTTTAAGAGGTTGGAAGTGGTGCTACGTGTCATCAGTTATATTTCATTATGACAATAACCGTGATTATACTTACCTAAACCTACTAATGAACAATCTGTGATTACTTTAACTTAAGCTTATTATGATATAGGGCTAGAAAAAAAATATTTTTAAATTGTGAAATAACTACATATTTAAGTTCATACCATATTTTTTTATTGAACTACGTTAATATTATATTATTACTTAGCAATAAACCAACTGTGATTATTTTAAATTAAACTAAATATGTTTATAGGTAATAGTCAAATAATACTGAGATAATTGTATGAAACCTAATCTACCTAAAGATTGTTTAATGAATAACTTAAGTATAAATAAAAGTACTTTCGGCCTGTGATTGTAATTAAATGAGTTATATTTCAAACACCGTATTTTATTCTTATCGCTTGAGTGCTACCCTGTACTGCGTCTTCAATAAAACTAAACTAATCCCAATTTCACCGGCGGAGGTGGCGGCCACATCAACGCTAATAAAAAAACAAGAACAGCACTATTTGTGTGATCCCGGGATAGTAAGGGACGTAATAAATACCGCTTTGCTATTGCTTGTCAAGATGCAACCGATGACACGTTCGCTCACGCGTTCTATGCGTGCGATGCATGCCGGTTAGAAAGGAGACAAGGATAGCAATATTTGTCTGATTACGGGATAGTAAGGGATGACAATAACTGACCTAGGTACTACATCGCAGTAGTCTTCATCGCTATCGTTTATCAAGATAACCGAGATAAATGTGTGCGTGTATAGGCATACGTTTTCTCTGTACACAGTAAGGTAAAGGCTAAGAGCAAAAGCAATAAAATGTCATACCAAAGATTAGTTTAGATACTATTGATGCAAAGTATGACGAAATAAATGATTTATAGATAAATTCGACATGAGTACTTCAATGCTACGGTGCTATTATTTTTGTGTACTGGCTCGCTTTGGCATTCTCGTCCACTTTGATTTGTATGAAGAATTTGATATCATTATTTAACAGCTTTTATCAAGCTTAAAATTATAATAAATAGAAGCGACTATTTCACGACTATTTTTTGAGACATAATTCAAACCGATATTCATAGTAGTTCCAAAGATATTCGATATTTTCAAAACCTCCAGCTATAATCCTCCACCAGGGCTGCAGCAAAGTACCTTTATATCTCTGCTATCTTTGGACGACTATTTCTGAAATTTGGCATGTCATTACGACTATTTCACGACTATTTTTTGAGACCTTAACCAAGTCGATAGGCCTTACCGTTTGTTCTGCAGAGGCTGGAGGATTATAGCTGGAGACCTCCAGCTATAATCCTCCATAAAGTATAGCTCTAACTCCGAAAGTATGATACGACTATTTTTTTGGAAAACACGACTATTTATGACTATTTCACGACTATTTTTTGGCATCATCAGAAATAGTTTCTATTGAGTTTAAATTTTGGAGGATTATAGCTCGAGGGACGTACAATGGCGGCCGTATTTTTATTTTTCTCTACACCTCCGCAGTTCCATTGTAAAGGTTTCAGCATTCTCTGCACACGGCACTATTTGAGTTCCATCCGATCGCTTTTCACACTCAACTTGCATTGAACTTTCACAAAGGGTAATTCTTGGCTACTTTCTATTACTTATATTAAATAAGTATAGCTTAAGTATTCGTAAAACTAAATTTAAATATTATATGTGACTATTTTAGTTTTAAACTACAAAATTATGAATGTTGAAATTGATTAATTCATTTCCAAACTTTGATCCAAAATTTTTACTCCAAATATTTACGAAAAGTTCTGAACCCTTTCAGAGATCAACCTACGCTTGGGGATTAAAGTGTGTACTCTTTAGCCTAAAAAGGGCCATCAATCTAGCTATTACTGCCCTACAGGGAACCCTTGTATTTTTTGGCTGAAAATTGAAATGTGGCAGCGACCAGGGAAATATAACTCTAAAACATGAAAAGCGATGTTATTTGCACATCTTGATTAATGTACTGTTTGTGTCAATTTCTACGGCATTAAACGATTTTTAATGTAGGTAATACAAACATAAGATTTAACCAAACCTATGACAAGAAAGCATAATTATCAACGGAGTTTTCGTTGGGGTTCCTAAGAGTACCGGTACACCTACTTAATACCGAAGTAGGTACCTAAGCCTAAAACTGCTCATAAAATTGCAATAAGTTTGATATAAAGTCCTTCGTATAAAATGCAATCATTGTTGAAACGAGTCCCATTCCCAAGGGATTTAATTAAATCGGCGGGATTTATTATTGTTAGGTACCTACCTACTGCCCTCTTCGCTTTTGCCCGCCAAGAAAGTTACAATGAATTCAATTTAATAAGAAGAGGTAGGGAATGCAAAGTGAAATTAGTATTTTTACGGCACGACCCGACTACTGCAGATCAGATATGAAAATGAACGCCCATAGAAAGAAATCGGAAATGATCAAAAAATAAATAAATAAGTCTTCCTCACTTTGTTGCGGTTTTCTGTGTTAAGTATTTGTACTTTTATAAGAATATAGTTAATTAGCTTCCGTTCAAGGTACATATTGTAGCTAAAGATTGAACGGAAACAACTGCTCAAATTACCTATAGCTTTTTCAAAAAAAAATAATCTTAAAACAATTATTCATACATAGGTACTTTAGGTACATTATAAAAAATTATCACGTAGTTAACTAACTAAGTAGCCACGCACGCCGAATAGATACAAGTCAGTAAGTACATAGGGTATTATGGCACCTTTAAAAATTAAAAGCTCTGAATTTTTATTTGGCTTTTGTGTGTGTACCTACCTATAGTCTATTAAAAATTATTGAAAATACTAGGTAGGTACCTATCGACATCTTAGACTGTCAATTATTGTCACAAAAAGGATCCAACAAAGAGCTGCAACTTTGCAAAATCGAAGTCTTCAACAAACATTGCATTTTGAATGCAGCGTGAATATTGAATCACTTGCATTTCTAAACGTACCTGTAGACCCAGCCTTTCAGTTCAGGAGCGCTAAGGCGCTGCTTTCTAGCGCTGACTTGCGATTTATTGCTCTAACTTTACCCAAGGCGCTTCATATTTGCTGAATGTTAAGCGTTTTGCGTCGCTTCGCGCACGGTTAAAATTATTTATTTAGCTCCTAAGCTACTTTAAAGTTGGGTGTTAAATTTTTTACAATATAACGCTGTATTTTGGGTAAAACACCACTTCAGATATTGCTTTTAAATTATTAATTTACAGCTGTGTGAGGCACCAGGCTACCCTAAGTAGGTAAGTACATAATAAGTTCGCTCGCTTGGCACAGGCTATCATTTCCGTAGGTATTTTTTTATGACGACGCTTAAAGCTATTTTACTTTTGAGTAGCATCACATCAACTATCAGTATGCTGAAGATACAAAAAGTTACACTTATTAATCCAAGTCAGTCACTCATTCTTCCGCTTACCATATAGTACTTATTCATTTATTTGAAAAAGTTGTTCAGAATCACCAGCTGATTTACCGTCTTTGGCACCACTGGTTATCAGATTTGAAGTGAATGCGATATAGTGATAGCTAGATAGTAACACTATAAATCCCCTGCCATATTGGGGTAAATTAAGCCAGAAACTTTGCTTTATCCCTTTATCTCCTGTAGCCCTCTGGCTACAGGAGCAGTCCAATTATGCCTAATATCCCCGACATGAATCAAATAATTTAAACTTAACGACGGTTAGATACCTATCAGACTGCAGATAACAAGGTTCAATGTCTCTGGTTATGAGTAGATAGATAAGAGGTAAGTATAACTATGTACTATTATAGGTAAAGGTAAGCAATGTCTAGTTGGCATAGTCACTATTATTATTATGTAAGACTGTTACTTTAAAATTACTCTTACTTAAAATGTTCTTACTTTAACAAAAGGATAATTAATCATAAAAATTTTAATATTTACTTTATAGACTTAGCTATAAAGTCCCAAAATTTATGTTAAAAACTATTTACCTTTCATTGGTTTATTCTATAATTAGTTATGGTATTGAGTGCTATGGTTCAACTTTTAAAACTCATATAGACAAAATTGAAACTTTACAAATCAGATTCTTAAAACTATTGGTAGACAAAAAAACTAAAGCCAAACTAAATCATGATTATAAAAAGCTTTTTAAAATATGCAAAATTCTTCCAGCATCGTTAAAATATAAACACAATGTAGCCGTAAGCAACCATAGCAGCCAGAACCATAAAATACTAAAACAGCACGGACTTAATACAAGATCCGCAGCCCAAGGAATGTTTGAAACTACAAGGGTTAATAACTACTTTGGCGGAAGAATGCTAAAAAGACAGGTTCCTAGATTAATGAATGAAATGCCATCTCATATTAGACTCGAGAAGAATATAAATAAATTTTCAGTCATGTATAAAACTTACCTCTTAAACACTATCCAAAGTACCTAATTGCCTATAATGTATCAAAATTAACTTTATACCAGTATGTATATGTCATCAACATCTTAAATCTAAAACTAATCTAAAACTCTAAAACTAAATGTTCCTGTTTAACTATAATGTAAGCTAGGTATATATAAATGTGCATATGTGCTACTAAGCTATGATAAATTTGTTATGTAGTGCGACTCCCTACCCACAGTCAAACCATATTAACATTTGGTTTTGTGGGATGTATGTAATATCATAAGTTGTTTTCTTTGAATAAAGATTTATTCTATTCTATTCTATTCTAATGTGTTATAAACAAAAAAATCAATCCTAATATGCGCGTTAATGTGAAGGTTGTGCTTTTTTTATTTATGAATATATCCTATCGTGGATCTGTTTTAGTACAATAGACCACATCTACACAGTAAGGCATATTATACAGAAGACCGAAGAGTATAATCAACCTCTGTGTCTAGCCTTTGTTGACTATGAAAAAGCCTTCGACTCCATCAAGACCTGGGCAGTTTTGGAATCCTTGCAAAGATGCTAAATCGACTGGCGCTATATCGAGGTGTCTGCACGATGCCGTTACCAAGTCTGTCCAAGTACAAAAACTATCCAACTGCAACAAGGAGTGAGACAGGGGGATGTGATATCTTTGAAACTGTTCACCAATGCATTGGAAGATGTCTTTAAGACGTTGGACTGGAAAGGACATGGCATATGTATAAATGTCGAGTACATGTCGCACATCCGCTTCGCGGAAGACATTGTTATTATGGCAGAATCTCTGCAGGAACTCAGCTGGATGCTAAGTGGCCTAAATGCTGCTTCCCGGCGTGTAAGCCTCGGTATGAACTTGGACAAGACGAAAGCCATGTTCGATGCTCATATCAAACCGGAGCCGGTCATCGTTGGTTAGGCAACAATCGAAGTTGAATATGTCTACCTCGGGCAGACTATTCGGCTAGGCAGAAGCAACTTCGACAAGGAGGCTGCAAGGCGCATCCAAATTGGTTGGGCTGCATTCGGGAAACTTCGTCACATATTCTCCTCGGCCATTTCTCAGAGCCTGAAGACAAAAGTCTTCAACCAGTGCGTCTTGCCAGTGATGACGTATGGTGCAGAGACGTGGAAACTGACGCAAGGACTTTTCCACCGATTTAAAGTCGCTCAACGTGCTATGGAGAGAGCTATGCTTGGGGTTTCTCTGAAGGATCGTATCAGAAATGAGGTTATCCGTCAGAGGACTAAGGTTACCGACATAGCTGACAAAATATACAAGCTGAAGTGTCAGTGGGCTGGTCATATCTTTCGAAGAATCGATAACCGTTGGGATAAACGAGTTGTCTGGTGCAAAGGCGACAACCAAAAATATTTTTTTATTGTAAAACCAGGTAGGTATTTTGTCTTGTATTCAAGATATTTAAATGCTCAAATAAGTTAGAAAGAAAAGCTAATTTCATATTAGTCGTACGTATGTAATTAAATCCGAATCCTAATCATAGATATCAATACGTAATACATTGGTACAAGATAAAAAACCGAAAGGGTAAAGGGGGTCGCGAAATATTTTTTTATACCAGGGGGGTCGCATCATGAAAAAGGTTGAAAAACACTGCCATAGTGGATTGGAGATTGTTGGAGGTTCGATTTGGGCTTGATTGCAACTGTGTCTTTGATGAACTGGTAGAAGAAGCAAAGGCTGGCTGGAAGAAATAGCTTTTATGTAATAAGCCGCCCTTGTACTTCCCTATAATAACACAAAGTGTATAATTTTTTCCCCAAATTCATAGAGCTTTTTGACTGAAGAAAAGAGTTGAAACTCATGTGTTTCAAAGTCAATTTTAAACCTATTGTAAAGTGTCAAAACTTCAAAAGCTCTATGAATTTGGGGGTTTAATTGTAACTGTTTTAGTCTACATTAAATATACCTACTTACTACAAACGACGGTTTTAAAATCGCATGTTTGCATGTGACACAACAAAAAAATTTATATACCTACTCTCGCTTTTGGTTTTTGGACAAAGTAGATCTCAAAGATGAAAATACTTCACATGACCCTAACACCGAAACATTTTTGTCGGTCCATGTACATGTACATGTGTTTGTTGTTGTTATTATTACTAATCTACAGACACTGACCAACAATAATAATAACTATAGTTTTAAATTACCTTTTTTTTCTAAACTAGGTACTACCTACTAGTTGTTTCAAAAGTGGATTAATACTATAGTTGGTAAGTCAGCTCGACATCCTAAACTTAGCTCCATGGAAATCTGTAAAATAAAATCCAATACTCATACTATAAAATTCACGTTTCAAGCAAATGTAACAAAACATGCAGACAGTGCCAGTTAAAGTAAAAGCTTTTGAAGTTTTAAAAACAAAAGCTTTATTTATATAAAAATCAATTGTATCGCTTTGGGGCGAGCACGGTGGAAGCTGAGTGGTATACACCTATAAAGCTTTCTATATCCTATTATAAAGAGGCTACTGTTGACTTATAATAAGATATGTACTTATAGAAAATTAAAATGATCAAATAAAATAATTGTGTATGGTATGTGCTATGACAGAAATCAGTAAGTATGTACGAGTAGTCGTATAGTGACTCTACATCTCATTTCCTACTTTATCTACCACAGTCTTATGAGAACAGTCATGGGGGTGGCGCTCCTTGTGAAAGGCCTATGTTCAGCAATGGACAATTTTAAGTTGATAGTCATAATAGTGATAATTTTTGACCACCAGCTTGGCTACGCCTCAAAAAGTTTTCTCGTTTGAATTCCCGGAGAAAAAGTATCCTACGCGTTAATCCAGCTTCCTGCACCGTTCGATGCATCCTTTCAGGACTTTTAACATGAAAAACGAACATCCATATCATCCAGCGATACCCTTTACAACAAATTTAATACACCAATACTATGGGTATTATAGTTCGCTGATACAATCTTTCGCATTTAAGTATTTATAACCGAGATAAGATTGAGAAACTCACCTGAGCAATTTGGTCGAACCTCCCGAAGAGTTCATTCAACGTCTTTACGAGGTCCGAGGCGCTCAGTCGCTCTGACAAGGGTGTAAAGTTGACGATGTCTGCGTACAGGATGCTGACATTATTGTGCCTCTGCACGTGCATCTCATGGAACCTTGTCTGTTTAGAGCTATCGGCGCAAGCGTCCGCCATCTTCAGCATTATGGAGCGCTTTACCTGCAAGAGAAGGAGATGATCAGGATTAGTAGGAAGGCCCAATAATCCAAGAGTTAGGGTATGCTACACTAATCATGTATCTTGTCTGAAGTTGCAGCAATCTCGCATGTCGTTTTATGGGCATCTTGCATGTAGGATTTAAGAGAGGGACCATGTGGCATAGCGGGCACCAATGCTATAGGTACAACAGAGACATATTCCATCCGAGCCTGACACCTCCAAGGGGACCTAAATGTCTTTTGTGTATTGGTAAATAGGATACATTTTATGGTGGAATTGTTAGTAGATGGACCATGGTGCGGTGTCATTATTTAGTCTTGCTATATCTTTTCAGTCTTCTACGTTAACATAACAGCGTCACGTTAAATTATCAAGTAAATGCGTAGTGTGTATTCACGAATTAGGCTAAATCTTTTCCTCATTTACACTTATCTAACCGATTATGATCTCAGATACAATAAATGACTCGATAAGAGTTGCACCTTTCACCATGAGTGTTCTTATTTCTCGTATCGTACGAATGAAATTTGAACAGCTACAACCATTTTTTGTATGTCGTCCACTGTACCAAAGCTAAAGGTGCGTTCACGTGTGTTCCACATTTAATAACCACTGATGATAACATTGTTCTCGAAACAAAGACGAAAGTGAAACAAAGAGATAGCACAAAGTATGAGAAACCGCAAACATTGCACATGTAATGTTTTGATTAGCACACTTCCTCAAATCCCCATTGTTAAGGTTTTATTTTTAAGTAATCTGTGATAATGTTAATTCTCAGTGACCATTTACATATATTATTAAGTTACGATGAGATTTTAGTAAAAAAATAATAATATGAGAAGAACTAAAAAATGGATGGAGAGGTCCAGTTTAGAATTCGGTTTATCGAATTAAATCTACCTTTAATTTCAGACTATTCAGTCCTGTCAGAAATGTTTACAAAATGCTAAGCATAAAAGTACTATTTATCAATACTAAAGCCATAGAAGATTACATGAAATTGCAATGGTCCCAATAAAATGAAGATATAAGGAAGGCGAGGTATTTTCCACTGATCCATATTTTTTATCAACTTGACATACCTACATACGTACCGTGGGATTTATGATCAAATGTTTCGTAATGCCGAAATGTATATTTTTGATACTGTTAATTCTACGCTTATTCGTAGTAATTTTTACCGGGAATTATATGCACTGAACCTCTATCTATACCTGAGGTTTCTGAAAAGGAATTATCACTTTATCTAACCGATTTTTTATCAACAGAGCTCCTATAGGGTTGCTGCACCGATTACACTAGAGATAGCCGGACTATAAGTGAGCTGAAAAGAAGGGGACATGGGAATGTATTTACAAAGGTTCCTCTCGATATACCAAGTACAGGGAACTTCACTCCAGAATATAAAACCTAAAGGTCACACGCGGAACCACACGACCTGATGACTTCAGAATTAGAAGAGAGACAACAACGATTGATGTCAGATTGTTCCTTTATTCAGAATGCAATAGTATGCATTGCCTTTATTCAGTGCCATAGGTGGAGTAGGTACATCATACCAAGCTGTGGACGATTACTAGCTAATGATAATCATGCAATTATCAGGTAAGGAATAAAGATAAGACTTGCAAAGTCTATACATTTAAAGTCTCATAGATTTAATTCATAAATAGTAAATATTATGTGTAAATAAAGAAGATATGGTATCAGTTGGCTATTAAATCCAGAGATACACAATCACACAAACCCGATTGTTTTTTAATACTGATGTATAAATATTAATTTCACTCAAAATAATACTTACCTAGTCAGTAATAACAGTATAGTAAAGTTACTGATTGGTAATTATTGTAACTAAATAATAATTTCGTACCATCAAGTCGGTCAAGATCATTAAATTAGTGCAACAGAACTAATTATAATAATTCAGTATTTTTTACCTAATAATAAAAATTGTATTAAGCTTCTACTATATTCTAAAATCATTGTTTTTAATTTTATATGCTTTAATAACTTTTACCATTTCCAATTAAAAACTAAGAGTATTTTTTAAACCATCACAAAGCCTAAGCAACTTATTATCACAATCATAGATTGAGAGTTCTTGGAAAGTGACCCATTTGACGAAAGCGGCCCACGAATTCTGAAATGTCGAGACAATGTTTACCATTCGTCATAAAGCGCCAGATGATAAGAGGTATTGTACAGGCAGCCCCGGGCCGGCGTGAATCACCACTCACCACAGGCGTCCTTATTGAGTTGGCTCACTTCAGAGTACAATCACATGCGATCGATACGTCGGCTCGCGCGCACGTCTCATTACGAACAGTAGCGGGCCAAGCATAGTGCCTTGCGGAACACCAGGAACTTTTACCCGTGTATAATATTTGTGACTATGAAACTCAATTTGTTTTCTGAGTGAAGTGGGTGTGTCTGTGATAAGCGACAACTGTGTTTATTTTATATAACTTTGTTTCCGACAATATCGGCTGGTTACTGTATAGTTTAAGTATCGAGTGCATTTGTTTGTGATCGGTCGTGTTTTGAGTGCACAATGTTTCCAAGGATACAGGGACTGGTAAGTTCGGTTTTTTGTCTTTTAATCCTATTTTTATGGTAATCTTTTCTACGCTCAGCGTGGTATTTTTCTGCACGAACAGTGAATGTTCTTCTTTAAGAGTATCTAATGCACATGCACGCAATACTTTTTTTACACTTTCTGAATAAGAATGAATGTCAAATTATTATGTTCTCGTCTCATATTACATAAAATAATGTGGTATGGAATTATAGGTAACTTACAGTTACTTATTTTATATTTCCTTAATAATTATATGCATGTCCCCTAATCTACTATTATTTCAATGTATTTTCAGGATTTTAAGTTAAGTATTTTAGTTAAGGCTTAGAACAATTTATAAATGTGCACAATTTGTATCTATTGACTATGTCCAAGGGAATGTCTTGGCCTTCATTTAAACTGAAAGTGCCTACCTAATTGATATTTTAATTATTTACTAATCTCACTATTCCTTGAACTCATGACAATGGTCCAAGGTTTCCGCGATTACAGTTACATCATTCTCAATGTTCTTGCTCCGTCGACTGTCTTTTAGTTATTTAACAACATTGAGCCTATTTAAGCAGAATTTTGTTTACCTTTTTTGCGAAAGAGTCATGTTAAATTGTATTCCGTAATCTTTTTTACGTTATTTATCTTTATAATACCTGTCTAGTTGTGATATGGTAGCAATGAATTTGTAATTATAATTTAATCTTTATCTCTTTCTCTACACTTCATATTTTTTTACTTATAACATACTAAATATTTATCAACTTTCAAGTCCAGTTTCTTTTACTTGATCCGATGACGCAAATCTCCTTAATCATAGATCACTGCCTATAATCAAATCTTCGTCTGCGTCATTGGATAATTAACCTCATAAAATAAATAACATTCATCTCATTCTATTCGGTTTTGAATCAACTTGTGGACAGAAGACACTTCCTTAGCTCAATTATTAACCCCTAGTTAGCGTTTTAGTATCAATGGTTTTTATCCAAAATTATCCTGTAGTTGAAATCATGTACATACTATGAGTGGAATTATGAGGAAAAAATTATGTGTCTATATCGAACTATTCTAGATGAACATTTTGGAAATTCTATCGTCATTTCTTTCCTCCTTAATGACGGGGCTTTTGTGAAATTATGGTAGAGTAATTAAGTTGATTAAATGATTTGACTTTGACTTTGGCAAGTGAAAAAGAACAATGTAAAAAACACCACTTATTCGATTACACACTGTTAACATAGTAGGTGTAAACGTGACACCTGTACATGATTGCTTTTATAGTTTTTCAATCAAAACAAATGTTTTAAGTTGAACCGGTTCAACAGGTTGTGTTTCGACAACATAGAGCCGACTGGTTCGCGAGTAGGCTCCACTCCCCACGCCCGATGTATCCTTAGTAACGGTACATGGGAGGCGGAACCAACCCATCCATAGATCAGATTTATAATCTACACTTCAAGACTTCGAAATTATAGTTAAAATTTTAAGAACCAACAGTTAAAATAGCAGCTTCATTTAAATTTGATGTAACTTTTGGACTAAACTATAAACCTGATCTACTGTTAGATAACCTATCTAAGTACTTTATGTTGTGGTCTATAATATGCGTCTAAACCCACGTATGTACGTTTTTATAATGTTTAGAAGATTTATGTTGTCAATAACAAAGTTTTTGTGCCAAATCCCTTTGGGATATGATTCAATAACATTTGGTGGACATAATAAGGCTTGCGAGTTGTATAACAATATTTTTACTCATAAACCTGTTTCTGTAGATATAGAGGTGTGGCAAGCGGCTGCAAAGAAACGAGGCCGCTATTTGTATTTTCTGATATCGGCGCAAATCAGACAAGGTTGTAAATCAAAACAATGATGAAAGACAAATCAATAGACAATAGGTACCTATTCTTCATAATATCTACTGAAACAAAATCGCACATTATTAAGATCCTTCTAATTCTTGAGTCATTTTAAATTTATGCATACGTTTTTTTACTGGAAAGCAGTGCAAATACTTGGATTCATCACCAGTGAAGGTATTAGTCATGCGACATCCCCGAACCTAATTATGACCCTAGTTTTTTTTGACATGACTAATCATGAGTCACTATGAAAGCGAGGGTCGAAGCTTTAAAAGGCATTCAACAAGTTGGTCAATCGAGCACTGCATGACACTATGCACGTAAGCTATGCTTTTATGGATTGACCGAATATTAGGTATAGGTACATTTGATAGACGCCATATTGTTTTATCGAAAGGACAGGAAGTGGCATCCCACTTCCTGTGAGTAGCTGTATCAGTTGTAAGGAATTAGAAATGAGACACCGTAGAAAGAATATAGATACTAATCGTTAGATTACAAAAGAATATATTTAGGAATAAGTACTCAAATTGTTTTGTATAGGTTTTAGATTAGATAATGTACTTACTGTAATGCGTACGCAGTGATAGTAATTATTATGGCTGACTGAAGTGGGAACGTTCATTTCTAAATAAACTTCAATTGGCAATAAGTTATCAGAATGATCGATAAGTAATCACTTTTGAGTATGTAAACATTGGAAAGCAAAACAGGAACAATAATACACTCACGGGCAATGAAAAAGTTCCATTGAGAAAATCACCAAATTACGTCTTAGCGGAATAAACTAACTTAATGACACTTTCTGCAATATTTAAGTACATTTAACGACGCATCAGAATATTACCAACTAAAAATATAAATCTTCAATCAATCAATCAATAATATAAATAAAAATCTTCTTCAAATTTCTTATTAAATAATTTAAAAAAATTAGGGACATTCGGTGTTTGAATTTTGTAAGTGGAACTGTTTCTTTGCCCGTGAGTGTATTATTTAGTTTATCAATTTATGTGTCCTATGTAGCGCATACTTGTAACAATTCCTAAAGATTATACATAATTATTAATTTGTCTTCAGTAAATTAACTTTTTAACCATCATGTACTATGTCATCTGTGTCCAACCATGTTGCACCTGCCATCTGGCTTAAACTAGTTAAGCACAACATACACACAGGATACAACTAATTATGAACGAAAAGACGCATCCGCTCCGCATATGGCACTAACTTTGTTTTTGTTTTTAAAAACCCGTTCAGTTTTTTTTCATATATTTTTTTCATCGACAAGCGGTTTATTGATTTAAAAGAGATCTTGAAGGGATAACTCATTGGGCTCTACATTTAAGATTCTGGATTAAACGGATATTAGGTTATTTAAGTACAAAAAGTTAGAAAGTGATGCGTTGGTATGTGCAATTATTATTATGTTCTTATGATATTATAGATTATGTACCAATACGGAATATGTCACTTGTTGTTGCTATCGTAATACTGAACCAAGTCATTTAAATTTTGATGGCATAAAATACATTTCAGTTGACGCTGCCTGGCGTACCTCACCCAAAGGTTATCCCTGGCGATACAAAGAGGAAACGCAGCCAGCATTATGGGTACCTTTGGGTGGGGTGCAACAGAAGAGCGCCACCAACATTTGTAAATATATACATCTAGTTAAATATAAGTTTTCTATTATTAGTTTTTTTAATATTTCAGTATTAATAAAGAATATTCTATCTATCTATGGGAATTGTTTCAAATAGAAACCCTTGCAAAAACCTAATGATTTTTTGAAGTAGGTAGCTATGCCGTTGCCCTTGGGTTTCAATAATTAAATTCATAAAAAGGAATACTTAATTACTCTACATAAAAACCTAGTTTCCATAGTAAGTTTATCTAGACCACCTGTGTATGATTAGATAGATATACAATGTAGACAGATGTCTCAACATAACTAACAGGTGATTGTGTGGTTATGAACACGACCAGTCATATCTAATGGATTGTAAACACGATCGATATAGCAATTTATACACGTCATGTGTTGTACAGAGACACTCAATATAAACGTACCATATTTGAATTTTTTATACCTTATTTATGAGCCGAAAATATTTTGAATTTGAATAAGAAGTACTTATTGCATTACTAACAGGGGGTTAAAAAGGTTATAGATAGCCAAAGAACTTTTGTTTAACACATTTTTAAAATTGGCGAAATACAATTTAGCTTCTCCGTAGAAAATAGACTTATGAGTATGGTACAACAAAAGTTGCTCAGAATGACTCCCTTATTCGTACTTCGGCGTACTATACCACTTTTGTTACACCGTCTGTATCAAGTCTTGTTCTAAATTACGTAGTACCTAGAATCTATTAATAATTTATAACAAATTCGATAAAGGTAACTGATTGGATATTGTTGACAGATATTTCAATAAATTTACATGCATTACGAAATAATACTATGTTAATTAGGTGATCCCCCATCATGTTATTGTTATTACTTTTCTATTCAGTGCTTGCATTTTCATTTATCCGTTAACTCTTGTTGCCTGAATGCAAACATAGATTTTCAATGCTAGAATTGCTAGATGAAGCTACTTTTGCTCAAATTGTGAGAAATATCAAAGATGCATCCGATGATAATGTAATTTTAATGCTAAGATATAGATTAGAGATTATATTATAGATTATAAGAAATTCCACTTGTAACACTTAGCTTAGCATTATAATATCAGCGTACGTAAATTATATACGACACTTCCTCATAGGAAGTTAAGGAATCCTTTAGCGGCCAAGCGACATTGAAAGAATGCTTGCGAAGAATAAACAAAGACTCCCGTACGTAGGTACAGTCAGCAAAAGAGATAATGTATGCTCTCTTCAATCCAAAGGTAGTCTGGTAGAGATTGCTATAAGCAATAAGGCCGCCTTTTTGTACTGTTTTTATTTTTAAGTTTTATTTTGTATGTTGTTCTGTTTTGGTGCAAATAAAAAGTATTGTATTGTATGCCACCCCAACGCAGAAAGATAAAAGACCTTTGGACTCATGGCTGGAAGATAGAAGAATGAAATTCTATTTTATGGATAGGTACATAGTTAGTGAAAACCATCTCTGTTGGTTAAATATTCATGTCACGTAAGTATCATTTCTCAGTGACTCATTAAATTTAAATATTTGCGCTGGAGAGGCTAACATTTCTCTTTTGCTGACTGTACAAATATTTTACTCACAATCCTTTGTTATCTGTAGTATCTGGAGTCTTGACAAAGATGCAACAAATGTTAAAGCTGCACTAAGGACTTAACAAACATTTACATTCAATGACACTGGACTTGTGAGTTTTTTTTCTATTATGATTATTGATTGATTTTTATCACGAAATATGTCGATATCCGCAGATAATTGATGTGAGAATTATGTAGATAGATAAAGGATGCAGGCCCGGCTGGAATAAAGACTTTGTAAGCTAAAGTGGTATACGTGAGGTATTGTGGTCGTTTTACGACCCATAGACAATCAATCCGACAAATGTAATTATTAGGGTGAGAAAAAACGAAGACATGGTTCCTTGGAAAAATATTCCCACCTTCACCATTAAATTACTCGAGTATTACTCATGGGAAATACTTATCTATCACATTCATCACAAAACAAATACATTAAACCTAGATCATAAAAACTTATGAAACTGTGATATAGTATGTCCATCTAGAGGTATAATGACGTAAGTACCTTAATCATAATTCAGAATAAGCAGGTATTAAGTTTGTCTAGGAAATCAAATTAACAAAGTATGTCATAAGTAAAATACAGATACCTACAAATAGGTAACCACCAAAAATTGCAAAAAGATCCGGAAATGCTATTGTCACGACACGACACGAGGTCCCGAACGGTAAGGCTACATAAATGGATCTAATAACGAATAAAATTATCTACTTGGGATTAAGGTGAAGTCTAAAGCCAAATAGCGCCGCCAATTAAAAAAAATACTTCCGTTTGAAAGATTTTTTCTCAAAACTGACACGTTTCATGGCATTTTCATGCTAATTCCAATTTTAGAACCTATCTCCAAATACCCAATACCTAGAATTTAGAAGGTGCATTGCAATTAGCTGCGCTAGTTGGCTATCGGTTAAACCTGAATGTTAATAGTCTTGGGATACCATGGCATATAGCAATCAAACTCATGTATATGGACTTAAAGATACCTACAGTGGCGGAAGAAATAAAGAAAGCCAGCCTGACCTATCAGTCACGACTCTTCCATCACCCTAATGAGCTCGCATCAGCACTGCTAACAGATAATGCGCCGAAATTTACACGCCTTAACAAAAAGAACATACTTGAACTGAAATTATAGTGGAACCTTCCCATGAATGGTAACAAAAAAGGATGGAGGATGGAGGTGGAGGTCAATGGGCCTCACTCTGCTACTACAACAACCCAAGGAAATAGCGCATTGCTATAGATTGCCATGCTGCAAACAAATGAAAAGTGAAAAAAAATAATGTTAATAGTATTGTCATGTTAAGTGCCAATTTCTCCATAGTCGGTTATCTAACCGACCAGGGATGGTTCATCAATTATACGTCATATCCATATGAAATTCTTGACAGAATGTCAAAAGTTAATAGGTACCTGGTTATGCTATAACCGACTATGGAGAAATTGGCACTAAAATTTGCATTCTTCAATCAAAGCGCAGAAATGTCCGCAGGGCGATCACGAAAAATATAGAATCGAATGCGAGTGCGACTAATCTCTGATTTTTAATTGGAAAGAATTCTGACATTTTATAAGTGATGCTACTAAAAAAGTTCTTTACCGAAAAAATTAAAAATTGCGATCCATTTCTGGGCAATAATTTTTTCTTAATATTTTTATACAAAAAGATAAATCTAAATATTTACTTGCTCAAGTAAACTAATACAAAAATAACAAATATTTCAATATAATAGCTGTTCCCGCGAGCTTCGCTTCGCCTTAATAAGTTTTCCCGTGGGAATTCCGCGATAAAAAGTAACATATGTGTTAATCCAGGGTGTCAGCTAACTTCATTCCAAATTTCATTAAAATCGGTTCAGCCGTTTTGACGTGAAGAAATAACAAACATACACACATACATACATACATACATACACATATACACTTACAAACTTTCGCATTTATAATATGAAGTAGGATCACAACTCACGACCCATGTATCGAATTAATTTTAATTGCTTTATTTTATTCTTTAGCATGGCATCACTTCCTACTAAATTCAGGGATAATAAACCTTTTTAATCAATTTCAAAAAAAGATTGTCTATTCGGTAAGTACATATAATATGTTCGGTATGTATGTAAGATTATTGGAACTGCACCATATTGACATATGACAATATACGAGTATTAGGGCTAATAAACAAATATTCAAAATTTTATAAATGTTTATGTACCTATGTACGTTTATATGCTTGTTGGTATGTATGTTTGTCCACGCATATCTCCGAAACGATTGATCCGATTGTCACTATTCTTTTTGAGGGATCCGTACCTCAAAAGGAAAAAAAGGAACCCTTATAAGATCACACTTTGTTGTCACCACCTTTTTTCTCGGAAACGGGTAAAGATATCAAGCTGATATTTCGTATAGATGTACATAATTATGATGAAATTAAAAGGAAAACTACCTCAGGTAATTAAGTATACTTGTACGGAACACTCACTGCGCGAGTCCAACTGGCTCAGTCGGGTAAGCGCCCGCTTCTCAAGCAAGAGATGCGGGTTCGAATCTCGGCGCTGACATGTAGGTAACAATGAGTTCTTTGAATTTAAGTACAATGTATACCATCGCTCTTACGGAGAAGGAAAACATCTGTGATCATATGTGAACCCACCAACACCGCAGTGGACCAGCGTGGTGGGAAATGGTCCAAGCTTAGGAAGGCAGTATGGAGATGCTGGAGGCGGGTTCCGCTCATCTGGCATAATCTTTATTGACTAAAACTCATTTCGCATAACTCGTATGGTCTAAACTTTTTTGGTCGAACCATCACTTTGCCAAGACTTATGTGACATAAGGCTCGTTTCGTCTAAAACTCTTTAGGCACAATCTTTAAACACCTAAGTTTCGTTTGCTCAAATTTATGTTCGTCTATACCTATGTATAATCCTGTTTCTCCTAATGTTATCTTAATAAACAATACAGGGTGTTGCAAAATTGGTATACTAAGCCGAAACCTACATGTGCAGCATGGTATATCTAAGCCCAAAACTGAAATCAGAATTTGGAAATTCGCGAAAAAAAATTTTTTTTTTCCATAGTAAAAGTCACGTGACTAACAAAGTTTCTATGGAAAATGAATTTTTTTTTTCGCGAATTTTCAAATTCTGATTTCAGTTTCGGGCTTAGATATACCATGCTGCACATGTAGGTTTCGGCTTAGTATACCCTTTTTGCAACACCCTGTATATTAAGTATGTAGGTAAATCCCCTTTTAATTTGGAGCGCCGCACCTAATAAAATGGATACAGGGACTAAAAAAAATATATTATAGTCTCAGATGTCCAGACTCGTATTGAAAAAGTGCCCAGCCCAAAAAGGTTTGTGATCTCTGATTTGTCTAAAATTGATAACTGTCAGAATTCCGTAAGATTACTAATAACAGTGTAGTGTCAACTTGACAGCACTTTCGAACACTTTTTACCTATAAAATTGTCAGTTGTCGCACTCGCATTCGGTTCTATACGTTAGCTCTGTTTTTCGTGATCGCCCTGCTGATACAGTTAAGGGTTGGCGAAATTGTAGAATATCGTAAACATTTAACTGCGATGTGTCATCTTGTGACTCAGAGACATTCCCGCGGTATTCCAGAAATAAGCGAGTCTGTCTGTCTGTCTGTTCCAGTAGGAAACGTTTATTTTTGATCCGGGAAGCAATAGGGACAGCTCGTGGATCACATATTGTCTTATGAGATGAAATTGGTTTGTTTATTATTGCAAATAGTAAATCTTAAATCTTCTATAACATACCTATTTTATTGTTCGAACCTGTACCATGTATAATATACATATGTTATAAAGTTAGATAGGTATTATTTATTACTTTGAATTAACAATAGGTATGCAGATGATTCAGGAGCAAATCTATTTTCTGAATGTTAGATAAAAATTATCATTATGATCAATAATTAAATATGTAGAGCAATTTGATACGCAGTTATCCATTACAATAAAATTGAGATACGCATCAGGCAAATCGCGTAATCTTTAATCAATAAAAAGTTATCTTTTATCAATAAAAACAATGTCAACAAATACTTGGAAGTAGTACAAGTGCACTCAATTAGATCACGTGTTCGTAAAACTGTCTATTGGGGGTACCAACACCAACGTAGACTGGTCTTATCATCCGTCGAAAACATGATAACCGAGTTTTGCGAATAAAATAAACATAAACCAGTGCGACGTATTAGATAAGTACTTAACCATATCGGAATAACAAATACATTATAAACCTAATACAGCGCAAAGATAGGTAGCCATTTTACTTGAATACAATAATTTAGGCTTCTTCACTAGATTATATTATTATGTATCGCAAAGGTCAAATTATTGGACAATTTCCCGTCATAATTAGTATAAGTAAGTATCATCACTTTTTTCAGTAACTTAGGAATCTTCTGTACCGAGCGGAATTAAGTAGGCTTTTATGATAATGATTCATACTTCTATGATGTGCTAGAAAATTTATGGATGAATGAATATAGGTACGAAGAATGTTGATATAATAATATTTATCTCTATATCAAGTCAATGAACTTGTGGGTTACATTGATATAAGTTTATGTATTATTGTTGTTATCTTTATCATACATTGCATTTGATTCTTGCAGTTTTCCTCAATAAGTCCTTACCTAGGTACTTCAGTTTAAAGATTATGTTACTTATCAAAAAGATAATCGATGGTCTGGGCACATAAAAAATTGGAATTTGTAAACAATATAAGGAATTTCAATTACAAATTTTAATCACAATTAAAAAAATAACGATGTAATTAGTTAATGTTATTGCTAGCTAATGAAGTAATTACCTAATTGGGTAGAATTTACAATTGAGTATTAAGTAATAAGGAGGTATTTTTTCCTCATGAAATTTGGTGCTGTTACTTCAATACTAATTGACACCGTGAAGAAACATCATTTTCAAATGACCATCATATTTTAAAAAAACATACACAGACAGAGCATTGTATTTCCACAAAATAGAATGCTTACAATTAAAGTTTCCCACCGAATAGTAAGTTATTGTAGGTAGGTATTTGCGAAACGCACTTTTTTCTTCGAAGTCGATTGATCGAGTGATTGTTTGGTGTTAGCGCACTACCTCGAGGTTCTCAGTTGGTCGTTAGACATCGCCACGACAAACATACAAATCAGTTGTCAACCGTAACAACTTAATTTCAAATTTGGAATTGCGCGCGCGAACGCCTCAAGGAATTTTCTTCGTACTGGCTGAATTCTGTGTCAACAAAAAAGTGCTTTTCAAATTTCGAAAACAATCGTCTTCGTTGTTACCAAAAGAATATTCAGTGACAAAATGAGGAGAAATTACGTGTTTTATAACTTCCCTTGTTCTGATGAAGAAGAGCAAAGTTATGATCGCGTCATAGACTACAAAAGCGTGAGACGGGAGTCAAGGTTGGCACTTTTGGGAAAACGGGTATGTATTACCTAAAAAATCGACTAAATACTATGATGTAAGTACTTAGTGTGTTAGCCATGAACCAAAGGTGACCCAGCATTAACGTGGAGGTTGCATAGAGTGAAAACTGGTTTGTAATCGGGAGGTTTTAAAAAAAACATTTCATATACATAATCTATAGCTAATAGGAATATCCCTAGCCAACTATTATACAGATACAGTCAGTTTCGCGCCTGACAAAATCAAGTTAAGCAGGACTTAATCACAGTTTACCTATAGGTACATAAGTTTCTAAACCTACGTATGGAATACAGAGCTGCGATTTACTGATTTTTGCTGGGTAGAACTTAAGTCCATGCTAAGGAAGATTTTATTAATTGAGAAACTGGGCCTATGTCACCGATATGAGCCACAAACTGGGCCGGTTGCTCTACGTGTACTAGTTATAAGGTGGTACTTACCGTGTTTCATATTCTATTTTTTAACTATTCATTGATTTCAGTAAAGTTATCCACAATACCCATAATTTCCCACATAACTCTTTCAATCAACTTATTATATTCATTTCTATAGAGCGTCTTATGAAGCAGCAAGAAGTACCGGCCTATCCTAACTAATATTATAAATGCGAAAGTAACTGTGTCTGTCTGTGTGTTACTCTTTCACGAAAAAACTACTGAAAGGATTTGAATGAAATTTGGTAAACATAATTATGGTCTAGACCCTGAGAAAGAACATAGGCTACCCTTTTTATCCCGGAATTCCCATGGGAAAACTGTTTAAGGCGAAGCGAAGCTCGCGGGAACAGCTATAGTGTATATAATAAATAGGTTTCGCCATGTGTATTGCCACAGAGTAAAGAAATAGTCACTAAGTTATTGCGGAGAGCAGCGGTTGCGATATTAGCGACTGTCGCGGTGGTGAAATGTTTACTGTCTGTAATCTGCTTTGCGGAAATGCACTCTTGCACTTGAACTGTACCTTTAGATTGAGGCGCGTCGGGGTTAAATATTTATTTAATCTTGAGCTATTTAGAACTGGATAATGCTAACTTTACAACAGAAGTGCAACACCAAAAAACTGTGTTATGGCAACAACCTAATTCTTTGCCATTTCTGATACTGACATGACACGTCTTAAGGTCTTCGCACATTATAACAACTCACCGGCGACTCGACTCTACGCTAGACATTGATATTTAAGCCCTGTGTCATATGTTCAAGGTTTAATTTCAATTACTGTTCCTAATTCATAGGAAAACATAAGAACTGCCATCTTTTACCCGTTGCAAAGTTAGCCGAACCATTGAAGTTAGAATTTGCAACGGAAAATGTAAACACCTTTATTAGCCACTATGGCGTCTTGTTAAAGAGTAGGATCGGTAACTTTATACAACAAAGCATCTATTTTAGTGATACAAGATAACGCTATAATCCAATGGATATTACAGAGAAATCAATTTAATCGAGAATGTAGAGTTTAGATAAAGATTGACCATGGCCATGCAAAACATAACTTGAACTTCACCTTGTTATTAAATGCATATTATCAGTTTGATGAAGAACATAATTAAGTTAATTAGTTCTAGATGATTGTAGAGGTAGATTTTTTTTAAATTAGCCATTTCAGTCTGCCACTGCTGGGCAAAGGCCTCCCCAAGGTAGAATACTAATTTATCTAAACCTACAAAATAACGAATGCAATGGCAAGGGAAGTAAGATCATTATGATTACCAGAAAATACTATAGATAAATATAAATTATATAAAATGTCACAGAAATGAGTGCAGGCGCAGTAATTAAAACAATAATCTATCCAAACCGGTAATCGAACCTGCGACCACAGGTGTCGGATGTTGGAGGAAGTCGTCCCTGCACCGGACCTTTAAGGTTTCGCTCCCACGTTTTTTTATTGTTTTATATGTTGCCGTTTGTCTTGTTGGGTAGGTTTTATACACGAAATGTGAATAATAATGGAGTTACAGTAGCCTATAATATACCTATTATGTTTGTGTTTTAAGTCCATTAGTGTATTTTTTATTTATTTTAAGTTTTTGTTGCATTGACTTGTGTTTTCTTATAGTCAGTGATGACAATAATATGTTATTTTTGTATTAAACCCGTGATTTATTGTTATGATGAGATTAAGTATCTTCACGGAAGATTTTATTATCTTTTTGAATGCGTCATAATTACGTTAGCACGTCGAAAATCAAAGGTTATTAAAACATATTCTTTGTGTATTCGAGACGAGTATGGAAAATAATTATGTCGCATTTATAAATGTATTTATGTAACTATACATAGTAATAAGTACTTTTATTTATTTGATTAGGAACCTAGACCAATTTATTGCATAACAAAACAAGAAAGTAAAGTCTCCACTTATTATGCTATACATCAGTAGTGCCAGGGCAGCCCAATAAATTGTCACATTTTCTGAACAATAAAAAAACATAGGGTTGTTTATTCAATATTAACTTGCAGAGCTAGTAAAAGCAAACGAATAAATACAGGGGCAAAGGCGTGCCAGCCATCCATAGACACGGTGTCATGACAAGTATAGTCCCATTTGACCTAACTAGTACCTACATTAATAAAATCATTTATCATTCTGTTAGTGAAAGAATTATTTATGAATATAATATTATGAGGATGTTAAAAGCAGGCATTCATTTAGCAGTCATAGTTTCAGTCGTCAGGTATTGCCAAAGGGGTTGAATCTACTAAGCTAGTTCAGGTGGACATCTTGAGTCAGCCCCTTTCGACTTAGTATACCACCTTTGCACAATCTGTTTGGTAAAATTTCGGGAAAATCAGCTTTAATTAAGGAGCGGCACTGTTAATTTAGCTAGTTGGATTGTAATTGGTTATGTTTTTTCAGGATCATGATCATTAGGTTTTCCGCTACAAAACATATTTAAAAACTGACTAATAGTGACCACCTTCGAAAGCAAGGTGGCCAGTTTCTCCGTTACATGACGTGCTGAAGAGGCATATGAAACGCTGCAACATAGCACCGGACACATGGGAGGAGCGTGCAACAAATCGATCATAATGGAGGCGTCTTGTCCAGGCAAACATTTATGGTTTTGAGGCTGAGCGGAGAGCAGAGCTTGATAGCAAACGTGACCATCTGAAGTCCCAACCAACCGCGGACATACCGTACAACTATGTGAACGGAACACTAACATGTCCTGAGTGTGGACGACCTTTCTCCAAGAAGATTGGCTACATCAGCCATTTCCGTGCGCATCTAAGGCGCAACCCCAACCAGCAGCAGTCGCCGTAGCCGTATCGGCCGGAGGACATCATCAATAGTGACCTAATCCTTGCTAATCTGTTCCTTGTCATCATCCGATCTGATGATTATTTATATTATTATCACGACTGAGGTGTGAACCCGACCCTGAGATTATCTGTGCCCTGAACATGATAGATAAAGACATCATCATTAACCCTAATCGTAATTAAATTTAATTATGAAATTTTAATGTTGATTATTAATCGGAATGTCAAGGGTATCACTTTTTTAACGATTGTTATTTAACAGAAATAAACAGTGTCATTTGAACTAAACTCAATTTCATAATATCGATCGATCACAGGAACTTCCGTACAATAATGTAAAAAAAAAACAAAACGAAAATCTTTTCAGCCGTTTGGGAGCTACGCTACCACAGAAAGACACGGATACACAGACACGTTATACTTATAACAATCCTATTTTTCTGTCCGGGGTTAAAATGGGTACAAACTCTAGGTACCACGGAGTAAAATCCCGTTCTCCATTACTGAATGTGCAGTTTGTCGGAATAAAACTGTTAGTTCCTGAACACATTATAAATAAAATGTGCTATGATAATCCATTAGACATTGCCTTTATCATAACTGAATATTATGTAGGTAGTATACCTATCCTTGATGGGATAATGCTGCGCGTCAATGAACAAGTCCACCAAGGCATAGATTGGGAACCAGTTGGTAATCTGCAAGACCTGGATTATGCGGATGATCTGACATTCAGAACAGGCTAGACTTGCTTAAATCGGAGTCTGCCAAAGCTGGCCTAAAAATTAATGTCGGAAAAACCAAATACTTAAGAACCGGCGACCACGTAGATAACGCGATTCTCGTAGGAACCGAAGAAGTGGAGATGGTATCACGGTTCACTTACCTTAGGTAGCGTTGTGGCAGGCGATAGTGGCCCTGATTTAGATGTCAGCTCCCGTATCGACAAGGCTATAGGCGCATTTGCGTGTCTGCGCTCCGTATGGCAGTCAAAACACCTCTCTCGTAGAGTGAAACTCAAAATATTCAACACCAACGTGAAATCTATACTGCTATACGGATGCGAAACCTGGAAGACTACGAAGACCCTAACACAGGAGCTTCTAGTATTCGTCAACCGCTGCCTCCGACAGATCCTGAAGATCTTCTGGCCCAACACGATATCGAATGTAGACCTCTGGAAGAGATGCCTCGAAGATCCTGTTTGTTTGCAAATAAAACGGCGCAAATGGAGTTGGATCGGCCATACCCTGCGTAGAGACCAAAATCACATACCAAGTAAACGAAGCCGCCCTAAACAAACCTGGCGCCGTTCAATCGATGCGGAGATGCAGGACGCGGAGATGACGTGGTCCGAGGTGAAGCTCGCTGCCGTCGACAGACAGAGATGGAGAACCGTTGTGTCTGCCCTTTGCCCCACGGGGGGGTCATAGGACGCCAAGAAGAAGAAGAAGAAGAAGTATGCCTATCGGAGCAGCAACATAAATAAAATATTCCATACAAATATTGTATTTTTATCAAAGTTTCTTCATTTACTTCACAACAGTGCATCCCTGCACCCAATACTTGGCTTTTATATTTTAATTTATTGTTAGTTGTAATGTGCAATGAAAACTTATTAATATTTAATCATAGTAACAAAAACTGTACCCAAGTAATTAATGTTGTATCGTTTTGTAATTTTACGTGTTGCTCAAGTAAAACGTAGGTTTTTATGTTCCGACCCCATTTCTGTCAAGTCGATGCAATCAGCTGAAGAATGATTCGCAACTTTTATTGGACATTCAAAGTACGTGGAATGCTGGTGATAATAACTAGGAGACCTTCTTTCTTTCTTCTTAGCCATTTTCAGCCTCAAAGGTTACGATTTTGGGCTATCTCTATCCATTTGCTACCAGATATTCTCCATATATTAGCCATGTTTTCTAGCAGCCCCAGTAGGTGTCAAATGGCACCGTGGTTTAGGCGTAAAATAAAGGAATAAAATGACGCCACCAGCCTTGGTCATTTTTGCTATTGGAAGCTGATTCATAGAACATCACACTATTCAGTATTTTTTTAATCTGGTCCCATTTGAAATGGCGTAGATTGGGCTCAGACAGTATACCTAATTATCTATGCAACAATATGCTAACTTCAACTTTTCTTAGTCTTACGAGAAACTTAGATATATACGACATTGTTAGTTATTTATTATTCTTTCCAGAGTCAGCCTTGGACTGGACGAATATTATCTTTATAATATCTTTCAGCAAGTCAATTTCGATCAAGTGCTTTGATTTGAATCTTATTGTCCTAAATACATTTAGATGTACATAGTTTGGCTATTAAGAGGTCTTGTACTATACGTATACCTATGTGTTCCAGAATTTTTTTCAACTGTATTGATGTAGGTATTATGCAAATATATAGGTTACTTTTAACCGAAATCTTAGAGGAGTGTGAGCTTATTTTTGATATTATGCTATCAAATCTCATTTTCTGAATAACACCCAAAAGTCAAAGTAAATCTCAAGTGCTGATTCATCATCCCAACTTTCAACAATCGATCAATCTATTTGAACTGAAATTTGACACGAACTAGAAACTGAATTTGCGGAGGGCTTCAAGTTCCAACTCGATAAACCAAACTTTCAAACCTTATAATAATGTTAGAAATATAAGGGTGACACGTATGATATAATAATATGTCCTGTCAACTTTTTCATTACTCGCAAGTGTAGTTATGCCTACTGATTTATTAGATTTTATTTATAAAAAGGTGTATTTCCCTTGTCCATAGTTTCACTCGGTGGCTGAGAAGCGGGCTCCTAGCACAGAGTGTGGGGAGAACAGCGTCACGATCCTCGCAGACAAGAAGATAGACGACGACTCGTCTAGCGGGGAGAATGTAGAAATTGAAGGTAATGATACTACAACTCAATAATATAAATAAGCACTAAATCAGATGCCAAAATACATAAACATCTAATATTTTAGGAAAATTAAAAAATCTTAAAATTAAAATTTTCATGCAATCATAGTGCTAAACTATCTTATTTTCCTTGTAACAAATCAACACTACTTTGTAGGCGTATAAAATTTTAAGGGACTTATGTAATTATTGTGTCACACAACACAAGTGATGTCATATTGAATGTGTGAGAAACGTCATATTTGCATTGGTACGAGTGAATCAGTGTAGGATATTACATATTGTATCTAACAATTCCAGGTGTTGCCCATGAATTACTCACAATATCATAATCCTAAGTATTTTCCTCAATATATTACTTATTATTATAATTAGGAACGATATTAGTCATTTATAGAAATTGGCGGCGAAGTTAAGTTATTTTCATCATTCAATTCGCACAAATTAGTAGGTGTGTGGCTATTTCGCAGTATCTGTCATCATTTCCGTATTTCAGGTTATTAACGCAAGTATAAGATCACAGTTAAATAAAATTATGACTAATCGCAAATCACATGTCGCTAACTCCCTATGGAATGTAGGAAATGACAAAGTCGTCAACTATTTCGATAATGAACAATGACTTTGATCGGTGAAGTAAATTGCAGGTACTATATTCTACGCTGGTTTCTAGGCCACCGCCAATGCTGTATAGATCAGATTGTTTGATTAGTTATTTAATAATTGAATTTATGTTTCAATTCACTACAACATTTCTTATAAGTAAATAATTATAATTCAAAATCGTTTATCATGGGCATTGGAGGGTTGAAAAGTGTCAAGTAGGCTTATTTTTATCCCTCAACGTGAAGATAAAGACGTAGTGGAGATCGCGGCAAACGCTTGCAAATCATAAAGAAATATGTGTAACAATGTAATTTTGTAAGCAAACAAAAGGATTTTTCAATCGCATGTCAATTCATCCTTGAAATAAATAAATAATGAATACGTTTGAGACGCGGGCCGCTGAAATGCGTCATTCTAAACTGCGCCGGAGTCGGTTTTGCTAAACTGGCTTACAGGTGAAGTGTAATTGAGTATTTAAACGTACTTACTCACTAATCTACATCCGCAATAAGTTAGTTTAGTTCCGTATTTTGAAATATTACTTACGACGTATTTTGTAATTACATATAAAATATGCGTATTTGTGAAGGGTATAATGATTCCAAGATTATTGAAACGTGCCGCAAAAGCGACGTATTGTTTTAAAGTTTTTTTCGTTTAATTACCTACCTAGTTCGTTTTTTTGTTGATATTTTTCCGTATTCTGGATGTATTGCCTTCATCCTTCATCTCCATAGAAAAATTTACATTCTATATAAAAAATATATTGGATACAGCGATGATAGCGAGTAAGAAATACCTAATCCATAATCCTGGGGATAAAGAGTGATGAGGGGTAAATGCCAGGACATTCAATTTATCGGCCCTACTCTTAAAATGTGCTGTATATTTTTCATGAACTGTAAGTAAATATAAAAACGTAGGCACATCATCCCCGTTTTTTCCAACCAAGAAATAAGCAAAAGATTTTCAGTGTAATTGAAAATTAAAACTTTCTGAGAAACTATATTAAAAGGAGGTTTCTTTCTTTCATCTGAACTTTGCCTTTGTAATTGAAAATCCTTAGTTTTTTCACATTACGGCTAAAAATATCTATCCAGCTTTAGATCAAAGTTTATCTCAACAAAAATCTAGTCTTTACGTCAACCACTGTAATAATCTCAAATGTATCTTATTGCTAAATGTTTTAAGTAAAAGGTTCAAGTATAAAGCATAAAGACATGACCTATCGCCATTCGCGTTACATAACATCAAGCCAACCTTGACTGTTCACGACTGGTTAAATTTCAACTAAACGAACCTCTTTCACTTTCATGGTAGCCTAGTATTTTTCGTGGTGAATAAAAGGTTTTTTTGTCTGCACGCTAGAAAAAATGCGCTGTTTTTTGTATCTCCCATTGTATCGTTTTGTTATTTTTTGCCAGTGTGGTAATTATTTCAGACTATATTTTATACTCTTTTTATTATTATCTTTTGTATGCGTTGTTTGTAACTTTATCTTTTCAGTTACGCGTTCTAACTTTATACCTTATATTTACACAAAATAATAATATATAAACTACCTTTGCTATAAACTTTTGATAAACCGTATGGTTTCAATACATTGTATGCAATTATATCAACAAATAGAGACATGCTTATTACATTTCATAAATTTCACGCTATTCTACTCGTAGAGTTTGCAAATGCTTGAGTCCACAATATATTTTATTATGCACGTGGTAATAGATTATCTGAATATAATTTTGCATATTATGTACATTATAGGTATAGGTTCTGTATAGTTAGTGTTATAGTTCAGTACCTATCTACTTAGGAAGCAACCACCTTTGAAATATCAAATCTGGATGTCTTGCTGCGAAAAATAAAATTAGTCCTGAGGTATTATAGTCTTGAGTAGAGCTCGTTTATCCTCCTTTAAAAAATAGCTTTTATTATAAGTCGAACTAATGGAATAATTAATCTTTCAATAATATATTTAAAAAATACTTTTGACTTTGTATGGTGACTTAGGTATTTCAAAGAGTTATTGTCTAAAGTATTTCACAATGTGTGCGGAGATGAAATCACTGTATGATCCTTGGTCATATAAAATAACTCTATACAAATCAATTACGTCATAAGGATGAATTCGCATAGTTCTATAAGTGAAGAATTCAATTTTATGAAGAAGGTATTTGAACTTTAATGTGAACACAAGAATGGAGGTGAATCTGGGTTTAATGTGACTGACATCCTATAAGACCCAGGAACAAATAGTATTTATTACCTTTATACTTATCAGTTTTCATTTAGGCTTACAGTAGGAACATAAATAATGAAAAGAGACAGTAGTATTTAAAAATATGCAATATCAGCTGTTTAGATTATTTTACACGAGTATTGGATTTTACTTGAACAATATTTCCAAAATCTAATTCTTTATTAGGGAAAGAAGGACAAAATTACGACTTCAAGTGTAGATAAAGCCTTCTCAAGATGTTAAGCCTTTCACTGCTCGGCACTCGGAGGCTCTGACCCACATAGAGACAGCATTACGCAATCATCAAGTAGGTAATACTTTATTACACTTATTACTTGGTCAAGACCTGCTGTACTGTGCTTTGCATAATGTGCTTTGAAGCATTTTTTTTTTATTTTGCTTTACAAAAGTAGAATAATCATGATGAGTCTTTATCGTCATATCTATTCTCTGTATGTAATCGTCCACTTATGTAGAGATATTTTCTAGTAACTTCAGCCCGTAAGCTTTGCATAGTATACCATGCAGTGGTATTAGATCAGAAAATTCATTAGTCATTTTTTTCTTGGTCTACATTTCGTAATTTTTTTTATTTATCAAGTAATTTGTCTGATTAATTCAAACATGAAAAATTAATTCTTTTTCTGACTGACAAGCTCAAGTGTTTTTCACCTTTAGCTATAAGCGCTTCTATATCAAATCGTCTAAATTAAAATCCACTTACATTTTACTAGCATCTAATTGTTCTAACAAACAAAACAGAGTCTGCACATAACATTATACTGTTGCATAATATTTATTATGCGTTCCGGTATGACGTTCCGAATGCTCCAAATTGTAGTTCATGTTTGAATTATCATTCTCTTATCCGCGTATTATCTTGTTGGCGCTAGCCCACTTACGGTTCACAATAACATGTCTCGAATGGGTTACTAGGCCACCTATAACAATAAAGATTTTAACTGGTTAGGTACACAGCTACTTAATGTGAATTACATATCTGATAATCATATGTGTTACAAGATAAGAAAAGGTGTAAATACAGCCACTATACCTATACATTTTATTACCTGTACTCATTAATGTCCTATAAGAAAAAAAAAATGATAATGTTGGACGTGTGTTTTTATATATATTTTATGACTATGGCTAGCCACCATCTTTGTAGCTTTGATTTGATAGTTTCTATTCTTTTCTGTGTGGAGGTGAAAGTACCAGCACCTGACTCACTCGAATGGAATCTTTGTGTATTAATATCCCAATGAAGTTCTAAGGACCTCTTCCCAATACGCTGGTCCACTGCTGTTGCAGATATATCCCTTAAATTTCTATAGTTTGCAATAAAGAGTGTATCATCTTTATCTTTATAATCTTTCTAAACGTCTAACATGATCGTCATTTGTTTCCAGACAAGCCCCTCCCGCTGCCCGCGCCGCCGCCGCTGGCGCCGCCACAGAGCCACCCCGCGCAGTGCGCGTGCGCAAACTGCGATGAAATCGTGTCCCGGTTCTCAGAATGCGGAATCTGTCTTGAACCTTTACAGGTGTGTAATTGTGTATAGCTTTTGGTAATCAGGATGGTTTTGTAAAGCTGGGTTTTCAGGGTAAGAGTATTCTTGGTTCGAAGGAAGGATTATTCCCTTTGGGGCTATTGGGACGCAGAGAGCCAGCAATTAATAGAATAGGATCATGCTCTATTTTTATACAAACTCTTATCGTTCATTCATACTATATGTTTTTTATATATACTCTTATCGTAGAAACAATGTATGTAATGCATCTATTAGCTGTAGAGATATTATCATCACCCGTCGCCGTCGTCTCTCTATAACTATAGTTTTATCATCAAGTGGTTTTACTTTGGGATATAATTGCGATTTAGATTCCAAGTGCCTCGTCTGCCAAAACGGTAATCGGTTAACGGTAGCATATTATGTAAACGGCCTACTGTTATTTATTGTTATGGCTTTTGAAATAATGTTTTTTGTATAGTTTTGGTAAATTTTCAAATTATTGTCGGAATTCAGTTTCCTTCTCACTGTACGGAGCTACATACATTGTTAGATTGTATAAGTTACATACATTGTTGAGTGAGATGAGATATATATATATAGTACACACAGTACATAGTTCTTGACATGGCACAACTTTAAAGGATATGCAGGGCCGGTTAATCTAAGTTTACATCAGTGTGCGGCGACGCTGACCACAACTATGGCAGTAGTTTTGTTTCAGTAGTTGGTTAGTTTCAGGATAGAATTGAATTTAAAATGTTTTGAAGTATGTATGTATAGTAAAGTTATACTTCCATACCGTCGCATTCGTACAAAACAGCAAAACACCCAACAATAATGACATTTTGTACATATTATAACGGAAAGTTTTATTTTTATTATCAGGTACTTACACTTATGGTTTGTAGGTATTAAATCAAGGTAATTATGATACCCCAATTTCTAAAATATCCCGTCTTAAGATTATCAACCGGCCAATTTCCCGATAGTACGTTATTATAATAGCAGGAAACCAGAATTTAGTTCCAGAAGCTTGACAACAAAGTTAACATTAACAATAGGCAACTTTTGTGTAAAAGAAATCATAATCTTTTAAGGGTCTTAGTACCTTAGAACTGTTTAATTCTTTTATTTACCCACCTTTGTTCCTGGAAAAGCTTCTTTTACTGAAAGAGACTTAACAGTAAGTTATATTTTACAAAGAAAAATGTTTTACTCTCTTTGACAAAAGGGGATGCCTCAAAAAGCTTAATCATATCATGGAACCTTTTCGCAAATTTATTGTTCTCAATTAAAGCTAATCCAAATTCACAAAGTAAATAACCTTGTATAAGAAGTATATGTTGGCTTTACGTATATGAAGAGTCGTTTTTGCGAAATCTTTTGGGGCTGTCTTAAGGTGAGTATAGAATAGTCTACAGCATTTTGTCGAGCATTTCTGTGTAATATAACGTTCTTACGAATGGTACTATACAGGCAAAATCATCATAAAAAGTTCGTAAAAGGATGATACACTAGAACATACCAGAGAACGGCTCGTTGTTCTGTTTGTTACAAGTAAATGTTGTAGTCTATACTCACCTTTACACTCACGATTTTCATTTAAGGGGTTTTTATAAGTCAGTTATTGTTTATCAAACCTAACTTCGTACTTAAGAATACTTAATAAGTGCCACTTCATCTCATTCAATATAAAATGCAATACTTTTGAACTTTAATAAAATGTTAATCTCATTTTAACGACGCCAATTTTCAGTCGATCACTTTTAATAATGGAATATAAAATAACATCCATTTCGTTATTAAAAAAATAATCCCATTCAATTTACAAAGCGTGGGCGACAATTCTCATAGGTATTCTGAATAAAATAGGTACGTAATTTGTCATGGTATTTGTTAAAATTCGATATAATAATTATGGAATAGGTCTTCGGAAAGAAAATAATACTGTTCTAATTATATAAATATGACTGTCCGCCTGTCTGTCGCCACTTATTTACCAGCGGCCACTACACGGGTTCATTATCGATATCGATAAAGCCGTTTAATGCGCGTTTCATCAATCACAGCGCTGTATTTATGGTGAATCGCGTAATAGTGACGTTTATCTACGTCCATAACGAACCCGGCAGTAGCAAACACTTCATTATGAGGTATCCAACAAAGGCTTACAAGCTGCAGATTATAATTAAAGTTTTACTCATAGAACACGTTGTAAGTTTTAATATACCTACAAGTGTTTTAAGTGGAGTACTAGGGTAGAGTGCACTATTGCGTGACGTAATTGGAATGACGTAAGTACTCTATAGCACATAACTGAAGGGCACATTTATGCAGCGTCATGTTTTTGCTATCGCTATTATTAAAGTATACTATTTGCTATTCGTACAATATGTTATTATGAGTAATGTAACATTTATTTTGCAATGACCTAGGTATTCCTGATAGCTACAGTGACATAGGAAATTGCGCAGCATTCCGCGTCTAGCCACTAATTATATAATACATCAGATATACATATAGGTGTTAGGGTACTAGGATCGGGGTGGCTAGATCTTTCAATATTTTTTTTGCATGTGTTAGACCACAGAAGACAGAAACCAGTTTGATGGCCGTGTGTGAGATGTCTACACATATTATTATCATTATCTCTGTCACACCATCACAACTAGCATCCCCCCTTCCCCTTCTCTCTCTACACAGTGTTGCGGGACAGGCGCAAACCCATGATGGCTCTACCAACACCCCCCTCTCTCTCTCTCTCTCTTATCCCTATCTACTTTTTTCTACCTCCATTACTCCACACAGTTTATAATATCTCCCGCTCTTTCTCCGCAGTGTTGCGGCAGTTTCTATCTCCATCACTCGACACAATGACACAATCTACACCACCACAACTAACATCCCCCTCTCTCTCTCCACAGTGTTGCGATCCATGCGCAAGCTCTACTTGTTTCTATCTCCATCACTCTACAGAGCATCCCCCATATGTAATGCGTGTGCGCTTATCTCCATTACTCTACCGCAGGCCAAGCGCAAGCCCGTGATTGCCAAGCTCTATGTATCTCTCTCTCTCTCTCTCTCTCCACAGTGAAACCAAACATCTAACATCTCCCTCTCCCTCCCCCCCAGTGCTGCGGCCCCTGCGCTTGCACATGGTGCGGCGGCGTGTGGTGCGCGCGCTGCTCCCGCCGAGTGTCGCGCTGCGCGTGGTGCCGCGCCCCCCTGCGCGCCCCCGCGCCCCCCTGCCTCGCGCTGCAGCGGCTGGTCAATGACCTGATGTTGCCGTGTAGGAATTATAGGTGAGGGATGATGGATTTGCTTGTTGTTAGCTCCGGCACCTGCCAGGACATCAGGGAGGGGTCTCACCACCCCGAGGCGACTCTCCTTGTGAGGACTGTGGCTATAAGTTGCAGCGTCTAGATCCACTGCTCTATGGATCCCTGATGTCAGACTGTTGTCTGACTGAAGGTATAATGCCTTTAGTTTATGATAGAGTTGTGGAGAGCTACAGGTCACTATAATTTTTAGTATATCACGTAGTTGAGAAAAACGGGTTGCTTGTTCTTAACGCTACGGTGACAAACAATAAAGCTGAAGGCCTAGCACTGGGCGCCATTTTTTCATCAATCGCTCTCGAAGGCGCACGATCGATGTGTGAGTGAGCGCGACGCAAATGTTTTGTCACGTCTTGGCGTGAGCGTCTTGCACCCCGTGCTAGGCCTTCAGTCTGCCCAGTAGGTATACGCCGAACAAACATACAAAGTTTTCCTTCATTGGTAACAATTGAATACTGGAAATAGATTAGTCACTACACTGTGCAGTTTTAATTCTGCATACCTAGGTACTCAGTCACTTGTGATTAAAACAATAATATAAATTATTTATGTATGTTCCGGGAATACAAATAAAAACATCAATAACCAATTTTCGCCGATTCCCAATTAATCTTACAATGCCGGAACTCAGACAGAATAATAAATAAAATAAAGTAGAAATTGAAATTCAATTGGAAACGCGGCCGTAGGACACTAATGAGATATCTGACCGACGCCATTATTATTAAAATTATAATTAAATTTATTCGTGCATTTCACAAAGACCAGATGTAAAACTGAATATAAAAAAATAAACTAGTAATCGTAAAACCATGCGTGATTTGCCTGAAAATCCTTGAAACCCATTTTATTCCACTAACCTAAGCAGCCTTGTATAAAACTAATAACCCTTCCAACTAAGTTCTAAGGGAACTGACCTTTAAGTTTAATGTGACTAAGTTTAAAGTGCCTTAAATCTTTGTTAGTTATTAGTGCGCTTGACTTGGCAGTCACAAGTAAAGGATAGGGTTAGGGTATCTCTATAGTAACTTTGCTTTATGAAGCTTCAAAGAAATGGTAATAGGTTCTACATGACGTCATATAATTATTTTCTAACTAGCACAGAACAATTTTACATTTACATAGAACATAAATAAGCTCAATCTCTATTTATTTGTCTATTTCGAAAAGTTAGAGCCTATGTTTATAAAACACTTACGAAAAATAGGTCGTAATTTTTTTGAAAATTTATTATGTACGGTAAGTGCAGAGAAACCTGACCCCCCTCTCATAGTAACAATGTTTCTGAGAGGGGTCAGGTCTTTCTGCCCTTTACGTACTTAGTTAACAAATACCTAAATTTTATTTTCTCACTGAGTTTATAACATGGAAAATGCCTAAATTCGGGTGTAAGTTGTTTAAAAGTATTATCTGCAAAAACTAAAGTTCTGAAAGTTTTTAAATAAATATGTTTTAAATACCTACCTAAAAATACTAAAATTGGGAAGGCAGATATTTTTAATAAAGCACGTTCTCTATTATGCCATTTCCTTTAAATCGCATGAACCCACCAATCACAAAAGAGCATTCGCGCAGAATGGTATGTAGTCCATTTAATCTCCTCAATTCTCCTCTTTACGATTTATTTGCTCCAACAATGTTTGAGCACATTTTTATTGACCAAACACGTACGACCACTCTGATAAAGTAATGGCGAATAAAACAACACTTTTAGTACTATTTCACACGAAATGACCGAGTTAAAACAGTTGATTTGAGAGGTTCCACAATTTTTAATAGGTATCCTAGTATTCTAAATAGAAGCATTGTGGTAGATGTACCTGTTTAGATGTCAGAGCTTTAATAATGTTTACCGCTATGTCGATAATTGGGAGCCTGGAAGATTATACATATGTTTGCCTTAAATTTTACGTATAAACACAATACTATCTCTGTCACAGCTAAACGTTCATTATTAGGAGGTCGAGAATAATTTATTGTCTTAGGAGATCTACTAATAATGTTATCACCACCACAACCAACCACTCTTCCCATCCAAAAATCCCCTCAAAAACGCCCCAAACTATAATACAAACAAATGACTAACCTCTTCTTTTGTTCCCCAGGCGAGGCTGCACAGAGTACCTCACAGCGGCCACGCGGGTCAAGCACGAGGAGGAATGCAAGTTCGACCAGATCACTTGCCCCATCGCAGCCAACTGCTGCTCCGTGGCCTTCGAGGAACTGTCTGAGCACCTCCAGGGCTCCCACAACATCATCGCCGTCTACTCGCAGAAAATCAAGATCCTCATTGAAAACTTCCAGACCAAACTCAAAAAGACCGCCTGCTGCCGGACCAAATACAAAATCATACTCCTCCATCACAAGAGCGCGTTCATCATCAAAGTCTGCATTTACAATTACCACGTCAGGGTTGAGGTCATGAGACGGAAGCTCGGTTATTCGGCTGAAAACAAGGAGCCGAAGAAAAGCGAATACTGCGCGCTCATAGAATTCCAAAGCAAAGCCTTGTCTACCAAATCAGCTGTGATGATAGAGAATGAAACGTACAGTAAGAAGGCAGAAGTACAGTGGAATGATGTCGTTCTGAAATCAGATAATGATGAAGCTATAACCATACATGTGAATATTGGCAAGAATGAAGTGGATAATCTATTATGATAGGTAGAGGCAAGTGATTACTAAGTCAAAGATGTTGAGAATTCGATGTCGAGTTGTGGCCAAATGTGACTGATGTAGTTTTAAGATAAAATAGAAGTACCCGTAAGTTAATAATAAGTAGTTTTAAAGGACACACAATGATTTAGAATAATAAATATATTTTTACTTACCGAAATCTATTTTTATTTTATGTCATATCCTTAAGTAGATTTCAGTCACGATTCTCTAATTCAAGTTGAAAAAAACTTGGGTGAAGTTTAGTAAACATCTGTCGGAATACTTCAAAACTTTCTCAAAGCTCGTTCCAATAAAGTACACCTATAGGTACGAAAATATGTCTGCTGTCTTGAAAACTTTTGACAATAATTCCCTAAATTCGGTTGTTTACGGTCAGCAAAAGATATAAGTATCAGCTCCTGGGCACAAACACTATACAGGGTTATTTTCAAGTAGACCTGATACTTTCAGGAGGTGATAGATAGTTTAGGATAATGCATTATAGGGTTCAATCGACTGGAAATGCCTTCCTCTATCACCTCTTGAAAGGATCAGGTCTACTTACCAATAACCCTGTATAATCCTTAAAGAGTGATTTACATAAGATTCAACTTGGGTACTATCACCGGAGTTGGATACTTATCTGTTTTGTTGACGGTACATATCCTCTGATGTTTCTCTGAATTCAGGAGGACAATACTACACAATCCTAGACGCGGATGTAATAACAATAATAAATATCTGGGAAGTAGTCAGTGCTATTATAACAACAAATAAGAATTGAGTCTGAAGCAGGTAGGTAGCAAATAAGTAGTTGTTGACTAAAGTAATTAATAATTATGATTAGGGTAGCATGCCTTGTCAATATAAGCACGAGTGGTATTTTTTCACGATTTCAGAGTTGAAAGAAAGAAAGTTTTAAATATTCGTTGCAAAAGGAACAAATCTTATCGAAAGTCTTAACTACTTCCCATACCAAAAATGGAAATTCACTGAAAACATTCCACCCTATGTGTACTTACAAACTTACTTATAAAACTTAAGTAAACTTTACAGTGTCACATTTTTGCACGAAACGACTAATGTGTTACTCACAAACTGCCTGAAACGAAACCAGGTTAAATAACGGTCACTGTTTATTATTCGTCACACGTTATCGACGACTTCATTACGGAAGGCTAACCAGGTTTTCCTCAGTTTATTTATAGATTATGAACAATACATTGTGAAAAACACTCTTACCATAAAGCATCTAATTTATAAAATTTATAAATTTACAAAATTTATAAAATTTAAATGTTTCTTTAATCCTGGAATTCATGAGGCAAATGTTTTTTTTCACCCAGACAGAGGTTACACAAAATTAAAGTGTGTAGGGCGGGACAAAATGTTGAATTACCTACCTAGAAAAATATAGGGGTAAAATAATAGCTAGCACGAAACATGTTACTGCTCGTTGAAAAACTGGGTTCATTATGATGTTACGCTTGTTAAAATTGCTACTAACAATGTCGTTAAAAAGTAAACAATAACAGTCTAAGTGTCTGCTTTTATAATTTTGTAGCACAAGAGGTAACGTATCCTAGTCTTTTTTCATTCTTTTTAATTAAAAAAATACAGTGTACCATTAGTATTTAGAAATCAATTTCTTTATATTGAAGTCATTTAAAAAGTAGGAAATTTAGTTTGAGATCAAAAGAAGTAATGCATTAGCCAATCAATCACGTTCTTTGTTCCCGCAGCACAGTTTTGATTGGCGTTCAGATCGATACGACGTGTACCGACCAATGACAGGCATTCATGACAAGGCCGGGTTCGACGTGCATAGTACGCACCGTACGAACAAAGCTACGGCACGGTAACGCTTTATGCAGCCTTCAATCGCTATGGAATCTAGTTACATCACTGAAACAGAGCGTCTCTGTTTAGGAGAGAATAGTTTCAGTAGCAGGGGTTTAACAGCAACATGGATATAAGATTCGACTCAGGTTTATAGAGCTTATTACTCTACCAGCTATTTTATAAGTACTGGCGAAATTCGTTTATTTTCATATGAATTGGTTTTTATGGTCAGAGGGTTCAGGTGGTTTAAAGGGAGCCTATTGCGTATGTCACTCTGATTAATGTTCATACACATACAAAGAACATACCAACTGATTCTCCATTGAAAGATAAAAAATAAAGGGTTTACACTGATGCTTTTGGAATAAGTAACCTGAAAGACCCACGACGTGTGTCATAGACAGAATTTTGTTTCGTGAAATGTTCAATTTTGATTTCTGTAACATGAGTAATGTCAACTTGTAAAGTAATAAGTATTTCAAACAGCTTGCAATTTAGCGTTAGCTTTTTCCTTTTCACTTTTATCTCCAAAGACCGGATGTTTAAACAGTTCACAAACCGTGTCCTGGTAAACTAAAAGATAAATTTAAGTCTAGGTCATGGACGTAATTTGTGTGAAATTCAAGACCGCTTCGTGACCGCAGCCTTAGCACTCCTGAATGGCGGATTGCCATGCACGTCCTTCGCTGTAAAGGCGAATACACACTAGTTACGCCATATTTGACAAATATAAAAAAATATGGAGCTCAATGCTATTCACATTGTGATTTGACAAATATTTTAACAAAACTGCGGTACGTGTTATTGAAAATGTGATGGGACAGATGTTGGAAGTAAGTCAGGAGGGTTGTTAGGGTTGAATCGATCAATAAATTGTTCGAACCACCCATTTAGTACCAAATGTGTAGTACTACATCGTTATTAAGTTTGCAAAATCCTTCAAGGGGAAAGTTTGTGAAAATGTTTGTTAGGTATTACTCCTTCACTTAAAAACTACTGAACAGATTATCATGGAAATTGGTTCGTAGAAAAGCTATGACAACTTTGATTAAATCATAGGGTACTTATGCTTTTTTGTGTTTTTCGGATCTTCTAGTGGTCACACCTTTATTATAAGTGTGCAGTTGACCATTTCAGTTACAAGTTTGTACTTTTGCTCTTTGACAAGTTAAGTATAGAGTTGAATTTGGCTTGAAGAGATTTGTAGTAGTTTGTCCTTCTAATTAACAGGTGAAATATGACCAATTCTTAACTATTACGTTCCACTTTCTCTGTTCTAATTCTCATTGTAATAGGGGTGTAAATAGTGGTGAATGGGGAAATTATACAGTGGTTAGTCAAGCCAAATAGGTAACTGTGTACGGTTATTCTATATATCCTTGTGAAAATAATTATTTTAATTACAGATTTGTTTCTGTAACTTTGTGATGACAACTGAGTAGTGTAGTTTTTTGCTGTTGATCAATGGGGTCAAAGGTACCGGGTTCGAATATGTACCGAATAGAAGTTCAACAGTTATAGTGATTTATATTACAAATATAAAGGTATTACAGTAAGAAACAAGATAAACAAACTTAGTTCCTACCGCATTAAATGAACCTCAGCTAATTCTCTGTGGCGTAAATAAAGACCACTTATTTCCCGTAATATCGTTATTGTTGTATCATTATTGGGTATTTCACCGTATTCTTTATGACGGGAAAAACTACGCTTTCAACCACTTGTCTATACTCCGCTGGAGCAAAAATAATGCGTAGGAAATTACAAAGGAATTCCCATTATGATAAAATATACCGACTACAAAGGATGTTTAAATGGTGCTGGAATAGAACAGACATGGCAAAAGTATAATGGTAGTTGGTAGGTACCATAAGTATGTAGGTAGGTTTATCCGGTAAGAAGGGCTAGCACGGGACGCAATTAAGCTGTGAAAATAGTTCTCCGTCGCGCTCTCTCTTGAGACTGCGCGATGTGAGCAATGCATTTTTTTTGTTAAGTACGTCAAACCCGTGCTAGCCCTTCTGGAAATGATATAAATGATCTTAAAAGTTTCAGGTGAAAGATATGGATGTCGCTGAACATTGAATCGATACAAAATAGATCACAAGCTCAGTATACTTCACGCCTTCTACTCGACTACTCGATGGTATAGTAGTATTCATAATAATATGTATAACACCTTGATTGATAACTGCGGGAAAATGTTTAAGTACTTTCAAGTTATTATTAGCAGTAAAAAGTGGTCAGGTATTTCCTTTCGCAGGGTGCCCGTCAATCCAGTTCAATATCAAGTCAATAAATAATTTATCTAATTTCCAATTTCCCAGCGGATAAACCAGTGGTAGGTAGAGAAGTGGCTGAACTGACTGTGATAGAACATAATTATTTAATAACACTAATTAATACAGATACATAATCATCTCACAAAGAAAAAATATTGCCGTCGAATTGGTCTAGTCGTTTCAAAGCTACGTGGTGGTCTGCTGATGCAGGCCAAACTTATAAAACCATTCTTTTCCGCACTAGTACCAAAGAATGACAGCAGACACATAAGACTGTAAAGTACAGAAAAGTACAGAACGCGTATGACTCAATTTTGTGAGGTAGGTATGAAGTATCTACTGAATAATATCTGAATTTTACCAGCGGAAAATAGTAATGTGATCGAAAAGGATCGGAGTCTGATTTGGAAGGTAGATTAGCTGTCACCTGTTGCCGACACGCTCATTTTGATGTTTTCACATTTGTGAATTTCTGTCACTGATATGCCTTGACTACTCATGAGATACCATAATACAACATCTTCAAGTCTTACTCAATTTACTTACATTCGCGTAGGTAATAAGGTATATATATCTTACTTACGCTGACCTTACCGTTGCGTAATAGCTGTACAGCCATGTCCCAAAGCCACTTGCCCTGAAACCTAAGTTTCTTACTGCGTTTTATTTTCTTGAGGATGTATGCAAAAACACTCATGGAGTGACGTACCATGTGTACCTTGTATACAAGCACATCCATTGCACCCTTTCATCACGGCGATAAACGCTAGTCTAGCTTTACTGTTCGACACAAAACGAGAAATAGATGTTGTAGGACTCCTACACATAACGGAGAATCGCATTGCATCGCAAAATGTCTCCCATCTCGCGGGTGTTCCATACGAGAGAGCGTGACGTCACGCGTGTTGCGAGCTCGCACCGTGCCAACTCGCAGTTCTGTGGGACCTTAGAAGCTTCTAGAACTTACCTCCATAGCTATATACGCCGGTATGACGGACAGTAACAGTCGCTCCTGCTGTTCCCTCTCACACTCAAGCTTCACGCGCTGCTCGAGACAGGTGCGGGTGCCGGCGAAAGTGTCCCGGTGGGCTCGCTCCGTCAGCGCCCGGTAGTAGAGGCCGATGCCGCTGGCCGAGAGCAGGAGGGCTAGCTCGCAGATCAGCTGGGGAAGAAAGAGATGGTTAGAGGATGGGAAGCAAGCTGAAGTGGCAGTGAGCTGGTCATATCTGCCGAAGAACCGATAGCTATTGGGGTAGACAAGTTCTCGAGTGGAGACCACGAACAGTCAAACACAGCGTGGGACGCCCTCCTGCCCGCTGGACTGACGACCTTAGGCGGGTAGCCGGTAGTGGTTGGATGAGAAAGGTCGAGGACTGAGTGTTGTGGCGCTCCTTGGGAGAGACCTATGTCCAGAAGTGGATGATTGTTGGCGGATGATGATGAGGTTGAGAAGGATGGTGTTTATAAGGTCACAGAGATCGGTAGTATATGCCAATGGCGCTGAGAAAAGGAGAGATTGCTGGGCTGCCGCAACAGCCCTCCGAAATGTAGTTTTTCGTCATACAGAATGACCCCTCAGTCTGTAGTCGTGTCAGCCCGGCGCGTCTGGGGCAGAATTCACCCCAACTCATTTATGTTTTAGGGTAATCTTGTGATTGAGTAGGTGCAATAAATTAACGCAATCGGCAAAAGGACTTCGTTAGGTACTTCAAAATAAATGTATAGCTCTTTACAGCCGATCTGTCTGTAAAAATATAATATTACGAACATATTCCCACACTGCGATAGTAGGTATTTATCAGAAACCAATTCAAGATCAAATTGTCGGTATGCGATACGAAATCCAATATCATTTCTGAAATACATTTTACCGCAAATCTATTGAATTGATTTGAACTATGATATTATAGATAAAATGGTTTTACTGTTTTATTTTTATAACTGGTTAAAGTTCGTTGTGTAAAAAGACCTAGTGAAAAGCATTGGTCAACGCAAAATAGCCAGATAGAGTTATAATTGCTGTTTAATTTTTGTTTAAGTATAGGTATTATAAGAAAGATTCCATGTTAAAAACCAAAATAATTAGATGTTTATTATATACGCAATCAAATCGCTCAATGAAATGCCTGAAAAACTCTACATCAGCTTTTCAAGCATTACATTGCCCGGGATTTTTAACTTAATAGTGCTTCCAGCCTACGAAAGATTAGGTTCTCTCTAGTTTATAGCTACAGTACAAACTGTTGGTACAGTATTGTTTATGATCTTGATCATTGATTCCCAAACTGTAGTAAAGAAACCTACGGTGTTTATTTTTTCTGATAAATCTGATGATGGAGGAGATTCATGATGTAATAATCAGCTAATAACAATAAGTATGTTTTAATATAGGTAATTATCATAGAGTAAAGAGTAGGTACTTAGATATTATTCTCGAATTTCCAAACAAATCTTGAGAATGACGTGCTATGATTCACTTTCTTTCGGCTTAAAATACCCTTTTTGCAACACCATGTATAATAAGATTTGAGAGCCGCTGATGTATGAAATCCAGACTAATACAGGACGTGCGGTGTGGCCTGCTCGGTAGCTAAACTATAATCCCGCAACAAACTGGGAGTTATTGCTCCGTTATCGTTATAAGTACTTCCCAACTGCTACAAGAATAATTGCCAGTTTCAGCCATGTTTCAGCTGTAAGCAATACAAAGTAGATTTTGAGATACATTATCTGGTTCAAGTATTTTTTTAGCTCAGATCAAATAGTATGGAATCAGGTAAATTAAGTAGAAAACTGTACGATAGATTTTACATTTAAGTACAAATCTTTTATTTTTATTTTAAAGTCCCTAAATTAGTAAGTAATATTCACTCTCACTCCAATACATAATATATGTATTTAAGTAAATAAATATACCTACCTAGGTAATGACACTTGGTAGACTATAACCGTACCTATCTAGGCAACCGTCTAGACCCTGCCAGTCGATTTTCCCCAGAAAGGACGCGTATTACTGAAGAATGCCTGATTAAGCAATGGTGTAATGGAGTGGAATTTTAAACTCTTTCAAATCATTCAGCGCGGCCGTTGCGGGTGCCTTTTGTTAGCAGAATATATTCATATTATGTACTGTTTCAATTCACTGATGGTGCAGTTGTAGATAGCTGACTAATGTGCCGACGGGAGTCTCAGGTTTGTATTGTCATATTTCATGTAAAAAGCCACAGGAATATATCCTCTTATATCATGACCATGTCAGCTATGAAACACCTAGGTACTTGTTTAAATACCGAAATTACTAAACACACTTTTACCTGTCTTCAAGGCACGTACACCTCTTCGCAATTACCAACCTAGCGAGGCGCAGATTGAAAACAAACGCCTTAGTAATCACATTAGCAATGTTGCACAATTACTGAAGTGTGCAAGCTTGCTTATCGCATACGTTCAGGCGCTTCCATTATGAAAGTACTCGGCTATTCACGTAACAAAAGCTGAATACAGAGAGAGTACCTACGACATCACACTATGGAAGACAATGAATGGAGGGTGAAAATGACAGCCTCTTAATTATTTAACTCAGTGGAATGGAAATTGTGAAGGATAAAAATTACTTATTCTGGGAACTAAGGAGGACTTTTCAAACGATTAGTTTGGGTTAGGCATTTCTAGGTACGAGGATAATTTGATAAGTTTGATGAAGATCGTAAGCTTAACACTGCTCTCTATTTCATGAAATTCTGGATTAATGACCCTTTGTTTTAGTTATTCTATGAATAGGGAACTAGCTGTACGTAACGAACGTAGGTACTACCATTATATTTCTGGCTTAACTAGCATTGTCTAGTCTTGTAGACAAATTTCTCCTGAATACAAATTAAATACTGTGTATACGATTTTGTCGACGTTATTAAAGTTTAACTATTATCATTCTATTACTAATGTATTATTCATGAATATTCATATTTTATTATTTAAATTTAATCAGTACACACCTTGCCTTCAGGAACTTCAAAAATAAAATGACGTGAAAATGACTAAATAGTAGAACTGGAATTGGTCAGAAGGAAACCCTGAGCAGTCAGGCCCTTTCCGTAACCATGTAAAGTTTAAAAAACAGAAGTAAGTATAAGTATAGTGCTAGGATTTCAAAATATATCATAGGCAAGTACACACATAAGTGTATAACTCACCTTAGATAGCACAGACAGTTTGATCAGTTGGCCCGCTCAGCCAAACACAAACAAACAGTATCTAAATTAAACTTAAACTATTAAGTTGACAAAGTTGGTTTGGGATCTAACTAAAAATAACACCTTGTAGAACTTGGGGAATTAATTTAGATCACGTAGAGCGGTTTAGAACTTAAATCTAGGTACCAGTTTTAGGTATTACGTTTAGTATAGAAGATTAAGTACATTTAAGTATGTAACAAACTTTTTAACTTGTGTTTTCGTTTGGATGAATATTATATTGTATTGACTTCTTATTAACATAGCTTATTGCTTAACTTTTGAACTAACTAAACCGATTTTTATAAAATAATAAAAAATATTTTTCAATTTAAAATCCGCATTTCATTTAGTCCATCCGTCATGAGATGTTACAAAATACGAAGCCACAGGTACAAACTTCAAAGGTTTGATAAAGGTACTTAAATAAATACTCCTTATATCCTATGGGATTTTAATATTCAGTGGGTTTACTAATGAGCATCTCTACACACCATATTTTAGGAGTCGGGTACAATTACAATTAAGCTTAAAATAGGACATCATTATCGTAGGTGGAGGTAGAGCAAGTTTGACATTGACAAATGATAAATTAGTGATACAATGAAAGTTTCCCCTCAAAGTTGATAAAAGCTCTAATGATTGTTGAACTTTGGAGTGGCCTTTTACCTGATAAAGACAATTAGGGAGCTGTCTATTAATAAACGATAAAAAGCACTAGACTGTAAGGATCGTGGTGAACGGATTAGCCAGTCAATTTAACTGTTGGGATATGATTGACTTGACACAGACTAGGTATGCATTATATTCACAATTTACGAAAACAAAAAAAGGTTTTTTGGATTACTTCTGCTATCTGCATACATCATCTGTCAAAAGTTTCATGATAACGTAAACTTTTATAGTTTTCGAAAAACTATCAAACCTCTACTATAACCTCTGTTTATAGTAGATAGGCCACTCAAGGAGGCTCATTTCTTGTACCCCTCCACAAGCCAAAGCGTTGAAGGTTTATGGAAATACCCGATAGCAAATGAATTTGAAATTCATTCATTCAAAGTCCTCCGTAATCCTTCGTAATTAGCGGTAATTTGTAATTATCGCTTAGTTAACGAAATTTATGTTCTTGTTAACTCGTCTTATTACTCAGGTCGCATATTGGCCGTATCTCTCACATCTAATGCACAAACGTCTTCCCAAATAACTGACGCTGCAACAATCATCTGATCAAGATTTAAGGAATGGCGATGAAAAATGTTGGACAAATTTTGGTGCTGGACAATTCTCATCATGGACAAAATCATTAATGGAAAATATCCGTGTTGGTCAAAAATAATAGTCAAATTCAAATTCAAATTCAAATGGTTTAATCGACGTAAAATTTTACAATTATTTGTCGATAGTCATCTACCACCATTTCACAAAGGCCCCGTCATTGAGAAGGAAAGAAATGGCGAAAGAAACTCCTCGAGCATCTTTTCAACTTTTTCCTTATAATCTATTACAATTTTTACTTATATCTAGTACCTACAATTTTACTTAAGTACCTATATCCATTTCATTTTTAGGGTTCCGTAGCCAAAATGGCAAAAACGGAACCCTTATAGTTTCGTCATGTCCGTCTGTCCGTCTGTCCGTCTGTCCGTCTGTCCGTCTGTCACAGCCGATTTACTCGGAAACTATAAGTACTACAGTGATGAAATTTGATGGGAATATGTGTTGTATGAACCGCTACAAAAATATGACACTAAATAGTAAAAAAAAGAATTGGGGGTGGGGCCCCCCATACATGTAACTGAGGGATGAAATTTTTTTTTTCGATGTACATACCCGTGTGGGGTATCAATGGAAAGGTCTTTTAAAATGATATAAAGTTTTCTAAAAAACATTTTTCTTAAAGTGAACGGTTTTTGAGATATCAGCTCTCAAAGTCGTAAAAAGTATGTCCCCCCCCCTCTATTTTTATAACTACGGGGTATAAAATTCTAAAAAAAATAGAGGTGATGCATGCTAATTAACTCTTTCAACGATTTTTGGTTTGATCAAAGTATCTCTTATAGTTTTTGAGATAGGTTGATTTAACTGTAATTTTGCTGCTACGGAACCCTTTGTGCGCGAGCCCGACTCGCACTTGGCCGGTTTTTTCAATAGCCTTAGCTGAGGTGGACAAGACCACGCGTTTTTGTCGTTTAAATAATCATTTATACTATAGTAAGCTTTACTACATAATGTAGCTTTAACATAATTCTTAAATTTTTGCTCAGTAAGGTTTATTGCTTCATTTGATAATTTATTATAAAAACCGGCCAAGTGCGAGTCGGGCTCGCGCACAAAGGGTTCCGTAGCAGCAAAATTACAGTTAAATCAACCTATCTCAAAAACTATAAGAGATACTTTGATCAAACCAAAAATCGTTGAAAGAGTTAATTAGCATGCATCACCTCTATTTTTTTTAGAATTTTATACCCCGTAGTTATAAAAATAGAGGGGGGGGGACATACTTTTTACGACTTTGAGAGCTGATATCTCAAAAACCGTTCACTTTAAGAAAAATGTTTTTTAGAAAACTTTATATCATTTTAAAAGACCTTTCCATTGATACCCCACACGGGTATGTACATCGAAAAAAAAAATTTCATCCCTCAGTTACATGTATGGGGGGCCCCACCCCCAATTCTTTTTTTTTACTATTTAGTGTCATATTTTTGTAGCGGTTCATACAACACATATTCCCATCAAATTTCATCACTGTAGTACTTATAGTTTCCGAGTAAATCGGCTGTGACAGACGGACAGACGGACAGACGGACAGACGGACATGACGAAACTATAAGGGTTCCGTTTTTGCCATTTTGGCTACGGAACCCTAAAAACGCATACAGTTCCCCATGAATGATGTGTTTGTTTTCGAAAGTCTGAGTGTGGGGAAAAGCAACTTATTTTTGTTTCTGGTCTCAATACCGTGAGTGGCTCCTACTTTACTAAATGAATTTAAGTTTTTACGAACATACATAATATTTTTATAGATATATTGGCATGGAACAGTTAGTATACCTATTTCCTTAAACGTATCTCTTAATGAAATTTTAGACCCTAATACATATATGGCTCGAATTGCTCGTTTTTGCAGAACAAAGATTTGATTAATGTCAGCCGCTCGTCCCCACAATAGAACTCGGTAAGACATAACACTATGAAAATAACTAAAATACACAAACCTGGCTGTATCTACATCTGTTAACTGTCTAATGGTTCTAACCGCATAAGCTGCAGAACTCAATCTACCGGCTATCCTCTCAATATATAGTGTTTAACATTTTGAATTTTGCACATTAGCTGTTGTGCAGCAATGATACTATGTATGTATATCTAGTCTACTGACCTGCTGATAAAACGTGGCCTCGTTGTTCTCGGGTCCGATGGCGAGGGCGAGCGCCATGTAGGCGAGTGTGAGCGCCGTCGCCATGCCGAGGGCGATGCGCCGGGCGATCGGCATCATTGTGTGCACCATCTGAGGGCGAGGGAGAGATGTTAGGCGAGGTTGCTATGGGTTTACGAGTATGGGTGCAGAAGTAAGGGTTTTATGCGCTTTGTTCTAGATTAGGAGTATAGGTGATTTTTATCTGACCGTGTTCGGTGAAACTGCGAACTGTTGGCCTTGGTAAGTCTGTATACAGAGTGGTGCAAATGGTAAACGGGTGACTCAGCTGGTCATTCTGAATAACTTTTATCATCCACATGTGTTGTTTCTCTCCTTGGGAGAGCTTCGGTAATGGCTGATTATGGGATGATGGTGATGATGATAAGGATGTAGCGAGAGATAATTATTATGGATCAGTGATGGAACCAAAGGTCTGAACAAAAAAAACAGATAAAACACAACACAACATTATAAATGTCTATTTGTACTTGAAATAGAAATATAAAAGATAAGTAAATTCATCGCGTTTTCCACTGAACAGACAAAAAACAAAGACACTTTTTAGAATTAACTTCTGCCTTCGGGCACTTTTACCATTTAAAACATTGCTATGGTTTTTTAAAGATACTGAAACAAAAGAGAGATAATTAAAATCCCTGACAATAATTACAAAAGACAAACCAATTCTGAAAAAAATATTGTGTTAAATTGAAAAATGTAGGAAAAACTAATCAGACCATTATGTCCAACAGTTAATGATTGTTGGCTAATTATGACATGAAATTAGGAAACATTTAGGCCATACTTAGGCTGTATAAAGAAAGAAAGCTGGAAACTTATATGCGGTTAATTTTCCATACTTTGCCAAACCAGCGCTTATAAGCACGGGACAAAATATCAATAGTTAACTAAGCGCTCATACCCTCACGGGCAATGAAAAGGTTCCACTGAGAAAAGCACAATTTTCCTCCTAAACGGGAAAGGTTAGTTTAAAAGTCGCCCTCTGCAACATTTAAGTAAATTTAACAGAGCATCACGATATTACCGACTAAAAACGGTAATACCTATTTGTTAAAATTTTATATTAAATGTTTGAAAAAAATTGGGATCTTTTGGTATCGGCCTTTTGCGAGTGGAACTTTTCTGTATTCGGTCTTTAAGATATATTTAAAAGTCTTTCAGATAAAATAAATCTAGGTACCTAACTATATTAACTTTAATTACGAGAACCAAGCTGCAGCCTAAAGCTCTCTATCTGTAGTCATGGAATTAATCAACTGTGAGAGGGAATGTGGCCTCAACTGGCCTCACAGAGTGATTGGAAAGGTCTAGTTGTCTTTATTTTCTTAATTAAGCCTTCGAGCGAGTGCCGAGAGGGGATTATTGGATAACTATAACGTAGTAGGTCCTTACTTATATTGTTTTATTAATACTATGCTTCACTAACGATGCTTGGATTGGTTTCGTTGGATGATTAAGGGTATTGGAGCATCTGTAATTAAATTATGAGCGGTCTTTTATGCCTAGAACAAAAATAAATTTACAAGCCTGAAGTCTTACTGTACTACCACAAAAAACTTTTAACAAGTGTTTAAAACGAAATTTGACAGATTTTGAAGGCGTTTGACAGCGCTTAACACCTGTTAAATACTGTCTTAAGTTTTTGTGGTAAGGTCCTTATGGTCTAATATGCAACGAACGAACAATACACTGGTCACACGTTCAATGAAAAATTTACCAAAGAACGATTCTTGGCGTTTACCTAACCATTCAGATAAGACCAACTGATTCAATCCATGCGGCATCCAAACTATATTTATATGTTAAGGTATTCATTTACTTATATACTAATATGCAAGATTAGACATGATTTGCAGTAGCCCAGTCACTGCTTAATATTACTTCTCGATTATAGACAAATGTAGACCGCAAACATGCAAAAGAAGCGTAACTGAACCGACGTCATTGGATGAGCGAGACCCTGATTCATTCAAACCTTAATAGGTTTAAGAGCACTGTATATATTATTAAGAAAAATTATAAATAAATGAACAATAATAATAATAAAAAATAATAAAAAATTAGGGTTCTGATGATGTTTTTCTAAAACGTCTTACCACTACCAGCCACTTTAGGTCTGACGCTTTATTTATTCATTTCGGATCCCCTTATTTTCCAATAATTTTCAATTTATTCAATTATTATTGATAGTCTTCGTTATGCAAATTGGAAAACACGATAGCTGGTTTCATTTAAAGTGAATGTGGCGGCGAGTGTCAATCGAGCGGCCGCGAGGGAGCCACTCAGTAAATTGAATGTTCAATGGAATGACTCTTTTTACTCTTATTTCCCGTCGCGTTCAGCTCCCGTGAATTGCATTGGAATCAAACGTCTGTGACCAATTTTCTAAATCTCCACTTAAGTCCTGCTCAATGGCAATTCTGCCAATCACAACGTTGTAAGGTTTATTTAAGTTTTATTAGCGGAAGTGGCAGACGTTAGTGGAGACCCTCTGCACCTCTGGGGTGCCATAGGACTGCAACAACAACAACAGGAAGGTCATCCAAAACAAAGAAATCTCTACGTGCATCTAGCTATAAAACGATGATCGATTGGAAATTTTGGGATAGAAAGTTTAAATTCTATAATAAGTTAAATTTTCACAACAGCTTTAATTTAAGTACTTAATCATAAAGTCTAAGATTATTAAAATTTGTTAGAGTGTGTGAAAATGCCTATAGATCTTAATATTCAAATAGAATAATATACGAATCTCTCCCTATATTGATTGCAATTCTCACAGGAATACCTATTCCAGAAGCATTCCATTTATTCGACACGAAACAATAGGGGATAAATACGTCCGCTGGACCTATTTACTTCAGTAGTACGCCAGAAGGTGATCTCATTGATTACAGGAAACAAATCTACGCGATTGTACATAGATTGAGATTAATGAGATATCGTAAGTTACTTAATTTAAGCGTAGCGTGAGATGGGACGCCCTCCGGCCCGCCGGACCAACGACAATGGGCAAAAAGACTATGCCTATATCGACGTTGGAAAGGCAGAATGTTTGAAGCGCCATGACTTAAAATGTTCACCAGAGCGATTCAAAGTTTGAAATTTTCGAAAAAAAATCATATCTCTGTAATCATTCTATGGCTTTGAAAATTAAAATACGTAAAATTGAAATAGTTTTGTATGTGATTCTGTATATAAAATGAATGTACATATTCTATTTACTGTAATAAGGGACATAAGACATAGGCATCTGAAATCTCAGTCAGGTAAAATTGGCTTAAACGACATTAACATTGTAATAAAATACAAGTAAAATCAATTTAAAGACCAAGGAGATTTAACCATCACACCAGCATAATGTTTTATAATAATTTATGTTACTTTAAACATTCCATAAGAATAAATTAACCGCCAAACTAAGGCAATTTATATCTAAGATGAATGACTTAAAGAATAAATGAACTTATAATTAGACCTCAGAACTCGAGAACGGTTGAACCGATTTTACTCTAGAAACACATCCAGGGAAGGTATAAAAGGTAAGAAGCGTCAGCTAGATTGAAAACAAAAAAATCATTATATCTGGAGGCACGGCAGTCGTCCCCCACTGTCGAGCAAAGAAGCGGCACGGCTGTACCATCCTTTTCTCGAAGCATTATGTTATTATAAACTTTATTAACATATTGTTCACCGCGAAATCACTTTGAGATTGAGATCCAAGTGATCAGTTTTACTTATTCATCAGTCTCTATGCCACCATTCTGTCACCGCCTTTGTCAACCTTCCGTCCTGCTTTCGAGCCAAGTGTCCTGCTGACTCCCATTTCAGTTCAGTGACCTGCATACCGACGTCGAAGACTTTTGTCTTTTGGCGAATTACCACGCTGGAAATACGGTCTGTAAGCAAAATGCTTTTAACATGGATCGCTCCATAGTTCTCTGTGCAACTCTGTTTCGGTGCACAATTTCCTAGGTCAGCGTCCATGTATCGGCACCTATGTTAGTGTGGGCAAGACACATTAGCAATTATCAATTCATAAGCAGCGTCGCTCACTTTAAACTATCTGTCAGATTCATACACGATACGCTAGATTTGATAAGCAAGCGACGATGCTTTAGGATTGTTAATGGCTAATGTTTAGTGGTGGTAACCCCAAAGGACTATCACAATGTGAGTTAGGTCTCACCCGACAGCCGGACTGAGAACCAAATCGACCGACGATTAGTCGAAAATGGAGACACTTCTGGATGTTAGGAATAAGAGGGTAGCTGATGTCAATAGTGATCACCACTAAGTCGATGGAAAAATCTGCTTGAAGATAGAGGGAGTTTAGGAGCAGGCCACAAGATCTGCCAAAGGTGTCGTGTAAATAAGCTGCAAGACCCACAAGTTAGAAGATAACTTAGTAACCAGATCGACAACAAATATGATATAGTAAGTCTGGACGAGGTCTCATTCAAAGATCAAAGGTCTGGCATCAAAGACGTGTTGTTAAAAATTTGCGAAGAAATAATAAGGCACAAGGAACACTTAAAGAATAAATGGAAAATCAACAATCTAAAGAAACATGGGATATGATCAACCATCAAGTAAGAATTAACGTTTATAAAAGGACAAACGCTGCTAGGGGTGACTCTATGTCCAGAAATGAGACCACAACCATCGGCTGCCATAGGAAACATGAAGGATCTATACAAAGCATCTTGAAGAACATTGCAACAAAGCCCAGGATATCTGCTTGTTACTAAGGAAGATTGACTTTTAAGATGGTATGGCCATACATTGCCGAAGTTTTTAATGATCCTAACCACCACCTGAGGAGTTGGATGCAGATTCAAATATACCAGGAGCATCTTGTATCTTGATGCATAATCGTAATCAATATGATTAATAAAATCGGCAGGTCGCTAAGGCTAGTCAGAGGCCTTCGGGCGGCTTGAAAATGTTAGGTATTTACAATAATTACAAATATAAAGGCAGCTTGTTAGGGGACGACCATTTATTGACAAACGTTGGCATGGCAACCACAATACATGACAATTCCTCCACGCTTAATTAGATATGAATATAAAAAGAAACTTAAGTACTTAATTAATTATTTAAAATAAAACAGCTTATCGAAAGACCACGAAACATAGAATTATACATTTAACTTAAAATGAAATCAAGTAATATTTACACAAGTACTAAAAATACCCTAAGCGGTTTGGGGGATGCCTGTTCCGTATAGGGTACCTGTTAGGCGATTCAGGGGAAAGATTTTCGTCACTACCAGCAGGCTGTTCCACCGGCGCGGACGTCGCCCCCGCGTCCCCCGCGCCACCCTGCGGCGCCCCCGCCACGACCGCGGCCGCTCCGGCCGGCCCGGCCTCCTCTACTGGTATTGTGGGGTAGCAAAGCGGGCTTACTACGGCTGACGGTTGGTTTACAAGTGTCGGGTTGTTAACAGGTATCGGTGCACTGTTTGTGGTATGTATTGTTGAATGACGGCGTCTCAATTGATCAATATAGTTTCCATTCAACAACAATTTTATCACATAATCTGTTCTACCTGTTCTTTGCTCAACTAGGCCTCCCAGCCACTTATTTCCTTTCCCATAATTCCTTGCCCAGACTTCCTCTCCTACACTGAACGACCTAGTCACCCCTCCAGCTGCTCGTTCCTGCTGTCTTTGCCTCACTCCGACTTCTCTTTCCGGTTTCAACCTATCTAAAGTAGTTCTCAAATCTCGGCCTTGTAGAATTTTAGATGGACTATCGCCTGTGGTATTATGGGCCGTGTTTCTGTAAGTCAGTAGAAATCTACAAAGTGCCACTTCAATGTCAACTTTTTGTAAAATGGCTTTTCTTAAGACGTTTTTGCAAATTTTTACTGCACTTTCGGCTGCACCATTTGACGCAGGGTGGTATGGTGCTGAGAAGATGTGCTCTACATGATTATTTTCCAGGAAAGTTTTCAACTCTACACTGGTGAAAGGTGGCCCGTTGTCTGACACCAATTGCTTAGGGATTCCGAATCGAGCCCAAATTTCGCGTAGCCACTTAATGACCGAAGCTGCTGATGTATTGGTCATGTTGGTAGCTTCTATCCACTTAGATGTAGAGTCTACCAGAATCAGGTATGTTAGGCCATTGATAGGGCCCAAGAAATCGATATGGAGTCTTGTCCAAGGTTTACTTGTGGAGGGCCACGGCTGCGGCGCATGGTGCGGCGGCGCGCTGGCGGTCTGCGCGCACACGACGCACGCTCTGCACAACTGCTCTATCGCTTCGTCAAGGCCGGGCCACCACACGTAGCTGCGAGCTCTTAGTTTTTACAATCCCCATGTGGGATTCATGAAGTTCCATCAAAACTCTATCACGACAAGAATGGGGGACTACTATGCGATGACCCCACATGACACAATCTAGCTCCAGATACAGTTCATTTCGCCTATTAAAAAAATGGTTTTAACTCCCGAATTTCCACCTCATTCGGCCAACCAACTCGAATGTAGTTCAAAACTTGAGATAGTATTTGATCCCTTTTTGTTTCCCTTCTTAGTACGTTATTGTCCAACAGTAAAGCTTCGGACGCAAAGTGTAGGTAAGTGAACTCCGGCTCGTCGCGCTCATGCGCAGAGTTCCGAGCATTATCGTGGTGAGCCATAATTAATCGCGATATTGCATCGGCCATGTTTTTATCGCTTCTAACATACTCGATTGAGAAGGTATAGGCGGATAGAATCAACGCCCACCGCTGCAACCTACTGGCAGTCATACTGGGTACGCCTGTACTTGCCCCAAACATGCTAACTAACGGCTTGTGATCCGTGCGCAGTGTGAATTCTCGCCCATACAAATATTGGTGAAACTTCTTGACTGCAAAAATGATGGCTAGGGCTTCCTTATGTATCTGACTATAGTTGCACTCTGATGACGTCAGCGAGCGTGAGGCGTACGCGATGACGCGCTCCTCCCCGCCGGCGCCACGCTGCGCCAGCACGGCGCCCAGCCCGTACGAGCTGGCGTCGCAGGTCAGCAGCAGCGGCCGCGCCGCGTCGTAGTGCGCCAGCACCGGCGTACGACTCAGTATCTTCTTCACCATTTCAAACGCATTCATCTGTTGCGTACCCCATTGCCAAACTGCATCTTTTTTAAGTAATCTATGCATCGGCGCTAAAATGGTACTAAGCCCGTTTACAAATTTGCCGTAAAAGTTCACCATACCCAAAAAAGATCTCAAGTCCGACACATTTTTAGGGTGCTGCATCTCTAAAATGGCCTTCACTTTTTCGGGGTCAGCACTTATGCCATTCTTATCGATGATGAACCCTAAATATTTTACTTTATCCGCGAAAAACTCACATTTTTGAATTTTAATTTTTAGTCCATGCTTTTTCAGTCTACTCAGGACTTCGTGTACGGCTTGGAGGTGTTCTTCAAAGGTTGTGCCCGTGCATAATATGTCATCAAAGAAAACGACCACATTCTTTATATCCTTGAGCAAATTTACCATCATTCTTTGAAAAATACCTGGACTAGATGCTAGTCCGTAGACTAGGCGTTTATATTTTAACAACCCACGATGTGTGTTTATCACAGTTAGCATTTGTGAGTCATCATCCAGCAATATTTGGTTATATGCCTGGGAAAGATCTAGCTTGGTGAAATAAACACTGCCATTCAACCTACTGAATATATCATCAATTTTTGGCACAGGATATTTGTCAACTAACAAGACTTTGTTCAGCGATACCTTATAATCCGCACAAATTCGTAAACCTCCGTCAGCCTTAGGCACCACCACGAGAGGAGAGGCCCAATCCGAGCAGTCGACCGGCTCGACCACGCCGGCCTCCAGCATGGCGTCCAGCTCGCGGTCCACGCGCTCGCGCAGCGCGTACGGCAGTGGCCGCGCGCGGTGGAACAGCGGCGCCGCGCCCTCGCGCACTTGCAGCCGCGCCGCCCCGCCCGTGAATCGCCCCAGCGTCCCGTCAAACAGCTCCTTATACCTGGAACGAATATCCGCGACCAGTTTACTTTTATCTCGCACATTAGCCGGCGTCACTGGCGTATGTTGTATCTGTAGTAAAGGTATTTCGATTCTCATTTCCGCCAACCACTGGCGTCCCAAGAGATTAGTCGTACCATGATTGATTATGTACAAGTCCAATTTCTTTCGCAGGCCGTTACTCTCTACGTCAACACAAATGTAGCCTAACGGTTTCGTTTTACTTCCATCGTAAAACCTAATTGAGAGATTACTCGCCTCCATCGGAACGTCCGAGAATAACCGCTCATAAGTTTCTCTACTTACACACGATAGAGCAGAACCCGTATCCACCTCCATTGTTAATTCCCTATTATGAACTCTGAGGTTTACACTCACCGGTTTATATTTCCCTAGAGACATTTGAAAAATTGGCTCTTCCTCCTCTTCGTCTTCGTTTTCTTCATAGCCTCCAAGGCTGTCGACCTCGTCGTCTTGATCCCCGCGCACCCAGTGCGCGTCCGCGCGCCACGCGCCCCGCGAGCCGCGCCGGCCGCTCCCGCCGCGCCGCCCGCCGCGTGTCCCGCGCGCTCTGTCCGCATTCCTCGCTGGTCCATCCAACTCTGCCAGCCCTGCGTCACACACCCGTCTCAGGTGCCCCCGTTTTCTGCACCGGCTGCATGTGTAGTCTTTATAACGGCACTGGTCTCGACGATGGTGGCGGTCCCCGCAGGCCGCGCAGCCGCCGCCGCGCGCGCCCGCACCGTGCAGCGCGTGCAGGTCCTCCGCGAGCGCGGCCGCCCCGGCCCCTCGCTGACCCGCCTCCGCTTCCACCGTCGCCGCGTCCCTCTCCGCCGCCTCTAGACTCACAGCGATTTTCACAGCCGCATTAAAGCTTGGTTCATTTTCTGCGAATAGCCTCTGACGAATCGTCTCACTGCGGACACCACAAACTAGTTGGTCTCGTAGGTTCTCATCGAGCGCAGTCCCAAATTTGCAGAACCTTGTTTTCTTTTTTAATTCCGCTACGAATTCGTTGATAGATTGGCCCATACCCTGCCGGTGTTGTCGGAAACGATAGCGCTCCGCTACCACTGATGGTGTTGGCATGAGGTGCGCGCGCATCAGCTCTGTGAGCTCCGCATACGTATAAGTTGAGGGCTTCTTAGGGCAGCACAGGTTCGTGAGCAGCTCGTACGCCGCATCTCCGATCGAAGTGATCAGCGTCGGCACTTGCATGCCCTCCTCCACCTTGTTTAGCAAGAAGAACATATCTAGTCTTTCGCAGTATGCCTCCCAGTTACCATTCTCCAAACTAAACTCGCCTATCTTTCCCGACATTTTTTTAACGGTATTTTGGTGGGATTTATCCGCTTCGTCGCCACTGTTAGGTATTTACAATAATTACAAATATAAAGGCAGCTTGTTAGGGGACGACCATTTATTGACAAACGTTGGCATGGCAACCACAATACATGACAGAAAACGTCTGACAACTCTCTCAGCACAAGATTGATTGTGTTGGGGCCCACCAACCCGCGCTAGGCCAGCGTAGTAGACTAGGCCTAAACCATTCCTTCATTGGAAGGAGACCCGTGCCCCAGCAGTGGGGACGTAATTCGTCGTGATGATGATTAATGATGAGATTTATGACTATCCTGCACCTTGACAGAAATTTAAATATCCAACCCTCAAATAAGACGAATTGATACGGACCATACGATCGCTGAAGAGTGGCAAAGTACCAGGGAACGATGGATTTCCTACGGAGGCATAAAAAGCAGGATAGATGCAATATACCATATATTGCAGTCTTCAGGGATGGAGGATGATGAAGTGAAGTTAGAGTAATAGGTCGTGGTACTCGTGGTCACTCACTTAAAACGTGGTCTTCTATTTCGTATAATTACCTAACTGTTCGGGCCACTGTGTGTCACCGAACACCCTCTGTCGGCGTCACTGTGACGTAGCGCTGCCTACTTACACGCGCGGCACAAATCAGTGTACTTTTAGCAATCATACAAATCGGGTGCATTCACATCAAATCATTAGAATTATGATAGCATAGTATTTTCGGTATAAATAAATAGTGTTAAACTTTTACCGGACTATCATTTTATCAATCACATCAAAGTAGAGTAGCGACCCGCACATTGGTCCTTCGATCTTGGACCTCGCGCGCGTTTTTGGACATTCGTCGTAAGTGTCGTAACGGAGTGCGAGGACGTTTTATCAGTGACTATAGTGAGCAGTTCCGTGACTTGGATTGCAGTGCTATCGGAGCAGGAGCAGACTCTTAGCACATCTAAAAGTGCTGGGGGTCCATATCATTATCAAAGCAGCAGCATAAAGTAAGATCTTTCCTTTTTCTTACATACCTACATCATCATCATATCAATCAACTATAAATCAATCAATAATGGAGGTCGTACTCTATACCAAGCAAGCAGAAATTTCTGAATCAATCAAGAAGCTTCTAACAAATTTTAAGAAAGATCCAGCAGATCGTAAGAGCATTGAATACTGTAAACAGCGTTTTAATCAACTTGAGTCATTATGGGGTAGTTATATGGCTAATCATCAAAAATTAGAAAGGTACGGATCGTCTGACGATGCGTATTTTAAAGACGGCGAGTGCGAGAGGACTAGGGTTTTATATCAAACTTTGTCGGATTTAATTCAAGCAAAATACGATGAGCTCATGAAGAAGGAGAAGGGAAGCAAGTTGCGTGAGGAGCAGTCACCTGGGAAAGGCATAGAAGAGCAGTTTGAAGAAGCAGCTGATCAACAGGGCAATCATCAGCCAATAGCGAGTGGCAGTCAACTATCAAGCGGGGAAGACGCCAGTAACTTCAAGTCGTCTAGAGGAACCTTCAGCAAGCTAGATGACATGTTCAAGAAGCAGGGCATCAACTTCAAAGCATTTCAGCGATGTCTCGATAACATCAATGTAGATACCCTTGAAAACAAGTGGGAATATGAGGATGCTTTGAAAACTATCCAGAGCAGATGGACTGCGATCGACAACCTTCACTGGGAAATAGCTGGGGAAATCGAAGAAGAGGAACCTAGATACGAAAATCAGTTCAATCAATACGAAATGAAGTTCAATGAGATCAAAAAGAAAATCAACACCAAAATGTGGTCCGTGTCCCACAGGGACAAGGCTACCCCACAGATGGACATTCCGTCTTTTAGTGGAAGTTATCAACAATGGGTTTCGTTTAAGGACCTTTTCAACGAGGCAATCCACAACAATCCATCATTATCGAACGCTCAGAAAATGCAGTTTCTGAAAAGTAAGATCCACGGTGAAGCTGAGCGTTTAATTCACCATCTTCAGATAAGCTCGGATAATTACATAGTATGCTGGGAGATCCTTAATCACAGATATAATCACAAACGGCTTATCTTCACTTCACACATCAATAACCTTCTAAATCTCCCTACTATGCAGCAGCAATCATTGGGTCATATCAAAAAACTTCATGACGTAAGCAAGGAATGCCTACACGCCATTCAAAACCTCGGTGTGGACATATCAACGTGGGACCCTATGTTGGTCCACATATTATCACAGAAGCTGGACAATGACTCTTACAGCGAGTACATCGAGTCACTCAAGCAACCCAGGGAACTGCCCAATTTGCAGGAGTTTATGAACTTTCTAGAAGGAAAATTTACCGTCCTAGAGTCATCCCGTAGGAAGCAAGATCAACATGTACCTAAATCAAACCCACAACAGCAAGCAAATCAATCATTCTATCAGAAAAAATCAAACTATCAATCACCAAATAATAATAGGCAAAGCATTCCACCGAAATCATTTTACCTATCAAGTTCCAAGCAACAACGTGACAAATGTCCTCTTTGTAATGTGAGCCATGCGCTGTTTTGTTGCACATTATTCAACGAAATGCCCAGCGAGCAAAAACTAAGGGCAGTGAATAAACACAATTATTGCGTAAACTGCTTATACGATCACTTTGGAAAGCCGTGTTATTCATTTTTTTTTTTCATTTATTTATTGCCTTAAATCACATGTTACAAAATATAGATTTACATTATATAATTTTATAAAAAAGTTTCAATGCAATTTTACCCAATGGGTGTAGCAAAATGTATATAGTTAGTAAAATGTCATGCAAAATAAATTAAATTATTAAAATTATGTTAGTTATTACATTTTATTAATAGTATAAGAATTTAATGAATTAGTTTTTAACATTTTAAAATTTAATTTCAATTCATGTCAAGCAGCAGGCTTGAAATCATAAAATTCATTGAGGCTATATGGACACATAACAATGAGGAACTCTTTTAATTTAGTAAAGAACTTAGTACCCGTCAGAGACTTAATTTCATCTGGAAGACTGTTGAATACTTTGATAGCTGCCATCTTCGTTGTGCGTGAGTATGTGACTGTCCTACTAGCAGGAACCTCCAGATCATACTTAAATTTCTCATTTAGACGGTTACTGGCACCCAGAGTCCTAAGGGGAAATTTATTTGGATAGCGTTTGACCAATTTGCAGAGTTCAATGACGTATAAGGCTGTAATAGTCAGTATTTTAAGTTTTTTAAAGGAATCTCGACATGATTCCCGGTTTGATTTTAAACCATCAAGAATGCGTATGCATCTTTTTTGAAGAATTAATATTTTGTCTATATCGACGCTACCACCCCATACGGCCAGTCCGTAGAGTATTCTTGATTGAAAGAACGCGTAGTAAGCAATGAGTGTGGCTCTTTTGGTAGCAAGATTTGATAAGGATCTGAGCGCGTAACAGAAGCTACTTAATTTATTCTGTAGAACTTCAATATGCTTTTTCCAATTTACATTTTCGTCTGTATGGATTCCCAAGAATTTAGCATGTTTAACGCAATCAATTTTTACACCATCTGCATTTACTTCGTCGTTAAATATTTTTGAATTATAATTTCTGAAGTAGAGTAGCTTTGTTTTATTAACATTTGTATTAAGGTTAAGGTGTTTGAACCAGTTTATTATAATTTGGATAGTTTCGGAAATTTCTAGGCCAAAATTACGTTCGTCATTTTTATTTATTTTAAAAAACACTGATACGTCATCTGCGAACATAACTACCTTTTCCTGGACAACTCTGGGTAGATTATTAACATACAGCAGAAACAGAATGGGTCCTAATATGCTACCCTGTGGGACGCCGTTTTCAATTAATGAAGTGTTTGACTGTATGTTAACCAAAGTTTTAGACTCGTCAAGAATGGGTAAAATTACACTTTGCTGTCTGTTCTTTAAGTACGACCTGAACCATTCATTTACGACTCCCCTTATTCCATATCGATCTAGTATTTCCAGTAAAACTTCATGGTTAACATTATCAAATGCCTTCGAAAGATCTAACAGTACAGTTGCAACATTATCTTTGCCATCCAAGGCTTCAGTTACAAAATCGGTCATTTCGAAGATAGCATCGACTGTAGATGCGCCCTTTTGAAAACCAATTCTACCAAGCGATGCCGACAGTGTTCAGGGAATCACAATACACTGTTACACGATGCCTTTGCCGTGATCAATGCAAAGCCGCCGATGCCGCCACGGAACAAAAATAGTTATCATAATTCTCAGAAAAGGAATGAAAACGTGTCGCATGTTTCCAAGGAAAACTTTACGGAAATCTTGTTGTCGACGGCGTTGGTGAAGGTATCCGGGGCCGACGGCACCCTGCATGTCATGAGAGCATTAGTGGATCAAGGATCCCAGATATCAATCATAAGAGAAAGCGCCGCGCAGCAATTAGGCCTAAAAAGAAAAGCCTGCAAAGGTGTAGTTTTCGGAGTAGGTGAAAAACAAAACAACAGCAAGGGGATGATATCAATTTCCTGTCAGTCAATGCACAGCAACTTCACATTTAATGCTGACGTTATCATCATGAACTCACTAATCAAAAACTTACCAAATCAATCATTTCCAAAGCAATCGTGGCCTTTCATAGAAAACTTGAAATTAGCAGATCCAGACTACAACGTCAGCCGCCCCGTGGACCTACTTCTGGGGGCCGACATATATTCAACCATCATGATGGGTGGGATACTAAAAGGAGAAAACGGTACCCAACCCATAGCTCAGCAAACGTACTTAGGGTGGTTACTATGTGGTAACTTAAAAACTTATCAATGCAACGTCGTGTTAAATAACATGCAAGATATCCACAAATTTTGGGAGATAGAAGATATAAAGGATGAATCAGACTTATCAATGGAAGATCAAGAGTGCATTCAGTATTTTAAAGACACGACTACAAGGGAATCAGACGGTCGGTACATAGTTCGTTTGCCATTGAAAGAGGACATCAATTCTAAACTTGGTCAATCAAAACACATAGCTACAGCTCAATTACGAAACATGGAAAGAAAATTAGCAAAAAACCCGAAACTCGCTGAGGACTACAAGGCCTTCATGGACGAATATATTGCATTGAACCACATGGAGCCCTGCAAACAAACATCAATCTTTGAATGCTTTCTACCGCATCATGCTGTCCAGCGGAGCGAGGCGCTCACATCTAAATTGCGAGTTGTATTCAATGCATCAGCACCAACCTCTACAGGAGTGAGTTTGAACGATCTCATGTACACCGGGCCAAATTTACAGCAAGATTTGCAATCAATCATCATGAAATGGCGCACATATCAATACGCGTGGACCGCCGATATCGAAAAGATGTTTCGGCAAATCAAGGTCAACGAACAAGATCAATGTTATCAAAAAATCTTATGGCGGGACTCACCCAATCAAGCAATCAGAATCTATCATTTGTCGACCGTGAGTTATGGCTGCCGTTCATCACCATATTTAGCAATGATGACACTGAGAAAGTTAGCATCAGATGAACGCCATAGATACCCAGCAGCAGCAAAGGTGTTGGAGGAATCATTTTACATGGATGACGTTTGCCATGGATCCCATTCAATCGAACACGGACAGCAGTTAATCATGGAATTGAATTCTCTTCTAAAATCTGGTGGGTTTTTATTGAGAAAATGGTCATCAAACGAGCCGAAACTATTAAAAAACCTCCAAGCACAAGAAAGCAACGACAGCAATCATTTTACGTTCAAAACAGACAGCATATCAAAAACACTCGGACTGCAGTGGATACCCGAAAAAGACGTGTTCACATTTACATGCAGCATCCCAGATCAACCACCTGTAAAACTAACCAAGAGAATCTTACTGGGAGAGATATCAAAACTATTCGATCCATTAGGTTTCCTGGCGCCTATCACAACAAAACTCAAAATACTATTTCAGCAAGTTTGGCTAGACAAGCTGAATTGGGACGACTTAGTACCCACTGAAATAAACGCTGAGTGGCAAAAAATCAGAGCACAGTTGCATCAAATCAATCAATTTGAAATTCCAAGATGGATAGGTTCACATGAAAATGACATCATTGAACTACATGGATTTTCAGACGCTTCTATTAAGGCATATAGTTGTGTGGTATATGCACGAGCACGGAAGGGACAGCAATCATACACAGTACTATTCGGTTCCAAAACAAGACTAGTCCCGAAAAAGAAATCACTATCATTACCTAAACTGGAACTAAGCGGGGCGCATCTATTATCAAAATTTATGCAAAAAATCTATCAAAGTTTCGAAGGTCAAAATACTACTATCGAATTGCATTGTTGGTGCGACTCAATGGTGGTGCTTGGTTGGCTGAACGGAGACCCATCAAGATGGAAGCCTTTCGTAGCTAACCGAGTCAAGAGCATCAGCGAAATCATACCGAAGAACAGCTGGGATTACGTAAGCACGGGCGATAACCCCGCTGACGCAGCAAGTCGTGGCCTCTCCGTCGAGCAAATGAAAAAGCACGATTTATGGTGGAATGGCCCTTCGTGGCTGGCGACATTTCACAAGGAAGACAAGCAAGACGAGCATAAATACACAACTGATCAAGAATTGAAGATAAAACAATCAAATGTGGTCCAAAAATCGGAAAACAATCAGAGCATTATAAATGATTTATTAAACGATCATAGTAAGCTAAGCAAAGTAGTACGTATTGTAGCATGGATACTACGTATGCATAAACAGCAAAACACGACGAGGCCGGCTTATCTAACATTACATGAGCTGCGCCGTGCGAAATTAGTTGTCATCAAAAATATTCAAAGCGAGTACTTTGAGAAAGAAATAGATCAGCTGAAGCAAAACAAACACTTATCAAGCAAGAGTAATTTACTAAATTTGAATCCTTTTTTGGACGGACAAGGCATATTGCGCGTGGGTGGAAGGTTAGCAAACGCAAACATACATGATAATATGAAACATCCAATCATTGTGCCACATGACAGCAGATTCACAACTCTCATCATTGATGAAGCACATCAACATACCTTCCACGGTGGCCCCCGACTGACACTCGCCAACTTAAGACAGCAATACTGGGTAATGGGCGGCAATAGAGCAGTGAAAAAGCAAATCAGAAAATGCATCACATGCAGGAAGCAGAATCCTGAGATGTCACATCAACTAATGGGTGACCTTCCAGACGCCAGAAGCAACCCTGAGTCCCCCTTTTATCATACAGGCGTAGATTATACGGGTCATGTGGAGGTCAAGGCAAGCAAAGGACGCGGGGTCAAAACAAACAAGGGCTACATAGCAATTTTCGTCTGTCTCGTCACCAAGGCGGTACACCTGGAGCTGGTGTCGGACATGACCAGTTCAGCATGTTTAGCTGCCATCCGTCGCCTAGCAGCAAGGAGGAATGTGCCCAAGCACGTTTATTCAGACTGCGGCACTAATTTTATTGGTGTGAATCGAGCAATACAAGAGCAATATCATGAGCTTCAGCAAGTATTCAGTGATAGTTTTCTTGCAGAAGTCACAGAAATGGGGATCGAGTGGCATTTTAATGCTCCATCTTGGCCAAGCGCTGGAGGCCTTTGGGAGAGGGCTGTGCGGAGTCTAAAGTTTCATCTCAAACGTGTTGTGGGAGATCAAAAGCTGACGTTTGAAGAGTATGCCACACTGCTCAGTGAGATAGAAAGCTGCTTAAACTCACGGCCTCTATGTGCATTATCAGAAGACCCAGAGGACCTCGATTTCCTTACGCCTGCCCACTTTCTAACTGGGCGCGCCGGGTCAGCCATCATTCAAACAGAGCAAGATGCGAGAACGCGTTGGCACCTCACGTCGAAGATGTTCCAGGAACTCTGGAAACGATGGAAGGCAGAATATCTGACGCAGATGTCTTCTAGAAGCAAGTGGTTGAAGCCCAAACCCAACATCAGCGTTGGAGATCTGGTCACTATACAAGATGACAACTTACCCCCGGGTAAGTGGCCAATGGGCAGAGTGACGGAGTTACATCCTGGGAAGGATGACCTGGTCAGAGTCGTCACTCTGAAGACCAAGAATGGTTATATCAAACGTCCAGTAGTAAAGTTATCAGTTTTACCGCTGGGAAAACAGCAAAATCAAGAGCAAATATCAAGTCAATCAGCGGAAAACACATCAGAGCATCGACATCAAAAACGGCCAAGACGCATGGGGCTCCATGCTATTGTCACAGCGTTATTATTTTTTATGACGCTGGTTTCATCATCCACGGCACAAATCAATATATCACCGCTTCCCAAAAATCAAAGCATATTCTTCGACCCTATTTCAAAAATTGAGCTAATACGAGATAAGTGGACCCTCGTAGTTTACTACGACATGGCGCCGTATTGGACTGGAGTCGAAGCCTTTCATAAATTATCAGCATACCTCAACAGCACGTGCCATAAAATTGACCGAGACACTAATTGTCAAATGATCTTACTACAATTACAGCATACGTATCAAGAGATAAGCTATTGTAACGAACTACTTTTGAATCAGCATTACAACGAGTACGCTAGACAGCGTCGGCGCCGAGGCCTTATCAACGGAGTCGGCTACCTAGCAAATGCCCTGTTCGGAGTACTCGACAGCCAATTCGCAGAAAAGTACGCCGACGATATCAAACTCATAAGAGCCAACCAACAATATCAAGCAAAATTATGGCAAAATCAGACTTCAGTAGTAGAAGCAGAGTTCAACTCATTAAAACGCATAGAAAGCACTATGGAAAAGCAACATAAATATATACACAAACAACTTACAGCTTTAGAATCCTCGGCAAATGCACTACAGACCAGAATTCAAGATTTAATCATGATACAAGACTTCACATTAACAGCATTGGCCGGAAATCATCTCCTGCTAACACTGAAGGAACTACAAAATGTATTGTTAGATACAATCACCGACATTTATCACGGACAAATAAGTCTACATCTTTTAACTCCCACGCAACTTAGAACCGAACTACAAATAATCAGCAGTCAGATGGCGAAAGAGCTCACGTTACCTGTAACTGACCTACTACAAAACCTACAAGAAATATATAAATTACTCAGACTAAAGACTAGAGTTACTGAAGAATACATCATCTTCGAAATAACCTTTCCTCTCGTATCTAGAGATACATACCAATTGTATCAAACCATAGCCATACCACGTCAGCAACTCAACAGCATGCTCAGTATAACCCCTATATCAAAGCACTTAGCAATCAATCTGCTACGAGACTCCTATATCATATTAAATATGAACGAGTTACAATCATGCATCCTCCTGAAAGACACGTATGTTTGCCAACTTCAAAAACCTGTACGGCGACTACAAAATGATAAAGACCTTTGTCTAAGCAGCGATAAAAATACAGATCAATGTATCATTGAGAAAAACATCTGCAAAAATCAATGGGTGGAGCTAAATACACCATCACAATACTTTTATTTTTGCTGCGACAGCTACTCGGTAAAAATAATATGTGGCGATCAAATAACTACGCAACAGCTGACCGGAGCAGGCATTCTATCATTAAATCAGAACTGTATTGCAAGAGGAAAAGAGTTCACATTGCATAGCATACAACACCATTACAATACGGTACATATTTCCGCCAGTATAAACAATCCTAGAATAGATCAGATCAATCATCTCATCAATATTAGCGTGACATCCCATGAAGTCCCGGAGAAAGATGAAGGAAATTCAATCAACCAAACCTTAGCAGAGATAGGAGAAAGGATAAAAGGTTTGAAATCAGATGCAAAATCATTAGATATGAGTACGATGTCCTTTCACGATGTGCATCAGTATTCAGTTGGCTACGGAACATTGGCCATACTAGCAACTATCATCGTGGTGTTGGTGATCCGAAGACGACGGGCGTCGGGCTGGTGGTGCCTGCCGCCGGCGCCGCAGCCGCAGCAGCCGAGCCGTGCGTCCCTAAAGGGCGCCGCCGCCGGCAGATCAGGCTCCAGTGTTAGTGTTAGTGAAGTGAATTCGCGAAAGCAGAGCACGGCTGACCGTCAGCCGAGAGTGAGTGAAGTGAATGAGAGTAGTGAAAATAATGACAGATCAAATTATAACGTTTTCAGTCGATTATCGAGCATAAGATTCAGTAAAGTAGATAAAGCAACTTCCCCGGTAATTTATAAAAGACGGTACCTCGAAGGTGATTCTGTCGTTTGAACATTGTTATTTCAAAAAGTCTATCTATATAAATTTTATTATCATTTAGTTAAGTAGGTATGTACTAACAAATATTTAGCAGTAAGGTAAAAATTGGTTCATCTTGTAATCATCTAACAAAATCATTTAGCATTATATAATCTTTAGTATTGAATTTGGATTTTTGGCCCCCCGGAGCATGTTCGGGCCACTGTGTGTCACCGAACACCCTCTGTCGGCGTCACTGTGACGTAGCGCTGCCTACTTACACGCGCGGCACAAATCAGTGTACTTTTAGCAATCATACAAATCGGGTGCATTCACATCAAATCATTAGAATTATGATAGCATAGTATTTTCGGTATAAATAAATAGTGTTAAACTTTTACCGGACTATCATTTTATCAATCACATCAAAGTAGAGTAGCGACCCGCACACTAACAATTATCAAAATCGGTTAAGTTGATCCAGAGTTTTGCGCTTGGGAACACATTTTCGGTAAGATTTTTATATAGATAAGAAATCCTGTTTCTGACTAGATTTCGATATAGGTAAATTATTTAAGAATAAGTTTATTTTTGATATATAATTTTTATTTTGTATAAAAAGTAATGTCATGTTAATACATTAAAAATATTTTACATTAAGAACCATATCGTCATAGATTTTTTTTTTTTTTTAAATAAATATTTTGTTGGATCCTTTTAGAGAAACGTTAAAATTCCCTACTTGCATAGAAACAGCAATTTAGGAGAAAGGATCCAAGTGCATATTTTTATTAATAACTCAATAAATATTAATTATAGCAACACTATTATTTAGAACCGTAATATATAATAGATATTATAATTTAATGCAGTTATCTGGTGATATAATAAAAAAATATTTATAGTTTTATACTGGCGAACGAATCTGAGTTTGTACCTACGTAATTACGCTGCGCACGCGGCGCCAACTGTCGCATAGACGCACGTCCTCCCGAATGAACGTCCCGGCGGGGTACTGAAGCGACACCTTTACAACCTGTCCTATTCATATATAGGCGTTTTCACGCAATATCCTTCAGGATATAATAATAATATAACAGCTTAAACAGCATAAACCGCTTCATTCCGATTCTTTTGAATTGTTTTATATCACTTATATCAATTATTTACAAATCGCAAAAAACCGCTTAAGTGTCAATTGTACCATTAAACAGATTTTGGTAAAGTTGTATTAACCGCCAAACGCCGCGAGTAAGACTGACCGGTAAAATGGTTTAAGTGCCAGTGAGGCTTAAATTACAGTTACGTAAAATATATGAAGTGCTTTTATGTTATATTTGATAAGAAGGCATTTAGTTTTATATCCATTATGTTTTATTTCGCAATCAGGTAGGTCGCTTAAGTAACTAATGATACAAATTCACATTCATTAAAAATGAATTAGGTCACAGTGTTTTACTGTTTTAGTAAGGGTAAAATGTTTTATATAACTTTATTATTCATCATGTATGTTTGAACATACAAATGACTAAAAAAGTGTCTCTTAATACAAGAAAAAAGTATTAAGATATCCAAAATCACCGATGTCTTAAGCGCCAAAAAAGTGCTCAGATTGAAACGAGACCCGCACCATTCGAAAGAGAAAAATCAGGCGATTCCAACGGTGTATATAACTCATATTCGCCAAAAGTGGCGGATAAAACATTCTGCCTTTCCACCGTCGATATAGACATGTACGGTCTGATGATGATGAAGCGTAAGTATAACAATTTAACTTGCGAATTCATTATCGGATTGAGCGGTGAGAAAGTCAAAATTTTATACATTTTGCATTTTGCCTAAACGATTCCCGGATAAAATAAGGCCAAAAGCCAACTCACCGTTTAGTGTAAAGAGTAGAACTCAGGCTAATCGCCGGGCATTTTATTAAATATAGACAGGGCAAGGTCCCGGTAATAAGCCTGACTTTGCATAATTAGTGGAATAAATTAGAATTAATCTACATAATATTTACGCTTATATTCAGCCAGGAAGTAACTAAAACTCTCATAGCTCACTGAAACTGCTCTAGAAAAAAGAGTTTTTTTAAATTTCTTTGTTAAAAAAAAGTATTTTGTAATGGCTGGAAGTAAAAGGCTCTGGATTAGTAATTAAGTAACCAGTACCTATTGTAATAAACAAAGTAAGTATAAGCTTGTTCTGTTAAAATGGTAATCAAGATCAATTTAGCACTTTGATTTAGTTATGTAATAAAATCGAAACATATTTGATATTTTTCAAAGACCAAAAAAGAATTAAGTATGCTATAAGTTTGAACTGTAATCTTCTATAAGATAGAAGGGCCATCTTTATTATCAAGAAACCCGTAGAATTCTTACAGTATCCGTAGTAAATAAGAATAAACTTTTCCGAATATCGTAAAACCCCTGAAAATCCTGAAACTTAGTGCCGGGCCGCCCGGCTTCATTCATGTCGAATCATATTTCGTTGGTTTACGACGCTTTACAGCGGAGTGCTTTCAAAGTCGTGACCTCGCTTAGAGGTCTTAGGTTCTGGTTCTAGTGGGGGCTAGTGTTTAAATTAAGGGAATATGTTAAAATATTTATATGTATACTATAAATATTTTTATTATTTAAACTGTAAAACTGATAGGAACAGGTCGTATCTTCTGCATATGGAAATACAAAAGACATACATACGACTACCAAATCGACCTTATGTATCTGATAAAAGCTGTGTTAAACCCGCATTAAATTTGGTTGAAACCTTTATGGCTATACAGTACAGGTTATTTGCTGACAAGTTTAGGGTAAAAGTACCTACCCTTTATATTATTTTGATGTGTAAGGGAAGAAGTTACGGCTAATATTACGTTCGACCAAAAATACTTAAAACGAATTATAGTTGCTTACAGTGGAATGGAAGCCTTAGGGAAGGGATTATCTGAAAACTGAAGATTTTAACTAAGGTGACAAGTGAAATGTGTCTTATCTAACAAGAAAATAGGTTCAAATTCGCTCCCTCAAGCAACACCATGTTAGCGAAGGAATTTAGGCTGTAAGCTGTAACCTTCCCCTGTTACTCAATAACTCAGGGGAACTTTACAAAATGAAGAAAAAAACGTAGCAGAGAAATATTATACGAGAAGGCGAGAAATCATCACACTCTCGCGTCTCGGGTCTTCTCGGCGAGAGTCTGGATGAAGCATATCGGTGTCGGTATTTTAGCCCAAGACCCAGAGACAAAGTGGATGAGACCATCATGAGTGTGGATGGTTCACCGAGATCGCGAGAAGTCTCGACGAACTTTTCGCCGAGGCTTCTCGGCGTGAGTCTGGATAATAATACCTATAGTCTAGATCTAGAAGTAGCGTGAACTGACCAGTATCTGCGCGGTGAGCGGCAGCGGCGCGTGGTGCGTGGCCAGCAGCGTGCCGGCACCGAGTGCCAGGGTCACCAGCACCGACCCTGCCAGCGCCAGCGCCTCGCACTCCGCCGCGGCAGGGAGCAGCGCCGCCGCCAGCACCAGTGCCAGGATCAGGATGATCACGGATAGAGCTGCCACGGAAGTGATGTAGTCCTGTGGACAAGGGGGGGTAGTTAGGTTTGGATTGTTTCGTAATGTTACTGTTGCCCGTGATGGGGTTCGCTGAGCCATAAAAAGTATTCCCTTGGGACTATGTGGATGAAAGTAACCTATTTTTATATATAAAATATATAGGTTGTTTGTTACCTCCGACTTAAATACCAATTTTTATTAAAATTGTCTCAGTAGTTTTTGTTTGAATGAGAGAAATGGGGGTCGTTTTGTGTTTTAACTTTTTCATGCTCGTGAGTGTATTAAACTCCCCATATAAAAGTCAGCGGATGAAGTAAAATAAATCTACCTAAATAAGACTATTATTTTTTTTTCATTTTGTTTTAAGCTTGTCATAAGCCAACTTAAATTCAACAACGGAATTTGGGGTAAAACTAAAATAAATCACCAGTAAAATTTATGCGAAACCGAGGTAAACCCGGTTATTTCATGGGTGAAATTTACGTTTATTTTAAAAGTAGGTTACATTTTATGTACCGCAGAGTAAGTGGTTTCTTAGCTGAAGCGACAAAATCCTTAAAAATCTCATTTAGTTAATTTCACAGCCATAAAGTGTAATCAGTCTCAAGCAACGCTATAGTGAAAAACCAACTCCTTATCCTCCAAACCGTAAGACTGAAAATAGAACCTAAAATTTGTAAAGCGTGTTTAACTTGAGCTCTACGTACCTACAAAACAGAGGCGGTTTCATTATAGACTGTAATTAAACTTGTTTGTCTGTCTGAAGTATTTACTTACATCCTTAATTAAGCATGTGATGGATTCTGAGGATCATTGCACATTTACATTGTAACTTGCAAATCTAACTTGGTAAATATTTAATTATAATATAATATATTATCTTACTATCTCATCCCATAAGTAATAATAGTACAATGTTAGAAATTTTGCGTCGAATAAACAACATTTATCTACTCATAATGGCTGAATCTAATGACATCGTACTCTATATAATATTAAGCATTCACCTATATAGTTTTATCTAAAGACGAAAAACAACACCTGCCATACTTATTCGCGTAAATCTCGTCATTTATAAGTGGATAGGTTCTAAATAACATCACCTTTGCTAAATCACGCGAGCTCTTTTAACCCCATAACCCGCGTTTGCGCTGTAATTTACAATTTCACGCGCTGTACACAATTCTAGGAACCGATTTAATGCTGAACACCTATCAGTGTTTATTGTACCTAGAAATAGGTTGCTTGTCTTCAAAGGCTAACCTGTGAACCTAGACCTTGCTTGCTTATCATTTACATACAGTACTTACCTTTGTAGTATTAATTATGTACTTACTTAGATAATAAAAATAAGAAATTGTACACGTTCATCCTTCTTCTGTATCCAGTTTAAATGCCTAAAAGTATATTTTGCACATATTTTTGTAACGACATAATTACATTTATATGAGTGACATAATTCAACTTTTCATCCCGGAAATAATACAAGAATACTGAGGCATCAGGCAAAGCAATGCTGACAGGGAAAAAAATGTTTTTTTTTAAACCTACATAGCTGTAGGTATATAAGACGCAGCCTTCAAAATTTAATTAACTGTCTCCCTTGTATGAGCTAACTGTATCAGTGCATCAGATTAGCCTAGGTCTTAGGCCAGGCTGTGTAGCCTACATGCACTAAGTGTTGCCTAGCTTTCATGCTAACTTGATTTTGATTTGCATAATAGCTGGAAGACGTATCTAGGCTTTGACATAAATGTAGTGTGGTTCTCGTGTAGCCTTGATTGAATAATTCAGTTATGAACTTTGAATGGAAATGCTACACTATAGCACAAAAATACTATCTAAGGAAATCGATTTTTATACTTTGCTGAAAATAGAGGTTTCTAAAGTGTGATAAGTGATTTGTGTGCCTGACTGGCCATATTTGTTTTAAGAAGAGCGTAAGTATTGTTACATCAAAATCGTTTCAGCTGTTCAGAAGTTTAACTTTGATACCTACATCGTAATTATCGTTGTCAAAATTGTCCATTGAATGTAGTTTTTCATGTCACTAAATTCGTTAAACCTTGTGAATATATTTTATTTCATACTTTATTGTACAAATATACCTACAAGTTAACAAAAAAGATGATTTTATGCTAAATATATTATATGAATGTACTTGTTCGTATTCTTTACAAAAAAAAATAGCCTATCCTAAGCCTCCAAGGAAACTAAGATGCCAAATACTGCGCCCAAACCAGCATTCATAAAGGCAAACCGCGTACTCTCTTAGTTCTCTTACCGTAATAAATTAACTCCGTACTGCTACCCTTATGTTTAATTCCAGGCCTTATCCTCGTGGTAATAAAAGCCACAAAGTTGTGATGAGCTTTCAGTGCTCAAGTCACGTGGTGCCTTGCACAAGTTCGGGAAAGTTTCACTTATTGCAAAGTTGGCGGGATGCGGTCGTAACTTGAAATGACCTGCCACGTCATTTTAACATGTATCCGCGTCCTGCGACGCAAACTACCTTCGCGAGTAATGAAACAGTTGCACCCACAAAATGCCAAAAGATTTTAGTTGGTAATATTCTGATAACCTATACATTGTACTTCATATTACAAAAAAGCGTCGGTAAGTAAGCCTTTTCCGTTTTTAAGTAATTAGTTGCTATTAGTTGTTATTAGTTGCTATCACTGGAACTTTTTATAGCTATCGTTTCATATTTTGATTTTTTGCTTACGAACTCTTAATGTACCCTTTTTTACCCATGACGATTCGGATATATACATATATACTGTAAGTTACTGTAAGTATATTATTTTTACATACTCTTTATCACCAACTCACTGCCAAACCCTACAAAGTAAGTGACTACAGATTGTCACTTCCCCTAAAGTCCCACTGTGCCTACGAACCCTATAATGTTGTTTGTTCTACGGAACCCTAATAAAGCCGGGGGCAGACGTGTCGGTCACCGGATATTGGACATGTCCTTCGTACACTCCGCCAGACATACAAGTGGACCTCCTCGTGTCGGCACTTAGGTCCTACGCTATCTGCTTTCAGTTACAAATAATCTCTGTGACACCAAAAATTTACAGAAAACCAAATGATTTCAACAAATACTAACGCAAGTAACGCAGTAATATATATGTCAATGCAGAAAACAGTTTTTTTTCTGATTTTACAACTGATTCTGTAGCACTAATTTAATGATAGTTATAATATGTAAACGGAAACAAAATGATAAGCCAGTGACCGCAGACACCTTCCTTAAGACTGGGATGTTATATTTTCATAATCTCCAGGCTTGGCAATAGAGGTGGAGATATCACACACTATAGAAACCTTTAGCCAATATCTGCCCTGGCCGAGCATCGAAACCGGGAATTTTGGCATAGCAGTTAGAGGTCAGTAACCTCTACACCACTACAGCATCCGGTCGTCAAATAATGACACATAATGCCGATAATTTCCACTCTATTAGCTGGGCCACTCGCGGCATTTTCCATCTAATTAATTCAAAATAACTCTGACCCTGCCTATTGACTTAGAGAGATGTGCCATAAAGTATAGATGCTCTTGTAGCCCTTTATCATGGCTAGGAAATACGTGATAACGCCTACATCATCGCTTAAGTTACTACATAGTTTACCCTAGGGATTCTTGATGCCTTCACACTTTCTTAAGCTCTAGTTAAATCAGATCCACATTTCACACTAGCGTAATTTTTGGCGCGAATACAAGATTTTCGAACCTCCTTTAACGTTGCCTATCGTCAACTGCCACTGTCTAAATGTAAGGCTTTGTTAGTTCCAAAAGTGACTACGTAGGCGCTGTTCTTTTTCCATATGTTTGTGTAGTATCGTACAACGCTAGTGCATTGCCACGTTAGCCTGTATTAGGGGCTCAGTGGTACCTATACATACGCGCTTACACGCGCGCTACATTGCGGAATAGTCTGCCGTGTAAGCTCGAACCGAAGGTTAGTACTTATGGGTTTTTATAAGAGCGAGTTTCTTATCTGCTTCTTTTGCTGTTCTAGGGTTTCATCCTGTCGCTTCTGCTGGTAAATTATTTTTATTGTCAATCTCAGGATAATAACATTACCTACCTACAAAACAGATGAGCCCTTATAATAATAATAATAATAATAAAGCCTTTATTTCCCCGTAGGGTTATAAAACATGCATAATAATTAGGTACATTTCATAATTATTATAACTAAAATAATCCAATTAATTAAATAGTATTACATGCACACATTAAATAAAATTGATTCAATATAATAATAAATATACAAGTCATTAATTATAAATATTAAATTAAATACTAAAATTTTAATTTGAAATTAATTATTAATTATTATTAAGAAGGGGTACCCATTTTTGGGCAAAGGCCTCCTCCAACCGCTTCCAGCTTGACCTCTCCTGGGCTAGGCGCGTCCATGTGGCCCCCGCCACTGCAGTGATGTCGTCCCGCCAGCGCCGCCGCGGTCTCCCGCGCGGCCGCACGGCCTCGTACGGGTGCCAGTGCAGGATCCTCTCGCTCCACCGATTGTCTCCAGCCCTGGCCGTGTGGCCAGCCCATCTCCATTTTAATTGACATGAGAATTCGACAGCATCTATAATCCTTGTTTTTTCTCGTATATCTTTATTTCTCTTTCGATCTCTTCTCTTAATTCCTAGCATGCTTCTCTCAGTTGCTCTTTGGAATACATTTATTTTTTGTACGATATCTTTTTAATCACAACACAATTATACTTGGGTCGCCTTGTTTCACACCTCTTTTGATATCGAACGGCTCTCCTTTTCTTTCCAACTTTACCATTGCCTTGCTGTTTTTGTAGATTTCCTTAAGTATCTCTATATATCTATTTTCTACTCCTTGATCTTTTAGGGATATCCATAGATGTTTATGTATTATTGAGTCAAATGCCTTAGAATAATCTACAAAGGCTATGTAGAGTGGCTTTCCGTATTCGGAGTATTTTTCAATCAACTGCGTTAATGTAAATATGTGGTCAATAGTAGAATAATTTCTTCTGAAACCGGCTTGCTCTCTTGGTTGGTTATAGTCCAAAGTACCTGTGACTCTATTTAATAGTACTGTTGTGAAAACTTTGTACACTGTTTGCTGCAAGCATATGGGTCTATAATTTCCTAGGTCTTTTGGGTCTCCTTTTTTGTACAGCAGAGTTATTATAGATAGTCCCCACTCCTTTGGCATAACATTATGTATCAATATATCATTAAAAATGTCTGTTAATAGTGGAGTGAGGGGTTCAATTATTGCTTTTAGAATATCGTTTGTTATTCCATCACCTCCTGGGCTTTTCATAGATTTTAGGTGCTTAATGGCATTTTCGATCTCACTATTTAAGAAAGGAGGAACATTATTAAAGTCGGCAGTTTCTTGTGCATTATATTCGTTATCTGTTGTCTGCGCCCGCAAAGATAGTCTGTTTTAGTTAGTATATAAGATTCAAATTTGCAATGTATAAAGTTACCATGATCTATGATAGCGGGCCGATGCCCCCACCACTTCTCTCGAACATTCACCTTTGGGCTACCGAGCCACGCGCCTGTGTACAATTAACTAATTGTTGTAATCTATATTTGGCAAATAAGTACGATTTAAAGAAATTCGCATCTTTCATTTGCATCCTTTGTTCTCATCGCGAACAAGTTTGGCGACCGTGACAGGACCTGCATCTTCACGAAGGCGTTATAGAACTTGCCGGCCGCGGCGGCCATTACCGAAAACGAACGGCGCAAAAGGGCCATCGCCACGTGCCAAGCAAGCTCACATCTTGAAGATCATCCAGCCGCATCCAGAGTGCAGTACACGTGCACAACCTTTACGGAACCAGCGTGCTCAGCCAGCGTGCACAACCGTGCATAGCCAGCAGCCCGCATCCACGTGCATCTTCAGTGCGCATCCAGCCAGCATCCACGTGCATCTTCAGCGCGCATCCAGCGTGCATGTCCACGTGCATCCAGCGTGCGCATCGAGCGTGCATCCAGCGCGTCCAGCGCACCTAGTCAGAGCGTGCACAGCCAGTCCGCGTGGCGCATCCAGCCACGCCTCGAGTGGTGACAGCCAGAGGTGACACATTCCTCGACGGGAGTCTCCATCCAGCAAGTTCAGAGGTCCATGCCCGGTGCCTGGGCAGTGCCAGCGCCAGCTACCGCCTTGCCGTCAAGTGAGCCCGTTCCTATTCCTATTACCTACCTAGCCCTTGATTTGTGAGTTCAGTGAGTCTAACTCTTTAATTAGCAGTGCCTATTTTGTGCTACTATTACCCACCTACTTATAAGTGAAAGGCCTATGTCCCCAGCTTTGTAAGTGGATTTACGCTTCGAATTAGCACGCCTATGCAAGCTTATTATGCAATTTCCTCACCCTAATTAATTCACTTGGCTAGTGATTTGTTTTCATGGTTTCATTCATGAACATTTAATTCATAATAATCTCATTCCTCAATCGAAAATATTTCCAATTCATAATTGCATTAAAATACTCAACTGATTCATTCGTAAAATTCACTTGTAGTAAACAACTATTGTTACCAAGCGTCCGGGCGCCGGACGATCGGAATTCTTTTGTATTTATGCTAATGACCTTTCATTGAATAAAGATCATAAAATTTATTATTAGATAACACATATTCCTCTGTAATAAGGTCTTTTTTTTAACGAGAGCAATAGTTGTTTACAGTGTTTAATAGCAACATAATTTTGTTACGTATTTTTCATGAATGATAAATATACCGTAATATAGTGGTACATTAGTGCTTACGCCACAGTCGCATTGCCCTTTCTAAGCTATTTTGCTTACTATCTTCGATACACACACGCTTGCAACCATCTATTCCAGCGTCGCAGTAGCCGGGCGAGTGCCAGGCTAACCAGGCTTCGTGCTGCGGGCGGCCGGCTGCGCCGCGCGCCACCGCCGACCCCGGCCTCACGAGCTCCCTGCACCCGCGTCATCGTCAGCTGACTGCGCGCACAGTGGGCCGCGTCGTCGTGCCAACAAAGCAAGGGGCGTATGCTATATTTTCTTATCGATACTTGTTGAGTAACTAATTGTTTTTAAAAATGCCTGATACTGATGCCTCGAAATCTGAAATGTGTATCAAGGATTTAAATGCTAAGCGGAGTTCGATTAAAGGCCGTGTTACGAAGTTTAAAAAAATGGTTGAAACAACGAAATCATTAGAATCAATTTCTCCGTATGAAGTTATTAAACTTAGAAGTCAACTAATCAGATTCGAAGCATTATTTGGCGAATTTAATGAAGTACAGGGTCAAATTGAAGTCATTAATGTGTCCACGCAGGAACTTGAGTTGTCCGTTAGGGAAATTTTGGAGCAGGATTTCCATCACTGTATAGCTTTAGCTCAACAGATAATCGATGACAACACTCCTTCAAAACCGGATGAGGCTAGCCATTCCTCCCGTCGTTCCTCCTCTCATTGTCATCATCAAGATGATAATGACTATCTAGGATTCAAATTACCTACTATAAAAATCCCCAATTTTGACGGGACCTACTTCAAGTGGCTTGAGTTCCGACAGACGTTCAGTTCCTTAGTACATGAAAATACAAAAATTAAAGATATTCATAAATTTTATTATTTAAATTCATACTTGGAGGGAGAAGCGGCGAGAGTTATTTCGAACTTAGAAGTAAATGATGCAAATTATAAGGAGGCTTGGAATCTTTTACGCGAACGCTACGACAATAAGCGTCAATTGATAAATAATCATTTAAAATCTTTGCTTAGCATTGAATCAGTTCGGGAAACGGAAAAGTCGTTGCGTTTTATAATCGATCACGTGACAAAGAATTTACGCGCTCTTAGCACATTAGGGTTACCTACTGAAAAGTGGGACGTGTTGATTATTTACCTACTTGCTGAGAAACTAGATTCGAAAACCCTCTTTAAGTGGGAGGAAACTAAAGGTTCGTTAAATGAAATTCCTACGCTAGACGATTTTTTCTCATTTCTGAGAAGCCGAGCAGATGTCCTTGAGACTGTTAATCGTGCTAAACCCGCGCCAACAAAACCGTTCGAGCAAAATTCACGGCCTAAAACACATGCACAGACCCACTCGAAGGTTATGCATTCCTCCACTGATGGTGATAGTAGTCCCACTCCTAAGGTGTCTTCTCCGTCTACTTCACTTGGGTGTCTATTTTGCAAGGGCCAACATAGGATTTATGATTGTTCTGCATTCAAGGCTAAATCGGTAGAAGATAGAATGTCTGTAGTGTCTAACTTAAAGCTGTGTACTAACTGTTTGCGTGTAGGGCATGTCACTCGGCGGTGCAGGCTCCCAGGGGCGTGTAGGATATGTAAACAACGCCACAACTCCCTATTGCACGAAGTACTAGAAAAAAAGGTGGTCGATATTCCTACAACTTCTGAAGTCTCTTCTATGTCCGCCTTATCTACTCCGGAGATATTACTTTGTACGGCTCAAATAACTTTGAGCAACCCGTCTAATAATAAGTGTATGACAGTACGAGCGCTGCTAGATAGCGGGAGCCAGTCATCGTTCATCACAGAACGTGTGATGCAAACTCTTCAACTGACTCCTCAGCCTTCCAATATAAACATAGTTGGTATCGGCGCTACTTCACTAAAATTAAATCCAAAACGCTGTGTTCTTCGTATCGATTCGAAGCATAGCAATTTCAACAAAACATTGTCCTGTTTTGTGCTGCCGACTATCTCTGGCCAAATACCTAGAGCTTCCTTTCAAAAAGAGGGCTTTAACTTATCTGGTTTTTTATTGGCAGATCCTGATTTCAATCAATCCTCCACAGTCGACATGCTTCTGGGGGCAGATATTTTTTGGGATCTGATAGGATCAGAGCAGCACTCTTTAGGAGATAATAATCCGATACTTCGTAGCTCAAAACTAGGTTGGTTGGTAGGTGGTCAAATTTTTGCTGTAGCTGACAAAACGCAGGCTTACTGCAACTTTTCTCAAAGTGAAGGTCTTGCAGAGCTCAATAATGACCTAAAAAGATTTTGGGAATTAGAGAAGGTTCCGAGTAAATCTTTACTTTCAGAAGAAGAAGCGCTGTGTGAGCAGCACCTTGTGCAGCACACAAACCGTGGTAAAGATGGTCGATTTTCTGTCAAACTTCCACTGCGTGATGATAGAGAATGTTTAGGAGATTCATTTCGCTTGGCCAAAAACAGATTTATGAACCTAGAGTCTCGTTTTAAACGGCAGCCCCTACTCAAGGAACTGTACTGCGATTTTATACGCGAATATGCCGATTTAGGGCATTTGTCAGAGCATGTCGAGACAGAGAGTCTTTCGACAGAGATAAAATATTATCTTCCCCATCATCCAGTGTTAAAGGAGAGCAGTGAGTCTACTAAATGCCGCGTTGTTTTTGACGCCAGCGCTCGCTCCACATCCGGCTTCTCCATGAACCACATACAAATGACGGGGCCTACTATTCAAGACTCACTATTTAATATTTTGATACGTTTTCGTACTCATAAATATGTTCTTTCAGGCGACATCGAAAAGATGTACCGACAGATTATGGTCGATGAACACGATCGTAATCTTCAGTTAATACTGTGGCGAGAGAACGAGTCCTTGCCTCTTCGTACTCTACGTTTGAACACTGTCACATATGGATTTTCAAGCGCTAGCTTTCTTAGCACGCGTTGTCTGTGGCAGTTAGGTGATGAATGTGAGGACGTTCTCACCAAAGAAACTATACAAAAGGATTTTTACGTGGACGATTTGCTCACGGGAGCGCAGTCCGAAGCTGAGTTGCTCCACGTTCAGCAATCCATAACCAAGGCCCTATCTAAAGGCGGCTTTCACTTAAGAAAATTTAGATCCAATATGCCGTCTTTACCTTCTCAGGGTGATGATAATAATGGCGATGCACTTGTTTTCAGCAACGCCACCAGTATATTAGGCATTGGTTGGACCCCTACCTCGGACAGTCTCCATTTTCCCATAAGTCCATTTTCAGGCACTTCCTTCACAAAGAGAGCTATTTTATCCTCGACTTTTCAGATTTTCGATCCGTTGGGTTTGCTGTCTCTTTGTACTATTCGGCCGAAAATTTTCATTCAAGACTTGTGGGCTAACAAGCTGGGTTGGGACGACCCCATTCCGGAAGTAATTAGAATGGAGTGGCTAAAATTTGTGGAAGGTCTGGACAGCATTGCAGCGTTGCGATTAAATAGGTGCGTTTTAGTAGATGATCCCACTTATATCGAAATGCATTGTTTTTGTGACTCTTCTGAAAGGGCGTTTGGAAGCTGTATTTATTTGAAATCTTCTAATGCTCTTGGACAGGTAAAGGTGAGTCTTCTTTGTGCCAAATCCCGCGTAGCACCTGTTAAGGCTACTACCATACCACGCTTAGAGTTGTGCGCTGCTCTGCTCGGCGCACAATTAGCCTCAGAAGTCACCCAAGCTTTAAAATTTGTAATCAACCGTCATATATTTTGGTCGGATTCTAAAGTAGTGTTGTGTTGGCTTCGGAATACCAAAAAATTAAAGACATTTGTTGCCAATAGAGTGGCAGCCATCACTGACCTTACTGAAAAGGCCCCCTGGCTCTATGTTCCAACATCGCAAAATCCCGCTGACCTCGTATCGCGAGGTGTTGATCCACAGCTCGTACCTGATCTAACTATTTGGTGGGAGGGCGCTCCTTTCTTACAGTTAGAAGAATCTTCTTGGCCATCCTCGGTGGAGGATTCGCATGATGTTGCAGACTTGCCGGAGGTCAAAGCTCATTCCGCTTTGGTGGGGGAAGCTCCTCTCAATCTTTCACGGATCTCAAGGTTAAAAATAGCACAGCGTGCATACGCTCGTGTTCTAAGATGGTTTCACAATGCGAAGTCAGTAAACAAAAATAATAAAATTCCACTATCAGAACCTCTAAATGCATCTGAACTTGATAATGCACTTATTGTTTTAGTGAAACAGTCACAAAATTCTTGGTTTAAAAAGGAAATGAGCATGTTGTTGCAAAACAAGCCACTTAAGTCAAACTCAAATATTGCCTCACTCAATCCTTTCATTGATTCTAAAGGTATACTACGGGTAGGTGGACGCATTGGTGACTCCAATTATGATTATGATAAACGACACCCAATACTTTTGCATGGTAGTTGTCGCTTAACTCAGCTCCTCTTTCAGCAAGAACATTTCCGTCTCATGCATGCCGGGCCACAGCTTCTTCTGACATCTATAAGAGATCGATTTTGGCCTATAGGTGGGCGAAATCTGGCCCGCAGCACTGCGCGTAAATGTTTTGTATGTAGTAGATTTAGAGGCAAGCCTATGACAAACATAATGGGAAACCTACCAGTAGAGCGTGTTATGCCAGATTTTCCATTTGCTACTGTCGGTACTGACTTTGCCGGTCCTTTCCTTATCACCGACCGAAAAGGAAGGGGATGTAAAATTACGAAGTGCTATCTTTGCATCTTCATTTGTTTCAATTATAAATGCATACACTTGGAGGCGGTTAGTGAACTCTCCAAGGATGCTTTTATTTTAGCGCTTAAGCGCTTCATTGCACGTAGAGGTCTGCCTAAATTAATTAGCTGTGATAATGGTGGAAATTTTGTAGCCGCGGCCCGCGAAATTAAAGATTTTTTGAACTCGAAAGAGAACACTAATGCCGTTCTAGATTTCTCAGCTCAGCAAGGCCTAGAATTTAAATTTACACCAGCATACGCCCCTAATTTTGGAGGATACCATGAGGCTGGGGTCAAGTCAGCCAAATTTCATTTGCGTAGGATATTAGGGAACGCACATTTGACCTTTGAAGAGTTGAGCTCACTGTTCGCACAAATCGAGGCCATCCTTAACAGCCGTCCCCTCTGCCCTCTCAGTCCTTCCCCTGACGACCTACAGCCCCTCACACCGGGACACTTTTTGATTGGCAGGCCACTCACTGCACTGCCCGCACCAACGCTGACGGACTGCAACACCAATCGCTTGGATCGCTACCAGCGCCTCGAACAAGTTCGGCAGCACTTCTGGCGTCGCTGGTCCAACGAATACGTCGGAGAACTGCAGCAACGTACCAAGTGGCGGGTCAGGTGCACGGACCTTAAGACTGACGACATGGTGCTGCTGAAAGACGACAGCGCCCCCCCTCTCTGCTGGCGCCTCGGCAGAGTGGTGAAGTTGTTCCCGGGAACCGACGGAGTCCCGCGCGTCGCTGACGTGTCTACCTCGCGTGGCGTGGTGCGCCGCGCTCTCAATCGCATCTGCCTACTGCCTATGCCGGTGGCGGAGGACAACAAAACTTGAAAGGTTGCAATACCTTTCAATGGCCCGGAGGATGTCTGCGCCCGCAAAGATAGTCTGTTTTAGTTAGTATATAAGATTCAAATTTGCAATGTATAAAGTTACCATGATCTATGATAGCGGGCCGATGCCCCCACCACTTCTCTCGAACATTCACCTTTGGGCTACCGAGCCACGCGCCTGTGTACAATTAACTAATTGTTGTAATCTATATTTGGCAAATAAGTACGATTTAAAGAAATTCGCATCTTTCATTTGCATCCTTTGTTCTCATCGCGAACATCTGTATCATTATTATATAGATTTTTATAGAACTCTGTAGCCATTGTGATCAGGTGCTGTCTGTTTGATATTGAATTATTATTTGTATTTTTAAGTGCCATGATCCATGGCTTAGTTTTGTTTAGCCTTTTATGTGCCCTTTTAACGGATGATCTTTTTTCCAGTTCTTCTTCAATTATTCTGTATCGGTGTTCTTTTAAATCCCTTTTTATTTGTTTTTTAATTAATTTGTAGAGTGCAGATAGCTTATTTTTCTCTGAACGCGTTCTTTTTTCTTTATTTTTGAGTCTATTTCTTTCAATGATTAGTTTCTCTACATATAGTGACAAAGCTGGTTTATCATTGCTTCTTTCTTTAGGCAGCCTATTTACGGCTTCTTTAATTTTATGGATTAGTGTTGTATACGTTAGTTGCATGTCGCGAGTTTCTAAGAGATCTAGTTCCTCTGATAATATATTTTTAAGTGACTCTTGTTCTAAGGGATTTAATCCAGACATCTTACATCTGTAATGTTTTCGTGAGATAGCTTTACCACTGAAATTAGTAATACTTGCTCTTATTAGTCTGTGATCCGATGGAAAGTTTGAATTTAGCACCTCTACATTTGAGACATTTTGTATGTTCTTAATTAAAATAAAATCTATTTCATTTCGGGTTTTTCCATCAGGTGAGATCCAGGTCCACTTCTGTTTATAATTTTTCTTGAAATGTGTGTTGGTAATGTAGAGTTGGTTCTCAAAACAAAATTGGATAAGTATTTTTCCTCTTTCGTTTCTCTCACCATAACCCCATGGACCCATGACGGTTCTATCTTCAGCTGTTGGGAAACCAATTTTCGAATTAAAGTCACCCATGACTATTGTGTTTTTACTCGTATTTATAAGCGCGTCTCGTAAGTTTTTGTAAAACATGTCTAATTCTTCAATAGTTGAGCTTTCCGTAGGCGCATAACATTGTATTAGGTGTACGGTTTGATTATTGAGGCACATATCTAAGCGTATGACTCTATCTGATATCGTTTTTATATCAGTCAGGTAAGATTTCAGCTCTTTTCTTAAAAGGAAACCCACACCATTTCGTCCGCTTTTTTCTCCGTTGTATATAAATATATAGTCTTCGCGCTCAAGTATTTCTCTACCTTCCATGATGAGCCCTTAATAAACCCAAAATCCCGTATCGTATAATGATAAGGAGTTCGATAGATAGACCGCCAATCTTTATTGGGTGATAGAGGTAATTCTAACCAACTTAGTGTTTTAGATCATTTGTAATAGAAGAACCCCTGTACGCGGGAAGAGCTCATGACCGCTACCAGCGGTGCAGTATCAGCGGCCCAGTTCTGGGCATGTATTATTAATTTAGCACTTTGTTGGTTTGTCGTCGACACGATAAGAAGAAGAAGAATAGACATAATAATTTATGGGGAATTATAAAACGAGCGAACAAAAAAAAACTTTGCGACTGATGATGACATACTGTTTTAATAACTTGAGCGGTATGAATTAGAGTAAGCGAAAAATTAACTAAACTGACGACGAATATTGATTTATAATAAAATCCAGAACGAGCTTACAAAAAGTGGATTGTGATAAATCCATTTCAGATATTAAAATTTTATCCGAGCGACTTCATTACTAAGTGAGCGACTGGAAATACAGAGAGGGCAACTTTAATATTAAGATAGATTCGATTTTTCTAAGTGAGGTTATACTTAGCGAACTACTAAAAAAGTTCACTTTGAGCAAAGTTTTGTATGCTGCTTTATTAATGATTATTGGTTACTGATATTCTATTTGAGGGCTTATATTTTTTATTTTGATACGCTTTTTTAATGAAAACTACAGATTTTTAAATGCGTGTGAATTCGAATGGGGGCGGGGCGACGAATCGTTGCAGTCAGGTGAGTTGTAGTAGGGCTCCTCATACCTATCAATGTTTCTTAGTATTAATAAGAAGTTTTTTTTTAGTTGACTGAAGCGTTTTATTTTATTTTTTGTTCATTTGATTGAAATAAATGCATGCATATTACTTTATTTTTACGGAGTACATTGTTTTATTTAATTACCCTTATATTTCAATAATAAAATTTCTCAACTAATAGAATAGTGTTTCTTTAAATAGTTATTTCATATTATTTTTATTTTTTAAATGTGAGCTCATTATACTCTGCTCATTAGTGTATTTTTCAAAGTGGTTTTTGTATTCGAAACACTTCATTTAAGATAAAATGCCGCTCAGTATAAAAAATACATTTGCCAAATATTGAAATAAATGCAGGACGTAACGTTGACACTCAAACAAATATTAGGTCGCTCAAATATTATGAAGCTGCTCATTTTGTATTTTAAGTAACTCAAATTAATGTTTGTAAGTTGCTGTTCTGTTGATTTCTCGTCACTCGCAGTCAGTCGCTCACTTAGTAATTCTATAACCCAAATTAATTAATTTTGACACTTAGAACTGTAATTTACAGTCACTCGTTTTATTGCTACCCATAATTTATTCGCGAACTTTATACTTTTCCCAAGTACAAAAGTTGCTTAAGACAAAGGTAAGGGAGGATCATTCAGTTTTTCTTCAGTTGCACAATTTTGAGGGACGACACCCGAGTGTTTAAGTATGTGAATCTGAGTCTCTATATCCTGAGTATCCTGACATGACATAACATCTTAGAATTTACTTAGAGGATAGCCTGCAAAGTTATGCTGTAAAGGGAAATCCTGTAGGCTATACAGGGTGTTGCAAAAAGGGAATACTAAGCCGAAACCTACATGTGCAGCATGTTATATCTAAGCCCGAAACTGAAATCAGAATATGAAAATTCGAAAAAAAAAAAAACATTTTCACACCCTGTATACTGGAACACAAGAGATTCCAACGAAACGCGAAGCGCGAATAGCTTCTTCAATATTTCAAACACGTGAAGGGTACTTTTGAAATGAAGCTTGTGAATTATTTTTTACCTAATGCCTAATAAGTGTGTGCCTACATGTTGTTGAGTTGGAGTCCCCGTACCCATATTTAAGTAGGTAAAAACCTACCTACCATTGAACTAATAGATTAATGATGAATCGCTTTACTATAGTAAAGAATCTGTAAAAGCGATTGCTTAATATAGCTACTATGCATAACGTACAAATTCTAATAAATATAGTAAATTCTAACATTTAATTTCAAAAGTTCCTACCATGAACTATAGTGGAATGGCATTCAAAACTCAAATGGTATGGAAAGCCGTTGTTTCGGAAAATTCCAGAATAAACTGGATCAATGCAGATTCCCGCGGTTGTGTTGACGGATTATTCCTGTCAATTGAACTAGCGAACATAAATTATTTAATCAGTGTGTGTGTATAGCTGCCGCTACACGAGTTCGTTATCAACGTACATAAACATCACTATGTACAGATTCGCCAAAAATACGGCACTGTGATTGGTGGAACGCGCACTAAACAACTTTATCGACATCGATAACCAACCCGTGTAGCGGCCGCAGGTTGTTAAAAAAGGTGAATCAAGGGGTCACTCTAAATAAGTTTTTTCTACCACGTTCAGAGTTACGTGAACACTTTTGGCTTACTATAACACATTTGCAACTGCCTGTAGGTAGGTATATGCAGTGGTGGATTTTCCATAAGGCCCGCCCAGTAGACTCGGGCGGGCGGGCGTCGAGACTTTAGAGGCGGTAAACCGTGACTAAGTATGTACTTTAAGATAGTACAGTTAGAGGCAAAGAAACCTGACCGTTGTCAGTCTGAGAAGGGTCAGGTTTTTTTCCTCGGACTGTACTTACCTATTTATCATATAAATTATTATGTATTCAGTTAGTCTGCAAATCGGGATGGTAATAGTATAGCTTTATGATCCTAGAATAACGAAACAGATAAAATTCCAGACACATAGCTCGCCTGGGAATGCCAATTAGACTGCCAGCTTTCGTGAACGATGGGCATTGCCGACCCTTTAAACAATTAAAGCTATTAATTCATACTACATATGAGCTATTTTCCCTCGCGTGCTGTCGGAAAATTATTACAACGATGATGACTTTTAACGAAATAATTCTATTTAACTATTAATTCTGTCCTAGTAAGTAGTCTCAAATAACAGTAAACTAAGTTTGCATTCTAATAGTTTTAGTGAAAACTAAAGCTACGGTTAGATCATTCAATTATACTTGAAACGAGGACCACATTTTCAAAACTGGTTCAGAAAGTGCCCCTGAGTCAGCCTTTTCATTTGATCAATACATTGATGGACACCCTGTATAGTCACATACTATAAACGAAAAAAAAACTTACAGGTGGATTCAGCACGCAGACTGCACACAGGAGGGAGACGCTGCACGCCAATGTGACACATAGTGCTGATACGAATAGGGCGTGTTTTAACCTGACGCAGTATCTTCTGTATAGAGCCTCCAGCTCCAGCTCTGTGCCCTCCTCTTCTGTGGACAAATAAGAAAAAAAACATTCAAATTAAAGATTTATTGGCATGAATTTCTCGTTTACTGCAAAACAAAAAAAAAATAATCTCTGCCGCTCGTCCCCACAATAGAATTCCGTAAGACTAAATACGGGCGTATTTTACGTCTGAGGCATATTTTTGTTTCTACGGGTTTTAAAGGACAAAATGGATACCTGTAGGATTTCATTGATAAAAGTAAAAGTATTTAATGTAATCAAAAAAATTACAAGCGAAATATCTTTTGAATCGATTTTAATTTAAGAGTAAGCATACCTACTTGTACACAAATTTACTTCTTTATGATAGGACTAATTGAATCAATTTGGAGTCAATGAGCATACATAATTCAGTGGGTAACCTGGTGTAATTCCATTAGGTATGTACTTTCTATCTATCCTCAGTCAAATTCTCATCGTTAAGCTGTAAATAAATGAATAATAAAATGGATAGATACTTCGGTTAACGTGCTCTTAAGTTAGTTATCCTGCAATTAATTGAACATTGGGATGTGAATAATAAATGAAAATGGAGGTCTGTAATCTATTAAGTGTATTACCTTATTAATTAGGTGTCCTACATAATGTTGCAAAAAGTTAGAAGCCATGTAAGCTTCACAAGAGATTACCTACTTAATTGCACTTCCCAAATAAATTTTATTTTAAAAATTATCTACTACAACTTTAAAAAAAACATAAATATTAAAAAAATCGGCCTAGTGCAAGTCGGATTCTCGCACTAAGAGTTTCCAACCATTACCTATTTAAAACTGTTGCAACATTTTTTTCCAGCACACATAATTTTGTTTTTCATAGTAGGTATTTATATGAAATACTAAGTTAATAATTTTTCAGTTGGCTCCATGGCAGTTAATAATGGAATGAATTAGAAATGTCTACTTTTCTGATTTTTCTCTCAAACCGTATCAAATTCATTGTTTCAACCCCATCTCAACAATTGTCCTCATTTCCATTTTATTTATTAATTCCCCAACTTTGTTTCAGTGAAAGTCAAATAACAATTTAACTTTTACCGGAAGATTCCAATCTTCGTCTCCAATTACCATTGCTGAAGATTCAAATAGCCTCAGGCTTGTCATGAGATGGTATTATGTCTAAGACTAACGAACTGACGTTTGAAGGCCTAGCACGGGGTGCAAGACGCGCACGCCAAGACGTGAAAAAAAGTGAGTGAGCGCGACGCAAAACTTTTAAATCTTGCGCCCCGTGCTAGGCCTTCTGGATAGCGCAGTTACCTACTCGTATCGTACCCAAGAAACTCGTTACAAACACCAAAAACTACCGTTTCTAGGAAAATCGCTTTACATAGCATGTTGAAGCGGGTTTATATGTCGTTGTCGTGACGCGATGCCTAGACATCCCCCGTGGTATGGACCTGTCATCGGGGTCGTTTGAGGTAAACTCCTTTTTGATCTTTGAACAAAGGCTTTTTGTGTTTGTATGGCAGCAGACATGTCGTGCGAAGGTTCTAAAAGGTTAGCAGTTTTGAGGAATTTTTAAGTAACTAGCATTTATGGTTTCAGCGCTTTTCTAAACATTTACGGGGAGATAATTATCATGAGATCTAAAACAATACGTCAAAAAACAGTTCACATTATTCGCCATTTAAATTCTGTTTTTAGGGGTCCGTATCTCAAAATGTAAAAAATAACCCTTATAGGTTCGCTTCTTTATCCGTCCGTCCGTCTCAGAAACTCGTAGAGATATCGATTTGAAATCATTGACATATATATTTGAAATTAATCCATTTTTATATATATATATTTTTTTTAAGATTTTATTATCACTCCACAGACTTTATGTCCGTGCCTTTTTGAGAGATCAATATATTGTGAGAGTTTGGTTGTTTTTTATCTTCATCTTTTAACTACTCACTACTCAATGTGGAAGCTTATAATATATATATTTTATCTTTTATATATATACCTATATATTATTAATAATTTATTTTTTTTGCACTCCTGGAGGAAAATCTACACATCCATTTTTATATTCACATACCCTACAGTGGTAATTTTTTGGGCTGTGTGTTTTGTATTGTTTATATGCCATGAAAAAGGTATTTGTAGCGATATTGCGAATTACAAGTCATTTTATTCAGTAGTACATTCTAAAATAGATATCTCCTGATTAGATAGATTTGATTGGCACATTGATTAGATAGTGCGATGCGGCTAGATGCGACGTTATGAAATAAGTTGATTAATCTTGCTGAAAAGGAGGATTGTAAATGTAGACCACACTTTTAATATTTTTTATTTAAGTGTCTACTTAGCAAAATTTCATTAAAAAATTTACTTACTATTAACAGGGACAGCTATAGGTACATGATTATAGCCAGTACGGGAAATGTTTCGTAAGTACATTGAATCAAAAAATATGAATTTCATACGGGCTAAGTATGTACGTATCTTTAAGCCAGCAGCAGCGTTTCTAACGTAATTAAAATGTACCTTCAACTACGTAACCTAATCGACCTAGAGTCTAGGTCTATAGTAGATCAGTGATTTGGTACATGCCGCTAAAGGTAAGCCGCTCCGTACGTTGATTAGCCGAGTTCAAGCTCATCCAAATTCAAATTCAAATTCAAATGGTTTAATCGACGTAAAATTTTACAATTATTTGTCGATAGTCATCTACCACCATTTCACAAAGGCCCCGTCATTGAGAAGGAAAGAAATGGCGAAAGAAACTCCTCGAGCATCTTTTCAACTTTTTCCTTATAATCTATTACAATTTTTACTTATATCTAGTACCTACAATTTTACTTAAGTACCTATATCCATTTCATTTTTTCAATAGCCTTAGCTGAGGTGGACAAGACCACGCGTTTTTATCGTTTAAATAATCATTTATACTATAGTAAGCTTTACTACATAATGTAGCTTTAACATAATTCTTAAATTTTTGCTCAGTAAGGTTTATTGCTTCATTTGATAATTTATTATAAAAACGTATACAGTTCCCCATGAATGATCCTTCAAACGAACCAAATACCTACACTCGAGCATTGAACAACACGGACTTGAATGGTTACGTCGCGAGCAATGAAAAAGTTCCAGTGACATTATGGAACGGCAATGGCAAGTGGAACTTGTTCATTGCTTGTGAGTGTACGTCATAAACGTACGTAAACTGGCCCACACTCTACCAATACGGAGATGTCCAAAGCAAAGTTTTTTTTCAGATCGAGTGAATCCACCGAAGCTGGAGGGAAAACTGACGAAAAACAAACGAACGCACGTTTAATACCATAGAGTCGTGGCTCGCGCAGCAGCGAGCCGAAACTTAGATTTTTTGTTTTACGGAGTGATCCCCTGTCCTTGCTGTAAGTATTGTACCTAAACTGCATCATATTATGAGTATAATAACAATGCGGTAAGCAAACAATGTATGACGGAACCACATGGGCAATTGAACCTGTCCCCTGACACTATAAACGTGAGAATGAACATCAATGAATGGTCTTTGCGTATTAAGCCATTAGGGCAGGCATATAACGCATATTTAAATAAAAATATAATCCCGTGTGCATCTCCTAGTGCGAGCGTGTATTATGTAGGTACCAACCTGTCCTCACATTCATCATCATCACACTTCTGGGGCACGGGCCGCACGGGTCTCTTTCCAATTAAGTGTTTTAGGAATAGACCACCACGCGGACCTAGTGCAGTTGGTGGACCCCAACACAAGCAAGCTTGTGCTGAGAGAGTTGTCGGGTAAGTGGGAAACCCGACTTTCAGATGTTTTCAATTCAATGTGTTGCTTAACCTCATCAGTTAAGATCACTGCAGCTAGCTCGACTACGGACGCTTCACTCACATTCTTTATTTTATTTCTGAACCTTTCTATTTCTAGATTATTGTACTGGGATTAGTGCGAATTTCCTGACAGCATATCTAATATTTTTATCTAAGTAGCATCTCATATTTAAGAACATACGCTGTACTTACCTACTTTTAAACTAGAAAATTCTGCGAACTCGGCGGTCTTATTGTGACATTATGAAACTTGTTTGTTGCTGAAAACGTGCAGATTACAATCAAAGTGGCCATGTTTAGTAAGTATGCATTTCATTGTTAGGAAACGTAACCCATTTATATGTAGAAATGTATTCACAGCTATTTAAACTTTTAGACGAAGGAAACGTATATATGAAAACTCAGAACCATATCGTCCACAGTTTTCGGCGCTGTTATGTACCTACGTGAACACATAACGATAATGACATCCCCCAGCGGCTGCTATACAGGTTCGTTAACGACATAGATAAACGTCAATATATCGCGAACCGCCATAAATAGGGCGCATTTATCGGTGGAACGCGTACTAAACCAGTTTATCGACACCGATATGCACCCGTGCAGCGGCAGCAGATTCCAAATGAAACCTGTAGAGATCAAGATCAAGCGTAAAACTACAATTGAACAACTTTATAGTGTTTATAACCTTGTCAAAACATTGTTTTATGTCCTGAGTAAGTCGAAAACCTGTGGCTTACCAAAAACGGAGTGTCATAAACAAACTACCGGTTTACGGCCACCACTCCCAAACAATATGAGTGCCGCACGCGATGCTAAAACTACTTCACCTAATACTAATAGGTACTACCCAGGTGATAGGTCCCTTAATTAATTGAAGCGTAAATTAATTATATCTTTATTTTGTATTATCATGAAAATAGTCAGTTTTTTTCTTCTAGAAAGTGCAGGTTTTAGTTTCAAATAATATAATAAGTAGGCACCGACCGATTGCAAATGGACCGAGTGAAAAATAGGTGCAGAATGTACATACCTCGAAATGGAAATATGATGATTATACTTATATACCCTCAAAATTTGATAATCATTCTTGTTAAATAAATAAAACTAATAAAACATGAGCATTGAAATAAACAAGTGTCTTACAGGCTTAGGAACATTTTGTAAAATTTCCTTCCGAAGTCAAGGGCAAATCGATATTGAAAGGTGTGGGTAGGCGACTGTAAATTATCGATTTTATATTTAATAATGTATAGAATGTTACGACACCTGTTTTGTTTTGTTACAAAGGAAAAGGAACTTTCTACCTGTGAGTACAAAAGTTAAAATGATATTGCTTTTTACTTTTGCACACAATGTGTCTCGCATGTTATGACAATTTCATACAAAAATTCTGGTGTCAGTTGCTTACTAGCAAACTAGCTTTCGGTTCTTACGGCACAATTTCAGAGGTACCTACTGAAAGCGGCAATGGATTTTCAAAACTTTTGTAACATTCAGCGATGTGTTCAGCACTAGGGGGTTCACTCTATATAACGAAAAACTAAGTTTCAGAGCGCTGCTTCGCGAGCCACGACTCTATCTCGTTGTATTAAACGTGCGGATTGCACGGTAGCTCTTATTGTTCGTTCGTTTTTTATCAGTATAGATATAGAGTAACCCTTCAGTATTTGAGATACTGCCGGCAGTGCCTAGTAGCAATTTGGAGTCTACAGCGACGATCGTGGAAAATTACGGAAAATCACGTAGGAAATCGCTCAAGTGCAACTGCAGTTTTACGGCTGCTGATTTCACAGCATGATTGTGTTATTTATTCATTACCTAAAGGGTATTTTGTATACTTTATATTAAGGCTAAGTAAACAATATTAATGTAGGTAGGTATATTTTATTTAAATTTAAGGCCTATTCAAACCTAGAGTTATCCGCTACCATCGTAGGTGCTGGCAATACAAATACGTAGTACGTATGGCAATAGAGGGACCGCAGTATCCAGTAAGTATACCGTTAATTTAAAGGAATCATGAATGAGATATTCTACTAAATCTGGTGCTGCAGTCATGTCATGTCGTCTCAGCGTAACCGAAATGATATAGAATTCACAATACATTGCTCCTTCCAACTCTGACGTTTGATCTTCGATGTTGGTAAGTACTACGAATTCACTATGGTAACGCTGATTTGGCAATACTAGACCAACTGATGCCGATCCGTCGAAAGCGACGTAACTCTAAAGTAGGCACCTATACCGGCACCCACCTACCTGTTTGATTCAGCCGCTCAACGATGGTTTCCTTGTTACTCTGTATTCAATAATAACCCTTGATGGATGTATAATAAGATTGATTTTGATTGTTGTAGCATTCGTAATAGTTTGATAACGGGAGCACTTGCCAAATTGTTTCACTGTCAGTGCCAAAGTCATGAAGGCAATTGACCTGAGGGGCCATTCTCAATCCTCTATAATGCCGCTTGTTTATTATTAAACTAAAGTTTGATTATGTTGTATGTTGCGGCGTCCTTTTGGGTGAGTGGAATAGCCCGAGCAATGGTTTGTGATGTTACTAAACATAGCTACAAGTATATAACGATTGTATTATGTGAAATAAAATTGCTTTATTTGCCGGTATTATTTTATATTTAAACCGTGAGACACTATAAACATACTTAGAAAGCAAAATTTCTGTCTCTATATCAGAATACGCTTGAATGGTATTTTTGGGAGAAAAGTCTCCGTCGCTTCTATTTGCTCCTTTGCTATCACGAAAACTGAAAATAACCCCAATTTTTTCTGAAATGTCCGATAGGCCAGTTTTTTTGCTCGCGGTAGAGATGATAAGGTTTGGTGAGGATTATAGCCGGAGCTTCAGATAAACTCCGAAAGCATTATACGTAAACAAATTGTCACACATCTTCTTATTATGCGTGTATTTTCAGAAACCTATTAACATAAAATATAGAGATGTCTGCGGTAACGATTCTAAAGGCACATTTAAATTAATAGACAGGTAGGTGTGTCTACGTAAATTCCTTTTCTATCCTTTTCTCAAAAAGTTCAGGCATGCGTATCCTTAACCTCATATGATTTATTTAATCGTTGTATTGTCTACATTGAAGAAGGGTACGGTTATTGTTGTCTTCAATAGATCGCAACTGTGCCGATTGCAATGATTGTATCCGTTTGTGAATGTGAATGAATGACCACGAGCAGATTTTGAAGACTCTGTCGGGTTCTGTCCAAGTAAGTAGGTACCTACTTAAAAATTAAGGGAAAATAAAATTGTATTAATCTGAAGCTCGCTACTTGATAAGGCAGAATAAAATAGAATTTTATTTATAATCAACGTAACAATTTACAATATTTTTTGTCGTTTGTTAAGATCATGAGTCTATCACCATTTCACCAAGGCTTAGTCACTGAGGTGAAGAAAATATCTACCTTAAGAAGGTACTACCGGTGGTACGGTGGCATATCATCACATCATCAGTGTCAGACGCTCATTCATAACTTTCGAGCGTGTTTGGAATAAAGAATATTTATGTACAATAATCTTTTAAATCTGTAGCATCCGACCACGTTTTTGAAACCTATTAACGATTCAAATTGTCACAGAGAATTAAAGACCCATCATACTAATAATGACATGGTACCTAGGTATATTTTTAAACTGAGTAAAAATACAATAAGCTATAATTTCGGCTTTAAAAATAAAATATACTGTGTACATCCCGATCTAAATACATTGACATCACCTTGGTGGGCAATTGTGAGGACAATTTACAACGACGATGAATCACTGACCTTCAAGACTAAAGAAAACAGATATAAATATAATAATAAAAAGCCCTGAAATATCAGAAGCTTTGTTGCTATAACATTATCATAAAAAAGCTTGGAATTATCTACATTAGAAAACCCACGCACTAAAAAAAGACTCTATAATTTAAAAGATAAGTAGGTAGGCATTGTTATAAAAAGATCTTTTTACTAAATATTTTTTTAGGAAACTTTTCATGAATAGATTTACCTTCGACATTTTCTTCCTTATCGCTGTCACTAGCATCTGCCATCGCGAAACTTTTCGAATCACTTAAAACTTAAATCTCACAAAACAAAACATAATCACAAAACAAACATAACTTTTCTTCTTAAAAAACTTAAACAAAACACTCATAAAAGTGAAACAGTTACGATTGAAAAACCTAATGGAACTTTTTTACTGTCGTATCGCGCGAACTTCGTTCTGTAATGATCGGAAATGGCGGGAAACCAGCCGCCGCGAACTAGCGATCAACGCCGACTGAAAGATAGGCGGGAAAAGCGCGGGAAAGCCACAAGTTGCGCTTGTTTCAGGACGTTTTCCCTTTTCTCAATGCTTAGTTCTGTTTTATACTAATACTATTATGTAAAAAGGCACATGCGCTTCTGTTTTGTAGCCTCGTAGAGTTCATGTCACCTAGGGCAGATTTTTTTAACTCAACCGTGATAAAAAATTGCAACGAAAAACCTGGAATAAAGAGCCTTAAATATGGGTCTGTTTGATTACATTTTCAATAGTGTAATCACAGTCTTATGTCGGTATCCTGTGGCTACTGATGCCAAGAAGGATTGAGATAACCTATTTATTTTCAATTTACAGTATTTAGGAAAGAAAATTAAAATTTGTAACCAACTCTACGTCTCCACAATCTGCTTATAATTAATTATGTATTACTTCACTACATTTAAAAGATGTAAATTTTGTGAGTTCGCAATTCGGTGAGATTGTAGATATAATATTATTATGTATTACGGATCTACTGGACCGATTTAGTTAGTTGTGAAAGGTAAATAAGACTTTATAGACAACAACATGATAGGTAATTAGGTACTTTTATAGCGAAGCTCCGAACCATGGGCTATCATTTTTATGCAAAGCGAAAACGAACACTTCGTTTTTTAGGGTTCCGTAGCCAAAATGGCAAAAACGGAACCCTTATAGTTTCGTCATGTCCGTCTGTCCGTCTGTCCGTCTGTCCGTCTGTCACAGCCGATTTACTCGGAAACTATAAGTACTACAGTGATGAAATTTGACGGGAATATGTGTTGTATGAACCGCTACAAAAATATGACACTAAATAGTAAAAAAAAGAATTGGGGGTGGGGCCCCCCATACATGTAACTGAGGGATGAAATTTTTTTTTTCGATGTACATACCCGTGTGGGGTATCAATGGAAAGGTCTTTTAAAATGATATAAAGTTTTTTAAAAAACATTTTTCTTAAAGTGAACGGTTTTTGAGATATCAGCTCTCAAAGTCGTAAAAAGTATGTCCCCCCCCTCGATTTTTATAACTACGGGGTATAAAATTCTAAAAAAAATAGAGGTGATGCATGCTAATTAACTCTTTCAACGATTTTTGGTTTGATCAAAGTATCTCTTATAGTTTTTGAGATAGGTTGATTTAACTGTAATTTTGGTTAAGTTATTGTGCTTACACTGATACATATATAAAATTAATATTCATACATAAAAGTACAAGGCAAAATATCGGGAGAGTTTAGGCTCCATTCACCAGGTGTATAAATTGACATAATAAGTTTATTATATTTGCTGCTACGGAACCCTTTGTGCGCGAGCCCGACTCGCACTTGGCCGGTTTTAATAGAATCCTCGTGTTTTAATAATAATTCAAGTTGAAGTCATAATAATTTCAGTGCATTTTAATACCGGAAAATTCATAATATTTTCATAATCATCATCATAATTTTATTACTTGCGGTAACTAACAGATGCTAGGCAGTTTACTAAAAATACTTTTTCTATATTTGCGCGGATGACTACATACATAATAATATTTATAAATTATGCTGTGTCTATGTATCGTATAAAATGCATGTTCGACTATAATTATGTGTGCTTTCAAAAATATTAGAGTACTTATTAATTTAATTCCTAATATAGGGAACCGAGTTAGTGCACGAGTTTGACTCGCACTTGGCCGGTTTTTTAAAATTCATAATGGTATTATAGAAACCTTTGGGAGTCCATCTCGTACTTGGGTGTTTTTTATGTTAAAGTAAGTACATACTTGATTTTCCTCGCCGTTACATTTTAAATGGCCTGTCACAATCGCTTATTTAAATGGAAAAGCAGTAAATCAGCTTTTTAAATTTCCGGTGAAAAATATAAAAAGAAAATATTCATTTAAGGTGTACTTTCTACTTAGTTACGACATAATTATTTGTATATATATATATATATATGTAGATCTGATTTGGCTTCGACCCAATTCAAACATGATTGTCCATTATTATTTTTGGCAAAACATATGTTCACTGACAAGCAATATAAAATATTTAAGTAGTTACTACGAGTAGTTAGCTACACTTACAAAATTGCAACAAAAAATAAATAGAGTACGTAGGTAAGACTTGTTATATGTATTATTATGGATATATTTTGGATTACATAGATCTATGTACTTAGAAATGAGAACTGTCATGACCTATGACCTCATCCGTCCTACTGGGATTAGAATGATGGACTGGTGGAAGAAGGAATTTCGCTCTAACGTATATGGGTCAAAATCAGAGAGGTGAGCATTATGCTTCCGACAAAGTTTTTCCTCATTTTATTACATGATATTACTAAAATACTTATTTCAAAATAAAGGTTATATGCATATAATTACAGCGCACTCAGCATATTTATTTCGCTATGGTAAGTTTTATTTGATTTTAAACAAAAAAGGTCTAAATCGTCATTCCGGGAATGCGTCCTTATACCATGTTTCATAGTTCAGACAAGTCAAAAAAAAGTAAAATTACCACTTAAAACTGTCATATTTTAATATTAGCTTTTAGTATAATTAAATAAAGAATATACGTATAAATTACATTATTACAAGTAAAACTTCTTCATATTTTGGCTATTCCAATGCTGTCCGTCGTTTATCAAATCATTCCGTGAACGTGGTGGATATCGGTCGATGTAAATAAAACAACACACGCCAGGTGGCGTTAGCGAGCAGCAGTGTAAAGTTCACAATTCAAAGCAAAAGGCGTGTGTTGTGTTTTCGAAAAAAATATATTAGATTTTGTTGGTAAGTACCTTTTAATTTCATATGTGTGAAGCGTACTTTAATTCCCTGTCACTACGGGAACGCTCTTCAGTAATTAGTTTTTCGAAAATTTGCGTACTTTTAGCAAAATTCTTATAAATATTGTTGCTCACTTGTTCATAATCTCTACAAGCGTGACATGAAAATATTTAACGAATAATCATTTCGGGAACGGTCATTTCGGAAACGTTCTGGCATATGACGGATGTTCCCGAAATGACGCCTACGTCCCTGAAATGCCATTTTTTTTGGGCAAAATGATGCTTTAATGCTTATAAAACCATAAACATGCAAAATTTTGATTATAGGTATCCATTTAGTATGAGTAAGATGGAGAACGATAAAAATGAAGAGAAAAGGAAGTCAAAAAAGGCGTCCGAAAAAACCTTAGCGTTGGTAGCTCAGTCGGGTAAGCGCCCGCTTCTCACGCAAGAGATGCGGGTTCAAATCTCGGCGCTGACATGTTATTTTAACTTAAGTACAATGTATACCATCGATCCTACGGTGAAGGAAATCATCGTGAGGAAACCTGCATATCTAGATTTAGCACATCTAGATATGTGAACCCACCAACCCGCAGTGGACCAGCGTGGTGGGAAATGGTCCAAGCTTAGGAAGGCAGTTTAGACCTTGGGGATATGCACAAAGGTTCCACTTGAGAGAACCACGTACAGGTACTTGCACCCCCACAGAGAATAGAATAGAACCTTAGCGTTTGTGGACTATCAGAAGGCCTTTGATTCGATCGAGACGTGGGCGGGCTAAACGCCTTACAACGGTGTCACATTGACTACGGGTATATCGAAGTGTTGAAGTGATTGTATAGAAGCGCCACCATGTCAGTTTGATTGAGTACAGGACCAGACTACGGAAGCAATTCCATTGCAGAGAGGTGTGAGATAAGGAGATGTTATAAGTATCTCCAAAGCTCTTCACTAATGCGATGAAAGATGTCTTCAAGATCCTAGACTGGGAAGAACTCGGCTATCAACGGTGAATACATGTCTCACCTTCGGTTTGCCGACGATATCGTGGTTATGGCAGTATCGTTGGAAGACCTCAGCAAAATTCTGACCTCAATCGGGTTTCCCAAAAGGTAGGCCTCAAGATGAATATGGACAAGTTGAAAGTCATGGCTAATTCTCAAGTAGCGCCCACCTCAATATCTATAGGGAACTCGATTCTTGAAGTGGTGGAAAATTACGTCTACCTTGGACAAACAGTCCAACTAGGAAGATCCAACTTCGAGAAAAAGGTCACTCGGCGAATCCAACTTGGCTGGACATAGGGCGTGCAAAACCGGTTAACCGGACAATATTTCACGGTTTTTCATAACCGGTTTTGAGAGTTCAAAACCGGAAACCGAAAACCGGGTTTTCACCGGTTTTGATCGTATTTTTATATACTTTTTTACATACATTAGAAGCTGAACCCATAAACTCTAAAAATAAAAGAATTTGTATATCGGTTGGCACACTGATGGACACTAGATTAATGGTGAAACTCATAAAAAAGCACTAAAATATTGTATGGAAATTGAGTGACGATTTTCTGGTGCACATGCCGGCACTCTGCCTAGGCGCAGTAAAGCAAACACGACGTGTGAGTTCACACTTTTTGCTGTATGAAAACTTATTGCTGTGTGAAAAAAAGGTACTCTGGGTGCACATAATTATAACGTTGAAATCTTGGCCAATAAAGCACAACAAGGTGGTCTTCATACAAACTCTGGGTAAAACAGGACTGCATTGACCGTTGTTGAAAATATAATTAGGCCAAGTGCGGGGACTGCATTCGACGTTATGGAATTTTTTCATGAAGTGTTGAGGACTTCAAATCAAATGCAGTCGTGTCCATCAATGAGTTCGGCTTTCTTTCGTTGCGTTGATAACAAATCTGTAATACATCAAAAAAACATTTATCATCTTACTGCTACTATAGAGTGGTCGTAAGAATCAGACGATAAATGTTTTTTTTTTTTCAAAATCTGCCTGTATGTTTAAAATATACAATTATTGATGATAACAGAACGATATAAAAACACCATTAAGGTGCCACACACTTTTTGTAGATGTGATAACAGTAAGTACTATGATAATTCTTATTTAACTTTTTTTCCTGTTCACTAAATTATTAATTTGTCATATGGTTGATTAAAAACAGATAAGTATATCATAAAAAATGTTTTATTCGTATGTTTTGTGGATATCTCTATCTAAGAATATGGGTCCCTTGTTTAATTAGTACTGTATGACAAAAAATATATAAGTAATATCAAAACCGGTGAAAAACCGGTTAACCGGTTTTGAGGCTGAAAACCGAAAATTCAAAACCGGTTTTGAAAACCTTCCGGTTTTGCACGCCCTAGCTGGACAGCGTTTGGGAAGTTACGAAGCGTCTTCACGTCCGAAATTCCCCAGTGCCTCAAGACGAAAGTCTTCGAACAGTGCGTGTTGCCAGTGATGACCTACGGTGCCGAGACGTGGTCTCTAACTCTAGGCCTCTTGAATAGGGTCGGAGTCACCCAGCGAGCTATGGAAAGGGCTATGCTACGTGATCGAATCAGAAATGAAGAGATCCGTAGAAGAACCAAAATAACCGACATAGCTTATCGAGTCAGTAAGCTGAAATGGCAGTGGGCCGGACACATTGCTCGAAGGACTGATGGTCGGTGGAGCAGAAGAATCCTCAAGTGGAGACCACGTACCGGCAAACGCAGCGTTGGGCGGCCCCCCGCGATATGAACGGACGATATAGTCAAGTCCGCGGGGAAGCACTGGATGCGGGCCGCCTCCGATCGGACAAGGTGGAAATCATTGGGGGAAGCCTATGTTCAGCAGTGGACGTCCTATGGCTGAGATGATGATTATATTATTTTCATGCACCAAATTTACCAAAAACCTAGCTTTGCGTTCATTTAGGGAAGGTCAACGTCATTTAGGGAACTTCGTTGTCATTTTGGGAACACTCCCATCATTTTCGGGAACATCACAAAAACGGCAAATAAGTCACTATTATGTAATTCTATAATTATATCTTGCATATACAGCATTAAATTACCTTGAAACCTTTGTATTTATATTAATAATATATAACGTAGTGCAAAAATGTATACAATAAATTGAAATTATGGAACGAAATTTGCACAAATTGGAAATTTATGGAGAGTAATTTGAAAAATAAGTGTTTTCATTATGAAAAAAATCAAAATAATAATATTTTCTGATTTAGGAAAAGGTTCATTACAATTTCTTGAAGGTGATTCTTAAACGTGTTCGTTATATTATTATTTAAAAAATAATTAAAAGTGTTCCCGAAATGACACTTGACCCTGTCATTATTCTTATTAACAGGTATAATTTCTAAAATATATAATTTTGTGCGTGCCTCATCACAGGATAGGTTCATGACAAATGCCACAATAGACTCCACTTGTTAGTTTTCATCAAAATAAAACTTAATTTCTCAGATATTTGAAAACCTAAAATGCTCACCTCTCTGATTTTGACCCATATAGCTAATCTCAATAACATGGGTCACTCTGGACAAAATATCATTTTTTACTATGGAGGTCACATAACTTTGTTTATTTTATTACATTGGCGAATATAATTGAAGACCTTATAAAAAAATAACTGTAACACCATTAATATAAATTACTAAACTAAGTCTCTGGCCCTTCAGTGATTATAAATAATACTTTTGTTATATTCCGTCATTTACGATGGTACCTATACAGTTCCTATACCTGCTATACGTTATAATAAATATTGCACTGATTACCATTAGGTAACAGGTAGCTACTTGCTTACCTAGGAACGGCAAGGACTAACTTATCATGTTATTGTTTATAGTACTCCGCCTTAAGAGGAAACAATGCGCAATGGAATCATAAGCTAGGATGCATTTAGATTGCAACTGGGAAAGGTATGTACATTACGTATACAGGGTGTTGAACCAAGGGTAAACCTACCTTATCTAAGCCCGGAAATAAAATCAGAATTTCAAAATTCAAGAAATACAAATTAATTTTCCATAGAAACTTTGTTGGTCACGTAACTTTTTACTATCATCATTATCACGTCTCCACTGCTGGGGCACGGGTCTCCTTCCAATTAAGGAAGGGTTTTAGGCCTAGTCCACCACGCTGCCGCTGCTGACCTAGTAAGGACTTTTTACTATGAAGAATGTTTTTTTTTACATATTACAGATGATTCACTAAAATATCAAGATATTTTAGGCAAGTTATGTCGGAAAAATATAATTTTACGATGAGAAACCAATCTCATTTGACTTGCGGAATAAGATAGTCCCTCGGGGCGGTATTTAGGCTCATCACATCCCTTCATAGTCCTCATCATATTAAATTTATCTTACGCCAATAAATAAGCTTGTTACTAATAATTTTCATATTAAATTGTTACATTAATAATCTTATTAAATTGTATGGTTACTTATTCGGTAAGGAACATTGGCAATACATAAATTTATTCCTATTTACCTTCCTATGTACTATGTACCCTTACTATAAACCTAAAACTTTTGTGCTTTTTTGTATACCTACCTACACAGGTAAGTACCAAGTACTTGATCAAAGTACTTATTATTTGATTGACATTTAGGGTCTGTTCCACAATGTCTGGTTAGTGGCTACCTGACGGATAAAATACATGCTGTCACTCTCTGTTATTATTTTTTAGACAGTGACAGTATGTATTTTATCCGACAGGTAGCGACTAACCAGACATTGTGGAACAGGGGCTTAGTGTAGCTGAAGCTATAATATATTGCAAGCTTATTATCAGCAACGGAAAAGCTTCTTTAAACACAAATTCAACTCAATCCACGCGATTCTCATAATCATTAAATCTATTCCGAAACACAATAATAAAACAATTTAAGACACTTTGAAAATAAATGTTCGATGTTCGAAACACAAAAATAAATCGCTCTATATTTTCAGAAAGGTTTGTCTGGCGTGGGATTAAATTAACAAACATGTCGTTTTGCATGCTAGAGATGCGAAGTGCGAGATTTTACACCGTTTGAGTATTTGTATGGCGCGGGAGAGTCACACACAACAACCTATCGGTACCCGGGCCGCTCTAGCTCCATATTTACAGTACCCAAACGGTGACAAACACTCCCACTAATGCCACAGTATTCAATGTTCTGTGATTAAATTAGGTAGAATCGACGACTACAGTAACAACAACTGTATAGGGTCCTATATTAAACGTACTTATGCCTTATACATTTCAGAAAGCTTTGTATTTAACTTTTCTACGCCACGCCAGCCCTAAAATATGTATTTGCGTATATTTCAGTGATACAGATTTATTTATATTTTCCCATAAATCGTATCCGCCGGATAAACCGACAGCGAGTCACATAATAATATTATGTTTCCTTTTCCCATCACTATGGCATAAGTTTTATGCGTTTTGTGCGTCTACTGAATGTCTAAGGTAAATCTTCGGAGCAGTTTATGAGAAACCATACGAATGAAGACGTGAACCACGTGAAAAATTACTAACAAACCATTAAAAAAGTAACTACATATTATTCAGGAAAGCTGGAGTGAAGATACACAGAAGCTTCATTGATTAAGAATTCTTCAGCATATCTATCTTTTAATTTGCGACTCAGACAATTAAACTGTTTTATCAATGGTGGCCTTCTTTCTTCGTGGCATGTCGGTGACCACACTACACATGGATAGCCAGTTAGCTCTCTTTGACTGTCTACTCGGGGAAGCCTCTTTTGTGCACCCAATATTAGGCACTTATTTCTGAGCTTTCGCTCCATGTGATGACTTACGAGTATGTATAGTGTTTTTATTTATTTAAGGATTACCAACAGATGGTACACGTTACATCAAAAAACAGCTTAATTAATTTAACAATAGGTGTTTCAGGTTAGGTCCACTTATAGATAATCAAACCAACTATACATTAAAAGAAAGAACATTAAACACTATTATGTACTTATATAGCGATTGAATTTCCTGAATATACCTCTGTATAAGGGTTTGAAATAGCCCTCCGAATCGCCGTTCTCTGAAATAATTAGGTCATTCATGTCACTGAGAGAGGTTTTCCTGGTCAGAGGTTTAATTTTACTGTGCAATTCTTTATTGAGATTGACGTTATGCTGTAAAAGGTTAAGTTTATTCTAATTTTAAAACGATTTTACAGAATTAGCACCTAGATACAGTAGATGGCCTAATTAATGTCTAAATAGAGGGTAGGAGTGGCATTTTCACCTAAGTGCACATAAAAGTAGGAATCTTATTTCTAGATAATGGAAGGTTTTCATATGGGGCTCGTCATTATAAACAGCTACCACAATGCAACCAAAATAATCTTCCCTTGTTTACATGCTTTGTATGTTGCCCATGTGTTTTTAGTAGGTACTTATATAAAGATTAAAAAATTAAAAAAAAAAATTAAAAATTATTTATTTCTGAATATGTTTACAGTATTCTTAAAGTAGGCACTAGAGCGTAAGTACATGTTATTTGTATATCTGGGGTCAGTGGTGTCCTAAATAGGTTTTTTTTTTAAAACCTGTAAGGACTACCGGTAAAGTAGGTACAAAAAAACTATTACATTTCCAATTTACTTAACTACTTTAAATTAGTTTAACAAAAAAATAAAATAAAAATAAAAAGTTAAACCAATCAGAATTTTAGTTAAAAGATAAGTATTTATAAAAAATGGCAGTAATGCGCGTGTGAGTAGATGTGTGTGTGTGTGTGTGTGTGTGTGTGTGTGTGTGTGTGTGTGTGCGTGTGTGTGTGTGCGTGTGTGTGTGTGTGTGTGTGTGTGTGTGTGTGTATTTGTGAGAGTATGATTTACAGCTAAATTCGATATACATAATTAATATAATTTATAAATTACAGTTCAATAAAGTTATCAATGAAACTTTCCGTTTCATCATAATTTAATTTTAGGAGTAGATTAGTTACAGTATGTTTAGTTTCTATGCTATTCAGGTTATAGACAGTTTTATATTTATTCACTTTGTTATAGAGATAGGGTCCGAGGTAAAGAAAGAATCTTTTAGTGAATGTAAAGTTAGGAGTGGGAAGTGTACAGATTCGGTCTTTACGTCGTGTGTTAGAGATAGTGTGTGGTGTTCTGGTGTGTTGAATAAGAGTAGTGTTAAGAATAAAAAGTTGTCTAACAGAAAGTACCTTACATAATTGATACAGTTGAAATGTAGGGAAAAGGAAAGGTCGAAAAGTAGCAACTTTTAAAATAGCACGTTGAGCTATTTCAAGAGGCTTAATATACGTTTTGCAGGCACCACCCCAAATTGTTATACAATATGAGATTATTGATTGACACATCGCATAGTAGACGGTCCGGATGATATGTGGATTAGTAATGTGTCTTAAAGTTTTAAAAAAGTGGATCAATTTCCTAACTCTTGATGTAAGGTGGTCGATGTGGGCTTTGAAGTTAAGGTATTTATCTAATATTATGCCGAGGTATTTTATGGTATCAGTCGAGGCAATAACAGGACATATACATTCAGAGTTCAGAGATACTGTTTGAGGTTGAGATGAACAAGTGTGAGCTTTAATAGAAATAGGAATTGTTGGTTGAGAATTTGAACGCAAAGAAAAGGTAATAAGTTTAGTTTTGGAAGTGTTCAGTGTTAGTGAGTGTGAGAGAAGCCAATTGTATACATAATTAAAACCTATTTGAGTAACACTTTGGAGTTCTGTCCATGAATTAGCTGAGAAGGTGATAGCAGTATCGTCGGCATATGAGGTTATAAAGCCATTTTGTAATTCAAGTTTGCAGAGATCATTAATAAAGACAAGAAAGAGTGTAGGGCCTAAGATACTTCCTTGAGGTACTCCATAGGAGATAGATTGTTCAGTGCTAAGATGGTCATTTATTTTAACTATTTGGGATCGATCAGTCAGATAACTTTGGAAAAGATTAAGTTGTGTTCCTCTGACGCCTAGAGATTGAAGTTTGAGTAAAAGGGTGGGGATGGGTACCGTATCAAATGCTTTGGCAAGGTCTAAGAATATGGTAAGAGTCTTTTTACGGTTGTTGAGGTGATGAACTAATTCGTTTATTAAAGCCAGTGTAGCATCAGTAGTGGATCTATGTTTTCGAAATCCGTATTGTTGTTTAGATAATAAGTTGTTTGATTCCAGATAATTTACTAGTCTATTGTTGAGAATTCGTTCTAAAATTTTGGACATGGCTGTGAGTACTGCAATTGGTCTGTAGTTTGTAACTGCTTTCGGATCACCACCCTTGAAAATAGGATGAATGATTGCCTTTTTGAAAGAAGTGGGAAAAACACCAGTGTGGAAGCATAGATTAAATATGTGGCATAAAATAGGCGTCAGAGTTTTACTATATCTTTTTAGGATGGTGGCTGAGATACAATCCCAGCCTGTAGCAGCGTTATGTCTGATAGATTTAATGGCAGATTCAACTTCGTCATTATCTGTGTCTAGAAGGGCGAAAGAAGAAGTAGTGGTAGCGGTTGATTGGATACTGTTAGATATAGCGGAGGGTGATTGAATTTTTTCAGCAAGTTCTTTACCAATATTGGCAAAGAAACTGTTAACGCCGTTACATGATTGTATTGCTGTTAAAGAAGAAGATAGTAGATGAGTAGGTGAATGTTGTTCTTTGGTGGAGTTAGTGGATTTTTTTATTGTTTCCCATAAAAGTTTACTATTTTTACCCGCTTTTTTAATTTCAAATGCATCATGTTGCCTTTTTACCTTTTTTAAGATTTTTGTACAAAAGTTTCTGTATCTGGTATAGGTGACTTTTAGTATTTCATCATCTGGAGACTGTTTTAGTTTTTTGTGCAAGTGATCTCTATTTCGCATGCATTTTAGCAGCCCTGGAGTGATCCACGGTTTAAGTATTCTATTTCTCTTAGGTAGGATTTTTACGGTTGTGTTTTTTTCAATAATATTAGTGAGATTTACTATAAGGCAATTTGTAGCATCTTCGGGATCTGAATTTTTTAAAATTGGTTGCAAGTCAAGGTTTTTTATGTCTAGGTCTAATGCTTCGTAGTCAATTTTTTGAATTTTCCTAATTGCATTGTGACGAGATGTTTTTGTTTCAAGGCAAATCATTGTTGAGGTATGATCAGTGATAGTAGAAGGAAAGATGAAAGTTTCAGAAGAACATTTAGTCCTGAGAAGAGTGTGGTCTAGACAACTATTGTTTCTTGTTGGCAATTGTTGGGCTGGAAGGAAGCCATGAAATGCTATGCTGTTAAGGTATTCATGCGAGCGGGTGTCGAGTGAGGAAGGTGTTATGTCTATGTTTATATCACCTGTTACTATGACTGTTTTCGATGATGAAAGAGAGGATAGTATAGAATTGAATGAATTCAAAAACGTATTAATGTTGTTATTACTTGGGGATCTATAGATGCAGAATATGGAGATATTAGTATCTAATTTAATTAAGAGGCCAGATGCAGAGTTTTGTAAGTCTGGCTCTTCTACTGTGAATGAGAGATTGGATTTAATATAAACCACAACTCCGTCACTTTGATTAATATGCTTCGTGGTACTTAAAGATTTATAATTCGGAAGGGTCGGGATATTAGCATTAGTCGCACAGGGGAGCCAACATTCGTTTAAGACTATAATATCGCAGTCTAAAGATGTTCTTTCAAGGAGAGTCTGAAAGTTGTCAAAATTAGTAATTATGGATCTTATATTTTGTGTGAGTATTTTAAGATAGTATTGGGGCTTATCAATAAAAGAGTGACAGTTTTCTGGGTTGCACTGATGGACATTTGAGATAGAGAATTGGTCAATGGTTTTATTTAAATTTATAATGTTAGTTGACATTTTGTATTAATAATAAAGAGGGTCTAAGTTCTTTAGTTCTTATATTAGGATTAGGAAGTAGATTTTTTCACGAAGTTCAAGAGTTCAGAATGGCAATCTGAATCAGCATACAGGGTGTTGCAAGTTAATTCAACCTGTGTAGGCAATCCGCAAGCACTATAAATAGTATGGTGCAATGCTTTTAGATTTATTTTGTATCATAAATATTATACCTAATCGCATCAAGTAATTGCTTCTAATTTAATATGATGGAGAGTTTAATATTATTAGCTGTTATTGATTTCCTGCGCCGTGCACCTGTGGTTGTGGGCAGAATCTAAAGATAAACCCAATGTGTCACCTTCTTTAGCCATATTCCTAGAAATGTAATATTCGATATTCTTGTGCTATCTAAAGTAGAAGTATAGAATTTATTCGGTACACTTACCATTTTTAATAATGGTTTTGCATAGATAGTTTACACTGAGGTTAGCTGAATACCAACTTTCTGGGAATTCAGTTTGCAATTCAGAAAATGCAATTAAGCAATTCTTTTTTATTTATTAGGTTAATTTATTATTTCCAAAAGAGACATGTTAATTAATTAAAAGTAATTTGGGACTCGACTGGGTTAGGCTAGGTTTAACTCTGCAGTACGGTCTTAAATCTTCTACTATCGCTACCTATCGCTGTAAAACTGATAGGATCTGTCTATAATCTGACAGCGGATTAGCCAATCACGATCGCAAGAACTGACAGCTATTTCCAAATTTAAAGAGGCAGGTACTTAAGGGGAAAGCATTTTGTGGTTTATAAAATGAGAGAATTAGGTATATTTTCTTAAATATCTCACTGTAATTTGAGTCCCAGCTGGGTTTAACCCTGTGTCATACAGTGAGTGTGCGGTTACCTCTTGTTGACAGCAAACAGACATAGACGTGGATGTGATAGCATCAGTGAGGTCACTCTAGATTAAGAAAAACATACCGATTGAATGATAGCTTTCCTTCATTCATTTTTATTCAAGCTAGAGTAACCCAACAGGGAAATCTTAGATCAAGAATATACTCACAAAATGGTGTGTCACATACAAAAAGAAAGTAAAAATATGTCAGCATTTTGTGTGCATGTTCAACGTAATGATAACCAGTGTACTTACCAATGAATAAGGTCACAAATCCTGTAACCAAACTAATTCAAAGTAACAGCTCAGTAGAAAAAGTGGGATGTTTTTTGTTAAGACGTTTCTTTTACACTGATGCTCCATTTAGTTCGTATATTGTTAATCTAAGAGGGCAACAGGCGGCAGAGACGCTGTAGCAATGTAGAGTGACAGAGAGTCCCCAAGACGCGCGGCGGTATGTAGCCGCCTCAATGCGGAAGTATGGGGAATGGTGTATATAAAGCATTGAGTATGAATGGTCTGGAGACGAAATAGGCAGACGTTCCCCTCTGGCGGGGTGGTAGGCCAGAAAGGCCCACCGATTTATAAAAACTAGTTGCAGTCTCAATTTTCACTAGACTCAATCTAGTTGGCAAAGCGTTCGTTTCATAGAAAATGATTTGTTTACATACTAAAATGACAGCTTCAATTCATAGAATATCCGGATTCCGGATTTGATCACAGATTTGGTCATGGTCTATTGTTATTAGCTGTTTCCTAGCAACCAATGTCAAAAAATGCAATAGTGATGTACCGGTATGTAGATATGTATTAATCGACAAAAAAGGTCATAGTTGGGAAGCGTCCGTAGTCGAATTGGCTTCAGTAATTGTAACTGATCACTGAGGTTAAGCAACAACTGACACGGTTAGCCATTGGTAGGTACAGCACGAGATACCGATTTCAAATGGTTCTTTTCTGGACGCTTCCGTGCTTCGGACGGGACGTTAAGCCGTGGGTCCCGGTTGCTGCTTCGGCAGCAGTCGTTTAGCCTAGTCAGAGGCCGCCCGAAGGGGCGGCTTGAAAGCATCTGACCGTCGGGTTGCCCACTTACTCGACAACTTCAGTGCATTGTACTCATTCAAAAACGGCGATACGGCTCGCGACCTATCACGTGAGTATAAATGTACAGAGAAAAGCGGGTGACTTCGTTTATTAATCATTCCTAATCAAATTTAACTATACCTAATTAATTCGAAATTAGTATTTTTAACCCATGTTCTCGAATTCATCGATAACACTTATCGATAATTGTTACATCCATTGGCAAGAAAAATGAAGACACTGTGTTCATTATTAAATGTCACTTCACGTAACCCTTATTGCTGGGAATTAAAACTCATAATGATATGTCCCATGAGACATAATCATGGTAAACGGTAAAATTTCCCCCCGCAAAAATTGGCAGACTTTTTTGTATCAAGATAGATCGCTATGACGCTTCCCGAGGGTACACCCGAGTCCGCGATGTTCTATGGTATAAAGAGTAGCCAAGAAGGTATACTGACGTGGACAGCGAGCTTCTGGACTAATTCAGAGGCAAAAATTATCCATTTAGGTATTGCTGGTATAGCCACATTCTAAACCTTTAGGTAAACTTTGAGTATATCATTGAGTAAAGGACGAAAACCAGTGTTTTTTTTTAGCCATGATTTATTAAGGGTTGAATAACAAGCTCGCATTGGTGATTTTCGAATTACTCTACTTTCTACATGTAGAATCTCTGTAAGTATAAGATTTTCCTCTCCCTGTAGCTGCCTATCTTTAGCCTATTGACTGGTAGTTTGTAAATAGTAAAATTCCCATCCAGTAACATACCACATAGCGTCCGGCGGTTCCACCTTGGCTCTCTGCCAGCCGTCACCACTATGGGGCTACTTTACCTTACGATAAACGAATCATCACTTACCACGACTCTATTCCCTTATATCAAAAGTAAGGATGGCATGATGGTTCACATCCGATAGTTTTTTTTCAGGCTAGAGTAATTCTCCTGAACTTGAGCTGTTTGTTATTCTCGTACATATCCTGTATTCTAAGCGATCTCCGGATCAGACGATTTGATACGGCCACTTTGTATTTGGTGTACTGGGCTAGGGAAATTGGTCATGTTCCGTAGATTGAACTGTAGGTTCTTATTATGGATAAAAGAAGTCTACATTTCACATAGTAATATTGCTCTAGCCATAGATCTTATGTTGCATTTGTACCTACTAAAACTATTGTGATGCCACTTCCTCTGCCTATCTATGTTGTAATTTCTAACTATCTACTTACCAATCTATAAATATTTTAAATAGGTACTATTTCTTATTTTGGCTCCGATAAACACAGGGCACGCTAATGGCAATTTCACTGGCGTATCATCATCACACGGATTTGTTATCATGTTGCCAAATTTATCTTCAGCACCTGTCTTCTGTCTATCCCTAAACGAAATAATTTACAGTTTAGTTTCTAGTTTAAATGTAAACAAAGCATCGTTCCTTGCTTCCTTGCTGGTGTCTGTAACTACTAAAACAGTAAAATAATATTTTGGTGTTGCTTTATACCTAGCCGATTTTATTTCAAAATAGATCTTTACATCCTGGGGTTTTTTGTGCTTACCTACATACTATTCTTAGGTCCTAAATTATACTAGACTCCTAATACATAAATCAGTTTTTTAACATGAAATTTAAGTTTCCATTGCACGAGGTGACACAATAGGTAAGTGCACATTTTTGAAGTAGCTAATTGTCCAATAAATTTTGTAATTATACTCGTAAGACCAAACGGATACAGACCATTCGTACAACTTTAATTTAAAATTCAAACCATCCTACAAATTATGCGCGCAAGATCACGCTGGCGTTTAGATAATTTATCTAATAAACATAATTTGTGAAGGCGATATCTCTAATAAGCGTGACTTTGGTAGATTTGGCCAGTTTCCCATTTTCACCACTTGCCCGGTATTCGTTACCAGTGACAGTTTGCAGTAATAAAGAAATTTTATTGTCTCGCGGCTCTATAGTGTATCTTTTCAGTTAACCTCATTCATAACTTAAATGACAACTAGTGAGACTTAAAATAAACAAGTTCTTAGATATAGCAGGGTAGCCATGTCTTGTCTACTATTTAGTCCATTGTTATTATATACTTATTATTATAAATTCTTTTCTTATTGCACAACAAATTTACGCGACCATAGGCGAACTTGAACAATTTCTTAATCATTTCCGGGTTCATGACTTTATAAAGTTTATAGATGTAATGTAGAGTAGGTAGCTACCTACATATTTCAGAGTAATATCTACCTACTTATTTATCTACATAATCAAGTCCGAAGCTCGCGCATATTTCAGAGCCTTACCTTCAATATTTCTCCATTCTCATTCTCATAGAGATTGCTCGCAAAGCTAGCTGTGTCGGAGCGAGGTAAGATATTACTTCTTATTCGCTGTTATGCTACACTGAAGAACGGTTATGGAGAACAATTTTGTGTCTAATATCGCGTTATTGCAGTATTCCAGACATATTCTCCGTTATTATGATGTCGGTAGAGTCGGTACCTATTAGCTAGGTAAGTTTTTACGTTCATAATAGTGTTCATACCACTTCATACCTTGTATTGTGTAACAGTAAACTATACTTCTGTTAAAACAGAATGTTATAAATAAAAATCTACGTTTTTAAACACAATATCTAATATGATGTAGCTATAGGTACCGACCGGCCCTAAGTTCAAAATTTATTTTTGTTTTTGGGGAGAACCTGACATTAGCATATTTTCTTCATAAATGTTGTTCTTAGATCCGAGACCACTTTATATCCTACTTTACGGTGTACATTATTAGAACATTTTTAATAATTGTTACCCAGGGTGTGGAAGCCGCTTATTACGCCGGGACTTACCCCGAGGCGGAGTTTGGTGTCTGAGGGCGCTAATAGCCCGAAGGACTATATGAAGGGGTTCTCCCAAAGTAAACACTGTGCTTTTCCATACCTACATAGGTATGCAAAGAAATTAAAAATTAAAATGAACAAAAACAAACTATTTTCAGGCCATTCTCACAAACTTGCTTTCAGAACATTAGTGATGGCAAAGTACCTACATAATATAGATATTTCCTCACCATCACATACGGCCATATATACCAACTGACAAACGAATCAAAGGCATGTAGGTATATCCAAAGAGTAATTATAGACACTGATTAAATTGGCTTACCACTTACCATTATTGCCATTTGCATTTTTTCCGTCAAGGTTATCCGCGACATCAGTAGAGGCCATTTCAGTTATTGAACACAGTGACAAACATCCAAAAGACTTCCACAAATATTATAGAAAACATAACAAAAGTTTCACTGTGTACAGGCACTTTTATTTTAAACACACTTATTCATCCTTAACGCTTAGTAAATTTACAAAACAGAACACTCATTATTAGTTCAAAAGAGGCGATAAATCATGGGTTATTTTTATAAATAAAATAAAAGTTTTTCACTCTGGCCGTTGAAAATCGGAACTATTTACGTTTACGTTACGTTTCCCGCCCAAACACTTGAAACAGATTGGCTTGGCGCTACTCCGGCGTCGTGTTTAAGCGGATACATGCGACAAACTGATCTATTTTGGACCATTTTCAATTTCAAATGCATTTGGGCGGAAAATTTTGTTTATATACAGACAGTAGCGAGTTGGTAATTGAAAATATTTGAAGTAAACTTCATTAGTTTTCTCGACATTTACGATCGTTCGTTCTGCTAATATTTTATCTAAGATCAGCGCTGGCGGTGGATTTGAAGTGGCTTCTAGCTCAATCTAGTTACGAATATGCTTCTCAAAACAAGGATGAGGAGATTTGAATACCGTGACATGCAAGTACCTACAGTCTGGGGCATGAAAGCCTGACCTATCTCTGGTAGCATCGGCACAAAGCATCGGCATCGTTTGGTTACCCTGAAACCGTTCAGGTTTCTCTACCACTGTATGTAGGTATTTAAATTGTGTCTATATTTGCAAACTGCAACCTATCATCGGAACATAATACAGTTTTCGGTTGCCGCTGGGATTCGAACGCGCATCTCTGGCGAGAGAAGCTGGTGCTTACCCGACTGAGCTACCACCGCTCCTTACCTACTTACTTACCTATACTTACACATTAGGTATGTGTATTTAGTCCAGTCAATTAAATGACTCAAAATTAGGTGTAGAGTGCGTGAGCAGGTAACTAAGCGATTCCTTCAGAAACTTGTTCAGGGGGCTTAGGTTGTTAACATACCAAAAGTCCTGACTCCTAGGTGATGAGCGGGGGGGAGGAGGGGGGGATAAAGGTACGAATTTTTGGTTTTTAGCTTATATCTCGAAAACGGTGCATCGGAGAGAAATATTTTCAAGTAATGAAATAAAGTTCTTAAAATTATCTAAAACTTTTATATCATATGTTTTTTTCTAATTCCTGACCGTTTTCGAGCTATTACCCTCGGAAAAATTTGAAATTTACAAGAAAAATTGATTCATGTCAAAACATTCATAAACATTGCATCATATTGTCTAAACCTATTGATAAATGAAAAAAATGAATAGAAAAGAAGTTGTACATTTTTAAATTCCATTTTAGAATACAGGGTGTTGCAAAAAGGGTATACTAAGCCGAAACCTACATGTGCAGCATGGTATATCTAAGCCTGAAACTGAAATCAGAATTTGAAAATTCGCGAAAAAAAAAATTCATTTTCCATAGAAACTTTGTTGGTCACGTGACTTTTTACTATGGGAAATTTTTTTTTTTTCGCGAATTTCCAAATTCTATTTTCAGATTCGGGCTTAGATATACCATGCTGCACATGTAGGTTTCGGCTTAGTATACCAATTTTGCAACACCCTGTATATATACATATTGTAAGGTTCACTGTGAAAGTATCCTAAATTGGCTATTATTTCACAACATTAATTCATATTTTAATGAGGCGTTTGTTAAAAAAAAAAAAAAGTTCCTTTTTGGAGAAATAGATGGCGTTGTCTGGGGTTGTACCAACGTTCAAACCCTCAGAACACACTCAGATCACAATATGTTATTCTGTGAGGCTAACGAAATGTGAAAGTGACGTAGGTAGGTAGAATTGTTGTATTATTTTCTCTATGATGTCGATGTCACTGTTGCTTCAGCGTTCAGTGCGATTGTGCGTACAGCCGTTCTTTTCAAGTTTTCTCAGTTTCCTTGTGTTTCTCCTGTATTTATTGAGTTGTAGTTGAGCTATCTGCTCCTCCTCCCTTTATACTGTAGAGTTAGTGCACTTGAGATAGTGACTCTTTTGAGATAGTGACTCTTGTGAGATAGTGACTCTTGTGATAGTGACTGCTATACTGTAATAATGCCTAAGGACTATGGATCATGGTCCCTTCCCGGGATCTTATTTAGGATCATACAATAAATAAAAATAGAAAATCAGTTCTCGCACGCAGCACCCGTTCAAACGGCGCGCATAGAGAAAAGAACACTACGTGACGGCGCGGGTAGAACTATTCACAGAATACTTAGCACTATCCCAAGCCACATGCAGTCTGAGCCTCGGAAGGATGGCTCGCGCTACCACCCGACATTTAATCACAACTAGTGAGTTCTTATTCTGAGTTTAGTACTCTTTGCTCTCTATGTAATTTTTGACAGTTGGTACACTGCGTTTTCACGCCATCTATCGGCTTACCCAAAAGCTCAACTGACAGCTGTCAAGGAAAACGGCTCATTGATTCTATTATGTTACGAGGAATAGTGGCAACACCGCTCTTGAGGGAGACTGACATTTGATTGACAGAAGGGTAGAGATGTCAGGCGAGATGTCAGAAAAAGGAGGCAATTGGGTTTTTGGGATGAAAAATGGTGGTTCGAGGTGTGAATTATAAAAATGTAATTTATTGCTAAAACTATGAATAATGCTGAAAGTCATGGAAATAAACCTATATCGTGTACGTTTGGTGGTTTTACTATAGATCAGAAGCGGTGAGTAACCTTCTCCCATAAATTTTGTTGTGATTCTTGTTGTCGGCATTTGGCCGAGATGAATGATAATATCAAAATATTGTGTTTTTCATCAGTAGATGACACGCGTATAGTAGTAATGTTATGTTATTATGTCGTGTAATACTAAGGAAATGTTCGGAATAGTCATATTACTCATATTTATCATTTTCGTAAGATTTTTATTGCGATATGCTAGCGACATCTATAAAATAAATATAGGAAACTATCCAGATTCAATTGACATCTGACATTGACACTGACAGTTTGATCATCTGACAGTGTTGACATTACAGGGAGCGTTCAAAAACGATGCCTTGATTACTTTAAAATATTAGCATTATTATTCTGAGTAAAGTACTATTGGGTTTTACGAATTATTAGTTTCTGGCAGTTTCTGCAAAGATTTCCCGATGTTACGCTTACTACCTATCGTGTGGTAGATATTATTTATAAATACTAGATAGCCTAATATGATAAACGTGAGTCATTGTTATTGACTATAAGTCTTAAATTAAATTCTCATAAATGATGATTATTTATGAAAATGTTCTATGTTAACATTAGGTGTAACAAGGGTATGATTATACCGTTGGGCTCATTAAACTTACTACCGAAAATTACTATGGGTCATTACCTATATAATCATTTTATTTTAGTTGCCAAAGATACCAAATATATTAAGTATTGAAGACTGCTAAATTAGGATTATCTATTTAATATCCACCTTATCTGTCATCATGTATATTATAATTAATGTACCCTGAAGGTTATACATAATAATATCTGTGTATAAAATTATAATAAGTATACCTACTAATATAAATTTATTCCTTTTTGTTTGAGTTGGAGACAAGACGAGAAAACTGGACCACCCAAGATATATGGGATGCAGCAGATTCAGTTGAAGATGGACAAAGATGAGGCTGCGGTACGGCTGTGCCTGGGGTGCGGCTGGGGCTGTGCCTGCGGCTGCGGTGGTGCGGCTGGGGTTGCCAGCGTCTACATCTCCGGGTGCAGGCCTGGAGTTGGAGCCGTGGTGACAGCGGCTGTCAGGGCTGTCAACATCAATATCAACCGGACCAAGGCTGGAGGAACAGTGGAGGAGATGGCTATCAGTGGTGTCAGTACCCAGACTGAAGACACCAGACCATACCATACCAGACTGAGGCGGGAGTCTGAACTTCGGTTCGCATGCTCAATGGCCGACGGGCGGCAGTGGCGACGCTGTCATCAACAGGACTGGAGCTACATCTACAGTTGCATGATCACCATGATTATTATAAGGAGCACCGAACTGGGTGTTATTTACATATTATTTAGTTAGTTTTGATCAGGTGCATAAAGTTACTCGTAATGTAGGTTAATAAAGGTATGAGGTACCTATGTTATGGTTATAAGGAAAGGGAAAATTAATTTGAAACCTGGATGAATTCCATTGCATTGGTATTGTTACTTAATTAATTGTTACTTAATTTTGAATGGTGGTTGCACAGTTATCTTGCAATGTTTTATTTATACTTAATTGCTTTTTGATATAGTGATTTTGGAGGTTTTACAGTCGCTTCAAGTTCGATGATGGAATGTTCATTTGAGGAAGTCTTGATGGTTTTGATTGCATTGGCTGTGAGTCACAGAAGGGGATTAATTTGTTGGTCGGGCTTTGTATATTCCAATTAAATATTAATTATTCTAATGTAAAAAGGGAATCTTGCGCATAATAATTGCGTAACTAATTTTGATATGGAATTGGAGTAAAGTCACAATAGGTATAAAAGTACCTAAGTGCTTTGTTCTCTTTTGTGGTGTACCTATATTAAACCGAAACGATAATTATATTCTTAGAGTCCTCCTCTTAAAATATGTCATGTGATATGGTGTCATGGGTGCTATAATTCATTTTGTGATTGAATGATTCTTTGTTTCATAAATGTACTCAGTTTTACAAGGGCATCATTTGATTTTGATTCATTATCTAAAATATTTGATATACCTACCTACTTCAGCTAATGACATTTACTTGAAAGGAACATTGTTGTTGTTTTCAGTATTGGTGGGGAATAAGGTGGTAAAGAAGGAAATAAAGTGACCTGGCAGGGACTGATGTCCGGCTGGGCGAGACTCTTTGGTTTTCCATCCGTTCTCGACCACGTTGAAGGGTTCATGTACCTTCTGTAGACCTTTAGTATGTCTACCCACTCACATAGAGGTTATTGTTGAGTGGGCCTGTTGATTCCATGAAGATGGGGTAGGTGGAAGCGAATCTTGTATCCAGCATCTGTGTAGTAGGTACCTATCAGTCAGCTGTTATCGACAGACTTGAATGACGCTATGTCCTAACAAGTATTCAGTAGGTACCTACATATATTTACTTGAGTTTAAAATTCCTAAGCCATTATTGAGTCTGTTCGCAATGATTTCAAATGAAGCTACAATACGTAATACTGTATGCCTTTTGTCATTGCCTTGCGATTCTGGGACTGTGTGTCATAAATACTTATATGTTGCATTTCAAGTGTTATAGTTGGATCTAATAATTTTATTTTATTAATAATATATTAAGGATTCCAGCCAAATTAAGGTACTTATAGGTATTAGGTATATAATTTAGTATGGTTGGTATAGTAGATGAAATGATGATGATGACTCTACTTTTTCTAATGGGTAAAGTATGGATCATGACTGTGCGCTAATAGCATTGCATAATTAATTATTGGATCTATTTCACCCATACCTATAGTTTATCTAGTAGGTAAAATCTTATGGACTAATGTTATGATTTTCCAAAGATAGTTAGTTGGGGGCCACTACAACTTGTGGCAGTCTATGAGGGTTTGCAAAGTTCTACTTATAAGAAGTTACGTAATATTCAATTGTTGTAGACTTGGCATATAGTGACTTAGACGGTACCTATCTAGTATTGCTGTTATAGGTGGTTAAAGGTGGCTTACATTGAAGTGACGACCGGATATTGAGAGATGGATTAGTTTCTGTTGCCTAGGGAATTTTGAACTTATATTGCCATGTGGTCATTGGCGAATGGCGGTTGCTACAACAGTACTCGTGTGTTTTGCGAAGTTTCCACAGTTCAATATTGTGACCTGCGGATATTACTGGATGCGCTTAATGTGGATATGAATATCATGAGGTAACTATGTGAACATTTGTGAGTGTGAGCGTCTGGAATTTTACACGGAGATGGAGTTGAGGAAAAGATGGATGTATCTATTTACTACATGTTGTAGTTAATGTATATTCGAACTGTTGCGTAGGAGAGTGGAGTTTTCAACTTATTAAAGTACTCTTTATCCAGGGAAGTTAGACCGGCTTCGAATTAAAAACATGAGTAATTACCTACTTATTAAATTTTATGACTTGGATATATAATAATATGTCAGATATGTTTTGCCCGTCGTTGGTTTCTGCTGTGATTATTATTATTGTATACCTACTAAATATTCTCTAGAACATGATCATTCTATGGAATAGTACAATCAGTCGAATTTGTCTTAAATTGTCGTTTTTATCTATTTGTTTGAACAAAGTTGACCTTTAAGGACAAATGAGACTAGATTATTTTGTCATGATCATACAAGGATGAATGGATTGATGGACTACTATGCTGAATATCGTCATACATGGATGGCAGCTCGAGGGGATGGGTTATCTAGATATGGAAGCTTGTAGTATTAAAATTTTGTGATTATAAATATTCAACTTAAATGGGATTTACATTGATTAGCAGTTAAGTACTTATGTTAAAATTAAAAGTTATGGATAAAGTTGGAGCGGTATCGAAAAGTCAAAACAAGGTATCTGAAGGACTAGGGTACCTAGTTATTTAATATTTATTTTAAATGGGATTTACATTGGTTAACAGTTATGTTAAATCAAAAGTTTTGGATAAATCTGGAGCAACTTTTGTTTGAATAAAAATATAGGGCAACTTGTTACTTTCCCTTAATAGATTTGGATAAGTACCTAAGCTTAATTCTCTCTGCGCTCTCAAATGCTCGTGAAATGATAACTTCATTCAGCAAGGGATTTCAGGGATTACATTGTATTGTATAGGTACTTACCTAGTTCCATCTTCGGCAATTTGCAATTACCTACTTATATGTAATTATAATAGTTTTGGGATTTAATGGTATCTTTTCAGTTAATAGCAGATTGCATCTGATATATTTTATGTTCATGATAATAGGTAATAATTAATTTGAAAAAGCTTATTATAAAATTGATGATTACTTAGAGGACGTTAATGCATGGCTGTGATAAGTACTTGGCTCTGCTCATATTATAATAATTATTATTAAGCTTATAAGTATTGTATAAGTACCAACTAGTTTTAAGTTTTTTTTTGAAAAGATGGCTCAGGAGTTTCTTGCCTCCGTTCTTCTCCTTAGATAGAAAGAGCCCCCCCTATCCGAACGGAGAGTAAATTTAAAAAAAAAAAATGTACACGATAAAAAAATAATAATATTGACTTTGACTTTGGATAGAAATCAAAATCCACAAAAAAAAAAAAAGTAAGTTCTTTTTCTGACATCTCAGGGTAATTGGTACTTACCTAGGTTTTTTCTTACGATTGCTCCTCTGATATATTTCATTGTTTAAACATTATTTAAGGATACTTATAAGTACTTAATACCAGTTGTGAAGTGAATAACTTTCAGAGTTTCATATTAATGCGTGACATTGTAGTTTAATCTGTAAGGAGTAAGTAATATATGTTTTGATGGATATAATAGATATAGATTGATGCAATTTTTATGGATGATTTGAAGAATAACAATTACAGCAAAACTATAAAGTCATGGAAACGGAAGAGGAACCTAACTAATTGTTAAAGACTGTATTTAAATCGATTTATTATTTTTATTTAAGAACATATCCGTTAAAAAGCTATTATCAATCGGCATGTTATTTTTAAAATGAATGTACCTAACTGTAAGCAAATAATTGACAATGATAAAAAGTCTTAGCAAAATCGCACTCTTTATTGTCAGGACTTTATAGTTGGTCTGTATCAAAGTATGTTGTGTAAAAGTTAATCATGGAACAAAACAAAGATCCAGAAGGTTGTTATTGTAAAAATACTTAATGGATGAATTTTATGGAATTAATATTAACATTATATACTTAATTATTTAATAATATTGATAGATATGTATATGGATATTATGGATTGATGGATTTTAAATGGATAATTTTAAGAACAACAGTTATCAAAGTAAAGTTAATGTTATTTAAAGTTAATCATGGTATTAAGATATGGACCAAGGATCCAGATGAATGTTATTGTAAAAATACTTAATGGATGAATTTTAAGGACCAAGGTCATTTAATGAATCGATGTTGAATTATGATGGATTAAGTTCAAGCTCTAAGAAGATGTAACTTAGTAATATCTTAGTCCTGCAAGAATGGGTTTGCAGTATTGCAAGAATGGGTTTGCAGGACTAATGAGTTTTCTATCAGTACAGCTAGAATTAATGGGTTAGCTGGTACTGGATTCCCTGCAAGATAGGAATAATTGAAGTCTGCTAGAATGGATGGGTTAGCAGATTTTGATTTGTTAAGTATCCAGTATTGCTAGAATGGATGGGTTAGCAAGTACTGGATACACGATTCTCTACTAGAAATGGATGGATTATCAGATTGTTATCTCTTCGTTTACTTATATAAAAATAACGTCTTATTATGGCCATTTTTATGAAATTGTTATTACAATGTACAAGGAGTAGTCATTAACGTTTACAATTTGCACTGATAACTGTTGATTGATTGTTAAGTCATTGTTTTATACAAATATTTTGTCTGATGTTAAAGTTAATAATTTCAAATTCAAATTCAAATATATTTATTTGTGAACACAGGTAGACATTATACATACATTCATAGAACATGATATAATATAATAGATGTTTTAGACAATTATATATTCATTATATTAGTGTAGACCTACCTACTTAATGATATTAGGTATAATTAATACTATCGATAGTCAGTCTCACTTGCCGAGTGTAAGGTGCCTTTGTATCTACTTTGACCCGTGTATGAGGACATACACGAGGTCAGGATGGACGAGTGTAAGGTTCACTGTGAAAGTATCCTAAATTGGCTATTATTTCACAACATTAATTCATATTTTAATTGATTCTATTATGTTACGAGGAATAGTGGCAACACCGCTCTTGAGGGAGACTGACATTTGATTGACAGAAGGGTAGAGATGTCAGGCGAGATGTCAGAAAAAGGAGGCAATTGGGTTTTTGGGATGAAAAATGGTGGTTCGAGGTGTGAATTATAAAAATGTAATTTATTGCTAAAACTATGAATAATGCTGAAAGTCATGGAAATAAACCTATATCGTGTACGTTTGGTGGTTTTACTATAATATGCTGGTTAATGTCCAACCTACCTAAAGGTACAGCTATTTTACTCACACTTAACCTTACTAATTCGGTGAGCTATGTCAGTGACTTTACCAAAATGCAAGTTTAAAATAGCTCTAACTTTAGGCGGGTTGGACATTGACCAGCATATGTAATATATTCTAAAAGGGAATAAAAAAATCTTTAACTTCTTTCCTCTTAATTTTTTTCGTTTATGAATTGGTTAAGACAATATCATGCAATGTTTATGAATTTTTTGACATGAATACTTATTCTTGTAAAATTCAATTTTTTCCGAGGGTAATAGCTCGAAAACGGTTAGTAATTAGAAAAAAACATATGACATAAAAGTTTTAGATAATTTTAAGACCTCCATTTTAGTAGTTTATAATATTTGTCTCCGATGCACCGTTTTTGAGATATAAGCAAAAAACCAAAAATTCGTATCTTTATCCCCCCCTCCTCCCCCCCGCTCATCACCTAGGAGTCAGGACTTTTGGTATGTTAACAACCTAAGCCCCCTGAACAAGTTTCTGAAGGAATCGCTGAGTTACCTGCTCACGCACTCTACACCTCATTCCTTGACTGGACTAATTGGGCATTGGGGATAATGTGTGCTCTCACAGAATAATCGTGTACCCAATTCTCTATAGCCTATAGGTCACTCCCCGTATAGTGCCACAAACTTATCTGTTCCGGTGACAGCGAACTAAATTGATCCATATCTCATTACTTACTAATTAATTGTATATTTTAAAAGATTAGATGGGTTTATTAACACCGCAAGAGCGAAATAACAATACGAGCAAACTTAAAATTTTATAGAATTAAGAAATATTAGAGATTTATTTGAGCTGTCACCGGAACAGATAAGTTTGTGGCACTATACTCCAAAGTCCAACAGACCAAGAAAGTATAGTTCAAGTTAAAAAAAGATAACTAAATCCTAGATGGCGCTAGTTAAAACTTATCACATTTTAATGTTAATACAGCATTTTTATTTCTGGACGTATGGCCAAAAAAGTTGAAAACGCAAATGGAAACCCATTTTATAAGCCAATATTTATTGATTTACCTTTATTTTTGCACAAATCTTTGCAAAATTTTCATCCACTTGCACAATAATTTAAATCTAGATTTAGTGTCATATCTCGATTTAAGAAGCGTCAATCCATATAAAATTTTACACTAAATGATAGATAGATAGATAGATAGATAGATCGAGATTTAACACTATATGTAGATTTAATATGTTGGTGCAAGTTAAGTGGCCTTAAATCTTCATTTTTGCCAGGCTGTACATCCAAAATATTTTTTAGTAATCTGTACAGTGTACACTTTTATAAATTTACTCTGTGACGTTGACATTGACGTTGTCATTGTCAAATCAAATTGTCAACGCAACCAAAACTGTCAAAATCATAAACACAAAACACACGAGTGGTTTGTTGAAATGTTTTTAGCTGCTTCTACTATTTCCTATTGGTTACAAATGTAGTTATAACTTCAATAACACGTGTAATATTTATTCTTACATTATTCTATATTAATAGAATACCCTAGCGATGGCGGAAGAAGACGCAGGGCTTCATCGCTTAGAAGGATCTTCAGGCGATGCTCCCGGTGGCCTTATCATCAAGAAGAAGGACAAACCGGCAGATTTCCAGTTCGCCAGGCCTTCCTTACTGGGGCTGGATAAGCTGGCTGCAGCGAAGAGGAAGCAGAACCGCTTGATTTCGTTTAATGACGACGCTAGCGAGGCTGGTGATTCCGAGTCTACAGATGCGTCTTCGAGTGTGAAAGAGCGTAAATACCGTAAGCCCAATGAAGAGACACCGACGTACACCGGGGGGATATCCGAGCAAGCGCGGGAACGGATGCTGGAGAGGTTACAAAAGTAAGTAAAGGCATTTTTGCATATTATTGTTTTGGAAAATGTTTAGATATCATTAACATGTCTTGCAATGTATTCTGGTATCCTTTTCTCAAGTAGAAAAAGTGTGTTATTCATAGAAAATAATCATTTATCTTTTTTATTCAATTAGGGTGAAATATAATTAAATTTTCATATCCTAACCTAAGTATATGAATTTCCAATCTATATTATTTAAAATTCATAATAGAATGCATAGCTATTCAAACAACATTCCAATACATTGCCTTACTTCTAATCGTAATTAATTCTTGCAGAAAAGAAACACAAATCAAGGAGAAAGGTGTCACCTACTCTACAGAAGAAGAAAAGAAACTGCGGTCTAAAGATGAGGAAGATGATCGATATTACCGTCACCGCTATGATAGAAGAGACCGTGATAGAGATAGGAGAGACAGGGATCGAAAATATGATGATAAGGACAGAGATAGAAAACGTGATGACAAGGATAGAGACAGGAAATATGATGATAAAGACAGAGATAGAAGAAGAGATGGCTCTTCCAGTAGTAGGGATAAAGACAGAGATAGACAAGGAAGGGAGAGTGAGCGAGATAGCTCCAGAAGGAGTTATTATGAACCCCGGTTCAAGGATGAACCCAGGACACCAAAGTTTGTATAGTTTATAAATTTTATTTATTTTTATTATTTATTTTATTTATTTATTTACTAATATTGTACAACTTTACAGAAGACTAATTCGTTATACAAATTAAACTAACACTAATAAAATAAGAACATAAAACATAAATCATAAACTCTCAAAAAGTAAGCAAAACATAAAACATAACTAAGTACTTATCCATTTCTAATTGTAACAAATAATGCCTAATGTGACTGTGGTGAATTCACCCAAACCACAACTGTACAAATCTACTATTTCACTTACTTTATTAAGCACCCTCAAGGCTCTGGTCATAGGTGCCTGCGCTAAAAGGTTGGTCCTGGCCTGCGGTATGCTGAACTGCCGGCCCGCGCGGCGCCGCAGCCCCCGCGCGCCCTCACTCGGCACCACCAGGCTTATGTTTTCTAGAATGGCAGGGTTTATCAGCCAGCCCCTCAGTATTTTAAAAAGGGTAACTGCTAAGGTTAGGTCTCTCCTAGCCGCTAGAGTTGTGTACCCTACCATCCCAGTAACAAATAAGCTCGGATATAATAAAGGATATCCGGGATACACTCCATATAATTTAAAATACAAAAAGCGAAGAAATTTGTTTTGTATTTTCTCCAGCATCAAACTATATTTAGTTTCATGCGGAGCCCATATGATTGCGTTACATTCTAATTTACTCCGTACTAACGCGTTGTACAATGCCTTCACAGCACTTATTTCTGTGAAACCATGGCACCTACGGAGTACAAAACCTAAAATTTTGAAAGCACTCTTGCATGTGTCCACAATGTGATCACGAAATGACAAGTCCGATGAGATCCGCACTCCCAGATCCCGCACCGAAGTGACCTGCTGCAGCGCGGCGCCGCCGGCCAGCGTGTACTGGCGCTGCCGCGGGGCCCGCGCTCGGCTGAAGGAAATCTGCATGCACTTTGATGCGTTGAACTGGAGCTTGTTGTCGTGGCTCCACTGGACCACCCTATCTATGTCCTCCTGTAGCCGGTCACAATCACCCTCGTCCCCGATTCGTAACAACAGTTTGAGATCGTCCGCAAACAACAGGCATGTGGCGTCCCGTACGATGTTTGGAAGGTCGTTAATCATGATGAGAAACTCCAGCGGGCCCAGGTTGCTACCCTGACTTACTCCTGAGTACGTGCAATATGGTTCCGAGTAACTGCTGCCAAATTGCACGTACTGTTTCCGATTGTCAAGGTAGCTACTGAAGAAAGTTAGTGAATGCGGGGTACATCCGATGGCCGCAAGCTTATTTAAAAGTACATCATTGTCTACCGTATCAAAAGCTTTCTTAAAGTCAAAATAAGCGGCATCGACTTGCACCCCTGCATCCACTGAAGGAGTGACATAGGACATAAAGTGAAGAAGGTTACTCGAGGTACTGTGGTTCTGTCTGAAACCATGCTGAGAGTCTGAAATATGACTTTTAACTTCACTATGAATAGTTTTATGCAGCGCTGATTCAAAGACCTTCGCAAACACCGAGAGAACAGCCACAGGCCTATATCCACCGACGTCCGATCCCACCCTGCCCTTAGGAACCGGAGTAACGCGGGTAATTTTCCATAACTCAGGGTACACAGCTGTTTTCAATGAGCAGTTAAAAATGTGATGGAGGGGTCCTACAAAAGCCTCGCGGCAGTCTTTTAATACGTATGGAGGCACGCCGTTTTGAACACTATTGCATAATATTTCCAGTAAATTACATAATAATAAAGTAGTTTTGCATGCATAGAATAGTAGCTCCTATAGCTGATCTATCAGAATTTATTATTGATATAAACTTTAAATTGTGCTGATGGCTATGTAAAAGGTGGTTTGAATAGAAAATGCTTTTAGTTCACCCTTGTACTTTTATAATATCTGTGCATAAATAATAAATAAATAGTTAACTATAAATAAAACTTGTCATGGCACACACTTGTAATACATTTAACAAATTTGTATAACACTGCAAAACAATACTTCAAAATTTATCTCTCTAAATTACAGCCTCAAAGTTCTCAAGCCTCCTGAGAAGACGGCATGGGAAGAAGATGATGACGATGACAGACCCATGCCAAGGAAGTCGACCTGGGACTTCCCCACTCCGGTACCGAGGGGCAAAGACGGCACATCAGAGAGGTCTTGGAGGGCACGCAGCGAGAGCTCTAGAAGTGGAAGACCGATGAGGGATTACAAGGGACGGCCCTATGATACTTCTGTTAGGGCTACGCCTCATAAGTAAGTTTGTGTTTAGATATGGCATATTTTACCATGTTTTTTATTGTCTTATGGGAGGTGTTGCAAGTTTTACAAATGACAATGGGCAGATTGGGACCACCCTCCAATAGCATTAAGACTAACATCGTTGGATAGGTCTTGTCAATAGGAATAACTTTTGCTATGACAGCTTTTTTGTCACAGTTGTCCGTTCAGAGATATATGACTTATAAGTTCCGATACTCGTCAGTTCATATCTTACTGCTATAGGAGGCTGGACCACCCTCCAATAGCAATAAGACTAACGTCGTTGGATAGGTCTTGTCAATAGGAATAACTTTTGCTTTGACAGCTTTGTTGTCACAGTTGTCCGTTCAGAGATATATGACTTATAAGTTCCGATACTCGTCAGTTCATCTTACTGCTATTAGAGGCTCGACCACCCTCCAATAGCAGTAAGACTAACGTCATTGGATAGGTCTTGTCAATAGGAATGACTTTTGCTTTGACAGCTTTGTTGTCACAGTCGTCCGTTCAGAGATATATGACATATAAGTTCCGATACTCGCCAGTTCATATGTTACTGCTATAGGAGGCTGGACCACCCTCCAATAGCAATAAGACTAACGTCGTTGGATAGGTCTTGTCAATAGGAATAACTTTTGCTTTGACAGCTTTGTTGTCACAGTTGTCCGTTCAGAGATATATGACTTATAAGTTCCGATACTCGTCAGTTCATCTTACTGCTATTGGAGGCAGAATACACCTCTACCGCTGCCCTTTTTGTTTTTTATCGTCAGTTATTGTTATCCAATATGCCCAGATCTCGTCTGATAGTGCAGATAGTGTAATTGTAATAATAAATAATTAAAGAATCACCAGTGCTATTATTTTTCTTCCCAAGAAAATATTTAATTAACCCCCTATCGGAACTTATAAGTCATATATCTCTGAACGGACAACTGTGACAACAAAGCTGTCAAAGCAAAAGTTATTCCTATTGAGAAGACCTATCCAACGACGTTAGTCCTACTGCTATTGGAGGGTGGTCCAGCCTCCAATAGCAGTAAGATGAACTGACGAGTATCGGAACTTATAAGTCATATATCTCTGAACGGACAACTGTGACAACAAAGCTGTCAAAGCAAAAGTTATTCCTATTGAGAAGACCTATCCAACGACGTTAGTCCTACTGCTATTGGAAGGTGGTCCAGCCTCCAATAGCAGTAAGATGAACTGACGAGTATCGGAACTTATAATTCATATATCTCTGAACGGACAACTGTGACAACAAAGCTGTCAAAGCAAAAGTTATTCCTATTGAGAAGACCTATCCAACGACGTTAGTCCTACTGCTATTGGAGGGTGGTCCAGCCTCCAATAGCAGTAAGATGAACTGGCGAGTATCGGAACTTATAAGTCATATATCTCTGAACGGACAACTGTGACAACAAAGCTGTCAAAGCAAAAGTTATTCCTATTGAGAAGACCTATCCAACGACGTTAGTCCTACTGCTATTGGAGGGTGGTCCAGCCTCCAATAGCAGTAAGATGAACTGACGAGTATCGGAACTTACAAGTCATATATCTCTGAACGGACAACTGTGACAACAAAGCTGTCAAAGCAAAAGTTATTCCTATTGAGAAGACCTATCCAACGACGTTAGTCCTACTGCTATTGGAGGGTGGTCCAGCCTCCAATAGCAGTAAGATGAACTGACGAGTATCGGAACTTATAATTCATATATCTCTGAACGGACAACTGTGACAACAAAGCTGTCAAAGCAAAAGTTATTCCTATTGACAAGACCTATCCAACGACGTTAGTCTTACTGCTATTGGAGGGTGGTCCCAGCTCCCATATATTTTTGCCCATCCTCTTTTATCTGTGCTGACTGTGGCCACTTTAATCCGATATCTGATATACATAGATTCACCAATTTAAATGTGTTTTCGTTATTTTACCCATGAACCTTATAGAAAAAGAAATCATAATTTTTTTGTTGTCTCATTTATAAATTTAATATTAAAATCTACCTATATCCTTATGATTTTAATTTTGTATATTGAAACTCTCCTTGGTCTATTACAGGTTCGTAAGTTCAAGGCGTGGACTAGATGTGGAAGACTCTGAATGGCAGGAAGCTGAGAAGAAATTGGACAGAGCCTGGTACAACATGGGTGAAGGTAATCTTTTATTACATATTAATCTTAGAGCCCTATTTCTCATATTAGGGTTAACAAGAATGATAAGGATGATTAATTAAATTGATTGAATTTGGTGATATTATACAATTATTATTGATTTAAGCGATAAGACCGCCATTTGTACATATGTGTTAGATTAAGTTTTGTATTGTTGTCCATATTTTTGTGTGCAAATAAAGAATATCTTATCTTATCTTAAATACACCATATATCACTTGTAGTCTTTCTTCTTTTGTTTTGTGAAGCTAAAATGAGGAAATTATGTATATGTCGCAGGCATCTGGTTGAATCTCCTGTTTGATTGAACCGCTAGCCCGTTCATTGGATGACGCTACTCAGTTGTATGACTAGGCCGAACGTTGATTGTACAAGCGTCACAAAACGTCCAACTAGTTAGCGGACTTAAAATCAGTCAGGTGGTGAATAAAACAAATATGGCGTCTAACAGCGAACAGCTGACACAAAAAGCACTTGTATTGTTATTTTTTGCAAATAAATTAGCTTTAAAGTGCGTTATTTATGTTAAGATAGTGTGACAACATGGATTTACCTATTATTACACCGCCCCGGCGGATAGTTTCAAAGAAAAAAATGTGCTGAAACTGGATAATTATGAACAACAATATCAAGGTACGTTTATTGTTATTGTTTAGTTAATTTGTGAGATGAGAGCTTTGTAACCATTTTGTAACATAGTATTTTTGTTGACTCTTGTCTGGTCATGTTCATCCTAACCAGACATTACAAAGTTGCTATACTATATCCCATTTAACGACTTCGCTGAATAACGTTCAGTCAAGACGTTGGACGTTACAGTCAACCACTTGACGAGTTGTTCTTTAGTCATACAACTGAATAGCGTCATCCAATGAACGGGCTAGCGGTTCAATCAAACAGGAGATTAAACCAGATGCCTGCGACATATACATAATCATCAAAAACACACCTAGAGGATGGCCAGTTTGATAAAAGTGATGTCACAGATCTATTCATAAGAAAAAAAATACCTATCCTTTCCTTACAAGACTTTGTTTTTCTACATTTCAAATCTGCTTTAAATAGCCTTCATCAGGTCTTCCGAACTACACTACATTGGTTACACAAAAATATTTCTAAAATTGCAGGTGAAACCGACGAAAACGACCCATTCGCCGGCACGACATCCGAATACATAGCCAAGAAGGAGGAGCAAATCCAGAAGCAAGGCAACAGGAAGGTGTCCGCTCAGCGCCAGCAGATAGACAAGGACAACGAGCTGTGGGAGCGGAACAGGATGCTCACCAGCGGCGTCGTGCACGCCGTCAACGTCAACAACGATCTGGAAGAGGTATTAATATTAACATGACTCCTTTGCACCATGATAGTGCACATGACTGTACCACGCATACACAAAAACATCTATGAACAATATAACCGTTTAATGCCCACCACAAAAACAAAACCAAATAAGGTCTTCGTATTATCATACTTCGTACTATTAAGACAATAATTCTTGCATTTTCTGTCTACAAGTCAACACTAGGCTAGTGTGGTAACCCTTCCTTCATTGGAAGGAGACCCGTGCCCCAACAGTTTGGGATGTGATGTCTTGTAATGCTGATGGTTTTTCAATAAGTATATTTATAATTTCAGGAAAGTGTCGACCGCGTCCACCTGTTGGTCCACAACCTGGTGCCTCCTTTCCTGGATGGAAGAATCGTGTTCACGAAACAACCGGAGCCGGTTATACCTGTGAGTATTTAACAAAATAGAACGTTACTGTAGCTGTGATAGCGTAACGGGTTCATATTTAAACGGAACAGCCACTAATTTTAAAAACTGTTATTTCAAATCTTGACTGGTATGTGGCAAAAAAATCTGACCCCTCTTAGCTAGAATGGTCTCAAGGGTAAGTTTTCTTTGCCCCATACCTACTGTAAAATGTATTTTTTTCCATTTAACGAAAACATCGTGTTTTCACTTATTTAAAAATGGCGATACGGCTTGCGACGTATTACTATGCGTAGGCACCGTTATTCTTTACTACCTCATGTATTGAGTTACTGACTAAGAAAACCAAGTGAATTAACAATTCTAAACAAAATAAAATGGCATTTACTTTCTCATTTTCCAGGTAAAAGACCCGACATCAGACATGGCGTTGAACGCCCGTAAAGGCTCAGCGCTGGTGAAGGCGTTCCGGGAACAGAAGGAACGGAGGAAGGCGCAGAAGAAACACTGGAAACTGGAGGGAACTAAACTCGGTAAGTGCACTGAATAATTATTTAAACACTTTATTGCATACAGATAGAAACAGTATTTTACAAAATGGGTACAGATCATTAGAGTTAACAGTCTATGTACCAAAGGCGGACTTAAGCCTTAACGCGATTTCTTCCATACAAATAAACAACTCTTGAACAGAAATGATGGGACAACTTAAACCGAACTTAATTAAACACAATTTATTTACAATCCCAACCTTTATATTCAGTGACGAAGGGTCCATACATTAGGATTCCCAACGGCTTTCTTTTTGGATTGACTGATTTGATATTTAATATGCAACCTGTATTTATAAATGGCAGATACCATTTTTCTATATTTCTCTCCTTATGAGGCGTAATTAATTAATCAATATAAACATGGTGCGAAGGGACAGTGGGCCTGCCTGACACATTGATAACTGTTTGATAATTAATTTACTGTTGGTTTCAGGTAACATCATGGGCATACAGAAGGAGAAAGATGAAGAGGACGATGGACCGAATAAGGACGCGTACAAATACTCGGATCACCTGGGAAATGCTGGTATGTACATGAAATATTAACTACTGTACTAATTTGATGAATACAAACTACAAATAACACATTAATTATTATTTTTAGGACAATAATTTGAACCTCTTGACAAAAAATAATTATAAATAGTATATTTTAATAAATTTCTTTACATTTTCCCAAATACTTATTTATTTAAAATGGATAAAGACCTCCCCCTTTCTTTGAAACTCTTATCGATCGAAGAATCTTTGATCTTATCCGATGCCCATTATTGATATTGGGCATCGTATAAGAATACGCCTCAGCAATTTTTTCACACAATACTAGGAAACTCATCGTAATACAATCAATATCAATCCTTACAGAAGAAGAACCAGAGTCGAAATCCGACTTCGTAAAAAAGTTGTCTATAGGCGAGCAACGTCGCTTCCTACCGGCTTTCGCTTGCAGAGAAGAGTTACTGCAAGTTATCAGGGAGAATAGCGTCGTTATTATTGTCGGTAAGTAGACCAAGGATATATATTAATTAACTCTAACATGTTACACTAGGAATCATGTAATTTCACCAATCTATCGTGGCGATGTGATTTTCCGCATTTAGCCACTATAGTGGGCCATTATGCGTGAAGTACCTACGGGGTGACTAGCTATAAAGCCACCCAAGTTCACGCCAATAAGCCAGTAGATGACCTAGGTTACTTAAGACTTCTCGGAGACCCGGAAATTCAAGCCCAAGGTAGAACTTATTAATATATTTGTGCAATAAAATTAAAAATAACACACTCATCTCTTAATCCCTAGGTGAAACCGGCAGCGGCAAGACAACCCAACTCACACAATACCTGCACGAAGAGGGCTACAGCAAGCGCGGCATGATCGGGTGCACGCAGCCGCGCCGCGTCGCCGCCATGTCCGTCGCCAAGCGAGTGTCCATGGAGATGAATACTCAACTAGGTACGTACTTATGTAGTAAAAAAAACAAAGAAGAAACCACAAATCTATCTTACACGTTATGAAGTGCTGAAAAATTCAAGGCGTTTAAAAAAATAACTACGGCCGGGATTCGAACCCGCGACCCTCAGCACGGAACACACACCACCACCACCGCTTATCAATCGTTCAGAAATGCAACAGCCGTCATTTTGTTTCTCTTTCATAATAGGTAGTCGGTCCAACTCAACTGGAGAGCATCCTATCTTATTTTTAGATTAACCTTACCTTTATTTACTTCTTATCTTCATAGAGATCGAATATACCTATAGTACTATATTTTTCCTAATTTAAGTACCTATGCCATAGAGTAAATATATTGTGGTCCTTGCCTATTCTAAAATAAAGTTTAATTCACAGGTGACGAAGTCGGGTACGCCATTCGTTTCGAAGATTGCACGGGGCCCAATACCGTCATCAAGTACATGACTGACGGTATTCTACTGAGAGAGGGATTGCGGTGAGTTATTATTTTTGTTTGATATACCAATGTATTCGCCGGAAAACTAAGGCCGTATACAGAAAGAAAACTGGAATCTTATAAGCGCTTATTTTACTATGGATATTTTGTCCGCGCTTATCAGCCCAGAAGAAGTAAGCTCTTATAAGTTCCCAACTTTCTTTCTGTATACGGCCTAACACTGGGTCTAGTTAGTGTACAACTGTACAATCAGCAAAAGAAATAATTGAACAAGTTCAGCGTAAACAACACACTCATAATGATGTAAACTGACGACCGAATGGCGTAGTGGTTAGTGACCCTGACTACTGAGCCGATGGTCCCGGGTTCGATTCCCGGCTGGGGCAGATATGTGTTTAAACACAGATATTTGTTCTCGGGTCTTGGATGTGCCCGTAAAATGGCAATAGGCCCGCCCCCTATTACATTGGAACTAACATAACACTCTGGCGAAAAGTGGGTGCAGCAATGCACCTCTGCCTACCCCGCAAGGGAGTACATTTTTTTTCATAATGATGTAAACTTTACATACTTATTCATCAGGTCACCTTTCTTCCACTTGTGACTATTAGAATAAGAACTTTGAAGGGGAAGAATGACAAGAATTATTTTATAAAATACGTTTATGTTTTCATGTTACAGAGAGCCAGACTTAGAGAACTACTCGGCCATCATAATGGACGAGGCGCACGAGCGGTCTTTGTCCACTGATATGCTATTTGGATTGCTGCGTGAGGTAAGTGTTTTACTTTTAATAATATTGTTTTAAATTGTAGCTTATAAATGTCTATGAAAATTACGGTCAGGAGTGAAGTGGAGTTACTATGCGTAGGCACGGGCGTAAAATTCCAGATTGTGTCATTGTGTGTTGATGCCTCAAGCCTGTCTCCCAGAGGGGTAGGCAGAGACTATGGACCTCCACGTGCCACGATCCTGACATACTTGTTTTGCTTCCTCAACTTTTAATTTAAATATTGACTAAAAATGGCAGATATGAATGAAGTAACAATATTACGTTATTAGTTATGAAGATAGCATGAGTTTTCGCCATTATCGTATGCTTGATGTTATTTACTTTGAAATGTTTGCAAAATCCTAAACAAAACTGCTTATGTACTTTGTGGTGACATCTAGTAAGCTATTGTGACACTAGTCAGCCAACGCCATCTTTAGTTAGACTGTGTCAACATCGCTGACGTTAATTTACATCAGATTCCATTTCTATTCTATAGATGGCGTTAGCGACTTGTTTAGGAATGCATACAGCCCATATTCACTTGTAGGTTGTAGAATTTGTAGATGTAGAACCAAGCAGTATGAACTTGTTCGGTGGTTGGGAAATCTTTCACACATATTATGTTTCTAGATGTTGGCTTCAGCTATATTTCGGAGCCGGATCAGGCATTTAGATATTGGGGAATTCAGTATCTAAGTAATTTTAAACTAATGATAATACATGTATTGTATACATACTATATTCAAAATGTAAGCACTTAATCTTATCTAATTAATGATTTATTAGAGCCGGCTTCATGGGTATTCAAATGTTCACCACCCATTTTAAATGGCTAGATGTGACCCGTTTCTGGGCTATCACTACTATCCCACGGAGATCTCATCCCATTTCTCACACTTGGAAGCTATATACGTGTAGTTTAAAAAAAAAAAAACACGCACTCACGCCTTGTACTAATGTACTCCCTTGCGGGGTAGGCAGAAGTGCATTGCTGCACCCACTTTTCGCCAGAGTGTTATGTTAGTCCCAATGTAATAGGGGGCGGGCCTTGTACGTGTAGTTTACATTTTCCTAAGTTAGATTCAGAATTTTCAGTATCCAAAACAGGCAAGTTCAACACTCTCAGGATGAGTTTAACTAAATTGGATAAACCGTGTAGAACTTTTGTAGACATGCAAGAATTTATAATGAAAAATAAACAATATTTAATAGATAAAATGTCACGTAACCCTTTAATTATTTGATAAGTAATATAAGTAGAAAAGTTCCTTATCATGTCTTTCAATATCTTGCAAAATCTAAGGTTTATCTTATCTTATAATCCGGATGACACGAGGAATTGATAAATGAAACAAAATATCTTGTACAATGTTTTTATTATAAAAATGCTTCATCATTATAAATATTACATTTAACTTAAAAAATACTTTCACAACAGTCGACCACAAATTGTTACAATATGTGTCTTAGAATTCAAAACATAGACCATAGATTATAAACAGCGCCATAGAGTAACATTACCAATCAAACATTTTACTTTCCACATATAATGTAAGTACATATTTTCAACATATCATTTTTAAACAGTCTTATCAATCAGAAGTATGTCAGAAAGAGAGAAAAATACTCAACAGACTGTCTGTCACTCTCTCAGACCAAAGATAAAGGTACTTATATTAAGGTGATACAATAATAAAGTAATATTAGAGATTATCAACTAGCCAAGAGCCGATTAGTTTGTCTTATCGCCGGAATGTTTAAACTTGTAGCAAATTTTTAATCCGAATTAAATTTTATTTAACAATAAGTAAAATTAAAGCTTCAATACTTCTATAATACGTAGTTAATTCAGCGATACCAATTCATAGAGGAGCAAATTTTATAAGACAAAACAAATAAAGAATACTGGCAGGAAACGTTGAACTTTTAAAAGAACAAGATGAGAGCTGAACAATTTGCGTTCCGAAATCAAATTCCTTTTCGTAGTCCCCGAAATGCATCGGGAAAATCGAAATTCCAATTTTGAAATTAGGTTTTTAAACGTTAGCGATGTTTCGTGGCCGGTTTGGCCAGAAGCAAGTTAAGCAGGTACCACCAGTGGGCCTTGGTCCACTGGCAAGTTGGACTCAGACTGACTTCGCTTTGGACCTCGCCTGGTTCTGGCTCACGAGCATTACGCCCATGTTCATGCCAACATTGCCCCACTTGAGCGATTCGCTTATCTGAAACAAGGAAATTGGAAACTTAGGTCGATGGCATTATTGGATAAATAGCTTGGCTCAAATAACTCCACAAACAAAAGTTTATTTATAATGACAAAGTTGTGTTATGTTGTAAGTGACCTATTTAACATTGACCCTAATAAAAATAACTACGCGTAAAATTTTAACGCAGCAGATAAAGTTAAGTATAATAAGAATAAGTTAGTGACAAGAACAAGTTATCAACGGTCGAAGTTCAATAAATTACATAAAGTTGATAAATGTAGGAGTTTTGTTACAGTTACAGGGGGAAACCACCTCACATTCATTCATAATAAAGTCGAAATGTTTGAGCATTCTGAGGTTAAATACCTACACAAAAAATACTAATAATAAACCTTCTTCTTGAAAGTGGCAATGTCACGTAAATAAAGTCTAAGCAATTGTTATTCAATATTTGCTTGACGTTATGTTTCTATTAATAAACCATTATTATCTTTACTTGCTATTTCCATGACAAGTGCTTTGGAAGCAAATTATACAACTCGTGTAAAAGTAAATTGTTTGCATACAATGATCAATATTTTAGACGCGACATGATACTTTTTCAAGTTTAAATCATGCTTATCTGCACTTACTGTAAAAGTGGATTATCACTTGAAAGGGATTAACTTATCATATTTGCAAATATGCAGAAGGATTAAAGGGATTAAACACGAAATGCTCCAAATATGTTCGGCTAGTCTTAAATACGTCAATGCGATTAAATTAAATACCACTTAACATCTTGGAGTTAAGGTCGTAACCAGAAGTTACAGTAAAGTCAAAATAATTTGTATCCGCATTCTAACTAGCTATGTCAGTCGTTTTATCTTTTTTTATGGCTAAAATAAATAAGTACTATAATAACAACAACACACTGCTCTAGAGTTGCAGAAAAGCACTTTCAATCGATTCTTTAATAGCATCAATCCAATTTAGATAACACTGACTACAATTTCAAGTGCTTCCCTGCCACCCAAAGTAACAACACACAGAGAAGAAAAGAAGGGGGCCTATTACTGGGTACTTTCGATCAATAATTTCTGAAGCCTCACCATTAACGGTATAGTCGTCCCCACGTCACGGCACAGGATCGACTACCATCAAAAGATGATAATCATGGGTGTTTTCGACGTGGTTAAGCTGATCTGCAACAAAATGTCTACTTTGTGCGATTCCGTTTTGTTTATCTCCTGTTCGTCCCACGAAGACCCATGCGCTCCTTGATGAGGTCCCATGCATCCCTTGTTCGAGAATGATCGCAGATTCTTTCCACAGCGTATCTTTTCAGTACCCATTTAAGATAGCAGAAGCCCAAATGACCAAAACAAATGAAAATTTAAGCGAACGACACAACACAGTCACAGAATTCATTCCATCCCTCTTTTTTGTATGCATTTCTTAAACTGCAGTCTCTTGAATTACACATGCGATTTATTGGTTTCTTTTGAAGGCATTCCACAATCGATAATACAATTCGCTCAAAGGTTACGGTTGGGTAACACCTGCCGATTGCAATCAATTATTGATTGATACGTAACACGTAATAGTATTTACGAGTCTGGAATTTTCGCTCAGTTTTATCTCTTTCTTTTTTCAAAAGTGAAGCGTAATAAAAATCCTTAAAGTCTATCATTGTAATTCGGAATTATAATTACCTGTCTCATGCGCGCTTCTTGCGGGGTTTCGCCGTATCGACACCAGTGGACGAAATGGAGGGTGTTGTGCCAGTTCCTTTCAAAACGGGACTTTGTAGCCATCTCCAGCTGCAATCAGTAGAAGCTCCTTAGTAGATGTTCCACAGCGGACCATCCGACCTCATCCTCTGTATCCAAATCGCGAAAGCTTGGAGGCTTTCGCTATCTGTAAAGAGAGGTTCCAAGGCTGACGTCGCAAACCTAACTTTGGAAGAGCTTCGAATATTCTCTGACAGAATCATGCAGTGTAAAGGGTTTGAGGGTTTAGTAATAATTTTGGTAACCCGTTATGTCCCTTTGCTGGGAAAAAGTATTTTAATATCCCGTAATGAAGTAAGGAGAAAGCATTTAGCATCATTTGCAAATGACTCGGTAACATTATGTCAGTTATTGATCGTAGCAGATGCGACTCTAATTGGGTCATTATAATTTACATACAAACAGACTCGTGTGGCTTGTAATAAAGAATAATCTCGTTTAATCCAGTTATTAATGTGCACAAACTGTTTCATGGTTGTTTGTGAATTTTTGGGTCATCATTTTGTAACCCGTTATTGCATTTAGCTACATAATGGATGCCTAGAGGCCTTATGTCACAGTATTGTTAAAAGAAACGTGACTCAATGGCCATGGTAATCTAGAACTTGAAAGATCAATGATATTTATTATACTGCGTCCTATCATTAATCATTTAATATGCATGCATTGACTCATACGGATCTGTGAAGGATGTCGCGCCTACTACTAATAGTGCAATGAATGAATGGTTTTTATGGGTGTGAATATTTACCTTTGCTCGAATATCTTTCTCGATATTAGGCGTCTCCTGTTTATCATCCACGTTGTGGATGCGGATGACCGAGTCCTTCTTCCAGAAGGCAGTTAAGGAAGTCTTGATGACACGTTTGCGTACACCTTTCTGCTGTACCGTGTAGACTTCTATCTGTTCCGGGTTCTTTGTTTTTTCTGCAAAAATCATGAATTATATTAAATAAGTACTGCAAGCAACGCCCACTTAATAAACCCTCTACTTTTTTATTTTTGTTGCTCTCAAAAAGGCTGGCCCAGAAAGGGACAACACTCGTATGTAACAGTAAGTGCATTCTGGGCCGCTAAAGAATTGCAAGCACATGATTGTTTATGTTTGTGTGAGATAAAGAAATAAGAAAAGTCCCGCCAAAACATGTTTGATCAAATTCAAAATAATGAATAAAGAATACAGAAATATGAAAATATTTATCTAATCTAAACCAAACGTCACGGATGTTATCTCACATAAAAACGATGATAACAATTATTGCATGAGGTTAGAAAACTTGTTTCGCTCCTTGAATGGTGCAATCTCTTACAACCTAGCTTCCTTTTCATTTTACTATTGTTTCCTTGTCTACGTGAGTTACATTTTAAAACCGGACATCGAAAGCGTTTTCAATTCATCTGGCGACCTCATTCACTCCTCAACTCATTATAGTAAACGACCCACGCCGCTGTATGCAGCGCATACTGATAATAATGTCTGCTAATTAAATTCTTTCCGGTGTCAAGCTCTGAATACACTCTTCAACACTCGCTTTGTTATCTCGGTGTTCCAATTCTTACTACTGATAAAAACTAGTTTAGCAAGGTTGGCGTCGCATTGTAATATTTATGTTTATAAATCACCGAGTAAAAGTTACTTCACACAGACGCTCTGTCCTTGTTGGTTTTTAACGATCACAAATTGCATTCCGATCTGCACAAACAGACTTGGAACAAGTTTCGAGTTACACGGGTCGAACAAGTGGACTACATAAATGTTTTGTTGTAAGTGCAATAAAATTGTACATACCTTTACCCTTCTTCCACATGGCGACCGCGTACATGTGGTAGTCGGGAGAGACGGTGGAGTCTGGGGGCAGCGGGTCCTCGGCCTTGACTTCGAGGATGAACCCCGACTCGAGCACCGCGCACAGGATGTTCTGCTCCTCATGCTTGAACCACTTGGTCTCGCGGAGCTTGTGGATGGCCACCGACGAGCCGAAGCGCTGCTTCTTGGGCGCGAACAACGCCTGGGCCTGGCTGCCGAACCTCGACAAGAGACCCTTCACCGTCGGCGGCGACGGCGCCAGGGCCTTCTCCGGGGGTTTGATCTGCTGCAGACTCCGGCAGGTCACGAACCTCGCTTCCATTGAACCCTCTCCTCTTTTTATTTACGAAGAACACCCCCTCCGACAACCAACCTCCTACTATTGAGACACAATAAAAATTGCAACGGATTTGTAACAACCGGCCTATGTTTTGGACTGTTGGTGTTGTGGAGAACTCTCACTGTCGTGAAATCACGTTTTAGTCGCGACACTTTCACAATTCGGCCCGCGTGCTCGAACGATCAGGAGAGTGCGTATCGACAGGGCGGCGTGGAACGTATGACGCGGCGCGCGCGTGGGGGCACGCTTATATAGCGGCGGGGGACGGGCGGGGGGCGCGGGACGCCGTCTGACCCGACTAGTGTTGGGCGAGTGTACTACGGTTTGTAACTGGTATCGCTTTCGTTGCGTTATATTATGTTTGTTATGACGTATAGTAAGATCTGTCGACTGAGAGTTTGTGTATATCTTTTCTTTGTTTGATTTGTATTGCTTAACGACATCATGTGATACAATTTCACCTTCAGTGCAAGTTTTAAGTACAATTTAAGTTATTAATTTCAAAAGCCTTAACAATTCAATCATCATTCCGACCATAATTGTTCATTATCAACCATCAATTCATTGATAAATCCTCTACATTCAGTATTGTTAACACGTTCAAAACAAATCGATACAATATAACGTTGACGAATACTTTCTGTTATTCCCCGCCGTTGCTCACTCGAATGCACTGCGTTTGACCTCAGCCCGCCCCCCGCACGGCTCTCCCCTTCCCCTATTGCATACACTCGGCGATAACAACCGCCGACCACGGCGCTGGCGTCTACGTCAACGACTTTACTTCTCCGACTTACACTAGCATATCTCGCAGCTTCGCTTTTTCTCCGCATATTGACTTCTCTCCAACGGTTTTTCTGCCGCCGGCGTTCTCGGCGCCAAGCGTGTTTTTTTTCACAACAATTTATGAACTATTCAATAAATGCAGCGAGCGGTCAATCAATTTCTTCCGAGTGCGCGTCGGAAGTGCTATCTAGACGACCTCATGCTGCGATTTACGAGATTTACACCACTTTTATGACACCATCATCACTGCGGTTGAGAGGCATAGTTTAATGTTTACTCACACTGTTGATTCATTCGCCTACTTAACTTACAAGTACTCTGTTTTATATTTACGCGCAGTTTCTAAGTTACTTTTTTTTCTTTCGCAAGGTGGACGTCTTTTTTTAGACTCGATGCGCCAGCCAGATCTTGTGACGCTATTATTAAAGCGTGTCGTTTAGTAGAGTATGCAAATATCGGGTGTCGTTTTATAGCGTCACGTACTGTGGTAATACCAGTATTCCCACAGTGCAATTTGTTAGTTAATTGTCATTGATTATTGCTAATCATGATATCTATCGTGTAGAGTTCTGTGTTATGTCGTTAATTAAAACGATAGTGTAGATAACTACAAATTAATGATTAAATCTCGATCATTCTTTTATTATGGAAATGATGTCGGAGTTCTGAACAGCACCTTATTCAAGAATGAGGCATCGCTGTATTGATTGCCACACCTTTATTTTCGCTCGATCTCTCTTGCCTGGGTTATTTTATTCTTTTATCGGACGACTCTGTTAGAATCATTTTAGTCATATAGTCATATACCTACATAATTTGTTACATTACTGTAAAGACATATACACATAAGTGCATCAAGGACTATCCCTTAGTTTGACGTAAGCAATTTATTGTTTGTCGATGCTTTTATTACACTTTTTTGGCTGAATATCAATTACTATGAATTAACGAATATGTTTACCAGTAATCCAGTAGACCATGACTACTAAGTTGATTATTTTGTTCTCAAGATTGAAATATTAATTTCAGAAGAAATATTCTACTCTACAGAAGGAACTTTTATCACAAGTAAAGTTTCAATGCAAGAATTGGTGAATCAGATAAAAGATCTAGATTCTAGATGCACAAGGTACTTGATGTGATCATACACCAGAAATAAACTGATATTTGAGATAAACTTGAAGGTTTAATGCACCAGCTCAAATTTTGGCAGTAATTTCGCCGATTTCTCACTAAAGGGACTTTAACCTTTCCACTGTGTTTTTTCTTTAGTTACCACATTTTATTTATGATTTTACGCGAACTCAGCTAATTTTTTGTAAGATTCCTACAGTAAAGATTCCAGATTTCTGAAAATTCGAATTCATCCATTTGTATTTAAGTAAAAAATGGTTATTTATTATTGTCCTTTCTTTTAGCCATGACAATATTAAAGGCTCTTGTAATAAGACTAAGAGTTGTTATCACATTGCGTCAATGAAATTTTTCTGTGGAAAGTTTCTGAAATGCATTAGGAGAAGTTATCAGTATCATGAGGATCTGACGCATACTGTTTATCGATCTTGAGGAAATAGGCAGCCGCATCACATGTTTTTTAATAAAGTACCTACATCTTACGTTTGTTATTTTACATTTAATTAACAAAAAGAGGAGGCAATTTTTTCTTTAATTCATTTAACTTCATAAATTTTACATCACTTTTTCAAAACTAATTATTAAACAAACGAATTATTTTCTTATGTTTCTAAGTTCTAAATCATATTAACTTTAAACATTCATAAACCCAGTTTTGCCAAGTTAAGGTGATAAATTTATTAATCAGAGCGCAAAAAATATTCACAGTTTTCTGCTTGAATGTTATCTAATCTTGTTTAAGTAGGCAAAAATTATGTATTTGGATTTTAAGTATCTTTATCATAATTATTTGCAACATTATTTATAGTATAGATAACATATGGCTTTCTGTCTATCTAACTGGAATTCCAAAAAGCACGTAAAAGATACACCTATATTCAGTTATGATACATTTGTAAAAATTATGACCTATGAGTAAGATATGGAACTACGACAGACGTATGTATGGTATTCGGATATTTTCTACATGTGTGTTGTATGTCATGTATCTCTTTATCTACCCTATGTCACAGAATAATAACTAGTAACTATATAGGCGGGAACAGCTAGTATGTAATAAGTATAAGAATGTAAAAATAATGAGCTATTTATAGTAATCTCTATATCTTATGGGCTCTGAACATGGGAGAGTTGTCGGCTACTTTTATACCTGAATTCCCTGAATATTCATGTCTAATTTTTTTTATTATGATGTACTGATATATTATATATTCTACAAGCGCCAGCTTTACGGTACAACTCATAAAAACATGAGTAGGTAACAACTCTCTAAGCTGGGTGTAAAACCGTAGATTGCCTTTTTGTCAATAAAACGTACCTTTTTCAAGGTTGTTTTTAACATGTTATTTTTAGCATACATTTTGTTTGTAACTTGAAACATCTCAGTAAAACAACCGTGCCTAAGATCACGTATGCGATCCGTTGAGCCCTTCCGTTATGCCTTGTGATTTCGTATTTTGAACCGTAAAACTATTAGGTTTGGCATCAAGATCAAAGAAGCTTAGTTTGACTGGCAGGTACTTTATAAATAACTGTGTGTGAAGGGAAATCATTTGTTTTGTCATAGTGCTTAAGCAAGATTTTAAACATCTTTTTAAGTTTGTTTGCTCTTAAATTCAATAAATTGTGTATAGTTTCGTACTTGCCTACTTATTTATAGTGTTGGTATAACCATGCCATAGCATGTCGATCATACAAGGAGGATGCTGACTACTATACTCTTACTATACTACATTATATTTCACCTAAGTATTTCACGTACCTACCTACTACCTACTACTAGGGAATACAAGCCCGGGATCCCGCTCCCCGGGATCCCGGGATCCCGGTCATTTTCCAGTCCCGAAATTTTTGAGATTAAATTTTGCCAATCCCGGGATTTTCGGGATTGACAAAAAAGGGTAAATTAGTATGTAAAGGTATTCTCGTAGCTATGTTGTCATTAGTTAAATGTCAAATGATTGTTTTCTACCCGTGTGACGTCACAGATGTGATAATTTATAAACAAAAGTGGCTGACAACGTTTTCGCCTGTTTATGAAAAGTAGAACTTTTAAGTTAAAGTTTTGCAATTGGCAAGGTCCAAAAAAATAACAGATTATTTTGTTTGGTCTAATAGAGCAATTATTAATCATATTAGACCTACTTTAAAAAAGAGTCAAGTAGTCTATTGTTTATCTTTTTTAAGAAGTATATTTTTTTTCAACTAAGTATGGTCTGACAAAGTTAAATTATAAATACTGTGTCTCCAATAAACCTAAACTTTGATTCGTGAGAGGTGTTTTTGTTTGTGACCTTAATCCCGGGACTATCCCGGGATCCCGGGATTGTCTTCATCCAGTCCCGAAATCCCGGGATCCCAAATAAAGGCCGGGATTGTATTCCCTACCTACTACCCACCTAACTGCTTCAAAATGTGACGCTTACTGGAAAATATGTCGTATATCTTATATCAACGAGATAAGGCTCTTTTTCCTCCGTGACGGTAAAGTCATTCTGACGTCTGTGCGATGCGTCAAAGGAATAAATTGCGGTTTCTGTTTATGAATAGTCGTTATGTTTATTATATGTTATCATTATATTACGAGATAATTTTAGCTAAAAATAGACACAGATAAATGCTACGCTTTTAACCTCGCTACTGAAATAACTTTAGCTGAAACTATTGCATTTATGTGTCCTTTTGCCGCTACACGGTTTCGTTATTGACACAGATAAACTTCACTATATCGCGATTTGCCATAAATACGGCGTTGTGATTGGTGGAACGCGCATTAAACGAGTTGATCGATATCGATAAATAACCCGTGGCCGCTGTTGTGTGAGCATATAATGTATAGCCCTCAACATATCCCACCACCGAATATTAAAAATCTAAAAACCTTAAGCAGCATCGCTTATGTGACATAACATGTATGGATCTGACATATGTGTTTGACAGATAAGTGGTGCTTAAGAATTTGAAGGCATTGAAAATTTTGTGCATATAATATTATCTTCGTAGATGATATAGAAAAAATCGTTTGCCATGTTTTCTAAATGAAAACTTCTAAAAGTAAATATTTGTGTTTAGTTAATAAGCGTGTAATTAACATAACAGATAGAATAATAATAATTAATTACAGGCGCCTATAGATAATAGTTTAACGACATGCTTGAAAGTCATTAGAAGTCAGACGTGTTTTTGCATTCTAGAAAAATATATTATGCAAAAAATAAGATGAAAAACTTAGGCAGTAATGGAAAGAGCTCAAAATATACACATGTTTGTCACCGAAACTATAAGAAGAAGACATAGAGTGTATTATACACTCACGTTCCATGAAAAAGTTCCAGTGACAATAGCACCAAATGGGTGTTGTTTGCATTACTTAAAAGTATATAACAGCGCATCAGATTATTACCAACTTAAAACGTAAATATTTCGTTTGGTGTCGACATTTTGTAAATGGAACTTTTTCATTGCTAGTGATTGTATTATTGCAAATTTTCCTTCTGTATAGAGCGCCATTTCCGTCTATTCTCATTGTCTGGGTATCGATCTTTTAAGTAATGGAGAATTTCCATTGAATACATCTAAGCTAAAAGCATTTGCAGTGTATATTCCCTGCTGTGCATTCAGTTATTTTTAGAAAACTATGTTTAGTGTATAAAAACTATGTATATGTAGGTATATAGGTATCTTTACATTGTTTAGTTCAGGCATGCTTTAACTTATTTCCATCACATCGGTATTCTCACTTTGCGTCTCGTTCTATCTAATTTATCTTATTATGTATCTTCAACAAAGCAATATTGTATAATTTATCTTTTAAATATGTATATCAAATAGGATTCTCCCGCATGGTTTGCAACAGCAAAAATTGCCAATGTCACTCTTCAGATACCGTGTGCCCGTTGTGAAAGCAACATGTTTGTATACACTGTAATATTCAATCGAAAACAAATGTATCCTATAAGTATTCCCAATAAAGTAGAGCCCATAATAAAATAAAGCTGAGTTCGCCCTAATCGACCTCTAAGAAACTAGGCCGGGGTTTTAGAAATAGGCAAGTCTTTCTTTTGGGGCAAACATCGGCATTGTAATTCTACCCCCAGATCCGAAACTGCCACTTCCGACCTAGATATTTTGGCGTCTAGCAAATCTATGGCCGAAGAAAACACGCAGCTTCATTTGATTAGTTTTTTTATTGCCTCAAGTCTGCCAAACTTCTTGAAATTTATTGTATTTTTATCCTTATGTGGCTCATCATCATCAGCCTATAGCAGTCCACTGCGGGATGTAGGCCTCTCCTTAAGCACGACTTTCCGCATCCAATAATTACAAGCCACCTTTCGCAAGTTGCTATCCCATTTAATCGGAGGGCATGGTTCCTCGTGATTCCTTATACCAGGGATGCACAGACTTATCAAGACTAGGGGCCACTCGGACAAATTATGATCTGATGACGGGCTGCCAGAAGTTTAGATAATTAAAGACAATAAAGAATTGATTACAATGTTAAAATTTAAAAGGAATTGATTTATTTTGAAGCGTGGCACTAAATACAATCTTTTTTTATTTACTTAAATTTACACGTAAAACTACTTCTTAACATTCGTTTGCAAGGCGGATTCGAAATTTTTGTCGATTTAGTATTGAATAGGTTCACATATATAGGTACAAGCAAATAAGCTGGCACATATTCAGAGCACAGTTTATACGCAACTCCTTGTACGTATTTTTTTCAATGCAGCGGTAAAAGTTCAGCAATTTTTGTTCGTTGAATTTGTTGAGTAAATCTTGGTCGTTTTGAATGTCGATAGTTTCTAACTGCATTGATCAGGATTTTTAAGGTCCTGGACATCCCTCTGCCAGAAAAATTCCATTTTCTTCTACTTAGGGCTGATTTTTCAATAGTCAGATAAATGATATCTGAGGAATAAAATTGTTCCTGTCACTGTCTAATACAAACATTCTGACGCGACAGCATGAGCATTATTCCTCAGATAACTTTTATCTGACCATTGAAAAATCTGCCCTTATTAAATTAAGAAATCGTTTCAATGTCAATCCACGACTTAGCCACCTTATTTCTGTAAGAATAAAACAATAAATCTCCATTCGCTTTCGATGTCATCAGCCTGTGATTGAGTACTTACAATTCGGTCATTTTTTTTAAATTAAATATTTTTCGATTGTACAACGGTATTATTTTTGCTGGCGGCGGGCCACCAATAATCGACCGGCGGGCCGCGGGCCGCGGTCTGTGCATCCCTGCCTTATACTAATAAAGAGCAAGAATTTTTCATATAATATAGGAGATGTTTGTACTTTTCCAACCTCTAATCTATTAAAAATTCGTGTAGCGACTAATGACGTCACCGTATACTACGTGAGTACTCGTGACGTGACCTCTGTCACGTATCCCGAATGACCTTCAACGACCCCCGGTCGGTGCCACCGCCAAATAGGTCACAACACAACTCGGAACAACCAGTGGTGACTTCTGGTGCTTCTGTTAAAATTAACTACGCAAAAACGTAGGAGATTCAAGGGAAAAGTGGCGTACTAAACCAAAAGGAATTTGGGTATAGAATGACAGGATAACTGCGTATTGTGCGTGTAATGGTATCGTTCGTTTCCCATAGATATCTTTTCTAACTTGCTACAGCCAGATGTGATAAATCATGATTATTATGTCAATAGCCTCTGAATCTACATCTCTACAGAACTGACAGAACCTAGTTTTTCGTCACGATTTCCTTTGAAACGTGTAAGGACGAGTGTGACGCTTCAACGGATTACGTCGCGTCGCACGTCAAGTCACGTGACTCGTGTCAAGGTTTCTGTGACGAAACTATCAATTTACATATTAGACCTACATAAGTATCAAAGTTATAAGTTAGTGGAAAATTGTGTTGGCTGGTGTGTATGTTTCCGGGCTTCTGGTTTTCAAATTGTAATACTTTTACATATTATATGTTATGAATGTTATGACGTATGCTATCTAGAACCTACAGTTTTAGATCTAAGGTAAAGATCAATATAATCATCAATCTTAGCATCAGACCAGTGCAGCTGACCTTTTAAGAGCTGAGAACGTTTTACATGATATATCTAGAAAATGCTTGTAGCATTAAGTCCACCCTTTGTACACTTATGTTTATATTTGTTAAATAAAGTATTAAATAAATAAATATATCTTGTCTAAGGTATACTATTGACAATCAACAGGGAGGAAATAACCTCCCTGTACATTTCAATTGTCTTGCAATTATATTATCAAACAATATAACTTGTTTCGAGTTAACTTCTAAATTAATTCATTTTCGTGTACAAGGTTCACGTTCCCCGTTATCATACAATACAGGTTTTTCAAGAAAATATACTACAGGAAAATGTACACTTTAGACTGATGTTATCTACATGCTTAGCATAAATACAACAATTTAAAAAAAAAACTTTTTACATGGACAATTAAGAGAAATGATGTTTTATGTTTTCCATGGCTAAAAGCTATTTGTAAAAAAAATATTAACCATATCTTAGATTAGAATTAGAATTTTAAGAAATGATTTAGTAATGTATATTGTTTAAGCTGCTGGTGTTCCTTTTTGAATAAATAAATATCTTGAGTAATTTCTTATAGCAACAGAAATACAGCACCTGCCTCGACAAATTGAACACAAGTATTGGCCATGAACCCGAGCGGACAGTTCTACAGATTATTCAATTGATACATTATTGTACGGTTGTAGCGCAGTTTGCAATCTGCATTTGTTTCATTGTTGTTTGCATCTACACATTATACAAGCTTTATAACTTTAGCTTCACAATATAACTACTTATAAAGGAGTTGAAATCTTGAAATTTACCAAGACCTACTACAGACGGAAGTGGATTGTTAACTTACCTTGTTTAATCGATTCATTATTTTTATTTAGCAAAACTCCGTTAACAATTAATTATCAGTGGGTATTGTTTAAATGTATGTAAATGTAAATGTTTGCAAAATCGCAGGACTTTTTAGTTGCAATGTTAGTTTATTTATTATTATTACTGTTATTTCCTAGTTCAGAGCAGTATTTTATCTACCTTTAGATTTAAGAGCTGACCTATTTTTAAAATATGTATTACCTATAGTTATCTGAATAAATTTATTCTTATTCTTATTCTTGTTCTTATTTATTTGATGCAATCAAATGTGAGGGAGGCCACATTTCTACTAGGACTTTACGATCAATTGTTCAAAACACAGCCGCTCTATTTCCCACATATGGAGTTGCGTAAGTCTCAACACCCTTCTATTTTCACATCGATATCGAATAAGACTGTAATCGGCAACTTTCCCACAGATCTATGTGAGAATTGTCGTGTGGTTGACGGCAAATGTGGATTGTTAGTGTTTCGATGATTGGGTAATATCTTTTAGAGTCAATGAATATGTCATCTCGATATATTTATAGAATACACCTTTGCAATTGATAGATTTATTATCAATTTAGAATGAGTATTAATGAATGAGCATACCAAAATCCCCGCATGACAAATGAATGAAAGGGTATGGAATATGGATGATTTACTTGATTAGATCTTATCATTGACCCGTTTTCCTATTTTCACATCTTATTCATAATGACCTCGAAAAATAAAAATCATAAAAATGCGTTGTAAGCTTCTAAGTGAAATGATCAAACGAATTCACTTCCGAAAGTATCACTCGCCACACCCCTTTTCTATGATTCAAAAGAAAAACTTTAATATTATTTCGCGAGGGTTTAGTCAGTATAGTACTTGGCAAAAAACCAAATAGATAGTGACAGTGCGATAGGCATTCACACGTATTACATAATCTTTACTCATAAGCGCAACTCAATCAAGAATGCTTACGACGCATTACTGCAGGTGCCTTCAGCTTCGTCATGCAATATTTGTTTTTCAATCGCAGCCAAGAACTTTGCTCGCCATAATAAGCCATGAAAGTCTTTCTCCCTTTGATTTAATGTCTTCCAACTGTTTGGGCTGCAATCCGCTTTATACTGCCGCAGTTATATTAATAGTGTCTATTATAACAACTGGCATTACTTCATAATCGTGCTCTGAAATGTTTGAGATTGCTATATGAATCTACAGTATTAAGCTCTTGGCGATCATTCATTTTCTAAGGGAATAATTGAATATATCTTGATTCCGTTCAAACAAATATGTTTATACATAATATGCCCTCTGTTGATAGCCGGCCAACAAAGACTGCGTCGAGTAATGCTGACGTATTATCATTGTTTTCTAATGAATTAGCTACTTGTACAGCCGTACATACCGTTTGCAACAAGAGCGAACTTTGATCTACAAACGTTACGTTTTGCATTACGTTATTGATTAGTTTACCGTAGCACCTGTTCTATTTACGAGGATATAGCACGATTGTCTGTTATTTTAATTAAACTTTAGTTTGCCAGGATAATTTATACCTTAAAAGAAGAATAAAAATATTGTAAACGAACACTCCAAAAAAAAGTGATAAAGATGACGATGATGACCTTCAGAATGTAAACAACACAAGATTCGGTTCACACACTGTATTATAATATAAACAAAGTTTTATTATTTGGCATCAGTTGTAAAATGTCTCGCTATTGATGGGACTACCTCTGTACTGTGTGATAGTTTGTATTTATTATTTTTTTAAGCTGATTTTAACCCTACACAATTTAAACATACCAATGGAACTATCAACCATACATTATTAAAAACTTGCATAAAATATGGAATTGACCATCAAAGTAGCAGTTCTCCTAATATGTTTAATTATTGTGATTCATCTGATAAGATCTCTCCGCATTCTGTAATTAAATAAGGAAGTATACTTACGGCTAGGTCGTCGCCGAGCACCTAGGTATTATCGTTTTTGGAGATATCAGTTTTATTGCCAAGGTCTACATCTCGTCTCTTCCGATGAAGAAAAAAGCCGTTTTCTAGAAATTTCATCACCAAAACTGGTATAATATATTCATTAATTTACATAATTATACACTGTGTGCGAATGTATTCCTGACGTTTTATTTTTTTAAACTGTGTATACTTGAATGTAGAGCGGACTTAATAACTCTGGACACTGTCCTTTATTAATCCTTGCTTTAAAACGTTAAAATGCAAATCTATGTTGCATTTAAGGGGGTAAATTTTTGGTCTACTAACTAAAATATAATACAGACCTATAACATTATATAGTTAGAATGACTGATGAGGAATTATAAAAATTTATAACAACGGACGAAAATGTTATGTTTTTATTTTTAGGTGTTGTAATATATTTTGAGTAAATGAAATAACACCACTATAATCTATAGTTATTAAAATCTATTGTGTAATTACGGTATTATTAGTAATTATTTAATAAAATGAAAAAATGTGAACGTTAGTATGAATTAATTTCTGTTTTGTTACCATTCTTGGGGCCTAAATAATTAATTAAACTTTAGGTATTCTTTCAATTTAATGTATTTAAAGGAAAGCCACAGTCTTCTTAAATGACATTAGCAAGGGAAAAAAGTCGTATATTCTTTAGAAATCAGTTAAAAATTCAATAATGTCTCAGTTTTGTTACCACAGTCAACAAATCAAGAATTATTTTTAATGCCTGAGGCGTAATTTAAACAACAACACATTAATAACTTTTACATAGGTTGGGGAATAACTAATATTTAAATAATTAGACCCAAATAAATGATAAAAGTAAAGAGTTTTAAACAAAATAGTACAAAATCTTCGAACAAAATGCAGGGACAGCTACAAAACGGACGGTAACAAAATAGTTGGGCTTGGTTTACATGGCACCAGCACAAAATTTGAACATGATGAATCTAAAACATGGGCCCAATTTTACATGAAATTCACTTCAAACATCTTCATAATAGGTTTAACTCTAAATTGGGTTATATCGCTCGAAAAAACACATTTATAACAAAAAATAACAATAAATAAACAGTCATAGCAATCCGACTTCCGTTATTAAAGTCGCCATGTAAACCTGTCGATTTTGTTACTTTTTCGTTCCAACTATATGTTACCGTACCCTCAGTAACAAAACCGAAGTAACAAAACACTCCCACCTAACCTTTGAAAAAATATATTAGCCGTCCAGTTACTAGCAGTGATAAACAAAATACCACAATTTGTTTAGCATTAACCATGCCTTTATATATTAATTTATCGAAAGAAATGTGTTAATAAATAATTGATTAAGGTAGTAACAAACCTGACGACAAATTTGGTCACAGTTCGACTGGTAATAGAGACAGTCTCACTGAGCTACCCACGGAGGCCTTTTTCATTTTTTTAAGCCGGCAATATCTAATATGTTAGTATTGCCATATTTTAAAAACGAAAAATAAGCATTTGGTAAATTTTCTATAGGAAAAAATGCGGTAACAAAACCGACATTTTCGGAAGTATCAAAATTTGGGCCGCAATTGTTTTCGATTTAAAAATATAAAACTGCTATTTTTCGCACTTTTAATGATGTCAAACGATAATTATTTAGTAGATCTTCCATAAAAACCACTCCAAAAGTTCGGCTACTTAGAAAAAATTTGAATAAATTGAGCTTAAAGTTTCATTTTATGCTGGGGACAGGGCAAAAACGTGGGTCACGACTTGTTAAAATATTTTTGTAAAATTCAGTTTAAGCAGGATTTAATTACATTTTAGTTTTAAATATAGTCAATAAGTTATATTTTCAGTTAAAAGGCATTTTTTACTAATATAAGGAAAGAAATCCCTGCAAATAAATAAAGAAGTTGAGGGACATGCCAAAATGGCCGTTGTTATAAATTTTTATAATTCCTCTGATACATCATTTCGCATTCATTAAAATAAAACCCAAGTAATTTTCTCAGGGGCAAACCATTTCAAACACTCTCAGCCAAATTGGTTTCTAACCTAATTGTGTTGACTAGCTCTGAAATTGAACAGATCTATTTAACAAAATGAGTTTCTGATTAAATGAAGAACCTCAGCTTTCGTCGGTCGTCTGTGTAATTTTACTTAAAACAAAACAAACAAAATTTGTATAACTAGTCTAGCAACCAGTATATCAGACACGTTTTCAAAGTCTCACGTTTTCTCCAAGTTGTCAACATTGGGTATATTGTATAAAATAAATACGTTCACTTTCGATATTAGGTATCTATCGAGAAATTCGTAAAACATACACTATGATAGATAACATGAAACTAACTAAAGTTGAATAAACTTTGCAAGCATACAACTAATTTGAAAATCTTTATATATTCTAGTAATAAGTAAATATGTACCTTGTTATAGTTGAACTTTTTCAGTCTTTGCCCTTTCTTGAGACACTTCATAGTAACTTTATCGTTAATATTACGAGTAGGTTGTTGTTCATAGTAAGTGGCACAAAACTGGGTCTCTACATGAATATGTAAAATATTTGGGTTCATTCACCCGACATAATATTTCCAGTATAAAGTGAAGGCCTGATTCGGTATCTCCTCATGAATAATTACTATTATAAATGTCACTCGGTAGTATTATAGCTTCGGTAGCTTTCGAACTTTCTATGATAAGTATGTATGTGTATAAGTTACCTTTAGTTTATCAGCATTTTCTGTGACCCCATTACAGTATTAAATATATTATTGATTTCCTTAACATAAGCATAGGTTATGTGCCCAAGGATGTATAGCAAACTAGTTCAGGGTGCGTCTGATTTCAACCAATAGCTGAAATGAGGCTTTCTTCCCTTATCTAGTCGCCAGGAGGGTCACTCTAGCACAAAAACAATAATTCGCTGCGCTACTGCACTTTCCACGACTCTATCTTGTTCCATTATCAGTGGAAATTAACCGCCTGTTGATTATTCTGTGTAATCTGTCAGGTTGAATCATGCCTATAAACTTTATTTTTACTACCCAAACTGCGTCTGTTAATTTGCATTCAGCTATCTAGCAATTTGGCTACCGGTCATATTCGTTTACACTGAGGTTATGAATCCCATAACTTTATTGAAGCCAATGGAGCCACGTCGACCTAAATTAGCTGCTCATACGAGACTGCGGTGTGGACTAATATTGGCACATGTTAGTGGTTATTGATCTGTTTCCGATTCAATATTTGCCAGCTATGAGCCGTAAGCTGTACAATTTATTGCTGTTTGACCACTTTACTATGGCTTTGTTCCTCGTAATTTTCATGTCTATTGAATTTTTGCATACTCACCATTTTCTGGACTCAAGCGGGGGTAGTTCAGTTGAATGATGCGCCCGCTTCTCAGGACAGAGACACAGGTTGAAATCACGACCATCATTAGTAAATAAAAATGGGAAACTGTATACGCTTTTATAATAAACTAGCTGTTCCCGCGAGCTTCGCTTCGCCTTAAAAAGTTTTCCCGTGGGAATTTCGGGATAAAAAGTAGCCTATGTTCTTTCTCAGGGTCTAGACCATATGTATACCAAATTTCATTCAAATCCGTCCAGTAGTTTTGGCGTGAAAGAGTAACAGACAGACAGACAGACAGACAGACAGACAGACAGACAGACACAGTTACTTTCGCATTTATAATATTAGTTAGGATTATCAAATGAAACATTAAACCTTACTGAGACTAAATTTAAGAATTTTGTAAAAACGACATTATGTAGTAAAGCTTATCCTAACTAATCCTAACTAATATTATAAATGCGAAAGTAACTGTGTCTGTCTGTCTGTCTGTCTGTCTGTCTGTCTGTCTGTTACTCTTTCACGCCAAAACTACTGAACGGATTTGAATGAAATTTGGTATATATACGGTCTAGACCCTGGGAAAGAACATGGGCTACTTTTTATCCCGGAATTCCCACGGGAAAACTTTTTAAGGCGAAGCGAAGCGCGCGGGAACAGCTAGTTATAGTATAAATGATTATCTAAACGACAAAAACGCGTGGTCTTGTCCACCTCAGCTAAGGCATTTGGAAAAATGAAATAGATATGCTTGAGTAAAATTGTATTATAACTAGATATAAGTAAAATTGTATTAGTTTTAAGCAAAAAGTTGAAAAGATGCTCGAGGAGTTTCTTTCGCCATTTCTTTCCTCCTTAATGACGGAGCCTTTGTGAAATGGTGGTAGATTATGACTTTTGACAAGTAATTCTAATATTCTACGTCAAAGAAATAAACGATTTCATTTCATAAACCATATTTAGCACATCAGTAAACCAACGTGGTGGGAATGGTCCCAGTTTAGGAAGGGTATATGCAGCAGATTTCATTTCAAAGGTTCCATATGAGATTGCCAGTGCACCCACATAAATAACAGAATATATTTGAACTACTGCTGATAATGTTCAACAAATTTTCATTCTAATTAATTTAAATATTTAGAAGCGACCTTACATTCCAACCGTCAAGTATTCCAAGTTTTCCAACTGCGCTCGTCGGGATAAACCCTCACATAAACCAGTACCAATATTTATAGCTTTACAGTTAGTTACTTGGGGCTTGTAATGCTGTACTTGGTCTTCTGTATTCAGCACCCTTTGCATTCTCACTGCTACGACTTTCCTTGTTTTTCATAGCTTGCAAGAGCGAGATGAAACGAAAGTTTCGATGTGATATTGGTTGCAATGGATTTAAATTAAGATATTATATATGATGGTGTTTGGAATCTCCGTTTATGGTAATGACTGGGGCAGCCAAGCTAAAAATATCTACCTCGACTCAGCGCAGTAAGGTACTGCTGGAATTTATTCTAGAAAAGTTAAAGTTGCTGTCTGTTTGCCTTTCAGATATATTTTAACATAAATTTTGTATCATTTTAACAACTGTAACACACTTTTATAAATTATACATACCATAATTATATTACATTTAACTCTGACTGTTTGCTTTAAACCTCAATCTGGATTCAAAGTTGCGACCACTTCCTTCTTCCTATTGAATCAGTGCTGCAAACGTACCCTGATAACAAAGTCAAACAGAAGTAAACATAAGCATTACTCTTGCGAACGTAATACATTGTCCCAGGGCCGCGTTGTCGGCGCCACACGGCATCGGCAGAGTGCCAATATCATATTCGTTTCACACAATGTGTCGCTCTGGCATGTTAAAATCCTGTAGGCTTACGAATGATAGCAATGAGACAATTTTTTATTGGAATTACACGAAAGGAGCCTCTTCTAGTGCTTCTGGCACACCAGGACAGTCAGCGACTGGTACTAATCTGTCTGGCTAATCCTTTTAATGTGACAAACTTAGTCCTGATCTAGGGCCACTTGCAGAAACATATTAAATCTAGATTTAGTGTCAAATGTCGATTTAATAAACGTCAGTCCATATAAAGTTTGACTCTAAATCGAGATTTAACACTAAATCGAGATTTAACACCAAATCTAGATTTAACACCAAATCTAGATTTAATATGTTTCTGCAAGTGGCCCCTAGGGTTTCTCAATTTCACAATATCCATAACACAACGTTGATTTTATTTTTCTCTACGAGATGCTATTGATCAAGCTCTAATTGTAAATAGCTGGTTCATATATAAGTAAACACAATTTATTTAATTACTCTATTGTCATGTCTGTTTTTATTTTCACCCGTAATGTTTGTCTCGCCATTGCATTTCATGCATGTCCGTCCTTTGATGTCTTCAATTATTTATTGTTATTACGCATTCACTTTTGCTAACACAGTCCTTCTCCAACTTTCTTGTTTACGACTGTTGCAGTCATTTCTAAGTTGGGACAGGGATTCTGGTGTTCGTTTTACAACGTTGTGCAACTTCGGCAGTGCATCCATTGTTGTGGTACCAGAATATGTTTACCCAATTTGTCTTGTGACGAAAGCTCTTTAAACTGAGAAACGATGTACGCGTTGAAACGCACGTAGACATCTCTCCACAGATTCGACACTATCATTATGATATTTTAAATCACCTATGTCGTTTTCAATTGATAAACTCAAACATTCCTAACCTAAACACAATTTTTCCTTAAATGACTCATTTGGAGTTATTTAACCTTCGTTGGAGTATTAAAAGCTAATTTTATGGAAACACTTAACTTAATACATTGACATAGGCCTTGTGCAAAGAGGTCACGTTTTAGTTCATAGCATAATTTATTAGCAAATGACTCAGTGCAGTTATCTCTTACTTTTCCTTATTTTACGTGGTCCTTTCACTGATCTGACTGGCTTATCCTCTCACCATGGTGACAAACCCTAGTTGCTGAACTAATGTGCTTGTCACTGTCATGCTAAGACGAAGAAAGGTCCATATCAAAAAGTAGTCCTCTGAACTCCCAAGTGATTACAAGTGCAAACTTGACCTCATTAGAACATAAATGCCGAGCAAACTAGAAGCAGAATGTACAGGAAGTTAACGTACATGTTGTAGTATGATATCCAGCTGTGGAATATTCTATTCTGGTCGTATACGGAACCAGGCCGGAAGGAGTTGGGTGTGGGCAACATAATTCCATTGTGCTTGTTTGCAGTATACAATACAGTAGTCGTATCAGTTCTATGTGTACATATAAGTTGAGCTACTACCTTACCTCTTGTTTTAACTGAGACTTTTTAACTCGTAACTAGAGATATAGTTTACATGTTTTAAGTAGGTAGGTGCACTTTAGCTGATGTCAATTTCTGAGAATTCACACATATAGTCGTGTATTGTATCGTTATAAGGCAAACAACATATTTAACTTAAACATTAACACTTTTAATTAGTAGAAGGTTTTTTGAAGTTGTGTTGGTTAATTAGCCAGTTCTAAAGTAAATATTTTCATTGTAGAAATTATGAAATTCGACCTATGTATGGTAAAAAAAATCTTTAGGTATCCATGTATGATTAAACTTCTGGAAGTTTCGCTACAATAAACATGCGCAGGTAGGCAGTAGGGAAGTGTTTATGAGGTTCATAAAAACAGGCAATTTTTCTATTGAGGTGTTTACACCCAGATTGCAATTGCAGTTATTATCCAATTGAGTAGCTCCTTAATTCGCTTTGATACCAAGTATCATCCTTGATGTGCCTTTCAGTATCGAAATATTTCTCCGTGGCAGTATTTATTGTAGATAATGATAGTAGTCAGTTCATTAACATAGGTATAATTAAGACGTCTGAATATCAAGACGAACTGACATATATAACAAAAGATGAGCCATTAGGGACAATGAACACAAATTGTACTTTAAGAGCTTTATCCTTGAACCTTATTTACATTTTGTCCCTTTCTTAGCCAATAAGAGAGTCGTATTTAATCTCGTTTTAATTCTTGGCATCAAGTACAACAATTGGCACGATCCCGACCTAAATCACTACCGGTGCGTCGTTAAACTGTTTTGATACCTTCATTCTCGTCTATAGAATTACAAAAATGCCACTCCAAAGCTATTTAAAGGAGCTCTTTGCGTTTCTTCCTGCCATGTCTTTTCTGATCGTCTGAGATCGTATGACATGTCATGTATAATGTTTTGGTTGAATTTTGTCTGAATCGATTGATGCTATTGTAAATGTAATTAATTAACTATAATTGGGGGAACACATAAATGTTATAATACCTGCGACAACGACAACACAAAATAACATAATGCTATTGATAATATCTCGTAACATGTTACAATGTATGCAACCGATAAAAAATCTAATAAGCAGGAATCTTCACGTAGTGCTCTAGATTTGATAAATTTATGATCTTATTTAGTTGGGAAAATTCCTTGCGACCAGCGAACGGAATTTATTTGATCCGCCGTATCTGTTTGAGGTCACAACTGTTTATTAGTCGAGTACTGTTTGCGTATCTGTGTTCGATTAATTGAATATTCCCTCAAATATTTTACTTTGTCGTAAAATTCTTAATCATGAGGCACAATCGCTCCTTCACACTTTAAGTCATCTCTGTCTTTTATATTATCATCAGCCTACTAACGTGTCAACGATATCCTCCAAGTCATTCTATTCTCGTCATTCTACAACTCCACCTACAAAACACGTCTTTAAAAGTACTTGTGGCGTAAAATAAAACACATACCAGACAGGACACAGAATGCAGTGTCTACATTTGCAGTAAACGTTGTGCGTACACGCAACGCGCATTGAGCCTGTTCTATATTTAAACACTAACCGCCACTCGCGCGACACCGAACGCATAAATATGAGGCCGCCTTGCCGGGAGCCGGATCCTCCGACAAAAGAGGTTTAAACCTAATTACTACTAATAATAACACTCAAAGGTGGCAGACATTATTCACTTCTTTCCACAAATATCAAAGGTAGTCACATAATTACGCTAAGCGTTTTCCAATTCCCATGTCTAATGAGAGGATTCATCGTGGAAATTCATGAAATGAAAATGATGCAGAAGAAACGCAACTAACAGTGAGGTAGATTGAGTGAATTGAGTCTTATTTTAAAACTGGTTTCTTGTTATCCTCCTGCAGTACTTTGGTAAAACCTAATTCGATTGACCGGGAAATTTAATTAAACATAAATACGTATACATTTGTGTTTATCGGACGACCTTTATCGGATTTTACAGTATAATTGAGAGAGATTTCCCGAGAAATTATCTCGAATCGGAATTCGATTCCATTTGTTTTTCTCTCCAGTTCTGCCATTTAATATTTTCTTATGAAGTCCCGGTACGAATAGTCACCTGACCTGACCTACCCTCGTGACATTTAACAATGTAAAAGCTTATTTAACTATTCAGTAAACACAAGGCGACATTAATAGCGTGCAACTGCAGTTCTTGCAGCTATTTATAAACACGCGTTATCTGGGCGACCCGAAGGCGTGGCGTCAAGCGCGCCCGATAACGGACTTATTTAATAAACTGCTTATTTGTTTATATTATAAATGAAATTATTATCGAATTACCGCTTTGTTTCCGATAAAGTGTGGAAATTTTATAATATTATTATCGCTTTCTCCAAAAATACATTAGGATATTCTAGAAAATCTAGATGATAAGCTTTCGATAATGTGGTTTGCAATGTGGTACCTACTAGTAAACTTTATGCACTTTTATAATTATTGGCGTTCTCACATATAAATGTATTTTATTTGAGACAAACAAAACCTGATATTTAACAGATCAAAATAGTATCAATTGCAAGAATGTTGTAGTGAATGGCGTTCCACAAGGTTGGGTATTGACGCTGTTTTTGTTTATTTATCATTTGAAATGTGAATCTTGTTTATTAAGTTTTTGTAAGGTGTTTATTTAAAATCAAGAAATTTTGTTAATTTCGAAGTAGTAACATTCGTCTTTTCTAGATGGTTAGTTAATATGTTATCACGATAATATGTACTTAAATAATAATTAATGAATCATTAAGTACAGATTATTAAGTATTCAAATGAATTAATTAACCTTTTTGAGTAAAGTAGATCAGATACATCATGCAACTTTCATCCTATACTAATAATAAACTTTCAATTCTTTACACATCTAACGCAATTAAAATGACGACATGTCAATCCTAACACTTGTTAGACCAAATTCACACTTGCCATTTTCATTATATACAACAAATCTCACATAACCAATTTGTCCTCTCAACTCAAACCACCAACACAAGCGTGTCTCTTATTCTCTTTCAACTAGAGTCTGTAATTGTCCGTTGTCCATTACTCTCAGAGGCCAGTGTAGTGAATGGTTGTTTGTTAAGGCCGTCTAGTTGCTCTGTGATCAGATAACGCGCTGGGCGCCGAGCCGTGATACCCGGCGCCTCAGTGGCGCTAAGAGTACAAACTACAGCCGCGACTACGACTAATTGTAGTGTTGTATCTTCAGGCAAATCACAACTGCCACTCACATTAGTGTGCGGTGGTTTTGCGGCTTGTTACCGAGTGGCCTTGTCTAGTTAGGAAGCTTTTTGTGTGTATAAACCTTCGGGTTTAACGCCTACACCGTCGTTAACGAGTGACGTTGTAGCTTGTAGGTCTGCCACGTTTTGTGGGTTTAGTACTTGAGACTTTGGGTATATTCAATCTTTACTAACTGTCTCATCTTTTTGCTGTTCACTACCGGTGATTAATCAACCCACATTGTTTACTCCGACACTAACTTCGTTATTGTATATGTTTTAAAACATATTTGTTCGAAGCTGTCGCACTGCAAGGCTGTTGGCTAATGAACTGTGCTCACGCTTGTACACACGTGCGTGGCAACGTAACGGATATCGCTCGTTATCATGTTTGGTAAACTGTTGACCGTAGGTGCTGCGTTTTTAACTTTCAAGATAGTAAGCGCGCTCCAGACTCTCGATAAAACTGCACGAGACGGAGCGAATACGACAGCGTAAAGTCGGTTTTTTAAATCTCAAATACTAAATTGACAGATTCTGAACGGTTCATCAACAGTCGATTGTCCCGCCAATAGAACGATACGTCACTTAATCGCGGGTAAATTGGCTGTTGATAAACCGTTGAAAATCTGACAATTTAGTATCTAATATTAAAAAACGGAATTTAGAGACCCTATTTGGTAGGTCTAAGTTTTATTAGTGTAAAGTTTTGTCGAGAGTCGAGACCACAGACAAAACCTCTCATAGATAGTATGGAGCGGGCTTTATAGTGATGCTCAAGATACAACCTAGATTTTTCTGCGGTTTGCGAGTGCATTGTACAAATGATACAATAAGAAATACGTAATGTTAATGTTTCATGTTCATGACTAACGGTAGCAGTCAATGGTTACGGGCTGGTTATTGTATCTTGTTACTGATTGAATCGATTAGAGAATACAGTAAACTAGCGAAAACATTTTTACTGTAAGACTCATAGGTGGAAGATAGATGAATCGAAGAATACTTTTCGATCCATACAATACAAACAACCCATTTATGATATCAACAAGCACCCAACAGTGGATGATAAAATTAAAATGTTTGGGGATACTCTGAACCTATAGAACAGTCCACATAAATGGTCAAGCTGTAGTCTACGTCTAATCCTTTGAGTAGATTTCTGATGTATTTTTTATATGCATATTTACATTATATTATATGCAATTTAGTTTGCTGGCAAACTGCAGCACACAAGAATGCATTGTGTATGTAAATTCCTTTGTTCCCCCCCGTTTCGTCGAGACGACCCGATAGCAGATGAATACAAATTTAAGAATCCCAACAAATTACACGATAAATTTATTAGCATGGATTTACTTTTTAGCTTACAATACGAGTAGTTTAAGGTACTTATTATTAAAATGACTGTGGCGAGACTTCACAGAAAGCTGCCAGTCGGGGGACCAAACATTAATTTGATTTTAGAAATACATAAATTATATCAAGGAATAACTAATATTTTTGTATTTTTTCTTTAATACTAATAGCTTTTAGGTGTTTTCTAATACGACGTAAGCCGTAATAAAAAAATATAAGATAATCATAGACACGTGACAAAAAACAAGTTACACCTAAATTCTTATGTTAATTGTTTATAATTTATGTTATATTATGGTCATAATAACGGTCTAGTTCCTGTAATAATTCATGTAAAGATACGCATTATTAATAAAAAAAAGCCTAGATTTTAAAGCGGAAATGTTTTTTATCGCAAAATATAAATTATTTAGCTACTTGTATGACAATGATATAACACCACCCACGCTTTTATACAAACTAAATTATTAACTACGTCCCTATCGTAGATAGTAATCCATGGGTACTGTGTACAGGGTGTTAAAAATGGTATAGTAAGCAGATAGAGGGTCATTCTGAAGAACTTTTTCTCTACAACCTTTGAAATATCGCGAGAAAAATCTGACAGAAGTTTAATCCTTACGATATTTGGGACGCGTAGCTTTTCCGGCACCGTAGGTTATTTTCCAAGTTCATGTGGTTTTTATTGGCGGTAAACATGAACATAATTTTATATTGTCATAAATAAAACCTGTCTGCGCATTTGTAGCCGGCAGTAGGTAAAATACGTAGCGGTAAATTGGAACACGACCTTGTCCACACATAATGGGATCTCGGATTTATAAGTCGTATCTCGGATTTATATGTAAATATGGAGCTTATCTCACTCGGCGAGTGAGTTTATGTCTAAAAATGATTCGCATTTGGATTGTTTGGCTCTTTTCTTGAACTACACTTACCATCTTCTTACTATTGGAATAGAATAAAGAGAATGAAACAAGCAAACCCGAATACGATCGTTTGTTTTGCTGAAGCTTCAAGAAAATCATATGCTCTGTTTATTTAAGATAATAAATAGGTTACGAAAACTACGTAAGTCATTCATTCATTCATTCATAGAACAATCGTAATTTATATGGTGTATCTACTTAATTAATATGCAAAAGCTCACCATCACTAAATACGTAATTTCCCCAAATAATTTGAAACAATTTCTAACTTTAATATCCTTGTTATATTTTACATGTAGTAAAATAGAACTACACTCGCGAGCAACCAAATCGACTCAAGCCTTCACGGCGCACATATACATTGATTTTCCTAAAACGATAAATGGTAAATATAAAAGTGATATGTCATTCGAAAGCTGAAGAATTAGGCTTTCAATTAAGATCAATACCATAAAAAAAAACTAAGCGCAGATTTAATGACGCATTTTAATTGCCCGTCAGTGTTAATTACCTCATTAGGAATCCACGCCTTGCGCTACCTGATCCCGCTATAAAACCTTTCCACATCCGGTGTACCTTATCAGTCGCTTGTTGCAAGTTGACCGGTACACATCTCGTTGCATTGTATTCCTTGTTTTCGCAAACCCATGGATACCACACCAGAAGAAGCTGCTCAAGTTGTTGCCTTGCTGCAACAAGGGTTAAGTCAGCGAGCAGTCGCTGCCCAGCTCCACTTGAGCCAGTCTGCTGTATCCCGAGTATACAGACGGTTCCAAGAGACTGGTGCCTTCAATCGAAGACCAAGAACGGGCCGCCACCGCTGCACTTCAGAGAGAGACGACCGCTTCATTGTCTCAACCTCGCTGCGCAATCGACACCTTACGGGCGTTGATGTGCAGCAAGAACTGAGACGTGTACGACAAGTGGCTGTCAGCGAGTGGACAGTGAGAAGACGCTTGAAGGAAGCCAACTTGACACCAAAAAGACCTGCATCAGGCCCCAAATTGACTGCAGGCCACCGACAAGCGCGTCTTCAGTTTGCTCGAGAGCATCTCGATTGGAGCATTGCGCAATGGCGGTCGGTCCTGTTTACTGATGAGTGCAGAGTGTGTCTGCATGGCAGTGACAGGAGAGGCCGGGTCTACCGGCGTCCGGGGGAACGATTTGCCCAATGTTGTTTCGCTGAAACAGTAGCATATGGCGGCGGTTCCTGCATGATGTGGGCTGGTATTTCTCTAGAGGGAAAAACCGCACTTGTTTTCGTGCCTGGAGGCGGCCGAGGAGGCGGGTTAACAGCTGATCGGTACATCACCGATATTCTACTCGGTCATGTTGTGCCCTATGCAGAATTTGTCGGTGAAGACTTCGTGCTAATGCACGACAATGCCCGCTGCCACACGGCACGAGTCAGTCGGCAGTTTCTGAGAGAGAAGGAATTGCGCACGATGGACTGGCCTGCGCTCAGTCCTGACCTGAATCCCATCGAACACTTATGGGACGAGCTCAAAAGAAGAGTTCGGGCCAGGAATCCAGTCCCTGCAAGCGTGGACGAGCTGAAGACAGCTTTATTAGAGGAGTGGGACGGCATTCCTCAGGAAACTGTCAAAAAGTTGATAAGGTCTATGAGAAACAGGCTGCAGGCTGTAATTAGGGCAAGAGGGGGCAATACAAAGTATTGATTTAAATAAATAAATTTTTATCTTAACATTTTTTGTTTAATTTGTATAATACGATACCCATACCCTTTTTTCCTAAATTCCCGTTTTTCCTACAATTGCGTTCAGACATCATTTATTTCAAAAATGATGAATGGATTTCAATAATAATGATATCAAATTAAAGCTGACATCTTAAGCTTTTAAATGACATATCATTTTTATTATTTCTATTCATAATTTTACTTGTATTAATGTATGTTTGCGCCGTCAAGGCTTGAGTCGATTTGGTTGCTCGCGAGTGTAGAAATAAAACTTCCTAGAAACTTATTTGATAAAGTCTTGCCTTTTATATTATGAGGTTTTATGAGAAATTCAATTTTGCTTCCATGATTTTACAAAGCCATAGAACAAAACTTTTCAGAATTACTTACTGAGTCTGTATTAGGTTTACATATATTAAGGTGCTGAAAGTTCCGTTTCAGTATGACCTTGATTCAACCTCGAACCGTGATTAGATTACTATCACGTTCGATAAGATTACACGCCATTCATGTGCTATTTATTTACATTAATGTACCTCCTAGATTAAAATATAATATTTTTCAAATGACTTTCTTTTGCCATTTCTTCTCAAGTCCCCGCTGCAACGGTCAGTTATCGGCGGGCGTAGAGAAAAATACACTTTATCGCAGTTCGTGATAAATACGGCGCGATTATGTGATTAAACAGTAGCTATAAATCTACCAAATATTTCTAAAATATAAATTTCATCTACCTAAAGGCACGGTGAGGTAAATAAAAAATAATACATTTGCTTTTAGGCCGTTTTAGCTCTAATGCCTTAGAGAAAGTGAGGTTTCCCTGACCTATTTAAGTCAGGGACGAACTGGAAGGTCGGAGCAGCGACTATCTGCAAGGCTAGATTGCGTGCCTAGATCCAGCTCTCGAGATAAATACTACATCACTTTGACTCCTAAATATAGCCATGTAAAACATTCGATAGTTTTATAAAGCTTCTACATATGGAACTATGGTTCATGGCAGTAAGATACCCTAGAAATATACACAACATTTATTTGGACGTGGTATGTTTCTAAAGATATCTATAATTATGTACAATAAAATAATAATATAAATATTACTAAACGTCTGCTATACTTCCTGCAGTAAATTATATCAAAGTTGTTTCCGTAGAAAGTGATAAACGTTTGACGTGAATCGGTTTACAGCATTCAATTGTTATGCAGAGCTGGGTTCAAATTATTAGTTATGGCTCTACTACTTGCTTCCTTATTGGTGACAGTAATAAAATTACTTGTAGATTGTGTTAAAATACAGTGAGAACCTGGGGGTCACTGTATATGAAGAAAAACTAAGTTTCGAAGCGCTGCTGCGCGAGCTAAGACTCTATGTCGTTGTATTGAACGTGCGGATTACACGACAGCTCTTTTTCGTTCGTTTTTCTGTTTCTTTCGTCTTTATACAGGGTGTTGCAAAAAGGGTATACTAAGCCGAAACCTACATGTGCAGCATGGTATATCTAAGCCCAAAACTGAAATCAGAATTTGAAAATTCGGGAAAAAAAAATCATTTTCCATAGAAACTTTGTTGGTCACGTGACTTTTTACTATGGAAAATATTATTTTTTTTCGCGAATTTCCAAATTCTGACTTCGGTTTCGGGCTTACATATACCATGCTGCACATGTAGGTTTCGGCTTAGTATACCAATTTTGCAACACCCTGTATACTGATATAGAGTAACTCTAAAAGAGTAGCCTATGTTCTTTCTCATGGTCTAGACCATATGTATACCAAATTTCATCCAAATCCGTTCAGTAGTTTTGGCGTGAAATAGTAACAGACAGACAGACAGACGCAGTTACTTTCGCATTTATAATATTAGTTAGGATTAGGATGTAGCGCCATATGTCTGTAATGTTATGTATGATGTCAAATAAATAAATATGCACCTCATGAATGTCATTATGATAGTGAAGTATAGTAGATAAGTGAATATGTTATTTAGTGTCAGTTTTTACAGCATAGTACATCCTCTAAAAGTACTCACTAGGGCATGCAATACCGCAATACCGGTATCCGTAATACCGGGATCCCGGACAAAATTCCCGCTTTTTTCAATACCGGTATTGAAGTAATACCGGAATCGGACTTTTTTAGGCTATAATTAAAGCGATTAAGATTTAATGAGCCCTGTGTTCCTATATACCTACTGTGAAAGCGCACTTGTTCCCAACCGTTTAATGCAGTTTTCGGCTGCTAGAAATCTACTGTTGACCATGCGTAAACCGACACCGGATGTAAAAAAGTAATTTATTCTAAAATTTAAACTGTAAAACTTAATTCTCGTAAAAATCTACAACAAAATACAGAATATGATTGCATTTTCTTGTTTTATTTTGACGTATACGACCTTTAAACACAGTATATGCCATTTATTACTAGGAAGTCCAATACCGGTATTAATACCGGGATCCCGGTATTGAGTTGTAATACCGGAACTCAATACCAGTATTGAAAATTTTTCCGGTATTGCATGCCCTAGTACTCACACTATTTCGATCAGTACTCTAGTTACGTGGTTGTATTACAAACGGATAATAGATTTTAAGATTAGGTTATAAATATTTTACAGCCCTACCTACTGAGCATGCAGATTATACGATAGACTTTATTATATTATTACTTACGAGTAAAAGGACACGCAATTTCTAGTTATTAAACCTTACATGTTAAGGAAATCAAGACTAATGAAAGTTTATAATATATACCAGAGGAAAGCATATTTATGTTCAAATAGTGTCAAGTGCACTATAGAATTTAGGAATAACATTTATGTTTTCAGAAGAAAACAAAAGTCACCCCCGAAGTCACCCCCCTTTCTTGGTATACACCACTTTTGCAACACTTTGTATAATGTAAGAGATAGGTGAGATCGACGTTTGGTGTTCCAAAACAGTTTTCAGCAACAAACACCAACCTTGACCCATCAAATGAGGTAGTAAAATTACATAATATATTTCTGCGTAAGAGAGTAAATTCAGATTTTCATTCAGATGAGTGGGTGGTTCGCGTTTGACGTGTTTCCCTGATTTCTATGTTTGTGTTTTTGCACTTTCGCTTTTATACGGTGTTACGTATAAAAACGAACCCCAGACAGATCTAAAAATAGTTCCACAAGTTATAGTATTTATAGAATTGTTGCGACGCTATTTGTTAAACGTTTGTTGGCTGACGTAGCAGTGGCATATCTGCTCAACACATAGCTATTTTAATAACCGTTGGAGTAGGCAAATTTCCGAATGGTATTATAGTATTTATTAGTACAGGAATACCTGGTAGCGTCAAATCCTCCTAGATACAGACTGGACTTCCTTCGGGGAAATATATTGAGCTGTGGATGTCGGAAACTCAACGCGTCATGCCAATCAGGTGGGTTAGGGGCTGAACTGTGGAAGACCGTGGCTGCTTCGAATTTCAAATAAGCGTTCTAAATTTAAACGGTTGGTTTTTGTTTCGAACTTTAAAAGCTGAATCATGGCACGTGATTGGGGGCTTGGCTGCATCAGACAATTAAAAACAAAAATAGAACAAACCGACATGACTCTTTCTCCTAGCCATTTGTTTATACGATCCTTTCTCTCTCTACCGCGGGTGTTTGAAAGAGAAAGATGCTAATTAGAGGATACGTAAGGGTGGAATGTAAACATTGAAGTGGATTACAGCGAGGCCATAAAGTATCGAAAATGTTCGCGATCTTGTTTGACAAACTGCCAACATTGTAAAACATTTCAGAGCTTTTTCAGATAATTAATTTGCTTGGAGTGATTAGTGCGTAATGTACAGCCGTGTGCTACTTTTTACTTTAAGTAAATGTTTCTTTCTATTCTTGTGTTCGGGTTTGGTGACCGCTTATTAGTTATTTATGTAGTCTATCGTATAGTGGCACGATAAAGATGTTATACTTTAGTCAAATATCAATATCCAAACGTAGAAATCCTTAATCACTGCGTCCACTTCATCGGCATTCCCGAAGCCGTTTCACCATACATTTATGACAATCCGTTTGATGCGATACGTACTATACCGATAGGCTTACCTTTAATCCTCTATTATCATTCGTCTATAAATTCAACATTTGCTGAAGGCTGCTAATTTACTCAAATTATGTGTTTTGTAGTTATTGGTAGGGCATGGAGCTCGTCTCTCTCATTACTATCAACATATCGTCGAGATAAAGTTTTTTTCGGATGAAACCTGAAAAATTCTAATTGAAGATTGAGCCTAAAAAAGAGACTTGAAGCAGTATTTTAGGCGAGTTCTTAAACGGAGATAATTCTTGGTAGTTGATTATATAATTTATACTTATACATAATACCTTCGGAAATGCATAATGTTATTTTCCGATCGTTGGGTACAAGAGGACTAACAATTGCTCCCATAGCCCCTGACGGTCAGCATCCCTACATCCCAACCCAACATCTGTACACCATTCGTCAGCCGACGTCATTCGATCTCAACTCGTGACTCTCCGCTCGAACTGTACACGTCACAGACGCTATTCTTTCACTAAAAATAACAATGTTATCTTGCTCCCAGCTAAGTGTGTTCATTCTTTTGTGTTGTGTGACTAAATCCTTTTACTACTTCAGTAGATGGAATAGTAATTCGCTGTGTACGCCGCAACGGCTGGAATGATTTTGAGAAATTGCAAGCGTAGGAGCACAGATTAATGTTAGTTACTACGATAGGTGTCTATGCAACGTGCACCAAATCTTTTTTCTTCTTTACTCCTATGAACCACATAAAACTAACCTACCTACTTGCAAAAACTAAATCATGCTAGCAACTTTACGCTTTGCAGCAGATTGGATCTAATGTCCCGTGCAATTGGGTTCAGCTTCCCAGCTGGTGCAGAAAATTGCATCTGCGGGAAAAAGATAGCGAAATAAAGCTTTTTGTACGAAATGCCTGGAAACGTTCATATAATAGAGTGTGTTTTTCTTGGTATTAGAAATAGATTGTTTTTTGTAGCTTATTATGGCTATATAGCTTTTCTTTGTAACTTGTAAGTCGCCGAGATTAGATATTTCTTAATTGGCGCGGAAAATTTTAATGCTATACATTCATACAGTATAATATTTGTAGTGCAACCAAACGTCCATTGTAGAACTTTTATTTTTGACCGAAGCTATTTTAGTAATATCAGCTTATTTTGTGATTACAAATCAATAGCTGTAAGTTTTGGTTAGGCTAGGGACCTCATTGTTTTTATTAATATGTTACGATAATCAGCATTTATTTTATTCTAAAAACATTCAGCAGCTACTGAAAATATAAATAAATTAGTTTATTCAACATTTTCTTATAAGGAGCGTCAAGTCAAGCGGTAAATCGATTTTTCTTACAACAGCGTGCCGAGTTATAAAAACTGAACAAGTAAATAAATTAGTTCCAATACCTTTATACATATAGCACATACCTACTTATCTTAAATATGAAAGAAATTGCTTATGTTAATTTATTAATAACACAATAATTTCGGTACTCTTTCTAGCTCTAGCTAGCCATTATGCTTACATCATACGGATCATACACTATGCCCCTGGAAATGCTGGATAGTTTACTCCTCATGGACATCATTATTACAGTATGGAACTGCCAAATAGAGTCGCACCATACATAACGTGACCATTTATTTTTTTTGTCAAAGCGGGACACCTGCGAAATTTCATATCCCTCAAAGATATATATTATATTATCTTTCTTTCTTATCTTCTTATTACACTACATAAATCCGAATTACTTTTTTACGAATATGAAAATAACGCTTTTTTAAATTAATGAATAGTTCTAGTTAATTTTAAGTTTCCGAATAACGAAAATTACGAAAAGTTGATAAACGAAATTTCAAACGATAGATTTATTAAAATGACCAAAGTATTTTTTTCAAATGTAATGATTTCGATGTTTTAAATGGTCGATTTTTTATTATATTGAATTGTTCAAATAACGAATCCCAAAGTTTTAATATTCCGAAAACATAAATCCCCGAACGTAACTTAGTTAACAATTTAACTTTTTTTTGCTACGCTCCGCTTTGATTTTCAACATCTATATGCATCTAAACGCTCCTCCTAGCTTTGTTCGTCGTCGCACCTATCTTAGGTTTAGGTCCTAAGGTTTTTAAGGTTAAACAACGTAAAAATCCGAGCAATTGTTTTGCTTTGTTGTGTAATTTAACAACAAATACTACAAATAGTTTTCTATTTAACAATATTTTTGCTCTGTATTTGAAACGCTCCGCTTTGTTTTTCGATATCTATGTGCACCTAACACGCTCCTCCTCGCTTTGATCGTCGTCCCTCGTCGATCTTTAGGTTTTGGTTCTAAAGTTTTTGAAAAGTTCATTTTATTTTTGAAAAAATGGCGAATTATCATTATTTTCGGTCCGGATTTGATATTTTCGTGATTTTAATAAATATGTATTTTATTTTTCGTATACTAAAGTAATCGAATTTTTTAACGTTTGTGTATTTAACAATCGTAATAACAAACCTTCGTGATTATTATATCCATTCGATTTTTATAAATCGATATTTAAACAATCGTTATTGCAATATTTTGTAAATTAGGTACATATTCGGTGTTTCCAAATCGGAAAAAAGTTTTTCGGAATTTTTGGGTGTTCTCATACCAGACGCTACAAAATTCTTAAACATCATACTTTGATTTTTTTAATAATTTGAGTAGTTTAATTTAAAGTTTTTAACAATAGTGCATCTTATCTTATTTTCACATTCATAAAAAATAATATTTACTTTTTTGGAGAAAACATGTACTCCCACGCATTACTTTTTTGTTAGGAATCGGTAGGAGAACGAGATAAATTTATATACACGATAGAGCAAAAGCGGGTCAGTGATCGTCACTGAAAGAAGTTACTCTCGGAGTCTCGGTGGAACTCGGACTCATATTACTCCCTATAGTCTATGTTAGTAAGTGATAAGAAGATAAATAGTTGTCTCAAGTGATTAAAATAAAGAAAGGGAATATGGGATGAAGTTACAAAATTTAGGTAATTTAAATTATCGTTTGGTCTGTTTAACAAAGCGGGACATTTTTGCCCTCGCGGGGGACAGCGGGACGCACAGCTTGAAAGCGGGACTGTCCCGCCCAAAGCGGGACGTATGGTCACGTTAACCATACACCACTAAACAACTTTCTTCTATCCTATCCTGACATAATGATATACGGACTAAATATAATTTAGATTTTTGTACAATTTTCTTTAACGTCGAGCGCGCCACGTCCACAACACCTACCATGTTCCCCAAACTTGGACTCACCCAACTCTCCTTTGTTCCAGGTGGTGGCCCGCCGGCACGACTTGAAGCTGATTGTGACGTCAGCCACAATGGACTCGTCCAAGTTCGCCCAGTTCTTCGGCAATGTGCCCACCTTCACGATCCCTGGTCGGACGTTCCCCGTCGAGACGTTCTACTCGAAGAATGTGTGTGAGGACTATGTCGATGGCGCTGTTAAACAGGTAAGTCTGTCGTGAATCTACCTAAGTATGCAATTTAGATGGTTGAAGAGCTGTTGGCTGACCTGCTGGATAAATGCGGGAAAGCAGTGGACAAGAGTGGCACAGAAAAGAAAAAACGAAAATAGTTGGTCTCTTTTTAACCGACTTCAAAAAAAGGAGGAGGTTCTCATAGTCTCTTCGTTACTGGAATTTCTTACAATATTAATTAACTAATAGTACCTATGTTAGATACTTACTCTTTAGGTATTCTGTTTGTCAGCCCTCTTTGATTTACTTTCCTGTCCTTCAGCCGTTTCTAATCCATTTCCTACTCAGATCTCCATTTCTTATAAATATTTTTTTACATAAATCCATAATCGTTATTGAATTAATCGAAGTCACAACTTTCATTTTTCATATGCTTCACACCACGCTTCGTCTCACTTCGTCACTTGTGTAAGAACTAAACTGTTTGATCTAATTAGTCTGTCACATGTCGACGTTCGGTCTAGTGAGCATATTAATATTACATTGCTCAATTAGGTACATACACGTTTCATAAAGTGAAGTCTTATAGTTTATACCTTATCCGAATGGAGAGTAGTGTGTAAGTGTAAAATTTTATTTTATATGATGAATAAAAACATTTGTCTTTGACTTTATACTTCGATAAAAGTTCGCCCAAAATCTGCTCGAATTGCGAGATATTTTAAACAAGAAAACTTAGGACAGTAGAAAAAACCATGTTTGTTTTAAGTTGTTCAAGTATTAACTAAGTATTCATAATATGCCAAGATTATGGTATTATAATATTTGTACAATTGTTTCAATATCCGCCTATTGTTTTCTCACATCTATACCCACAATGTTAGACTCACTCGTTCACTTGAATTGAAGTTATCATCTACTTTATATCACCTTGCTTTTCATTCATTGTTTCTATATCGCTGGTTCCATATTTTTCAAGATTTTATAGTTGAAAATCGACAACCTCTACTCAAACTTTCTCTTTGTCTATTATACGGTACGGTACGATAAAAGCTTAAGATTTTTGATAAGAGTACTACCCTCCCCTCAAAAAAATAGTAAAAATCCGTAAGTTTCTTTCGTAAGCACATGACATAAATTTCTCAAAAGAAAATATTATTTTAACTTTAGCTGTAAAGCTAAACCTTTTTCGCTAAAACCACTATGTAGTTGAAAGCCAGTTAGTCTACAACTCTACACCAGACAAGTCAACGGACTCCGAATGTTTCTTCAACGACCCTGAAGGTCATTTACCTACGATTTTACCAATTTAATTCATCAGAACAGCGAGTTTTCGACGTCTATGAATTAATTTGTCCGACCGCAAAGTTTATAGTTAATTGATTTGATTTGCGTCTGACATACTGAAACAGTTTTCGGATTTTTTTAAGCGTAGGCTCATAGTAGGTGTATGTAAAGTTTATCTGTAGACTTGTTTGCACTACTTACTTAGGGCGAATTCGTCCAAACATCATCTTACACGAGAATAACTATACCGGAATAAAATTTATACGCGAGTAAATATCTAGGATAAGTACATTTGCATTCTACCAAGTTATACCATGATTAATTGAATGAACAAGGAACGAAACTGTAATGCAACTAAAATAAAAATAGTTGCGTTTCAAAGCATGCAATAGAAATGACATGCCAACTTAGTTTGAATGGATTATAATAGTATGAAATTGTTTATGTTTTAATATTTTATTCGCTGTTGTTATTTTGAGAATTTGCCTATTAACTTACTTTTGTTTATGTTTTGACAGATGTGCTTATATGTCATTATGACGGTTTTCTAATCAGCTGATGTGCCGCCGCCATTACAAAATTACTCTCGGATAAGCTCGTTACACGGTCAATTTTGGCGGTATAACATTTTATTCTTGGGATAAGCTACTTATCTTGGTTTCAGGTTTGGTAGAATGCAAAATCTGCTTACTCGCGAGTAACTAGTACTTTACTCGTGAGTAAAAAGTTACTCGACGTTGGTCGAATCCGCCCTTACAGATTTTCGAGATTTCAGTTAACTATAGGCTGTAGCTGTAGCTGTAAGATTAATATTTTAATTACCTGAATATTTTTAATGGTTGTATAACGTCGGTATAAGTCACCACTAACTTATAGATAAACCACTCGTGAACATGAAAAAAAAAATACTATGACGTATGACGCTAAATGTGTGGTATTCTTGCCCTCTTGTGACCCTATACCATAGATAGACAATACTCTCTACCAATAACTGGTAAACAACACTAATTAGTAGGTACTTTTTGACCGCATTTACAACCCAGTTATTTATGGCTACGCCAACAGACACACCTAGGGAAGGCGTCCATTTACTAATGAAAGCGTAATGGGATTAAAACATGACGACAAAACACAGGTGAAGTAAAAACTAAAGCATACAGGCGTCTACTGCAACCAGACCAACCAAAAAACCAGAACATTCTTTCTTCGCCCTTTCTCCCCTCAGTCTAAGATCATTGGTCCAGCGGGCTGGATGGAAAATATTAGGGTTAAAAGGCATGGCAACAAACAAAAAAATATGTTTTAAGTTATATAATTGAAAATGTAGTGTAAAGTATATGTACTCAATATTTCAATGGACATTAATAAGCAAACAAAATCGGCGTGTAAATTATTAATAATAATTAAAATGAGACTCTACGTACTTTCTTGTGTATACTGTTATTAACACAGGTGTTAGTTTCCATACAACTTTGTTACCATGCAGAATTGCTGCTAAGCCACAGAGTATATTTGCTGCTTTTTAATAATATTTTACTGATGGTGATGTGCCATCGGAAATAATAATATGTCGTGCGCAAGATGTCATTTGAGCGTGTGTATATTTGTTAGTGAACACAGTTTACGTGTATCGACAACGATTTTAGGATTCAAATTAGTATCGAATTTGACACTAGTTAGTTCGTTAATGTTATTTCGTTTTGACTTCGCGACAGGGTCCGAGGTTTCAAGCGGTTCTTAACTTTATAGTTGGCTTTAGGCCATAATTACCCCAATAGTACTCAATACCAATTTCTTTGGAGAGATTGTGTCCAATCTGTATGTCTAGCAAGGGGGCTGGAAATACATAACAACATAATCAAATATTATTTTTAGCTTTTCGGTCTAAGCACCGTAAACAATATATTTCCCTGGCCAAGGACCACATGATACGAATAAGATTACAAGGTCACGATTCGAATCCGGAACCCTTGAATCAATAGTCCACGACATGATCGTTGTCATCGTAGTAATGATGTCACACAGATATTCATCAGTAAATAGAAACAAAAAAAATACGTAGAAAAAAATATCATCATGACAGTTAAGAATCCAATTAATGGATCGATAAGATTTTAAAGATTTATTTATCTACAAATAATAATCGTTAAAGTATTTTTTTTATAAAGAGGGGGCGTGTCATCTATTTACGTCATTCGGTACAAAAATTAAGAAGATGTATGTATGTATGTATGTACGTAATGTATTGTCAATCTATTCTTACATATTTTACACACCCAGAATTTCTTATGCTAATCAATCATTGTATTTTTTGTAGCAGAGAATGTCTTATGCTAATATTTGTAATTTTTGTCGCTCTACTGGTAATTAAACGATGAGCATTTATACATATACCAATAGAATAATGTCTGGTGTAATTCGTAGTAAAGGTAGGTGTATAATCTGCAACAGATTTGGTCGAGCTGACACTTTCCCATTTACGACACACATTACATATTGTGCTTACTCCTTTTGTTATTTAATGTATTTTTTTTTTTTTTTTTTTTTTTAATAAATGATTATCACTCCACAGACTTTATGTCCGTGCCTTTTGAAGAGTGGTAATTTTTATGAGATAGTTTTTAATTCTTTTATCTACTTTCTACTCGGTAAGGAAGTTTAGTTTATATATATTATCTTTTATATATATTTATTTTGTCTTTAGTTTATATATTCTTTCTTTTATATATATATTGTTCTTTTTCTCTTTTTTTTTTCACTGCTGGGGGAAAATCCACATGGACACCTGGGAAGAGGACCCAGGTAGTGTCGGGCGTTAACCGACTAAAAACCCCCAGCCGTGTATCTCATTATACAAGAAATGTCTTTTTTTTTTTTCTTTTTTTTTTTTTTTTTTTCCTTTTTTTTTATTAATGGTTTTCAGAGTCACACTTACATTAGTAATGGCAACAAACTTAAGAAGGACAGGGCCAATGCCAGCTTTCTTCGGAGAACTTAGTAGACACCTGGCAATGGCTCGGCCCCTCAGTCGTTATAGGTCATGTTTTGCCTGATGTTAGTGTGTGACTCTGTTCTTAAAGATAACTTATTTTAATTGTTAGTTTTTATAATAATTTTGCGCTCTTAACCAAAATTATATTTTATGTTTTATTCCGCCCCGTTATGCCTTCTTAACATTTCCCCAGAAAGTGCAATGACCTCTTCGTCTCGATTCTTAACTGCCATTTTTAGATTGTACTCGAGGATGCGTTTCTTTGGCGCTGTTATTGCCGTTTTAGCGAGGTTGCCGATAGCGTCCTCGGTGTCATCCGCATAGTAGGTGCAGGTGGTGGTGTGCCTCGACAGCGCCACTACTGCGTGAGGTACGCTATCATGCAGCTTTATTTTATCTTTTGTTCTAATGATAATAACGGATTCGTACGTCAATCCCTGTGCTTCGTGTATGGTTAGGACGCGTGAGCCCATTCCTTCACCATACCCTTGGCTGGTCAAGGTCTCTTTTTCTTCCTGTGTATGCACCAGGAACAGAGTGTTGGTTTGGGATTTGGGAATTACTGCGTCTGTTAACCTTTTCAGCTGCAGGGATTGGATGCGCGCTGTGGCTGCGTATATGCCTGAGTATACTTCCTTTAGGGCGTATGCAACATCCATGGGGTTTCTGTATGAGCACAACAGCTCCTGGGTGATGTTTGCTACCAGTGTTGGGCGATTGTACCTAAGCTCGAATAGGTTCTCTCTGTCGATATATGGTAGCTGATTGATGTCTCCGATCAGAGCAATATCACAGGCACGAGACAGGTGGGCGGCCATTACGATTGCCCCGAAATGGTTCATCAGGGCTTCGTCAATTATCAGGCGTTGGCATCCGACATGTTCTCTAAAGCCGTTTACCAGGACTGATGCCATCGTACGCACCCTAGTTCTGACCATGTCACCAATACGATGCGCTAGCCTGTTTCTTATGTCGATGGCCGCCTCAGTTGTTGTTGTGATAATGGTGTCTTTGCTCACATCGAAGTTATTTATCACCCAGGTTGTCTTCCCACATCCAGGTACCCCGTTCACCCAAGTGATAGTGGGCATCGTCCAGTGATTCCAGTTGGCGTTGATGGTTTCCACTTTTGCTAGGATTTTATCCTCTAGCATAATCCTGGTGCACTGGGCGACGACCACTATTTGGTTGTTGTGTGGGACAGTAAATTTTGAGGAGTTGCATTCCCAGGGTACAAATCCGCTTTCCTCGCTGTAAGCCGCCATATACGCTCCAGTCATTTTGCCTCTGAGGACTTGGCAACTACTGTTATCGTATATGCAGGCTTCGGCCTCCTCGAGTAGAATTTTTAGCCGGCCTTCGTTTTCTTGCCTGTAGGCCTGCATGATGGTTTTGCAGGACAAGAGGTTTACCTGCTTTGTGGCGGTTGTTATTGCCACAAATTCTATGACGGCATTCTCCAAATGCTCTTTAGGGGAGGTTGCTGTTTTTAGCTTCGGTGGGACCACCTGACCCATGTCGGCTCTTGTTATGGTTCTTTGGGCCGTTCTTTTCGGATGGGGCCTTTGGGGATTTGGCGCCACTCAGGTGTCCTCTGTGGTTTCCCCATAAGGCTTTGGGCAGCTGATTTGAATGCCTGAAGGAACCCTTAATGTATGTTTAGTCCACCAACCCGCACTTGGCCAGCGTGGTGGACTAGGCCTAAACCCTTCCTTCATTGGAAGGAGACCCGTGCCCCAGCAGTGGGGACGTAATGGGTCGTGATGTATGTTGTGTGTTTGGTTCAATAAAGTTATATTGAATGTACATAGAATGGTATTTAATAATAATTATAATCTTATCATTATTTTTCAATATCGCGAACGTGGTTGAATTGTCACTGGCTTTTATCGCCGTTATGCCACCATCATGTTAATTATTATATTTGAGCCGTTGCTTTTATCAGGCTCTATAATAAATTACTCGTTTCAATTACCTGCCACATGTTTGTTGCGCTAAGGTTGTCCGTAAGGACGTTCTGTTTGACCTGTATCGATAAATTTTATTACGTTATACAGTGCATTTAGAACCATGTCGCATTGTAAGTTTTATTTTTATTTTATGAGTGGTTCCTCTCCGATTGATGTTTTGGTCATCTTTATCTACCTGCATTGTGACCTATAATTAATATAATCTATGATTTTTGTCTGACTTCTCTGGAGGTTCTTCACGCTCATTTAAATAACATTTAAGTGATAGCTTATAATATGGATTAGAGGAAAACTATCAATAACGCAAAGCTCCGGAAAAGTTCAAATAATGTAAATGTTTTTTTTTGCATTATTATTTAACCAAATAATATTGACCTTATAATCATAATATAGTACGAGTATATTATCTATGAACACGTCATTTAATTGCACTTTACCGATCGATGCGATGCTATTCTTACACATCAAGTACCAAATGATTCACAATAATTGTTTGTCAGCTAAGTGCGCAGTATGATGATCATAGATAAGATAAATATAGAATAGGACGAGTTCTTGTCCTGATACAATACCTTATTGAGCGAGCTATAGGTGTCATGGCACCTTACCGAGGTCACACAAGAATTCACAAGATGCATTACTGAGTCTGTCAACGTGTACGCAGTTCTAAGTTTAGACTTCTGCCTATACTTTTAGGTCTTGTTAGGGCTTTGTAACTAGTTAGCAATAATACTCATAACCCAAAAACTAATGACTGTAGAAAGCTAAGCGCATACTCTTGCATGACGAAATATATAGTTTTGGGGCATTACTGCGATATCCGTCAGTGTTCTTGTTATGGAATAGCATTCATATACATATACTTACATAGTATGTGATCGAGTAGGTTATCCATTGCAAAGTTGCATGTAATCGCTAAATGGTGTTAATTCGTCACAATACCGCCGCAATGGCGATGTGGAATATGTGGATGCGTCGGCGCGGTTCTCTTTTTATTTACTGACAATATTGGCTATAAAAACATACAGCTCTCTATACTTACTTCATAACTTCTTTTTCTTCATCCCTATACTTACAAGTAACATTAGACAATTAATGATCTACGCAATTAAGGCATGATGATAACCAGTTCAAACTTTGTGGTACGTATCGGTAATTGATATTATTTTTTCTAGAATTTCCCAGAGTCGTAGAAAAAAAATATCCTGTAGAGAAAAATATAACCTGTAGGCCTGCAAGAGAGCAAAAGTGTGTTTGACCTTCTAGTTATCTTATGTTTTTTGAAACAAACTATACTTACTTAGATGGAGCAGAAAAAATAGTAAAACTTAGTCAGGTGTCAATTGGAAGTGGAAGTTGTGTAGTATCTAGATCGATTGTAGAAACTCATCGATCATAATTATAATAATCAACAGTTTCTGTAATGAAGCAATTACAGCTGGTAATTGCCGGGTGCAATCAATCATTGGTATCATTAGTAGAGATCACTTTAAACTGGCAACGTTTCTGCTTGTTTGAACTATTGAAACGATTCCTTGGTTCGGCAATTTCCATAAATACTTTTTCCCGGGACCTTCACTTGGTCTTAAAGGGGTTTCCTGCGGAAATTCGGGAATAACCTATGTGTTAATCTAGAATGATCCAGTCGTTTTCCTGCGAATAGGTGACATGCACCCAGCAATATGTACCAACTTTCCGCTTTACCCGTTAGTAGAATGTATAATTGCATATGGTATAATCCAATATGTATATTATGTAATGTAAATATGCAGGTTTGCTCATCTTAAATCGCATAAGCAGGAGAAAGACAAGTCCCTATATAGAGATCGTTAGAATAAATATTAGTAGATCCTCCCGCTCATTCCATCATTCAGCCTCGCTATCTCAATCCCAGGCAACGCTGAATGCTCAAGGAAAGCTGCTGATACACTACTTACCAAGGTTTTGTTTTTATAAATATACCTACCCACGTACTATTGGATTGTTTCAGGCTCTACAAATTCACCTTCAGCCGGAAGAGGGAGACATGCTGATCTTCATGCCTGGACAGGAGGACATCGAAGTCACTTGCGAGGTAATTAACCCCAAAATCCAAATAATAAGTACTTGTTAGGGATGTGGGAATAGTCAGTAGGTTAGTTGGGTAATATATTGGTGTACAACAGCCTCTTAGTCATTATCAATAAACTCACTCTCTTCCATCCAAAAGTTGTCTGGTAGAGATTGCTACAAGCAATAAGCCCGCTCTCTGTACTGTTTTTGGTGCGAATAAAGTGTATTGTGTGGCCTACTGCTTAAATTTCGACCACAGCGGCTACAAATATATAATTGAAATCAACCAACTATGCATTAATGGTCAAGTGCCAGATGTGTCCTTAGAACGCTAGTAGATTCTATGCTCTATCACGCTCATAACCTAATAATGTGTGTAGAGAATGTAATCCGAAAAAATAATCACTAACGATAAATCTTCTTCAAAATCTGTCTATAATGTGACATATTGGGGACGGACGTAGTCACTTATATAGTCACGAAACTTACATAATGTCGAAGACAAAGACTAGACAGTTCAATTATTGTTGTAATCGTTCAACTTCTCAATACCTCAATATGTAATCGTAGGTTGAGATGGCAACAGTCTGGGACTGGGACTGACATCTCAGTTGCCTCCCAGATAGCGAGTGTCGTCCGAAATATATGCATGTTATGAGTTCTGAATGACCGATAACTGTTGCTAAACAGTGAATGGGGACTCATTCATGCATTGGATAAAAATAATTTTAGATTACTTTAGACACTCACTCTGGTATGCTCGATATGATCAAAAGCACTAACTTTGACCGGGTATAAAACTCAAGGTGTTGCAGAAGTGGTGTTATAATCCACTTCGGCGACACCTACATGTCGACACATATATTATACCGACCTGTATACCCTGATTACACCTACCGAGTAGAGTGGCAAGACAGTATCCTCGGCCAATGAACGTCTAGCAATTGAACGAGTGCTCGGCCGAGGACAGTCTCGGCCACACTAGTCGATAGGTATAATCTGGATAATAGCGTCAGCTGGTTTCTTATATCATCATCATCATTATCATACGACCCATCACATCTCCACTGCTGGGACACGGATCTCCTTCCAACGACAGAACGGTTTAGACATAATCCTTCTTATATCCTCATCTTACAATCCTTCATCATCATCAGCCTATAGCAGTCCACTGCTAGACGTAGGCCTCTCCCAAAGCGCGCCACTGGGTGCGATTTATGGCTTTCCTTACAATCCTTACAATCCAGGTGTTGACGGAGCGTCTGGGCGAGATTGACTCGGCGCCGCCGCTGTCGGTGCTGCCGATCTACTCGCAGCTGCCGGCAGACCTGCAAGCCAAGATCTTCCAGCGCGCGCCGCCCGGCCAGCGAAAGTGTATTGTGGCCACCAACATCGCAGGTAATTATACCGTCTTCCCCTAGAAGCGGAAGCTTAATTAGGTAAGGAGGTATGGAGATACTCTTCAATGCCGAAATACACATGCAGGTCCATTATCGACGTCGATAAACAGGTTTAATGAGCGGTCCACCAATCACAAAACCGTATTTATGGCGAAACGCGAAATAAATATGTTTATCTACGCCAAGATCGTCGCCACCAATATTGCAGGTAATTACTTCAGCTTCTAGGTGTGCTATGACCATGCACCCAATGGGGCAGAAAAATACGTCTCTGTTTGTAATATATTATATTATATTATAAAAACGGGAAAGTTTGTAAGTATGCACGGGAAAATTACCGGAACAATTTTGATTAACTTTGGCCGAAAAGGGGTCAATCTGGACAACTTTACCTCTATGACTTTTGAAAATTCACAAAAGAAAAAATAAGTCAATCCGTGATTCACCCCTTTTACTTTGGTCCACCTTTTATGGGACAGCCTGTATAGGCAGATGACAACATGCATTAACACAGAGGCTATTTTATCCCGAAATTCCCACGGTAAGACTCCAAGGGAAAGCAAAGCTCCCGGAATTATAAAATATTTACTATTATCTATTATGTACCTCACAGTCATAACACGCGAATAGCCCAGTGTCCCCAATTCACACTTTACATGTATTACGACTAATTGACTAACCACAAGCACAAACCATTACAGCTAATTACAATTAATAATAATATAATTAGTGATAATTATAAATGAATGACTGCTATGATAATTCCGTCATTAACGTTCGACAGCTAATTCGCGGTAATGTTTATCAATGCATGGTCGGCGTCACGTTTTGTGCAATATTTACACAATAAATAAACACTAGCTAAGGACTAATTACCGGTTTCACACCTGAGAACGATACATTAAACAGAACTTAAGTATGACAGACGGCATTTTTATTGGCTGAACTATCATTGAGGGACTGAAGTTCATGCTTAGGTAAATTTACTCAAATAAGAAACTGGGCCTAAGACTGCTTGTAGGTATCATGGCCATATTATTATTATTTTTTTATATCGTCTACTGACACTAGGTACTAAACTTACCAATGAAAGAGTTTAGATAACTGAGATCATCAATCAATAGCATTGATAAGGTATCCTACATTGCTGAAGTATTGTATTCCATTCTATTCTCTGTGGGGGTGTCAGTAACTGCACTGAAGTCTTTATGCATATCCCCAAGCTCTAAACTGCCTTCCTAAGCTTGGACCATTTCCCACCACGCTGGTCCACTGCGGGTTGGTGGGTTCACATATCTAGATGTACTAAATCTAGATATGCAGGTTTCCTCACGATGTTTTCCTTCACCGTAAGAGCGATGGTATACATTGTACTTAAATTCAAAGAACTTAAAGAAGATACTCGAACAAAGAAGATGTCAGCGCCGGGATTTGAACCCGCATCTCTGGCTTGAGAAGTGGGCGCTTACCCGACTGAGCTACCACCGCTCTGAAGTATTGTATCTTTACACAATAAGATAGGATGTAATCTCACCAAAAATTAACAATCTTGTTTAACTGCATACATTGCCAAGTAGCCTCTGCATCTGAAAAATATCCTAGTGATAAACTACTGTGGAATCCTTGTAGTTATTTCATGGTTTGCGCTAGGAACTCAATGTGCTTATTGGAAACTTATCTTACCCGACACACTCAGCCTTTGTAAAATAGGCTCTTAATTTATCACTTGTTTCTTTCCAGAAACTTCACTGACGGTTGACGGAATAATGTTCGTCATAGACTCTGGCTACTGTAAGCTGAAAGTCTACAACCCTAGGATCGGTATGGACGCCCTACAGGTAAGCAGTCTATGCAATGGTTTATCTTCTTAGCGTGTCGATGACAAACACTAGAGCTAGGCTAGCGTTTGTCATCCTTGTTTGAGGATTAGCCAGTCAGACTGATTGCTATACAGGTTGTTGCAAAAAGGGTATACTAAGCCGAAACCTACATGTGCAGCATGGTATATCTAAGCTTGAAACTGAAATCAGAATTTGAAAATTCGCGAAAAAAAATATTCATTTTCCATAGAAACATAGGTTTCGGCTTCGTATACCAATTTTGCAACATCCTGTATTAGGTATAGTTGATATATCATTCGGGGAAGCACCTTTAGTGAAACTCGATAATTCTGAATTCTGAAGCAATGAAAATAAATTTAGAGCTGTGTTATTTAGTGTGCAATTTAGTATGAATGTCAACAGAATATGACACTGACCTGGCACCAGCTCACATGCTCAAGTTAAACAAACCGATAAGATCTCTTGCCAATTTTCCTTAGCCGTTTTTCCTTACAGAAAGGTTCTGGAGTGGAGACCCCGTGTCGGCAAACGGCGTGTCGGTCGCCCCCCAACCCGTTGGTCTGATGATCTGCGGAAGGTAGCGGGAAGCCGCTGGATGCAGATGGCGGGTGACCGTTTGGGGTGGCGATCGTTAGGAGAGGCCTATGTCCAACAGTGGACTACAGAAGGCTGAGAGAGAGAGAGAGAGTTTTTCCTTACAGATCCTATGCATTAATGATTAATTTAGCCACCTTACGAAACCAGTTTAATCCAGTTATCACGCCTTCTCTACAATATGATCCTTAAATGATTCATTTTGTTTAACCTACGTTGTATTCCACGTCACATAAAAGTAACATATTTGCACGTATTGTGACAAAGATAACGAAATCTCTTATTCTCACGTGTGAATGGACCTGAATGAGATAAACAAGATAATTTTTAGTGGTTGTTTCTTTCAAAATAAGATTTATTATTTTCAATAAACTTACATTATATCAAATCAAATATATTATAATAAATCTTCAAACAATTTTTATTTCTAATTTAAACATACTTAGTACAGTTAGTTTAGTAGTAAATGATACTCAATTAAGTAAAAGAGTTCATAAGCACCCTTTCGTGGCATTGGCACACTGTAGATTTAATGGAATCTACCGTACCCTATTTAGGTATGATTACGTTTGTAGACATACCACAATACCGCCCATAAAAATATAAACAGGTTTCTTTTTGTAGCCCTTTGTTCAGGTTGTTGGAGAAAACTTAGTTTGTGTCTACCAAATACTGAACTACATAGATAAAAAGACAAACTATACACTTATCTAAATAAGTATACGAAAAATACTTTTTATCGTATCATTGACGAAAGTGAGTTTAACTAGATCTACTAAGGACGCATGCTGCGGTAGCGTGTGTTTGACAACAAAACGTGATGAATTCGTAGCTTTGTGTACTTAGAGATTATTTTACTGGCTTCTAACGTCATAATGTGGTGCAATAAAAAATATACTGATGCATCATGCGTTATTGTTTGGAGGAATTGTCTTTTTTTAGTTAGTTTTTAACAATACATCCCTTGTGTTTCTTGCTATGCTTGCCGGTTCGTGGTCTCCACTCGAAAATATTCCTTCACCATTTTATTACGGGGTGCACGAAATCAGTTTCCACAAGTGACGTGTAACCAGGTCCGCATCAACGCTCACCCCCCGCAACCTGGGCAGTCAGTGACTGACACTAATCTGACTGGCCACTGCTTTCACCACGACGGTGACAAATCCTAGTCTAGCTCTTATGTTTGTATAAGGATATGAGGTCCGATGGTCGTGAGACTCGTGAGTGAGATAAGACATATATTTATACCATAAATATTAATATATCTTTAACTATACACCTACCATGTTACCTCCCCAGATCTACCCAGTAAGCCAGGCCAACGCCCGCCAACGCGCCGGGCGAGCCGGCCGCACGGGCCCCGGCAAGGCATTCTGCCTCTACACTCAAAGGCAATACGAGCAAGAGTTGCTTGCCGCCACCGTGCCCGAGATCCAGAGGACTAACCTGGCCAATACCGTGCTTCTGCTGAAGAGTTTGGGCGTCGAGGATCTGCTGGCGTTCCACTTTATGGATCCGCCGCCTCAGGTTAGACTGGCTTTATTTTTGTGTACTGTATAGGTTCTAAAAGTGCTCTAAAGGAGCTTCCCTCTCGTCACTTTAACTACTCACGGCCCATTGATACCACCAGACACATTTTTTATTGCCTCTGATTTCGCGGGATTTGAAAAGTTTAATATGCTCTCCACATCCTGGAGTATGTGTATAGTATATACAGTGGACCAGAGCGGCACAGGACCGGAAAAGTAGACGGAACAGGAGGCCTTTACCCAATAGTAGGCTATAGAAGACTGATGATGATGATGATTCTGTACTACCCATAACTTTACTTTATTTGAGCCATTACAAACGCTTAATCAAGTATGTGAATGCGAATCCAACTATGCACACAAATACTCGACATGCGTGTCTACGACTAAAAGATCCTATTTCCTCTTTAAAAAATAATCCTTAAGCAAAAAAACCTTTAAAAATAATTATTTTTTTCCATACAAAAACTGTGCAGCGCCATCTATCCACCAACCCTTGAACTAACCCACCAATCTTCCTCACTCCAGGACACTATCCTGAACTCCATGTACCAGCTCTGGATCCTCGGTGCTTTAGACGGGACCGGCGCGTTGACCCCTCTCGGCCGGCAGATGGCGGAGTTCCCGTTGGACCCCCCGCAGTGTCACATGCTCATTGTGTCGGGGGAGATGGGGTGCAGTAAGGAGGTGCTGATTATTGGTGAGTTTTGGACAGGATTTTAAGTACCTACATGGTTTTTAGTAGTACATGGATATCGATTCTGGAGGCAGAAATTCTCATTTTAGAGCAGTCAAAACTTTATTTCTTTAATTAAATTTCGACTCTATGAGTGTTCCCGTAAATGACATTTTTAGCTAGCAAATACCTATAGTTTGAGAGCGTCAAAATTAGAAATTAAGTCTAAGACCGCCGTTATGGAAATGAGTAACTTTAAAAACACGCATATAATCGATATTTGATGCAATCGTAATCATCTGACTAATCAGATTATTATTTTCATCATAATAAAGGGTGCCTAACCTATATGAGTACTCGCGATATAACTTTAATAGTTTACATATTTTTTTCAGTTTATATTTTAGTTCAGAAAATGAATAACAGATGTCTCTGTAGGCGGTGCCTCTACATCGCGGTATGGTTTGATTTTACTGAGTTCGATAAAAAATTGCGCTGTGTTTTCGCTTGCGTAACATACTTACATACATACAGATTTTTGTACGTTAACTCCGGTTATTATTAGCCGGTAGTAAACGGATATTTAGCTAATAAATGATGTTAAAATTAATTATTACACCGTCCTATTGCGTTGCGTGGTTACATTTTATTGCGATTGCGATTTATGACAGTACAAAGATACAGACAAGACAACTCTCCATACTTTATGTAAATTTTACAGTCAGCTCCATATTATTATGTAGCTAATAGCTATACTCTTTTGTATAATTTGTATCTTGTCATAGTCACAAAACGGCAGTGGCCTAAATATTCCCACTATATTTTTAATTTTACAGTACATGTTACAAGAGTTAATTTCGAAACACAATTATTGATAGTTTTAACTTTTCCACCTAACAAAACACATCTATGCCCTGCAAGTGTGTATAAAAGTTTCCGAAATGTTGTTTTTAAATAGGCCTATGAAGATTTTGCAATTTACTTAATTATTTATATGTAGATTTTGGCCTGGTTTTATTTTGATTGAATGTGTTAACTTTTCCTCCTTACAAACGGTTAAACCGAAATATTCCCACTATTATGTATTTTTAATTTTATACCCTAAAGTTAAATTTGAAACCCAATTGATTGTTTTAACTTTTCTACCCTACAAACGGTTAACACATCTATTTCCCCTCTTCCAGTATCCATGCTGTCGGTACCTACAGTGTTCTACCGACCCCAGGGCAGGGAGGAGGAGGCGGACACGGTGAAGGAGAAGTTCCAGGTGCCGGAGTCCGACCATCTCACCCTGCTGCATCTTTACAACCAGTGGAAGGCTAATAAGTAATTAACGTTATTTATATTGTTATCCATTTAGCAAAATAGTACCTATTTTCTGTAATAATTATTTTTAAGTTAACGAAATATTTTTCGTCTTCTTTGCGACTTTATTTATGTACCTACTACCCTACGTAAAAAATACTTAAAGAGGTAAACATAGAGCCACTTAGCACGGAGTAGATACCTACATCAACCCCAACTTGCCATTTACCGATGTATTGATAGTTAAAAAGATTTTTATTTTTCTATACACTGTGACGTTTCTCCGTAGGATCAATGCACCCGACATGCTGAGCAATTTTCGCTATGGGATCACCATGATAATTATATTGTATAAGCTGCTGGTGTTCCAGTTGAAATAAATAAATAAATGATAAAACTTAATTTTCTTAACATACTAATATTACCTAATATTTTTTTCTTCTTCAGTTACTCAACCCAATGGTGCACAGAACACTTCGTGCACGCGAAGGCGATGCGCAAGGTGCGAGAGGTGAGGCAACAGCTGAAGGACATCATGCAGTCTCAGCGCCTGCCGCTGGCGTCCTGTGGGACCGACTGGGACATTGTCCGGAGGTGTATTTGTTCAGGTGAATATAGAGTAAACGTTTAGTAGTTTTTATAATGCAGAATGCTAGCCTGGGTGGGACATCAGTAAGTATAATATGTATGTGCAGAATATTGTTCAGAGCGTGAAAAACCCTCTTCCTTATATGCTTCGCATACAGTAAAGAACGCAGAACACCCTCTTTCTCAAATCTTTTATATAGCCGCATACTAACTAGCCTGGGTCATCAGTAAGTATAATATGTGCAGCATATGTTGCTCAGAGCGTGGGAAACCCTCGTCCTTATATGCTTCGCATATAGTACAAACCGTGGGACACCCTCTTTCCCATATGCTTCGCATATAAGACACAACAGTAGCTAGACACTGCAACAGGCGGGCTTATAGCGAGAAGCGATGCGCAAGGTGCGCGAGGTGAGACAGCAGCTGAAGGACATCATGCAGCGTCATCATGCTGCATGCAGCATCATGCAGTGTAGATACTGACGGGCAATGAAAAAATTCCATTGATAAAATCACCAAATTACTCCTAAACGAAAATAACTAACTCAATGCGGCCTTCTGCAATATTTAAGTACATGGGACGGTGCCTCAGAATATTACCAACTAAAAACGTAAATATTTGGTTCATGTTTACCATTATTTTTTTTAATGGGGGCCAGGCGGTGTTTTTCTTTGCACGTGAGTGTAGTAGGTACCTTTAAGAAGTAATAATAATGACATAATTAATGACCCCTTTATTCGTTTGTAGCAACGCCAGCATGCGTATCTCTACTAACAGATTAACAGAAAGTAATAAACGTAACGAATACTATTACAATCTAAAACCTCACATTAGCGATCCAACCCCCATTTATTGTTAAAAGACAAAAAAGAACTAACCACAAACCTTCTCCCAACAGCATACTTCCAGCAAGCAGCCAGACTGAAAGGAATAGGCGAATACGTGAACTGTCGAACCGGAATGCCTTGCCATCTGCACCCGACATCGGCACTCTTCGGTCTGGGCAACTCCCCTGATTATGTGGTCTATCATGAGTTGATGATGACCAGCAAAGAGTATATGCATTGTGTGACGGCGGTGGATGGGAGATGGTTGGCTGAGCTGGGACCAATGTTCTTCTCTGTGAAGGAGACTGGCAAGTAAGTGGATGCAAACTTTTTGTTAGATAAGTTTTAGAACTTTTTATGAGAAATAAGTTTTCATAAGTAGTTACTTACCTTTTTATGAAAAATAAGGTTTTGTATTTTTACGTGTAGAGAAAGGAGGTAAGGTTTGTTTATGCTGTTCATTTTGTGCATATTATGTAAAATGTAGGAGTCACACAGACGGTCATTTTGAACATGTTTAATCTCATTCGAAAAGTACTATTGTTTAGACGACCGAATGGTGTAGTGGCTAGTTACTGTGACTACTATGCCGATGGTCCCGGGTTCGATTCCCGGCCGGAGCAGATATTTATCCCACATATAGTATAATGTTATAATATATATGTAATTTCGTTCACAGATCAAATCGCGACAAACGCAAGGAGGCGGCCGTGCACCTACAGAGAATGGAGGAAGAGATGCGGCAAGCAGAAATCAAGATGGCGGAAAACAAGAGGAAGAAAGAAGAAGATGTGCCGATCAAACAAGAGATAGCTACCCCCGGGTTCAATACGCCGAGGATAACGCCTCATAGACTAGGATTGTAGCATGATTTTGTGATGACAATAAACGTTTGTAGGATTAAGAGTGTATGCTGTTTTAATTCAACCTAGATAGCTACTTATAGTCATGCTAAATAATTTCGACGACTGACGGATAACATAATTTACTAGTCAATAAGCGGTCTGTGCTAATGTTAGTGATGACATCTATTATATTTATTTTCGATACTCACTTGGTGGGTAGGTACTCGGAGATCATAGAAAAAAAAAAATAATTTCCGAGATACTCACAAACTTACAAGTGAAGATATATCCTTATCCTGTGAAGATGTACAAGACAACCGACAGAAGGCATGGAAGCACACCTATCAAGCTAAACCTCCCAGCTTGATCGGAGAATGCTCCCTCTTTCCATGGAGGGGTGGTATATAACTAATATAACCACGGAACACCTTTGCTACCAGTCACTCACAACAAAAACAATCACTGACACTAATCGGACTGGCTAATCTCATAGGTGGTTCCAAGAACTTGCATGGTATGGTAACCATAGAATAACCAGTGGCGGATTTACCTATAGGCCAAAAAGGCCAGTGCCTAGGGCGGCAGATTTCGAGGGGCGGCAAATTTAACAAAAAAAATTTAACAGTTTTTTTTATAATTGTACTGGTACAACTGTACATAGTCCATATTTAAATAAACGATTAATAAACGCACTGTAATATATACTGAGGTATACTTTTGTATTTATGTGACCATAATAATTAAAATATTCTAATAGCGTTTCAATAAAAATAAAATAAAAAACTCGTAACACATGATCTTCGGAGCCTAGCACGGGCACCATCTCTCCACAACTTCGTGTACCTAATATTGTTTTATTACCATGTAGATCGGCCCGTTTCCGAGTTAGAGAAATGGCAAAAGGGTAGGCCTTTACACGAGTTAAACGAGAAGTTTTCTTTTCCAACTAAAATGAGTGAATTGTTAGCATCGACCCTAACAGAAAAAGCCATTTCGTTGGAAAAAAAATATCCTAAAAATTTAGAATCTGATTTAGTTAAGGAATGCTTAAACTTTCAATGCCACGTTTATTCTGAAAGAATTTCGGTAAAACCAGATTCTGGATTATTACAAAGTCTATCTTTTTTATTGAAAAAATAATAATTTGGAGCATATTTATCAAAACTGATATAGCATTTCGCATGACACTGTGCACACCGGTGACAAATTTTCTTGCTTAAAAACGGGGTAAATAATAAATAAATAAAATAATAATAAATAAATATGTGGGGACATCTCACACACGGCCATCCGACCCCAAGCTAGGCAGAACCTGTGTTATGGGTGTACTATCTAAGATCTATACTTTAAGACAAGAAAAGCTTAATAATCTATTTTGTGCATAGTCAGAACTCATGAAAAAGATTTGATATGACAGTATACTTCATTGATAATTTTGCAAAATTAAAATCGCCGAAGGAAATAAGTAATGTAAAATTATTTGAAATTGTTACATATTTTAATAGAAATTGATTGTATTGTTTTTAAACTGTTAAGTGTAATAAACATATTGAACAAAAACAATGTTTGGTTAGAGTTGTTAGGGTTAGAGAATGAACCGTTACAGAGATTTTAAGTCTTTAAAGCGCTTTAAAGTCGGGTTTTTTTTGTTTTGACTTTAACAGTCTATATATGTCGCAGGCATCTGGTTTAATCTCCTGTTTGATTGAACCACTAGCCCGTTCATTGGATGGCGCTATTCAGTTGTATGACTAAAGGACAACTCGTCAAGTCGTTGATTGTAACGTTCGACGTCTTGACTGAACGTCATTCAGCGAATTCGTTGAATGGGATATAGTATAGCAACTTTGTAATGTCTGGTTAGGGTGAACATGACCAGACAAGAGTCAACAAAAAGACTATGTTACAAAGCTTTTATCTCACAAATTAACTAAAAAACAATAACAATAAACGTATTTTTTATTGAAACTATCCGCTTGCGGCCTAATAATAGGTAAATCCATGTTGTCACACTATTTTAACACAAATAACGCACTTTAAAGCTAATTTATTTGCATAAAACTAACAATATAGGTGCTTTTTGTGTCAGCTGTTAGCTGATAGACGCCATATTTGTTTTATTCACCACCTGACTGATTTTAAGTCAGCTGACTAGTTGGACGTTTTGTGACGCTTGTACAATCAACGTTCGGCCTAGTCATACAATTGGATAGCGCCATCCAATGAACGGGCTAGTGATTCAACCAAAAAGGAGATTCAACCAGATGCCTGCGACATATATAAACTTATTAGGTCAAAATTAAACTTTCAATACATAGCGGGTTGCAAAAATAATCGAGTCAATGACAGAAATATATCATTAAGTTTACGATCATCTAATAACAGGATTTAACTATTGAATTTCAAAACTCAGTAGGGGCGGCAAAAATTTAATGGCCTACGGGCGGCAAATTTGTAAATCCGCCACTGAGAATAACTAAGTACTAGTACTTAGTTATTCTATTCTAGTACTAGTACTTAGTTATTCTATGATGGTAACAAACCTGTGTACTCCTCCATCTATCACATTCACTAGACTCCGTCTACGGTTCTTTGTCCAAGCCTAGGTCGTTATTGTTCTGAGGGAGCTTAGGTCACAATCAGTAGTGCCAACATTTAGGAAATGCATATGTGGTAGCGTTCTGAAATCATACATTTTGTTCTTTATAAAAACCATCTTTATTTGGTCGGGTTATATGTTATTTTTGGTGATTGCGAAACGTCAAATTTTGTAAATGATGAGTCGTACACAAGGGTGTATTTATTAACTTATTTTCTATGTTTATTTTCTTTAAATGAACTTATATACGTATTTCATTGTATTGTACGCGTCTACTAATATTCCCGCTATCTTTACAAGCCTATTTATTCAGTGTTCTGTGCAATAATTCAACAAAAACATGGAAGATATATTTCAGTGGTGTCGTGAAGGAAATGCCCTACAAGTGAGGGTTTGGCTCGATGATACCGAGCATGACATGAATCAGGGGTGAGTACACAATATTCCCTGTGCATAAATCACGAAATTTCTTGGAAATACGTCCAGATGTTCCGTATAAGGCCACAGGTAGCTACGCCTACATTCCGTGGTCATGGCCTAGTAAAATGTGTCAAAAAGCTACAGATGTGCTGAGACCTGACCAAAATAGATGCCAATCCCTATTCCAACCACCGAAGACTGCTGAGAGTGCTAGATTGTATCAATATTAAGAATACTATGATTATGAGGATGTCTACTCACAGCATTATTTTGTTTAAATAAATGTACTTACGTACTTTGGTACTATTTTTCTATGAATTATACGATCATAGAAGAGTGTGATATAGCCTAAATAACAATGGGTTGAATGATTACAAAAAAAACTCATCTTTAATACCTAATAGAAGCAAAGATTATACTTGTGGATGCAGCTCAGCAATACACCCAAAATTTAAAAGTTTACATTAATATTACATTTACTGAACATTATCCTTAAATCCCTTATCTCATTCGTAATAACGCAATTTAAAGAGGATGCATCCAATTATACAAACAAAGACAAAATAAGTCTATCACAAATGCTCTGTTCTTCAATGTTGATTTTTGTATTTATAACACTAACTAAATTATGATTCTCTAGTGACGACCATGGCTTCAGTCCTCTACACTGGGCCTGCAAGGAGGGGCACCTCAAGATCGTTGAGATGCTGATCCGCCGAGGAGCTCGCATCAATGTCACCAACATGGGGGATGACACTCCGCTGCACCTTGCCGCTGCGCATGGGCATAGACCTATTGTGCATCTAGTAAGTTCAAGATTCAAGGTTTCTTTGTTAAGCAACTTTGCTTTATACTTCTCTTGTCTTAGTGATAGTGTGATAGTGCAGGGACCAGTACACTGCAATTTAAAGTAATCTCAACTTATTGTAGTTTTCCACTGCTTTTTTCCATAAAAATGAGCTGTCTAGCTAGGCAGACAGTTAAAATCCTTACTAATATTATAAATGCGGAAGCGGCTTTGTATTTTTATGTAGGTTTTCATACTTTTCAAAGTAATTTGCTTCGGTTCCATACAATGACATGTTCTGTGTATTGCGCTTTTAGTGCCATCTGTTGGTTGTGTGGCCGAAAGTTTGTGAGTATGTGTGTATGTTTGTTACTTCTTCATGTCAAAGCGCTGAACTGATTTTAGCGAAATTTGGTATGAAGTTAGCTAAGCCCTGGATTGTTAATCACCGCGATAAAAAGAAGCCGAAGTGAAGCTCGCTGGAACAGCTAGTCATTAATAAATCAAAGGAATACAACTTTTCATAATTCAATTGTATCCTCTCCACAGCTCCTCCAAAACCGGGTAGATGTGAACTTCACAAACGAGCATGGCAACACCCCGCTCCACTATGCATGCTTCTGGGGCTACTCCGCCATCGCAGAGGATCTGCTGCTGGCCGGGGCGCTCATCTCGCTGGCCAACAAGGATGGAGACACCCCGCTGGATAAGACTAGGGGACAGCTGGTGCAGAGGTGAGTGGTTACTTTAGTAACATGATAAATATTGAAGCAATGTTTGGCTAAAACAGTGGTTCGCAATTAGTGTTCCGAGGACACAGGGGTTCTTGAAGAGGCCTACAGGAGTTCTGCAAAAATACAAGAATACTGATATCAAGCTCTTGTAGGGTAAATAGGATAGCTAGGGTTCTTACAAACAAACGAATACTTACTGATATTGCTTTAATTGCAGGGTGGCTACTGTATGGCGCCCGTTACGTTTGTCCGCCATTTTCATGGTCTAAACTCCAACTTACCTTTTTTTTCCCCCCCAGACTCCACGAGATGGCCACCCAACAAGGGCAAGACATGAAGAAGATCCAGTTCAAGGACCAGTCCTGGCTGGGACTGAAGACTCGCAGCCGCGACGCCACGCTGTCTAGACACAAGGGCATCAACATCAACGAGCTCGCGCTGCATACTAGGATCGCTGTTACTCCCTCCGGTTTGTTTATTTATATTTATGCTCACGACTACGACTGTAATTCAGGGTTAGTGAGAGGATGAGGAGAAGAGACGATTAGTTTTACATTTAATTTTGTTCTCACGTGATAGATCGCGTAGACTTATCCCCGTTTTGGAATTAGTACAGTGAATTTAAAATCTTGATGCGCAGAACTGAAGTTTCGCAACTTGAACGATACGTTGTCAAGGCGCTTTTTTGTGCCAGGGGGATATCTGTTTAAAAACTTACACTGATGTGGCAAAAGCGGTACTTTCTATTATCTATAGAATTTTGCGTTGAGTCATGCCCTATCGGCTTAGAAAACCCTTTTTGCAACACTATTCTATTGTGTCTTGGGTGTTGATATTTATATTTAGTATCTATCTATCTATGTATTTGTGTAGATATATCAGCTGTCCGACACCCATAACACAGGTTCTGCCTAGCTTGGGGTCGGATGGCCGTGTGTGAGATGTCCCCACATATTTATTATTATATTTATATTGTCCTAGTATTTATGTATATTCTATTAAATTTTATCCGTGTGTTTGTGTGTCTATACATATAAACCAGTAATTAACCCGCTTGCCACCCTTAGGCGAAAGCTGGCGCGGGCGCTGGCAAAAGAACGACATCGTGGCGAAGATCCTGGCAGTCCGGGAGTGCACCCCGCGCGTCCAGCGGGACTTCAATGAACAGTTCCCCAAGTTGAGGATCTTCTCGCACCCCAATATACTGCCTGTGGTGAGTTGACATATAATTACTATGAATGATTATTATGAATAGACATTTATAAACAAAGTATATTCCATTCCACGGGGAAAGATATCTGACAGAACGCTTAAAACATTTGAATAAGGGTAGTTTTTGTTTTTATCAGATGTCTTTCCCCGTGGAATGGGATATAGCTGTTGCCTGCGATCTTTGATTTGACTTAAAAGCTTTTCCCGTGGGTATACCGTGATACAAAGTTGGATTCAGTTAGTAATGTCAGCTCTCTACATTACATACAAAATTTCATGAAAATCAGTTCTGTAGTTTTTATGTGAAAGAGTAACAAACATCCAAATTAAATTTTGCGTTTATAATATTAGTAGGTTCATAACAGAGGATTCAAAGCCTTGCTGCACAAACGACCAATAGCGACCGACATCCAATGAGAACTAAAAGGGTTTTGTTCACACTATTTACCACTTACTTCCCCCTGACCCATTTTGACACTAGAAACAATAGATTTTTAATTGTTTCCTATTTCCCGGGATTTGATGTGTTAAAGTTACTTGTTTTATACTTGCAGTGTGATGAGCTAGAGCTAGTTTAATATAAAAAAGATGTAAAACAAAAAGTACCTGCTTAAAATATTAATCCATATTATAAATGAAGAAGATCCGCAAAAAAAAGTTATACAAAAAAACGATAATTCTACCCCCAGGTCGGCTGCTGCATCTCCCCGCCCTCCCTAGTCGTCATATCCCAATACATGTCGTGGGGCTCCCTATACGGGCTCCTGCACGGCGGCGGCGGCGGCGGCCGGGTCGTCGTGGACGCCGGCGCGGCTCTGAGGCTGGCTACGGACGTGGCTAAAGGCATGGCGTATCTGCACTCGCTGGACAGAGACAAGATACTGCCGAGCTATCAGCTGAATAGCCGGCATGTTATGGTGAGTGGATTTCTAAATAAGGTGGATTTTTTTTTATGTAGTACACTGATAAATTTTCACGCTGTACCTACATATAATATGAAGGAGCTTCTTTGATGCGGGGTTGCGATGAGGCTGGCTACGGACGTGGCTAAAGGCATGGCGTATCTGCACTCGCTGGACAGAGATAAGATACTGCCGAGCTATCAGCTGAATAGCCGGCATGTTATGGTGAGTGGTTTTTTGTTAATTAATACCTATATTTTTTGGTCTAGATTGGTAAGTCTGCCAGATGATGCATTAGGTACTGTGATCATATTGAGAGTAGGGTATTCCGGCTAAGCTACGTTTTTCTAGGTATGTTAGGTGGAATTTTGTTATTCGACAAAAGTCATATTTGAGTTTCGAAAAAAATTAAATCTTTTAAAGACCTCCATGGCCTCAAGACAAAACAGCCATAACCATAAAATATCATACTTTTTAAACTTCCCAAAAAAAATCAATGAATCCATTATCATTTATCTATTTACTCACACAACATCTAACCCCCAACAGATCGACGAAGACCTGACCGCCCGCATAAACATGGCGGACGCGAAATTCTCCTTCTCATCCGCGGGGCGAGTATACCAGCCGGCGTGGATGTCCCCCGAAGCCCTACTGAAGGCTCCGGGCAAGAGGAACGCGGAGGCCGCCGACATGTGGAGCCTGGCCGTGCTGCTGTGGGAGCTGGCCACTAGGGAGGTGAGCGCTCTAGAACCTTCCATTGATTATAACAGCTGAAAAAGAGGTCTTTAATTTGGGTAGTTTAAAGCTATGGTAGCTAAAAAGCGCCGAGATTCTTAAAGCCTCAGTGTTATCAGCCGGTGTGGCTGGCTTATATGCCATAATGATGGTGAATAGATAAGGCTGTCTAGGTTATTTTGGTTTATTCCTAGCTTCGATATCTTCGGAAGCAAACATGACAAAAACTTTTTTTAACCGGTTTCAAAAAACGCAGGTTCTTAGTTGTTTCTATGTTTTCGATTATCTCGCGTTTTTGTTAGCTTAGTAACAAATGAATCTAGTGGTTCTGGCAAAATCACCAGCGCCCTATAGATTGCTATTCAGCACATGCTGAGTGAGATTCATTTAGCCACACCCCACGTCCCGGCTAGTCTCGCGGCGCGTGTACCAGCCGGCGTGGATGTCCCCCGAAGCCCTACTGAAGGCTCCGGGCAAGAGGAACGCGGAGGCCGCCGACATGTGGAGCCTGGCCGTGCTGCTGTGGGAGCTGGCCACTAGGGAGGTGAGCGCTGCCGCTGTCACTGTCACGTCTCATCGTAGCCGACCAAACTTGAAAACATTCTCTTGTACCAAAAAAAACAGATCGCGTTCAAAATTGGATTTGAGCAGCTACCTATATATGTTTTAGAGAAGGTAGGCAAATCCAAATAGCGACGGCCTTCTAAACACACGTAGAATAGATGTTTAGCGCTATCAAATAGCTCTGGAAGAGCTTAAACTTTTCTGGTAAAAGTTTTCCTTGTAAATTAGGGATAAAACCATGTGTTGCTAATTCAGGGTTTCAGCTTCCTTCCTATAAAAATTCGTCAAAATCGATTTATCAGTTTTCCCGTGAAAGAGTAAAAAACGTCCTACTCATAAAATTTCGCATTTATGATATTAAAGGATACTCAATACTCATCCTCCCTTTAAAATCATTTTTATTACTTCTACTGCTATAGCTAATAAACATAGCCTTTATAAAACCATGCTTTCTATTCCAGGTGCCGTTCGCAGACCTATCGCCGATGGAATGCGGCATGAAGATAGCTCTAGAAGGCCTTAGAGTGTCCATACCCCCCGGCGTCTCTCCCCACATCGCGAAACTGATCAAAATCTGCATGAACGAAGACCCAGGCAAGAGACCGTCCTTCGAAATGATACTGCCCATTCTTGAGAAAATGAAACGTTAAGGTTGGCTGTTTGGACCGTGGAATCTTTGCCGATTGTTTTTTTTATTATTTGACGTTTGTATTTTGTTTTGGTGCCAAAGCCGTGTAGGTAGAACTAAAGTAACTAAATTAAAATGGCGGCCGTTACATAATTGGGAGTAGGAGGGAGTGTTGACAGATTTATGAATAGGTGGAGATGCCTGAGATAGCATGAGTCAGTCCGCCATTTTCATATTGTTTCTTTATCTGTGCGACTTATAATGAATGTTAATTACGTTTTACACAAAGATTACTAAAAAAATTAATACCTCTAAAGGGCTCGATTTGTTATAATAACTAATTATACATATTTTAACTATGTATGAAATGGATTCCAACAAATGATTGTACACAAAGTGTTTTTTTTTTCAAAGCCAATGTATAAATGTATATGTGTGCCTTTATTATGTGCCATTATTTACTACAATAGTAATGTGTTAATAATATGTATCCAACAATAGAAAATAGCTAATTGATTGTTATAAACTGAACAAAATTATTTAGGCATTTTGCCTTAGATGTTGATAGTGGTACCCACTTAAAGAGATTGTAGAGCAAGTAGTGACTAGTTATTTCAAAATGTATGTACTAATGAATTTTTGTTTTCTACACTATGTAGATGTTATGTGTTGTCCTAATTTATGTAACTAGCAGTATTGTCATGTGTTGTTTTTAGATAATCAATTATGGTGAGATTGGTTTTCTAAATTGCTAAGTATAGTGTTGACGTAATGAAATGTTTTTTTGTTAGATAAAACTAAACGCGTATTTGTACGACGAAGTAGAGTCTCTAGCGATACACATGCTGCATTGCCGCAGCACTATCCCCTTATAATAAAGTTCAAAATATAATGGCTTAATTGGTGAGATAAACACCTATTTGGCCCTAAGAAGAGTTGTGCTAAGATAATTTTCATACACCATTTATTATTTTATCATTTGAATCTCCACATTCATTTTAAACATGTATTTTTAAAGTAAGAAATGATAAATGTTGTAGGTGTGTATGCATACTAAAATTATTTTCGTATACAGTATACTTATTATATTATTTATACTGCTTTTTTAACAGAGTGCCTTACACCACTGCCTTGTCAAACTTGGTTAAATTAACTGTAACCAGGTCTTTCTACTGTTCGTTAGTAGAGTTTGCGTTATGCCTATGTATAAATAAACCTACAGTTAATTTAACAAAGTTGTAAATACTATATAGATATATTTTAAATATTCTTAAGAAAAAAAATGTATGCCTTACAAATTAATAAAATTAGGAATAAGTTATACAATATAATATTATTTTGGTGTCTAGATAACAAAACACAGATATTTTTCAATGTGAATTGCGAGCAGCTTTCATAAAGTTGTGTAATATACTAATCTTTTTGTAATAAAGTACTAAACGAAATTCGTATTTTCATTTCGTATTTTTTATTAGGTCTGCTTCCTATTACTTTACCTCTTGCCACTTATTTTTCGTCAGCATTTATGCTAGTTAACAACATGAATATGAGCATTGACTTGTATTTCAATAAAGTATGTGATTGCTGACGTGACTAAAATGTATGGTTCCATACAACTAAAAAGGTTGTACAGAATCTTTTGCAAAAAATTGCCAAAGATTCTGTACTTACAATCTTTGCTAATGGCCTAACAAGGGAAAAAAAAAACCACTTGTGTTTATCAATCTATATTCAGTGATAAGTGGTATTTTTCTCTCGCGGTAATGCCGGGCTATATATTCTCCAAAACATTGTAGGGATATGGATAGCCCGTGTCAAAAGGAATAAGAATAATGGAAATTAAATAAAAAGAAGTATGATCTTTGAAAACTTATATTGTATGTCAATGGAAATTAATATCACAGTAAAGTATTGAGAAAATTAAGCTTATCTGGCACTAAATCTTTCAACAGCTTTCAGTAGTAATTGCTTCAGTATTCAGTTCAATATAAACTCATAGCAATAATTAGGTTAACTCGCTTTTGACTTTATCACAATGTCTGACTAAATCCTTTAGTTTGTACACCAAATCTTGCAGCTCTTGGGTTCCGCACGTGAAGCGAACATCTTTTCCCACATCCGTTTTCAACACAACAGTGTATTGCAAGTTGTCTGATCCAACGCCCGGGGTATTGGTCACGGCTTCCATTTTCCACTCCACATCGACTATGTTGGGCAAAGAGTTCGTTTGTAACAGTTTCTTCACATCCATTGCTGACGATTTGCAGAGGAAATTTAGTCCTATACTTCAGAGGTCACAGGTTTAATTTCAAAATGATTTATATTAAATATTTGTTTAGTTTTATTTACATGGCAAGTTGATTTCATTTCATTTCTTTGACAAGACGATCATGACACTTGACAGTGACAGTAGTTGACTTGACCATAGAGTAGGTAAACTATGAGTCTTTTTTTCTTTCAATGGAAAAGGTAAGGAATAATTCCATACTGCCTACTTTTTTTGTACAGTGTAAAGGAGGCTTATGTCGAAAACCTATTTCTTCCAGACGAATTTGATTTCACAACTTCAGAAAAAAGTTTTTAGTGGGGATACAGATAGCTAGGGGGTGGTGAAAATTTGCTTAATTTTTCGATATCTCTTAAGCTGCGTACACACCGGGCCAACGAAGGCCAACGAACGGGTTTCGTTGGCCTTCGTTGGTTCAATCTGGACGGCTTAGCGAATGCCAACGATCGCTCGTTGGCCTGTGCCGGCGATCCGAAGCGTGGCGGCAACATCAAAGAAATCGAGCTATTTGAACAAACTCTGTTTGGACGGTCGCCGAAGGCCAACGAACGAACGCTCAGTTGAAGCAAGTGGGCGTAGCGTGTAGACGTCCAATTTGATTATTACTTGGATATTTCCTCCCATTTAGATCATGCAGAAAAACAAAGAATGGAGTAACGGCGATAATAATGATGTTATCGTCGTCCATGATTAAATTGCGAATTAAAGAGAAAAAGAACCGGAATCCAGTGCCAACGAACGTTCGTTCGAGCACTAATTGTATTTGGACGTATTAACGAACTCCAACAAACATGCGGAGCCAACGCTAGCGAACGATAAATATCCTTCGTTGGCCGTTCGTTGGCCCGGTGTGTACGCAGCTTTACGGTTTTCGAGATAAAAGCGAATTAGTCAAATCTGCTTCTGTCTTGATAATTTTATCGATAATCATATCGAAACTCATAACTAAGTGCTCAAGGAAAATGAGAAAATCATGTCCTGATAGGTGCAGCGGTTCCCTATTACTGTTCCGTGGAGACCAGGGGTTCCGTAAGAGGGCTACAGTGGTGCCGCAAAAATTCTTAATTCATCATCATACCTACTTACAAAAAAGTTAAATTTTACTCGACTATCTAATAGAAAAATCTTGGTATTATGGCTTATGTCCTAAAACGATTTCTTCCAGACAAATTTAATTTCACAACTTCAGAAAAAAGTTTTTAGTGGGGGTGTAGATACCTAGAGGGTGGTGAAAATTTGCTTATTTTTTCGATATCTCTTACGGTTTTCGAGATACAAGCTAATTTGTAAAATGTAACTGAAAACTTTATAGGACTACGGCTGTCCCATTTCAAAACACAGTAACCGCCAACTTTAAAAAAAAACGGGTCTTTGATTTATATATTATTTTAGGCGATTCCGCACAAAACTGCATTGTCAGAATATCAAAAAACCGCTTAGAAACGAAAATAAAATTTCTAAAAACCTAGTAACTCCACCCTGCGAAATCAAAAATGCCACGAAAACCATTTCAAAACATAGTAAGAGCCACCAACCATTTTAAAACACAGTAAGTGAAAATGACTTACTAGGTTTTAAAATGGTCAATGGCGCTTACTAGGTTTTGAAATGGTCAGCAAAGGACAATTTTCGTCCGTAAATTTTAGTAAGTCACAAATGGCATACATTATTACTAACACTTTTTTCGAACAAAATATCAGACATTTCAGAACCTGTATCTTTGCACCAATGAGACCTAGAGAGTTGAATTAAAAGTAGAACATAAGTAAATTTTGTCTTCTTTATAAAAGCCATAGAGACCTTTCTCGTCAGAACCTTTCTACTAGCCCTATTTTGCATAAACCAAAAAAAAAACAAGTTATAAATAAGAGAAAACTGATTTTTAGATAGAAATTTAGTAAATATTGTCTAATTGAAGGCAGCCATAAATAATTTTCATGTTAGAGCCTTCTTAATATGCGTCACCTTAAATCGTAAACCGCCCAACTCCACGCGAGCAAATTTTACAGGAGACAAAAAAAAATGTTTATTTTGTACTTCTACTTAGGATACCCCCTAATATTTTGTTGATAATAGACTAAAAAAGTGGTTGCGCATTCAACGGCGTTATGAAAAATTAGTTATTTTTATCGCTTTATACATAAAATGGACTTACGATCTTTTCCCAATCTCTATGTGAATACTATTATTGGAGATACGTGTTTTTCCTGGAAATAAGAGTTTTTCGGACTTCGATTTTGCATAATATTGTTCTCTTTGATGGACTTACGCTATTCAAATATAGATAAATCTCCCAACCTTTTCCTATTTCTTCAAATTTAGAGTACCTATTATTGATGTACTTAATAAAATGATTATATAATCAGCAGTCATCGTTATAAGCAGTAGAAAACATAAATCAGTACTAGGAGGCCATGGTCCCGGCGTTGCCGTTGAATCCCTGGTGGTAAGCACGCTGTTTCCCAGGGACTAGGAACATCATCACGTTTTATTTAATGGTGAAAAATAAAGAGTATTCTATTCTATTCTATCATCTGACGAGCAAGGAGTGACGGATCTAGAGTTGGAACGGAGCGCAAAAGACTGTTCCTAGCCCCGATGGAATACCAGACCGCGTGTGAGTGCTGGCGCTCAAAGCGAATTTGTACAGAAAGTTTATCTGTCTGTTGAACAGCAGCCAGAGTGCCAGTGAGGTGTCCACTGACTAAAACCAGGCCACGTTAAAGCTCCTGAAGAAAGAAAGCAGTCCTGCAGATTCTTTTTCTATGTACAGACCCATCTGCCTGCTATAAGAGGCTGACAAGCTTTTTAAATTAGTGACACCCCTGGATGAACGGTCATTACCTTTCGGATTGTCAGTTTGGCTTACGAAATGTACAATCGATAGTGGATACAATACGTATTAGTAGAAGTACTTCTATGTTCGTTCACTGTCAGAGCAGGATGTGAACCGCGGGGATAGTTGCGCTGGGTGTTAGATTAGACCAAGGATTAGACATGGTGTTCCTCGTTCAACTCTATCCCTTCAGGAACCTTCAGGGCCTCTCTTGAATACCATCGGCCGATCCTACCTCTAGCAAATAGTCAGAGGTCCAACTGGTACAATAATTACCCGATAAGAGAGGGTTAATGTTCGCAGAAGGAGGTCAGTTGTGGAGTTCCACAGGGGTCGGTCTTGGACACCTCTGCAATGTAACTTGGCATACAATACTATCCTGCAAATGAAGCTCGCAAATGGCGTTAGCACAATTCATTCTGCTGATCTCCATCTTCAATGTGTGTCACATTGAAGATGGCTGAGAGAGCGTCCATCGAGGATGATTTATCAAAGACGATAGTGGCATGATCCACCGCCTAGGCCTTAAAACAGCGCCCCTCCTGATATCCTACAAACTCCTAATGTGCAGGGAGCCAACAGATCTATCGGTGCGGGTTAGTGAGGTTCATATTGCTATAGAACGGTACATGTTCTACCTCAGCCTAGTCGTAGATATTTGCTGGTCATTCAAGGAGCATTGCAAGATGTTAGTTCCCCAGAATCAAAGAGTAGCTGGTGCTCTACACGCCATGCAGTGCACGGGCTACTTTCAAATCTGAGGGCCCTCGCAAATGAGTCCATCGCATCTATACGGGTGCCGTGCAATCTACTGTCCTTCAAGGAGCACCTATCTTGTCAAGTCGAAGAGAATGACTGTGTTGAGATCGGTTAGAGGAGCCATGGATTCGTCAGCAACGGGTGGCAGCAGCCGTCCTGCCTTGTTTGCAAAAAACCTATATTAGTATGTAGTAAAGTGCTGATTCCAACCAAAATATACAAAATATTTTGTTTGTGATATACGCGTAACTTTTAACTTAAGAGCATAATATTGCTAAAAAAAATAGCAAAATTTAACTATAAATTGATCAATAAGAATGTTAAGTTCTATAATTTATTTATGTAGTAATAAAAACAAAGCCAAACACATAGTTTTATTGCAAAAATGTACGTTCACTCCCGCCTACATCGCTCGTTGTATGGGAGTAGGAGGAGTTACGAGGTTTTATTGTTTAAAAATCACGACTTAGAGTTAGGAGGAAAACGAAAACTAAATTTTCTCAGAATTCAAATTTTTTATCGATTTACGAGTAATACGAGTAGATGCGCCTTGAAAAAACGCTTCTATTGATACCAAAAAGTCATTTTCGCCAAAAAGTGGAGTTAGGCGGTTTACGATTTAAGGTGACGTATGGCTATTTAATTCATTTACATAAAACAAAAAAAAAACATAAAAATATGCCCGTATTTCAGCTATTACTTATAGTGCCGTCGTGTAAAAGTGCTGCAAAATTGGATTTATAATATGTGAAGGATCCCAAACATATAAAAAATGAAATTATTACGCAATTATTGCAATTTCAATATACTTAACTTGTCTTAAATTACACAATAATGGCTCTTACTAGGTTTTGAAATGGTCAGTGAGGGCGGTTTTAGGGTGAGAAAACCATATAAAACCTAGTAAGTGTTTTCTTTTGTGCATTACAGCAACAATTTTAGTTATATTTAAATAAAATAGTATTGTATGTAAAGCCTAGGTTCTGCCGCTTCTTTTAAGCTTACATTTGTTCAGATATCTGTCATAGTTTTACCAGGGCATTGAAATGAAGGGACAAAAATGTTTTTTGGCTCTCCTGAACATTTTGTCTCATGGCTGTTACTGTGTTTTAAAATGGGACAGCCGACTACCATTTAGCGTCCATCAAAACTTAGTCAACTAGGCTTATATACTTCAGTCATAAGTTTTTAGTAAGGTTTTTACGAAAATTAAATAAAACAACTGTTGAGAATAATAAAAATAATTTTATTTTAATAGAAACACCATTAGACGTAGGTACTAAAGAGAGAACACAAGACCGCAAACAATTCATAACGCAAACAAAACACAAACAAATAATAAACATACATCACAGATTAACTAATTATGACTCATAACTAATAGTAAGAAATTAAGCTGCATTTTTGTATCTACGCTAAGTTATAGATTTACCCCCTTATTCATAGAAAAGTTACAAAACGTTTTAACTAATAAACTGTTTTGTCCCTCTCCGACAGGGAACAATTTGTTCTTTGACAGAGAGGGACAAAACAGTTTATTAGTTAAAACGTCTTGTAACTTCTCTATGAATAAGGGGGATAGAGTGTTAGCATCTGGGACTATCACACGATTATGTTAATCATAAATTTATCTTAAAATATCACAATATCAACAACTACGCTACATACTTAGTACAGTGAACAGTGGAACCAAGTGTACCATCAGACTTTTTTTTGTTTTCTTATTTTTTCTTACATTATTAAAATATCTCCTTGATATAATACTTTCATTTTTAAGTCTACAACACGAATTTGGAACTACACTATCAATAAATATATTGCTATAGTCAAAAAAAAATTGAGACGGATATATGAATTTAAAGATTTGGATTTGTTAGGCCTAGATATTGGTAGACATCGTTGGCAATTCAAACAATTTTCAGCGGTCATATTTTAAGCCATATTTAAATCTTTGTTTTACAGTGTCTTCATAAAAGCTATAACACAATAAAAATCATGCAGTCACAAAATACAGGCGTCCCGTAAATAGTGAACTAACGGAAAGTGGGTGAGTCAGGGGGTCAATCTCACAAAACTATCAAAAATTGTATGAAGAATCAATTTTTTTTCTCAAAATTCCAAAAGCCATAGAACAAACGTTGTTTAGATTGTCCCCTTTCCGTTGGTTCACAATTTACGGGAAACCCTATATAATTTAAGAAAGTTTCTGCATGATTTTTAGCCCAACCTTTAAACAAACAATGTAAAACAGGCTCTAAGTGATGTCAATTAAAAGCTATAGTTAACTTTAAATTTTAGTAACAAAATATTATTTGACCTTATGTACCTATTTGTGATGCATTGTTGTTCCTATGTTTTGATATATTATCGGCAGCCATAGTACAATATTATAATATTTAACGAATTACTGCGAGCATTATTTATACTTAAATGCAAGCACAAACCAAAATTCTTATCCATATTCAGTAGAGACTTAAATAATTAATAATAATTATCAGCCTACCCAATGCTTTGCTTAATTTGGCAGTTATGTTAGTAATGAACTTTAATTACTGATTCGAATAAAATACCTTGTTTTTTAAAAGAACACGAATGCAAAACCGACATTTTGACATATTTTTGAAAATATCACATAGTGTTTTAAAGCATGAGTAAAAAAAATATACATATAATAAAGGTATGTTTAAATTACAATTACTGTGCACGTGAAAAAAGTGATAACACAGCACGATCTAACACTAACGAGTATACATTAAAAAGGTTGATAACTGATAACAAACACATACTTTTTGGTCAACCAACACATCAGTAACGACAAAACACAATCCTACTTATTAAATATAATAATAAGCTGAACACATACACTCATACTTCTTTATAAACATTTACTGGTTTCAATTGAGTTGTAAAAGAGATCAAAATACCAGACAATTCCATAATTTTTGCATTGGGCAACATTAACCTACTTTAATCCAAAATATAACCTCCAAAATTAAAACCGAATATAATTATTGCAAATACTTAGTCAATTTTCACTTGTATGTCTATGAAAATGCCAAAAATGTATGACAACATTTTAACATATTTTTAAATCAAGGTGCGGCAGTGACTTTAATATTACTGGTGTTGTAGAAATTCATTTTTAGTTACTTCTAATTTAGGCCACTCTTTCTTATGTGACATTGTGGCACTGTAAGCTCCAAGTTTTCTGTTACAGAACATGTGGATAAAGTTATTAGCAGAATCAAAAAATAAATAAGTAACTACAGCATCTTATTTCAAGCATGATCGGTATGAATTGTCTATAATACAATTATGTAACTGTCATCTGCAAAATCGCCTGCTAGTTTTCATGCCGTATTGAAATCTTGAAATGATTATTCTTTCACTTATGATCCAGATTTCATCATACTATCCGATAATATATAATATAATAAACAAAGTAAGTGTATATATTTTGCCCTCTAGTTTTTCATTAATAATTATTTCATTAACAACATCATTCGTCCGAAATTTATGTCTTCTTGAATTAAGATACGATGAGTAGCAAATCTAACCACAGACTTAGCGGCAAATCTAAGTCTGTGTATCTGAGTCTAGCATAGTCTTTGTGAAACAAGCCTTAAAGGTTACTCTGGTAGTACAATCATCCGTAGTGAATGTAGTCAGTTGTCTACAATGAGGCGAACTACCAGTAGTGAATGTAGTAGGCAGTCTACAATGAGACGAAGTTACAGTAGGTTTCGCAGTCGGTAGTGTCCAATGAGAAGAACTTGCCGTAGTCACAGTAGTCACCGCCTACTATGAGTCGAACTTGCAGTAGTCACGTAGCGTAGTCAGTAGTCTACAATGAGACGAACTACCAGTAGTGAATGTAGTCGGTAGTCCACAGTGAGACGAACTACCAGTAGTGAATGTAACCGGTAGTCTACAATGAGTCGAACTACCAGTAGGTAGTGCATGTAGTCGGTAGACCACAGTGAGACGAACTCCATAGTCACCGTGGTCTACACTACAATGAGTCGAACTTGCAGTAGTCACGGTAGTCGGCAGTCTACAGTGAGAAGAACTTGAGGAAGGCCGCGGGCGGGACGGGGTGGGGAGGGAGGGGGCCCCCCGCTTCCTTCAGACGAGACGCGTACTCCGGACACTGTGGAGTAAGAGAAGTGTTGTATTAAAATCATTTTAGGGTACAAATTTATACAAAAAAAACTATCGTACAAAGTTTGATCACATTTTAACCGACTTCGAAAAAAGGAGGAGGTTCTCAATTCGCCAATTGTATGTTTTTTTATCTATATCACCGTATTTCACGGATATTTTTCACATATTCAATTGCCTAATGCCTATACTTACCTAGGTGTCTTCCGAATAATAAGACTTCTTTATTTCGGCAGTTAATAAATAGTTACTGTGAAATGATCATAATAAAATTATTAAAAGGTTAATACCTGATCAGCAATACAGGGGTGTCCGAGCGAGCGCCAGAACAGACACTTGCAGTGTCGACAGAGAGACAGCGTCTCCGCGAACTGCGTGTCTTCACGGAGACCGTAGTGTCTGGAGAAAGAACACTCGTAATTATTAGATATTGGAGTGGCAGTGGGCCGGTTGTCTGCCGAAGAGCCGATTACTGTTGTGGTGGAGGACTTCTCGTGTGTAGATCGGCACAAAGCAAATGTGTTTAGACCCTCTCAGCCAAAGACCTTATTCAGGTATAGCTGTTAAGTAGTTATTGGATGACGCGAGATGTGGGCGCTCCTTGGGAAAGCATTATGTTCAGCAGTAGATTATCGGCTGAAGTTCAAAAATGTTATTATTATTATACTCCTTGAAATATGATGAACTTTAAAAAATATATTTATAGTTAACGTCTATCATAGGTACCTAAGTAGGTACTATCGCAGAAACATTACTAGTACTATGTATTTCAATTATGAACGTTATCACTATCTTATAATGTGTGAACTAGAAAAATTCCAACTCACTTCCTAAGCTTATGAAAGACAGACTTCCAGTCCACCTCCATCTTTTGTTTCTTGTTGTTCTCACACTCTTCTTCACCGTCGTCGTCTTTCTTCTCAGTCTCTCCTTCTATCTGTGCCGGGGTGAAGTGAAACAGCACTAGTTCCCTCCATATCCGTTGTTCGGAGCATAGAGAGGCCATGAGGTTCCACGCTGATGATGCGGCCTGAGGAGTTTAAAAATGTTTGCTTGTTTATCGTTTTATTTGAAGAAGAGGTTATTTATTACATTCAAATTGTTGGGGGATGCACCCGCGCTTAATGTCAGCCACTTTGAGACATGATGATGACAAAATCTAATATAATTTTGATGTTCAATTAATTTTATAATGTTTTGGGAGTTCTTTTAATCTTCAAATTTAGTCAGTGATAAACACTTGCCTGATCTTGTAGTGATAATATTAATAAAACAATTGATTATTCAATATTAATTAGTGACTTTATTTATAAAATAAATAATTACTTAACAAGGGTAGGAAACGGTAGATACAATAGCGCTAATAATGTCAGAGTTTATAATTCAGTTAATTCTGCCTCAGCAAAAAGTGTTGCTAGCTTAATTTTCAATTCAGCTTGTGTTCGCCGAGACAGCTTCTTAAACGATTTCGCATAACTCGCGAATAAATGATCCACGTCATCCAATTCTTCTCTTTTCATATTTCGTAGACATTCTTGCACCTTGTCAGCTATCTCTGCTTGTGTTGTTCTCTTGTCGTTTTCTAAGGTTGGTACTGCTGGTTGGTCGGGGATGATGGTCGGTCCTTCTGGGGCATTTTCACTACCCCATTGCCATGATTCTGCGTATGAACATTCTTGTGGGGGCGATGATGATGAATCATGTTCGCACTTGAACGATTCAGGCCCCGCCTTAGCAGTGGCGTTGTCGCTGGGATTTAGGTCTAATGCGTGATCTAGAAATTCCAGTCGGTCGCTCCACCTGTATTTGTTATAATTTCTGGCGTAGTCGGCCATTCCTAAAGTGTGTTTTTTATATCGGAGATATCCGTCTCGCATTGTTCGCCATGATTCTTTTGCTTGGGCGGCTGAAATGATAAAAATTTAAATTATTACAACATAGGTTCACTTTGCGCGGTATAGGATGGTGCGGGTAGCGTCTGTCGGATAAACATTTTATATCATGAAGGTGTATGTATGGTATTGCCTAAATGTTTGATGCAAGCCACCCTTAGAGTCATTCTGATAAATTTTGTTCTACAAATTTAAAAAATACGCTACACATTTGTTTTTCCATAGAAACTCTGTTGGTCACGTGACATGTCACGTGACTTTTATATTACTGCGAAGTAAGATAGGACTTATAATAATAGGTATATACAGTTTTTTAAACAAATTACTTGAAATTACCAAAGTCGTAGTTAGGTAGAAAAAATATATCAGAATGACCTCCTGGATCACCCAATCTTGGATTACTTAATAAGAAAATAAGTATATTTTCTTATTAAGTAAGTACTTAATTACTTATTTATGTACAGTCAGCTGCATAAGTAGCTGTAGGTACACTTTTGTACCTTGGCCTTGGCAATCTGAAAGCGCCTATCCATTCATTCAAACACTGACGGTTCGTCAGAGTCCTTCGTCAAGTCGCGCGCCTTAGAGTCGCGCGCCGCGCGAGTTGGCATCTACTGTTTTTTTATATCATCAACTCGCGTGCCCATGTAAAGTACATGTAAAGTACGGTCAGATGCAAACGAATTGAAACTAAAAAATATAGTTAAATATTGTCCCCTGGCTGATTAGCATAAGAAGGTACCGACTAGACAGTCGCCATTAAAGTAGATGCTTTGATTTCGGGACAATAAAGCCTATGTTGGAAGTGCGGAATGAGGCAAAAGGGGATGTGACCTATGACGCATGATACCCAAGATTGCTATCTCTCTCATCCCGTGCGCCAATTTTACCTGTCATAGCTATGTCCTTCAAGTTTTTGTTGCAAAAACCGGTTTAAAGGGTTAAAACGTCATCATTGTTTTAGTGACGTCGTTTTAGTGTTACTCCTAATGCGAAGCAGTTACATTAATTACAGTGTTGATAAGTAATAAGCCAATTTTTTGTTGTTGATTATTATTAGAATATTATATCTTAAATTATACATCTCCGAAAGGATATTGTGTTTTATTTTAAGGTAAAGTCCTATAAAATACCCTATACATTTTAAGTAGTTACCTTAAGCATAAATAGCATAATAAATTATAACTTTTGTGGCTGACTCTACATATTTTCACAGTCGAGCGAGTTGACGACAAAAAAAGTTGGTAAATACGGTAGGGGCAACTCGCGCGCGGCGCGCGAGTCAAAGGCGCGCGACTTGACGAAGGACTCGTTCGTCAGTTTGACAAGGTACAGACAGAAGTGTATAGCTACTTTTGCAGCTGACCGTACCTAAGTAGGTACTTATAAGTAAATAAATATTGTGTATATTGATAGTTGATTAGACAAGTCAGTAGGTACTAAAATAAAATAAAAATAAGGAGGTAAGTAAGTAAGTAATTATAATAAATACTTAAGTAAGTATAAATATGTAGGTAAGTAGGTAGATAGAGATAGGTAGGTACTTACCCTCTATTCCCAATTCAGCTCCGATCTTCTCCCACACTTGTGCAATGTGACTTTTAATTTTATACTTTTTACCCTTACGGTAAAGGCAATCGTTTTTTCTAACCAACTCTATTAGTTTCTCTCTATTCACCGGCATTTTGAAATGAAACGCTCCTAAACACACGTCCAGCAGCGATCAATGCGTGAGCGTGCATGCACGAGTTGGCAACGCGCGAGCGCGGTACAATACTAGCGTGGAACGTAATTTCTCGCGTGTTGCGACGTTGCCGCTCCGCTGTTGGCCCGCGCGGTCGCCAGTCACGCACACAGGGCAGCTGTCACGCATGCGACTGGGATCTTTGTTGCGTGCCCAGCTCACGTCACGTCCCGCGACTATGCAGCTATGTATGTATAATAATGACACCGATTTTATATCGAACGTATGCATTTCAGGAATGATTATCTTTATAGGTATTTTTGGTAAAGATTTGTTCTTGCGCAAGTTGGTGGTAAGTATAGGTAAGTAAGTAAGTAATTACGTACCTACTAGTTAACATATTGATAGAAATAAGTGCGCACAGTAAGGAAATGAAGACTCCTATTCGTACCTATGTCCGTGATTTCATTATTTAGTACGTAAATAGCTGCCATTTCCACAATCTTTATCTGAAAGAAATAATTATTTAGATTTATAACTGTAAGAAATGCTCACATCTAAATCTCTGTGGTCAGCTATCCTCAGCAGGATCTCCCGGACGCACTCTTCTGGCAAGTCGTGCAGCTTGGGCGCCACCTCCGGACCCGGCTGGAAAATATAGATAAATCACGTTACACTCGCGAGCAACAATGTGACAATAGCACCAAATTACTCCTAATTAAAACGGAAAAGAGCAGTCTAAAGACGCCTCTGCAATATTGAAGTAAGTACGGTGGCCTGCGCCTAAAAGTATACAAGCGGAGTTTTTAAAATAGTGATCCCTGATGATGAAGGGACCAGCTACATCTGTTATAAATCCGGGGACGTGTTGTGTGTGGCAGTGGTGTTTATGTGGATGTGCTTGAGCAGCATGTGAGCTTGAGATTGCTATTTTAAAAACTCCGCCTGTATACTTTTAGGCGCAGGCCACCGTATATTTAACAGCGCATTAAAATATAAAACCAACTAAAAATTAAAATATTAGTGTTAAAATCTTAGATTAAATAGGTACCTACTTATAAAAAAAAATTGGGGCTATTTAACGACGGCATTTTGTAAGTGGAACTTTTTCATTGCTGGCGAATGTATTGGGTTCTTGTAGTAAGCACAAAGGGAGAATTTTTGTAGTCTTTTTTGTACTAATTCAAATTCAAATTCAAAATATTTGGATGCGCGTTTTTTTCTGCTTCTCTATAGAATTTATATGTTGATCACGTGACTACTATGGGGAGCAGAATGTTTTATTTCAACGAATTTCAATATGAATTAGAGCAAAAGTGTTCTTAATGAGTCATCCTCTTTCAGCTTACATTTTTGCAACATTCTGGAACTGTTGATCATATCTTAGGTGAAGTTTCAGTTTTAAACTAAAACTATGCGTCTGGATACCTAAAGCTTAAGGTCACATCTAGTCTAGCAGTCCATTGTTACTGGCGCTCCGACTCGCGCGCCGCCGACAGACCCACCACCAGTGTGAGCAGCGCGCTCAGTACTGCACTTCTACTGTGTGTCTCTGGATGCCGAAGGCAATAGGGAGCATCCAGTGACTATAGTGTCTGGTATTGCTGGATGCCGAACACCTCTTGATGCTACTATACATTCTGCAAGGATCTCATGAGCTAACCTGGTAAATTCTGGATGCCGAAAGCTATAGGTCGCATCCAGTGGCTTCGCCCCTAGTGTATTTTTGCAAAGCTCACGGACTGACCCATTTTGGATGTCGAAAGCATCCAATGGCGTCCACTATAGCTGCATAAAACCCTCTTACGTAGTCTCAAACCAACCTCCTGTATGCAGATATTATCGGCGATGCGGTGTATCCGGGCGATGGCGTGGTCGTGGTGCCCCCACAGCGCGCGCGAGCCCAGCGGCCGCCCCCAGCACGCGCCGCGCTCCGACTCGCGCGCCGCCGACAGACCCACCACCAGCGTGAGCAGCGCGCGAGGGTTCTGCACTTCTACTGTGTGTCTCTGGATGCCGGAATCTATAAGTAGCATCCAGTGTCTATAGTCTCTGATATTGCTGGATGCCGGAATCATTAGGTAGCATCCAGTGTCTATAGTCACTTCTTGGTATTGCTGGTTGCCGGAAAACTCTGGTCGCAACCATAGTTACTTTCTGAAAGGCTCAAGAACTAACCTGGTAAAGTCTGGATGCCGAAATCTATAGGTCGCATCCAATGGCTTCGCTCATAGTGTCTTTTTGCAAAGCTCATGGACTGACCCATTCTGGATGCCGAAAGCTATAGGTGGCATCCAGTAACATTTGGCAAGGCTCATGGACGAACATACTGGATGTCGAAAGCGTCCAACGGCGTCCACTAAAGCTGCATAAAACCCTCTTACAACAGTCTCCAACCAACCTCCTGTATGCAGATATTATCGGCGATGCGGTGTATCCGGGCGATGGCGTGGTCGTGGTGCCCCCACAGCGCGCGCGAGCCCAGCGGCCGCCCCCAGCACGCGCCGCGCTCCGACTCGCGCGCCGCCGACAGACCCACCACCAGCGTGAGCAGCGCGCGAGGGTTCTGCACTTCTACTGTGTGTCTCTGGATGCCGGAGCCATTAGGTAGCATCCAGTATCTAGTGTCTATAGTCTCTGGTAATTGCTGGATGCCGGAATCATTAGGTAGCATCCATTGTCTTTAGTCTCTGGTAATTACAATATTCCTGAATCATAAGGTAGCATCCAGTGTTTATAGTCTCTAGGAAATTCCGGATGCCGAAAGCTATAGGTCGCATCCAGTGGCATCTAGACGAAAGCATCCAATTGCATCCATTAAAGCTCGATAAAACCTTCTTACAGTAGTCACCAACCTCCTGTATGCAGATATTATCGGCGATGCGGTGTATCCGGGCGATGGCGTGGTCGTGGTGCCCCCACAGCGCGCGCGAGCCCAGCGGCCGCCCCCAGCACGCGCCGCGCTCCGACTCGCGCGCCGCCGACAGACCCACCACCAGCGCTCGTAGTGCGTTCAGGTTCTGCTTCGATGAGGCCACTGGGTGAGGAATTGTTATGGTTAGTCAAAGAGGATGGTATAAATCCTCCATTCTTGGTGGAGGCCTAAGAAGTATGGAGAACTAGGAGTATGGACGTTACTCTCGCCAAAATATGGATACGATCATCTGGCGTCCAACAGAGTACAAGAAGGGGGATTAAAATTTCCATGCTTTGCTGTAAAACTTGCTGTTCTCAAATGGAGACGCATTGCCAAACATAGCGTCCACCTTAGACATATATCCACTAGCTGGATGATGAGTGTCGCTCCTTGGAACGGGCGTATGTACACTGTAGGGTTAGTCTACTCAATAATTTGGTTAAAACAATCGGTCTATGGTCTATGAAGATTCAAGACTCACCCTGATGTGCGACTTCCTCCAACATGCTCAATAACAACTTCTGCGCAGCTCCAGGCAGATGTGTCAGCTTCTGTCCCCCAACCAGCAAGTTCAGAAGAGCACAGATGTAGTTGAACCTCCTGACATCTCGCACGGCTGATGAGAAGTCCAGGCGACGGACCGCTTCTGACAGGCCGTTGAAGCCAGCGATCTGTGGTGGAGGAAAGGAGGGTTGGTTTGAGAGTTAACTAGCTCCGTAAATTGAAAATAAAATTTCTAAAAGCGCTTTTGCCATTTTATTGCCTGGAAAATCGATTCGTCATGCTAATTCCCTTAGTTATAATTTTCGACAGTCGACAATTTTATAACCTACCTTCTAATACCAATAGTACAGTATCTAGTCGGACTAGAGTCTATCAATCTAGTCTTTAAAAATGCGATTCTTTGTATCAAGACTAGCAGTACGATTATTATCTAGTGCGATTCTGAAAGACTATCCTACATCACCGATCAACATCATAGGCTGTTAAATACCAATCTGAATTTCATAAGCCGATTTAGAAAGAGCACCGGTAAAGGTTACAAAATACAACTTTGGGCGTTATTTTGTTCTTAATACATGTGCAGTAAGAGATACATTTCATCACCAAGTGAATCATTTATCGACATTTCCACAGTCGCCCTAGATTATTTTATGCCGGAATACACAGCTAACGGCAGATGCAACCATGGATAAAAATCGGAATGAAATTGTTAAACGAACCACAACAACGTTTGTGAATATGTAGGTACAGTGAATTTCCTATTTAGTAATATAATAATAAGTAATTTAAAACATCACAACATTTAGACGGGAGAGCTAGATTCTAAAGAAAATGGCTAAGCACTAGGTAAATAGGTTGCGATGAAATAGACCGAAAACCATGTCAAATGTATAACCGTATAAACCAATTAAGCTTCGATTTTAATACCGATGGAAACCGAAAATAGTTTTTAAATAAAAAAGCGATCTGGGAGCCTTTTCCAGTAATTCCAGGACAATCCATTTTGAATTACTGTAGAAAAGGGTATATGTAAGGGTAATATGACAATACGCTACATATTTATAAGTAAGTACCTACCTAAGTATTAAAAACATACCTCTCTAGTGCACTTGATAGTAATGTGGCAGTGTGGGGGCACCCTCGCTACGTCGGAGTTTTTGTCGCTTTCCTCTCCCTCTGACCTGCAAACACACAGATATATTAGACATCTCCAAATTTCGGACAATGAAAGAAGAATAAATGGCTAATGCTAGAAGAGAGATTGCAGTAGACCAATAGCGTCTGACCGGCGTAGCGCGCATCAATGGCGTCGCTCTGTTTGTGTTATGTATTCAACATTTCCAATCGTATTCCTAAAACTGCCTTCTGTTCAATGCACATTAGCCATTTACGTGACTCCGACCGATGAAATAATCCAGTAATCAGACACCTAGTGCCTAGTAGGAAATGTAAATAAAGATATACAAGATACTGGCAACAATGGGGACTCTCTGAACGTCAAACAAACCGGAATTGGTACGGTCAGCTTTATAATTTTGTGCCTTGTCTAACTAACAACATATCAATGTATGAAAGGCGGTTTCTGAGTTAAACAAGTACAAAAGTGTACAGCTACTATGCAGCTGACTGTACTTCCTACAGGCCAGATTAGATCTCAAAGCAAAGCTTAGTTCCTACTGATGATAAGAGTAATGTGGGGTTTCTTTATTATGTAGTCAGAAAGACGATTATCTGGTGAAATATATCTTAACATGTTACTTATGTGGTAAGTGGTGTTCATTTGATTACTCTATTTCTTATTTTCCCATCAAGTGATTGGAGACCTTTCCTAGACACCCAGTCCTCGGCCTTCCTCGTGCCACCACTACCACAGCCAACAGCCTCAAATGTCTAAGGTTATTTTCTTACAGCCAGCAATTTATTAGTTAGGAAAGGATAGCACAAGTTGTAAAATTTATAAAGTAGAGTCTCATAAAATACACATTTTATACCTAGGCTACCTTTCCATGTTCTTATATTTCTAGAAAGCGGATTTTGTGTGACATACAGTCAAGCTTTGGATTGTCTCCAAGATATTGAGTCGAGATAACTGAGGGATATATACGTAGCGAAAGCGACATTAAATTATGATGGGAAAGGCTGTAAATCCTGTAATGCTCTCATTTCAAAGACCATGAAGAGCCGATTAAAAGTTTAGGGGCAAGGAATTAAATTAATTAGAAACAAGAAACACAAGAAACATGCACTCACGCCTTGTACTAATGTACTCCCTTGCGGGGTAGGCAGAGGTGCATTGCTGCACCCACTTTTCGCCAGAGTGTTATGTTAGTCCCAATGTAATAGGGGGCGGGCCTATTGCCATTTTACGGGCACATCCAAGACCCGAGAACAAATATCTGTGTTTAAACAAATATCTGCCCCAGCCGGGAATCGAACCCGGGACCATCGGCTCAGTAGTCAGGGTCACTAACCACTACGCCATTCGGTCGTCTATTATATATCATAAATTAATTAGAGTCTATATTTTATCAACTAATTAAGTCATTTTCGAGTACCGTTGGTCGGATTAGATTCTTTTTCTTCTTAGCGTGTCATGACATACACTAGAGCTAGAGTAGGGTTTGGTGAGAGGTTTGGGCATACAGAATAGTTTCAGTCGCTAAGGCCCGGGTCTCCTATTTACTCCGTAGGTCGCGTCAAGTATCACTGCCGTAGGCCGCGTCACGATACTCACTACGTCTACGCGCCAACGTCGGCGTGTGAGGGAGACCGCATCAGTACATTTCTATAGTGAGCATCGTGACGCGGCGTACGGCGTGACGCTGGACGCGACCTGCGGCGTAAATAGGAGACCCGGGCCTAAGTATCCAGAAGGCCTAGCACGGGCGTAAGACGTGACAAAAGTTTTCCGTCGCACTCGCTGTAGAAACCGTGCTATGTGAATGAGTGCGACGCAAAACTTTTATTACGTATCAAGAGCATGCAGAGTGCGAGTTTTTACACCGTTCGAGTAGTGTCTAGTAAAGGCGAGAGAGTCGCCACCTAGCGGTACACGCGCTGCAAATTTTCACTGCTCGATCGGTTAAGAGAAACTTACACTAGGCCCTCAGGTGCCATGGCATCTCCAGCGTGAGAAATGGGTGATTACCCTTAAAGGTAAGCGTCCACCTATCCTACGTATCGCACCAAACGGATTGTCATAAATGTACCTATGGAGAAACAGCGTCGGCAATACCGATGAAGTGGACGTACTTGAATGCAATGCGTCCGTCGCGTAAAATGCCGAAAGGTGGACCCTTACCTTTAAGCTCGCAAGCCATCAATCGAAGGCCGAACAATAATTAACCTCGAACTCCGATCGCCCATACAACCCATACGTTCATTAACATATCTAATGTACGCTATGTATTAGATAATGAATGACCAATGGTGTCAAGCCAGTGTCAAGCCCTCTGGTACATAGTGGTAATGATGTACTTTCTAGTTTTCTCCAATAATAATGGCATGTTGTGATTGATTCCCAGTTCCATCGGTCGTTATGGCAAAGTGTAATTGCTATCGAAGACATTATCGGCCGGATTTTATACCCTATCCATGTATGGAAATTGCTCAGGTATCTATCGTAGTAAACATAAGTCACGTGACCAAAAAAGTTTCTATGGAAAATGATATTTTTTGATCATGAATTTTCAAAACATTTCGTTCAGAATGACCCCCTGAGTCACCCCCTTTCAGCTGAGTATACCCTTTTTGCAACACCCTGTATAACAAGCTTAATTACCAATCCCGAATAGAGCTTTTCCTGATGACGTCATCATCGATTGTTCGAGATTTCCACCACAAAACAGCAATTCAAGGATAGCACGTGTGACCCGCAATGGCGGGACCTTGGCCTAATATCTGCTGAGCGAGCAAATACGGACCTTCCAGAGGTTCTAACTCGATTTAGCTTTACAGACAGGGATGAGTGAGATTTTACATACATAACGAATTGCTGGAATAAATGATTTTAGCTAACACACATTTTAATATACAACGACATTTAAATACGAACCAGATAGAGCGTCAGTTCAAAAGAAACGTCTCGACAAATAATATCTTACTTCTACCACTGAGATGGTATTTTAAGAGCGATGGTATACATTGTACTTAAAGTTAAAAGAACTCATTGGTTACATGTCAGCGCCGGGATTCGAACCCGCATCTCTTGCGTGAGAAGCGGGCGCTTACCCGACAGAGCTACCACCGCTCTTATTATTATTTAATGGTCTATTAGATATTTTAATAATCAATTATATTTTTTCTTTATTTATTAATTTATACTTTAATTAAGTATATTATTTTTGTGATGTAAAGGGACGTAATTATTACTCACCGTAGGTAAATCCCCTTTTAATTTGGAGCGCCGCACTTAATAAAATGGATAGGTACATTCACTAACAAATAAAATGTATAGAGTAGTTTAGACTTAGATGTTCAGGGGGTCACTCTAAATCGACGAACGAACGAACAAGAATTGTCACGCAATCGGCACGCTTAATACAACGAGATAGAACCGAGCTCTTGTTCGTTCGTTCGTTTGATTTTGGTAGTGGCCCTCCAGACTCGTATTGAAAAAAGGGCTCAGCCAAAAAAGGTTTGTGATCTCTGACATGTCAAAAGTAGATAACTGTCAGAATTCCGTCGAATAAAAGATCCAGGTATAGTTGATTAATTCACGAGAATATTTGTGACTTTATTCATCGGTACAATGGTTGTCATTAGGTTGAACTTAAATTGGTTTGACAGTAAACAAAATGTGGACAGTTTTTTTGCTTATTTTTTTATGTGACACACCATCTTGTTCGTTCATTGTTAATCTAAGCAAATATCGTTTTACATTTTTTTTAAAGTAGGAAAAGCCTTTTCCGGACTGAAGACGACGATAGTGGTACACTCTCCGGCCGCTGGACCAACGAGCTTAGACAGGTAGGCGATAGTGGCTGGATGAGGCCAAAGACAGCTTTGTCAATTTCGGGCTGTTGATAATGTTAGTATAGCCTCCAAAAATGTCTACAGACGAACTAACTTTGCTTTTCATACGATTTTAATCGAATTAAGTAGAAAGATTTCTTTTAATTCGTTGTAAAATTTATACTTTTTTGACGTAAGTAAACTGAAAAACTACTCCCCATTCAAAAAGAAAAATGGCTCTTATATTCTAGGATAAGAAGGGGGCAAAAAACTCCAGAGCCATCTTTTCAAATATATTTAAAATTATACCTACCTAAGTATACAAAGGGGTGTATACCTACTTATAAAACAGGTTAGGATGACCAGGCACTATACCATTCAAACAATCATTAGGGAGACAGAACTCCCTCAAAATCCACTGGAATGTTTTGCAACGAGCCCCCAACTGAAATAGCAACGGAAGCTGCAGCGAACATGTTTAAAGAACCAACAAATAGGTCGGTAGGAAGCCATTGGGATATTCTGACCTACTTTGTACAGTGACCAGACTTTTGGAGCTAGTTTTCTGTATGGCCATTACAAGTTTGTGGGTCAAGGAAAAGTGGGCATATAGAATAAAATAAACCTCCCGTTTTTTCCGCAGTCAAAACTGTTAATGAAGCTTGTATTTACCGGCTGGTAAATAAAAAAAATAAAAAAAAACTTGTAAGTGCAAGTACAGTCAACTCCGGGCAATGACGGAATACTTATAAAAGCATTGGAAAAACTATGTACGAGTACCTTATGGAAACGACCGAGAGGTAGCAGGTATAGAAACTGAACTTATAAAGCCACGTATTCACTAGGCGACAAATTGTCGCAGAACCTGTCTAGGCACATGTCGTCTACGTGTCGCCGCGACGTCGCGCTCTGTTCTGCGACGTCGCACGCGACTATACAGCGACATCTACGTGTCGCAGAACAGGTTCCGTGTTTTGGCTCGCGAGACAGAACTTCCTGCAACATCTGTCTAGCGACCGCTGTTGCAGAGTGTGGACGCGTGCGCGACTTCTAGCACGCAGCACTAACTGCCACGACTTCCTCGGGCGACATGTCGGCGGAGACTGCTGGTGTGGACAAGCAACATGTATCACGACATGTTACCAAAATGTTCTGAGAACACGCACCGTAGATGTTCTGTAACAGTCTCAGAACTTGTGCCCTAGTGAATTCGAGGCTTAATCAGGCAAAAGCAAATGCTTATGGCATTAATTTCCAGAAATGTATTTTGTACACTAATTAAATTATATGTTTGGCTAAAAATATTATGTTATTAATAAATTAAAGAAGCGTAATACATAAAACAGTCATCAATAAATAAATGTGTCCACCAAATGGCCCGCATTTTATCACTGAAAAAGGTAGCTGAAATACTTATATATACGATTGAGTCGATTGAGAGATTGGGGTTTTCTGGGTCAGAGCGGGCCATTCAATGCCCCAAATTGTAGATGCGATAAGAATTGCCACTAAATTGTAGTAAAAAGTAAAAGTGTAATAGTCATACGTACCTATATACCTTACCTGCGGAAAATTGGTACTGTCAGTACTATTATGAAATAAATCTGATAGTTTATCGTCACATGTTGTATATAATCAAAGCGTTATATATACTGAGAAACTAGGATCGTACTTTAAAAACGAGAAATTTTTCACTAGCTCAGTGGAAAAAAATGTATGCTTTGATCGAGATGATATACTTTGTAAGTATTTATTAAGAAACCGTATAACACATAGTGCGCTTCGGGTAGATGCGTGGATCCATCGCCTTTCTGTATTACGTACCAAGAGTAAAACCTTTATATAATTACGTAAATTGAGAAGCCATACAACATTACACTTTCTAGATGACGATACGATAGAATAGATGGGTGACTGGGGGTCACTCTATATGACGAAAAACTAAGTTTCGGAATACTGCTGCGAGAACCACGACTCTATCTCGTTGTATTAAATGTGCCGATTGCACGACAGCTCTCGTTCGTAAATTTTTCGTCAGTATAGAGTAACCCTTCTGCTGCGCTGACTCATGTTTGTAAGTACTTATTTCATGTGTTGATGAAGATGGCGGAAGTTAAATACACCATCTACAGCGAAAATCTGATTGCAAATTTGATTACCCACACTTTGCCACTTCAATCTTGTCTTGCAATTACTTTCAACACGATTTTGACGGATTGTAAGTTTGTATGTACTTATTTGTATTTTTTAAAATATTTTAACTTACGACAGTTTTATTCCAATGCCCCCCAAATGATGTTTATCACTTCAAGATGCTCTAAAGTCAACGAACTAATTATACAAAGTTGCTTATGTATGTAAGTATGTCAATGATTATTAAATGGAACTAGATTGTATTTCATAATACGTAAAGTATTCACATAATTATTACCTACTTATGTGAGTGTATGTGTAACTATTAATTGATAAATATATTAAGCGCTAAGAGTATTAACGATTCCAGTACTATATTGGGTCAATCGTTGCGTGTTTTGAAACTATACAAGCCCAGAACGCAGAGATTGGGACTGCTCGCGTATATTTTCAAATTAAAATGGTGCCATGATTTACTTGAAAGTATACAAGGCCATTACGCACTAATCGCGTATATTTTCAAGTAAGTTGGGCCAAAATTATGGCTTGAAAATATACTGCAGCAGTTACAACTGCGTACTAATCGTGTATATTTTCAAGCGCCAAGCGGCAATGCGAGCACTTGAAACTATACGTGATTAGTTACCAGGTAGCCCTTTTGAATTGTTGCTCTCTCTTTCTTTCATGCGAAATAGTAATAAGTCTATTGCTTTCTAAACATTGCATCATCATTCATGTTTTTGTTAAAAAACAGTTTGTAAGTTAAAAAGTAAATTTATATTAAACTGTAGAACTGTTGTTAATAGTAAAAATTATCTCATAAGAGGGTGTAGAACAATTCATAAAAGACAATTACGGTGAATTCAAAACTTGATGAAAAATATGTAGGTATATAAAAGGTCTATAGGGTAATACCTACTACACTCACGAGCAATGAATAAGTCCAAGTAGCAAAAAGTCCAAAACACCAGTTATCTCAGACCCGCTGCTACAATAGGTTAGCATCCCGTCTAGGGGCCACGATATATTGGTGGTGGAATAGTAGTTGCAGTGAAATGATTCCGGGTCGGCGCGTGCGTTCATGAAAGCAAGGAGGTTACTCTATGCTGACGAAAAACGAATGAACGAGAGCTGTCGTGCAATCGGCACGTTTAATACAACTAGATAGAGTCGCGGCTCGCGCAGCAGCGCTTCGGAACTTAGTTTTTCGTCATATAGAGTGACCCCAACGATCGTCATTAGTCGAGCCACAGATAATATTATAGGTGATTTGAACGCAACCACCACGGAGGTTTGGTGCTGCTTTCTATGGCCGTGAAATGGGGCCGGGTGCTTAACGTATCGCGGGCATGAAAGTAGAGTTTTGCTCTATTGCTCCTTCGTTTGAAGCAAAAAACATAGTCGGTTATTAAAAAAATGCACACACATGATTCCCATGAAAAATGTGAAAAGACGTTAAAATACTTCACAGGAAAGTTTTCAAGTTTTATCTGCTGGATACTTTTATTTAGATATGATTACGAAAATAAATACGAAATAAAAAAGGAAAAAAAATGTTAACGAAAGCGAGTGAAATCGAAAGCTGTTAGAACTCAGATCGTAGCCTTCCCTTAGCCCTCGACTGTAATAACAAACGTTCCGCACTCGTATCACAGTACACCACTCGTTGTCAAACTACAAGGCTCGCAAGGGCATTTCAATAATAATAATAAAAGTTGAACTTGCAACACTATCCGGTGATCCGTCATAGACAGCCTTGCACTTCACACTGCGTTGTCACTGTCACCGCTCTAGGCCGTTTGTTGCCAGCTGCCGCTGCACGGGCTCGTTATCGATGGAGATAAACGCGCCTATATGTATCGCGATTCGCCATAAACACGGCGTCTGTCTATTTAGACGCACCGATACTCTCTATACAACCTGCTATTTTTAGTCGAAATATGCATATGCAAAATGCTTAGGTATTCATAGATTATACCTATAATTATGTATCTACTTATGTTATTGTTTTTCTAGTTATTACGTCTTACAAACCGATAACAGTACTTAGATATGACGATGCGCACTAGTAACCCACTTGATTATAGCACATGTGCAACCTTAGCCATGCTAAATATGATAAGAACTCATATTAATTAAGAATTAATTAAACTTATCTATCAAGCGAACAAATCGCCTAAGCTATACGTCGTCGCTCGTTCAAAACGTTGCAACGCGTTGTAGCTATTTAATTTTTACGTAATTTTTATTTTTTAGCTCCTTATTAAACCATTTAAACAAATATTGAAAATAAGTATACCTACAAAAAATTATACAAGTACTTACTTAAGGGCCCGTACAGGGTGACGTGCCGCGCCAATTTTGGGTTTTCAATGCTCTTCACACAGCACACGCAGTGACACGCACACATGTAAGTTTGCACAGTGGGTCGATAAACTTTTACTCGCCAACTCAACTTTATTGACAATTATGTTCAAGAACATTTTGGGTGATTTTAGGGTAAGTAAGTATAATTCTTACTTACACTGGTAGGCACCAGGAAAGAGTAGAAATTAATAGGGGTGCACTTTACTCTATACTCGGAACCCGATTAGCTTTCTCAAACAAATGTGGTATTTACTTGTAGAAAGGTAACTACAAGTATTAAAGTGTAGATAATAAGTTTCGGGCATCCTCCAGCCAACTGAACCCCGACGACAAAGCAAAGTAAATACATAGTGTCGCAAAAGGGCTATACTAAGCCAAAAGGGGATGACTCAAGGAGTCATTCTGGACAACTTTTGTTCTACGAGATTTGCAAATTCGCGAAAAAAAATATTCGTTTTCCATGGTAAAAAGTCACAAGTCCAACGAAGTTTCTATTGAAATAAAAAAGATCATGAACTACTGACGTAAAATTTCATAAAATAAAAACAACTAAAAAGTTACAAATAAAAAAATACAATTATAAACAAACGAAAAACCCGACTGTACGCTAAAAACATGAAAACAAGTCCCAATGTTAATGGAAAGTATCGCAGGCGGGGAACAACTTGACCGCCACTCAAGGCCGTTTTCTAAGTAACATTCAGCTAAATGGTGAACCCTTTGCTGGTCCCCGCCTACGATACTTTCCATTAACATTGAGACTTGTCAAGAAAACTCAACAGGGGTTTCCATACTAAAGTGAACAGGACTGAAAACCATCACACTTTTTACCTTTAAATTGCGCTAATTTTGTTAGTTTTTCTGTTGAATTTTGTCCACCTTTTCTGATTGTTTTGGCCATATCTTGGTGATACCTAAATCGATTTGATATTGAAATATCTCATTTGAAAGCTTATAAGTTGACAATGTTTTTAAGCTGAAGTGCACAAAAAATTGTTGTATGAAATTCTTTTTTAATTTAACTTATTTCTTTTTAGGTTTTGAATATTTTTAAAAAATGTTTATCTATTTTGAGGTATTGTGTCTAATTTAAGTCAAATAATGCACATTTGATTATTTTAATAAGTTTATTAAGATGTTACTAATTCAAAACAAACAAAAAAAGTATTGAAATATGGCTAGTTTTTTTATTTTCGGTTTTAAACATGAAATTTTGGCAAAAATTCAAAGAATCTTTAAATATTAAATATCTTAGAAATGGTTAAGTTTTGGATAATGCATTATAGGGTATAATCGACTGGAAATGCCTTCCTCTATCACCTCCTGAAAGGATCAGGTCTACTTACCAATAACCCTGTATACCGCTTTTTCAATTCCTTTAAGTACATTTTTTGGTAGCAGCATAATATTTTTACTTAATTTTAGGGTTTCGAACGTCAAAAGAAAAAAAGCAACCGTTATAGGATCTCTTTGTTGTCCGTCTGTCTGACTGACTGTCTGTCACCGCCCTTTTTCTCAGAAACGGGTAAAGATATCAAGCTGATATTTCGCATAGATGGGGAGTACCCCAAAAAAAATATTATGGTACTCCCTGTCCCACACAAGTAAATTGGGGCTTATATTTTTTCCAGTTATTTTGATGTGTATCCTTTTTTTTCTTTGTTGTTTTGTATAAGTATGTGTTTCTTTTCTTTAAATCTGTATTTTTTTTGTTGTTGCTGTCTATGTGTCGAATAAATGTATCTTTATCTTCAAATCACGCCATCTATCGTTTGTTTTTTTTTGTATAGAAGAAATTCCGTCACTGACAATTTTACGTTACGAATTTATTTTTATTTATTTTATTTTTACATTTTCGTGGAGAACCAACAGCATTTTGTTAATAAATAATTATTACTTATGAACACATAACAACTTGATGCCATTAACAGAATAAACTTAGTAAACCCAGTAAACCTAACACATCCAGAGGAAAAATAAAATCTCTTTCTCTCTCTCTGAAAAACATACTTAATAGCCTAAACTCGATGCTTTTAGCTATTAACATCTTTGAAATAAAATTGAGCCACCACCGTGTTACTGCCCTCATCAGATCCTCACGAGACCATACCTCAACCAGCACCAAGAGACTGTATTTTTGATCCCTAACCTAATGTTCGTGCGTATTGTCATCACTTAGATCCATTCGCTATATTCCTGCTCCTCATCAGACCTTTACGAGACTGTAATGTTACGAGAATATTGCACACTATCTAATTTAATATACTGGAAGAATTATGCTTCCTCAATTTCAAATCAAATTATGTTGGTGTCATAAAAGTTGAAAAAGTGCAATGACAACCAATGTGCAGTGATTTTGTATCTGTACACGATAAGATCGCGAGCTGTCAGTGCTGCCTAAACCGACGTGACCTTTCTTTGGAGGCCAGCGGTCAACTGAGTCAAACGTCACTTGTGTTTATGATTTTATAACACAGAAAGCCGCCATAGATATTTGTATGAAGATTTGAGGGAAAAAAATTGCTCAAGTTTGGGATTAATTTACACAAAATAAGTGTGTGTTTATTAAAAAACAAGGTATTTAGCGCCTAGTCCAAGCCTTTAACTTTATAATATGATAAAAATCATATGAAAATTCTTAATAATTACGACAAAGTTGTTACAATACGGGAGTGTGATTTTCTGGTTTTTCGTCATATTCTGAATTTTATTTACAGTTATCCATAATCATTTACTTGAATTCGAATCATTCAGCACCTAGCTAGACTCTTCGGCTACCTGTGTGATTTTTTTCAAGGTTGTAGAGCATCGTTTACTACATAATTCTATGACAATGCCAACCCTCGATTCCACCTTGCAGACCCTTAAGTACTTAAGTATATTATAAATCACCACATTCATCACAGATTTCTTTGCAGAACGAAAACGCAAAAGCAAGATTAAGTTTTTTTTCTAATAAATAAAGGCCCGCCTACACAGGATTATTGAACCGCGTTTTTAAATTAAAATGAGTCAAAGCAAAGTCGATCCTTCTTCGAAACATGTCGAGGCAGGAAAGGAGGTTATTAATAAAGAGGTCGGTTTATGGCAGCCGCTTCCCTTTTTTGTTTAATTTTGTATTAAGATCGAGATGTAAGGTGCTGTTGATAAATATTTAGAAATGCATGGGTGCTCTACCAATAATTAGTTTACCTAGTAGTTGTTTTATTTTGATGAAGGAAAATACCTACCTAGGTAGTAGGTAAGCGAAAAATGGGTCCGGTATCATAATATATACTTTTAAACTTTACGCGGATGGTGCTTTTGCCATAAAAATGTCTTCTTAGAGATATAGTTGAGTCTGCACGAAGTCTTACGGCAAATCGGAAATAATCTGCGTTATCATACTGTGTGAAATTTAAAAATCTATGAGTCCTCTCGTAAAGTATACCAAGAGTTGAAATAACTAAGCTGTGTTTTGTATACTTACTTAAAGATACTCTGAATTAAATTTACATTATGAACTTTTAAAAGTGTTCTCACTCCGGCCGGACGCTCATTAAAACTAAATGACCAAAACACAGGCCAAATATAGACATTCTACTCAATCATCCGCCTTAACTATCATCTAACTATGACCACAGAATAATAACTAGTACCTGCTATGACTTAAATATACCAGCTCAAAATATCGGGAAACGAATTTGAGCAACGAAAATTTAAGTTGGGAATTAGCCGTTTTCCTTGACAGCTGTCAGTTGAGCTTTTGGGTAAGCCGATAGATGGCGTGAAAACGCAGTGTACCAACTGTCAAAAATTACATAGAGAGCAAAGAGTACTAAACTCAGAATAAGAACTCACTAGTTGTGATTAAATGTCGGGTGGTAGCGCGAGCCATCCTTCCGAGGCTCAGACTGCATGTGGCTTGGGATAGTGCTAAGTATTCTGTGAATAGTTCTACCCGCGCCGTCACGTAGTGTTCTTTTCTCTATGCGCGCCGTTTGAACGGGTGCTGCGTGCGAGAACTGATTTTCTATTTTTATTTATTGTATGATCCTAAATAAATAATAAAAAGAGTCACTATCTCAAGTGCACTAACTCTACAGTATCAAGGGAGGAGGAGCAGATAGCTCAACTACAACTCAATTAATACAGGAGAAACACAAGGAAACTGAGAAAACTTGAAAAGAACGGCTGTACGCACAATCGCACTGAACGCTGAAGCAACAGCGACATCGACATCATAGAGAAAATAATACTACAATTCTACCTACCTACGTCACTTTCACATTTCGTTAGCCTCACAGAATACTATATTGTGATCTGAGTGTGTTCTGAGGGTTTGAAAGTTGGTACAACCCCAGACAACGCCATCTATTTCTCCAATAATTTTAAAAAAATTAAAAACCGACTTCAAAAAACCACTAAAACGTAAGAAATAATTTAAGGTTTAGACCAATCCTAGGTCACAGTATAAATATACCTAAGCAGGTACTGTTCTTTTTTGATGTTGGTGCAGTGACAAAGTAGTTAATCTGAAGAAATATGGCACCAACTTCAAAAAAGAACAGTACCTGCTTAGGTATATTTATACTGTGACCTAGGATTGGTCTAAACCTTAAATTATTTCTTACGTTTTAGTGGTTTTTTGAAGTCGGTTTTTAATTTTTTTAAAATTATTATTTTATTTTGTTATTTTTAGTTTATTTGCAATAATTATCAATCAAAAGTAAGATGCAAATGATACCAATATGTCCTACTCGTTAATACGAATCATTCGAGCCCAAACACGAGGTAGTTGCTATATACCGTTGAGGAGTTCCCTTGACTGCCTTCCGTTTCCATCATCAGATCAGCTCAAGGTCACCATCATATCTTTTTGTTATAATAACAATATTTACGTTATAAATTTCATAAGAATCGGTTGATAAGTGCCCAAAATGGAAATTTATACCCCTGTTTTTACCCCTTTACCCACCCTTGGGGGTGGAATAAAATTCTGAAAAAAAAATGGGACCACCCCTGAGCTCAACCCAATACATCAAAAAAAGAATTTTCAAAATCGGTCCATAAATGGCTGAGTAATCGATGAACATACATAAAAAAAAAAAAAAAACATACATACAGACGAATTGAGAACCTCCTCCTTTTTCGAAGTCGGTTAAAAAGGAACTTTTTTTTTTTTTAACAAACGCCTCATTGATAATTAATAATAGACAGCAAAAAGTATAAAGAGTTAAAGATCTCAAGAACCTAAATTAAAAAATGAGAAGACATGAGTCTATACGAGTATGTAGAAGCTCGGAAGTTATGCCTTTATCAGACCCCTTAGCATGAATTTTCATCGTGACCGTGAAGTAAAATTACTCGATGATTTTTGTAGGAAAATTGTAGTTCTGATACCGACCGCCAGGGCAAGGGAAAATTACTCGATGAATTTTACTTCACGTTCACTATGAAAATTCATGCTAAGGGGTCAGAAAAGGAAAATTGGAAAACATGTCTGGGAAATATCTAAGTACCTAATAAATATATATTTTTTAATAAATACTAAAAATATATTTATAAGAAGACGTACTAGAGTAGAGGTCTTTCAACCAGTATGACAAGACCATAATTACCATAAATCATGTAATAGTATACTGTGTAAGTAATGCGTAATACAGTAAAGGTGCAAATATACCTAATAACGAGTATGAAATGAAATTTACTTCCTCACTTACTAGATAGGTATATTACGAACGATGAGAAACGATAGTAGTATCTACTTCTAAGATTAAGTGCGTAGAGTAAGTAAAATTATATTCTAATACTTATAAATAAAATAGTCATACCTGGTTGTACTAATGTAAGTACTCGTACCTATTTTAAAAATAAAATAAAACGTAATGATAACAAATAAATTTAAGGGTAGTTATCGTTAATAAGAATACATGATCAAATTTCGACAGTAGTTTATAGGCATGAGCTTTTATCTACAGCTTCTGTAATAAATTAATAAATAATTTTATTTAGGAATATCAAAACTAGATTAATATTTCCGATAGATTTTAGATGATTATTTATTAATATTCCTTATCTAGTTATGCTCTTCGTATTGCTGAATTGAGGTCAATGCCTTCAAGTCAGGAAGTGCGTATTAGTTAGTACTATGCATGAAGAAATCGGATATAACACCAAATGCCTCTGTAATTTATGCGTAAGTAGAATAACTACAGATAGTAGAATAACATACGCGTATATCAAATTATGCGTTTTTAAATAACTTTATTAAAAAAACTGCATCGTTTTTAAGGGAATTTAACAGAGCTTTGCAAGCCAAACATAGTTTTTTTGGAAATTAAATGCAACTCTTGTTTTTAAAATAAAATGCACGCGTTCAATTTGGTCGAGTTTCAAATGATTTCTCAGTTTCACAAGTTTATCAATATTTTCTTAAATAATTTTCAGTACTTAACTCTTGATAAATTTTTAATAAGAAAGCTATTAATAAGTACTGAACTACCTACATACATTATTTTCAAAGAGAAATCGAATCACAATAAAACAATGGTCCTTAGGAAACGATATGGTCTATTGACTAATGCAGAGAAAACGAAAGTTTCTACTTCAGGTAAACTGTAGTTAATTTATTTATATATTTATTAGTTGATATTTTGAGCAAGCTTCTTTAAAGATTGTGTTAAAGACATCAAGAGATACCTAGGAAGATTAACTTAATCAATTGTATTAAATTTCTAATACTTTGTAGGTACAAGAAATCTAGTGAGTTTGTAGGTAGGTACTTATCACAATTTCATAAATTGTAGATACATGATAGAAGTTACATGTAACTTATAAATGAGGAAAGCAAGATATACCCTACCTAATTCCGTACATATTATAGCTATAGCGGAAAAATAACTAGCAAGATTAAAATGATTGTCAGCTACTTACAGAGCTAAATTGAGAAACCCAACGCACGAAACCCAAGATGCAGCATTGCATAGTTTCTCAACTTAGTCGGTTAATACCTAATAGTAAAAGTGAAGAGTGAAAGTATTACTCAATGCAGCCAGTGTTTTTACAGAACTGTTTTGTTTTATGTGCGGATGTACACAAGTAAATTGCTTTCAATTTCAATAATAGATTGACTTTTGAATCAAACATTATACTTTTTATGGCATTCGTCACATATTATTTTCGTACATTTTAAAAGTTTGTATGCATAAAACTTATGACGAATTTATTTTTATGTAGGTACGTAAACAAATGGATTTAATTAAGTATTAATTTGATTTCAAAGTTTAACTTAAGATGGAAAAAATATTCAATAGGTACTGTATCTATTCTTGTAAGTTTAAAAAGGTGCATTTAATCTGTATAAACGTAACTTTATTATAGTTATATTGTTCTCGCTGACTGTGTTAGTGATAAAACTGTTGTATTTATATCTTATGTTGAATAAAGAACTTTTATAAACTAAAACTAAACTAAAACTAATTAAGTATTGGATTTTAAAATGTGATCCATCACTTTGTGACGATTCTACAACCACCGGACGGATCCAAGTCACAAAAATCTTGGTAAAAAAACTAGAAAGCGACTCAAAGTTTACCGACGCTAAAATAATAGGATAGATTGTTGACATAAAAAGAAAATCGAATTATTTTGTCATACAATACAATACGGATGATGGTGATGATGTAAGTTGCAAGATTCTATGGCATCGAAGTGAAATATATTTTTACATGAAATATTGCTTTTACATTATTTAGATATTTCATGTAAATTTAATAACCAACGTACTGGCTTACTGCTCTTACTCATTAAAATAACATTCAAAATTGGAACACTTCAAATTCAATATTTATAAAAAAAAACTCGCGCAATGCAATCGCTTGAAATTAGAACAAAGAGGCCATATAATGTAATAGTTTCGACCATTATCTCCAGCCAGCGCAGCCACTGGTGTAGAGTGTTGCTATTGTTAGGTTGGTAACAAGTTGGTCAGTGGTTACAGAGGCCCCTTGCAGACATGCGCGGATTACAAACGGATAGGTACACGTAACATTTAGATCGGTTCTGCTAATAGGATAAAATTTGATTAAGTAGGTATAAGGGACTGAAACAATAAGTAAGTAGGTGTATTGCTACTTGTTATAGTTTTAGTATCAATTTGATACATACCAAAAAGTTTTTATTAAAAAGTGCGAGTGAAACATCCGCTGTGTTAGGTATAATTTCATAATTTCAGTAAAATATGCAAAGTTTTCAGCACGAAACTTTTTACGTAAATATTAAGTACTTATTCACATTCATTTTTTTCCAGTCAGTGCTTTAAAAAACATCAGAATAGGCGGTTGAGTGGACGTACCGTGAGGCGTGACTAATTTAATAACAAGCCGGGGTATAATTTCAAGTTAATTTTGCGGACACCATGCAAACTCGGCTGTATGTAATACATCTATATTCTATCGGGACTTTTGCATAATTTGCACTCTTACGTCGGAGATAATAAAGCTGATCTTTACCTGATTGTGTGGTTAATCAAATGAATTTGATTATATCTAGATGAAAACATTTGAAAGTGCGCTGATACCGTTCCAGTTTTGGTCCTTAACTTTTGCATATTGAAGATTTTACGAAGATTTTGGTTGTATTAAAAGACGCTTCCATTTCCACGAATACATGTGCTCAAAAACACATCCTGAATGTTTCTGAATTAAATATAGTTTTATTTACAAAACAACGACAAAACGTCTATGTGTGCCCATAGAAGAGGGTATTTATACACTTGATATTTACACGATTTAATCCAAGACTTAGAAATAAAACTAAATAAACTCCCTGAGTTAGTAGAAGTCCTGTCTCTCAGGAATGAAATAAAACCATAATGGTTGTGTGTTCGTTCTAAAACGGGACTGAAAATGATTCAGATAAGATTGGCTAAGGTTGGTTTGATCTGTGAAGAGGGCACCACTGTCTTTGTGCATTTTCCGACTGTTATTTTTTTTTTTTTTTTTTTATGAAATATCGGCAAATGAATTACGACTCTTTTCGTATACCTAAGATAGTTTCAAAAATTTTGTAAGTTCATAATAATTATAGTATACTTTTGTCCAGAAGAAAAATGAGAAATGTTATTCAGAGTAGTTGAAAACACATGTCAAGATTTTTTTAAAGCAACAAGGATCCTTTTCATATCCAGTAGGACTGAAGAAAACTCTGGGACAAGTATCATTAAAACTTCCTACACCGCCGGCGGTGGTATCGCTCACGCAAACTATTAACTAACTCAGTCTTATTAAAAAGTTCGCAAAAAATCCGCCAAACTTTTTTATTGGCCGCGGTTGGGCGAAATGTTGGTTGCCCTTTCTTGTACTAGAACTCTATCCTTGTATCGGGTGATTAAAGGTTGGTCGTTGGCCGATGGTCCCTGGCGTGGCGCCAATCCGTCTGCTTTTCAGGGCACGATTATTATACCGAACACTGGCTGGTATTGCGTATTACACATGCAGTTCCAATTTTGAACTTTTGAAAAGTTTCGAACTCGCATGCGAACTCTTTTGGACGGTATAGTCATCAGCCAGTTACAGAGAGATATTGGGCCGGAAAAAATAAAAGGTACTCCCGTAATCCCATACATACAGTTTTGGAGGAGCAATACTAGAGATGGGGTCATGGTCATATTTAAGTATATTGAATTTAGTATAATTTTTATAAGTACTTTTAATAATTTATTCATGATTTTCATGAACTTCAAACCCAGAGTGTGTTAATTAAAAAACTTTTACTTAGGCAAGGTCATTATTATTAAGAAATATGGTAGCTTCAAGGCAAACTAATTTGTTTTATTACCAAGTCATAACTAAGTATCTAAATTAATTAAAATGCATTAAGATTAGGCAGCATTATCAAATCATAAGAAATTATTCATCATCAGTATTGACAGGAAAGTGACAGTTTTTTTAGGATTCTGAGCCCCTGTTCCACAATGTCTGGTTAGTCGATACCTGTCGGATAAAATACATGCTGTCACTGTCTAAAAAATAATAACAGAGAGTGACAGCATGTATTTTATCCGTCAGGTAGCCACTAACCAGACATTGTGAAACAGACCCTTACATTAACATTTTTTTTGCAGCTTCTAGATACAGGGTGTAATTATAATTTAAATAAAATATTTTATGATTTCCACCATAATTTAAAACTAATAATAGATGGAAAGACGAGAAGTCTTTGACTGACTCCCACTTAAGTTATAAAACAATGCATAACTACCTAAATAATTATTTAATAATTTATTTTAATTTTAAGAGTGTTGGTTTTGTTCATCATTTTCTTTTAATATTATATGTATATGTAGGTAGGAATTTCTGCCTGTATTATTGAGAAAGTATGATGGCTAGGAAGCAGCAAGCTTAACACATGTTTAAATGATTTGCATGTACACTTGGTACAGTAGTAGGTAGGTACATATACATAGGTAAATAAAATTTTCAGTAACCAAGGTAGGTAGGTAGGTACTGTGGTAAATAATATGTAGTGTACACTGTACACCATACAATAATGTGGTCACAAATAAATAACATAAGGGAACACCTTTGAACACAAACAAACAAAGAAAATCAATACCAGACAAACTTCAGAACAGCTGATCCTTACAACTAGGTAAAACAACAGAAAACTCACCATGACTTAGGCTGGCTATCGTCTGGGTTATTATAGTTAGCTATAGCTGGGTATCTGCAATGCAATGAAAGAAAGCAAATTTCAACAAATGCATGGAAACACAACAAACTCTAGATGCAAGTAAAACTGGCGAGGGTGATTCAAACATACAGTGTTACATGTTATTGAGGGAAATAGCCCGTGTTATTTCGCACTTACAAAACCAAACGTGAACAAAGAATCGCAGAATAATTGCTCAGGAAACTTACCGTTGCGATGTGCACTCCAAGACCTTTTTCTTCTCCCATCCTTCTTGCGTTTTGACCCACTCTTCACCTGGGGATCGCCAGTCTTTCGAAATGAATGGCATTTTATCAACACAAATACACAATAAATTCACTTGCAGTATAAATGTACGGTGGCCCGCACTGCGCGAGGTTTTTCGTTTCACTGAGTTAAATTTACGAAACGAAGGTGGAACGTCAAGTCAATGCAAAACAACATGAGAGGAAAAGAGAGCTCGTTGTTTAGAAAGGGATGGATGTGCGCATGGCGTTTGTTTTGTTTGTCATAAACAGCTGTTTTATGTTTACATTTTTATATGGTTGTTTTGATTTGATCAAATGAAAAATATTTTATTTCAGTTCCGTAAAAACTTGATATTGATGTTTTAGTTTAATAGTTATATTTTATAGTATTTTATATTGGTAATAAAGGAGGCAACTTTGTTTAGTAAGTTTTGTTGCAATATAGTATTCCGAGATTTGAATATTCTGTGTGCACTATTTAGTTGCCATATGAAAAATCCTGCATTTGCTTACTGCGGCAACCCAGTCTGCAACTGTCAGTGTCATTCATTTCATCTGTCATCCAGCTGAATTTTGAGGTTAAATAAAAGTATTTTTTTGGAGTAATGGGTGACTCTTACAAGCCTAAGCTAAGCGCAGCAGACGGCAAAGACCCTGTGCTTAAAAAGACCGAGCTGGATTACATGAAGATCATTGAACAGATGAACGCTGAGCGGGTCAAGAAGCTTCAATCACTGACTAGGAGGAACAGGATTACGGGGGCAGCTATTGGCGCCGGCGTAGTATCAATATATCTGTACTCTATATTCGCAGTGAAGCAGGAGACCTTCCTTGACGACTTCAACGAACCTGTGAAAGTCGTAGAGTAAACATGGCGCTGCCGAAGAAAGCTTTACAAATAAGATTGCCTCCCCTACCCTCCATCAAAGATGTCATCAGGCTCTACAAACTTCGCGCTCTTAAAGAACTGTCTCAGAATTTCCTCATGGAGCCTCGCCTTATCGATAAAATAGTCCGAGCAGCCGGGCACATCCAGGACAATGTCGTCTGTGAAGTCGGCCCCGGACCCGGTGGAATCACAAGGTCTATCATCCAACAGGCACCCAGGAAACTGATTCTAGTTGAAAAAGATAAACGGTTCATACCCACACTGGAACTCCTAGCTGATGCTTGCAAGGACAAGGTTGATGTTGACATAATTTCAGGTGATATCCTGAAGACTGATGTGTCACACTTTTTCCCTGCTGATGTCAAGCGAGACTGGACTGATTCCCCTCCTCCTATCAATCTTATAGGGAACCTGCCTTTCAGCATCTCCACTATTCTGATAATCCGGTGGTTAGAGTTGATCTCTAAACAAGAAGGCCCTTGGGCGTTTGGAAGGACACGGATGACCTTGACCTTTCAGAAGGAGGTTGCTGAGCGCATGGCTGCCCCAATGTTGGACAAGCAGAGGTGTAGACTGTCAGTAATGTGTCAGAATTGGTGCAAGGTCAACTATAAATTTGACATCTCCGGTAAAGCCTTCCTACCAAAACCAGATGTGGATGTGGGGGTTGTAACATTGACACCATTGAAGGAACCCATTATTAAGTTGCCTTTTAAGATGGTAGAGAAAGTTTTGAGGCAAATATTTTCCATGCGGCAGAAGTATTCTATCAGAGGAGCCCAGACCTTGTTTCCTAAAGATGTGTGTGAGGAAATGGCTCTAAGGATGTACAACATGGCTGAAATAGATCCGGTTACAAAGTCTTTCCAATTGGCTAATACTGAATTCTCCCGGCTTTGTCATGCTTACCATGAAATCATCCAGAAATATCCAGAATTTGAGCACTATGACTACCGGGCGCCTAAGAATAAAAGTAGTGAGGAGGCAAATATGTAGGATGTTTATTTAATTAGTTTGTAAATATAGGATTTTGTGGAAATAAATAATTTTATGCAGAATAAATATTTTTATTTCAAATAACCTAATTATTTAGGAACATCCTGGTTTTTCTTAGCTTCTTCGTTTTTCTTTTTCAGTACTTTTTTATGCTTGTTAGATTTCATATGTATTCGGTATGTTCTATCCCCAATAATTATTCTTTCACAAACATTGCAGTAGTTATATGAATTCTCATCATCATTCTTCCGTTCATCATCAACTTGGGATTTGAGAGGTTGAAATCTGCACTCTTCTCCATTAAGAAAACTTTCAACTATGTGAATAGCTTTCTCTCTAACCTCTGTGTCCCACAATTCAATATTTGTTGTGTCCAATTCATATATCGGTGGTATCTGAAAAGAAATAAAATATTTTCATGAAAATTATGTTGCAATAACTACCAGCGCCATCTCATATAAATGTTTCAAATTAACTTTATGACTCTACTCGATACTAGATGGCGCTGTATATAACATGTAGTAATTCGTTCCGCTATCCAACTATAGATGGCGCTTATACTCTAAAATATAATAAGCATAAATATGCACCTCTCTGTTTGGATGTTCTAAAAATCTTCCCCTGGTCATCTTATTCTGCCGCCTGGCATACCTCCTAGTGGCCATTTTCATGTTGTCTATGCTCATTTCCAGTAGTTTCTGTCCTTGTTCAGAAGACTTCTCCTCTTCTGGCAGCATCAAGTATTCATGAAATTCCTTGAAGCCCAGAGTTTGGAAAATGCCCTTGGTGTAGTCAGGTGGCCTGTAACAATAAATAATTATGTTTTAAGTCTCATCTCATACACAAAAAATCCGTAGTTAATCGGAGGGAAGAGCCTATTTAAACTAAGTACATTCTGAATTCAAATGATGATTTATGTAAGTGTATGGCTAAAAATTGTAACAGCCACGCCTAGGTAATTTATTAGAATCGAATTTAAAAGGTCGGTCAATAAAAATATAGTGTATACGTGTAGTTAGGTACTGCCAAGGAATGCTGCTGAATGTTACTAGTTTACCGCCTAATTTCGTAGCATTACAGTTGCAAATCGTACGCAATACTTTCAAGCAAAATGTAACCTAACTACGCAGATACCTGTAGCATTCATAAACTGCTTTTTGCCGCGCAAATTAAGTAGGTACGTAATTCATTTCTTACATAATACGGTGTAACGACCTCATGAAATGTAGCAAAACAAAAACAGAGCGGGCCGTGTAAAAAACCACAGACAAACTAAAGTGACCGGCCGGCTTGCTTGGCCGTGAATTGAAAAGGTAAAAAACCGTGTCGATAACCCTGAATCGGTTTTAGTTCATTCTTCCGAGGGTTTTAGCTCGTGCTTGGAGTGACGGGCTGTCTGGCACACACTGGCCCGGAGTCATCTTGGTCGAGGTGGCATTCTTTTGAAACTGGGAGGAGGAGTACCTATTACTATTTTCCTAAAAGAGTCAGCACAAGAATAGTATCCTATATTACTAAGGGATAGTGTAGCTTTTATGTAAAGCCAGAAAACAAAGAACAAAAATAAAATTCTATATATCTGGCATCTATCATTTCAGAGGAGTTCCGGCATTGCATATTGGGATATCTCTAACTCGCCTACCAAGCTTCGAGATTATGGCAAGAACCCAAGTCTTGAAGACCCCAGTGTTAACAGTAGGTTAATTACTGACTGAATACGAAAATTGCTTTATTATACCCTTGAAAATACCTAATAAATACCTTGAATCAGTGCTGAATAAGGCTGTCAACACTCGAGTACAATGGTATGGGGTAGCAATAACACGCTCAAGTAGCATCCTCCACGAATGTAATAATAAAACTGAGACTAATAGAGGGGAAAGCCTACCGCCAGAGCCTACGTACAACGTATGAATTCTACACCCCCGTGGCACAAGGGTTGTCATTGTAAGGGAATAAAACCAAGATATAGTAGTTATGCTTTAAATTTGTGTTTTAGAGGATTTTGATGACTATAAATTGTTATTATAACGAAATTTATAAAGTAGCTAGTCAATTTTGTTAATAAAATCAGAAGCTCTAGCTAGATATTTATTTCTTTTGCTGACTGTATATGAAGGAATCATCGTCATCACATCAATAAGGTTTGCTATGAATGCACCATGATATATAGTCCTAGTTTCTAAAATATATTTTCTTAACAAAATATTCCATATGTTTCATTGGGATGCAACGTGAAAAGACATTAATAATTAAAACCTATTTAATTTTAAGCTTAGATTCAACAAACAGACATACAGATACCCAACTCAGCCTTTACACCCCTCTATCCTTATATCCATGGCAAAAAGCATGTAGATGAATTGAGAACCTCCTTCAAAAAACCTCCTCAGTTAAAAAGGCGATGGCGACCACTGCACCTAAGCCAGTCTTCCACATGAGCGCACATGACTAATATTGGTAAACACGGCGGTGGCAACCCTAGCCGCCTGTGCGCGTGGCGTGGTCGCTCTCACGGCTTCGACGTTACGCGGCAACCCTAGCGGGAGCGAACAGTCTTGATACTTTCACTTTTTATTTCATATTTACTAGGTTTTTCTCGCGAGTCTCTTTAAAAAGGTTTGTTTGGTATAAAATGCTGCTTATATCAATCACGAAGCAGTGTCTGTTTATCCTAACTAATATTATAAATGCGAAAGTAACTGTGTCTGTGTGTCTGTCTGTCTGTCTGTCTGTTACTCTTTCACGCCAAATCTACTGAACGGATTTGAATGAAATTTGGTATACATACGGTCCAGACCCAGGGAAAGAACATAGGCTACTTTTTATCCCGGAATTCCCACGGGAAAACTTTTTAAAGCGAAGCGAAGCGCGCGGGAACAGCTAGTAAAGATATAATTTTTCCAAAATCAGTTCTGTAGATCAAATGTTTTGTTGCAATAAATACTTACAGGTAGTCAAGTAAATATAGCTGAAATACAGATTTTAGTTCAATGGAAGCTTTTCCCGTATTCCGGGATAAAATCCTATCTCAAAGTCTAATCTTAAGTACCTAAGTAGGTACATTAGACTTTTCATTATTTTATTGAGGCAGGAAAAACATCTTCTAATTATTTTAAGATGAATTATTATTATAGGTAGCTAACAACAAGTGTACCTAACTAATAAGTTGATGCCTGAGGGCAGAAATTCCACAAAGGATGACTAAAATACTCAGAGCCTTGGGCCCGGAAATTTCGGTTTAAATTATAGTAGGTAGGTAGTTTAAATAGCTAATGCAATATTTAGAGGATCGGTTTTTGCACAGCTGCCTGTACTGAAAAAAGGAAATAATGATTTTAAAATCGCATCACGGATAGAACTCTATGGTCACGCTTTACCGTTCGATTTCAATTCAAATCCAGCGTTTATTCTTTTTAAAACACAACCTCTGCGACCAGCCAGCCAGACGCCGGCAAGTCAATTCGAATTTCGAATGGGAATTTATTCATAAACCTAGCCGAGGTGTCTAAACCGTGTGACCCTCTACAATAGGGCCCGTACGCATGAAATCTAAAACCAGACCACAAACTTACAGATGCTCGCGCGGTCATTCGCCCTCCAGTCTCCAAGCCACTCCACACGCAAACTCCTTTGTTTTTACTCTTTGTTATATGACAGGTGGCTTAGCTAATGTACGCCCGTGTTGTCTAGCTTGCATGTAAATACGAGGTTTTTAACGGATGCAAGAAATACTTTTGATGAGTTTGACAGGTTGATGATTGTGCGTGCGGTATTATGGTGCTCCTTTGTAGTTTTTTTAAGGCCATAAGTTAAACGAGTTTTGTATGTGCAGGCATAACTACAGCCATATTAACTGATCCACCGTGTACTAACCTTAATAGCTGGAAGTTCTTATATATTCTGAAGTATTATGTACAAACGAGTGGCTATAACAAGGTGGGCTTATTACAAAATCCCAGTATTTGACGCCATTGAAAAAAATCAACAAAGACTCGTTGCTTTTAAACTGTGATAAGGAAGACACTTCACGACTTTAAAGTCTTCAAATCCCGGGTTCCTTTGAACTTAAAGCCACTTTACCGAATACGCACCCCTACTTTGAACTCAATGACAGTTTTGGGGGTCGTTTAAGGGCTGTCTATGGCACCCGTATGTTTTTTTTATAGTTGAAGCCAAAAAAATGTGCCATACCCCTCAGCTTCTCCGCTTTTTGTGTCACTTTAAACGTGTTGTCTCGTATCACGTTGGTACTTTTACACCAGCATCATTCCAAAATAATGTTAGTTGAGATGAAAAGTTTGAACATTACACTCACGAGCAATGAAAAAGTTCCACCTACTTTTTCCACGAAGATTTTTTATTTTCATGAAGTTGTAGGTACTTCATTTATATTTATTTAATTAACAATATCACACTGTAAACAAAGTGCATTGCAAAATTATAGAGTGAGAATGCTTCTGAGAGAGATCAGGTTTCTTTGCAGTTTCTTTACTGTACCTACCGGCGCTGCCTATAGTTTGCCGCACCTAAATGTCCCCACATAATCATCAGTCCGTGATCATCTACTGCTGGACATAGGCCTCTGCCACGGAGCGTCACAACACGCAGTCCTCGGAATTGCTCATCAAGCCACTACCGGCGGCCACCTCTGTAATGGGTTGGAGGGCGTCCCACGCTATGCTTGCCTGTTCGTAGTCTCCACTAGAGAACTACCCTACCGGTCATCGGTGTCTCCACATATTATTATTATTAAAGTATTCATAGTCAGTGAGATCAGTTCTCAGCATCATGTCGGGGTCACCAATTGCCAAATGCCTAGGAAATGAGAGATACTCACTGTCCCCCCTGCAGCCGGCGCAGGTTGTGTCGGCGGTGGAAGGCCTCCAGCTCCTGCAGCAGCCCAGCCCGGAGCATGGCGTCCACGCGCGTGTCCAGACGACTGTCGTGGACTGACTGCGGGAGAGAGATGGAGGGTTTATTAATTTGTGATCGGTATCTTTTTCTGGGATGGATGTATCCTACATTCCTCGAAGATAACACTTTTCAGAAACGTCTGTATTATATAAAGAAACACTGAAAAAAACGACAGAAAATAATAAAAAACAAAATACAGACAATCATACAATACAAAACAAAAACTGTCTGTAAATGACTGGTGTAAGAAGGCTGCCTTCTGGTGACATCGGGTGACGTGTCACTTCCTTATACAATACGTTCTGCTCCCCCTGGGCAGTCAGCGACTAACTGGCTAATCCTTTAATCATGGTGACAAACCCTAGTGTAGCTTTTTTGTTTGTCACTGACAGGAAAAGAAAATTAAAATGCTATTTCTTTCAAATGGTAGATTACCATGTCCGCCCGAAGTTATGGTAAGGAAGAAGACTCGCAAGGAAGGATTTTTTTAAATTGTGACTATACCTACCTAGTGGTATATATCACTGAAGCACTCTTTATGGTTTGTAGGAAAAAAGTGCCAGCCTCAAATAGAATAAATAATTAGATATAATGTTTCGAAAGGAAATAAAATTGAATAAGGTTCCTTAAAGGTATACAAAGCATCAATACAATTAATATTGATAAAAGCTTTCCAATATTCAGAATATTTAAATAATTTTATTTTTGAGTGCTTCCTTTCATAAAAATAAAATAGACCCGTAGATTTTATTTGGAAGAAAGCGGGATTTTCACGATTAGAGTTTGGTAAAAGTATTTATGTATGCTTTATTTACTATCACAACTTATATACGCTGCGTATTTACAGGTAAAGCACACCACACACGGGTGAGACAGGCGGGTAAATAAACACACACGGAGTAATGACACGGTGACTCGGTCACACCCACAGCGGTTGTATGCAGTCAGGTCTGATTCATGCATATTGCTTGTTCTATGCCATATTGGTACTTTTAGGTAGATCCCAATTGACACCTCAAAATTTTAGGAAACTACTGGGGGGTCACTCTATCTGTGACGAAAAACTAAGTTTCCACAGCTCTTGGTCGTTCGTTTTTCGCCAGTATAGAGTAACCCTTCTGGTTTTTTTAACGAAGTATAGCGGGAAACCTTTTAAAATGTTACGAAACGTGTGGTGAAGATCTCTCATCATTATCATCCACCTATAGCAGAGTCCACTGCTGGATGTATTGTAGGCTTTTTCAAAACTGGATGCGATCTATAGCTTTCATTAAGTAGGTACCTTAAACCTTTCGCAAGTCGTGACCCCATCAAGAGCTCTAGTAATGAATAAATGAAAATTACAATCGCCTGTGCAATTGCACCACTGTACAACAGGTGTTACTAATTTATAACGTTATTATTAGTAGGGGGTATAATACAAGCTCAGTGCAGGTCGGTGCATTATTACTGCCCGGTGCAGTGTGATGAAATCCACGATGTGACGTAATGTGAGCAGTTGCAGGGTGACGACGTCATATTTTATATAATTCTAGTAACCAAAGCTGCTAGCCTAGCACGGGTCACAAGACGCGCACGTAACTAAAGTTATCCGTGATCCGCGATGTGAAAAACTTTGGTCATCTTTCTCTGTTCTAGGCTATCTGGTATGATAATTATGATAGAGATAAGTCCTGATTCTAACGAAAACTACGTGGGTTGTACCTACATAAATAACTAAATGTTATTTAAAGTTTTGGTACTAGTAATTGTTTCTGGGGTACGAATTAACGTTGCAACCAGCTTTGATTCATTGTGATGATAAAATGGTTAAAATGCATATACACAGGTATGTGCTATTCTTAGCAACATTTCAATGCTTGTAGCATTAAGTCCACCCTTTGTACACTTATTTTTATATTTGTGCAATAAAGGATTAAATAAATATGCCAATGCTTAGCTTTTGAAATAGATAGGAAAATAGGTAGAAGATGATTTTTCGATTTACCGCAAAAAGTCCCATACGACGCCACGGAGACGCGACATAATTTAGTGGAATCGGGCCACAGAAGTGAGAGCAGTGAATTAGTCATAGGGAGTGTCCATAGATTGTAGGTCATGATCTAAGTTGAATACAGACGCGCACTTTAGCGTCAAAGTGATGGATAATGTATTTCTAGCATTTATGATACACTCGCGAGTAATAATTAAGTTCCACTTGCATTTTTTTAATTTGATTACCCATTTCTTCTTATGTGTTATTAAATGTACTTTAATATTGCAGACGACTTCATTAAGTTAGCCTTTTCCGTTTACGAAAAATTTGGTAATTTTCTCACAGAACCTTTTTCCTTGCTCGTTACATAAACCGTCATCCGTTTTCCTGTGAAACAGTAACAAATGTCCATCTATTCTTCAATACTTACGTTTATAACTAACTAGCTGTTCCCGCGCGCTTCCCTTCGCTTTAAAAAGTTTATACCAAATTTCATTCAAATCCGTCCAGTAGTTTTGGCGTGAAAGAGTACCAGACAGACAGACACAGTTACTTTCGCATTTATAATATTAGTTAGGATTAGTAGAGAATTTTACGTTTGTAACTTTATGCTGAACGATTATTGCATATTGAATTTATGAGAGTGAGACAGGAAGTCTCTAAAGTTCACGCTATGACTCACAGGAGTCAATGGCGAAATGGGCGAGGATAGATATTTACAGTAGGTAGCAATATAATATACGTAATAAAACCACAGTTACTTAGACACCTACGATCTGACAATAAACTGTTGAATTATTGCATGGCACTGTCTAATCCATAGGAGTAAATAAACTAACGTTACTTTATGGTCTAATCTTACGTTATATTATTAGATTAAACCCCCAGTCCCATTAGAACTTCCTGACAAGGTTTTGTTATACAGAAAGAGTCGAAATTCGTGTGTTTTCTCCGACATCTAAAGTTTTTAATCAATTCGAAACCCTTTATTGAAAGTCCTAGATTGAAAGTTGCTCATTATGTTCACTTTTTCTGCTTCAATGTAGGTCATTGATCTGTTGCCGGGTAGTTCACTGATAAATTTCTAACCTGTGTTATAGTCACATCACATTTTATGGGAAGAATGACAAGTGGGCGTCGCGTCGTATCTAAGAGTCTGTGACTAAATGTTGTAGAATGCTCTAGGTTCAAAAGTGCAACTTGCCTATTACTCATTAGATCTATGACTCTCTGGTGACTAACAAGCAGTTTATAAATTAACCTGTCCTTATTAAAAATAAAATAAAATAAAAACTTATTGTTAAGCTTGAATTGATACCGGACCTGTTGTAAAAATTATACCTACAGCCTGAAAAAAAGGTTTAGAAAATGAAGAAAAGTGGATCTTGCCTCCCACTGTCTGTAACCAAAGAGTATTTTGATAGTAAACTACTGATGATTATCTCTAATCATAGAACTTCGACTTGGGTAATAGATTTGTTCTTAAATCCTAACTTATATTATAAATGCGAAAGTAACTGTATCTGTCTGTCTGTCTGTTACCTTTTCACGCCAAAACTACTAAACAGATTTGAATGAAATTTGGTATACAGATGGTCCCTGAGAAACCCTGAGAAAGAACATAGGCTACTTTTTATCCCGGAATTCCCGCGGGATAACATTTTAAGGCGAAGCGAAGCTTGCGGGCCAGCTAATTATAAATAAACGTCAAAGTTTGTAAGAACCTATGTATGCATGGATGTTTGTAACTGAGTCGTATGTAAGGTTTTAATGCAGGAATTCAGACGAGGATACTTTATAAGGCAAATCGAAAGATTAATTTCATAACCCATCAATTAGAACACCGGCGAAAATAAAATAAAAAAGATTTTTCATTTCCGTGTCCTAAACTTATCTATGCAAGTCTGTAAACGCAAATTTTCCCGCCTCACTTCGAATCCCGCCATGACAATTCGAATTTGGAATCGAAAATAAAAATGGCGCGAATCAATATTTGATTATTTGCATTCGTCTGCGCGGGAACCGGCGGGCCTCCGAGAGTCAGCGGCCGCCACTCAATGGGCTTACATTCAGCCAAGTTCAAGGGCATACGAAAAACAAACAGGTTTCACAAACTAAACAAAACGCTCAAACGAGTTTGAACTGAAACTGAACATAAAAACTGATTTGCCTGGAATGCAGTACACACCTATACGAGTACATAATGATAGTATCATTGCATGTAGTTTTTCCCGGTTTTATATCCTGTTTCGTGGGAACCATTTCCTAATCGTAAGGAGTGAGGATACCTTAGGTGCACAATCAAATATCTTCAAATAATACTTATCTATTTTGTTCGGAAAACGTCAAACGTACGACTTACTTAGTATTGCTCCTATTGAACGCTAGTTGGAATCTTGACCTGGGGCCTCTTCAGACAGAATCGTTTTTTGTACAGTAAGCGATTGAATCGAATCAACAAAGAGGCACAGTCACAATTATTTCACCTGACATGAGAGTTAGAAATCGCCATGTAACCCGAGCTTAACCAGACATTATTCTAACCTTCACCTTGCCAGCAATTGCGACTATTACAACTGCCAGCTCAACGCACTTTACATACACATTGCCCAATTTCCTTAGTAATAAGGACGTTTTTCACATAACTTCTTCTGATAAGCATCAGCAAATCAGTTTTTTTACGTAAAAACGAGACAGTTTTATCAGGCGTGTAGATGTTTTTGCGCCTTTTTCAGTATTTTTCAGGACATGACACTGCCCTGCAAAAATATGTAGAGTCAAGTGGCTCAGAATGTAAATATTAGGGGGAAGCTTAAAATGTAACATGTTATTTCGAAATGTAAATAATCAATATGAAACGTAAACAAAAAACTTGTAATTGATTACAACTAATAGTAATACTAAAGATCTTACAATCTATTGTAAATCTTGTAAATATTAAAATATAGACGAACATAATTTAAATAAAAGAAACAGGCTCATAAGCCTTAAGTAAACGTATTTTGAGTGTCCTTGGCCGCTGTTGCCCGATGTATTGGGGATAATTTTGAATTAATTGCCTCATAAATTATCATAATTACACCTGATACTATTTTGGACCTCGTAAATTTATGTAAATCATTGTTTTAATTCACATACGCAAGTACTATTTAACTTTTAATGAATGAAAAATTCCATTTAATGCTCTAATAGAATTCGAGTCATTGTGCGATTGTCAGATGATTTATTTGATTTTAAAAATAAGTAAAGAGGAGATGTAAAACTCGAATTGACCTGTCAAATTTGAAAATAGAACGAGAAGCGATGCGACGGCATCTGACAGAATGCTTCGTTTGAACTTAATGACACGGGACGTTCTATTTTTAAAAACTGCTGTCAAAACATAGTCTTGTTTCTAAACAAGTTAGCGACGCGCTCTTCCGCCTTCTAAATTATTTTGTATTTTTTATTATTTAAACGTTTTCATTTTTGGACTACCGAGTCTACCAACATAAAACACACTGGTTCTTTCTTTAAACTGGCACCGAACTATGTCTCTTCTTTTCAGACAGAAACATCAAATACATTTTATTGTTACGGTACCATTTATCATCCTTTGTACCGGCCAAGTGATAATTCAAGGAAATTACCTAACTAATTAGTAGTTTTCGTCCAAAGCTAGACTGATTTGAAATTCAGTAGGAAGCCAGCTGTGGATTGACCGCCCTTGACTCCGGGCCGCGACACGTGCAAGCGCCTAGATCGTGACGCGAGTCTGGTCGCGCCTCAAACGTCGTATTTGGCGTAATCTCATGCCTTTTTCGGCGGTTTCCGAGAAAAGTAAAAGCGTTTTTTTGTTTTCGAAGCCGAATGCCGGCCCGCTTGTTATTGTTTTGCTTTTTTCAAGCGTTCTACCACCATCGGTCGTATTGTTTGGGGCTTTCGATTCTCACCGAATAGCCTGATGAGCTGTTTTCGAACGCAAATAAGTTGTGGCATTTAAATACGCTATCATTTCAATTTTATAGAATGATAATGAAAAAGTACAACAATAGATAATGGAGTGTAATAAAAAGTGTTGCTTACTTATCGTTATTTCCGAACGATTCATTTTTAACTTTTTACGTTTGGAAAGGGCATCGATCCTGGCCGAATAGAACTGGTACTTTTTTTAGCTGTGAAAAAAAAAGCTGACACACGGATCGCGCCAAAACTGTTGAGTTGTTGGCATCATGCGCATGTGCAAAAAGTTTCCTCCCGCGCTTTATGAAAAAAAAACTGATATAGATAGGTAGGTACGCCATTACCGCCAGGCGTGGGTCATCGTTCGAGCTGACACATTGTTGATGATGCTATTCTAGTATTGATGTAAGTCCCAACCATTGATCTATAACTATAAATGGAAAATTAAAATATGTAATTACATTTAAGAACACATGAAATAATTGTTATAAAGGGGAAAGTACCTATATTTTTTTTAAATAACCACTGTGTATAATTTTTCGGCACATATACTTAGCTACACTATTTTTATAAGTTATTGATCACATGGATCACAAGCTACATCTTACTAATGTACTACTTCTTGTTAAAGCTTAAAAGAGATTCGTTTAATTTATCGTTCTGGGAGAAACATAAATTGTCGGAGCTCTCAGTTCGTAGTCAAGTGACAAATTGTATCCATTCAAAAGAGTGTTTGGAAAAATAATTATGAATATAATAATATATCTATAACACAGTTCATGATTGAAATGTTAATGGTATATTTGTTTTTAGGTGTCATAAAATATAACAACACACGCACACGCACTCACGCCTTGTACTAATGTACTCCCTTGCGGGGTAGGCAGAGGTGCATTGCTGCACCCACTTTTCGCCAGAGTGTTATGTTAGTCCCAATGTAATAGGGGGCGGGCCTATTGCCATTTTTACGGGCACATCCAAGACCTGAGAACAAATATCTGTGTTTATACAAATATCTGCCCCAGCCGGGAATCGAACCCGGGACCATCGGCTCAGTAGTCAGGGTCACTAACCACTACGCCATTCGGTCGTCATAAAATATAAGTTTAGAATAAGTGAGTGACACTAATCTGACTGGTCAATCCTTTCACCACGGGCACAAATCCAACCCTGGTACAAATCCAAACTTGTTACCGACTCGCTAAGGGCAAGTCTGCGTTGTTTTCCATATATTTTTCAGGGTTAGGTATGTCATAAACAATATGAGAAATGGGGCCTCGCCCTAAGAATAAGAAATACACGAATATACTACAAACAAGCAAATCGATTTCAAACACAAACTACTTGAGAATGAAATTAAAACAACGAACTTAATTAAATCACTATTAGATGATAAGTGGTTATTTTGACCACACTCAAAGGTGAATATTTTGTTGGATTATGTAAATTTCTTAACAACTAATGTGATTAACGGGTGATGTTCACAATAATCCCTTTTAACTTTTTAATTATACGTATTTATAATATTTGAGTGAGTGTTCATGTTTTTCAAAAGCAGCTATCAATTAAAAATAACTAGTTAAAATTGGTCACGGCTGGGGGAGGTGAATCCTTGTCGTGGTTTACCACAGAGATTTTTTAAAATTTTATAATTGTCATTACCGTTGCTATCTATTCGAAATACTGAGCCACTTTCATTATCGAGCCAACTCTGATTTTCACATTTAAAAATTTCTTGATTACGTAAAAACGTTTTACCATTTTAGGTATTTATACTTATTAACACTTTGAATGTGCCAGTGAGTAAGTACCACTGGAATTCAAAGGGTTAATATACTAGCAACTACACTGTAGTATGTAAAAATATATATCTATTAAATTCGAAATAATGCTTATACTGTTTCTATTTAAAGAAGAACGTAATTAGGCAGGACACCTGTCGCTGGTATTATTATTATTGGCCTTTTGCAATCGCGGGTGTAAGCACTCGTTTAAAAGATTCCCTTTTAGAGTTCCTCTTCAAAAAAATTTATAAACATGAGAAATATTTTGAACTGTTACTTTGTGGAAAAAACGCTTGATTCTTTTAAAGAAAGAAAGAAGATATTTCTCATTTGTGGCGCTTTTAGCCATTATCACGGCCATAAGTTTACAAAAGAAACAGAATTTTAATAATGGGCTTATTACACTTTATGTTTTTATTTACACTTTATTGAATACAGAATAGACAAATTACTCAACACAGGTTTACAAAGAGACTTAAATTATTTGCATACAAAGGCGGGCTTATTACCAGAAAGCAATTTCTTCCAGCCGACTTTCGATTGGTGGAAATTGTCTAAAAACTTAAAGTTGCAATAAAAGCCACGGAACCCTTTCACATTATATTAACACACAAAATGTCAAAGAAAATAAATAGAATAATATAAAATGCAAATGTCGCGGGTTCTCGGTAGGTAAATCGTTCGCATTATTTGTTCGTCTGGGCGGGCGTTTTAATAAATGCCCGTCAATTAGGCTTACAGACTGGACGTTTGTGTTAGTGCCCGGAGGCGAGTGTCTGCCTGCAACATCTATGTTAGTGAACCACTGGGTCTTGGGAAACTACGTTCTTTCAAATTGGTTAATAATCAGAGAGTTATTATTTTATAAGTCTAAGGGCCTGTTTCGCAATGTCTGGATAATGGCTACCTTTGAGCTAAAATACATGAATGTTTTTACTGATTCACGGGATAACGGTTCAACCAATTTTCATAAACTTTGTTATATAGGAAAGTGTGGCTCTAGATCAACATATATGCTAAATTTTATTCCGGAATTCCCACGGGAAAACCTGACAAGGCGATGCGAGGCTCGCTTAAAATACTAGTAATGTAAAAATCGCATATCTTCAGTAGTAAGTACCTATAATATGTATCCCTTCCGTTGCCCGGACACAGACCTCTAACCTATAGGTTTAATAAATACGCGTCTACACCGGAACATAGCCAACCAATTACACAAGAATTCTAACGCGCAACGAGTCGCAGGAATGCAACATGAAAAAACAAAAAATATATTGAAAAAAAAGTAAACATGTGCAAATGCTCGACCTACCTTAACGCGGTGGGGTTAAGGCCACACTGGCAGGAAATAAAGAAAAAGTAAAAACAGCAGGTGTACTCTACTGTCTACAGGGTGTTTTCTATACAACCACATTATATCTGTAGTAATCTGTACCTCAGAGCTAGTATTAAAATATGTTAACTTTTTGAAAGTTCCTTTTTTACACTTATTTTATGTATATACTTGTATATGTATTATAAAGCTAATTTTCAAAAGTAAACAAAAGGTTGACATAAAGAAAGACAATTGATATTTTTTGTGTAGAAAAAAACGAAGGCCATATTTCAAAAATTATTTAAGTATACTACATACATTTCCTTTTAATAATAGGTAGGTAGTTAGAGCAGATAAATTTATGTAGAATAATATTCTCGTAATGTATACGGTAACAACATTGCTGATTCAGTGTATCAAATGAAGTATGATGGACCGACATTTTGAATAATTTAGTCGCCCTCCTCATAACTGTATTCATACACTTTGACTACTATTTAATTCTAAATAGGTATTTTTTTTGTGTTTATGTATTATGAATAAAACTTCATACTTCGTTTCACGGAATACGTTACATTGCATAGTTAGGTATAAAAAATATTTATTTTGTCAGTATTCAACCTGATGATACATGTCATAGTAATTTGTTGCCGTGAAAGAGTAACGAACGTCCATCCATAGTCGGACCATTCAGTTGAGTTCCCAAAATGTTTAATTTGTGATAACTTGCAAAATTTCGCGTTTTTGATATGATAAGTACTTACTGCACTTATGGAGCCTTTTCCCAGCAGAGGGACACTAATATGGTATCATAAAGAAGAATTAAATTATATGGAGCGTTTTCACATCACCCTGTATACAGTCTCCCAACAGGTGCCCGGTCGCGTGCCGCCGCCGCCGCCTGCTACATACACGCCGCATTCGGACAGATAAATAATCATCATTTACTAAAGTTAATCCAATATTTAAGATATACTACCTACCTAAGTCGTTGGATAAGAAGGCTTTAGCAGCTTTTAAATAAACGCTCCTGGTGAAAAATTATAACAATGTCTACTAATTAATTTTTCCTTGTTTTTCAGTAATTATTGAGAGCTATGTCATTGTGTAGTTTCTACCAGAAAATAACATAAAATCCTAACACTGCCGACAAAAACTGCGTTAAAATGATAAAAAAACAACCACCAACTTTTTTTGTGCAGCCCTCAAATAGATAAAGAAGCTACTCAGCCGCAAAAAGGTCTCATTACAAAAATGACATTCCAACTTTTCAACAATATCCGATGTCACTCAAAAACTCATTTGTTTGTAACTAGACCCCCAGCCGACTACAACAGTAGCCGATGTATTTAATACAGATTTCGAACGTCTTTTGTTTCATGGAGGTATCAAATAATTATAGGGCATGTTGCCCCCTAATGCAGTAGACGGAAGATAGAATTTGATATAAAAGAGCGCTCGTTGCAATGCTAATGATTATTCTGAGGGTGGATCCCAAAATCCGTCGCCTAGCCTATTTGGAGGTTTTGTATTTTTTTGTTTTATTTACAGTCATTTGTCAGAATGCTTTTTTGAGACTTAAACAAATTGCGGGGCAGATGGAAGAAGTTAACTAGTTGCAGGTTGGAGATTACGTCGAAATATTAATATAGTAAGCCGAAGGGGGGGTGATTAAAGGGGTAATTCTAAACAGCTTTTGTTCAACGAGTTTTGGAAATTAAAAAAAAACTGCTTCTCATACCCTTATTGCCACATTCTGTATTGCGAGTTATTACACATAATAACAACAAAGTACACTGTTTAATCAGGCCTCAATTTTCTGTGCAGGCACAGCCCTGAAACAGCGGCATCAAAATTGGTCGAGCCGCGCGGCAGACGCTCGCCCGGTGGCGGTGGGTGCGCGAGCGCAAACACCTGTTGCCATCTCACCTGTCGCGATGCGCAGGGTTGCCACTGCTATTGACTTGTTATTTTATATTTATTAGTAGGTGTTACAAAAATATTGCTGGAAGAGATCGCTTTTAGTGTGTAATGTAATGTAATATAATATGTTGTGTGTTTTTCAATAAAGTAAGTATCTTAAATATTGTATTGTATATTAAGAAATTAAAGGAGCAATGTTAAATTACAAAACAAATAGCAATAGTTAGGTAATAAGACTGTTGCGATATCTTGTGCTACCTTATGAATGCTGTTTGGTACGTGTTGTCGTGCCATCTTCTACATAGAAAACCATTCAGCTATGCGAATCATCAATCAATTTAATGGGCGAATAATCAACTAAAATATTTGAATAATATTATTTCTGTTAAAAACACAAATATAAACTTATTTGTGACAACCTTTCTTTCCCTAAACATATTAATAAAGACCAAGTGTAAGTATGGAGGCACACGCCATATAACTTATGGCTTTTGTTCGCAGTATAATATTCTGTACAAAAATACTAATTGTACCAAATACAAGGCATGATGGATAAAGCAGGTTGATGTAATATGTGTAATTATGAATTCGTAAGCGGAAGCAGGATTTGGTTAACACTATTAAAACTTTTTTTATTTTACTATAATTGGGCATTTAAAGATGTAGCTAGCACTTTCCTAACAAGAGTTGTGTGCTTTATGGCTTAGAAAAATACTTAAATTTTACTCTTAAAGTAAATTAACAGTGCAATATCAAATAAGATAGAATTATAATAGGTATTCTATTATTATGTATATTAAGCTTTCTGTTTTGATAAAATGGCTCTTAATTTTGAGCATTTATACAAGAAATTCCTACCCGTTTTGTCGCAATTAAACCTAATTATCACCGGACAACTCATTAGGCTATTTTCGTTCATACAGCGCGTTGTTAATTTAAAATCCATAGATAGCAGTCAGCAGGTATTAATTATGCCAATCATAATAAAACATAGTTTTTCATTACTACGCGCCGTCTTAAAATAAAAACAGGCTGCTTCGGAAAAAGGACTAAGCAAACCAGTCATACCTCCAACTCAATTTATTTTTAAATGCGCGCTTAGACCAAATAGGTAAAGGTGCTAAGCAGGTGGGGCATCCAACCTTTTTTCTATCAAAGTCATTAATTTTCACAATTATTAGGTGTTTTATAATTTCGTAATATCTTAATACGACGTAGTCACGAACTGAGCATTTATTTTATGAACGCGTTCAATTAATTTCAAAGCTTATTACGTACTTGTTTAACTTTTTTGCCGAGCTAATCTAGATAAAACTAGGCATACTAGACCCTAGACCCTGTGGTTGGTCATATAGGTATATTTATGTAATAGTTTTATTACTTTTTCACACGGAATAATATAATTATCACTATACCGCCATGTAACGGCTTCAGAGTTAATGCATTTATCTCCAAACCTCCTGCAAAACGTGGAGATTAAACAATAGCTTCCAGTCTTGGAGAAATAAGCCAATGCCCTACAGTGGATTGTTGGGCTGTGTGTTTCTGAGTTTGTACTTACCTATACATAATTACTATGCATATATTCTTGCTACTAATTGCTTAGCTAAAACGCTGAAACAACATTTTTGCTTCCTAATTTGCTTATTTTGAAATATATTACCACCAATTCCATTGCTATCTATTAGCAATCAGCTGTTTCACAAACAGCAAAAAACGGAATTCCAATTTCAAAAATATAAACAATAATTTGAATATTCCATTCCATAACCAGCGGACCACCTGCAAATAGCGATTTTTTCATTTTAAAATACTTTTATGTCTACGTTGACATATGAATAAACAAGGTTAGTAGCAAGGGTTAAGAAACTCCTTTCTTGCCTGGCACACAGCAGCTGTGAGTCCAAGCCACCTGCCAATCTCGGACGCAGGTGCCTCTAGGGTGTTTATGTTTTTTTTGCACCCTTTGCCCTTACGGACCGTTCTGAATTTAAAAATTAAAAATAAACACGACACAATGTTGCCACGATCCAGTCGGTGGGCGAAGCAGTGGGGGCGTTGCGTAGTGCAAGAAAAAAAATAATTTAATTAAGTTAATAATCTAACAAAACATTGATCCAGTCTGATATCGCTATTGCGAAAAATGTCTCGTAAGTCAGTAGACTGATATTTATCATACATATGTATACAATACCTTTTTACGTATATTAAATATTTGTACACAAAGACAGGGCCCACTTACAGATACAGAACTTATTTTATTTGATGCCTTTCTGGGTTCATACGTAGTGAAAAACTAATAAAAAAACAAAACGAAAATCGGATAAGCCGTTTGGAGCTATGCTACCACCGATACAGAAACACGTTAAACTTATAACACCTCTATTTTTTCCATCGGGGTTTAAAGTAACCGCTACTGTAAAGGTACTGAACTGTACCGCGCCTCCACACTGCGAATGATGTAGATAAGGATACTTACTGTAATTAAGAGTAATTCAATTAAAGTTAACTGGATCCGCCACTGATGCCCCAAAATCGCCTTTGTGACGGATACAACGTGCATTCTTCGCGTTTTTGGGAATAATTATAATGATCTAAAGGAAAAGTAACCAGTTACTTCAGGGCCCTTTTGTCATAATTGAAAATTCAAGTATTTAATTAATAAGATCGACTAATTAAACATAGTAACCCGCAGCAACCAATAAATTACTGAATTGCACTTTGCTGTTAATCTATCAAAACCGTTTCCAACTGTCTGCCCATCATCGATAGAAAAAGTTGTTGAGACTGCCAAATACACTCACGGACAATGATAAGGTTCCACTGAGAAAACCACCAAATTACTTCTAAACGGATAAGGCTAGCTTAATGACGCCTTCTGCAACATTGAAGTATATTTATCAGAGCATCAGGATATTACCAACTAGTACCTAACAGTAATATTTATAAAATAAAAAATTGGGGTTGTTATGTGTCGACATTTTGTGAGTGGAACTTTTTCACTGCCCGTGAGTGTAAGTTTCAATACAACCTTTCTACAAAAGCATCAGAAGCAGTATCTACCTACAATACCACTCATATTCAAGGATAATTTTCGCATGGCAACATTAATAACAATATCGGAATATCGTGCGTAGCTTTTCCTTCAGCGCACGCGATTCGCTTCTAGAATTTTTAATTAAAAATACCCAATGCCTTTATGAGTGAGATAGAGTTTAGCTGCATACGGATTAAAGCATTCCGCCAGGGTAATGGTGAAACCATTTGAAATTGTGTTTTAAACCACCTAAAGGTCGTTATAAGTTTGACTTTTGTGTATCTAATTACTATTTTTTCATTTCATTTCATTTCATTTATTTCTTGCCTTAAATCACATGTTACAAATTATAGATTAACTGTACTATCTACTGTATACTTTATTCAATATTATGGTTCTAAAGCGGATGATTCAACTTTACATTTCTTCTGAATATTTCAGTTCACATTCATGGTTTGACATTGTTAAAATTAAAGATAGACGGATTCTTCAGGACCACTGCTCAATAAAGCACTGAATGACGGAAAGCATAAAGTAATGAAACAAAACATTGTAAAACGGTTTCTCAAGTAAACCCACGGAATGTTCACAAGTTATTGCTTATTTTACGTTTTAGTTACTGAAACTATTATGATAATAAAACGTTTATCGATTTGTTCTTTTCATGTGTGTTTCTGGCTGCTGAAAATAACTATGCCTAATTAGCCTCCCACCACGAATTAATTAGTTTATTACGTTTCATGACGGTAATGATACTATAATAATACCTAAATATAATCGTTAAGTTTATGTAAATACTGAAGTTAAAAGACGTAAGGAAGATTTTATGGAAGGATAAATTTAATTTTATAATTAGAGATAATTTATTATAGATTAGGGATAGTGTCATTCTATGCATGTATTCGCGTAGTATAAGGTACTTAAATATACCACCCCTCTCGTTTCCAGAGCAAGGACAGTCAGTAGCCGGTAAGATGAGGCCGCGAAAATAGGGGCCTATGTCCAGCAGTGGAAGTTGTTGGTTCATGATGTTATAATTACGAAGACACTTACCTATGCTTCTTGTAGTGCTCTTTCATTCTGAGGTTGACACCCTGACGTGAGGTTGATGATGATGATGATGACGTCACCTGATCACTTTCATCCCCTATTTTACCCTTTAGGGGTGGAGTTTCTGAAATCCTTTATTAGTGCTCACTTACACCTTACGCTACCTTAGGAACCTACATGCCAAGTTTTATTATTCAAGCTTGAGCCATTTAGGCTGGCTGTGCGTTGATGCCCAATCAGTCACTTTCTTCTTTTATAATATACTAGTGTGTTCCCGCGAGCTTCGCTTCGTCTTAAAAAGTTTTCCCGTGGGGATTCCGGGATAAAAAGTAGCCTTTATTCTTTCTCAGGGTCTAGACCATATGTATACGAAAATTCATTCAAATCCGTTCAGTAGTTTTGGCGTGAAAGAGTTACAGACAGACAGACACAGTTACTTTCGCATGTATACTTAATATTAAGTTAGGATTCCGTCCTACCAACCGTTTGGTTCTCGGCCGCTGCACCCGTGAGGTCCGTCGGCGCTCCACGCATGCAAAAAGGAAAATTAAAACTGAAGATATAGATTAGATAGAATATTGACCTGTTCACATTTCAGCCACAGCACCAGGGTCGCGCCGGGGTGCCGCAGCCGCCCCTCCTCGCCGCGCTGCTCCGCCAGCACCTCGCTGTGGCGCCGCCCGCTGTGGAGCCACACCTCGATGGATCTGTGGACAGATCGGGGAATTAGTTGCAGGATTATGCGTGATTCTGGGATTTTGGTAGTAAGTAGTCGATATTAAGTCGCCTATCCGGGCGCGTCATAATATGTAGTCATAACCAAAAAGCATAAAAATAGTGACCTCATTGCAAATAATAGAATTGACACTATATTTGGGAGGTTGAGAGTCGTCCGTCCAACTGCTTAACTGGGACGAAGCCTGGTAGGTGGGAAGTTAGCACTAGATAATTAGGCGCTCCGCCCACTGCTCGAGTGTCGAGACGGCGACGAGGTAGGGTCGCGGTGGCGTCCCGTGGACTTTAAGGCGCAAGATTTTTTAAGAATTTGGTAGTCTGTTCTGAGAACAAGATAATAGTAAACACGAAGAAATAACTTTTAAACTGAACCAAGCGACGCGGAACATTGACATAAATAAGAATACCATACAAAATACAAAACTTAAACAAAGTAAATAAACTACAACCAACTAGGGCGAAGCTTTTAACAAAAACTTCAAATAATTGACTTAAATCTTGTGCTAAGAAACCTTTCGCGCCATTCAACTCTACCGCCTTACTCAACCACGGGGTATATTTTAGCAAACATCAGCTTCAAGGTCTAGTAAATAAGAACTGAAAAGGTATGAGTGGTTTGTCACAGTTTCAAACAATACGATCGGAATATGATGTTTACTTTCGGGACTTTTGTGGAACAGTAAAAGGGTCTAAAACAGTTACTGACGATATGCACTCTCGTAATGTTAGATGTCCATCAACCAGCACGAGGCCAGCGTGGTGGACTAGACCTAAAACCCTTCGTTCATTGGAGTAAGACCCGTGTCCCAGCAGTGGGGATGGGGTTTCCCTCATCTCACCTAATCTTTATTGCCCAAAACTCGTTTCGCATATCTCGTAAGGTCTAAACTTTTTTGGTCAAATCATCACTTTGCCAAGTCTTACGTGGCATAAGACTCGTTTCGGCTAAAACTCTTTTGGCATAATCTTGAAACATGTAAGTCTCGTTTGCTCAAATTGTTTGTATATAGTTAGAATCTTGTTTCTCCTAATATTATCTTAATAAATAATATATTTTTCGATTTTCGGCGAAACGAGACTTTGACCAAACGTTACTATGCAATACGAGATTAGGCAAATAAATCTTATGCCAAAAAAGGTAGAACCGTGGGGATGTGATGGGTCGTGATGATGATGATGATGATGAATGTCAGAATAGTTACCGTAGCTTGAGTTATGTCTAGATAGTTCTTGTTCTGAATCCCGATTAATTTCACAAAAGCAACAAAAACTTAGGAACTGGCACTTAACCTTTACTGGCCCCTGCTAAAGACAGACAAACTGACACTAAAAGTTATAACAGCCCTCTTTTTCGTCGGGGGTTCAAATATCAAAAGCCCAAACTCCATGGTCCATTCAGACGCCTCTTTGCTATCACCGAGATCACAATGCGTCTAGAAACTACTACTAGAGTGACTTAGGAGGCTATTCTGAAGTTTTACGAGTTTTAAAGTGCCCATTACCGCGTAGTGGATTGGGGCTTAATGTCTTTATAGTCGTTCGTTTAAGGTCGAAAGTGCCGTGTGGAGCTATTCTGTGCTTTGTTATGAATGCAGGACAGTTGAGATGACGTTTTATTGTCACGCCAGTGTGTTTTTTCCAGAGCAAGCTAGCTGGATGTTGGAAAAGAAAAGTGTATTATTGTATTCCAATCTAAAAAGAGTATAAGGTACAATATTTAACTGCCATTATTTTGTCATTTTGTAAGTATTATGTCAATATGCAGGGCTAGTTTTACTAATTTTATCTTATAGATTAGTTTTGAGTTCATAATTTCTTTCTTAGGTAGGTATCAATTACATATTTTATCTGAAAATTTTCATTTTAACCCTAGAATTGAAAATAAGGACATGTGAAAATAATATGATATTTAAATGTGAGAGTTTTAAACGTCGGTTAGTGTAACTTGTGACTTTAAAAGTACTTGTACAAGTAACTAGACTAAGTGAAGAGGGCACGGCTAATAGAGAAGTACGAAATTCCTATTTCATGACCGGATGTTTTATTATATTATTATTATACATTACTTTATCCATCTTTATCTTTTCACAGAAAATTGTAACCTGAGCGTCGGCGTCGTTTTTGATAGCTTATAGTAAGTTAATATCGTGAGAACTTGGTCTCACTACTGACTAGATGAAATGATTAATAGATAATAGTTTATTTTAACATGTAGGTACCTAGTTATCATGGTTTTATAGTAACACTAGCTGTTCCCGCGCGCTTCGCTTCACCTTAAAAAGTTTTCCCGTGGGAATTCCGGGATAAAAAGTAGCCTATGTTCTTTCCCAGGGTCTAGACCGTATGTATACCAAATTTCATTCAAATCCGTTCAGTAGTTTTGGCGGGAAAGAGTAACAGACAGACAGACATACAGACAGACAGACACAGTTACTTTCGCATTTATAATATTAGTAAGGATAAGGATTGGGCAATAAATCATCACCCAAATTTAAAAAAGAGTAAAATACGCTTTCGAAAGTATAATGAAAATGTGTAATGTTGATAGAGGTACCAATGGATAAAATAAATATGGAAGAAATAGGTATCTAACATGCTGAGCCAAAAATTACATTTGCAATTTTCATGGCGATAGATTTCAATTTGAATATAGGAATAAGTGCAAAATTAATATGTTAATAATACTGCTTGAATATAACATTCAATATAACAACCCGGAAAGTTAATCCAAGAATTAACAGCAGACATCGGTTGTCATACTCACGACATAGAGGTATGCAAGTATGTAGGTGCCTCAATACAGACATTACTGAGCTACTAGACTGCGCAATGACAATGACTTTACGATTACTCCGAACCCAGGGGTCTTTCTACCATGAAGAAAAGGAAGTTTCAGAGCGCTTCTCCGCTTACCACAACTCTATGTCGGCGTCTTAAACATACCGACAGCTCCGGTTCGTTTTCTCACAAGATAGAGTAACCCTCCGGTAACAAGAGACCACCGTCCACCCAATCCTCAGTACCGCCCAGTAATTATAAATCAATAAGCAGCCCAACGACTCGAGAGTTCTTCAATAAAAACTGAGTGCTTCATAAAAGACCAGTCGTGGTAAAAAAAAACGACCAACAGGTGTGGGGTCGATGAACTAGCTTACATCATGTTTGGAAAAAATGAGGCAAAAAGTATGTGAGATCCAAATTGTGGCTTGCATTTTCTTGTAGCTTTCGTCGTCTGCGCTATGATTCATGGGTGTGTTTTGGTTGTAATGGATTGGGGATTAGCATTTAGATTAGTTGAGTGATGACTGATGCTGTGTCTTCACGGTGAATAGACAGAAGGGTTAGTCTATACTGACGAAAAACGAACGAACGAGAGCTGTCGTGCAATCGGCTCGTTAAATAGAACGAGATAGAGTCGTGGCTCGCACAGAAGCGCTACGAAACTTAGTTTTCGTGATATAGAATCACCCTCCTGGATGTAGTTGTCATGTCTTCAGTCTTGACTGGGCGGTCGTGTTAAGGCTTACGGGGTGGTATATGTTTGTAACGACTACTAACGACAGACTACATAATTTGACTGATATAACTAACTATAGGTAGACGAAATATTTATGCATGTGAGGTGTATCATCACAAATCACAACCCATCACGTCGCCACTGCTGGGGCACGCGTGTCTCCTTCCGATAGGGAAGAGTTTAATTCAAACTAAATTTCATAGCCATAAGTCATCGCGCGGTAAAAATGCTGCAAAATTTGAATTATACTATGTGAAGGATCCCAAACAACATATTGCAGCGATACTACACGAACTTAACTCTTCTTTAATGATAAATTTAAATTTAAGGCGAAGAATAATGCACTCGTTTCTTGACTAATCTCAATGAGATTTTGTCGTAAAGTTCATAGGTGATGAACATAATTGGGTTATTTCCTAAAATTCTCATGTTATCATAACATGGCCTTGTGTCGGGGTTCCGTACAAAGTAGAATTAATAAGACTTTTTTTTATGAACCGGATATATGTATATAGGTATCTAATAAATAACCTACTGATCGAATTGTACCCCTGAGTTTTAATAAGTCTATCAATTATCAAGAATCAATTTTACATGAACAATGTTCTACTGTGACCACAACTTTTTTTTTTTTTTTAAATCTTTATTATTTATAGGGACTTTTGTACACTATGTAGTGACGATGACAGTCCCATCGTGACTATTATACTAACATTTACAAATAATTAATAATTCAATTTACATTAATAAAGAATATAACATTCTAGCTGCTCCCGAAGTGGGTTCAGCCAGAATATTATGAAACACACCAACATCAGTAACGTTCAGCTGCAAAGTTTGAATAATCATATTTCTTTTGGGTGCGTAACGGACACATTCCAGTAGTAAGTGGTATAAATCTTCTTCTTTGCCACATACCTCACAATTGGGAGAGTTAACCTTTCTCATTAAAAAAGCAAATTTGTTAGATGGTATATGGCCAGAACGCATCCTATGAGCTACAATTATTTGTTTTCTACCCAATCTAGCACACAAGAACCATGGGATACGAGGAGGCTCGCTCTGAATGCTTTTATACCTAAGACCACAACTTGGTGTACGTAAAAAATATACTTTTTTTATTATTATTACTCATTTATTTCAGGCAACTAAAAGTACTACAAGTCATAAAAACAATAAAACGAATAAACGCGACATATTATCTCTTACTTCTGTAAGCCACGGAACCCGACAATCCAATTTTAACTCCGGCACCGAACATTTGATATTCAGAATTAATTCACAGTACGACTTTAGCAGGAGGTTATCGCATTCGCCTAAGGACCCCTGAAGGTGACTTTCATACAACATTCATGCACGTAAATAGGGAATGAAAAAATTGAGAAAACATATCGCTTAGTAATGGAAAAGCATTTAGTTATGATTTGTGTCGGCTGTGTGTGTGGCGCGAGACATTTGGAAACTATAATACATTACTTTTTATTTATTTACTAGCTGTTCCCGCGAGCTTAGCTTCGCCTTAAAAAGTTTTCCCGTGGGAATTCCGGTATAAAAACTAGCCTATGTTCTTTCTTAGGGTCTAGAGTCTAGACCATATGTATACCGAATTTCATTCAAATCCGTTCAGTAGTTTTGGCGTGAAAGAGTAACAAACAGACAGACAGACAGATAGACACAGTTACTTTCGCATTTATAATATTAGTTAGGATTACCAGTTGTTTTACAATTTTCCGTTAGACTACTAACAGAGTGCTCTTAAACCTAGTAAGGTTTGAGTGGGCCCTGCCCCACTCATGATTGCCATTCATAATGAATTTGAGTAATTACTTATAGGTATATATTAAGGGCTGATTTTTCAATAGTCAGATAAAAGTTATCTGAGGAATAATTGTGATGCGGTCGTGTCTGAATGTTGGTATTAGACAGTGACAGTAACAACTTTATTCCTTTAACATTTATCTGACCATTGAAAAAATAAAAAAGATCCCGACGAATTGAGAACATCCTCCTTTTTTTGAAGTCGTTAAAAATCAGCCCTAAATAGATTAATTTGTATTTATATATCCCTATCACAGCTAAATTATCTAATCTAATTTAAGTTGTGGTTTAAAGAACTATTGCATGATGTCCTATATTATGATTATGACTGACACTATTATTTTTAGTGTCTAATGGTGCTAGGATCCGACCATACTAACTGTGCAAGTGGTATCCCTGAACTAATGAAGAAGAAGAAGTCACCTGTCAGTTTCGAAAACTACAAACAATATGTTCTTGCTCTATAACTTTTTTTTGGGGTTGTCATTAAATTTGATTCTGTTGCAAAGTTAGCGATTCTCCGACTAGAGTTAAATTCTATATAAAAGCGATTACTGCCAGCTTTCCTAAAGGTGGGAACTTGTTAGACCTAAGTAATCTTTAGTTTTTTTAGATTATATATTTACTTAGTTAAGTTTTCCTAAACAAATAAAATAAAGTAAATGTAAATAATTTTCATGATTTCTGTGCATCCTCAATAAATTATGTTTTTCTACCTATTAATGCACTGTGGTGTACCAAAAAGTGGTGTCGGGTCGTTTGGAAAGCATTCAAATTATTGCGATAACTGCATCAACTCATAGATTTATATTGGTTATGTTCCCGCGATTATGTTTATTATTTCCTGAGGTGAAATCTCAATTATAAGTAGGTAGGTAGGTATTTTGTAGGTGGTCCGGAGCTAGAGATTGACCAAACCATAGAATAACGAGTACTAGTACTAGTACGAGAGTAAGATTACTACTGTACTTGTTATTCTATGACCAAACTTAAGTAGCCTTTTGCCCGGCATCGAGATATGCATCAGGTTATACGTTTGACGTGACTATCTGTCCTAGCGACACAACATACGAACGACGACTAATACCTACCTAGGAGTCTTTTCCTGAAATAGTAAATTACTTAATATTAACTGTCAATTTTTTATTGCATTTGTTTGTGTTTTGGTGTTTGGCGCACCAAACATAAATATTTTTTTTTATCTTTAACTGTGAACGCTCTGAAATTCGGTAATTAGTATCTAAACAACACGCCTAAACCAATCATAAAAAGACAATAAAATTTACTAAAGAGTCCATATTATTGCAACAATAATACTCACCCGCGCCAGTACAAGTAAACTAAACAAATCAGCCTCACTAAAATTGAATAATAAAAGAGGCTGTAAAATGGCCATTTCAAAATATCTTTATATTTAATTCAAGTTGCAATAGTCGTTATGACTTTACGGGGCCAAGACCGATCACTGTAGGTTCGTCATTTGCCAAAGCTGGCCCTGTAGTACGGGGCGCTATTAAGACGTGATAAGAGTTTTCCGTCGCGCTCGCTCTTGAGGCTGCGCGATGTGAGTGAGCGCGATGTGAGTGAGCGCGATGCAAAACTCTTGTGACGTCTTAAATGCGCCCCGTACTAGCCCTTCTGTAAATGAAAAGCTGAAAAGTTAACTTGACAAAAAATTATTGGTTATATTTTGTTATGATATTTTTCCTCACCGTCAGAGTACATGATTTAATTATTCTTGAATTCCTTCATTGAAAATAATTTATTACTGGCCAGGATTTGATCCCACGGCCTCTCGATCTTATGCATTGCGTCAAAACGGCTCTCTTATAGCAAATGTATATTTATAGACTAAAGTAAAGTTTGCTAAACACAAAATTTAGGCTAGTTGACAATATTCTATTCTCTCCCTAATTACTAAGTAAATTATATAATCCTCATATTCCGCATTTACTTACCTATTACATTGTGTAAATAAATAAAATAAACGAGAAACATTTTTGAAAAGAAAAAAATAAAAGTACCTATTTTCTTAATAAGACATTTCAATATTCAAGTATTCCATTATTCATCATGTAACAACACATAGTGAGCGCACTGCAAGACCGTTGGGTTTCGTTTTTATTGCAGTGCATTTCGCGGGTGTCACCAATGGGTCATTTTATTTTATTTTACGGGCGCGAAAGGGGCCATGGGCCCTTTTGTTTTATAAATAAAAATAAATAAATAAATAAATGTTCTTTATTTCAGGCAGCACCCATATAGAATAATAATTACAATTACAATTAAAATGTACATCATAATATAAATACAATAAAATATAAATTACAATAAAATTAAGTAGGTAGGTACAATATAGGTACCTACAAGTCAATTATTATTAATTAAAACTAGATAAAACATTTAAAACTCTTAACTAGAGTTTCCCGTTCTCGCTCAGGTGCACGCGCAGCCAGTGTCTGAAGAAGGGCCCCGCGCACGCGTGCTGCTCGCAGATACCACGCAAAATACTATTTTGACTATCTCTCAGTCGACCCCAAAGGGATGCTATCCGCGTCCGCATCACCGCGTAGAAGCCGCGGACTCCGGCGTCGGCGAACATGCCCTTTGCGCTACAGTATCTCGGCAGCCTGAATAATATTCTAAAAGCATCATTATACTGTACTCTCAGAGTATTATACGCTTTTTTCGTGAAGTTAACCCATAAAGGACAAGTATAGAAAGTCTGACAGAAGGCGTTGAATAGGGTTAACTTCACCTCTCGAGTACAGTGCGCGAACCTGCGTGCGAGCATGTTACACCGCACCGCCAGAGCCCGCCGCTCCCGCTCGATGTCCGCGTCGTCACAGAGTGTCTCTGTCAGCACGTGGCCCAGATATTTAAATGTCTTCACAACCCGAATAGACGAGCCGTACAAGTATACAGGGGGCACCACATCCGGCCCCTTCCCTGCTCTAAATACCACCATTTCCGTTTTTAACACATTATATTTCAAACCGTGGTCCTTAGAAAACCTTTCACAGATAGCTATCAGCCTTCTAAGGCCATTGATCGAGGGGCTGAGAAGCACCATATCGTCAGCGTAGCTCAGATTGTTAACACATACGTTACCAATATGGCAACCGATATTGGTGCTTCTCAGCTCCACAATCAGATCATTAATATAATGGTTGAAAAGGTCGGGGGATGTCAAACCTCCTTGACGAACGCCACAGTCTAATCTAAAGTCATTAGACTGTGCGTCGCCCCATCTTACATTATTAATTTGGTTTTCGTACCAGTATCCCAACAGATCCACTACTTGAGTCGGTACCTTCGATCTCCTCAACTTATGCCACAAAATGTCATAATTGACGAGATCGAAGGCGCGACTCAGGTCTAGAAAACATGCATACACTGAAGTATCTCTACTTTTATAATAACTTACTGCATGTTTCAGACTGAATATAGCAGACTCTGTCGAGACACCGGCCCGAAAACCAAACTGTGCGTCATCCAACTCAATACAGCTCGTCAACTCGGGCTGCAGGAGCCTCTCCAAGATTTTACCCATGATGGTACCGAGAGATATTGGCCTATAGTTACTGAGACTCGCCAGGTCGCCGGTCTTATTCTTAATAATTGGAACTACAGAGGTCCTCATCATTTCATCTGGTATATAATTATACCTAACAAATAAATTAAACATGTTAGACAGTACACTATAGATACGGTCCCCCGCATAGAGAATGTGCTCCACACTCAGCCCATCGTGCCCGGGGGATTTACCCCGCTTCATTTTTCGAATCACAGATGCTACTTCTTTGGCAGATAAATCAATTGGCTCGTGCTGAGTATGCAGCTCTGTCTGAGTATCAGGCTCATAGCTTACAGGAAGAGGCTGAACCTTAAAATGATTGGCAAACATATTTGCTATCTTAGCTTGATCCTGACTATTATTCACACATGTAGGCAACTCTTGCTTATGATTTAACTTTTTTGTACTATTCCAAAATTTAACAAAGTTCTTATCTGATCTGCTTGCAGCTAAAATATCCATTTTAATTTTTTCTTCATTTAATTGACATTCTTTAAGTTTACTTTTAAATTTCTTTCTACTATTGAGCATACATGTGTAAATATATCCAGTAGTTGGCTTACCACTATCAATCCACCACTTATAGTACAGTCTAGCCTGAGCGTGGCTCTCCCTGACGTGCAGGTTCCAGCCGGTGACCTGGCGAGCTCGCGCGCGCGCTCCTGAGCGGTAACGGGAGCTGGTTATCGCACCTTGTTGTAAAATATTAATTACATCATTATATAATTTATTTATTGCAGTCTTATGGCTCTCTATATGTGTACACTTATTATCACACGAGTTATTATCACAGTAGGTATTCCGATTAACAAAATGACTAGAAACATACAAATTGTTTAGTTTTTTAGAGCAATACTTGCCATACTCGTTAATTTGATCAATATTTCTATTGTTCCACAGAATATTTCTTCTTGTACAGTTTTTACTAGTTAAACCTAATGCCTTACCAGCCACAGCTGCAATATTTGTCACAACATACAGAGGGAAATGGTCCGACCATCTGACGTTGTTATCAACCCAGATAGAACTGATTGTGTTCCAAGCTGCCCCCGTAGTAACACAATGGTCCAACCATCTCCGACTCCCACTAGCCTCACACATGAATGTAAAGGTTCCTGAATCAATACCCAGCTTACGTACATCGGCACATATCATATTCTGTTCTGAGCAAAAATTAAATAATTCATCCCCAAAATCAGCCGTTGGATGTGCATTAAAATCGCCGAGTATGAAAGCAGCCTCGATGTTATTATCATCAATAACAGCATTCATGCCCGCCAGACAGTTTGTAAAGTCGGTAAGATTGTCCCTATGGTCACAAGGCATGTAAACACTAAAAACTAAAATATTACGACCATCCAGGTTAATCTTAACAGCTATATACCTATCGTTTTTACAGTCCACTAGCGTAACATTTGGTAAGGTTGACTTCCGCCACATAATCGCAAGGCCGCCGTACGGTCGGCCGCGCAGGATTCCCGCGGAAGTGTCCACTGACGACCTTGACACACAACCGAAATCCCGGTCTATTTCGTTCACAAAATCGACATCATGCGGCAAAAGCCAAGTCTCCTGCAACGCTAATAAATCAACACTATTACACAACTCGCGAACAGATTGCACGGATCTCTTAATTGACTTACAATTAAAAGAAGCGAAAACTAATCCTTTAGTTGTATTATCCATGAGTAGGCAGTGTAGCTACGTTTGGTCCCGATGAGACACGTCCTCGAAACAGCCGATACTTCACTCCCGACGGCCAGAATTCAGTGCCAAGAAAGACGTCCTGTTTTTCCCTCAGGATTGTAATTTTAAAGGAATTAAAATCAGTATCCCTATTTTGCTGCAGGAGCTCGACTTCCTTACAGTCTTGGCCCATATCTCTTATGTATTCCTTTATATTGTCTGTAGTAATAGACTTCCTTAGGCGCGACACATAAGCAGCTGATAACTCGTCTACTACCTGCAACATGGTCGATTTTTGCGCGGTTCCGATCATATTTGTCTTTATTTTCGCACGTTTTTTCTTCCGTTCGACAAGGATAAAACTGTCATTGTGCGTTGACTTACGGTTGCTATTTGCTTGTGATTGACTAGCTTGAGACGTCGTCATATTAGTCATTGCAATATCACGATAAGACGGCGTGCGTACCGGTTCCAGTGGCAACAGCGGCTCGGCGGCGGTGGCGGGTGGCGATACCTGTTTCGAGGGCGATGCGTGTGTGCGTGCTGCCTGCGTGTGCGCGCGGCCGCTCTGCGCCGGTACACCGGGGTGCCTACTGGTGTCATCAGTGAATGCCCCTGCACTACAGTCAGACTTTCTGCCTTTACCCTTTGGCGATTTTTTTGTGCAAAAAGATGATTGCAGGTCTTTTAAATCCGAGCGGATTTTCGTTTCGAAAAGTGACATTTCCGACTTGGAAATTGTGTCAATGCGGATACTTTCTATTTCATTTTTCATATAAGCAAGGTCCTTTAAGAGTCGCGTCACATCTATGTGGTCGAAGGTGACAGGGGGCAGTTTATTTAAATCTTGCGCCACAAAGATAGGTTGCTTCGACGGCTCGGTTTCCTTGAAGACTTTTAGGACATCCATGATATTTTTTTTGCTTTTGTCCTCACCCTTCCTCTGGAGACACCTCCCACTTTCTGGTAGCGCATTAAATAGCTCCGATTTCCCGTTTTCGATGTCATTTTCACTGAAGTTCGTTGCACATATTTGAATAATACTAAGATTATCTAGCTTGTCAATTTTGTTCTGTACGAACGTTAAAAACTCATTAATAATTATAGTTTTTGCCATTTTTCGGGCTAAACTGCGCGCGTCGCATAACGTTTAAAATAATTAATTAGTCGGTAGTCGCGGTACACGTCTTATCAGCGCGGCGGTCGCTGCGAGCCTCAATGATCAATCAATGAGCCTCAAAAATTTATGAAATGTATATAACTTAGATATATCTGCAAGCCGTAAGAAAGGGGTGTTGGCAGATACTTAGCTCTGGAAAGCCTTATGCCATCTTATTATTGTATAGGTAGGTCAATATTGGTAAGTACCTATGTAATTATTATGATCTGATGTTCTAAATTCTAACCGATACTACTGAGGCGAGCAATAAAAAAAGTAGTCTGGCAATACAACGATTCATGGGACTATCGACTGTTGATGAACCGTTCAGAATCTGTCAATTTAGTATTTGAGAAAAAAAGACTTTAGCTTCCAATGCAAAGCTTCAGCACAGTTCAAATCGGGTGGTCGACATATTGTTATGACTTATGACTGTATGAGTCACATTACTTATGGTCCGATCAAATCAGTTTCATTAATAAGACTGGACCCCAATAACCGGATGATAAACGTAAACAGAACACGCAAATCCTAATTGAACTTAACTGTTCAATTGACAAATAAGAATAACCCTTAAATATTTTTGACCGCATCAAAATTAATTTCGGTCATTTGAGAATGTCTTTAATGCGACTGTGTCGGTTTCTTCTTTTATAAGGCAATAAGGACTTTATGACGTTTAGGGTTCCGTTCCGTACTGAAAGTTACATATTCATAATTCAATTGATGCTCATTCTAATGATGAGCAGTTGATGATTTTTTATTAATAATGTTTTCATTATTTTCGTGTTATAATATGAACAGAATTCATGCATTTTTGCCATAAACCTATTGACAAGGAAATAAAACTCATCATCACGACCCATCACGTCCCCACTGCTGGGGCACGGGTCTCCTTCCAACGAAGGAAGGGTTTAGGCCTAGTCCAACACGCTGGCCAAGTAGAAATAAAACTGAGTAGCCTCTAAAGAAACAGCTAGAGACCTGAGGGCGATTGTTCAATATTCAATGCGATAACACACTATAGGTATGTGCGAATGCTATATAGATAGATAGAATATTCTTTATTTGTACACACACACATAAAAGAAACTTACATAACTTAAATACTATAAACTATGTACAAAAATGGCGATCTTATCGCTATATAGCTACATGGACATCCATATGTGAAGTTCCTAAAGTTAATGTCCCATTTCCTGTTTAATAAATGAATTGAAGATGTTACTACGATGTAACTAAATGTGGTCGGATGTCTCCAAGGCTACGTCTTATTACAGGGACAAGCGCCATTTTGAACACGTAATGTTGCCAGCAATATCCTTACTTATATATTAATACTATAAATGCGAAAGTAGCTGTGTCTGTCTGTCTGTTACTCTTTCACGCCAATACTACTGGACGGATTTGAATGAAATTTGGTATACATATGGTCTAGACCCTGAGAAAGAACATAGGCTACTTTTTATTCCAGAATTCCCACGGGATTTTTTTTTAAGGCGAAGTGAAGCTCGCGGGAACAGCTAGTCTGTAATATCTGTATGCTCAAGGTCGCCAAGGGTTTGGTGACATAACTTTATATTGGAAACGCTGGAAGTTTTGTTGCTATCTTGTTATCTGAACTTAGTTTGCTTATTAACAATGTTTGAGACTAACCCTAAGGAGCGGTGGTGGCGCAATGGATAAGGCCTCGTCTTCTCAATCAAGACCGTGGGTTCAAATCCTGGCCTGTACCAATGAATTCTTTCAATTGTGTTTTTAATTAAGGAGTTTAAGTACAATAATACGTGCTCTTACGATGATGGAAAACATTGTGAGGAAACCTGCACATCTAGATTCTAGATGTGTATCCCTAAGTGCATTGTACATATTCCGAAACGGCGATATGGTTCGCAACCTATCACGTGAGTACAAATGTGCTGTGCTGCGAAAAGTGGGTGGCACATGTGAGCCACATCTGACTACCCCTTCGGGGATTAAAGTCGTGAGTGCATATACAGAGACTAACCCTATGTTTCGTAAAGCTCTGCTCCGTTTCAAAATAAAGGTTATCTGTGGGATACAAGTACAACTCATGCGGATACACTCTGAAATTATGTTTTAGGTAGCGGCAGAATCACTTTTATTTAGGGTCTGTTACACAATGTCTGGTTAGTGGCTACCTGTGGGATAAAAGGCATGCTGTCACTCTCTGTAATTATGTTTTAGACAGTAACAGCTTGACTTTTATCCCACAGGTAGCCACTAACCAGACATTGGGAAACAGGCCCTTACTCTTTTTGCTGGAGACAGTCTAGAAAATATAAAATTGTGTTGACCACCCAGTTATCCATCCAGTTGATTCAAAGGTTAAAAACGCTGACTGTTGTCGAGGGACGTAGATTCAAAGGCATATATTTATTTAAAGGCAATTAAGTATAGGTAGATAATTATCCTCGTATATATTCGATCGTTTAGTATTTAGAGCCAGGCAAAGTTTATCAATATATTTTCCGTTTTTACATCATGCGGTGAATAATGTAAAAAGTAAAGTAAAGAAAAGTGTGAAAAGTACCTGAACAAAAACGTTACCCTCCTCCTTCGGCAGTCGGGTAAAAAGAAGCAGACCCAAACTTACCCAAATGAGCAATGCTTACACTAAAAACCTTTACGCCTATACGTTTATATTGTGTGAATGTTTCTATCTCATTCACTCACGTAGCATTAATCGTCTCGGAATCAAAAACGGTTGAGTCCTGTCAATTAGCCACTATAGCTCGCATTCTGTCGTCCGAATTTCAACATTCGCCTTATAAAGAAATGTAAAATTCCTCATTACACTAAAGACGTGCATTTTACTTTGTACCACTCGAAAGGAGCATGTGGCCCAAGTTAAAGTGTTGCTATGCTTATTCATTTTATAAAAATCATAATATAATATAACTTTAATCATCAAATTTATTTGAATAAATTTTACCAGCTAAAGTCCCATTGACAAAACTGCATTAGGGTCATTGACATATATATTACTAGCGTAAGGACAGGGCCTCCCACTCAAAAAAATGGCACCCGCGCGTTGGCCCTAAAATCGTAATTTTAGGGCCAACGCTCCTCAGTCGACAGTTGTCTGTGGCCGAGAGATGGTCTTGTGAATATTGTGATAAATATGTAGTTGTGTTGTGAAAGGCTGCAAAAAGCATTAAACGAAGGTCAAAAAGAAACATCGAATATCGTATCATCGGTAATTACCATTAAATTAAGTAATAAACACATTATAAAGTGATAATTATTTAACTACCAAAGTCTACAATGGCCGCGCGCTGTAACCTTGTGCGGACGTCATTTTTTGTTGACTATCCTCCGAGAACATTTTCTTGTTGCACACACTTACGTTTTGGAGCGTGATTTTTAGTCCATTTGTACGGGACGCTCTACAGGTCTACAGCCCAAAACAGTTTTAATTTTAGTAGTTGGATTTGTCTTAAATTATTGATATGGCGCCTGCAAATAATAAAACAATGTCCGGGATGGTAAATTATTAACGCACGTACAAGGTTACGTCGTCAAGATAGTTGCTAGGCACTGACATAGTTCAAACAAATTATCAAATTATGACAGATAACAGTTATTTTGCTTGTATGAAGAAGGTTTGAGTAAAATGTTCTGAAGGGCCTATCCTTCCTTTTGAAATCATTGATTAGGGTAGTTTTTGATTGTAATTAAATAAAAAATCACGTACCTTTTAAAAAAAGCCCAACTCCTAAGTATATAATATATGAAATAATAATAAAAAACCGTTTGTACAATATTATGTACTTACATAATTCATGTAAGTACAATTTTTTATACAATAATACGCATTAAAAACAACTTATCCCGCACGCACGCTAATAACTGCTCATAAGTCATCGCGGCGCAACAAACAGTCCACGCGGCGTCAGAGCTCAGAACAATAACTCCGAATAACACATTTAATTTTGAATGCTGGCAACTTAACGAGCGCGCTGCAACAAAGTTGCAAGGGGATACATTCTTCTGCGTCTGTTACTGTTACGATAAGGGCCGCTGGCGTTCCTGAGCTGGCGCGCTTATTCTGGGCTCTTCCTGGACCACAAAAAGTTTAGGAAGTTTAGTTATGGTAAAAATTCTGCAGTGAGACGGTGGTCCATGAGATGACAGGGGTAGGAAAAGCAGCATTATCTATGGGTTAAAAAAGCAAAGTTTTCGTGAACGTCTTAGCAAATCTATGTTGATCAAGATTTGATGATTATACCTCTCATAAAATAAATACTTTCAACCTCCATACTCATAGTTATCTGGAAAGTAGGGAAATTAGATTACCTACTTCTTGTTCTTCTAGTGCCGTCGAAGGTTGGCAATCATCCTGCTGATTTCCATGAGGTTACCTACAGATTACCTACTACATTATAGTACATCTACACTACATGAAAAGATAACACAATATTTGGTGCTTGTTTGTTTCTTTCCATGCAATAAAAAGAACTTAGCCATTCATAATGAAAACGCAAATCGTTGCAGAATAGTCCCGTTCCCGCTATAGGCCGACACGAGTCTGGTTGCCAACTGAACTGAATCTGCATCGATCTGCATGCCACATTGTTGCAGGAGGCGAAGCTTCTCCAAACACATTACAATTTAAAACCTAATGGACGCGATCCAATCAACGGACCGTCCGATCGGCCCCCCTACTTTTGAAAGGCAATGTATTGCGTCTGTCTTGCGTTCTCAAAATTAAAAAAATCATAACGTCTCTTTAAAATCGATTTCTCAAAAATTAAAAATACATAGGTATTATATGTTCATCAAGATAACGCCTTTTTTAGAACCTAGCACTAAGAACCAAGTACCCAAAATGATAGAATTTATTTAATATTTCGTCATTTTGGCATTTTTGCCAAGTAACTTCTAAATTGTAGGCATTATATTATTGTTTCTAGGTTTTCAAAATAGGCATTACCTAGCTGATCATATTGGTATTTTTACTTTTTGCAAAAACGCCTCTGAAGAGAAGTTATGATTTTTTTAATGTTAAGAACGCAAGACAGACGCAATACATTGCCTTTCAAGAGTAGGGGGGCTGATCCGATTCGCACTTCGATTTAAAATTACTGCACATGATTACCATGTAAGTTTGGCCATATTTTTCTTGAGTCCGATAAAAGTTATCTGCGGAATTTATACGAGTGTGATCTCAAGTTATGCTTTAGATTTAGATAATGACAGTAACAATTTATTCATTAGATAACATAATTGTTTAAATTAGGAAGTGTTCCATGTTCCATAGAATAGGAAGTTTTGTACAAATTAAGAACGGTACAATTCTCACTCAAAGACTACTCGTACCACAGAGTAGGTACACTATTTGGACTCTTACTACTAAAACACTATCTAGGAAATATTTATGCTCGTTTTACAATTCAGTGCCATGGAGACAGTAGAAAAAAAACTAATTAAAGAGAAACTTCAGTCTACAGAACTGTCAAAAATATGTCGCCGACAGTTGACGACCATTAATTACCCCCTACAAAGATAACTCACGTGTGTACACTTTTTTTACTAGAAATGGGCCAAAACGTGTCTTTAGGGCGTTGAACTTTACTTTTTACAAGTGAATTCCCAAAATAAATGTAATGTACTTAATAAAATAAGCTGAATCTGTGCACCCTGGGCAGTCAAGTCAGCGGCTGACGTTAATCTGACTGGCTAAGGGCCTGTTTCACAATGTCTATTCACAATGTCTATGTCACAATGGATAATGGCAACCTGTAGGATAAAAGACATGCAGTCACTGTATAAAACATAATTACAGAGAGTAACAGCATTTCTTTTATCCCACAGGTATAAGTTATCCAGACATTTTGAAACAGGCCCTAAAGCTTGCACAACGGGGTAAGTAATACGAGGTATAAAAACGAATGGTATAACATTCACAAGGTATATGCCCATATGATATAAATTTATTAAGTATACCGATCACTGTGCATAACAAACGAAAGACATAATTACTAAATACATAATTTCGTAAAGAATAACGTTCAAAAAGTATAATTTCAATTGATATATCGATTAAAACATATAAAGTTCATAATATATAACGTTTATAACATATATTATTCAACGGATATAATATCATTATGTATAATGAACAAAAAAATATATTATCATTGGTTTTGGTACTAGGGTTTTTCACAGCGATATTATTATTGAAGCTATTTTGGGAGACGCTCCGCTCCGCTTCGCTGCGCTCCGCTTTGGTTTCGACGAACATGTGCACCTAACACGCTCCTCCTCGCTTTGCTCGTCGTCGCACCTATCTTTAGGTTTTGGTATTAGGGTTTTTCACAGCGTTATTATTATTGAAGCTATGTTGGGAGACGCTCCGCTCCGCTTCGCTGCGCTCCGCTTTGGTTTCGACAAACATGTGCACCTAACACGCTCCTCCTCGCTTTGCTCGTCGTCGCACCTATCTTTAGGTTTTGGTGCTAGGGGGTTTGACGGCGTTGGGTAATTAAACACATATATGATATGAGAAGAACTTTATACAAAATGATAGTATATATTTTAATTGATATACGTAATGTATGTTATACGAATTGATATGAGTCCTCTTGAGTGTTAGTTATTTTGATATTATATGAAATGTAAGTTATACCAATTGAATCTTATACCTTATGAAAATATAGATGTTGTTGTTATACGTAACGTTCATTATATATTTTGAACGTTATTAATGTGAAATTATACATTTCGTTTTTATACGTCGCAATACGCACCCTGCACAACGACGACAAAGCCTATACTAGCTCCAATGTTGGTCTAGAACAATCTAGTATATGCCACCAAAAAGCCTGACCTACAACAAAGCTCATATGAAACAGCATTTGGCAACATAGTAACACGTTTACCGTAGCAACAAAACTCTCGAGAATATTTAAAACGAACACACGTTCACGTAAACGATTAGCAAGGCCCGTGTAGTGAGTATTACGAAATACAGCGAAGGTCAAAGTCGCGGACTAGTTGTGGACAAGCCGCAAACTTGTTAAGGTCAAGTACATCTTTATTCATCGATCCGTAGGCACACTCATGAACTCGATTTGAAACATAATAAGAATGAGCAATGAAAACTTACGAAGTGTAATTACCTAGAGGTTAATTTAGAATTTGATCATGATATTTACGTTTCAGTTGGTAATATTCCTATGCGCTGTTTAATGTACTTCAATATTGCAGAAGGCTTTCTGGGAAAAGCTCTGTCTGGGCTTTTTTAGAGGATAAAGATAGGGAACCGTGGTGAAGAAGAATATCTGAAACCGAAAACTCCACATGGGAGTAACAAGACTGAAAGTAAAAACTATATATTCCTCTCCAACTAATACATATAACTAAGCCTACATAAGAAAGCTACTAATATTATGAACGTGACGTTTGTAAGTATGGCCGAATGGACGTTTGTTACTTTTCCGTTTGAAAACAGCTGGACCAATTTTTGTGAAATTAGGCATGCAGTAAGCTGACACCCTGCATTAACATACATGCGACTTTTTATTCAGGAATCCCCAAGAAAAAGCAAGTTGAAAATAGAGTTGCAGAGTAAGCTGGCCAATATTGAAACTGGAAAAGTTCAGTAATGGCCTCGATTACGTTATTGTAATTCAGTGGGCAAGATTCAACAATGGCGCCTAATTTCTTAAGTAGAAACGAGTTATCAAACTAATACACTTTCTCGACCTAAATCTGCTAGAAATGTACTAAAATGTTCGTCATTATATAATGTTTTCAATTACTTATATAACTAAATAACTTGATATTATTACCAACTCCTACGTAAAAAGTGATGGGTAAATAGTAGAAGAGCTGAAGTGAAATCCGCTAACAGGATAGCGTAGCGTGGGACACCCTCAGACTTACGACAGGTAGCCGGTAGTAACTACATAGTTAGAAGGCCTGAGCCGAGTGTTGTGACGCTCTTTGGAAGAGGCTTTTACTAGGAGTTTACTATTACGTGCTGGTGATGATGAAATAGTGAAAACTGAGGGGTCACTCTAAATCGAAGAACGAACGAACAAGTTGTATTAAACGTGCCGATTGCGGGATTATTTGTATTCGTTCAAAAAAAAATCAAAAAATCTAAAAATATTTATTTAAACACCATAAAATTTAAAAAGTTAGTAGGTACAAACAAATAATTTTAGGAAATTAAATAAAAGGGTGAGAGATTATAAATTATCGAAATTCGGCGGCTTCCACACTAGGCTCAGCCTGTGTCGTGGATGCCAGTGTATCTGGTTACAAATAAAATGATTAACTAAGTAGGTAGGTGGTACTTATAGAACTTTTAAATCTAAATAATGTTAATAGCTTAATAGGTATGCGTTAGGGTAGGTATTTAAATTATTAAAACTAAATATGTACTAATCTTAGGAACATTTTTGGTAAACATAATTTCGTTCGTTTGGCTATTAATAGAGTGACCCCCTAGTCGCGTCCCACGGGATGACCTTACAGCCAAAGCTAAGTTCACGGACAAAAGCTACCTTAATACTAATTACAAACACGAGCCCTTAGCGTTTTACACGTGTGCCAATGTTGATATTGTTATGGAAACACCCACTGTGTTACTCCAGTCCCCGCTGCATGGGTCGGTTATCGACGTAGATAACTGTGACTATAATAATTATGAGGTATATCACGATTCGCCATAAATACGATACTGTGATTGGTGGAACGCGTATAAAACGAGTTTATCAACATCGATAATGGACCCGTACCGCGGAGCCGGGGCGTACCTACATAGTATACGCAGAACTATAGAACCCTGTATTTGTATACAAGTGGGTAGACTTGGATCACCTTAGTCGAGAAGCTGAACTATTTTAGTGTTACAAGGTCCTTTCTATTTACGAAATAAGTTCGCTAAAATGAAGCTTAGTTTTAACCGAGTAAGGTAGGAAAGTTAGAAACTCAGCTTTTGTTAATTTTAGAAACGGTAATAAATTTATATGTACCTACTACATTGATGTCGATTCTGAAGGCAGAACATTTAATTTAAGCGATGTAAAACAAGCTATAAGTTTTGTGACAAAAAAGGCGATGCAAGACAGTACAGTCATATTGAAAGAATATTCTCGATTCTATTCATTTTTAGTAAACATACGGTAAATTCAAATTAATTCGAAGAAAATCACAAATAAAAATTATAAAATCTCCAAAAGATATATATGTTCGATAAATAATAGATTTACCTCGAAAATGAATGGCGGCCATATGTCTTCTTCTTTCAGAGAGCATGAGCAGTCGACACATTTAGCAATAATCCATTAAACGTAATTAATTACATTCATAGGTCTATTATAAAATATCTATTTTAAGTGTTGATTGATATTTTTTTTAGTTTACAACATGTTTTTCGGGCCCGCCCAGAAAACGTTCAAGTTTACGTTGTAAGCTATGAAAATAGCGATTGACACAGTAGTAGAACAGACAACTACATAGTTTAGCACAACGGTTATTTTATTATGAACTTTTATCAATGACCTGCCAACGGGAAATACTCTGTTAAACATACCTACTGCCTGCTGCCATTCCAATTATGAATATATTTTTCAAACTATGTCGTTTTAATATAATTAATTTCTTAGAGGCTCCTAGCATGCTTAGAGGTATCGAAACATATTGTTCATTGGACTTAGTAAAGTACTGTTTACTGATTAGCGGTAGGTAATTATAAACCTCTTATTACTTTGTAAAATTATAAATTCATTCCGCGTAAGAGAAAACTTGATCATATTTGCGGCTCTCCGCTCGTTTCCTAGCCCCGTCGCTAACGATATGCTAAGCAGACCAATTCGAAGTTATTATAATAATAAATATAGTAATTAATTACTCATTAGAAACTACGCGGAAGGGGCCGCGACGTGTATTTTAAAGATTTGTCACCAAATTTGGGATTTGGGCCCGTTGTACCACGGTATATGATTGGTATTCGTAAATAAAATGATAATAGGTATTGAGTATTAATTAATATTCACGGCTTTTCATCCGTGACAAAGTAGGCATTGTATCTAACCTTGTCTTTTAGCATTAAGCCCACCTTTTGTAAATGTATATTGTTAATTTTTGTTATGATATGAATGAAAGGGAACTAGAGCTTTTGCTTTCTTCTTTTTATTGATCATTCATAGAAACGATATTTAAAGTGGAATGTAAAAATCCTAGCCATTATTTCCCCGTCGACTGTGGAATCACTCGTACAACGCTGTGATCAATACTTTCATTTGTTGAATCACTGAAACCTATCAATACCATAGTCATTGAGTAAGACTGAAAACCACAATGTATAGAAGAAAAAAACATTGTATAGACCCTGGGAAAGAACATAGGCTACTTTTTATCCCGGAATTCCCACGGGAAAACTTTTTTAGGCGAAGCGAAGCGCGCGGGAACAGCTAGTTTTGAATAAGTTTGGTTTGAATATTTGTGAATTTATACACTGGTACAGTGATTGTTATTAGGTTGAACTTAAAACGATTTGACAGTAAACAAAATACGGACAGTTTTGTGCTTTGTTTTTTTTAGCACACCTTCTGAACAGGATGTGTATCGTTAATCTAAGACATGTTCTATTCTATTCTATTCTATTCTCTGTGGGGGTAACAGTACCTGCACCTGGCTCTCTCGAATGGAACCTTTGTGCATATCCCCAAGGTCTAAACTGCCTTCCTAAGCTTGGACCATTTTCCCACCACGCTGGTCCACTGCGGGTTGGTGGGTTCACATATCTAGATATGCAGGTTTCCTCACGATGTTTTCCTTCACCGTAAGAGCGATGGTATACATTGTACTTAAATTCAGAAAAGAACTCATTGGTACATGTCAGCGCCGGGATTCGAACCCGCATCTCTGGCGTGAGAAGCGGGCGCTTACCCGACTGAGCTACCACCGCCCTGCGACATGTTATGAACACTAGAATAATACACCTACATATAGGCCTAGAAAATGATGTTGCAAAAGTGGTATTGAATCAGTATGACCCCCTGGGTTATCTCTTTCGGTATACTGTACTACTATTACAACATTCTGTATTATTGCTGACTAGCTGTTCCCGCGCGCTTCGCTTCGCCTTAAAAAGTTTTACCGTGGGAATTCCGGGATAAAAAGTAGCCTATGTTTTTTCCCAGGGTCTAGACCGTATGTATACCAAATTTCATTCAAATCCGTTCAGTAGTTTTGGCGTGAAAGAGTAACAGACAGACAGACAGACAGACAGACAGACACAGTTACTTTCGCATTTATAATATTAGTAAGGATTTAAAAACCATATTTAATTACCTATACACAGTAGGTACAGTAGTAAGACTATTTTTTTTTCTATGAGACATAGGAGGCTAGGAAGTTATCTAAAGCCGTATAATAAAATTATGGTTGTTCAGCTTCTGAACCTCACCCCTTTTTGGAATTCTATGTAACTTTAGCAACACTCTGTATGAATGAAATTAAATTTACCACAGTTTGGATGTTAAGATGTAGTAGTCTTAATTTCATTGATGCTACAGGGAACATAATTTTATGGAGCAGCTTTTATTGTTATTTTACAACAAGTACAGTAGATGTTATAATAAATTATACACGTACGTAACCTGTAAGACGTAAGACTTAATTTTGCACTGAAAGTATTGCATTTCAGGTGGAGATCACTGTACCTTATACATTTTTATGATATATCTATGAGAATTAAGGTGTAAATTTTAATTATGATTTTTATAAGCTTTTTATAGCTTTCTGCAGGCCCATGGGATTATTGTGCTACCATGACATTTAAGAAATAATTGTTTATTAACTTTAGTTTTACTACCGTTTTAACTTGTCTTTCTATAATGTTTTTATTAAACATTTCTCTGAATACAGCTATGGTGTTGCCTCAAGCTTAGTTGTTAAATAAATACGATGACATTTTTAATTAAAACCTGTCAAGAATATGTCCTACAGGTAACATGTAAATAATGGATAATTTTTTTAAATATATATTTTCTGAATGAAAACACTCCCAAAATATATTTTGGGACATAGGTATAATATTATTTACAATAAAAAGCAATACCCCAAAATATCGTAACGCAATCTCCACATGTCCAGTGCATATTTTTTATATTGGTCTGTTTTACGATGCTGCGATCGCAAAATTTAGTTAAGCTAAAATATTCCACTTTTAGTGCATAAACATGTCGGGAATATTTACCGGTGGTCGTTAGGTATTTGCTATAAAAGGGAACCTGAGTGTTCATAAAATGTACCTGCTAAAGGTGCCAATTGGTGGCTCACGACTTGACGTTGCACTTGTCTTAACGTCACTACAGGTACCGTACCACCACCGAAACATTCATCATCATTATCATCATGAGCCAATAATTATCCACTGCTGGACATAGGCCTATCCCAAGGAGCGCTATAACACTCGGTCCTCGCCCTCCTCATCCAGCCACTACCGGCTACCCGGCAGGTCACATAACGACACATTAGCAATTAGCAATCCATAAGCAGAGTCGCTCTCCTGTCAAACATCTGTCAGATCCATACAAGTTGCGTCATATTTGACAAGCGAGCGACGCTGCTTAAGGGTTGATAATTGCAATCCGCCGCCAAAAAGCACCTTAACTTATAGAACGAGAACATAAAATCAGTACATCTTATGAAGTTATAAATTAGTTGCTTTTGTACGCATGAACAGATTCCGTAGAGTAGTGCAGATTGTCATACTTTATATAAAAACTATAAGAGCCTTATCACAAAAACTTAGGTGGAATTTCACCAAACGCTAAACGTATTTAGTAGCCTGTCAAACGTCTGTCAGTCAGTACAAAATGTACCTATTTAAAATTTGATTTAAATACAATTTTAAATACGTTTAGCGTTTGGTAAAAGTGACCCTTAAGTCCATGTTAACTTAAAAAATATTTAGCGCTCTCAAATGTCTTCTAAATCTGACTTTAGTTTCAGTTACATTTTTTGTCAAACTATGTTGAAAGTTTTTTGTGCTAATACAGTTAAATTTCATCGTATACAAAGTAGCTAGTTATTTATGAAAATGACAGAGATCTAAATAATCTTAAAACAACAAAAGATTACTTTAGTGTTTAGCTCTTTTATGTTTTCATAAACAAACGATATGCCCACGAATCATTTCAAGCCCAATATCAAGTACAAAGAGTTCACAACTTGTCCTATTGATGGATTATCTTATCCTATCGACCACCACGAATACAATTAAAAACAAAAAACCAAACCCCTCACAGACAGGACGCGGACGCATAGAATCTTAGATTAACAATATTCGAACAAGATGGAGTGTCACATACAAAAACAAAGCAAAAAACTGTCCGCATTATGACAACCATTGTATCAATGAATACATAATGTCATAACTCTTCTAATCGAAAAAAAAAAACTAAGAGCTCAGTGGTAGAAGTGGTTTGTTATTTGCCGAGACGTTTCTTTTGCACTGACACTCCATCTTGTCCGTATATGTATTGTTAATCTAAGAATGAAATACAAGCAGGACTAGGTTTAAAAATTACGCTGACAAGTGCAACAACAAAACATTGCAAGTACTTGCAAAAGCTTGCGTGTAAAAGTACGTACAACCTACGCGGCTACCATCTGCCTTACAACGGCATATGGCATTTACGGACCTCTTGATTTGTTTATATAGTTATCCCGCTCTATCCCGTAATGAAAGTCACGTTTTGTCTCCCTTTTTTGTAGTTTTTTTCTGCGAAAAGCAATTTGAATTGCCTATACGTGAGTGAAAGGACTCGTACGTCAGGGCTTGGCGCCATTATTTTTTTTGTAATAAAAATAACATCAAGAAAACGTTTCCGATGAAACACTTCTGCCGTTGTGTTTGTGGTCGTTGGTAGTTTAAAAATGTATCGTAAGTAGGCACGGATGTACAGGATGTTGCTTAAAAACAGCTGTGGAAATTCAACAGAAGTTGCAACTAAAATCAACTTAGTTGACATAAAGATTTTTTTGCTAGGCTAAAAATCTTTCAGTTGACGGCGGGATATATTTGATCCATATATTTTGCCCTAAACGCCTTTTTGATATACCTATTTACCCAAAGAAATAAAATTACAAATTTTATTATTTAATATAAAAACGCGCAACAAACATGTGGAAGTTAGGAGTTTTTAAAATCATTTCTAGCTAACTTGATAACATCAACAAAATTTACAGTTAATTTACTTATCTTAAAAGATAAATAATCTAAATACCGACTTAAAGGGATTTCGAGACAAAGTTCTTAAACAAAATATCCCACGAGGTGAAAATTGCAGGAGGGAAAACCGCTATTAACATATAAATCCCTGAATGCTTATCTTACCTTCTTTTAAACCGCCCGAGGCAGAGAAAAACAAACTAATATCGATCAAATGGCATTAGCAGTAAAGCTTGGTTTTAAATGCACCAGCTTTGAAGGAACTACCTCACCCCCCTCCAAGTGTGGTTTCAGGGCGATTGAGGGGAAACGGTACAGAGAAGAACAGAGCATCATGTTTCTGAATATGGATCTAGTATACGAGGTGACTGAAATAAACTTAGATTTTCATCATAAACAGATGAGATCGTGGGATATACGTTGCTTATATCCGTTTTTATTATTAAAATATGTAATTTAAAAATAAATAAATCTGGATATTTAACTCCGGGTCCACCAGAATTGGGTTGCTATTGGAGATGTAGATACAAAAAGACTAATACAAACTCATACTCATTTCGCTCTGTGGACTTACTATTTTTTCCCACACATATCTGAAAAATATAAAGTGAGACAGCAAAATGTATCAAACCAAAAATTTCGATATTTTAAGTTATATATTTCTAAAACCTGGCAACACATTCTCCTAGACTACAGTAGGTGTGATCCCAGAAAACCCTGAACAATGTCAACGCGGGGCCCTCTCGGAATACTAAAAAGGCGTCTTTAATAACCCAAGGGCCGCTCGTGATGAGAATAGGGGCCCGCCGCTGACATCCCGGGTAGGGATGTGCCAAAACTGAGCGAAACAGTTTTTAAGCGAAACAGTTTTTTCGCGATACTAATCCGGAACCGGAATAAAATAACACTCACGAGCAATGAAACAGTTCCAGTGACAATAGCACTTATTACGGAAAACATTAGCTTTAAAGACGCCGTCTGCAATAATGGAGTGAGTAAATTAGTTTTAACAGCGCATCAGAATATAACTAACTAAAAACATATATATAGTGTTAAAATTTTAAATAAACCGTTTATAAAATTTGGGCCCGTATTTTTTCCATAGCTCGTGAGTGTATTTCAATGAATTGTGAGCTAATGTCGCCATTGCAATCTGAAGCAGCAGATCGTAGATTATGATTCGTGACTAGATGGTTACTCTCTAAATCGACGAACGAACGAACAAGCAGTACCTACCGTGGTTAGCACAGCGCTCCGAAGCTTCGGAAAACAAAACTGCAGCTCAAACCACGACTCTATTTCGTTCGATTGCGTGACAATTCTCGTTCGTTCGTTCGTCGATTTGAGCTACCGGAGTCAAAGACAGCACATCACTAGCCGCAACCTGTTTATATTTTGGGCGCTAATTCGTTTTGGGAAGGCCAAGGAATACAGAAGGGCGAGTGTCACGGGTATGTTTTAAAACTTTTCACGACGGTCAAAAACGGTTCAGTTTTTAAATTTTCTACCGAATATCTTATAAGATATTATGTTACTATTTATAAATAGTAACATAATTTTGTAACATATTAACAATGAACTTAAAATAAAGGGGGCTTTAAAGTAACACTGTTTACAGTCGTAGCCAACGATTTTTAATTGAAAATTTTGATAAAAGAATTTGACATTATATTTAAGTGCATTATAAGGAGTTAAACGTTTAAATGACATTTGTAAAACAAAAGAAAGTGTGCAACAATACCTTTAAAGAGGTAGGTAGTTACAAACGAAGAGGCCCACCAAATTTAGTTCTTAATAGGCAAGTAATACGAAAGGTATTTCAATAATATAAAAGTACGCAACTGCACGAGAAAATGAAACGTGAAAAATGTTCTAATTGGTCCGTTATCAGTGGCGACCGTATCTACGAAATTGAGCCTAATTACCCAACGCGTAAAACAAACATGGAGGAACATACAGGGTGTACTTAGCGGAAAGGGGATGATTCCAGGGGGTCATTTTGTGAACAACATTTGCTCAACGACATTAGAAAATTTGAGCACTCCATAGAAACTTTTTTGGTCACGTTATTCTTCAAAGCAATTTAAAAAAAAATGCGAAAAGTCGATCAGAATAGCCCCTTGATTCACCCCTTTCATCTTAGTATACGACATTTGCAACATCCTGTATACAAAACAATATACAATTATATACACAATGGCAATGGAATGCAGCAAGCATGGGGGCGGACTTCGTAGAAATTTAAAAATAAAAATAGCTGTCGATTTGCTACAGCTTGATGTGCGAAAGTATATTTTGAAAAAAATTTAACTACTGTATTTCAGTATGTATAACTCAGCAAGAAAATCCCCGTTTTTATCCATTTTCTTTTTCGCAGTCTAAGTTGTGAAGGATTTTAAATCGGTGACTTTGATTTACAATTTGGTATAGGGTGTTTTTTTATAAATACTCATTCATTCTCAGGCATATTTACAATATGCCGATTATGTATTTTATGTATTTACTGGCACTGCTTAGTGATACATTCGCCTTTTAAACACGACTTTTTAATTAGTAAGCACTCTCTAATATGAATTATTAATTTAGAAACCGTTTTATTATCACTCCCTCCGTTAGTTATAATAATTACCCGCATGCTTTAAGTCAATATTTACTCAATACTTAATTTTATTGCATTTTTACAGTGTACAGTGGAAGATATTTTTGTATAACAATTAAAATCTTATGAAATATGTACAAAGGTACGGTACAAAGTCGAAAATGTTATGGTTAGCGATATCATCCTTTACCATTCGGGTTATAAAAATAACAAATTATGAATTTTACAGAAAATCTAGGTTTACACACTTAGTTAATGGAATAACAGCTCATTACGATTACGAAATATTTCATAACACTAAAAAACAATACTTCAATAACAAAGGTACATGTTTGTACATATTTAATACGAGTTTACTGTATGTGTTACTGTAAATGCCCAAATTAAAAAAAAATACAAACAGACAATTGAGAACCTTCTCTTTTTACCCGACTGCCGAAGGAGGAGGGTAATGTTTTTTGAAGTCGGTAAAAGCCAAAAAAACTACTGAACCGATAAAAAACATCTTGTGACTATTATAAAGCCGCGCTATCTCTTATGTAGTGTTAAATGCCATATTTTTAACCGAAATTCCTCCGGTAAATACTTTAAAGGAAGGGCGAAGTTCGACGCCAAAATTATTACTATATTTACTTATTTTGGTTTTATGTTTTATAAGTCTTAGTGCCAATTTCTCCATAGTCGGTTATCTAACCGACCAGGGATTGGTTATCAATTATACGTCATCTCCATATAAAATTCTTGACAGATGTGTCAAAAGTCAACCACTAATACATGGTTATGCTCGAACCGACTATGGATAAATTGGCACTTATAAGTTTACTATCTTAAATCATTTCTTTATGTCGCTGTCTCGTCGGTGTCATTGTTATATTCACGGGTTTCTAGTTACACCTGAAACACTCTTTGTGGTCGCCGACATTTATAATTATATTTTTATTACTAGCATCTATTATTACATATCAGTATCACACGTGTGACGCGACATCATATACAAAAGTTAAACATGATACATAATAAAATAGGAAAAGGACGTGAAAGGTAAATTAAAGAGGAAATCTTTAAAAATATGCGTACTTGATTTTACCCGATTACGGCTAACCAAAGTATAAAGAGATCGGTATGTATGAATGCGAGTATGTATGTGCATCTTTTTGTATTACAATATCACATAATGTAGCTAGATGCTCGAGGCCAATAACGTGAGTACAGTGAATGTACAAGCGAAAAGCGGGTGGCTCGCTTGCGAGTCACTTTCGACTACCCCTTCGGGGATTGCAGTCGTTAGCATTGTGTATGGATATGTGCAATGTACCTAAATGTGTTAGTGCGAAGACATTTTGTCCACACTGTGACACGGTTTCCACTTTGTTTATAAGTCAAGAATAGTATAATATGTTCGTCTGCTGCAGTTATGAAATAGCCGCTTCTTTATGGGTCAGTGACACATTTAAGTTTGTTTTCATTTCCGATGTCACAGTTCCTGCAATTTGGTCATCGTATCGTGTTACGCGGCGTCGAGTTTTAGACGATTTTTCTAAAAGAAAACACAGAGGGTCACTTTAAATTGACGAAAGAAAAGTAGGATCTGTTACGAAATCGAAACCGTTAATAAAACGAGATAGACTCGTGGTAAGCGCAGCGCTCAGAAGCTTAGAAAAAACAAAATTTGCGTTCGGTCATTTGTCAAATTAGAGAGTTAGTTCAGTTTTACTAAAAAAAAAACACACACACACGCCTTGTACTAATGTACTCCATTGCGGGGTAGGCAGAGGTGCATTGCTGCACCCACTTTTCGCCAGAGTGTTATGTTAGTCCCAATGTAATAGGGGGCGGGCCTATTGCCATTTTTACTAAAATAAATAAAAAATACGGAAAAATACATATAACAAATTCTAAATAATATGTGAAGCCAGTGATGTAAAGGGATATTTCATATACTTCATGTGTATATGGGATATTTCATATACTACAAATTTTTACATAGTTTGTAGGCGAAACGTTCGTCAGGGGGCAATTCTATAGGCATGATGATTTTAAATCGTGATTTTTTTATTATGTTGTGATGGGACATTTGAGACTTGTACCATATTTGTAGCGGTGTTTTTGTATATTTTTCATATATTTACCATAATAAGGGTTAATTATAGAGGATAGATATAAAAATCTAGTGTTTTTACGAGTTCTAATTATTTGTCTTCAATGCCCATAGTAGTCCATACTGTACATAGGTAGATATGCCTAAGTAGGTGTTTGAAGAAAAATCCATATTTCTACTTATTATGCAGGACAGAAACACAGGAATTTGTTGGTACCAATTTATATTCTACTTACGCTGAATATATTCACCGAAAAATATAGTATCGATACGGAAACGAGGCATTTGCCTGAATATCTGAAACACATGTATTTTTTGTTAGGAAAATGGTTGTTTGAATACTTACTGAATAAAACTTTGCCCACTATGTTTTACAGCAATAAATATATATTCTAAGTTGTACCTTTTTTGATGTCTAAGAGTTTAGGTATAATATAATTTCACAGTGTAAGTGTTATTAAACATCTTTGTATATATACAGTTTAGTACGTTTGATTAGGCGTAGATAATATGTTAATGTACCTACTTTAGTTTGCTACTTTGTATTAGCGTAAATATTATTAAGTTATTTCTATCAGTGGAAACTTGTAAAAGGCCTTTGAGGGTGCTTTTCCACCAGAGATGTGCTATGCAGCTATGCTGCGAAGATGTGATATCTACGCTACGAAAATATGTGACCGTTTCCACCAATACTACGCTAGGTAGCTGTGCGAGGAAGATGCCCTACGAAGATGCGCCGCCGCAAAGTAGCTGTGCGAGAAAGATGCGCATCTCGAGCTATGCTATGTATCGATAGTAGGGAAACGACGGGGGCGGCGGCGCCACCACTCGCGATGGTCCATAGCACATATCCATAGCACGCATCCATAGCACGCATCCATAGCACACATCCATAGCACGCATCATTCCATACAAAAAACATATCTTAGTTGAATCCGTTTCCACCAGTGCTAAGCTATGTGCTTGGTGTAATATGATTGGTGGATATCAAACGCATCCATAGCATCGTAGCATAGCACATCTCTGGTGGAAAAGCACCCTTACTGCTCATTCTATTGTTATACCTTTAAATTGTGCTGTAAGTTTTCCTAAAATAAAATAAATAAATAAATAAATAAATAGATAAATGTACCTATATTTACCGAAATAAAGGTTGGCTTATCCAAAGTAAAATTAGAAATACCTATTGTTTTGTATTTTTGTGCTGACTATAGGTACCTATGTACATACATTGTACATTATACCGTAGTTTTGAACGAAAATTTTACTCGATTGATCGTCCAATTAAAAATGTTTTCGAAATATATATAGAATATTACATAATATTTTTTATTTATCGTGTTTCACGAAAATCTTTAGCGAGGCAAAGTTTGTTGATAAATAGTGTAACATGACTAAAATACTGATTTGTCCTACACAAGTTACGTCACATCACACTACCTTTTTAAAATCTGAAATATCTAGGTCGAGCTTTTCCAAAACAAAAATCTAATTTACAAGTCTAGACTTCGAGATGTTCCGCTCAGAAGATTTTCATTTGCCGAATTTTGACATCAAACAAGAATAAACATCCAATACAAATAATCACCGCTTATAACTCATGCTGTGCAGAAACACCCTCCGTATCACAGTCATCGATATATTTTCTAACTTTGTAGCGCGCAATCACGATCAGCAAAGATTATACAAATCCAGACGCGGCCTCTGTAGTCCCTGTACCAAGAATATAGTTCCTACCTCTTGATCGTAAATATCCGTTCGTGGTACAGGGTTGGAGGATTGGGGCTGGGTGCGCGCGACCGTTCCCGAAAACACGGCAAAGATTAACAGATCAGCTCACAGATGCGACTGATTTCATAAAATCTTTAAAAGGGCTTCCCTCACTGCGTGCATAGCTTAATAATGTATGTAATAATAATATTACCTATATGATTTTCATCTATAACATTACATAATTCACCCTATGAACCTCTAAGAATTCTATTTTATGACGGCACAAATCCCCAGAATGTAAAGTTGTAAGATTATCCTCACAACACAAACTTATAAAAACCAACCAATTTAAAATAAAGAAAACCTTCCGTATCACATTCATATATCTCACCAAAATTCACGCCCTTGCCTCTCAGAAGCTCACCCTTCGTAGGCCGAGAAGTATTGTCCTTGAAACAGATTTCCTCTCCTTTAGAGGGCGTGGGGTGGGCATAGGGTAGGGGGCCCTCAGACCCTCAGACGGGGGTCCCAGGGCCCAAGGTGAAGGGCACAATCCGTCTCGAGCTCAACCTCTGATTGTCAGTGCCGGGCCCACTGATGTAGGTCACATAGGTACGTGCATATAGGATGGACTTTATTTGGCGTATATTTTGCGTTTTACTGTAGGTTTGTTGGTGATTGGAAGTTTATTGGGTACAGAATGGATGGCGGGTGGTGATGTTTGTAAATTAAGTTAACTTTTGCGTTTTTTGGGCCTCTTCATAGCATACATTATGTATATTGATCAATGATAAATGACTATTGTATTGTAAAAGTAAGAAAATAGAACATTATTTTGATGTTGTTTACATGATATAAACTAAACAAATAGGGATGCTCTCGTACTCTCGTCTAAATTAAAACAGACTCTATTTTTATAATTATTTGGTACTCGTAACTTGTAGCTTATAAAAAAGTTGTAAGGTTATTTTAACTTTAATTAAATTAAAAAAAACCTACTTCAAAAAACCACTAAAATGTAAGAAATAATTTTAGGTTTACACAAATTCTACTCGTATGTGACAGTACAAATATACCTAATCAGGAACTGTTCTTTTTTGATGTTGGTGCGGTGACAAAGTAATCTGAAGAAATATGGCACCAACTTCAAAAAGAACAGTTCCTGCTTAGGTATATTTGTACTGTCACATACGAGTAGAATTTATGTAAACCTTAAATTATTTCTTACATTTTAGTGGTTTTTTGAAGTCGGTTTTTTTATTTTTTTAATTATTATTTTATTTTATAGTTTTTAGTTTATTTGCAATAATTTTCAATTAAAAGTAAGGTGCAAATGATACCAAAAAGTCCTACTAATCAATACGAATCATTCAAGCCTAAACACGAAGTAGTTGCTATATACCGTTGAGGAGTTCTCCTGACTGCCTTCCGTTTCCATCATCAGATCAGCTCAAGGTCACCATCATATTTTTTTGTTATAAGAACTATAGGTACGTTCTTAATTTCATTAGAATCAGTTAATATGTGCCCAAAATGGAAATTCATACCCTGTTTTTACCCCTTTACCCACCCTTGGGGGTGAGATAAAATTCTGAAAAAAAATGGGACCACCTGGGAGCTCAACCCAATACAACAACAAAAAGAATTTTCAAAATCGGTTCATAAACATACATAAAAAAAAAGATCCCGACGAATTGAGAACCTCCTCCTTTTTTTGAAGTCGGTTAAAAACAAATTCAATCTTCTAGTACAACCTGTATAATACCTACGTGGCTTTTTGGGTTTTAATTTCAGTAGACCGCTTGACTGGGTTTCATGTGACTCAGTAAATGTTGTTTAGATTAATCTGGGTTAGGATTTCAGGTGAAACAAGGATCTTCAATTTAGGTCAAATTAGTACTTTGGCTGGCTTTGAGAAGGAATTTATTCAGGCTCGAAATTAAATACTTACTGAAATGAACATAAAAACATATATTCGGCTTATATGTATAGGTATTCGGCTTATTTATCATACGAATAGAGGATTAGTATGTTAGATGAAAGATTAATGTGTATCTTTAAACGAATAAACTCAACAACTATAGAACTGATTTCAATAATTATGTATTTAACTATTCCCAATTTTTACAGATACGATAAAAAATATATATAATAATACTTACCTTTCTAAGCAAAATCTGTAAGTATCAAATCTCCTGTTCAGCATTTCTAATACATATATTTTCTTTTACAGTTCTTTAAAAAAATATGATGATAATGATGAAATAAAAACATTAAAGTCTCTACGGTGAGTGAAGGTTATGACCATTACGCGACGGAAATGTCGAATAATCGTAAACATGTGACAACGCGGGGCGTGAAATAACGCACACGGAAGCTTGAAAACCGCTGAATGCTGAAATGGCATATTTAGGGTTCCGTATCAAAAGGGTTGTTTAAAAAATTTGTTAACAGTGAGTCTCACGAGATGGCGCTGGTGTGACACATGCTACATCGCGGTATGGTTGTGTTTCTTGACCACCATATTACCTAAGACTTGTGAGCCTATACTCAGTTATAATATTCTAGTCTATGCCTATACTAAGGTGTTTTATTCAACTAAGGGTGGATTCGTCCAAACATCACGTTACACGAGAATAACTATACCGGAATTAAAATTATACGCGAGTAAATATCTAGGATAAGTACATTTGCATTCTACCAAGTTATACCATGATTAAATTGAATGAACGAGGAACGAAACTGTAATGCAACTAAAATAAAAATAGCTGCGTTTCAAAGCATGCAATAGAAATGACATGCCAACTTAGTTTGAATGGATTATAAAAGTATGAAATTGTTTATGTTTTAATATTTTATTCGCTGTTGTTATTCTGAGACTTTGCCTTTTAACGTACTTTTGTTTATGTTTTGACAGATGTGTTTATATGTCATTATGACGGTTTTCTAATCAGCTGATGTGCTGCCGCCATTACAAAATTACTCTCGGATAAGCTCGTTACACGGTCAATTTTGGCGGTATAACATTTTATTCTTGGGATAAGCTAGTTATCTTGGTTTCAGGTTTGGTAGAATGCAAAATCCTGCTTACTCGCGAGTAACTGGTACTTTACTCGAGAGTAAAATTTACTCGACGTTGGCCGAATCCGCCCTAAGGGTTTCAAAAGGAACGTATTACTTAGCCCCCGCTGCCATTTTGCTTTTCTTGTTAATCTTTTTAGTTTCATAAATGAAATTCTGGTGTAAAAGAAGGTGTTTTTTCTGTCTTGTACTCTCGACAGAAAAAACACTCTCGTGTGGGCTGGAAGAAGATGCTTTTACCATTAGTGCACCCTTTGTACTTAATGCAATAATTAATTAAATGATAATAAAAAAAATCATTTCTAATCCTTTGTTCATTGTTAAAACTGTTTCATTTATATTATTTAACCGCAGAGAATTAACCTTCTCATCAGTAGAACCAGGGCCGGCCAGACAATATCAATAAACATATCATTCTGATGGACACTCGTAGGGTTTTAGTACCGTGATAATTTGGCAACAGCCATTCTTTCTGCGAGCTTTAGAAATATCACATAACACTGGGATCTATTCTTGATATCAGATCAATCGGTATTTGTATTCTTAAGTATTCTTACGGTGAAGGGAAATATTGTGAGGAAACCTGCACATCAACATTTCTTAGTTCAACAGTACCAGTGCATTGTACTCATTCAAAACGACGATACTGCTCGCAACCAAATCTGCAGCTACAGGCGGGCTCGCTTGTAAGTCACCTATGATGACCCACCCTTCGGGGGTTTATTTATTTATACTTTATTGCACAATTTCCAATAATAGTAATGTACCTAACCTACAATCAGGTGGACTTAATGCTAAAAGCATTTTCAAAGCAAGGGGGTTATGAGTGATTTTATATAATAATATAGACTGTTGCAAAAATGGTATTGTCAGTCGAAAGGGGATCACAAAGCTCATCATATTGAACAAGCTTTATTTCAGGAATTTCAAGAATTACCTACTCGAATGCCAAATTAAATGATTTCATGTATAATTGGGGATAAGCCCCCGACACACGTGTAGAGTTGCTAGGCGAGTACGAAGGACGCGGAAAATTTTAAATATAATATGTAGGTACCTCTAATCGATTGTTTAGTTCAGGTATTGTAATGTATTTTTTTCATTCATTTGTTTTGTTATGGCAGGCCAGATAATTGGCCAGCTTGACTATGGTTTACGAAGTAACTAATGTTTAATCTGTTCTATGGTTCTCACATTGTTATATTACAATTTAAATGAGATCTTTTCTCTGTCACTTTTTCTTCGCGTCGGTGTTATTCACTAGAACTGTGTTGACTAGCAGAAAATAAATAAATAAAGATTATGATTTAGTGATTATGACTAAGGATTCTAGTTACAAACTAGTTACAACAGAAAGCATTTCCATTAAAATCTGCTCAGCCGCTGCAGCTCCAATAACTCTTCATGTTCGTTAAAACTAACTTATTAAGACACTTCTTGGTGACTGTAAAAAATACACTGTAACTCATTCCAGTACTAAAATATAACAGCCTAACATGTTACTTAACCCTTTAAGAATGAAAATAATCCCAAATGACACTCGCTATAAATAACGGTCTCCTCTCTTACCCACTGAATGTTTTCTTTATTTTCTCATGTAAAATCTTCCGGATTCCGAAGCTATTTATAAATAGCCAGTGACTAAAAGTGGTTAAGGTTCACTTTAGTTTACCAAACTAAGAGCAGACTTTAACCCTTGCAGCGATAGTGGTTTGGTCCTGTGATCTGAATATAAAAGATTTAAACTTATTACTAGTTATGACACTGATGCATATAAATGGTCGGAATCTAGAGGAATGAAATATTGCAAAATTTCTAGTAAGTACCTCCCTATTTCCCCATTAGTTTGACTTAAAATAAAACAGGTGAAATATTTTTGCCTCAGGTTAACGAAATCTACCATTCATAAGTGAAATTTTGAAAGCGTACGGCGTTACGCGGAGGACATGGCCTATTAGAAATTGCGAAATTTTCGCAGGCCTTTTGTCTCTCAAAATAGGCCGTAGTTTGCATTCTCTTAGGCGGCGTAGATCAAAATAGGCAAATTTGGCAACCTCACGCCACTTCCTGTCGATTCTATGCAAATTGATTCTAGTTAAATAGTCGAATGAGTCGCATCACGTTCGCGCTGTCCGTAGATTTACATACGGCGCTGGTCATTTCGAAATATTACCGATTCTAGTCGAAACTGCCGCCTGTTGCTAGGACAAAATGGAGATTTTTTTTAAGCATAGCTAGGCCGAATACTTACATAAATGTTTATTAGGTATAAACATTTATGAATAATAAACACAGTGTTATTAAATTATTTATTATTTCAATCATCTTAGGATCTTGTTATATTTTAGAAATAGTACATTTCGAAATATTACCGATTCTAGTCGAAATTACCGCCTGTTGCTAGGACAAAATTGACAATTTTGTTTGGGCATAGGCCGAATACTTACATAAATGTTTATACCTAACAACGTGTTATTAAATTATTTATTATATTTCAATCATCTAAGGATCTTGTTATATTTTAGAAACAGTACATTTCGAAATATTACCGATTCTAGTCGAAACGGCCGACTTTTTGTGCTGTTGCTAGGCCAAAATTTATGTCAATGTGAATTGAGAAAGGTTCTTATATTTATTGCCATTTTTGTTTAGGCGGAATACTTGCATACATGTGTATAGGTAAGTAAGTACCTAACAGCTGTAATTAAATTATTTCGATTCTAAAATCTCTTGTAATATGTAGTATTCCTAACTAATGCACCTATGTACATATTATGTCTGCAGTCTACATATTAGGTATTATCATTAATTACACATATTTTATAAGTAAACCTTCAGCAACAATAAAGTAGAAGTTACTAGGCCATTATGCCAGTAAATGCTGATTTACTGAGTTTTTTTAGTCAACAGTTCAATCATACATACATATCTAATTACTCAATTAGGAAACATGCCAAATTAGTATTTAAGTAGAGGTAGTAAAACTGAAATTAGCATTCCACCGTAGTTAGGTATTAAGTTAACGTGGTCGCCTTGAATTTTGTGAATGAAACAAAGGCTAAGTCACTGAACTTCACTTCACATAAGGCCACGAGTGTTAGCAACCTTGGATTTGCTAAATTAAAATAGGTTTATTACTTCCAGATTGGGACATAAGAAGCGGTTCCCAGTAGGAAAACTGTCACTCAGTTAAATCAAACTACACTCACGGGCAATGAAAAGGTTCCACTCAGAAAAGCACCAAATTACTTCTAAAACGGAAAAGGCTAGCTTAATGCCGTCTTCTTCACAATTGAAGTACATTTAACAGAGCATCAGGATATTACCAACTAAAATCGGTAATACGAGTATTTTATTCAAATTTTAAATTAAATCTTTGAAAAAATTGGGGTCGTTTGTTGTCGAAATTTTGCGAGTGGAACTTTTTCATTGCCCGGCAGTGTAGTTAATATAAAGAGTGCTGCAGAAGTGGTACATTATAACCCCCTGATTCATAAAAAGTTACTGGACGCTTTAGCTATTGAACTGTTTTGTCACTCTCTGACAGAGAACAATTTGTTCTTTGACAGAGAGTGACAAAACAGTTCAATAGCTAAAGCGTCCAGTAACTTTTTTATGAATAAGGGAGTAAGATAGTAAGTTCGCGAATTTCCAAAATTCGTTAAACAAAAGTTGTTTAGTATGATGGTCTGAATCTCCCCTTTTGGCTTACTATATTATATATTATAAGGTGCCAATTTTGCATCTTGAATAGAGTCAAAATAACCGTGATGCCTAATAAGGAACGAAGACATAAGATTATGGATATAATGTGTACTATCTAAGGATATTAAAGTACCAAAGTGCATTACACTCTATTTACACTCTTATTTCGATCAAGGTATGAATTACAATTAAACTGCATTTCAGACCTGAGTGCCATCTATTGTACTACAAGAGTGCTTCAAACGAAGTTTGCAAACTCAAAGTCGCTTCGGTTTTGTCTGAAATTAGTCTCATTGTCGCCGAATCAGACGAGACTTAAGTACTTTTTTATTGAATTCAAAAAATCCGTTCAGAACTGTTATCCTAACTATTATTATAAATGCGAAAGTAACTGTGTCTGTCTGTCTGTCTGTTACTACACGCCAAAACTACTGAACGGATTTGAATGAAATTTGGTATACATACGGTCTAGACCCTGGGAAAGAACATAGGCTACTTTTTATCCCGGAATTCCCACGGGAACACTTTTTAAGGCGAAGCGAAGCGCGCGGGAACAGCTAGTATTTTATATAAATAAGTTACTTTATTCACCTTTTACAGTTTAGGGTAAACAAGGGTAGCCTACTTTACAGGGCTAACAATACTTCGTATGTCTAATGTTAAGGTACATTTTGGCATGAATGAGATAACTTTAAGTATGTTACAGTTGATACGTCACTCAAGGAGGATCCTTTCATGCACGATAAATCCATTAACCGCTTGAATCCCTTGAAACCAGACACAATAGTAATATATATTATATATATATAATATATTGTCGTCAGGCTCCATATCGCGATAGCCAAAATTTACTTTATGGAAACTAAGATTAGTTGAGAAAATGTGTTCATAATTTCTTGCATCCTTCATATGCTTCATTTTAGGTCTGCCCCAAAAGGCAAAGAACAGTAAAAAACCGAAACCATATACGACACTGAAACATAACGGCGAATCGATAATAATAAAAATAAATAGCACGGACAGTGTGAAACCCGTATCGCAATAAACTGAAATCTGTGACGTGACATCCACTCGTTTCTAATGTTTTATGAACGGACCATGGGCGGAATTATAATATTACATGTTATCGATGTTGCCAGCTTGTTCTTAAATTAGCGCGGAATTAGAAATATAGTTATGTATTGTATACAGAGCAAAATTTACCAAGAATAAATATCTACAGACATGAAATAATGCACAATATGATAGATGTTATCCCTAAAATAGTGCTTTTAACAATAATTTATTGAAATTAGTTCCTTTTCCTTTTCCTTTTCATTTTAGTAATAACAGATAAATGTAATGTGACAATGTAAAATTTTACGTATAATTTTAAATTAAACATAAGGCTCTTGAAGATTTTTTGGACGTAACCTACCTACTTAAGATTTGAATGAAAAATAAACACAACATAGAAAAATACTTTTACTTAATTTAGAGATTTTAACATTTATACTTCTCGAACCTGGCAACCCCACGCACTATTGAGCCATACGTGTCGGTGCGTGACTGAAAAGCTTTTCAACCGCCATTAAGTTGTGACTATGACACAGATTCGCATAGCAACACCGGCTGACAACAGCCGGAGTCACTACATAACTAGGCGCAGGTCAATTGGCACACCGGTTTTTTGCAATACGCATACCTACTGTACACTTAGTTGCGTGTTCCTTTATGAGCTGTTTCATATCTAGTGTCGTGCCTAGAAAGAGTTCTAGGTAATTATGTTTGATCGACTGAAAAGGAGGGGTGTTATAGCATGTGTCATGTTTAAACTAAATAGTACCCAGGTAGTTGAGTACAGTGGTCCGTGGTCCCCATAAACAATTAAAAAATTGAATAGGTACATCACTGTCTGCCTACTGGTTACTCACGGCACAGGCTTAGCCTAGTGTGAGAACCCCAGCTACCATAGTTTTTTTAATCTGTTCCAAATAATTTATAACTGTTTTATATTCATAATATTTATTAAGATAACCTGTGTAAATTTTTTGGTTAAATAAACATTTTTTCATTTTTTAATTTTTTTCATCTCATGACTTAAGGCTGATAATAATAATTTATAGGTTATCAATTCCCTCTCCCCATAACCAGAATGTACACGTAACTTAACGTTAGCTGACGCAATAACTCCCTTATGGCAAATTTTGTTTACAAACACGCAATCAATTAAATTATTATTTATTACTCTGACGTGGCTTTTGTAGGCAATTTGTTAAGTGACTGATAAAAACTGAAACCCTTTTGAAACTGGCTATCAACAAATCTATTTTTAACAGCAAAAAAGGTATAGCTTGTATAAATATAACATTTCTTCAACGTTTCCCAAAAATTGAAGCCAAATTCGAAGTCAATTACGTTAAGAGGGTCAGATATCTGCGAGATAGCTATACTGGTTGGAGTATAAATTATTGTGACTTATTCTTAGTCAACCATAGTGTGTGTGGGAGCTCATAGGGCGCTCGTACTAAAGCTCGTAATAACCTAACCTAACCAACGTTAAAATCGACATTCAACACTAAAAGCTGCATAACTTTTGAACGACTAAGCCAATTTGCATCTAACACGGCTAAGAACGGCCGGGCTAACATTACACTATGACTCAAAAAAAACGAAACGAAAATCGTTCCAGCCGTTTGGAAGCAACGCTTGCACAGACAGATAAACACATACATAGATACGTTACACTTATAAAACCCCTCTTTTCTCGACAGGGGTAAAGTAGTTAGTGAGCTTAATTCGGAGTAGCTCAGCAACAAACCCACTGACCAGTGTGTCTTAGATAACATCTAAAGCTGCCTGTAACAAGCATAAGAACTCATACTAATATTATAACATTTTAAAACGTCCACTTTGTAACGCCACAGCAAGTTTTAGTACAGTAGAGACGCTGACGATAATATGGCATGATAAAAATATTTTCTACCATTCAACCTTACGATCAACCAACGCAGAAATTAAGGGTGTGTCGACAAATTGTACGTCATAATTCATGATGATCAAGCAAAATTGTCTATTGTATTCTTATTGCGTTATTGTTTTGACTATAACGCGAGATTTAGGGACAGTTATTCACTAGAATAAAACTATATAAACAAGAACTTAGGTCTACCTACTTAAAAACTACCAATATATAATTGAGCCAATTACAGGGACGCATTTCATCCTCAAGTTCTGTATAACGTGACGTTCGCATTGGCTTGAAAGCTCTATAAGTTACACTACTGCTTGTATCTTCACTATCCAACGCTAGCACTGTGGCGGCGAGTTACCGAGCGTAAAACCAGGAACACATAAATAATAGTTACGTCACACATTAGGGCGCACACCAACTTCTCACATTAATTAGGTTACCTTTTCAATTCACGCCCAGATAATTTGAGACGTTTTATATATGTATTAAATATTGAGCACAGAAAATGTAAACAGTCCTAAAAGTAGCTTTCATCGCCCCCAACTTTATGAGTATTAGAAATAGTTGGCATTTCGGATAGTTCGTTAAAAGTTGTAATAAAAAGGAGAATTTCTCGAGTTCAGGGATCGCATGACTGGTTTTATTGATTGTGTTTGACAACTGATTTATCGGAGTTGTAAAGTTAATAATCTCCTTAATGTGTAAGTGGCCTAAGCACAAACTTTTATAATTTTGATGATTTTTTCATACATATTTAAAAAAAAGATCCAGACTAATTGAGAATCTCCTGTCGGTTACACAAGATATTAATATTCTTCAATGATTGTAGCCTAGAGAGGGTATTGCAGAGCTTTACTATATAAAATATTAAATAATTATTGTATCACTCTGTACATATCTCAGAATCAATATTTTGTTAACATTTCAAAAGTGATAATGACTAATAATTGTAAAGGTGATATTTCTGTAGTAAATTATTCACAATCCTAAAATGTACTCAAGTTCTTTCTATTTAAGTTCATGGCTGTCACCACTAATAAGCGAACAAATAATTTTAAACAAAACAACTTATTTTTGAAGCTTTTAATAAAGTTAAGCAGAGCTTTTCATTCGGTGATCTCGTTCAAGGGCCAGCTGAAAACCAGCGCTGTGGCCTCACTGTCCATAGCATATGCTGAGCTGGTGCCGTTTTGACACTCTGGACAGCAACCTTTATTTGTTTTGTTTGTTCTGTTTTAAGTATTCTCTTTATTTTGTTGTTGTTTCTTTTTCTTTTTTTTGTCTAATTATTCTGTCTCAGTGTGTCAAATAAATGTATCTTTCTTTCTTTCTTTCTTTCTTTCTTAAACTTTTACGATTACTTGATGATTTTTGTTAAAACTTGAATAAAATTTCGAAATTTATTATACTTTTTATGTTTTTAGTTATGGTGGATATATTTTCTTCGTTACAGCTTGCTTTCATTCATCGTTTGCTCATTTGATTACTTTTAAATGTGTTATGATGATGTTAGGCGTTCCTAGGGGAACATCGGGAAAATCCGGTTATAGAAAATATGGTAAAAGTTATGCTTGTCAACTATAATATCTTTAGGTAGAATTTATATTTAAAAGGTATCACTTGTTATCAAGATACAAAATAATTATACTTATAAACAATTGCACTTAAAAATAATTTAAAGAAAAGCTGTATTTTTTTAAGTGTTTGTTACATAACTACTCAAGCTATTCCAGCAATGAAACTTCTACCTACCTATACCGTTCTTTTCTACACGGATATAAAGAAAATTAAAAATTCACGTATCCTTTGATCGCATTCTCCAAATAATAACAGTTGATTAAAAGCTTATTAACGGAAGCCTTAAATCAGTCCAGAAATTTGGAAAAGGCTAATTATTTTTTCAAATCAGAAGAAGTGCGTTTAATCTGTTGTTTTCTTTAATTACCTCTCTCTGTCCCCTCAACCTCCGGCACGGAAACAACGGCCTAATTACAGCCGGTACAGTGGGGCTCAAGTCAAAGTCACATTTTGGACTCCAAGCAGATCATATTTCGTACGATGTAGGAATACAATGGTACTGTTGAATAATGTTCAATTTATTAATTACAAATACACAGTCAAAAAAGATCACTTTGCGATTCCCAAAGCAAAATATAATGATGAAACTCCGCTTAACAGTTAGATTTTCAGTTAGTGACTATATTTAGTTCTTCGTGTTTCAATTAAATTTTTTGCACCTTTCTACTTGTTTTCTTGTACCTCCTGTAGGTTTGCTGGTAGAAAATGCTTTTAGCATTAAGTCCACCTTTTGTACACTTATGTCATATAGAAATATGACTAATGCATGCACAAGCAAAGTATTAAATAAGTAAATTCTTTAATGACCTACAGAATAAGGTTGTTTTAGGTCCATCTATATTTTGATATTTCGTTAATTCATATTTTTTATTACACACAACCTTAAATAATATCAGTAAAAATAAACTTTCGCGTACTGTTTTCGTTTTACTTGCCCAAAGATAAACCCCGTTTTTAACTGTCGCAGTGAACATGACACTTTATGTACGGAGCAGCGAATTTCACAATAATGAAGGAAGGAATTATAAAGTTCCGTTGACCTTTTAAAATAGCTACCCCAATTTAGGGCGTTCATAAAAAATGGCTTAGTTAAGCTTCTGTAATTGTAGCCCCTCCTGAAAGGCTAGTGAGAGACGCAAGACGCGAGCATCAAGACGTGACGAAAGTTCTCCTTTTGTCACGTCTTAAAGTGCGCATCTTGCGCCCCATGCTAGGCTAGGTGAATTAGCTACTGCAATTAATAATACTAAACAGCACCACTGAAGATTAGCAATCAACTATCCGTAGCATAGCGTAGCAGTAGTTTTTTCTGACGACGTTGTATCGATGTGATAGATGTCTGACAAACTTTTGTGTTAAGCAAGTAGGTTTAATTTTTAATATTATTATTGACTTTACACAAACAAATGTATAAATAAGTCGAATGTTTTTATTATGTGTATATTTATTTATTTATATTCTGGCAACAAACAGTCATTTACAGTAAATTTTACATATAGATAGTGGTATTATTATAGACCAATAGTGCCGACAATAATCACAAATAATTGATTAACTTATAGCTAGTTAAAGTTGGGTTAGTTAGGTAACTACAGTCCATTAGCAGCCAGAGTACACTCGAAAGCAGCTAATAGAGTTCATACAGACTGATAACCATGAAAAGTATATCGGCCACCAAGCACACTCATACCGTCAACGAACTGCAGATATCTATGCGTATATTTATATTTACCGGACTTCCCCTAAACGTATTATGTTTAACCTTATCAAGATATCAGTTATACTCGGAAAAGTGTTAGTTAATTATGGTGAAAAAGAAATTAGTTCTTTTTACTTCATATTAACACTAAACGGTCACCCAAGCGGTACGTAATAAAATGTGATAAACTGATATTATTTGGGCTTCCTCAAAGTTAGTAACAGTTGAAATCCATTTAAAGATAATAAAATATACTTATTATAAACACGCCACAGTTTTGAAATTAACAGCTGTAACAAAATCAATTCAACGAATTAATTGGGCCATAAATTACGGTGATTATAGATAAGACATATTTAAAGATGGGACATGCTAGTGTGCCTACTTACTTAATACAATTATAGGGTTGTTCATTTAAACAGGTGAAAAGAAAACTTTAAAATATAAAATAAGTAACGTTTTCTATGAAACTAATCGAAATGCAATATAATAAAATAATGATATTAATATGTGGGACATCCCGCACACGACCATGCGATCCCAAGCTAGACAGAGCTTGTAATATGGGTATCGGACAGCTGATATATTATACATATTAACACCGAAGACCCGAGTACAAATATCTGTCTTTAACCAAATATCTTCCCTAGCCATCCAGCATAGCAGTCAAGGTCTGTAACCACTACACCATTCGACCGTCGAATACAAACGGTACCTAAAGCAAGAAGAAGTGACATTATACAGTGATTTATAACAATTTATTATCAATTCAAACGATATTGCCATCAAGCATCCTTGATTGATAATAAAAGGCCCTACAGCCAACAATACCCTAACTTAACCATACTAAATCCTTCTATTTTGCAATCTAAGCTGACCACTTGATAACCCTAAGGGCCATTTTGACCCCATTGTAATATTCATTGAAAATGGTTACTGTAAGCCCCTCCTATAACTCGCGAGCAACCTTGTCTAAGCAAGCCTGAGTGAAACGACCGTCAGTTTACACCATGACTGCTTGCCTTAGTTAGTGAGACGAGGTTGCATCTGGTGAAATATTAAAATGAATCAGGCAAAATGTAGGCTGATGGTGGGTTGTGTGGATTTATTACTAGAAGATGGTTCGGTAGGTAATTGTTTAGGAATTACTGCTACGCCCAGTGTTTTGTTAAGGTAACCGTTACTTTAGATACGTTTTGGGCTTGGCATTTGCGTGTTTTGCTAGGTAAAGGCCGTTTTTAGGGTTCCGTAGCCAAAATGGCAAAAACGGAACCCTTATAGTTTCGTCATGTCCGTCTGTCCGTCTGTCCGTCTGTCCGTCTGTCACAGCCGATTTACTCGGAAACTATAAGTACTACAGTGATGAAATTTGATGGGAATATGTGTTGTATGAACCGCTACAAAAATATGACACTAAATAGTAAAAAAAAGAATTGGGGGTGGGGCCCCCCATACATGTAACTGAGGGATGATTTTTTTTTTTTCGATGTACATACCCGTGTGGGGTATCAATGGAAAGGTCTTTTAAAATGATATAAAGTTTTCTAAAAAACATTTTTCTTAAAGTGAACGGTTTTTGAGATATCAGCTCTCAAAGTCGTAAAAAGTATGTCCCCCCCCCTCTATTTTTATAACTACGGGGTATAAAATTCTAAAAAAAATAGAGGTGATGCATGCTAATTAACTCTTTCAACGATTTTTGGTTTGATCAAAGTATCTCTTATAGTTTTTGAGATAGGTTGATTTAAGCTACGGAACCCTTTGTGCGCGAGCCCGACTCGCACTTGGCCGGTTTTTTTGTATCTGATCGCAGGTTTACATGAATATGAAATAGGATTTTATAGTTTTTTTTAAGGATAAACAAAACAGCAGAACACATAGTTTTTGATTTTTTAGATTAGAAGTGACGAGGTAATGATAATCCAAATAAAATTTCATGTCAAATTATTAAAAAAATATTAAAAACTCTCCTTTACAAACAAAAATAACACAAAATAAAAATAAAAAAATACAAAAAGAAATTTTCCACGTGTAGGCCCCGACGAGATTCGAACTCGTGATCTCCTGTTTACTAGACAGGCGCTTTAACCAACTAAGCCACGGCGCCGACGAGAGCAAGAGCCAAATTTCTTATCATATTGTTTTGCGCGACTTAAGCACCACTATTCGATTATTTTTAAATGAGATTAGGTATAAATTTAAAATAAGCTTTATTTAAAATAAAGAATATTCCTCAGCATTATTTACGTAATAAAAAATAATAAGTATATTTACCTGATTAAGTATAAATAGGTATATTTTAAATCTGACCTATCATAAATTTTATTTTTGACCACAGTCCAATCTTTATTAATTATATACTATTAGGTACCTACATTTTTTATTAATAATGTCCATGTTCCCTTAGCGGGTCGACTTCAAAGACTCCAAACCACCACAATTATAGTACCTTCCCAGTAATTTTCTTATTGATATTATTATTACATTGATACCATCTCAATAAAGTAAATCCACCCATTTGTACCATTAAGAACTTTCATTATTACCAGTCTTGTACCTACTGTTATACTTAGGCACTAGGTATTTAGCTTAGAATAACAATATACGAACAAGATGGAGAGCCCGTGCAAAAGAAACGTCTCGACAAATAATACCCCACTTCTACCACTGAGCTCTTATTTTGATCTAGCTGTGCCCGCGAGCTTCGCTTCGCCTTAAAAAGATTTTCCCGTGGGAATTCCGGTATAAAAAGTAGCCTATGCTCTTTCTCAGGGTCTACATCATATTTATACCAAATTTCATTCAAATCCGTTCAGTAGTTTTAGCGTGAAAGAGTAACAGACAGACAGACGGACAGACAGACAGACAGACAGACAGACAGACAGACAGACAGACAGACAGACAGACAGACAGACAGACAGACAGACAGACAGACAGACAGACAGACAGACAGACAGACAGACAGACAGACAGACAGACACAGTTACTTTCGCATTTATAATATTAGTTAGGATCAAGTAGTTCGGTTAGAAGATTTGTGACTATATTGGGAACCAGGGTTGAACTTAAACGTTTTGGCAGGTTACCAAACGTAGACAGTTTTTTTGTTTTGGTTTTGTATGTGACACTGATTGAGCCTAGGGAACTATGAAGATAGGATAAGCCCTAAGCTGATAAATGAGTGGACTGTATTTTTGCTATGGAATATTTTAATGCAAGGTTTACAATGGTTATAATAAGTATATGGAATGATGAATAATGAATCGTGCGTCAACAAGAGAAGAGAGTCCGTGTCACTGAAGATGACGTATTTATATGTTGCGTCGCCGCTCCCCGCGCTCCTCCTCATGCACCGATGTTGCCAGCTTCAATAGCCGCAACAGACACGCCGTCTGGTTCGAATATTGTTAATCTTAGGTATTTTGTCAGTAGGTAAGCAAAGTACTTCTGATACAATCTAGTTTAGGCGTTAATAACACCTCAGAGGACGATTAAAGCTATTTAGTAATAAGTTTAAGGTGGCCCTCAGGCCAGCTAAGGCAAAATTATCTTATTAAAACAAATTTGCAGCGCCGCTTTCTATACGGAAATCTTGTTCCACGGGAATTAGGTAGCCTAGGGTAAGGACGCCTATAAGTCTAACTTAGAACACTTCAGATAATACCTACATTTTTGAATGTTTTATAAACTTTTTTTTAATTTACATAATAATAATAATCTGATCCTGTCTGTTGTTTGGTATATGTATATATATTATAATTTTCATACTTTAAACTTTTATTCTTGTGAAAATTTCGATTTTGCCGGAGAAAAATGAGTCCCCCATACTAAAAAGTAATAAAACCAGCCTAAACCCTTTCCTTCGTTGGAAGGAGATCCGTGCCCCAGCAGTGGAGACGTAATGGGTCGTGCTGATGATGATATTAATACATGAATATCAAAAAATATATAATAATAATATCAACCAACAGACAGGATCACATAATTATTATGTGAATGTAAAAAAAAACATATTATACATTTTGGTTTACAGGGGTACATTTTGCGATAGGTGCATTTTGCGACAGGTACATTTTGCGATAGGTGCATTTTGAGACAGGTGCATTATGCGATAGGGGCATTATGCGACAGGTGCATTATGCTAACAAAAATAAAATCTCCGCGGTGCATTTTGCGATAGGTACTTTATGCGAGTGGTTCGTCAAGTCGCGCGCCTTAGACTCGCGCGCCACGCGAGTTGGTATCTTCTGTTTTTTTATATCATCAACTCGCGTGCCCATGTAAAGTACGGTCAGATGCAAACGAATTGAAACTAAAAAATATAGTTAAATATTGTCTCCCTGGCTGATTAGCATAAGAAGGTACCTACTAGACAGCCATTAAAGTACTTGCTTTGATTTCGGGATAAAGATAGAATAAAGCCTATGTTGGAAGTGCGTAATGAGGCAAAAGGGGATGTGACCTATGACGCATGATACCCAAGTTTGCTATCTCTCTCATCCCGTGCGCAAAATTTTACCTGTCATAGCTATGTCCTTCTAGTTTTTGTTGCAAAAACCGGTTCAAAGGGTTAAAACGTCATTGTTTTAGTGACGTCGTTTTAGTGTTACTCCTAATTCGAAGCAGAGATGTACAGTGCATTACTTACAGTCTACAGTACTTACAGCGCAAAAATATTAAAATGTGGCAGTTTTTACTGATTATGATGTATTATGGGGGTAAGCCTATAATAAATTAACTTTACTATATTACTAAGTCTACTTTGCCGTAATATAAACACAGTGTTACGTTTTATTTGTGTTACCGTTATATTAAATATCGAATTAGCACTAAAATTTAAAACAAATTTCGTTTATTCGATTGGTCAAAGAGACAGACCTAACTGTAACTAATTACTTCCAGGAAGTTCATCGCAAGCAGGTCCATCTAGTAATAAAACTGCACATGAAATCATAACATCCCAGCGAGGAAAGTCGGTACTGCTTCGTGCAGGTTACAAATATAACAAAGAGGAGGAGTTTGGAGGTGTTCGAAGAGAACAGTTTGCCAAGCGAGATTAATTACTGATTTTATTTTAAAGTAAAGTCCTATAAAATACCCTTTACATATTAAGTAGTTACCTTAACATTATAACTTTTGTGGCTGACTCTACATATTTTCACAGTCGAGCGAGTTGACGACAAAAAAAGTAGGTAAATACGGGAGGGGCAACTCGCGCGTGGCGCGCGAGTCTAAGGCGCGCGACTTGACGAATGACTCCTTTATGCTACTGAACGAAACCATCGGCTACCATCTACATAATATTGTATTAAATTTTATGGTAAGCCGTAATTCCTATGCTTATATTGGAAGGTGTTTTTAATTAATCTTTTTTTATGATTTTCTCATAATGATATTACCTATTATTAATCCATGTAAGTTTATAAAGTAAGATTGACTAAAACATAGTATTTAAATTTTGTCTAATAAATAATTAGACATATTTCTCACAAATACTTCCCCAAAAATTTTAAAACCAAACTGATTCAGTATGACTTCCCGAGTCACCCCCTTTCGGCTTAATTTACCATAGACTTACTCTTTTTGCAACACCCTGTATAGCTAACATTGAACAGTGTCTTGACTAGTCTTGAAACTCTTGGTTAATCTATTAGAACCAGTTAACAGTAATTTAGACTGTCAGGGAAAGATGTAGAAGGTGCATTAATCTATTGCTGTTGTTCCTCAGTATTATTTGACAGACAAATTAATGTTGCCATCCACGCTTGTCACTTTATTTTAAAGTTTTGTTTGTGTAGTTTTTTTGTCTTTTATTTACGGAGGTCTCAAAGGGTCCCTATAAGTTTGACGATGGTATGTCTTGTGTGTGTGTGTTTGTCCAACTTCAGAACTCGCCTTTTTAATATTGCGATGATTTATTTAATATAGCTGTTCCCGCGAGCTTTGCTTCGCCTTAAAAAGTTTTCCCGTGGGAATTCCGGGATAAATAGTAGCCTATGTTCTTTCTCAGGGTCTATACCTATACCATATGTATACCAAATTTCATTCAAATCCGTTCATTAGTTTTGGCGTGAAAGAGTAACAGACAGACAGACAGACAGACACAGTTACATTCGCATTTATAATATTAGTAAGGATAAGGATTAATTCTAATAACGTGTAATGCTTATCTATCAATAAATTAATATGAATATAATGAATATTTCTTTGTGAATGAAGATTCTGTATGTCTGTTTTTATATCCAATGTTGATCATATCCTAAGGTAATCTTTCCGTGTAACTTGTGCTTGTATTGTGTTAAGTAAATAAACAATTAGTCTATGTATCTGTCGACATTTTATATTCGAAGAAGTATTTTTACGATGAAATGAATACATTGTCTTTATCTATCTTTTGAAAATTTATATTTACTTTATTGCAAATCGGTGTTTCCGACATGATTAACGTAACAAGCAATAAAGTCTATAACCTATGGCGAACATACTAAATTTCAGGATGGCTGTTAGCAATTATGCCCAGCTGATGTTGCCATGTGAATGATCCCATTATTACAGTCATAGCAACCGAGTAGATAATAGTGAACAGCAAGCGTTGTTGTCGCTTCAAAAGCTAAAATATATTTTATACTAGCTGTTCCCGCGAGCTTCGCTTCGCCTTAAAAAGTTTTTCCCGTGGGAATTCCGGGATAAATAGTTCTAGCCTATGTTGTTTCTCAGGGTCTAGACCATATGTATACCAAATTTCATTCAAATACGTTCAGTAGTTTTGGCGTGAAAGAGTAACAGACAGACAGACAGACAGACAGTTACTTTCGCATTTATAATATTAGTAAGGATAAGGATAAGGATAATTTAGTGGTCTCTAAACCGAAATCTATTGACAATTTTTTAACAGTTAGAAAAACGTTATCAAAAGATTTAGCTATAAATAGCATTTAAATAATATTTTCCGGAGAGCAAATATTAGTTTTCAGCACTATAATAGGTTCATTTATCAAATAACAATAAAAATCAATTTACTATAAGGTAAAACCTTACCTAAGGCTCCAAGGACCAATAGTACCTACGCGAGCCCAAAAAAATAGGTTCACATACAAACTTCCATACATGTGCCAACGTTGATCAAGCCTGAAGGTAATAAAGCCCATAAAATATAATAAAACAAAGTGGTTTTAATACTTTCGGCCTTCGTTCTCAGGATTAACATATAAATGGTCGTCGGTGTGTGCCCTTCCTTATGATTGGATGAAAAAAATTGGCAGCGTCCTAAAGATGAATCGGAGATGGGAGGCAAAGCGGAGGCTCTTGTTCAATTATACTTATTGCGCTTTCCGATTGCCCGTGAGTATTAATACTAAGGTTATTATATTAATACTAGGTTAATACTAAGATTGAACTATTATTTAATTTTGCTGTTTACTCACAAGTACAATCATTCGGTAATTATTTGTATCTAACTTAGCATTCTTTTCACCAGCGAAAAGCTAAAAATAAGATCTATGCATTTTAAACTTCATCCAGACTGATTCTAAGGGTGGGTAGCACCATTTAACTTTAACTATTACAAACGTCAAATCCCTTGACGAGAGAGATCAATCGGGATTTGACGTTTGTACCTAATAGTTAAAGTTAAATGGTGCAACCCACCCTAAAAGTTTTGAGCGAGATTATATTGGAATAGTACAACGCGATCGAGCCGCAAAATATCCTTAATATTTTGCATATTCCAACCAACCAGCCAATAGTGAGAGAGATAATGGTAAAACCTCCAGTCCACCACAGTAAGTAAATAATATATCTGTCTATTTAAATATTGCATCTACTATATTAACTCCACGAGTCTTCATGATAAACTCAAAGTATTTTAACAAGGCTATCTATACAAACCGTTGGGTGGTTATCGTATTAGAAAATTGGCCATTAAGGTAGAGGCTTACCGCCCGCCCGTCTGGCTAGTGTGACTAGTTTTTAAATCAGAATGTCACATCTATTTCGGTATAATGGTGACATTTTGTATTTGATTCATTTCGTAATCCATATTTATCTTAATCCCACTTCAGTCTGTAAACGAATCTTTGAATCTAAGTAGCTTTAAAAGCTCATCCTTTGGTGAGGTTACGAAGTGAAATCGCATCAAAGTCATAAAACTAACGCCAAATAAAATGTCACTTGAAATAAATTTAGTTTCCATTCCGTCCGTTCCGATATCTTATCACTTGTCCTTAAAAGTAGACTTACACAATGTAAAATTTTTATGATCCCCAAATGCGGATGGCAACAGACATTATATGAGCACACAGTGAATCGCAAATAAAATACCTAATCACGTATATGTATATGTACTTGGGCCAAATTTTATCTATGACACGCAACAAGCAACCTTACCTGCTTTACAATAAAATCTACAGCTCATTTGCATATGCTGGTTTGTAAGCGACCAACGTGCGAATATACGCACTTAACTTGTATAAAAAAACTTACGCACTCTAAGCAAATGTTAAAAACCCTCAAGGGCATATGTAACGCTACTAAATTCGGGACGTAGCACGACGCTAGACAGACCATATCTTTGTCGTGTCATTTTTCAGGATAGGGTTGCCGGGGTTGGCGCGAAATGTCGAAATTCGCTGCGAAGGACGAGGTCGGTAGCAATTCATGACCGGAGTGACTCCGGCATGATAATGAAACCGACAGGGATAGATAGATAGATAACTACGTCGAATAGACACTACAATGGATGGCCTTTTTCGGCCCGTATTTGCATATCAAACATAGGAAGTGATACATAAGGGCATTGTCACACAGACTTCTGAGAAAACCGCTTTGATAACTGTTATTATTTGCCTAGTGTTGCCCAATCGTGTACGTAACAATAATAAACCGAAGGGGGTCACTCTTATCTAAATCTAAGCAAGTATCATCAATAGGACCATTATGTACTTATTACAAATTCTGGATATCCGCTCAAAAAGAAGCAACTATTTATCGTGTTGGGCGATTTCGAAACAAAAAGCGATTTAAACGCTCATCGAATTGCCGAAATTGACGCCGCCCGACGATCATTCTCACGCATATCATAATAATTATAAACGGTCCCGAACCACTTTGCTGAAATTAAGAAAAAAACGAATCATTTGCAAATGAGACACGCATCTCTGATGTCACTCGATTGAAAAGAGTACCAAATACAAAGTGGTAGAGTAGATAGTGGCTCGATATCGCGAAGGGCAGAGATCGCGCGGGCAAAGTTTATGAATGGACGCAGCGCGTTGAATGAATGGCGGGCGGATGTGACGTCACGCGACGGCGGCGACTCGCATTGTCTGCGCGTACGCACCCTTGTCGTCTGCAATTGGTTTTTATTTGACGTTTTCTTGTGCGAGTTTTTTTTCCGTTGCATTGGATGCAAGAAGACTTGGTCCTATTCAATAGCCTAAAAGTAAGCACATACAGGATGGGTGGATCGATTAAAAACGTAGATATTTTGATTTCGAATGCTGCTTTATAGAAATTTTTATTATCACGATTTATGACCTTAGAAGTCTATGCAAATATCATAAATGTGTTATGTTATTTATCATAATACCATAAGTAGGTAAGTTTGTCTGGGATTTCAACGTAAATTAACGGTTATGTAATATAGCGTTTATTTTATAAAATTATACTTGCAGTCGTTTCAAATCTATGCATATCCGTAGACCTCTTTGTTTTCTTAATGGGTTGCATAATTGCAGAACTAAGTTTTTGCAGTAGTGCTTTCCAATTAGAATAAGAATAGCCCACTTTTATCACGTGAGTGAGTCACGCGACAAATCCACGTGACAAAAAGTTATCAGTATTATTTTTATATAATATTTGTGTTCATTACGTTTACTAATATTTTAAAATCATAGGTAAATTAAGATAAATTGAGAATATCGCAATTTATGACTTAGCTCTTTTATAAGGGAACAGGTTTAAAGTTCTCTGGATTTTAAGATCACGGTCAACGATGCAATTACAAAAGTATACCTACAAAATATGTTTACACTATACAGATGGATATAATCTTTATTTGTACATAAAATATGTATAAAATGTGGATACTTAGCTGCTTTATTAAAGTCGTAGTTTTCAAAGACGATTACTTAATGTTTTTATCTTTATTTATGGTTAAGTACATTTTATCAGTAATTTTATTACGTTATCTGTGTCTGTAGTTACATAATCTTTCAGTTTCATTTTAACGATTAATTACACGATTCATATACTCGTATGTGTTTGTGATTGTTTCTATGAATTTAAATTGAAGTAGTTTTATGTAAATTCACCATAGTGTCAAACCCTAAACTATAGCTTATAGCTTAAATAGCTTGCTTGCCATAGTCTAGTAATAGACGCATTCCTAAAAAAACTAATAAATAAATAGCTATAATATCCTCATAATTGATAAACATAAATTATTATATCGTGTCTTATACTATATAGATAGATGTCCCCACATATTATAATACCGAGCCACGTATAAAGTCACGTTCCAATAGTTCCAGACGGCCCTTTCGATCCGCCGAAATTTTCACAAGTTCCAGACAAATCTTCCGCATTATCTATCTATCTGTCGACACAGCACTATTCATATCTGTGCCAAGGACCGCCGAATCTCGTGTGGCCGGGAGAAGAGATCATTACAATAAATCAGTCAATACACAGAGCAGCGCCACAGATACGCACACATTCCGCGCCGCGCCGGGCTAATCTGTGAACATTTACTTGTACATTTTTAAACTCCGCTCTATATTCGAATTTCAAATCCGGAATAACGATCGAAGGGAATGTGTTGATTCTCTTTTGTTATCGTCTAATTCGTGTTTGACCCAGATGCGCGGCTTATTAGGTGGGCTCAATTAGTTGTTCGGCTGATGAAAGTTTTTGAGTTAATATTTTGAGAATTCGCGCGAATTATTCGAGATTGCTTTGAAGAGCCGGCGACTCCGACATAATTTAAGCCCATCACTAACTTCTAATACGAAACTTTGGACGCTTATTTCGAGCAAGAATTCGTATTATCAATTGTCTGATTATTTGTGAACTGCGTAGCTCTCGCAGAATAGCCCGTGTGGTACCTACGCACAATTGACGAGACTTCCTTATTGCCAGGCTTGCGTCATGCCTCAGATGTTCTCTTTGCGAATTTGAATACAAGCCTCTGGCCTTAGTAGGTCATAGAGCACGCCTCTGATTGGCCAGCGCAAATTGTGGACTATGCGACAAGACCGGTGTACCCGTGGGAGTTTTAGGCACCTAGATTGGGTCTAGATATCTAAATGAGCACCAACCAGCACTAGGCCTGCGTGGTGGACTAGGCCTGAAACCATTCCTTCATTGGAAGGAGCCTAGTGCCGCAGCAGTGGGGACTTTATGGGTTGTATAAGACGGATATTAAAATCTTGTGTCCTATTTTGCGAACAATTAAAGAATATATTACTTATGTTTTAGTATTATTAACTAATAATAATTTTATCAAACCAAAACAATTCCATGAACGCATGTAGGTTTACAGAACTACAGTTAACATTTCTTGAAATCAATTAACGAAAGTACTGAACGCACCCAGCTAATTCTACTTGAATTTAAAATAAATATTATACAGGGTGTTGCAAAAAGGGTATACTAAGCCGCAACCTACATGTGCAGCATGGTATATCTAAGCCCGAAACTGCAATCAGAATTTCTAAATCCGCGAAAAAAAAAACATTCTCCATAGTAAAAAGACACGTGACCAACAAATTTTCTATGGAAAATGTTTGTTTTCGCGAATTTTGAAATTCTGATTTCATTTTCGGGCTTAGACATACCATGCTGGACATGTAGGTTTCGGCTTAGTATACCCTTTTTGCAACACCCTGTATTTCTGGTAAATTTTCCTGTGGGTAAGTAGATGTATACCAACCGCAAATAATTAGTTTTGCTTAGAACTTGTTATTGATATGTAAATTTGTTACGTATACGTACAGGACTTTACCGAACAAAAGCGGATTTGGCAAATTCAGAGTTAATTGCCAAACAACAGGAACTTCGTAATAAGTTATACATAAATTACATAATAGCACTTATCCATTACCTAGAATTCAAGGTTAAAGAACCTCCAAATCATATGAGAAAATATTGGACCTAAGAAAAATGTAGTACCTAGTTAGAAGTATTGAATTTAAAAATAACCGGTGAAGTGGACAATGTTTGAGTCATGCTTCATAAAAAATTGTATATTCCTTTAATTTTCCTATGTTAAAATAAAATGGAGGTCTATACTGATTCCGATTCGTCTTACTTCGATAAAAATAGTCGTGTACATAACTTATATACCTATATGTACTTTATTCTTATGAGCCTCCCAAAGGATGGATACAAATACTTGAGGCAAATTAAATTCGAATACCTATTTCTTAACCCTAATGAGCAAGTTGCCTTGGACACATTGAATTTAAAGCGCCTGTTTAATTTAATAGCTATTATAGGTGCGTACTAGAACCAGCGCGGTCACTCTAGCTTGAGAAAAACTTCAGTTTCGGAGCGTTGTTGCGACAACCACGACTTATCTCGTTATACTACGTACCAATGTGATGATAGCTCTTGTTGTTTAGTTTTTGGTGAAGCTAGAGTAACCTTCGTGAACTAAACCCGAAATGTGTTGCCATATGAATAAACATACTATCGACTTCCTCTTGCTATCTGTACTTTATTAACATACGACCAATAATTTAAACGGAAATCGGCTGGCATCGTTTAGATCGGAACATAATTAGGTTTGTTTTTGTCATTCCTTAGGGAATCATTTAAAAACGACCTATTCAGAATAATTAATTATGTAGTACCTATTATTTATGTTTTTACGGGATCACTTATGTCCAAACCATCTAGATTTCCGTGTACTAAATCTAGATGGTTTGGAAATGGTAATAAACTCCTTATGTTCAACTTAAATTAAAAATACAAAAATACAATACACACCTAATAAAAAATCATAAAAGCTTAGAGGTATCTGTAGTATCTGATTTATGTTATACTAGCTGTTCCCGCGCGCTTCGCATCGCCTTATAAAGTTTTCCCGTGGGAATTCCGGGATAAAAAGTAGCCTATGTTCTTTCCCAGGGTTTAGACCGTATGTATACCAAATTTCATTCAAATCCGTTCAGTCGTTTTGGCGTGAAAGAGTAACAGACAGACAGACAGACAGACACAGTTACTTTCGCATTTATAATATTATTAGTTAGGATTTGTCATACAAAAAAAATATATATAGGTACCGATCGCGATTTTCCAAAAAACAAAAGAAGGGAAATGCAGTTAACGGTTTTCATTTAGGTACGATATTTATTATAACTATATTTTTGCTTGTATGAAATAGTGTTTCCCTTGCTTGATATCATCTTAGCCAGCCAATTGAAATATAGGTAGGTAGGTGGGTAGAAGAAAAGGTCATCTTGAGATTAAGTATTTTCTAAAATTAAAAAGCTCCTTGCTACTCTGGAGTGTACATTAATCCTTACTAATAACTGTGTCTGTCTGTCTGTCTGTCTGTCTGTCTGTTACTCTTTCACGCCAAAACTACTGAACGGATTTGAATGAAATTTGGTATACATACGGTTAAGACCCTGGGAAAGAACATAGGCTACTTTTTATCCCGGAATTCCCACGGGAAAACATTTTAAGGCGAAGCGAAGCGCGCGGGAACAGCTAGTACTAAATATCTTTAGAAAGTGAGAGCTTTATTCTTAACGCTTGGCTTGTTTGATCCATTTTAAGTATACCTAGGACAAATCATTCATGCCACACTAAAACTATAATATATGTGGTGGCTCAGTTTTGCAGTTCCCCGCTAAAAGTAAAGTAAAGTAAAGTAATTCTTTATTTCCATACCAAACACTTTAAGCCATTCCGACCAACGCTTACACAATACATCTTCATTATTTTTTCCCCAGAGCTTTCTCCTAAGATGCATATTTTGAATACACTATACTATACCCTTAAGCCGGCCTAGTCTTGTGACCCAAATCACGCATAGCAACACATTTTGGCGCCACACATTGGCAAACGTCGCCATACATTACAACCCGACCGAATCACACACGCACCAACTCCGCACTTCATTGGTACGTGACGGGCCTATGCTATATGGCAGCGTTATACGTATAATAATCACATGTTAATACGAGTCGGGGTTATCGCGGGCAAGAGGGGCCGTTTCGCGATATCTGTAGGGCGAGCACGGGTTTGTATGGCTGAGGAACTAATTAAGTAATTACATAGTCATGCGTGAGATAAGTGGTATGCACTGCAGCATATATATCTTACTACGATGATGCACGATGCTGCACGTATATTGTGATGACGTTTATTATTTATTACAGATTTTGTTTAAATAGGTACTAAACAAACATTCAATTAAAATGTTATAAATAAGCACTCGTCATATTTCCCTCAGATTTACTCGTTAAAAGTACCGTCCCTCTCCGTACTCAGAAAAGCAACCTTAATATTGAAACTATTGAAAGTGACCGAAAATTGGCGACGAACTAAAACCAATCTCCGTGTGCTTAGAGAATTCGTGGTCACCCTACCAATGGCCAGTAAAGTGAAGGTCATGTTCAAACGCAAACTAGGAAATCCTTGAGCGCGGTCGTCGCACCGCGGAAGTGGCATGGAACACCAACCAACTTAGCTAGACCCCCGAAAACCCTCGCTACCCCCCGCTGGCGCTGTCAAATGTTCGACCCACGGGGCGGGCGGGAGCTCAACTGCTCTTGACACGTGGAAAAACCACCATCCTAACTTGGCCCCTTGATAGCGATGCGGCTAACTCTACCCACCCAATATAGATGGTCTAGTTTTCGATGGATATCGGGTCATAAGTGGCTGGTGGGAGGTTTTATGTCATAGTGTCATGCGGCCTTCGGGCCACGATTCCAATTTTGACAGTTTTATCGCGGAAACGTTGTTTTTTTTTAGCAATGTAGGCATTCCGGTGTAGGTAATAGTTCTGTATTTTGGGGCTTTTGTTTGTAACCCGACCTAGGCTACGCCGCGTGTTAGATTTGTTATTGATGTTATCTGCGGCCCGAGTTTATTATCTGTTATCTGTAACTGGAGTTGGTCTATTGACTATAATGAATTTGTGGGCTCAGCTGCTTTTGAAGTAGGTGTGTCGCATAGAGCATAAGTTAGAGGTGTCTATGAATTTTGTTATTAAGACTTTACATTTTTTGACGTGTGTTGCTCTTCTATTTTGTACCTACATACCATATTCGTTTTAAAGTTCAGTATATACATTAACCCCCTTATTCATAGAAAAGTTACAATACGTTTTAACTAATAAACTGTTTTGTCCCTCTCTGTCAAAGAACAAATTGTTCTTTGTTGGAGAGGGACAAAACAGTTTATTAGTTAAAACGTTTTGTAACTTCTCTATGAATAAGGGGGTAAGTATATAATTACAAATGCCTACGTAACTACATGTACTGTCTTGGTATCGCACGGGAAATCCTGTGAAATGCAAAGTAAAGCTTGCGGACAAAAGCTAGTCTAAAATAATAGAGATGTAGTATGGGCAATAAAAAACATAATACGAGGGTATCACTTATGTAACATAAGGAAGCTTAGGCATTTGATAACAATGTCTAAAAGTGGTAAATGTGGTAATGTCAGATAAAATTAATCCTATTTCAAATAAAACTGAAATACGATTGTATCTAATCTTACCAGCCTCAAATAGATTGATTAGAAATCTTTTTATTTATTTCAAATAAATGCTTTTAACTGTTCGCATTATGGTGACCCAGTTCTTTTATAATACAATTAGAAATATATTTTTGGATATTATTCAAAATTTATCTATAATCAGCCGATATTAAAACTAAATTGTTGGTTTTGATTGGGATTAACAATACTAAGCAAGAATTCATATAGTAGAGGTACTAATATTGGAACCAGGACATACATATTTGAATGGAATTTAGACAGCACAATCTATAGGTATATCCTCTTTGACGTGTTCTATAATAATTTGTTGTGCCCGATACACCATAAATTTGGTTTAATGTTATATAAGATGAAAATCTACACGTCAAGCCTTACATATCTGACTAGAGATCACACCACGCAGAGGTACTTTGATGATGACGAACATTATACATTAATAAAACTTTAAAACAACTGTAATGATATACACTTATGTTATATTTGTGCAATAAAGTATTAAATAAATAAATAATGATAAAACCGGCCAAGTGCGAGTCGGGCTCGCGCACAAAGGGTTCCGTTTACAGTTAAATCAACCTATCTCAAAAACTATAAGAGATACTTTGATCAAACCAAAAATCGTTGAAAGAGTTAATTAGCATGCATCACCTCTATTTTTTTTAGAATTTTATACCCCGTAGTTATAAAAATAGAGGGGGGGGGACATACTTTTTACGACTTTGAGAGCTGATATCTCAAAAACCGTTCACTTTAAGAAAAATGTTTTTTAGAAAACTTTATATCATTTTAAAAGACCTTTCCATTGATACCCCACACGGGTATGTACATCGAAAAAAAAAATTCATCCCTCAGTTACATGTATGGGGGGCCCCACCCCCAATTCTTTTTTTTACTATTTAGTGTCATATTTTTGTAGCGGTTCATACAACACATATTCCCATCAAATTTCATCACTGTAGTACTTATAGTTTCCGAGTAAATCGGCTGTGACAGACGGACAGACGGACAGACGGACATGACGAAACTATAAGGGTTCCGTTTTTGCCATTTTGGCTACGGAACCCTAACAAGCACTCACCTGAGTACTTTTCTCCTGTTGTTGGGGTGCAGACGACCCGCTTGCACGGGGTCAATTAATCTCAACTTATCATGGACTTCTTCATTCGTGAATTTCTTTTCATTATCAACAAATTCTTGCAAAGCTTCCTTGGTTACTTCCAAATCATTTGTTCCACTTTCATCATCATTAGATGATGGACCTTCTCTATCGTCTGGTTTAGAAATAGATTTCTCATCTGTGGCGTCTACAATATTACGCTTTTCAGTACTTTCAGGTATTTCATCGTCTTCGTTTTCGAAGTCTCGTTTTCTTTTACTGGAATCCCAGAGAAGCTCATTCGTATTATCCGCATCTTCAACAAGTATATTGTACACTATAGACTCGACGTAGTAATTGGTCCCGCCAACGACTAGTGGAATCTTTCCTTGTTGGCTTAGATTGTCTATCTGTGATATACAATGTAAGGAAATAGATTCAAAGTCTAGAAGATTAGACTCTAGTTCTGAAGTGCAATATAAACAAGATATAAATAACTAAATTTAGAAATGGTAACTTCACTATTTTGTTTTTATGACGAAGTGACTAGAGAAAACAGAATAATAATTATGATTTGTTTTATAATGTCCCTTCTATAATGTAAAATATATATCTTGCTCCCTAGGCATTGTTTTTTGTAATCAAATTATAGCAAAAAGTAATAGTTATTCAAGGTAGTAAGTAGTACATAAGTGAAATTTTCGCCAATCGTTATCGGAAGCCTAAAAAACTAGTAAGTATGTCTCAATCTATGTATGTAACGGCTCTAAGTAAAGCTAAGCCGATTACAAGTTGACTGACCGGACAAAGAAAACATGTCCGCTTACTCGAACTTATGTACAGTCAGCAAAAAAAAGACCACGACCCATCCCCAGCGTGATTGATTCTAAGACTGATAAGTGGAAGATAGGTTAATGAAATAATATTTTATCGATATATACAAACAATTTAATTTCATCTAACCATTACGTTAGTGGATCTTAAATAAATGTTGGGCTGGTAGTTACACATATCTCTTTTGCTGACTATACACGCAAGAAGGTATTTGAGCGTGAGGAAAAGGCGAGAATAATAAATTGACGAAATATTTAAGCTAATTATGACGGATAATGTGTTAAGAGCGTACCCCGTAGAGTGGTACGCTCTAGCTAGATGGCACCCGCTAAAGTGGCATTGATAGCAAGGCTTCCTTTGTTGATTTTCTGCACAATATGTTAACTTGATGCAAAATGAGTCAAAACTATTAACCAACAGTTTAAGGTGGTTTACGACTACACACTAAATTTAAAGCCCAATTTCGGCAGCTTTGAATGTGTGCAGTGTGGAATGTGTGCTAAAAAACAGCATCGATAAAAAGGCAATTAGATTATCTAGGAACCGTTACAAATACTATTACAGGCATTCGGGTCCGAGCTAGACACGAGCTCTACATCATAATTCATTATCCACTAGACTGATTCCTGAGATACGGATATGGCAGTAAGTGCTAGATTTTTTGTTACGAATAGTTTAGGATTACCGTTGTGCAAGAATTCTTTTGGTATATAAATGTACATAGGTAGTTTCTTTAAAATATTTATATAATTATAAGAACTTGTATTATACATACAGGTATAAAATAATATATTCGCGAGAAATTCAAAACTTTCAGTAACATATGGAATGGCAAAGGCAGGAGGAACATTTTCTTTGACCGCGGGTGCAGTTTTTGCCGCTATTTCAGAGCCGCTTTTTCCAGTAATATTTTTCTTCTTAACGTATCGGTGACAAATAAGAGCTTCTGGAACGCGAAGATTCCAATACAGGAGCAATTTAGTCAGTGCTTATTTAGTTACTTTCAAATCTTCCGTTCCACTTTGATCGTTATGAGATGATGACTACCTTCTTTATCGTCTGATTTAAATCTGAGTATCTTCAATAGGGAATATGCATATATTTTTTTATATTCTTATTCATAATAGTTTTACATCGCGTTAATATAGTAAAAAAAAATCATTCCAAAAGAAGTTATTTAAGGTATTTTAAATAAAGTTAAAAATTAGCAACCGACACGACCACTGTAAACACCGGTCATGATGGCGCGCTAAGTGTGACGTCACACTCTTGTTTCACGGCTTAGAATAATGACTCTCTCTAGTCGCGCCTGCGCTCAGTTCTATGGGCATAGAATATTCTGAGATTGACATGTACTAGCGTTTTACGTTACTTCCGCCCTAAGAAAATTCGCGAAGTTTCTAATGTTTGAACTTACCGCAGTTTTTTTCTACTTTTCGACAATTAATTACTCGCTGAAAAATATATTATAAGAAAATTTTGATGGAGGCATAATTTTGAAATAAGATTTGAAGTATTTGAACATCTTCGAATCTTCCTTCTTCACAACGAAAAGGATACAATACTGAGCGCCCGGTTCCTGAAGTCCACCACGGTAAACATCTGATGCGGCTCCAAAATGTCCAGCAGGTGGTGTGCCACAAGGCTGCGTTCTTGCGCCGTCGCTTTAGCTGTCACTATGTCCAACCCCTTGTAGATCTGCAAGAGGGAAATTAATTGAGATTAAATAAACGTAACTATTTATAACCTAACCAACTTTAAACAACCTCCGATATTCAAACACTAAGAAGCCTAACTTTTAAACGGCTTAGCCGAACTTGATAAATTATAGTCGAGGTTACATTAACTACGATACGAAGAAACTTAACCAAAATCGGTTCAGCCGTTAGAGACCTAAGAAGTTTGCCTTTTCTAAGAATTTTATAAAAATATTTTAATCCTAGGTGTTGCAATGAGCGTTAACATCACTTTTATCTTATTTTAAATCTGAGTTCAAGCATTCATAGTTAAAATTCTAACACAAAGAAAAAGCTATTATTACTAGTTTGCGCCAGTCGACATGAAATAATGTAGTACAGTCAAGGAAGTATCTTTGTTTACACATTTTTACTTCGAAAACGACAGGACCTACCTAATGCATTACTAAATACGTATTTAGTATAAAATTAGTATTGTTTTCGATGGTACATTAAACAGTTCGTTCAACGAGGCATTAAAAAATAAACAATTTAGCATGAACGGTCAAGGCCGAGGGAACATCAAAGAAACCAGATTTACGGAAGTTTTCGTAATTATGTTAGGAAACTCTGGAATAATATACGTACGTAGCTACATTACGTACTTACGTACCATGGGACCTGGACATTAAATAATTTTAGGTCTAAATAGGAAAAAATAAAAATAAAAAAGACCATAGAAAATAGATCAAGATGTCATACAAATTTCGGTAGACCGCCTGTCAACTACCTATCGACAATAAGTGTATTTTTTCCGAGATGCCGCCACTGGCACGATCAAAAGAAGAAGTACGATGATACTCACCAGCTACCAGTAAACAATCATTTCTATACTTAAAACATGAAAAAACATAAAAGCTCTGGTGAATGGGCACATTAGCCTTGGCTCGACTGTCAAACATCGGTCAGATCCATACAAGTTACGTCAGATAGTGGTGGTAACCCCACGGTATCTTAAATAAACGTTAGTAATAAATTGAAATCGAAATTACACAGTGCCCTGATACCCTAGTTTATTAATAACTACCTACTATTAAGTATTTCCTAATAATAATATTTATACCTCTTTGACATGTTCCAGTGATCTTGTAATAAATAATAATAACAATAACACAAATATTATTAAACATATCACTTATCAGTAAAGGTCGCAGTATTTACTCTATGATTAGTTACATTCACAGATAAAATACAAATTAAATTATTTCAAATACAGCAGAAAGTAGCCAATATTTACTATATATTTGGGCCTTATTTTGTGTGGTCTTATGATAAATTAGTAGAAATGTTGTTTTGTAATGAAATTATGATATTTATTACTATTATCTTTGGCCACCAGCCGTCTACTGTTGGACATTGGCCTCTCACTGCCTCTCCCGCAAAGGAATATCGCTCACCCGTCAAGTTAAAGTCCAATACCATAGAACAACGCGAATGTCCAATACTAGGGTTCCCCTCATCTCGCCTAATCTTTATTGCCCAAAACTCGTTTCGCATAACTCGTAAGGTCTTAACTTTTTTAGTCAAATCATCACTTCGCCTTGACTTATGTGGCATAAGACTCGTTGCGCCTAAAACTCTTTTGGCATAATCTTGAAACGCCTAAGTCTCGTTTGCTCAAATTGTTCGTATAGGTATTATATCTTGTTTCTCCCAATATTATCTTAGTAAATAATATATTAAGTGTGTTTTAAATGTACAAATCGTGGTATTTTTCTCCTACATGGCGAAAATTACGATATTGAATGATCAAAATATCGAAAGTGAATGACCATTATGATGCCTACAAACACTATTAAACCCCATGGGATCGAAACCTAAAGATGGTGGAAAGGTGCGACGACGAGCAAAGCGAGGAGGAGCGTGTTAGGTGCACATGTTCGTCAAAAACAAAGCGGAGCGCAGCGAAGAGGAGCGGAGCGTTTCCCACATAGAACAATATAAGGCACCAGTTTGCGCTATGTAGGGAGACGCTCCATAAACGTTAAAGACAAATGAATATTATTACTTTGTATAAGCCATGCCATAGACATAGCATTATTAGGCTATTCAAGATTCGGCCATACCATTATAAGGCTAAACAGGATTATGCAAAATAACTTTATACTAAACGAGATTTATGCCATACGATTTTCGGGGAAACGAGACTTTGACCAAACGTTACTATGCAATACGAGATTAGGCAAATAAATCTTAGGCCAAAAAAGGTAGAACCCCAATACTAACATACTTATGACGAATTTGACGTGTCATCATCATCATCTCAGCCATAGGACGTCCACTGCTGAACGCCTCCCCCAATGATTTCCACCTTGTCCGATCGGAGGCGGCCCGCATCCAGTGCTTCCCCGCGGACTTGACTATATCGTCCGTCCATCTCGCGGGGGGCCGCCCAACGCTGCGCTTGCCGGTACGTGGTCTCCACTCGAGGACTCTTCTGCTCCACCGACCATCAGACCTTCGAGCAATGTGTCCGTGACGTGTATGAGATTTAAAAATGAGACCAATTTTCCTTGCAACGAATATACTTATCTATAAAAACTCCACCAAAGCCCTATATTTAACCGACTTCAAAAAAAGGAGGAGGTTCTTTATTCGTCGGGATCTTTTTTTTTATGTATGTTCACCGATTACTCCGCCGTTTATGAACCGATTTAAAAATTCTTTTTTTGTTGTATTGGGTTGAGCTCCCAGGTGGTCCCATTTTTTTTCAGAATTTTATCTCACCCCCAAGGGTGGGTAAAGGTGTAAAAACAGGGTATGAATTTCCATTTTGGGCACATATTAACCGATTCTAATGAAATTAGGAACGTAAATATAGTTCTTCTAATAAAAATATGATTATGACGTTGAGCTGATCTGATGATTGAAACGGAAGGCAGTCAGGGGAACTCCTCAACGGTATATAGCAACTACTTCGTGTTTAGGCTTGAATGATTCGTATTGATTAGTAGGACTTTTTGGTATCATTTGCACCTTACTTTTGATTGAAATTATTGCAAATAAACTAAAAACTATAAAATAAAATAATAATTAAAAAAATTAAAAAGAAATTGTTAGTTTTTTATTTTTTTTAATTAATAAAAAATTTGGGGTACTCAGCTGTGTTTGACATATTAATTATGTCGTAATCAAGACGCAACTAATCTCTCGGCAGAGTGATAAATATTTGGCATTCTTCGTTATCGTAACGTAATCCCTTTGGCATTGGCGAAATTCACCGAGAATTTACGAATATAAAGCCATTTATTTCGTACTACATCCGATGCTACAGTCTTAGCTATTCCTCATAATTTATTGATGTTTATACCTACTGTTAATAAGTACCAAGTTATGAAAAATTATGCCCTCTGACGTGCGAAAACTAAAGAACTACTACTATTAGTTACAGGTACTACTACTAGTTAGGTACAGGTTTTTTACGCAATGAAAAAACCTTGTAGTAATCTTACAGAAAAATCCACATACCTTAAACCAACCATCATAGTTGGAACTCTGAAGATTCGCTTTAGACTATTATGCAAAAGTATAATGCGTATACAGAGGAGGCCCAACTGATTTGGGCAGGTATTCTTAGAATTTGCAAAAGTTTCGCTCTGACCTCTATTTGAATGTGAAATTTGATTCAGTCGAAGGATGCTGCCTCGATGGTCACAAGCAAATAGGCGCATAGAAACAAAGATGAACTTGAAAGTCGGACAATGATATTTTTTGGAGATGGAGTGTCAGTGTAAAAGAAACGTCTGGACATATAAAACCCCACTTCTACCACTGAGCTCTTATTTTGAATTAGTTCAGATAGGAGATTTGTAACTTTATTCATTGGCACAATGGTCGTAATTAGGTTGAACTTGAAACGGTTTGAAAGTAAACAAAATGCCGACAGTTTTTTGATTCGTTTTTGTACGTGACGCACCGTTTAGTTAATTTATTGTTAATCTAAGAAGGTGAAGCCGAATTTCACGATCTATGAATACATTTTGCGTAAGAAGGCCTCATTCATTCAGAAGTTTCACTTGAAAACGTTATCTTCATATGTAGGTACATATTACGAAATACAAACTTTTAACTCCGATTGGTAAAATATAGGGTACGGATCAATGGGAGATTTTCTTTTGACGTTTAAAAGTTCCGAAATCGACCAATAGATGGCATCCGGCCTTATTTTTATGAGTGCATTCTTCTGAGGGGGCGGAAGATGTCATAAAGTACAAAGCTATCTTAAACTAGTTAACACTTAATATTATGCATAGTATAACAACTACTTATCGCATATGGTTGAATTCACATCCATTGGGTTTTTGTATTGGCTGAAAGGACTGGAATCGAAAGTACGAAGTTTTACTAGCATCTATAATCGGTTTATGTCTATGGTTGTTGTTCAAAATCTGTAATTTTAGAATCTGAAATTAAAAATCAGACTTTACAGTTGCTAGTGTTGCCACTACACATATTGTAAACTGTACCTCATAACATGATATTGATGTGTCTTACATAACAATGTGGGAAGTAGGTAAGATATGTATCAATATGTTAGGAACGTTACAAGTTTATGTTGTGTTTTGCGATTATTCAATCTGATTAAATATTCTGGCATGTTAACTAATGAGAGAGAAATTAGAGGACTTTTGTATACAGGAGAATGGAATCTAAATACACATAAAATTACAAATTAAAGGTATAAAATCCAAAACTAATACTTAAATTAAAAAACAAAAACTAATTTTTAATTTGAAAAAGCTTGCTTTTGGGAAAAATCTAAATACTCTCACGGGCAATGAAAAAGTTCCATCTCTGACACGGAAAAAACTAACTTAATGACGCCTTCTGCAATATTTAACTAGGTTTAACGGTGCATCACAATATTACCTTATATATAAATAAATAAATTACCAGTTGGTTTTGTTTGTCCCTGTAGCAGTGGAGACGAGCGGAGTTTGGGGTGGTGAAGCTAAAGCCCTCATAAGGGATCTAGGCCGCCGTATTGCCTCGCGAGGACATGATCGTCGCTCCGGGTCGTACTTGGCTCAAAGGCTCTCTCTTGCTATTCAAAGAGGTAACGCTGCAAGCATTATGGGTACTTTTGGGCCAGGTATGACTCGTGGCGGATTATTAGATTAATTTAATTTTACTTTTTACTTTGACGAAGCATGTTACGCTGACGATGACGATGTTCTAGACAGAATGACGAAGATTGTTAATATCTATTCGTATATGAATAATGTAGTATTACTTAAATGAAATGTATATATTATTGTTGGTTTTTAGTTAAAAACATAAATATTTTGTTCAAGTTTCCTATTGAATGTAAAAAAAAATTGGAACTGTTTCTTTACACGTGAGTGTACATTTGCATTCTTTATAACGACACAAACGAGTATCGCCCACTAGTCAAAATAATTTGATGAAAGGATATATACTTACTCAATACTCTATCATTTATTGCATCCATTTGTTTTACGTATAGTAGTAAATAACTATTTAGAATATTTCATTACTTCAAAGTTTTATCAATCCGCTACCGCCTGTAACTTAAAGCGAAGCCTAATAAACCGAATCCCCTGATAACAAATATATCAACCAAGGCCACCGCTTATCAGCAGTGAATGCCTCACATATCGCTATGCTATATGTATTTCATTCTACCTACGAACATAATTTATAGTAAGCAATTAAATGTACAGTCGAAAACAGCCGAATTGTAACACTTGATGATCGAAATGAACCCATACGGCGCTGTAATCAAGAATCAGAAGTGGGATATTATTTTCCGTACTGGCGGCTTATCTACTGAGGCTCGTAAAATTATTCGGCTCTACAACTAAATACGACAGACTACAAGCTGTGAGTAGGTAGGTAATGAACGTAATTAAATTAGGTTCTAGAACGAATTGTTGCGTAATGTTGCCGTACCTAGGTTTGTGTTAGCTTACGTGTACTTTATTTATATATATATATAGATGTAGGGGCCGCACAGAAGTGTGTCATATTCGTAAATTGAAGAATTTAATTTAACGTGCGATGGTAGCCAGTGGTGACTGGATGAGGACAGCCGAGGACAGGTTGTACGGTTACTGACGGATGATACGATGATGCCCAGTAGTGGACTATTATAGGCTGTTGATGATAATTTTGGATGCGTTATAAATTTATGCAACGCGGTATGGCGAGAAAGTAAAGCTTGGGTGTTCCTAGAAGTTAATGAATAGAAATCGGGCTAACTGTCTTCATATCTTAGCGTTTTGGTGACCAACGCTAGAGCGCAACTAAGGTTTGTCACAATAATGGCGAAAGGATAAGTGCCAATTTCACCATTCTCGGTTATCTAACCGACAGGGACTGATTTATAAATTAAACGTCATCTCCATATAAAATTCATGACAGATGTGTAAAAATTTAACCACTACTCCCTGGTTATGCTCTAACCGAGAATGGTGTAATTAGCACTAAGCCAGTCAGATATGCAAATAAATTTAGCAAAATTGCAAAGGTTGCAAACCTGTTTTTTGTGGTAGTTATAATATTTTATCAGAGCAAACAGTGGCAAACATTTATCCGCTAACCCTCAGTAATACCTCTACTACCACTCAGTAATCTGAAAGTCAAACAAATAAATCCAATTCATGTCGAACTTCAGTAGTTCTAAGAATCATCGATGAACTAGCGGGCCAAGGTTTATCGACAGTTTATTGCGGTGCTTTCGATACTTTCGTGCTTTTACCGACGATCGACTTAGTCTAAGCCTCACATTTCTCTATTATTATTATCACGGATAATGAAAGAAAAACAGTGGTATTGATAGAATTCAGCTAAAAGAAAGTCAAATAATATACCTAGTGTATATTGTTTTTTTCTTCATTGCTTGTTATAAATTGGAAAGGAGAGCTATAAAAATGCATAGCCTTATAGGCTAATCTACTTTGAAAAAAGTATAAAGGGCTTAGAGTGACTTCAATCCATAATCTGTGATACCTTAACTTTATGATACAGGAGGGTCACTTTGGTCTTGCTAGAGAATAGTTTCGGAGAGCTGTCATGAAATCGACGACGCATTTAATGCATCGGATACAATAGAGTTAGGTATGGTTACGACTCTATCTCGTTGTCTTAAATGTGGCGATTGCCTTACAATTCTCGTTCTTTCATTCGTAGATTTAAATAGAGACCCCCCAGACCATAGAAAAATACGTTTTTCGTAAGTTCGAGTGACCTGGCACCAAAGCTTATGTAAGTAAGTCTACTACGCAGTAACATTGCAACTTATTATCAATACAATTTTGGCGGGAGCGATATCGCCTGTTCGCTTAGTGACCGATAAGACACGGCCTCACCCGAATGTCAAATAGGGCAAAATTAGTGAATGGAGGAACGAGAATCGTTACGTAAGAGCGAAGAGCTTATCGAAGTTTGTTTACTTTCTGTTATCGGCGCTACATTTAATTTGAAACATTTTATTACAATCTTGAACATTTTTGGAGGTATTTTGACATACGCAGGTCTGGCTGAAGATTTGGAAATAAAACTACTACAATATTGGAGGATTTGAGCTGCTATCGCCGGTTTTAGCAAAGGAATGGCAACCAATAAAATTATCGATTAATTGATCGATGGTTAGGCGGTAAAGTAAAGCTGCAACTAGAGACTTGACCCTAGTAGCCCATAGGTTATTGTTATGAATACGTCAATTCCTTGTCACAGCGATATCATGCAACATCAAGGTCAACTTAATAAGGAAGAGTTGCTTCAGATGGGTAAAATGATACAGGATGTTTACAAAACAACTGAAATTACCAATTATGTATTACTTTTATAAGGTGGGTAGGTAAGTGTGTGGTAGGTTCATGGTTGAATGAGATAAAATAACAATCTCAATAAGTATAATTAGCCATTACGAAACAGGCCTTTAGACTTATACTATAACAGTTACTTTTTACATAATTTGAACTTTAAGAACCTTCCTTCAAATCTCCTGTATCCTGTAAACACAGAAGTTTTTTTATGTGACTATTGGAAACCCGTTAGACTGATCCAGAAACCTACAAACACCCTGTGAACTAGGTCTTGGGAGCGGCGAGTGGGCGGGCGGCGCAGGCCGGCGTGGGCGGGCGGCGCCCTCAGTATTAGGGCTCAGGTGGACCGCTGAAATAGAGACTTCCGCCGGTTACGGCCTGTTTAAAAATAGCTGTACGGGTATTTATAATTTCATTCATAGAATTTCCATTAATAAGGCATGAGCATCTTAAAAATCAGTGATGTTAGTACCTATAACAGTAAGTACCTATTATAATTAAGATCTGATCATGTAATATAGCTGTGGACTTTCATAATGATTAATAGTTAAACTACTAACTTATTGAGCTAACGGTGAAAATCTATGTTCTTTACCGCACCTTATGAAAGATTTCATATACTTCTAAAAGCAGCATAATGAGCCGACCATTCCATAGCCCTAATTAAAATATAAAAAGCGACAGCCCTCAAATTCAAAACCGCGTTCGCACGACTGTGTTCCCGCCTTCTATAGCGTCTGTGGTCTATGCCATTTCCGAGTATTGCCATTTCGGCAATGATGTCATCGTGACCCAGTTAGCTTTTCATGGGAAGTGTCATGAACAGTGGTTGTTAATCATCATCGTCATCAATGAGGCCTACACTTTCAGACATTAATTAAAAAATAAGAGATTTCTGTAATAACCTAACCTAACCATGTAACGATAAAAAAATCCTAATATTCAACACTAAAAGTCACAGAACTTTTGAAAGGCCGATTTTGATAAAATATGGCTAAGATCAATAGGGTAATATTACCGTTGACCCAAAAAAAAAACAAATTGAAAATAGATTCAGCCGTTTGGGAGCTACGCAACCACATACAGATATACACACGTAAAACTTGTAACACCCCTCTTTTATCTCAGGGGTTAAAAATAAAACATTCCCACAAAATGGCTGAAGCTCCAGTCTTCGTGGTCACATCACGACACAATCTATCCGTGACGTTAGCCGTGACGTCTGTGATTCCGTACTTTATCACTATCAAGTGAGAGTGGCGGTTTTTACTTTACTTACACATATAGGTACCTACTTGTTGTACTTTATGCACAATGTGTGGGATGCATGAAAGCAGCATCTCTGAATGACGTATCCACTGTACTGTATCGACTGTACCTTGTACATATTGTCAAACTACCTACCTAGTTAACAAACCGTCAATGATTGGATGAATGAATGGGCAATTTGCGAATTTGACAAGGTACAAAAGTGTATAGCTACTTATGCAGCTGACTGTAGAGTGTACAACTCAAGCAATGAAAAGTAAATAGTAATATTTTACATACAGTTCAGCCCTTCGGTCACAGAAACTTCGGCTACATTTTACGAACTAAGTATAGTTTAAGTGTATGTGATTGTAGTGCGTTTGTTAGTGGCTTTGCCAAGCTTGACCGTGAGATGTCCCCACATTATTATTACTATAAACGAAAAACAAGAACGAAGTGCAATATAAAGTTTTTTTAAAGTTTGGACGTGCTGAGCAAACCACGACTCTATTTGGCATTAACGCTTAAAGCTTCCCATTTTTTTATAAAAAAAACTAAATCCAGCATAATAACTAACTTAAACAATAGCTTTAGCAAATAACGTCATCAGAGAATCAACGTAGGCGTGATAATAGAAAGCCCTACGTAAAGTCTAAGATGCCATTTCTTTGCTGAAAGCTGGGCTTTTAATATGAAAACTAAAACGCAATTTCTTTCCCTTGAGTCAAGGCAATCCGCCATATTACAGTGCGTAGGTAGTGTACGTATGCCCATGTAACGATAGCAAAAAACTATAAATTGTCACAGTCAATGAATAGTTTCAGAGAAAATGTAGTAGGTATACCAAATAATATATTTGACTAGTCACTGTGTTTTGCGTCAACATGATTCAACTAACTACACTCGCAAGCAATAAAAAGTTCTTCTTACAAAATACAGAGACCAAATGACCCCTTTTTAAGACATTAAATTAATAATTCAATTAAAATAATTACGTTTTTCTAATAATCTAAGGCGCTGCTAAACATACGGTCAGCTGCATAAATAGCTATACACTTCTGTACCTTGTCAAACTGACGAACCGTCAATGTTTCAATTAATTGATAGGCGGTTTCAGATAGACAAGGTACAAAAAGTGTATAGCTACTAATTTTTCTGAAGGCATTATTAAGCTAGTCTTTTCCGTTTAGGAGTCATTTGGTGCTATTTTCACTGGAACCTTTTTAGTATGTACATTATTGGTTTTTATGCCGACGGTGCCCAGGTACTAAGGGACACGTGGACGCTGCACTGTGAGTTTGTGTTTACGGAACCCTCCACGAGGCAAGTCGTTATCATTTATCAAGACCGACTACTTCTACTGATTACTTTTACTTATTAACTCACTATCGGGTCACTTTCTTCGCATCTGAATGTTTCGGATCATGGGATAGATAGATGTTCTTTATTTCTATACATAACAAACATATACCTAGTACAGTAAAACATATTATTACTGATATTGCATAGTGATTGATTGTTTCCTAAAAAAAATTAAAGTGGGGTTTGCGCTGGGCTAGCATACTAAGGTATATCTGCCGACTTTACATATATAATTGCAGATATGATTTAGTAGGTATAATTCATTTATTTTAGTAGGTATATGCACTCAGAGTCATCTGCAGCTGAAAAGCAGGGGCGTTAATGTACACATTTCCCGCCGATGCTACGGAAACAAGGACTATGAATTTACCTGTTCAAATTAAGTTTTAAAGTCCGACGAAAAAGAAGGGTTGTTTCCAAAAAAGTTTAACGTGTCTGTATATCTAACTGTTATGTGTCTAAACGGCTGAACCGATTTCGTTTTCTTTTTATACTCGTAGGGTCGTAGATAATGTAACCCCGAGTGCTCTTAGCTATGTTAGGTACATGAAAATTGGTTCAGCAGTTGCAAAGGTATGCGAGTGTTAGTGTTGACCCCCGACTGGGTTTTAGTGAGGGTATTTGTGATAGGCAGTAATGTCCTTTTTTGTTACCTAGAATGACCCTTCAAGGCGATCTTTGCACCACGGCCGCTATTCCACAGTAACTAGATAAATACACGAAGCTGTAAATAAATCACTAATGTCAGTCTTCATTATTGAACTCGGCATGGAGGTAATTGTTGTCGGCTGTAAGCTCGCCCGAAGGTTTACGGATTGCTCTTTAGAAATTGTAGCAAAATCGCGGTTGATAAAATGAAATTAAAATACCAGCTCATTGGTTTAATTTGGTCGCAGTTATTTAAGCAATCCAGTGATTAACACGGGTTGTGTGAAAGAAGCCTCGCTGAGTGAAGAATGGACTGTATGTAGTAGCATAGAATAACGAGACTAGCACTTGTACTTGTTATTCTATGGTAGTAGTAGTAGTATAACTTTCTTGTACATAAAACACTTAAGATAACATTTAAGACTTAAAAACTAGAATACAATACAATACAATAAGGGCGGCCTTATCGCTAAAAGCGACTGATGTAGGTAGGTACCAGTGACTGAAAAACAATCAGACTGGCTAATCCTTTCAGAAAACGTAGCTCAGCTATAGTATTGAACCTATAGTTTATACCATCATTATTATATCAACATCTAGGCGCCACAACCCTTTTATTTAACTATATTAACTTAACACAAATCTGAAAACAATGGCCAATTAAACGGAGTCAAAATATTACAAAAGAAACAAGGCAACGCCGGAGCGGCGGAAACCAAACGATTTCGTTTCGAAAATTTCCAAGAAACTCACAGTTGGGCACTCTCAACTGATTCTAGCGATTCTAAGCACTACACCGACGATAAATAACGATCAAGGCTAAGGAAAAATACTCAAATGAACATGCCCTGAGGGTATCTATTATATACATATACAGATACCTAATTAGATTACTTATATTGACGAATACGAAAGTTTGTGCTTCACAGTAATTATTCAACTGAGGTAATTAAAAGCCTTAGGTTAGAAAATTGTATATTTGATCTGCTTTTTAGGAATCCTCTCTTATATTAGTACCTCTAAAGGTACCTATAATACGTTATAGGATATTTTGTTGTCTGTCCGTCTGTCAGGTTTTCAAAACTCTTTAACACCCATATTTATAAAGAAATTATTACTTGTTGCTTGTTGCTAAATAATGTCTTAATTAAATAATTTCTAGAAACTAGAATTCTTCAGTAGAAAGTTTTATTCTATATCGGAATTGACAGGTCCAACTTCAAGCAATTACTAAACTGTAGAATGAAAATTGTTACTTGAGTATTTACTTTTACTTGTAATCACTTACTTGTTTATACGTGGGTGGTCTGAAAAGTTTCCGACCTAACATAGATACAAGATTTTTTTTCTTAAAATTTATTTTTATTCTTCTACCTAGCCTGTAAAACAGTAATTAGGCGGCGCCAAAACACGAATTTATTGCGCCTTAACTGCGCCAACAGAGCATTGGAAATGTTTATTCGAACACGTCGTTGGTCTGACGTTAGAAAACGCGGCAGCCAACGCGCGGACAGCCTCCTCATGCCTAAATCTTGATTTAATATGTGATAAACACGTTTTCTGGACATTTTCATTGCCTCTGCTATCTCTCCCACTTTAATTCGGCGGTCGTCTAACACCATTTGTAGAACTTTAGCGATGTTATCGTCAGTAGTTACAGTTTTTGGACGTCCCGAACGTTCATCATCTCCGAAGCTCTTACGGCCACGTTTAAATTCGGCTGCCCAAAATTTTACAGTGGTAAATGACGGTGAAGAGTCCCCGTACACAGAACCTAACTCATCTTTCATTTGCGTAGGGGTATTCCCTTTCAAAAACCAATATTTTAAGACAGCTCGATACTCGATTTTTTCAATTTTCACAGAAATGCTCACATCGACTCACTGAAACGACTGTAAAATAAAAACCACGCGTCAAAAATGGCTGAAACTTTGAAGTGTTGCTGTCAAAAGATGCACAGTTACATTCCCTGACTTTAATTGATGTGTGCAGCCATCTTCACTTTGAGGTCGGAAACTTTTCAGACCACCTACGTAAGTATAGTCTGTTAGTTTAAAGACATTAAAATTGGAACAAACTAATTTAATCAATAGTAGTAATGAGTACCTACTACCTAAAGCGTAACATTTCATTACAAATTTGATAGCTGTTTTTTTATGAATTAACTATTTTGTTTATTTCAACTAGACTGCATGGCAATATTGGAAGCAAAGAACATCTCAAGTTTCTGTGGCCGCATTCCAATTTATTGCCTAATAAGTACCTAAATAAGCAAAATTATTTGCCAAAGTCTATTACATCGGTATGCATTCGTCATTTGTTGACAGCGATAATATTTTGCATTACACTAACACTGACTATACATATACATGTACATTGTACAGTGCAGAGATCACAGGATTAATACTATTTTCGATACTACACAAACATATTATGGAAAAAAAACAGTATCGTCAACTGTCACTGTCAAAATGTAAGGCAAATTTGTCAGTTCCAAAAGTGACATTTGTTTTTTCCATATGTTTGTGTAGATTCGAAAATAGTATCGAATCCTGTGATCGCTGCACAGTAAACATACACTCGCGATCAATAAAAAAGTACCTACCATACACAAAATATGTACCAACACCAAAAGGCCCCAATTTCTTACATTTAAATGAATATAATAATAATATAATAATATGTGGCGACATCTCACACACGGCCATCCGACCCCAAGCTAGGCAGAGCCTGCGTTATGGGTATCGGACAGCTGATAAATCTACACAAATACCTAGGTAGATACAAATTAAATATAAATATCAACACCCAAGACCCGAGTACAAATATCTCTCTTTAAACAAATATCTGCCCTTGCCGGGAATCGAACCTGGGACCTTCGGCATAGCAGTCAGGGCCACTAACCACTACGCCATTCGATGCGCTGTTAAATATACTTCAATATTGCAGACGGCTTCATTTAGCTATACAGCCTTTTCCGTTCAGGAGTAATTTGGTGCACGTGGAAATTTATCATTACTCGCGAATTAGCCTCAATGAACCTCCTACCTACCCCAAAGAGATAAACAGTTATGTGTAGCAAGTTAGTTTTCAATGTCTATGTTATCAAATATTTGTTACTTGTAGAACAAAGTAGAACAAGAGAAAAGGTGATCTGTAAATCCAAATCAGGGATCATAAAATTTCAAATCAGAGCCGCAAACTGGCTAAGTGCACAATAACTCACAGACAGAGAAACCAAAGAGAACAATATTATCTGAAAACAATATGGCCGATGCGAAACGATTCGAAATTCAATTTATGCGGTCACCGGTACAGCCGCGGCGAAAACCTCATAAATCTACTGCGAGGTAGGTCAGTGCGATGCTGGCTGGATTTAAAAAAAAAGATGTTCTTTTTACAAAAATACTGTTACCAGCTTATGAGGGTTCTACATTTAATGCCTTGTGAATGAATAAATAAGGAGGCGGGTGATGTTTTGACCTTTTTGGTGGCCTGGGATGCAGTTAGATTAAATTAGGTCTTAACCATGTTGTATAATAATTAGAACGTGTCCAAAGTAGTTCTATAAGAATTTCTGAAAACGAAGGTTTTTATCTATTTGTACTTAGCTTGATCTAGTTCTTCATTACTCCAGTAATATAACTATACGAAACTAAATTCAAATGAACAGTTTTTTTCTGAAATGTATGTAAACATACGAAGATAACCAAAAAGTCAAGTACATTTAAGGTTGTAAGTTTAGATTTAAATCCAAAGTTAACTTTAAGGATCCTTAAGAAATGAAATACTTATACCAGTTTGACCTCCAGACCTCCTGTCTAGGCCCAGGGGGTCACTCTCAAAGACTAAAAACGAAGTTTGCTGCGCGAGCCGCGTTATATTAAACGTACCGATTGTACGACAGCTCTCGTCGTTTGTTTTTCGTCAATATAGAGTAAAGCTCCTGGCCTCGCCAAACTGGGAACATGTATTGCTTCAAATTTACCTTAAGGGCCCGTACAGGGTGACGTGCCGCGCCAATTTTGGGTTTTCAATGCTCTTCACACAGCACACGCAGTGACACGCACACATGTAAGTTTGCACAGTGGGTCGATAAACTTTTACTCGCCAACTTTATTGACAATTATTTTCAAGTAGTGATTTGAGGGTAAGTTTAATTTTTAATTACACTGGTAAGCACCAGGAAAGAGTAGAAATTAATAGGGGTGCCACTTTTCTCCATACTCGGAACCCGATTAGATTTCTAAACAAATGTGGTATTTACTTGTAGAAAGGTAACTACAGGTATTAAAGTGTAGATAATAAGTTATACTAAGGGTATACTAAGCCGAAAGGGGATGACTCAAGGGGTCATTCTGAACAACTCTAGTTCTACGAGTTTTGCAAAAACGCGAAAAAAAAAATTCGTTTTCCATGGTAAAAAGTCACGTGTCAACAAAGTTTCTATGATAAAGGTTTTTTTTGGTTAATTTTTAAAACTCGTAGAACAAAAGTTCAGAATCAGTCTCACTTGTTTTAACCCGACTGCCGAAGGAGGAGAGTAATGTTTTTTGATTGTATGTATGTATGTTTGTAAGTATATTTTTTGGTGGCAGAATAATATTTTTTCATATTTTTAGAGTTTCGTACCTCAAAAGGAAAAAAACAACCGTTATAAGATCTCTTTGTTGTCCGTCTGTCTGACTGACTGTCTGTCACTGCCCTTTTTCTCAGAAACGGGTAAAGATATCAAGCTGATATTTCGCATAGATATGAGGAGTACCCAAAAAAAATTGGGGTACTCCCTCTCCCATACAAGTAAATTGGGGCTGATATTTTTTCCGGTTATTTTGATGGTGTAGGTAGGGTATCGTTGAATAGGTCTTTTAATATAATAGGTATAAAAAAAGGTAAAAATATAATTTTTTGGCTTTTACCCTTAAATTTGGGGACCACACCATAGACAAATCCTAATTTAAAAAATGATTTCAATAGATGGCGTGATTTTATGTTGGGTAACTCAGAATAAGAAGTGATGATATCTCAGAATAATAATGGTTAATGGTGCTATTCCGCTGAGCATCGCAACCGGAGACGCTAATGAAAAGTGGTCATGGAAATGCACCAGGGTAGATCCTGCTCCTAGAACAAGGCATGAGTTTGTGATTTGTGTGCGTGAAAAGCGAGGATGGAAACTTTGAATATTTTCTTGATTTTTTTATTATTGATGCAATAACATATAATTAGTATTATTCTGAGTTACCCACCGAAGTCACCCCGTGGCAGGTTGACTAGATAGGTACTTTTGCAAATCACGCCATATATCGTTGTTTTTATTAGTGGCTACTGTCTATAGAAGAAATTCCGTCATTGACAATTTTACGTTACGAATGAATTTAGTAAACCCAGTAAACCTAACTAATCCAGAGGAAACCTAAAATATCTTTCTCTCTCTCTTTGAAAAACATACTTAATAGCCCAAACTCGATTCTATTCTATTCTCTGTGGGGGTGTAAGTACCTGCACCTGGCTCTCTCGAGTGGAACCTTTGTGCATATCCCCAAGGTCTAAACTGCCTTCCTAAGCTTGAACCATTTCCCACCACGCTGGTCCACTGCGGGTTGGTGGGTTCACATATCTAGATGTGCTAAATCTAGATATGCAGGTTTCCTCACGATGTTTTCCTTCACCGTTAGAGCGATGGTATACATTGTACTTAAGTTAAAAGAACTCATTGGTACATGTCAGCGCCGTGATTTGAACCCGCATCTCTTGCGTGAGAAGCGGGCGCTTACCCGACTGAGCTACCACCGCGCCCAAACTCGATGCTTTTAGCTATTAAATCTTTGAAATAAAATTCAGTCACCTCCGTGTTACTGCCCTCATCAGATCCTCACGAGACCATGCCTCAACCAGCACCATGAGACTGTGTTTTTGAATCCTAACCTAATCTTCCTACGTATTGTCATCACTTAGATCCATTCACTATATTCCTGCTCCTCATCCCAGGGCCGTGGGGAGGCACGTCAGCTTTTTAAAGACATCAGCAGCAGACTAATAGAAGTCTCAAGGGACCCTAGGGCTGGCACTTACCTATCACAAAGGCTAAGCATCGCTATATAGCGGGGTAACGCGGCCAGCGTCTTGGGTACCCTACCCGACAGTGGCAGCGATCTGGCCAGCATCTTCTTTTTAGTTTAATTTTAATTTTATATTAGTGAGTTTTAGTTAGGCATTAATAATTATAATTTAATCAAGAAGTACCATGGACTTAACTAATAAAAAACATTATCATTTAATTTATTGAATATAGTATAAGAATTATGCTTCCTCAATTTCAAATCAAATTATGTTGGTGTCATAAAAGTTGAAAAAGTGCAATGTCAACCAATGTGCAGTGATTTTGTGTCTGTACACAATTAGATCGCGAGCTGTCAGTGCCGCCTAAACCGACGTGACCCTTCTTTGGAGGCCACCGGCCGACTGAGTCAAACGTCGCTTGTGTTTATGATTTTATAACACAGAAAGCCGCCATAGATATTTGTATGAAGATTTGAGGGAAAAAAATTGCTCAAGTTTGGGATTAATTTACACAAAATAGGTGTGTGTTTATTAAAAAACAAGGTATTTAGCGCCTAGTCCAAGCATTTATCTTTATAATTTGATAAGAATCATATGAAAATTCTTGATAATTACGACACAGTTGTTACAATACGGGAGTGTGATTTACTCGTTTTTCGTAATTAATTTACAGTTATCCATAAGCATTTACTTAAATTCGAATGATTCAGCACCTAGCTAGACTCTTCGGCTACCTGTGTGATTTTTTTCAAGGCTGTAGAGCATCATTTACTACATAATTCTATGACAATGCCAACCCTCGATTGCCTATTGCAGACCCTTAATTCAAATTTACACTAATATTATTTTTATTTATTTTTTCTTAACCTCTAGTGTCCCACTGCTGGACAAAGGTCTCTCCCTGAACATTCCACTTATCCCTTTCTTGGCCCTGCTCACACCATTCCGTGTTAAAATTGTCCAAGTCGTCCCGCCATCTCCTTCTTGGTCTGCCTCTGCGCCGGCGGCCGTTGTTGGGTATCCATTTGGTGGCATTTTTGCTAATATTATAAGAAGGAAAAATTGGTTTGTTTATTTTGAATAGGCTCAACGTTAAGCGACATTTTTCCATAATAAATGTGTAGAATAGGTACCATATTCTAGATTAATATACCTGAAGTACCTTATCTATATAAATTACGTAAGTAAATCTTTAAGAAGTACGAAACCTGGTGGAAAGCACTAGCAAGTACACTTTCAAACTTTTAATAAGCTCCAAAGGTATAAAAGAGTTTTATAAAGTGTCAAACTTGGACGAGCATGTGATTTATGTTATGTGGGCGAGGTACCAACATAACAACTTGGATTTTGTAGGCAATACTCGACCTATACAGGGTGTTGCAAAAAGGGTATACTAAGCCGAAACCTACATGTGCTGCAGTTTCGGTCTTAGATATACATACCATGCTGCACATGTAGGTTTCGGCTTAGTACCTATACCCTTTTTGCAACACCCTGTATTGTTAGTCAGTATGCGAATTATTTTTTTGCAGCACTTCTATTCACAATTACGTATTAAATAATAACATTTTCTCGAAAGGCTACCTTCAAGTTTTTATTATCACGTTCACAACGTAATCATGATTGATTACTAGGTAGCCTAGGCAGCCTAGGCACCTTATTTGAGGTCCTATCCCTAAACCAGTTGAGGTCAGGCAGTCTCCTAATCATAGTACGAGCCCTGGCCTTTGGCATCCATTCAATTATTGACACAATTTCGCAAAATTTAATATACTTACCTATTTGCTTGTGTACTTTGATGACTAATGTGATAAATAATATTGGTTACATATTTTCGAGTAATAATATAGATTAAGAGGTCTAGCCTAACCATGAACAGTCGAATACAGCGTGAAGCGCAGTCTTTCTGGCAGTTTCACAACTGAAAACTTTAAGTTAAATAGAACTGAAGAGGATTTGAAACGTGGATTTTTTGAGAAAAACGCTTTCAAACGGTTTTTTTTACTGGCTGCGATTTACATTTTTCAAAGACATCATACAATATAGAGTGCTTTGAAGGAAGATATAGGTAGGTACCTATGTAGTTACGATGACCGCGTCAAGTTCACAGAATACTTGGACAAAAGTACCTAATATTTACAAATGTTAAATACATATTGGAGCTAGACTTAACATGTAATTAATAGAACAAACACAAAAACATAGGTGTCAGGTGTAGTAAAGGAAATGGAGTTTCGTAATACGCTGACACTAACATTTTAGCCCTTATTCTATTAAAATTGGTGGAATGTATCAAAAATGTACGCAACTTGTATTGTGAGGATTTTAGCACAGATTTTATAAAAGTATTCTAATAAAATAACTTACTAAGGGCTGATTTTTCAATAGCCAGATAAAACTTATCTGGGGAATAATACTGATGCTGTCGCATGTGAATGTTTGTATTAATAGACAGTGACAGCAACAAGTTTATTCATCACATAACATTTATCTGACTATTGAAAAATCAGCCCTAAGTTTATTTATAAATTCGTTTGTACTAACAAAATGCAATAACCGTCCATATTTTCACAAGTCGGGTAAATGTAAATATGGATTCATCGTCTCAAAACTTCCCCCCTCCCATTTCCCGTTGGTAAATACTCACAGCTTCATTAAATTGTCTGGCAACTTCGCCCCCCACTCGTAGGCTTCGACGGGGTTTTAGGGTTCCGAAACAAAAGAATAGTGGGACCGCGAGTGCCTTTTGGGAATGGCAGTTAATTCAGTGCCACTTCACAGGTTTACAGACTGACTAAGCATAGTTTTGATGATATTCAACTGAGGTGTAAGATAAATAAATAAACGTATCAAAATAGTTTTTTCGAATGTCAAAAATAATAAAATGTATAAGGACGCTTCAGTTTAGACGTTTTTCCGTGAGAATTTCTAACTACATGTTCTGCAGAAGTGTATGATTATTACTATTTAGTGTTAGTCTAAATCCATTTTGGGCCTTTAATTACGACAGTAAAAGACTAGTACATAAAAGTAGACTAGTTACATAAATATCACAGTAATCATCACCAGTCCTCTATTAGGTTTGGTAAATTAAGTTACTTACTTACAAATATAAAGAGTTTTATATTATAGTACTCATTCCATTTATACTGCCAATTACAGCGAAGGCTCTCTTGCGAGTCACCTAGCACCTTAGATTACAGTCGAGACCATATACCGGTAATGGTGCAATGCAAGTGGCACTAAATAGCTTCGCACGGCAACAGTAAAGCGAGTGACACACCGCGGGCCCGCCTCACGATGCGTGTTGCGTGTCGACGCGCGGACGAAAAACGAGCAAACGAGAGCTGGGCCCTGAGTGTGAGTTTTTTTAACCTATCGAGAAGTGAAATCGAAACCCAGATTTGTATGGCGCGGAGTTAGTACAGCTACTTACCGCTAGGTGGCGTGTCTCCCGCGCCATACAAATTTGCGTTTCGATTTCACTTCTCGATAGGTTAAAAAACTCGCACTCAGGGCCCTGTTGTGCGAAAACTTTTAATACAACGAGATAGAGTCCTGGCTCGCGCAGCAGCATCTGCATCATCGTGCGCATTTATTACGCACTCACGCTTTAGGTGCTTTATATGTATTCACTTTCGAGCACACGTCATTCCCTTCCATACACGCACGGCAGTCCGGGACTTGGTGTGCCATTACTTGCGCCTTGCCACGCAACTACGTGCGTCTCTCCGCTTGCGTGGATGCGTTTTCGGTGTGTTGTGCGTGTTTCTTTACTAACACTTACACACGCAAGATGCAGCGTGCGTGCAGGGCAGTGTGAGTACCGCCTAATACCTAACAATTGGTCTGACCGCGACACTCAACTTCATGCAAATTCCACTCATACGCCCTTGCATTTAAGAGCGGGGCAAGTCGGACGGTCTCGTCACCCACTGTGCAACGATGAATCATCGGTGGTTGCGGAGGCAGCTGTAAATCAGGGATGGGGGCACGCACCGGGCTGGTGGTGGGCACTTACGGGTAGCGAGATGTACGCTCACCCACGAGCAATGAAAAAGTTCCACCATATTTCGTCACCAAATTACCGAAAATTATCGATCGAAAACTACCGTGCCTGCGCCCCTTTTAAAACAAGAATAACCAATAAAATCCATTTAAAATAACCAATCCCGAAAGCACCACGACAATGTTTTTTTCAGTCTACTAAACGCACCGTAGTCCTTTTTTTTGTTTTAAACTCTAGAACAATAACTGTGGTGGCAAGCGGACGAAACCGAAACATCGAGGGCTTCGTTTTATTAGTTTTAACTTTTTCATTTCATTTTCGATTTCAAGCCCTGACCTTACACACCAGTTATTTATGACCAAAATGGCGGAATTATTGGCGGGAATCATATGAACTCTTAAGTACCTACACCGACGACATGGATTCCATTACGAATGGTTATTGGATGTAAATTGGAGAGATAAATATTAAGTAGGAATTCATTTTAAAGTTGAAAGAATTATTTATCCTAATTAGAGCCTGGCTCAGCAGATGTTCAATCATGAATACCGTCTTGTCTTGGTATACAGCTTAATATTTCATGCATACAATATATTCTGTTTGGGACTCGAATCGTTTCTGGTCACCCGTCAGGGAGGAGCAGATGAGGATATAGAGAGCAGGATCAAGAAGGCGAAGGCTGCGTTTGCCCAGCTCAAACCTGTTTGGGACTCGAATGTGCTCACAAGGCGGATAAAAATCTCCCTCTTCGACTCCATCGTGAAGTCCGTATTGCTCTTTGGTTGCGAAACGTGGAGAGTGACGAAAGGGCTGACGAACAAACTGCAAGTGTTCGTCAATAAGTCCCTAAGATCGATCCTGCGCGTTTTCTGGCCGAAGACAATACGTAACGAAGATCTGTGGAAGCTGTGCCGACAATCTCCCATCGGCAAGGAAATTGCGAAGCGAAAGTGGAGATGGATTGGGCACACTGTACGAAGAGGAGCTACGAATGCCGCAAACGTAGCTTTTGACTGGAGGCCACCAAATGGCAAGCGCTCCCGTGGACGCCCTGTCCAGACATGGCGCCGAAGCGTCGAAAACGAGCTGCGAGCCGCTGGACTAAGCTGGAGCGAGGCCAAAAGTACAGCCGAAGATAGGCGGAAGTGGCGGACGTTAGTGGAGACCCTCTGCACCTCTGGGGTGCCATAGGAACAACAACAACACAACAATATATTCTGTTCTTACATTATATTAGGTACATTATATTTATAGAAATAACCTGCCATTATCCTACTAGTCAAGACTAATTACTTACTGGCAATTTTTTTTACCAAACCCTATTCCAAGAATATTGCGGATATAAAAAGAAAATAAAAATCAAGGATCGATAAGTACTTAAAAATTACTACATTAAAATCACCTTCTCATATTTTGTTGACAACCACATGACAACCAATTAATTGAGTTAATGGCGTCTCATTTTACACGGTGACCGCAAAAGCATCAATTTTAAATACACACCAAGCGGATTAATATGAATTTGCATAATAATACATCATATACCTACGGAAAATTCCAGCAATTTATCACACGCTGCACATTTCAATACAAAAATGCATCAGAATATCAAGTACATATTTTTTAAGTCATCGATGCAGGATATATAATATTTTAACCCTTAGCCGATCTACCATACGGAACCAAATAATTTAAACTTATTAAATAGCATCGTTTACTAAGACACGCTTGGTTCAGGCATTAACCCGGGTTAACGTTGTTGGTATATGGGTGTCCGAAAGGAGACTCCTCGAGTGACTTATGAACTAAACCTTGATGTTGCAAAAGTGGTAGGTATACTAAGCCGAATGGGAGTGACCTAGGGAGGCAATACTAATACTATACAAATTTAGTTATAAAACTTAAGAATAAAATCAAAAACTATGAGGAACACAGTAAAAAGTCACTTGACCAGCAAAGTTTTGCCAATTTTTTTTCAGAAAGACCCCTGAGTCAAACCTGGTCGGAGAAGACGATATACCCAATATTAATATGATATTCATATTGCAATATTGCAAAAATGTATTAATGTATTAACGTATAATTTATAACTAACGAAACGTATCTGACAGGCCAAGTTTTTCTGTGAAACATTATCATTTGACCGACTTGGACTAAAGTTTAGGCCAAACTAGGCTTCGTACTTTAATCGAAACTGTCAAACAACATCTGACATGTCACTTATGGATAAATAATATTACGAGGCCTAAACATTAATGCTTGATTTTATTTATGAGACACCCTATTAATTTTAATGGTATATCTTAATAAAAGTTTACGTTTTCCTCCTAGTAATGACTAGTACTAGAACCAACGGTTAAAAGCTAATTTTATCATAATAATTAAGTAACGAATGAAATGAAAATTACGAGTATATTTAATTAAATACAAGACACTGTACCAGACCATATTTTATTGAACTACTGTCGACATAATAGCTAAATAGAATAAATATTTTTTCTGAAACACCTAATACTAGCAAGAGCCAGTAGTAGCTATTCGTTATTTTTGTGTTAATCTGCTAGATTAACTTAAAAGCTCACAAACTGCTTCGGAGATATTTCGCTTAAAAAAACTGTTTACAAGAATTCAAAAGAAGTTGAGTTTAAGAATCCCGTTGGAAGTAGTTGGAACTCATTATGTACGGAACCCTAAAAAGCTCTCTCAAGGCTGGATGACCTAGATCCCTGACAAAAGCTATCAGGAAGTGGCACAGGAACGTGGGAAGTGGGGCGACGTACTGCGATGGGACTGAGTAAAAAAAAACAATCGTATCCTACTGTTATCAATGGGAAAGTCCGCCTGTACGTTTACGTGTTTTACGCAAATGCAGCTGAGATTTTGTTGTAAAAAGGGGAAATTTGATAAGTGAACTACCCGAAGGCAGATTCTGTATCATTGAAAGTTGTTATGTGTGTCTGGTCCAATGCGCAGCTTTCAGGTGAGGAGAGGACTAAAAAGGAGGAATACCGAACTCTACATGATTGTATCTAGCAGTTTACGTTCTACTCATAAAGTTTACGCTTTAGCATACAAAGTGCCGCTCTTGCGGAAACTATTATCAAACTTTTAACAGATAACTTATACAATATACATATGAAGAGAGATGAAGAATAGGTAAATTTCACAGTTGACACGAATTGCGAAACAGGTGATGCCATCATCAGCATCGTCAGCCAAAATTCGTTTTACTACTGGACATTAAGTTTATCATAATTTTATTTAAAAAAACCGGCGTAGATACTGAACCGCAGCCATCCTGTCGACGTTGCGTAGATCCTGTGTGTATTCTGGGAAAATACACAATCGAATATTAATACATTTATGTACGAATGCACAAGGAAATTAACATTAAGTAGTGTTGAGCAACATTTATTTTTTTATCTCGTTTGGCCATGTTAATGGGAAGGTTACGCGATAAGGTTGGCGGGATTCGGGAGAATTGTTTTAGGTAATTGGCGAGAATTTAAATGTAGATAAATATACATCACGAGATTATAGGAAGAAGTTGTCAATTTGTTACACTCACGTGATGCACGTGATGAAAAAGTTCCACTGACAAAATATTGTCACCAAATGACCCCACTTTTTTGAAACGTTCAATTTAGAATTAGATCTAAATATGTACGTTTTTAGTTGGTAATATTCTGATGCTCTGTTAAATGTGCTTCAATATTGCAGACGTCGTCATTAAGCTAGTCTTTTCCGTTTAGGAGTATTTTGGTGTCACTGGAACTCTCTCATAGCTCGGGAGCGTACTTCTTTCGGATAACTGTAGGTACCTATAAGTATTATACATAGCAACATGAAAGATATAAACCAAAACTTGTAGAGCCCATACCCTTTGCATATTTTAAAAAACGACTAGTCGGCTCTCCGAAAATGAGTTCCCATAACACGTTGCAAGTATCCACATTTCAATAGCGCTTCTTTCAACGCACAAAGACAAAAAAGTCAAAGAAACTCTTGAAGTAGAAACGTAGTATTTGCCAAATACATATTGTTCGTATTTGTCTTCTATTTAGTGGCTAGTGCGTGGATAATACGCTCTTTCCAAGTGATTTTCGTTCCCATTAGGACAATGAGCGCGTCACAGTCGGTCATTGTGCTGTAAATCGGTTAATAAGTTGCGATTGTCGCATTTTTCGGTGGACAGTAAAAGTTTAACACAATGCTCGCTGGCAGGATGAGTGGTGGACGGCGGACAGTACTGGGAGGCTGTGGAATTTGGTTGACACCATGACATACGAGTGGGAATGAAGGGACATCTAATAATGACGTACAAGGGGAAAGAGTGTTGGGCCGGATTTCATGTAATCTTAGGTCGTTAACTGTCGGTTGATAGGCGCGTGAAAGGGCATATACACATAGTGTGCTTCACGCTATGTGTATATGCCCTTACTTTGCAGAAAGAAAGAAACTTTTCCTTTTTCGTGAGGTTACAGATAACCAATAATCATCCATCTCCTCATCATCTTGGTGGTAGTTTCTTGGTGCCAAATATATTTTAACAGGCTCAACATACACTAGCTCTGCTAAAACCGCATGCCAACACACACTGGGGTCAAGGGTCACAACGATTTGTGCCATACGAATGTTTATAAAATATACAATTATGCTGCTATAAAAGACCTCGCTCTAAAAATCTGTGTAATGATTGTTCTATTCCATTGTGGCGGCGACGGGCCGCCATTCATCGATGCATGCGACAGTTACCCCGTGGGAAAGGCACATAAAGGTGTCAATTGGCCGCAGACAACATGAGGTTGCAGCAGGCTGGTTCATATGTATTTATATGAGCATGTCGTAGTGCGTGAGTCGCCAGACCACAAATGAATCTCAAAGAAGTCTGTAGTGATGTTGCAACATGGCGTCTGCTACATGTCGCCAGCCCCCAATTTGCACCTTAACACTGGAGCCGCGTTTCAGCAAAACGGCTATAAAATGTCTTCATTCAACATATTAATTATGCTGTGCTTAGGCTCAGAACTGTAATGCTTGAAGGGTCGCGGTTTTGTACTCATACTCATATTGTAAGTCATCAGCCACATCATCATTTAAAGGGAAGCTTCATCTTTTAAAAAATCCTACAAAACCATACATTGCTAGTTCGGCGATTAGAAAAATACCTTTCAACGACCATCTAGGTCATATCTTTTTAATCGATATGAGTATGCACAGCATTTAAACTTCACATTAGTTTTAAATGCAAGAGTCTTCAGAAAGTTAAGTACCATGAAATTCAAACAAGAAAGAGTGGAATCACTGGAGCCGACTCCATAATGACATTATCAGTGTGCATGATCGAGGGGTACCCCAGATTAAATAAGCGAACAAGATGGTTCTTCTTTTTTTGTGTCAGTGAACATGCGAATTTTTAAATTTGTCCAGACCAAAAAGAAGCAACTTTTATAGCATTCGGGTTGGCCTGGAGTAAGTCTTCCCGAGTGCAGGTGGAAGGGCACAGGGGACAGGAGAGTAAATGCTCCATAGTTTGGGGGCGGTACCACACTCGCATAGGTTGGTACCAACGGTATAGCCCCACTTGCAGAAATTATCCTTGCAGCTCGCAACCTATTTAGAGTCTTTCAAATCTTTGGAACAAGATGGTGGACATACAAAAACAAAGCAAAAAACTGTCCGCATTTTAAGTTCAATAATGGCAACCATTGACCAATGAATAAAGTCATAAATATTCTAATCAAACTAATTCAAAACAAGAGCTCAATGGCAGAAGTGGGGTGTTATTTGTCGAGACGTTTCTTTGGCACTGACACTCCATCTAGTTATTATTAAAATATCGTTGCGGGTTACCCACGGCGATTTCATTGCATGTTATCAGTAGTAAATTCCCATACCGATACGTCTATTAAACTATTTCATTTGCAAGTTATTGGTTTTATATACATACTAGATGTATATATTTTTTATGATTGTCTAGATAAATTTAATTATAATACGGTATCTATGAATAGTATACAGTTTTATGTTGAGAAAGTACTAAAGTTACTATTGACCAAGTAGATTCCGTTCCGTTATTCACAGGCATCCAAGAAAATGCCAACACGACAAATTAAATATTCCGAAATGACCGTTACGTTTAAAATGTCAGACGGCTTTTAAACTTGGCGGGATTACACGGAGTTATTTTTACTCGACAAATGACGAAGGTTTATGCTACCAGCTTTGAGTCTATCCTGCACTGAAGAATTTGCATTGACGCCGACACTAGTAATATAAAATGGAAATGCTTGGTTCCGTATATTCAAATAACAAGATTTTACTAATGTTAAGAACTACTTATACCTATTATTATACATAGTTTATGTAGGTCAATAAATATTACAATGTAAGTAATTCCTACGCCGTAACGGATTCAAATATTTCGCGTGCAAATGACAAGATAAGGCATTGATAAGGCCAATTTACAGAAATTTCGTCGCATTTTTTCCTGATTGCTCGTATGTCTCCTATCACTAGGCACCTTCAGGTCGCATGATATCGTTATCAGTGGTTTTTTTTTGCCGAATGCAAGCTTTTTTTCTACTTGTGACGGCTATGCACAACTTTGTACAAGAGGTTATCGCCAATTTTTGTGTTATCGACTTTCAGTGTCGATTGAAGTGCGGATTTCAGTTAATTTGGAGTATCCAGTATATAGGCATCCAGGAATTACTAGCAATAATTTTAGGTTCGCAACAATCTAAAAACCATTAAGATAAGCACTGGCGAGGTGGCCTTGGAATGAGTTACATTGTTGCTACATTTTAAATATTACAATGATAAGCGAATTAAAAAACCTACGGCGCAAAATGTACCACAGACTTAACACGATGAAATGTACTTAGGTATATCTGAAATCACGCACAAGTAAGGCAACAGCATGAAATTCGAGAAAAATAATAGAAGAAAGAATAAATGGCACAGCGAGAACTAAAGGGAGTTAACTCAAAAATGGGGTTTTTTGAGTTATGCACACCTTCAAATTCCTGTTTTGAGTTTATACCTCTACAGAAATGCTAACTGTAGAAGGGGCAATATAAAAGCACGATGTAAAATTCTTAAGTTACCTACTATATCTAAAAAAAAACCGGCCAAGTGCGAGTCGGGCTCGCGCACAAAGGGTTCCGTAGCAGCAAATATAATATTACAGTTAAATCAACCTATCTCAAAAACTATAAGAGATACTTTGATCAAACCAAAAATCGTTGAAAGAGTTAATTAGCATGCATCACCTCTATTTTTTTTAGAATTTTATACCCCGTAGTTATAAAAATAGAGGGGGGGGGACATACTTTTTACGACTTTGAGAGCTGATATCTCAAAAACCGTTCACTTTAAGAAAAATGTTTTTTAGAAAACTTTATATCATTTTAAAAGACCTTTCCATTGATACCCCACACGGGTATGTACATCGAAAAAAAAAATTTCATCCCTCAGTTACATGTATGGGGGGCCCCACCCCCAATTCTTTTTTTTACTATTTAGTGTCATATTTTTGTAGCGGTTCATACAACACATATTCCCATCAAATTTCATCACTGTAGTACTTATAGTTTCCGAGTAAATCGGCTGTGACAGACGGACAGACGGACAGACGGACAGACGGACATGACGAAACTATAAGGGTTCCGTTTTTGCCATTTTGGCTACGGAACCCTAAAAACGCACAAAGAAAACAGCGAGTGGCGTGAATCTGGTAAAATTAAAAATACTAAAATACATTAGGAAGCAGTTTCGACAGAGCGAGACAACGTGTAGAAGGGACATTAGAAAGTGACGTCATCGTCAGAGTTGCATTCCTTCGACGAGGAAAACGCTGTTGGTTCGCAGAACGCACTGCACTATTTATATGCGGCGCCGCCGCCGTTTGCGCGGGAAACTAGCCGCGTGTGTCACGTAGAGTGTGGCAACGCTAGCTTTGCAACGGGTTCATGTTGGGACCTTTTTTATAACTATTTAATCAGATAAGTATATAAAAAAATGATGCCCTAAAAAACTTTACCTCACTACCCCAATTTACAGCCACACACTTTTCGAAGCGTTTACTAAATTTATTCCAAAATAATTAGTGCGCGGTGTTAGCTCAGTCGGGTAAGCGGCCGCTTCTCACGCAAGAGATGCGGGTTCGAATCCCGGCGTTGACATGTACCAATGAGTTATTTTATCTTAAGTACAATGTATACCATCGCTCTTACGGTGAAGGAAAACATCAGGAAGGGGATATGCACAAAGGTTCCACTCGAGAGAGCCATGTGCAGGTAACTTACACCCCCACAGAGAATAGAATAGAATAGTTAATGTCAATATGATAATATAACGGACGAATGGTTACCCACAGCATAAAAAAGTTATGAGTTCTTAAAACGTATCGTGGAATTTTAATTTCAAATAAATACGCAACGAAAGGAAAAAATATTTCAGCGATTCGATAAACGTGACTGCTGGAAAATTCCGCTGACCAATGTTATGTTATATAGTAAAGTTGAATCAATAAAAATTATAGCAAAGTATACATTTTATAAAATAGGATACGTTACTTCCGGCGCCACCTTTAGTCATTAATTATTGTAAATATGTATTACAGTATTGTAATAGATATGGATGTGCATCTTTGAATGTAAAATTCCAATTTTTACAGTAAATATTTTCACTTGCACTTTCACGCAACCCTAGCTAGCTAAGCAGCTAACGAAAACACACGGATACACAATAACGTCAATCTTACAACACACCTATTTTTCGGAGGGGAACTAAAACAAAACTCATATAGCGCTTATGCGCCGGCGTCAAGGAAAACTCCGTAGTTATTATAACTTTGTTATGCAACTAATTTGTTTCGCTATTTTAGTACCACGCAGGACTTGTATTATGCACGCCATTAAATCACGACGCCACTTTAGCGTTTGTTTGTTTGTTTGCAGTGCATTGGCGGTCGCGTACTCATGTACATTTTTAGCTAACCTCACTGAGCAGCAATGCACAGGCTTCACTTGTAAAAATCGCATAAGATCTAATGAGGTCGTTAAACATTTATTAACTATGTAGTTATGTATTAATAGAATAAGAAGAATAAAGGATAACATAGGTTGCAATAGTGCATTGTTGTAGTTTTGTTGTGATGACAAAATAAGTCTCTTTTTTACGTGAGGACATCTAACACACACTCCTTTCCGACCCCAAACTAAGCAGAGCCTGTAATATGATCTATATTCTGTATGTAATATATTATCTATTAAAGTTTTTACAAAGACCAACTAAAGCCAAGAACTAAAAGTAATAATAATTGATTATTTATTTATTTATTTATTTATTTGATACTTTATTGCACAAATATGAGATATAATGTATTGATACTAAATATCTTATGGGTATTTGTTATAGCAGCTCAATACAATTACAATTAGATAAATGCTGAACTAATGGAAACATAATAAGGTCTCGTTTTAACCTTTCCATACGGAACCCTAAAGTCACATAATAAGCGAGAGCCATTCCTACAAGTCTTATAACTGTTTACAGACAATGACACATACAATACACTCAAACGGGTCAAGGTTAAGTGCATAACTGATAGCAATACAATAGAACTAGGTAATGTAGTATTAGTAAAGCCTACGGAACCATATTTCCTGGGACAAACAACACTGTGGGATTAAGTCGAGTATGTTGGGAATTTATATTGAGTTCACAATTTCAGTTTGGACTTTAATTAAATGGTGATTGGACTGATTGGTAAGCTGATTATGTTCACTTCTAAAACTTGATTCGTATATAAATCGGCCCAAATCACTTTCACAGAGTCCGACAAAGCAATCTTTGCAACAAAAACAAGTGCCCCATTTTACCAGTTGCAAAGTCTACCCTCGGCAACATTACAGCAGCTTTCTTTTTCGGCAGTGGTTTCATAAAATACGTCACAACTCACAATCGCAAGTCAGCATTCGGTTCCTGTTCAGAGCATGAGTATTACATATTTAAAGGATACGGACCTTTGGTCTTTCACTTTGGCGGAAAGCCAGCGCTATAATAGGCAGTGAGTGCCGCGGCAGCCATATTGCTTTTTCTTTTTTTTATGCGGAATAATCAGTGGAGCACAGGACTTGAGCGCATTATGCCAACGCAATGAAGTGTTGACTTTGCTAGCTTATGCAGTTTATTTAGAGTACCTAATAATAATAAGCTAACATTAGCTTTCATTGTAAGGCTTGTCTTTGAAGTGGGTACATAAGGACACTATCTGCTAAAATACCTAGCTTGGTAATAAAAATTATGGGTTTTAATTCAACTTATTATGTTCCAATAAACTTTCTATTTTCACTGACATCCGCAGTGCGCCTGGTATACAGAATCTGCCGCACGATACCAGGGCTATACAGATATCAAAATATAAGCGCCACAAACAAGGATTAACTCTAGAAGGTACATTAATAGACGGAAAGCCGCTAACATTATATATTTTTTACTTAAAAAAAATACAAACCTACCTACTTATTTTATTAGAAAATAACGCTTCTGCGAGCGACCACTGGGCATTTCAATTTTTTTTCTGTAAACACAAAAGACACCTTCCAGTTCAAAGGTGTATTATAAAAATCAAACGAGACAATCGGACGGCAGTTATCGCAATCGGATCGGCCGGCACAGTTGCAATTACGACGGATGTTATTATGTAATGCCGGGCCGTAATGACGCTTCCTTCCGTCGCGTATACGTATTATGTCGCATGGCATGGTGGCCACACGCGGCGGCTCTCGGGAGAGTTGGCCGCAGGGCTGGCCAAGCTTGGGGCAGAGAATAGGATATAATAAAATGGAATACTCTTTATTTTGTACCATGAGAGTATTTTTTTGCAAAATTACAATTTAGGAATGAAACAGCACAAAAAGGGTCGCCTTAGGATCATTGCATCATTGAAGAGACAATTTATCATGACAATGAACCTTGGATAATGCGACAGGTAAATTTTTACCTAAAACTTCCGACGTAAAAAGTTTTTTAGACGAATTGATATTAAAGGGTTCTTAATAACAATTATGCATGAAGTAGAACCTACCTCGGTTAGTTTATAAGTGTTTACCCGTCTTTTATCTGTATGTGCTGTTTTTGGTGTCAATTAAATATATTTTATTCTGTTCTATTCCAGATCGTCGTAGCGGCCCACACCGGGCCCGAGTTCACCTCCCCTGCCTCGTCGCAGGAAATCTATTTCAGAGTAGCAAAATAATAATGTCCTTTAGACCTAAAATATGGAGACAATATTCCACATTACACCGTACAGATGTCGGGATTTGGGTCAAACTGAATGGGACCCATGACTTCGAGTTGGCATTTTATTATAAAACAAGTACACAGTGATAATTACCCTCGTTACGAAGTTATGAATAGGTAATTAACAGGGATTAGTGGATGGCTGATGTGGGATGGATATGGATGAATAAAGATAGCCGTTTCGACGAAGTGGGAGAGCGACAGATGGTCTAAACATGACATGTAGATAATATCGAGTTGAATTGTGAACATAAGGATTTTTAGCTAGTGATCATGATCGTGCATTAATTTATTAAATTTTAAGTACATTGTATATAAATAGCCGTTATTTATCTATAGCTGTTTAATGTATGTAGGTATCTTTTTACATTCTATCTGAAATTAATGAATGATTGGGTAAATAATAACGACCTACATTTATTAAGTAAAATAACTGGCTGCAAATCTAAAAGAAATAAATCAATTAACTGCAGGTTAGGTCTTTCTGAATTACAAAACCTAATAACTAAATACTTTGGGTCACAACTACGGGAAATACTATGTTGATGATTCCATTGAACTGTGTTGGTTTTTTTATCGATGCTTCGACGAAAGCTAACCAATTAATCGATATTTTTTAAGTCTGTCTGCTATTTTTTGCTGCTATCTAATAAGTTCGTTCGTAGCCGGGTTATGGGAAGAAGTGAGAGGTCAAACGTTTTAACATACAGAGCTACTTAGTAATTTGCTTAGACGAATAGAAAAAACTGAAGTGCCAGGGGGTCACTTTATGTGAAGAAAAACAAAGTTTAGGAGCGCTGCTGCGCGAGCCGCGACTCTATCTCGTTGTCTACGACAGCTCTCGTTCGTTCATATTTCGTCAGTATAGAGTAACCCTCCAGACGCTTTTAGAAACTTCATAAAAACAGCTGTGTAGGTAAGTAATCGCTGTCAGTTTCTGAACTGTTAACGTCAAGTTAAGCAGAACTTAAGTTCAACCTGCAGCGCTGTGACTAGCTGACTTATCATTTAACAATTGGGATTTATTTCTTTCGAGCGATATCAGATTTTATACTATAGATAAGTACCTAAGCAAAATCTAACACGGAGTAAATCTATAACTATTTCTTGGTAATTTAAATATCATTGACATTAAATAAAACGTTTCAACGGGCATAGAGACCTCACTTGTAAGAAACGGAATGACGTATTATTACTATGAATCAATAAAGTGTATCCGTTATAACACCTCACCCAACCCAACGCAAATAATGCAATTTAAATATTAAGTACGTCAAGAATATATTTACTCAAGCAGATAAAACATGAATGAAGGGATATACTATATACTTATAACTTACTAATAATAACAGATAAGTGAATGGGGCAACGCTTAGAAACACTGTTAACTAACTAGAAACTCCCAGGTTCGATTTCTTGCCTGTGCATTTTTGTTATAATTTTAGTCGTTGTTGTTTTCGACGACACGCTAAGAATAAGATAATTTTCCTAGCTATTACTAATGCTTTACCAGTAATTTCCAACAACAATCCATACTATTGTGGGGTTGTCAGTCTGAAATGCGGAGCGTATGAAATGAAGGACTGGTAATTAATTTACTTTGTTATATTGTGGACCGAAACAAATTACAAGTATTTACAAAATTAACAATTTTATAATTGAGAAGAAAAATCTAAGCGGGGAAAACAAGAGGCGGGCGAGTGTCTATGACTACGTTCAAGGAGCCAGTTCCCGAGCGCCCGCCGGAAGTTCGAGCGCCCGCCGGAAGTTCGTGTTTCTTCCTGCGACGACTTCGTGTGATTCCCCAATATTAGTACCGCGGAGCGGAATCACAGTACAGCGGGTTGTGCCACTACATATACTCCCCCGCCGAGACCGTGACTACGGTCGATGGTGTGTAGCCGCGACGGGAATCGTACTACTCGTCCACTCCTGGTCCTCTTCTCTGGCATCGTTGCTGTGGCTGGCTTGAGTGCCGGCTTGGTTGGCTGGATTGCAGGCTTGGTTGGCTGGATTGCAGGCTTCGTTGGTTGGAGTGGAGACTTCGTTGGTTGGAGTGGAGGCTTCGTTGGTTGGAGTGGAGGTTGCGTTGGTTGGAGTTGAGGTTTGCTCTGATGGAGTGTGGTCTGAGACGTCTTGACATCTTCTTTCATGATGTATGCTGGCTTCAGACGGTCTATGGTGACGGTGAGCTCTCTTCCCTTCACGTCGAGCGTGTATTGTTTGGGACTCCTCTTCAGTACTCGGTATGGTCCCTGGTATGCAGCTTCAAGTGGTCGTCGCTCTGGACCCTGACGCAGGAACACATGGGATGCTGTGCTGAGATCCTTTGGGATGTAGAAGGGTCTTTTGTTGGAGTGCCAGGCTGTAGGTTGAGGTGCGAGCTTGTTCATATGTCTGCGGAGTCTGCATGCGAAGTCCGGGACGTCACAGGGCGCGTCGTCTGATGTGGAGAAGAACTGGCCGGGTAGTCGGAGTGGTTCCCCGTAGACCAGCTCGGCTGCTGAAGACTGGACGTCCTCCTTCCATGCGCTGCGGATGCCGAGGAGAACAAGAGGAAGAACTTCTGTCCAGCTTGGGTTGTCGTGGCAGACGATTGCAGCTTTCATCTGGCGGTGTAGCCTCTCGACGAGGCCGTTGGCTGCAGGATGGTATGCTGTGGTGGTGAGATGGGTAGCGCCCACCAAGGATGCGATTTCCTTGAAGAGCCGGGACTCGAACTGGCGCCCTCTGTCGGTGGTGATGCGCTCAGGAACACCAAAGCGCGCGATCCACCCAGAGACGAAGGCAGCTGCGCAGGTGTCTGCAGTGATGTTAGCGAGGGGGTACGCCTCAGGCCAACGAGTAAAGCGGTCGACTATCGTGAGGCAGTACCTGTAACCATTCGAAAGAGTTAAGGGGCCAACAATATCCATGTGGATATGCTGGAATCGTGCAGAAGGCAGTTTGAATTGAGACAGAGGTGCTGAAGTATGTCTTTGAATTTTGCTACGCTGGCATTGCTGACATTCTTTGGTCCACTGTCGGCAGTCTTTTCTTATGCCTGGCCATACGAATCGTTGTGTGACCAGCTTGACAGTTGCTTTGACACCAGGATGACTGAGGTTGTGGAGGGTGTCAAATGCGATGCGCCGGAAAGATGGTGTGAGGTACGGCCGCTGGTGATGATCATCCGTTGAAGTGTCGCAGTAGACAGGTAGATCTGCGTGTGGAGTTGTAACTTTGACTAGTTTTAGGGCCGAACCTTTCTGCAGCAGGTCTTGTAGCTCAGCGTCGCCTTCTTGGCTTTGAGCCAAGGACTGGTAATCTATGGAAGTTGATGATAGTTCCTCTATACGAGAGAGTGAGTCGGCTACTACGTTTTCTTTACCAGCTATGTATTTGATGTCCGTGCTGAATTGGCCGATGAAATCCAGGTATCTGAATTGGCGTGGCGAGCACTTGTCACGGCGTGTGCTGAACGCAAATGTGAGTGGTTTGTGATCTGTATATATTGTGAAAGTTCTAGCTTCTACCATGTACCTGAAGTATCGGATAGCCTCGTAGATTGCCAGCAGCTCGCGGTCATACGGGCTGTACTTCTTCTGTGCCGGGCTCAGCTTTCGTGAGAAGAAAGCGAGTGGTTGCCACCCGCTCTCGTTGCGTTGTTGGAGGACCGCTCCTATCGCCACGTCGGAGGCGTCGGTCTGTATGGCCAGCTCGGCTTTCATATCCGGGTGAGCTAGAAGTGCAGCTTGGGATAGGCTCACCTTGCATTCGTCAAATGCCGTTTGCAGCTCAGGTGTCATGGTGATGGGCTGTGATCCTTTTGTGTTGGGCCCTGCTAAGAGTGAATTCAGTGGACCCTGTATGGCTGCTGCTTCTTTGATGAAACGTCGATAAAAGTTCATCATACCCAAGAATCGACGAAGCTCCTTGATGTTCCTGGGTGATGGGTAATCCTTTATTGCTTGGACCTTGAGATCAAGTGGTCTGATGCCGGCCGCAGATACAGTGTATCCTAAGAATTTCACTTCTGATTGGCCGAAGACGCATTTTGATGTGTTGATCAACATCCCATACTCCTTCAACTTCTGGAAGAGTAGGTGGAGATGCTGCTTGTGCTCTTCTTCTGTAGCTGAAGAGACCAGAATATCGTCGATATATCCGTAGCAGAAGTCTAGGTCTCGTAGGACTTCATCGATGAATCGTTGGAATGTTTGAGCTGCGTTTCGAAGTCCGAAGGTCATGTATGGAAACTCAAACATCCCGAACGGTGTGGTGATCGCTGTTTTGGGTATGTCGTCTTCAAAGACTGGTATTTGGTTGTACGCCTTGACCAAGTCTACCGTGCTGAAGATTGTCTTGCCTGACAGCTGATACGCGAAGTCATGAATGTGACGTACCGGATATCGGTCTGGTATGGTGCGAGCGTTTAGCGATCTGTAATCTCCGCATGGACGCCAACCGTCATCCTTCTTGCGGACGAGGTGGAGAGGTGAAGACCATGGGCTGTCTGAGGTTCGAGCTGTACCGCTAGCGAGCATGTCGTCAAACTCCTTCTTGGCTATTCGTAATCGCTCTGGGTCTAAGCGTCTTGGGCGGCTGGATACTGGTGGGCCGGGTGTTGTTCTTATGTGGTGTACTGTATTGTGCTTGGGAAAATCAGGTTTACCGGCTGGACGGGTAATTTCAGGATACTCTCTCAGGATATGGTGGTACGGTGTGCTGTCTATGAATGTGCGGACTGATGCGATACTTTCTGTACCTGATTGACGTGGGACTGCCACTGTAAGTGATGTGAGTCCATCGATGAGACATTGCTTGCGGCAGTCGACGAGTAGGTTGTAGAAACCTAAAAAGTCGACTCCTATTATTGGCTTCGAGACGTCCGCGATTGTGAAGCGCCACTGGAAGGCGCGCCGTAGGCCTAGGTCTAGGTTGATATTCATGTATCCATATGTGGGTATTACTGTACCGTTAGCGGCGAATAGCTCGTACTTGGCTTTCTTGCGATGAGGCACCCGAACAGCTGACCGAGGGAAAACGTACAAGTCTGAACCCGTGTCTATAAGATAGCGTATCTTGGACTTCCGGTCGGTTATGAACAGGCGGCCTGTAGTGATAGGGCAGATGCTTGCCGCCTCTAGTGGCTGCCCGTCTCGTTTCCCGAGTTATAAGTGCACGGGTCTGAGCATTTCTTTGCCTTTGGCCCAAATTGGAAATGGTACCAGCAGTATGAGTGTCCTTCAGGGTACTCTCTGGATCGTGATCGCTGACGGTGTCGGGGTTGTGAGTTTGATCTGGATCGGTTACGCCTGTTGAAGTTTCTTTGGAAAGGACGATTCTGGGACTGTACCTTTACTAGCGCTTCCACTTGACGAGACAGTTCTTCGATTCTCGCTTCCCACGGAGCAACGCTGGCGGCTGGAACGCTGACTGAAGTGCTAGCGACGACGTGTGAGGGTTGCACCACGTCACATATCTGGTCTGCGAGTTCCGCCACCTCATCCAGGTCTACTCTACGCTGTGATGCTACGATAGGCTGCACGTGTGGGGGCAAGCGACTAGACCATACGGTTCTGATAAAATCATCCGGCATGTTGGGGCCTGCTAGGTGCCGGAGATGACGCAAGAATTCAGTCGGCTTTCTATCGCCGAGCTCTTCGTGTTGCATTAACTGAAGCGTCTTTTTCTCCCGTGATGCTGATATGCGCCTTATTAATTCTAATTTAAGCTTATCGTACCTGCCTGTGGGTGGCGGCTTGGCAATCACATCCTTGACGATCCGGGCATACTCCTGTTCCAGTTGACACGACACGAAGTGGAATTTAGTTGAATCTTGAGTAATTCCAGACAATATGAACTGACTCTCAACTTGTGCAAACCATACCTCAGGATCATCGGGCCAAAATGGAGGAATGCGTACACTCACACGACAAACTTCACTTGAACCAGCGAGCACGTTACTTGCGTTTGCGTTTGTTATGGAATTTTCACTTGGACCACTGCCGAGTCCGCCGCCATTGCCGCTTGGAGATCCGAGTATTTCGCCGTCGTTTTGCGTGGCCATTTTCTTGTTTCTTGAAGGTTGATTTCTTGTCCAGGTCGTGGGTCACCAATGTGGGGTTGTCAGTCTGAAATGCGGAGCGTATGAAATGAAGGACTGATAATTAATTTACTTTGTTATATTGTGGACCGAAACAAATTACAAGTATTTACAAAATTAACAATTTTATAATTGAGAAGAAAAATCTAAGCGGGGAAAACAAGAGGCGGGCGAGTGTCTATGACTACGTTCAAGGAGCCAGTTCCCGAGCGCCCGCCGGAAGTTCGAGCGCCCGCCGGAAGTTCGTGTTTCTTCCTGCGAAGACTTCGTGTGATTCCCCAATATTAGTACCGCGGAGCGGAATCACAGTACAGCGGGTTGTGCCACTACACTATGTATAAACAACTACTATATACAATAAGGGTTTCCCCAGCGTAGTCAAACTCACGAGTGTATATGCAAATATCATAACGAGAATTACAAACTGCAGCGTTGCATATTTAAATAAAACGGAAATACACACAATATTTAAATAATATTCCACTTATCGTGCATTATTTAATAGTAGCTAGCATACTTGTGTAAATTCTTTGTCGTTTCTTGCTGAGTAGATATTGTGGGTGCTAAAGGAACATTATTCTACTGGGCGCCTATTCTTAAGCAATCGCTTTTGATAGCCAGAATTCTGTGAAATGAAAGGCATGCCAAGGTGTTTATTTGAATTGCAAGGATAGGTTTCTTTGACCCACTAATCTCGTGATTAAAAAATCGGGCGTAACACTTTTACACCCATAATGTGTATAGGTACGACTTACGATTATATGTTTTTTATGATAGGTACATATTAATTTAACATATTTAACACCGCTGACCGAGTTATTTTATTTATTTATTTTACTATTTTACTATATTAGGAAAACTTAACTAATTTATTTTGTAGATAACAATGTCAGGGTAGCTTATGTTTCACAAGTTTCCACCTCTAGGTAGATTAGTTAGGTAGTATAGAGAGAGTTAACTAAAGCTATAATTAGACTTAATCTAAAAAATACACATAACTTTATAACAAATAGAGGGAGTTAAATTATAAAACAAAAAACAAAGACTTACAAAGAAATCAAACTAAATTAAACTAACTAGGTTTATGAGAACCAAAGTAGTCAGAAACCAGCTCATTGGAAATAGATGCTATGCTATTGATAAAAATGTCTAAGTTAGTTCGTTCAAATATGCAAGGTGACTTCAAATAGGATAAATCAACACATTCTATTATCCCTTGAAATCAAAAGCAAAACTATCCTAACTAATATTATAAATGCGAAAGTAACTGTGTCTGTCTGTCTGTCTGTTACTCTTTCACGCCAAAACTACTGAACGGATTTGAATGAAATTTGGTGTACATATGGTTTAGACCTGACAAAGAACATAATATGCTACTTTTAAACCCGGAATTCCCACGGGAATTCTTTTTAAGGCCAAGCGAGGCTCGCGGGAACAGCTAGTTATCTATAAGTACCAGATGAAAGTGGGACCAAGTTACGGAACTCGTGGGCGGAAACGGAAACACGATGCACTCTTAGGTTAGAAGTTAGAAGGCTTGCAACAGAGCAGCCTACGCATCGCTAAGATATTATAATCACTAGCTATACCCGTTAGCTTCGCAGCTTTAAGGCTGGTTTTACAATCACGCGTTTCGGCAGCGCCGTCGGAGCGCGCGCGCTCGGATATGTATTGGGGTATTAGTAGCGTTTCAAATTCGCGCGCTTGAGCAGCGCCGTTCGTTGAACGCGTCCTATTCGCGCGGCGCGGTCGAAGCGCGCGCCGCTCGTGCGCTTCTACGGCCATTGTGCGTTTTAGTCTCACGCCGTTGAGACGTGCCGTTAGGTACTGTTGTGTACAAAATGAATCACATCGATACGGGTCGAGTAATTGACGAAGTGTGAATTAGAAGATGAAGAGATAAAATTTATAACTATTTTCTCGTAAATCAGAGAAAGATGTTACGTGTTCGCCTCTCAGTAAACTTGTAGCGTTATAAGGATCAACACCTACTGTTCTTCGACGTTTTGTTGCCTTTTTTTCCATAAAAAGTAAATAGCCAATACTCTAACCGCATTGCCGTTCATTTTGTATCTGTTTGTACACGACTGTCTCACAGCAGCCTAAGGCTGGTTTTACAGTCACGCCGCTAGACGCGCCGTTGGACAGCGCGCTGTTGGACAGCGCGCGTTTGAACAGCGGTGCACCATAAAACGACATTAGTACGGCGCGTTTCGCTGCTGTGAGACAGTCGTGTACAAACAGATACAAAATGAACGGCAATGCGGTTAGAGTACTGGCTATTTACTTTTTATGGAAAAAAGGCAACAAAAACGTCGAAGAACAGTAGGTGTTGATCCTTATAATGCTACAAGGTTACTGAGAGGCGAACACGTAACATCTTTCTCTGATTTACGAGAAAATAGTTATAAATTTTATAAATATTTTCGCCTACTTCGTTTGTGCAACTAGCGGTAAACATGTATGGAACAAAAAAGATTTTATTAATAAATGTTTCTTACCTAAGTCTGTATTGAAATTTTCACCACACAATTCCTTTCCAATTTCTTCCCAGGCTTTATTTTTTGCGTCCTTATTCTTATAAAAATCATCGGCCGGGTCCCATAAACATCTTCTAATTCGCACTTCGACAATTACTCGACCCGTATCGATGTGATTCATTTTGTACACAACAGTACCTAACGGCACGTCTCAACGGCGTGAGACTAAAACGCACAATGGCCGTAGAAACGCACGAGCGGCGCGCGCTTCGACCGCGCCGCGCGAATAGGACGCGTTCAACGAACGGCGCTGTTCAAGCGCGCGTGTTTGAAACGCTACTAATACCCCAATACATATCCGAGCGCGCGCGCTCCGACGGCGCTGCCGAAACGCGTGATTGTAAAACCAGCCTAATAGTTTTGTGAGGGAATTTCGGGATAAAACTAGCTTAGGAGTTACTTCGGAGTGTCAGCTTACTACATGCCAAAATACATACAAATTCGTTCAGCCGTTTGCTCGTGGAAAAGTAACAAAAAATACACACACAAACATACTTTCAGATTTTTTATGTTAGTGTGATGTGATAGAGTCATTTGATCACTAGATGCATTTTTAACCGGTGTTGTCATGCGTAGCGGCTTTAAAATCCATTTGTGGCTTTTATCAGTCAGCTTTTCCAATACTTTAAAGAGGATTGAGGTTAGTCAATAATAATAATAATCTGCTTTTTGTGTCCATGCTTAATTTGTTGGTTGAATCTGTTAATACTGCGAATAGCAAAAAAATATTTAAGTAGTTTCTTGACTTCTTCATATTCAAATAACATGTTAAGTACCTACGCGTATTCTGATATCTCTACATACACGTATTATTTTGCTTAGAACGGAAAGTACGGGAATGTTTGCAACTACATACGAGAGATCTGTTCGGAGGAACCATAAAATTTGGGTACTTATATTAAAAAGAAAACTGTAAAAAAATAAAAATACTCTTTTTTCATTCATTAGGAATGGACCGCGCCATGATTATTGCAATATTTTCGAGCATCTAAATGAAAGAATATTAAAAATATGCATTTTAGATCTTATCATGTTTCATATTCATAGTAAAATTTTCTTTTTCAGAATATTTCAAGAGCGTTAGTTCAAATCCCATATTGTTTATAGATTACTAGCGAACATACCTACATTAAAAACATAAAGACGAATTCAGAACCTACTCCTTGTAGTCGGTAAAAAAATTTTTTTATGGCAACACTGGCTCACTATTTATTACCGTGTTAATACTATTGATCCTTATAATGTATGACTAATATTGAACCAATAAAATTGATAAATGGTAGGTACAATAAAATTGATTGTTTGAATCAAATTGCTTAAATGAATATTGTTTACAAAAGGTACTTGTGTATTTTAAAATATACGAGTGTTTGTATACTTATTAATTTATGGACTTTTAGTCTAAAACAAAGAATCATTACTAAATAAAACAGTGGTTCAATAAAATGTACGAGTGTTTGTGTACATCTATAAAAATACAAACAGTTTCATCCGTTCCATACAACATGGCTTACAAACCCTCAGTATACGTAGGTACATATCAAAATTATAACACCTGTATTTTTCGGGAGAGGTTAAACAGAGTTTTAGAAGGTTTATTTCGGGTAACAGTAAATCTCTATCATGATAACACGAAAACAATCAAATAATAGCATTGGAAACCCATAAACACATGGGGGATTCTGCTATTCATGTAGGTAAACAGAACAAATAACAAGTACCTAGGTATTTCTTTAAAAATAGTTCAATACACTTGTTTTATAAATGTCTGATTTTAGAAGTTTAAAATACAATAAAATCTTTTTTTCGTTGGACTGTTTTGTTTCGTATTAAATTTGCTCATAAAACTTCTTAACCAATTTAAGTTAAACCAACTTATTGCTTCAAAAGCTTTTTAACCAGGTTTAAAAAATAGATAACAATGATCGTTGTTTTTTATATATTAGAAAATTTAGCAGAAAAGTAATACTAACAAAGACCACACAGCTTTGACGCCGCTGGCGCCGTAAGCAGCTAATAAAATTAGGGTTGCCACCTGTTTACTGTTCAAAGAAAATACTTAGGAAAATGCGTTTAGAACATTTTAATGGGAAGGTAACAAGATACTGTCGACTGTGTTTATCCTGTAAATACGACAAGCAGGAAAACATGATACTTACTGTTTAAAAAAAGAAAATAAATATTTGAGAAAAAAACAAGCATTTCCGTACCCTTAGGGCCAGGTTTAGGTTTCATTTTAAATTAATGCTTTTTCTCCTCCGAAGTAGCCTTTAGGGTAACATTAAGTAAACTAAATATATTTTATATAGGTATTTGTGTTAACCCTGAGTAGGTACCTCTGTAAAAGAGTAACGAAAACTTACAAATGGTCCAACATCTTTGTTTCGGTTTCTTTACAGCGTTTTGTTTCACGGGTTTTAGTGTTGGAAATAAAAATATACGATACTTCCTTGAACACTTGCGAGAATTACACTCTGTGTTCACTGAATTTTCATACACATCGATACATTATTGATTAAAACCAAGCGAAAGTTTACAAAGGTTTGGTTTATCACTTTTGAATTCCAAAAGTGTGTTAGAATTTTTAGGAGAACTTTATGTTTGGAGATAGTTCAAAGGGTAGATACTAGGGAGTGACATCATCATCATGGGCCTTATAATATGAAGACAGACGATATAATTAGTGTTTGGAACAATGCTTTTCGTGGCTATATAAGCCGATACGGCTTTTAGTAATAAGGCCGCCAATAGTACCGTCTATATTGTGGATTTATTTTTGTATTTTCTGTGTTTGTGTGCAATAAACTATTCTCTATCTTACAATAGAAAGTGAGAACTATGATTCACATTGACGTTGGTAACAGTTAACTCCGGGCGTGGGCAGTGCATGGGATGGCAACAAGTCTAAAACCGTACTAAATACTTCCGTCAGAAATAGTGCGTGAGCCGACAATTTTAATAGCTGTCCCAGTTATCTGTGAGCTTCGTACTAGCCGGCGCTGGACATAGGCCCTCTGGATATAGACACGTTACCATGCGACATTGTTCACAATTCCTATCTGAATTTCTGCACAGTCGTATCCCAATTTTTTAAGGTGAATCTCGGTATGTTGCAACTTGGGTTTAGTGGGATCACTCTACAGGGTGTTGCAAAAAGGGTATAGCTACTAACCCGAAACCGACGTGTGCAGCATGTTATGTCTACAAAAAAAGTAAGAAAAACCTGGTCCATATAGCAAAAAGTCACATTCCATACAAAATCAAACGGCTGGTATAGTGAAAATGAATGCATTTACCACAAAAATATAAAGGTATATAAAAAGGATTTACAGACCATGCACAAGGCTTTATCGCTAAGAGCGAACTCCTACAGGCAACCTTCCGGCAATGCTCAGCGCTTTTTTAAAACATCGTCTTACCTTTTTTGCACACACCAGCCAGTGCCAGCTACTATTTCGGCGAACATAAAATAAGACCCACCGGAATGATACACGCATCCTACATCTCACGAGTTCCACAATTCTGTCCCGTTCCCACCCACGTGCGTTGTGTTGCGTCATCTCTGTCACACAGCGGCGCGGGCGCAGACGACTGAGAAAAATGCCGGCGTTTTCCGGATTCCCCGACTGGTGACGTGCGATAGTTGCCTTTTGTGTTGCGCAAACGCATCTTATTAACTAGTCGATGGAGCAAAATAGCTTCTGGGATGTCTCTTGATATGTAATAATTAATAAATAATCTAAATATCTTAATATTTATTTACACCTGAGAGCGTGAACGCATGTATGGAATTCGCTGGGTTATCGAGTTGGACCTAAGTTCATGCTTAGCCAGATTTACTAATACATGACCGAAAAAAATGGGAGGAAAGAAAAATCCAATGACTTATGAAGAGTGTTGTGACCCAAGTCCAATGGGTGATTCCTCCGTAGGAGCAGTCCGAGTTGACTCGCAAGCGGCTCACACGATACTCTCTATATTTTTATAAATACTTATGTCATGAAACAATTCCACAAAAAGCCTAGCGTTATCGCGTAATTATAAAACAAAACGTAGCTAAAGTTCCATTGAACATGCGTAAGGCCTAAAGATCATTGGCCTCCGTACCTAAAGGATGACTAATAAGAACTAGATACATCTATCTAGCTAGTCTAGATTCAGTGTAGGTATTTGACGTTGACTGATCGTATCTCTGTTATAGTTATAATACATCATTGGAGATAAAGCATATCATATCAGTGACGCTAGAGGTTGTTGGCTTCAGTGACGCAACTTGATAGGCTTCTAGGGGTTTTCCTTCGAATTACAACCGGAGAAAGGGTGTGTTATAAGTTAGAACGGAATGTTAATGAAATAAATGCAATTTGGAATACCTGCGGTATACGGTGTTTTGTTTGACAGGTGATCTTGTTCAGATTGTTCGTAGCCATTTTTCATTAAGATCGGTTAACCGGTCTAAAGAACTTTTCATATATTTTCCATGGGTATATATACTCGGTTAGAATATTTCTGAAATATAGTTATATTACCACTCCAAAGATGCGCCAAAACACTGTCTTCGGCATTCTTCGTCCAGCCACTACCGGCAATGGCATGTCTATATACAATGTCGTCAGTCCAGCCGACTAGATGGCATCCCACGCTACGTTTGCCTGTTTGAGGTCTCCAATGAATAACTCGACTACTCTTGGATATGCCTTGCAGCCTTCTTGTCAATGCTGCTTCTGCCTACTGCTTATAACAGATCATCACGACTTACCACGTCCCCACTGCTGGGGCACGGGTCTACTTTCAATGAAGGAAGGGTTTAGGCCTAGACTACCTTGCTGGCCTAGTGCGGGTTTGTGGACATATAACAAATACCTACTACTAATAAAAAAATAAACCAGTGTCCGTCCACTGACACTCTGGTCAGATCAAAACTGTCATTGAATAAGTCTGCTATGATTTTTTGTGCTGCTAGATGAATTATGGTCATTTTTTTTGGGCACGAATTCTTTATTGGTTAGTGGCGGACAATTGGCCAGTGTTTTTTACCTATCGGTCAACCGGATATCAATGGCTAGGAGTGGTCCGAATTACATCAGATAAAACACTGTGCTATTCTTTACAGCCATTTAAATACAGTTTAAATTGTATTAGCTACGGCACGTGGATAACGGTTGTATTCGATATGTATCTGAGATTTAACAACAAAGCACATCGAAGTTATGTGTCAAGTTGAAGACATCACTTGGTTGTAATCGTAATAATTATAACCGAGCTTTTACTCATACCTTCGGTTTGGCTAATGAAGGAACTCAATAAAATGATATTTAAATTTGAATATCCTATGATGTCGTTCCGCAAAAAGTATAATTATTTGGATGCCATAGTTTTTCACATTTCTTAGAGAATTTCGATTACGTGTGAAAGTACATCATATCTACAAACCGTTAGGTACTTACATTTTGTTGGGGTTGTGTTAGTTTATATGCGATCAGGTCCAAACATTATATTACTTGCATGCAACCTACTTATTTACAATCCGGTACGTACCTACCTTATACTATGTATGTATATTTATGCATATGATTTAATTTAGCAAACGATCATTAATACGAAATAAAATAATGCAGAGTTGTAGAGTAGCGAGTCAATCATACAAAACTACTACTAAACTGTCAAATAAACACATTCCACAAGCATCAAGTAACCTACAACTGAATTTCATTCAACAACCTCCTTTTGCCGCAAAACCGATTTATTACCGAGAAACAAAAGAAAAACACCTAAAGTGTTACATTTCCTTCCGTGAAACTAGTACGCCTCTATTCAACAATCCGAACCATAAAGACACATTTTATTACTTAAGCTGTATGATATGATGGGTCTTCATAAGTTGGGCAATACGTAGGCATTATAATGACAGTATTAATATTACAAAGCGCTACTTAACTTAGCCGCCATCCATAAGTATTTCGTAAATAAATCTTGAAAGACAAGTAAAGAAAGACTTGAAAAAGGTTTCAGTGAGAAACAATTGTAAGGCTGATGCTGGCTGGCAAAACTTGGAACAAAAAGTAAAGGAAGCCGTTAGGATTTGAATAAAGAACTATAAGGATTCTGTTTCATTCGCGCGCCGCCTCTCAGATATTTCGTAGAAAAACAGCCAATTATCGCATCGTAATCAAATTTAGTATGGGAATCGAGCGTTTAAATCGACGAGACAGATTCCATGGTGGAACTTTGTGAGTACAAGGTATCTACACAGACACGATAATCGTGACGTGTACTAATAAAGTAACACAGCAAAACTACTCGTGCCCGTAATGAATAAATAATAATAAATATATTTAGAAGCCAACTAAATGAGGAGTACTTTATTTCCGTAGTCATTTGAACTTTTTTGATACAGGGTGCCGCAAAAGGTATGGCCATATAACATAGCGTAATTCTTCTTTGCGTTTCTGTGACCAACACTATTGCTATAGTATTTATCACCGTGGTGAAAAGATGAGCCTTTCTTTGATTATTTGTCACGTTAATCGCTGACAAAAAATAGGTAAAATTTATACGTATCTCTCTCGTACATCCCATATCGTGCAGTAGGTCCCTTTTGTTTGAAAAAATAAAACGAAACTTTTGTAAAAGAGCGAAATTTAACAACGTTTAGGAAACTTCCAGATACAACACACAGATTACTGCGATAAGGTTCCACGATCGGTACAGAGTTAGTTGAGTAAGGAACCGTATGTAAACACGCATACATTATACAAATACGCATCCCACGCCCACAACGCGGAGCGTGTCAACGTATCCCATGGAAGTAATTATATCCAATTTCACTTCGCCTTTCCATTAGATAGTGTTGCCAGGAAAATTCCGTATTTCCGGACAATCCTAACTAATATTATAAATGCGAAAGTATCTGTGTCTGTCTGTCTGTCTGTCTGTCTGTTACTCTTTCACGCCAAAACTACTCATCATCATCATTAATTCCTCTAACTCCACGAGGAGCATAGGGCCTCCATAGTTCTTCTCCAGACGTTCCTGTCCTGGGCTCTTTCTTTGGCTTCGTCCCAGGAGATTCCGACGGCATTGAGGTCGCTGAGAATGGATCGCCTCCAAGTTATTGCAGGTCGCCCTTTGCGCCGTCTGCCCTGCGGCGGATTCCAATCTAACGCCATTTTGGCGATATTCCCCTCTGGTCTTCTGAGGCAGTGCCCAATCCAACTACGCGGCAACGCCAAAACTACTAAACGGATTTAAATAAAATTTGGTATACAGATGGTCTAGACACTGAGAAAGAACATAGGCTACTTTTTATCCCTGAATTCCCGCGGGAAAACTTTTTAAGGCGAAGCGAAGCTCGCGGGAACAGCTAGTGTTTCAATAAAATGAAAAGTTAAAGCTGTTAGTGGATTAATTTCAAAGATAAATAATACTCAAGAAAAAAATATAATTATGATAAGTTACAAGGTTTTTTAATCAATAAAAAATACTAACTTTGATCGGATCCAGGGATTCTCGTTATTTCTTTTTGAATGAATATGTAGGTAACTAGATTATATTAAAATCTAGAAAAAAAGTACCTAAATACAGTTTACTAAAATAAAATACATAATAACATATTAGCCGGTAACCTACATAAGAGCCACACTTAAATATTACGTTCCCCTTCACGCGCACTCGCATACCTATTTCAATTTCATTCATTTGCAACTGCCAACGCATAAAAAGAAAAAAAAGAAAAGTCACCTAAAGATTTGAAAATGGAACGAGCACTGGCCACACTGCATTGACATGCGGCGGTGACGTAAGTAGCCGGCAGCAATGCCAAGGTCTGGGTCGTTCACCGGCAGACTTCTTCGTTAATCCGTCTTAATCAGCCCGCTCGCCGACGCCCACCGCCCGCTTACCTTACAATTTACGTGGCCATTCATTTATGATGTAATTATGTATGCGAGGCAGCTACATACGCTTAGGCGATGTTCGGCGATTGGACGCTTCGGAATTCGAACTATGCTTGGTACTGTCAACGGTGAATGAAAATGCACGTTATAGGTGGAATAGCTGAAATTACTGACGTAAGTTCGGAAACTTTCGTTCGCAATCGAGAAGGTTTAGAAATGGCGGAGTGTACGTACGAGTTTGAAAAGCAAGTGACCGGTAGGCTTCGTTGTTGTGGGAACGTGTTGTTTATTTATTTACCTCAAGGTTGAAACCACTACTGGAGCGGGTCGCTTTCCCTTTTCCGTCATTTTGGATTCTTTTTACCTGAAAATAAAAGAAAACGATGTTAGTTAAAGTATTTAACAGGTTTTGGCCGATGTAACGGACATACAATACAATTTTGGTTAATTCAATTAGTAGATTTACGATAACATTACATATGAACATACAAAACATACTTTACAATACATAAAATACAATACATATTGTATACCTAGACAAGGCATACAAAAAATATACATAATACTTAAACTGAACACGAATTTTCCATATAAAAAATGAATGAAATGTGGTTGTGTTAAGACCTAATACGGAACCTTTTTTCTTTCCTCTTTACCTTTTAATGTTGCCAGTATTATTCTCCCCCTTTCCTCTTATCAAACGTGTTTGGTTAGAGTTTAGTTACGTAATATTTATAGGTCATCGGAAACCAATGAGCCTGTCCGACAAGTCACATTTTTTTTTACTTTTTTTTTTATTTGGTACGTAGTACGTATGCGTATGTTATTGGGCAATTTGGTCATTTACTTCTTAGGAATGTCACCTTTAGATACCATCAAATGAGGTCTGTATGTAGATACTGTGGTTAACACCCGGTACGTGTCAGGCTTTACAAGTTCAAAATACTTGTTTTGAATTCACAAGAAATACCGAAAATTTGTAAGTCGTTTACTGGTAAAAAAGATTCTTCGTTTGTAATTGTAGTTAGGTATATACACTCACGAGCAATGAAAAAAAATCCATAATAAATAAATAAAAATAAAGTGACATAATATGTATTACTTGTTTTTTATTTGTGTCCGGAGTACCCTTGGCAGTCAGCGACTGAAACTTATCTGACAAACCCTGGCTCTTGTGTTTGTCACCTACACGATAAGAAGAGGACCACCAACGACAAACTATACAAAAACTGTTTTGTGGGACTACAATTGTCAACCAAAATATATTACTATATAAACTTTAATAAATACATAAGTAAATTAAATACCACTAAATGCTAGTAACACTGCTCACCGACGAATAACAGCAATGCGCACAAGAATTCAGTCATGACATGACACAAAGAACCGCACCATATGAGGACTCCCAATCACCAGCAGGACGCGAGCGCGAATCTCCACCATGACCCTGAGGCAGCTAACAAAGCCTCACAAAAAAACCTCCCATAAAGAACACAAGCCATATACAGCCAGCTCTCCTTTAAAAGACGATCAATCAAACCCTTTTAACTATTCTACAGGCATCGCCCTTCTAACGAGCTGTAAGGAAGGTGTCCCATAATCAGGACATTGACCCTGAATGTTTTATCTAAATTGATTTTTGGAGGTGAGATTTTTTAGCGGCCCCTTTTGGTTTGAGATTTATTTGAAAGCTTCTAATAGTGTAGGGGACTACTACTGCACCTGATATGGAAAGGGAAGACCTTCCATTGTATCTGTTTTGACGTTTTCTGCAATCAAATTTTCACCTCTAGCTGGAGTCACAAACTAACCCCCTTATTCATAAAAAAGTTACTGGAGGCCTTAGTTATTGAACTGTTTTGTCACTCGAACTTTCGAAGATATCACCTATTACTTGAGATAGGAGCTACCCCAAGCAGCCCCATGCAAGCTCCGAGCAACACTCTTTTCTCGGCCTTCTTCATCCACCTACTGTCCAACATCACACTCTGTCCTCAGCCTTCCTCATCCATCCACTAATCCAGCCTAACATTGCACTATGTAGCAGATGCCCGGATATACCTAAGTATTCTATCACCCGCGACCAAGGTCCATTTGTTCAACCAAAGCTGCCTCCCTTTACACAGAACCACTTTTATTTTCCGTACAACTCATTTGTGTTAGCATAACAACACGTTTTGTGTTACATAACCGAGAATTGAGAACATGAAGATGTCGTCGAGGTTTTTAGTTAAAAACCGCCCGGCTGTAGGGTGTCCACAAAGAGGGCATTTCTAGGACTGTTTTCGTGAACATTGCGCTTGGTGTTCATAATGAAACTTCACTCATACACTGTGTGATATGTATGCGAGTGGTAAGTGGGAGTGGTAACAAAGTAGTGAAAAAATCTAGTATGTGATTATCACCTCACGGTTAAATAGTTCTGAAATTATCTGAATCCGGCAACACGACTTTTTCTTATGACACTGATGCTGGTTTAAATCCCAGCACTGACATCCTGTGAAACATGCACAGCCGGTAGATGTGAGAACACTGAGAACCCAGCAGTGGAGCAGTGTGGTGGGATATAGACCAAGATAGAATAGAATTGACCACAACTAGTATGAAAAGTGGGGAGAAAAGCTAGTTTCCTTAACAGAAACATAAACTTCTAGGGCCTTACCACAAAAACTTAGACAGTATTTAACAGGTGTTCAGCGCTGTCAAACGCCTACAAAATCTGTCAAATTTTGATTTAAACAGTTGTTAAACAGTGTTTAAAGTTTTTTGTGGTAGCACAGCTATTCTCCGAATCATGGTCACCGTATTCAATAATCATCTGGAACCGTGGAACACGTTTCAATTTGCATAGCCGACGTTATATTAAAGCAATATTATCATTATCACTGTGGCGATGCCTGTTATTTGCCCGCCATTTGTTCAACAGGTTTATTTTACTTTTCCGTATTTTCGACCACACTCGTGCCTGGCTGGAGACATACTTCATATCGATATTACAAGAAATAGGTGATACTAGTTTTCCGCGTGAGAATTTAAAGAGTTTCCCGTGGGATTACTGGAAAAAAGTAGCCTATAGCCTCAATGATTTTTAACCTAACACTAACAAGAGGCAAAAGATGTCCAGAATGACTACCATAGTCGTCAATAGCCCTCTTATAGCATAAGATAAAACTTTCGTACAATTATCCACGACACAGGCCGAGCCTAGTGTGGAAGCCACCAAAACTCGTAAATTTGCTAACTCACACTCTTCCAATTTAATTTCTTAATATTGTACTTACTAATTTAAATTATTCTAAGGTGTTTAAATAAATATTTTTTATTTTGATTTTTTTATTTATTTCCTTCCAAGCTACATATGCATACATACACACACTAAATGTGTCTCCTTCTAAATAAAATATTCAACCCGAAAGCCCGGTTGGCCAAATATGTATGAGGCTAATTGTTCCCGAAACTACAACGCAATCAGATTTAATTCTAGCCAGATAATCGTGATCACTTGTCTTGTCATGCCTTAGTCACACCGATATGAAGTGTTTGGGAGTTACAGTAGATTATTCTATTCGTATTTTGTGAATGTCTCTATATTTACACATCTATGTTTATACTTAATAATTCAAAAGTATGGGTATTCGAGCAGATATTATTGGCGTTGTGTGTATTTCAGTATTTCAGTAAATGTTCAGGATGCACCAGGGGTGCTTAGAGTGAACAGCAATTGTATGTATACCCTCAAATATAGAAAATAGGGAATTAATGATGAAGTAATTTAATTTCTTTGTATGTATGGCATTCAGGGTATCCATTATCTCTACTAGAAGTAAACTGAGACATTTCTTAATCTTAGTTTGTCATTGATAAATACAACGAGCAGCTGGTACCATGATTGAGGGTTGGTCACCGTGGTGAAAGGATTAATTCCAAAATGATTCCAGTCAGATTAATGTCTGTCGCTGACTGCCCAGGAGGTGCCGGATCTATACATACGAGGTTAATACGTCACTCAGGAAAGCTTTTTTCGTACATCCCCCACTCGGGGTAAATAGTTGGTCGAGAAAGCTAGTTTTAGTTAGTGGATAGATTCGTACGCAGTCAAGTCACTTTACCCTACCTATTAGTAGAGCCACGGCCAAGTTTTTTTGCCAACTACGGGTCGATAGCCCGATTTCATACATACATAGGTAGGTACTTCTTAAATACATACATACATAATAAACTGACCAAACGATTTCTGGCCTTCAACTCAAATAGGTCCGTTCACCTTAGCTATATCTGAGAATAAAATCTAGCATCTAATAAATAAAGACTAATCTGCATAGATTCATAAATATTTAGATGATGTAAGAATCCTTAAAGTTTTTTTCTCTTATGGTTAAGAATTTATAATCTGCAAGTCGTAAATTTCTGAGTGGCATAAAGAAATCTTTCGCATGTCTTTGGTTGGATTGGCCTTGAAACTGTGAGCGAAAATCAAAATATTTATGTTGTCTTGGTATGTACTTGCAAACAATAGTGTTTCGCCTACTGATATTACTACTTAAGTTGTACTTTTACTGATAGGTACTGTTAAGTACCTTTGCTGTGCTGAATTTGGTTTATACAATTTTAAATACGCATAGATTTTGGTGAAAGTGACCCTAAATATCTGTGTGTACAAGTATAGTTTACTATACAAAACGTACATAAAAACAACACAAAAATATTTCTCTTTATCGGTCAAACTGTATGCTGCGTTGGTTACAATTACGCGTGACGTTTACATATCAAGATATAGCATTCTTTCAGATAACAGATGTAATACTTTCTTATCAGTCGCCATGTTACCATGTGCGTTGGATTTTGTTGGATTCAACGCTCAACTTTGTATGCAGAGGAATTTTAGTTGAATTATAGCGTTTCTGGTGGGGTTTCCAAATGCATGGCACGAGTATCTGGCATTTTAAATGAACACAAATTAATATGTTGTTACATTTGTTATTAAATTTACCTGCAAATTTTCACAGAGCACAAGACGAGCACGACTAGACTTGGCAAAGTTCTTGCTCTGGTTTGTGCCCCGTGCTAGGTATGGTGAAAAGCTATACATACTTAGATCGGCAAAACCGCCAGTTTTTATTGATTCATAAAATAGTGGTTGCATGTTCATAAAGCTCTTACATTGTAAGAAGTATTGTGGCTTTGATTAATCCAATAAAAACTTGAACTATTCGCATACAAAATGGGCCGAATGATGATGATTGGGTTATTTTATATGCATCTTCTGATATCGGCGAGCCGGCTAGTCTATCGTTACATTTTAATTTATAGATACCTAACCTAACTAATAGAACATAAAACAGAAAATATAGCATGTGAAATCAGCTCCATCAAACATTGGCTGTTTGTTAGTATGACAAGGTACACAAGTTGACCATACAAGTTTATGTCAAATGCTACGTAGCATTTGAGCCCACAGTAATTCCTTTATAATTACTAGTTTATGCAAGATTTTAATTCACATGAGCATAGCAACATATGTCCACTACTTAATAGAAATCATGATTAAGTATTGCACATAGACGTTCTGTCTTTGACACACTTGCCCAGTTTGATATATCCGTTCAGTTACTACAATAGATGCGAAATATTTAATAAGCCACAATGACCACACTGAGATTGTTTATTGGCTGATGATGATTGTAAAATACTATGAAAATTCTCGAAAAAAACTTACCTACGTCAATAGCAATACGACATTTTTACAATTTAAGTGCTGAGTATTTCGTTCTCTATCCTCAAGAGAAATTACATACAAATCGAGCAATACACACAATACACCTTTTCTTGTATAGTTTCTCTCCTCCGAGGTAGTCTGGAAGAAATTACTCTTAGTAATAAGGCCGCCATTTGTACCGTCTATATTGTACATTTCCTTGTGTAATTTATGTCTGTGTGTGCAATAAAGAATTATCTATCTATCTATCTACACAATTACATAATAATATGGCACATTAATAAAGATTATTAAATTAAATAATAAAGATATCGAATTGAACGTATGGTAAACATAACATTCCGCGAAAATACATATTCAAAATTTTCCAGGAACATTTTCACTGAATGATTCTTCTAAAACAGTAGGTATTACTGAAATTTCCGATATATCATTGTCCCGATATATATATTTTATTTTATTTTATTTTTATTTTATTTTTATTTATTAGGGAAGACAAACAGCCATACATTGAAAATCTTATAAATAACATAAGTAAAAAAGAAATATAAATGTACAGCCCACAGCGTCATCCACAGAATTATAAAATAAAGAGGTGTCAAGTTGAGAGGTTATATAAAATTAAATCAATTAAATTAGCGATGACAAAAAAAAACAATAGCTACTATACTTAATATAGATATACTTAATATTCAAAGAAACCTGTGACTATGATAATGTATCGATAACATTTCTTTTAAATGAAGATATGGACTGGTGAAATATGTCAATATTTATAAAAAAATTGTTGTAATTATTTACCATGCGACACAGAGGTGCGCGCTTACCTGCATTAGTTTTACTATGTGAAGTAGAGAATAGTTGGTAGGCGCGAACCTCCCGACGGAGAACTGTTCGTGGTATTACATAGCAGAGTTTATTAGTTAAGTCCATACAGTCGTACTTATTGTGGCATATACCATACAGTGTCATAGCCTCTAGTAGGGTACGTCTATCTTCCAATGTTTGCATTTTATATTTTACAAGAAGCCTACTGTAAGATAAAGTACCACGGTGGCACCTAAAATGCATGGCACGCAAAAACTTTCTCTGCACTCTTTCAATAATCTCCCTATATTTAATATACAGCGGATTCCAAACACACACGGCGTATTCCAGTTGAGGTCTAATTAGGCTTTTATATAGATGAAGATAAGTAGAGGGTTGATGGAAGTCGTGAGAAGCACGCATTATGAACCCGTACAATTGATAAGCTTTATTAACAATCTTTTCAATGTGTAAATCTAAATGTAGTTTTCGATCAAATAGTATACCCAGGTCTCTAAGCGAATCAACTCTCTCCAGAGGCGCGCCGCAAAGAGAGTAGGTAAAATTTATATTTGTTAATTTTTTTGAGAAAGTTATAAAATTGCACTTGTCTAAGTTAAGTTTAAGTTTATTTTGATCGCAGTAGACGCTCAGACGATTTAAGTCTTCCTGAAATAAATAACTGTCGTTTATGTTGTAAATGGGTTTGAAAGCCTTAAGATCATGTGCGTACATTAAAAATTTTGAGTTCAGAAAGCATTGTTTAATGTCGTTGATAAAAAGAATAAACAAGAGGGGGCCTAGAATAGATCCCTGAGGGACGCCTGAAGTAACTACAATTGTATTTGACTGAAACCCATTTATTAATACTCTTTGACGTCTGTTGGTTATGTAAGACGCAAACCAACGAAGCAAGTCTCCGCGTATGCCATTGTATGCGATTTTATCCAATAGAAGTCTGTGGTCCACCTTGTCGAAAGCCTTGCGGAAATCTGTATAAACAGCGTCCACCTGTATCCTGTTATCCATATGTTCAAATAAGTTATTAGCAAATAAAATAAGATTTGTTGTCGTGGAGCGCTTTCTGACAAATCCGTGTTGCTCTTGAATTAGTGCATTGTGGAGGATAGGGTATATTACATCGTGAACCAGTCGTTCGAATAGTTTCGACAAGGTGGACATTATGGATATAGGTCGGTATTGACCTACTTCATTTTTATGACCACCTTTATGGACAGGTGTTATATTAGCTAACTTCCACACAGTTGGAAACACTCCTTCCGTTATGCATTTGTTAAAGATAATACTTAACGGTGTACATATTTTGTCCGCGACACGAGTTAAGAAAATAGGAGGTAATCCATCTGGTCCGGCCCCTTTAACAAGGTCTAGTCTCTTGAGCTCTAGTAGAACGCGATGTTCGGTAAAGTGCAAATTATGTATCAGTACATTATTATTATTACTGCAAGGAGGCAAAGACCATTTATTTATATCAATTGTTGAGGGTTCGTATACAGAGTGAAAATAATCTGAAAACATATTACAGACAGTATTAGGATCACTTGAGGAATGGCCGTCATATTTCATTGTGGAAGGTATACCTGACTTTTTTCGACGATTAGCTATATAAGTCCAGAAATGTTTGACATTTGTTGAGATACTACTTTCCACCGATTCAATATAGGTAGTGAAACATTTGTCGCACTCAGACTTAAACCGTTTACGATATAATGAGAAGGCTTGGTAGTCACAGAGATTTCCGTATGTCTTCCACTTAATCCATGCTTTGTTTTTATCATTAAATATGTGTATTAATGCAGGAGAAAACCATACAGGAAACCGAGATGATTTGGATTTGCTCAGGGGGGTGTGAGTTTTTATTATGCCATAAATTTTATCATAAAATATATCTAAAGCGTCTTCAGCTGATGCTTGGCCAAGTAACCCATGCCAATCTATTAAATTTAGGTCCCTGTTAATAAGATCGAATTTTGCACGATGAAAATTATATTTGGGTACTGCGCGTTTCTTCATAGGTTTGTTGTCTACATCAAGGGCGATTATATTGTAAAATGGTGGATGTAAAGGGTCAATTTTGCTAAGTTCTGGGGAGGCTGGTAACGATTCATTTAAAATTATATTAGATATTAATAAATCCAGTATTCTATTATCCGAATTTTTAAGAAAATTATATTGAAATGCATTATTAAGGGACATAAAGTTTGATAACAGTTCACAAATAGAAGTAGTGCCGTTACAAGTGTAGCCTTTAGTATTAGAGTGAGGAACCCATTCCAAATGTGGTAAATTAAAATCTCCAATAATGTAAAATAAATCTACATCATTGCCATTAATAATTGTTTGGAGAGACTTTAAATAGCTTTCGTAAATGTCTTCTTTAGTTTTAGGTGGTATGTACACGGCACTTATAATGTGATTTTTACATTTTTGGGTACTAGGTAAACTAATTAAAACATGTTCCACAAATTGTGATAAATAATTATTCGTGTGGGTAACCGCAGATGTCCTTAATTCTTTTAGCACGGCCACGAGCACTCCGCCACCGTCTAATTTCTTAGTGGCAGTTCTGTCACGATCGCACCTATACACCGTATAACGTTGATCAATGAATTCGCTGTCACATATATCGTTAATAAGCCAAGTTTCAGTTAATATTATAATATCATATGTGTGTGCCAGAATGTTCATGTAAAGTGAGTTTAGTTTGGTCCGTAAACCCTTACAATTTTGATAATAGACCGATAAGTCGCTAGTGGCCATTTATATACGAATAAAAAAGTAATTTCTTATTATTTGGGAGAGCAAAGAAAGCATGCATGCCTATGCTATTTCTACGTGAGAGGCTAAAGAAGAAAGACGTACACAGGTATGGATACATGTTCGAATATTGGAATATTTCTGTACACATAAATACTATTTTAATTTTTTTAATATTAAATTCACATTTAAGAAATGTAAGTATTACAAACATCAAACTAAAATTGTTTTGTAAACAATGTGTAGTGATGAGGAAATAAAGATATATACTATTATAGTTATTAAATATAAGTATAAAACCACTATAGAGCTTCCTTGCGTTGAATTTTGTTGATGTCGTTGCGGCAACGAATGGCGAAGGCTGGACTTGTGTCCGCTTCACGCACAAGGACCGTCCCATTCTTAATCCAGACATATTTGTAGCCTTGCGCGCGCGCCCTCTCGCGGCTCTCTCGAAATAATAGTTTGTTTTGAAGAGTTAGGTGCTCGTTCATGTAGACAGCTCTAGAAGGGCCCGCTATACCGAGTTCGTCTGTCTTTAGACCTTTGGAGGCGCGAAATGCACTTAATATATTGTCTCGTAGAGTGCGAGTTTGCATTTTTATTATAATATTCTTTGGGCGATCCGATTGTTGAGCCTGCGGGACTCTGTGAACCGAGATTATCTCCTTATGCTGAATATATATAAGTATATATATACGATTTAAGTACTTACTAGTTATTGCTGACTCGAATGAAGCCTTTGTGCATCGCATCGCATAATATAGGTAATTGTAGGTCCTTCATGTCTAAAGTTATTTTCTAACATTAGGATATTTCCTGAACTGACAGGGACTAACATATTATATCAGTATAGTTGCATATGTAGGTACGTATTTTATATTATATTGGGTTATTATTATTAAGTGACTTGTTGTAACTTTGTAGTACTAGTGTTGTTTTCTTTTTGCACACCTTATAGGGACCAGCAGAGGGTTCACCATTTAGCTGATGTTACTTAGATAGGTACATACATACATTGTGTGGCGGTCAAGTTGGTCCCCGCCTGCGATACTTTCCATTGACATTGGGGCTTGTTTTCATTTTTTTAGCGTGCAGTCGGGTTTTTTGTTTGTTTATAATTATATTTTTTTATTTGCAACTTTTTAGTTGTTTTTATTTTATGAAATTTTATGTTAGTAGTCGAGTTTTATTTCATTAACATTTTTTATTTCAATAATTTTGGTGTTGTGATTTAAATACCTACAATATGCATATTTTTGTAATGTGCTAATCAAGCCCTTTCATTTGATACCCCACACGGCATAGTTGGAAAAATATTATTTTTTCAATCGTCACTTTATTTCCTCTAGACGGCGCTTTATACATTTTAATAAAACGTCACATAGCCTATAACCATCGCGCAATCAATACGCTTCTAACGATACCTCATACATCAAAATCTATCAAGCCGTTTAGGCTACAGGAGGGAACAAAGAAACAGACATACATACATACATACATACATACATACATACATACATACATACATACATACATACATACAAACATACAAACATACATACATACATACATACAAACATACAATCGAAAAACATTACCCTCCTCCTTCGGCAGTCGGGTAAAAAGAGGCATATGTCTTAAGCCAACAAAACATAAAGTCTTTCCTTTGTCTACCTCCTGTAGTACTTACTCAAAATAGGAAAGTAGGCGAGATGCCCCTGAAGCCTATTATTTGTTTTAAAGAATGATTGCATAACGAGTGCGTTTATTAAAAAAAACAGTCACTGCGATACTTCCTTGAAACTTCGCGAAAATCCCCAAACGTTCGCTCAAGGAAGTAGATGGAACCTTGGTCTGGGTTATATATTGTTCAGCGACGATTTGTTCCGCCCAACTTCTCATCGCAAAAGTAGTTCTTATCTTGAGTGGGTTAGGGAACATATTCGAGTCTAGTTTCAAGCCGTCTGTACACTGTGACGTCAAGGCCTAGACTGGGCCGACGACCTAGCAAGGCCAAAATACGCGCTTTATTACGCCATTAGAAATTTTATTAGCCTAAAACATGCCGGCAGCGTAAACCTTCTATCATGTAGTCATGTGGAATTTTATTACGAGAAAATTGATTATTCACGTTTTCTTTCGTTACTTACATCAGCCATGAGAATGAAGTATTTAAAGATTCCCCTTGAAAATTGTTAACTGAAATTGGGTTAATGTAGTAGGATTCACTGATTTTGTACCAGAGAGTTTTAGAGCTTTACTTCGCGATAGGTTTTTCGGTCGGCATCTACGAAAGAAAGTTGTCTAAGAAGCTTTTTAATGCACTTCGAATAAGTAAATCTTGATAATGTAAAAATAATTAAAATGACTGCTTTCGAGGTCCAGGGTTTGATATCAGGATGAACCATTGATTTATTACTACTAGCCAAATATGTATAAAGTGGGTTTAATTGTAATTAGGTTTGTAAATACTATTATAAATAAATGTATAAAGTTCAATATGTGTATCTAATCACTTTTCTTCAAAGGGGCCACCTATTTCTTCATTACTACATAAAATATATTGACCAAAGATATGCACATTACTTGAAAATTTCCACTGGTCCAACCATAGTAAATGAATTATACAACGTGGACTAAATAGTAAGTATTACTAAATTAAAGATAAAAATAAATGTTACGTCTGATAAATTGATAATATACACTTAAAGCGTTGATACCGATAACCGTAATCCATAGTAAATTTACTCAATATGTATTATCAAAAACGGAAACGATAAATTAATATTTGATGCAACAATGTTGCATATAAATTTTAACGCAAACAAAACTCAAATAAATAATTAATTAATCTAAAAAATACAGACACATTTATTTTTCGGACACAGATTCCGAAGTTAATATTTCACCGAAATCACTAACAACAGAATATTCCAAACAATACCCGATGAAACAATAGCGAAACGACGTAATGGTTGAACCGGCATCGTAATGTTGTTTACAGCGGTGGTCTATGATACGATGACCCAGTGTCACGGCTGGGCCACAGTAACGCGGGTCAAGGAAGTCAGACGTTTTCACTTTCAGTCCAAACCAAACACACTGCAAGTTCGTTTGAAGAAACTGAAGATTCCGTAGCAAAAAAAAAAATACATGCAGGGATTTTCTTATGTTGAAGTTTCTAATTTTTGTGGGACCTGTTCTTGGGGTATGAAATGATGTCTACAAATCCATATTTAAGCATTTGTTTCGGGATCGGATCGCTCATGCCCAATAGTTGACAATAGATTCGCTCCATATTACATTGAAATATAGGAGCAGTATATGCACCCGATGGTTACTCGTATGTATCAAAATATATTAGGTAAAGGTATAGAATATTATTTACGTTCCATAAAAGAAAACGTGACGGAATATTACATAATGAAAATTTAAACGAAATGAGAATTCAAGATCATTTACATAAATATTATACTAAACACAAAAAGTATTCTTCGACAAACGTGAAGTCACGTGAATCACGTGGCGGTAATCCGCCAAAATCAGCTGAAATGATGATTAGATTCCGACGCCATGTACTGCTAATAGAGGCTGATAAAGGTGCGTCAACGTTGATACCAGACGCGGAAACAGAACCGTATATATGGAAAATTATGAGTCTGCTCGCTTCACTTGGAGGCTTACCAAACTTAGTCTCACGGCCGATGTTAATAGATCACTCTGTACCAACGCAGAATTTTGCGAGTCACATGACGTCAGAATAGAAGTCAGTGCACTATGAAGGCCACGAAACCTCAGTAATAAAATAGCACAGGCACTATGGGGAAGCGAGGAAAAATATACTAGACGGATGGCAACAAAAAAAACTGAGTTTACTTCGCCTTTTTATGACTGTTTGGCCGATGAATACAAAGCTTAGCATTAGGATGTTATAAATAATACTAACGAAGAAATACGCTGATGCCATCAATGTTCTCGGAAATTGAGTAAGCCAATTCAGCGCTTGCTGTAGACTTGCTATGTTTAACAACTGTTTTTGTTTGTCAAGTTTAAGAAAACATAAATTAATACGCCTTTTAACATTGTATTGCCAGATTTATTAAACTTAGTAGAATAGACCCTACCGAATACATTTTTTGCTGAATCGGCATTAATGCAAGTCATTTTGACTTGAGCTTTGTCTACTGAAATATCATTAGATATTTGTAAAGTAAAACACACACTAAGGCAGCGTTCCCACTACGCCGGACCGGCAGATCTGCCGAAAACCGGACACCGGACAGAGTGTTCACATTACATCGGATCCCGGAAGAAATTCAGACAGTCCTCAGTTGAATTTGGACAATGAATTTGAATTCGTAGTGACAAAACGTTCGGTAGAAATGCCGGGCTCGGCAAAAATGCCGGACCCGGGATAATGTGAATAGCTTCATATAAATTGTACAGCCACTAGCTCTTCCGGCAGATTTACCGGCGCGGCAGATCTGCCGGTCCGGCGTAGTGGGAACGCTGCCTATAAATAAATAGGCAGCGTTCCCACTACGCCGGACCGGCGTAGTGGGAACGCTGCCTAAGTCAGCGTTCCCACTACGCCGGACCGGCAGATCTGCCGCGCCGGTAAATCTGCCGGAAGAGCTAGTGGCTGTACAATTTATATGAAGCTATTCACATTATCCCGGGTCCGGCATTTTTGCCGAGCCCGGCATTTCTACCGAACGTTTTGTCACTACGAATTGCCGGTAGAACGACCGGGCCCGGAGTAATGTGAACGAGTTTGTGCCGGTATCTGTCCCCCGCTCGCCCCGCTCGTGCTCCCCTCGCCCCTGGATGTAAAATGAAAAGAATGGAAAATTTTTCCCGTAAAATAGGGTGTACCCAATGTTTTCTTTTATTTTGCCTTCTATTAAGATACCACCACAACACAACAATTTCGTCGTCCATTGTGCACGCAGGTCCAAATTCAACTGAGGACTGTCTGAATTTCTTCCGGGATCCGATGTAATGTGAACACTCTGTCCGGTGTCCGGTTTTCGGCAGATCTGCCGGTCCGGCGTAGTGGGAACGCTGCCATAGTAGTACTCGTTGATATTAAATATTAATTAGAACTAAAGAACAAAGATAAACAATTCAACATTGACAAATGAATAGTAATCAAATCAGAAAAGCTTTGCCATGTAAACGTCTTGAAAAGGACAAAGCTATTAAACACCAATTCCCAAATTAACAAGTATAATCGACAATTCATTTGCAAATAGCCCGGAATCGTCTACGCAGTTGATATTATTTACATATTTCGAAGGTGTCGCTACGGTCTTTGTGAGGTGGTTTTTTACGTGGGGTCTTGTGTGATAGTTTGCCGTTTTTGCCGCTATATAAAATGGCAGTTGTCTCGCTTTAGATAAAGACGCAATAGTCTAATCATATGGCCTCGATAGGTCACTGGCTCATGTAGTCACGCGCCTGCGTTGTAAGATTCCGCGGCCGGTTGCCGGCCGTCCGACAACACTCATCAATCCAGCCTTTAAAGTATCAGCATCACTTACACACCTATTTTTATGGGTATCATTTTGTGAGTAGTTGTTACAAAAAATGCGCTAATAAAATCAGGGTTTATTGGAGCCGCAACCGTACTGTACAACCTGTACATGTAAATCCGGATTGTTACTTTAATTTTACCTACTTATTCAGGAAGTCGCTTAAAGTGTAAAGTAAGCTCTACTCTGTGGGTAATTCTAAACCACTTTTTTACAACAACAAAAAAAAATCATACAAACTATGTAGGTCACGTGACTTTTAGGAACTATGGGAAGTAGAAAATTTTCAAAAGTCATACAACAAAAGTTGTTCAGGTGAGTCCCCTGGTCACCCCCTATTAGATTACTAACCACTTTTGCAACATCTCCTTTCCAAAACTGCTAAACGTAGTAAATATACAACAGGTAGGTTACAGGTATAACTTTGATTTGAATTTAAAAAACGAATGATTTAAAATGTTTGAATGGAGTCGTTACAAAACAGGTTTCCGATGATTTGTGGAACGTGAGAAAATCGACGTTCCTCTTATAGATTAGGTAACACATATTTTTCAAATACTTGTGTATCGGGCGGGAACACTCAGCATTCTTGTAACGCATTTAAGTTTTCATGAAAAGTTGAAAAGTTATTCAAGCTCATGCTTACTATGTACGGTGGCCTGCGCCTAAAAGTATACAGGCGGAGTTTTTAAAATAGCGATCCCTGATGATGAAGGGACCAGTTAAATCTGTTATAAATCAGGTGACGTGTTGTGTGTGATGTGTGTAGCAGTAGTGTTTATGTAGATGTGCTTTGGCAGCATGTGAGCTTGAAATCGCTATTTTAAAAACTCCGCCTGTATACTTTTAGGCGCAGGCCACCGTACATAGAGTATATGTATAGTATCAAAGAATTCATTAGTAGATGCCGGGGCACCTGGACTCACAGCCTCTCGTATACTACCTAACTACTATTTAAGTACTCACCTAGTCTTTTACTGCAGTTGTAAAGATTCTGCCAAATATTATGTAAAACCTACCATTCTAAATAACTTCAGTTTACTTGAATCCAACAGCATATAACATGAGGCGTCTTACTTCAGGAAATGTCAACTTATCTACGCCTCTTATCTCATAGGATTTGATTCCTATAACGTGATCTTTGCATTTCGTCACAATCAATATTATCGATTGCTTGTGCTGGATCCTTGAGCTTTATTGATCATCAAGAGATCAATAACCAAGTGCTAAGTCTATAAATACACAAGTGACAAAAACTATTGGGTTTTCCGTACAATGTCTAACATACCGTAAATGTATGTGTGTATGTGTGTATGTTATCAGTGCCACTCTTTTCAGGCAAAACGACTACTTTCAATGCATGAGAGATGACAACATGTATCACACGCCCAAACGTTAAAATAGTATACTTACGGCTTGGGATAAGTAATTCAAATAGTTTTACTGTTGTTTTCACAACTTTACTAAGGACGACTTAAATATGACATGCGTCGCTGTGATTGGCTTTTAGAGATAAAAAGGTACACAGACTAGAGTAATCTTCAAAGATATTATTATTATTTCGTCATTTATTCACACTTGCCGGTGCGTAAATCTTGGTAGATATTATGACCATAAAGAATCGATTTAATTAAATCTTCAATGTCGTACAATTTTGCGCCTATTACCTACCTGATATGTGCCTATTTCTTGTATATTATGGATGAAGGCTTTATGTTTGACTTTGAAAACCATACCAAGGTGAAATTAACAAGAACTATGCAGGTAGTATAGTAGGATTTGGTTTACATCATGAAAGAATAGAACCTAAACATGCATAAGGGTTAAATAGATATTCTTGGCCATGATATCAAAATCAGTTAAGTAAGCCAATACTCTTTCTCTACCATGGGAATTTGATATTGCGATAAATTAATACTTTCTATAGTGTTGTCAGAAAATGACACTTTATAATGTACACAAAAGTGGAGTACACGCAACCCAAACCTTTAGTGTTATTCTGTAAATTATTAGTGATTGTCAGTGGCCACCCTTACCCTACCTTAATACCCAACAGTATCTCTAGCTGACTTTGCATACGTACTTAAGTCTTGGTAGAATTAAACATGATTGAATATATATTATATACCTATATTGGCAGAGAATAATTATTACAGTGTAACCAAATAAGTATGCGTAGTACATTTACATAGTAACGTAACGTTGCCATATATATTTTCGTTTCTACCACCTTTCCTGTCTACTACTCTCGTATTATTATTTTAATTAGTCATTGTTTAAAGAGATGCTACCATTGCCTTATGCTAATTTGTCGTAACTAATTAATATTAATCGTGCCATAAGTTTTTATGACACCATCTGACCGTGACTTAGTATGGATTTGGCTGAGCGCGATCATTTTTGATAGGGATTCGATTATGTTGCTATGTACATTCGATTCCATAAAGATCATGCGTATTTTTAAGAGCTTTTGCGGTAACATTACATATTTTTGGGGTCGAAATCAAATTAATTTATAAACAAAATCACAGAGATATTTCCGTGATCAAATATTCTTCTCCTCAATACTCAAACGAAATCAAATGTCAATTAATTCAGTGTTATTTTTAACAAATCAAGTAGAATACGACTTAATTATATTGAGAACACACAAAATACCTGTTATCGATGCCGACGCTTGCTCGTTTTGAAATTGTAATCACATCACGTGATTTCTCACAAGCTTAAATGACAGCGACTATTTATAGAATTTATTATTTTTTTGTTACGAGTGTGTCAGTCAATTATTGATAGCCATGGTTGAATGAAACGAACGTCACCATTAGACGATCTTTCAGCGAATGACGCTATTCTGATTGGCTGATTGTTTCACCACGGTGACAAATCCTAGACAGGACATGAGCTAGTGTTTGTTACCAATATGCTAAGAAGTAGGAGACATAGGACGCCTTTTCCTTTTATCTCACCTATAAAATTAGTTTCTAACCCTATCACGTGAGTACAAATGTACAGCGAAAAGCGGCTGACTCGCTGGCGAGTTACCTCTGACTACCCTTTCGGGGATAGCAGTCGTTAGTATGTCCAACTTATTTATAAATGTCATCAGTATCGTCATGATATTTAAAAAATATACATATATTATAAATACATCACACCTGTCTATAGCCACTAGACAAGAGTATCTTCAATTTCGTGGCGTGTCTTTGTTTTATCACGTTTTATGTCCATCAGAGTTTGTACGGAAATAGACGATTCTCAATTCTGACACAGCGATAGAAGTATAGAAGAGATGATGCAAAGAAAAATCTGGGAATCCTATATGTATATCCTACTGGCGATCGTATTTTTCTTCACAGTGACAAACTTTAGTCCAGCTCTAGTGTTGATCGCTAACTCATTAAGCAGAATATTTAAGTACACCGCATACTCGTAGTAAAGACGGTTAACTACTTCATTATCATCAACCCATAATCGTCCTATTGCTGGAGGCCATGTCCAAGGAGTCTCACAACACAGTATGTTCAGCCTTCTTCTTCCAGCCACTACCGGCCACTTGTCAATGGTCATCTGTGCTGCCGGATGGCGTCCCACGCCACGATTTACGACTACCGCCTCTAATTAAAACTGTGATTCTGGCACCTGCAGTCTCAGTTCCGATGTCATCGACCTGACGTCTAGTTGCGAATGCTCGTGACATTATAATTAGCACTAGACCAACACTCTTCAATACTCAAATGGGTATCGTCGGCTTGACGTGCACGACTGTTTTATCCGGTTCAACTGCTGTGGGGTATTACCTTTTGGAACTGAGCAGCTTCGAACACAGAGGTCAGACTTCATCATGTGTTCAACAGTTCAACATAAAGTGTCGTTACTAGAACGTAAAATTACTTATCACAGGGGACATCTTATGACGTATCGCATCGCTCAATTCCAAAAGATATTATCCTAATAGGTACAATTTGAAGCAATAAATACATATTTCACAATATTACAATAAGAGTGAAAAGTCGTCACTTGTGGGATCCGTTTCAGTTAATGATAATTTAGCACACTATCGTGTGTTCGACTGTACGGCCTTAAACAGCTCAACTCATTGTGTGCAGGCGACTAAAAGTGTTTTCATTTTTAATGAGACTGGAGAAGATGTAATCCTTTGTGTCACACTTTGTAAAGATTGCTCGACAATATTCCTAAACGATTTGATGAACAATACCACCGCAATTAGGATATGGATGTATGAGAACATTGTTGAATTTTATAATTAACACTTAAAGTGGACTCAAATTTGCTGCTTAAAGTATATATTCATGGTCACAAGGATCATTTAACATCACATAATCTAATTTTGTTTAATATTGTAAGTGCATTGACACGGTTACAGCATTACGTCTGATTCAAGGCCAGACATCAAAATAGACTGATTTAACAATGGATTGCTTGATATAACTTTATAATCTTAGTCTCACGTTTACCTAAATACAATATTAGGTGCGTTCATTTACATCGTCGCGACATACAGACGTGCAAACTGTATGTTTGGCAAGCAAAGAGGTTCCAATAACCCTCTAGTCTCTAAACTTTTTCAAGGCCACTAACCAGCCAGGATGATTCGAGAATTAGCATCTCTGAGATATAAAAACTTTTTGGCAAAACCAGCGCTTTCTTTTTTCAAGCAGTAACTGATGCTTCCTAATAGCGCGGATGTTCTGTTTGATGCTTCGGATGGCGTGGATATAATTTATGAATGTTTATTATCGAAATAGACAAAACATATTGTTAATAAACCAAACACATATAAGGAAGGCTGGTTGAATAGTGTAAATTTTCAGCTCCCAATTCATTAATCGACGACCCTTGAAAATACTAGGCCGTAGAACTGACAAGGAAGATTTTGTTAGCTTCATTTATTAGTAGATTATAATTTTATGATAAGTGAGGCCTTATCAATATTCTCTGTCGACTATCAAGAACATGAATGACAGCATCAGGTTACCTACTTGGCATTTGGAACACAACGGTTGTCAACTACTATACGAGCCGAAGGTTGCCACTTAATATTCCTAATTCAACTAATCAAATGGCGAATTAAATCTGCTGGCCGGATTATATAGTTTAGTGGAAAAAATATGTGCCGTCCATACTAAAGGTTCACACAACGTCTTCATTGGTTCTGATTAAATAGTCAACGCATGATTATTTTATTAATTTAAACATGATCAGTGTTTTGACTGACGAAATGGCTTCATCTATGATTTTATTACACGCTACGTACCTGCCTGCCAGGTCCATTATCCGTTTTGAGAAAATTTGTATTTTCATTACATTTAATTAGTATAACTCTAAATCAATGTAGGTTTTATTTAACATGCATGCTGGGTTCCTTTGCAAGTCTGCAGGGATGTATTTTGTCCAATGAAGTAAAGCCATATTAACTTTACAGATCATCAATATTCCATAGGGGTTTTTATTTTCAATGAAAAAATACAATATTATTTTTGTCGTATTCCATACACCTAACATACTATCCACATTCCTGATACACTTAATACAGTCTGCTAATTAGACTAGTTTAACAGAATATGATGTCACAGTCCATCTGATGATTCAGATCAAGAAATGTAGGTACATACTGCATACTATGGCAATAAAGTTAGCTAAACAGTGATAATGAGTGTAGGTATTCAGGCTAAAAAACCAAATATAGACGAATAGGCGATAAATTTTCAGTATTCGAGGAATCAATTGCTACATTTATAGTTAAGGAAACCTGTGGGAATGACAAGGAAAAGTTTAGGAAATTATGTCATATACTATATTGCTTATAAAGCCTATTATTTCGAATCTTACGTAGGTAACTGGAAACCGTAAAAGATCGAGTGAACTAATTACAATGCTTATAAATAGCTTACTTATGCCCGGGAGCTTCGATCAACCATTTTCCCGTTGCCTTATTAGGGGTTAAAAGGTTTTCCCGTGGAAATTTTGATATAAGTTTTTTTTTTGTTTTTACAATACAAATATAGTTTCCTTTCAGTAAAATGTTAATCTATTGTAGTTCCCGAGTTATCAACCTGTTGATCACCAAAAACAAACATATTTGTAAACAACGCAAAAACCAATAGTATTATACTAAAGTATAAATAAATCGTATTACCGCACTACTACACAAAAAAAACATCTGAACTACAAACTCGATCTAAAATCAATATTTTAATTATTTCCTGTGTTTAGATTACAAATGGCATTGTCATTTAGACGTTTAGTAATATATAACGTATATCAGGATCTGATCAGGATATTTTAGGTTTATTTTTTAAAATTTAGGTTGGACTTCATCTTAAGTGTTTTACAGCCTTAATAAAAACCTGCTATCAATGACGCTTCCTTACATCATATTGGTTCCCATAAAGTTTAACCGACAAGTTTGGCTTCTATTACTAAAACAATACATTTGTAGCTGCTAATTTAAATTCAACAATTTCTTTCTGGAACCATCTAAACCCCTCACAACGAAACACCAAAATCGTTTCAAAAATATTCCTCATACTAGGTATCTAACACGAAAACCGGCAGAAAATCTTGAAAACTCGAAGTCTGCGAATCGATTTTGAATTTACCGCGACGACGGCAACTCAGAAGTTACTCTAGCTTGACAGAATACCAACGAAATCGAGCTTCTAAGCATTCGGTACGTTGGATGCCTCGAGATAAGCCGAACGTCCACTGCCGGCTATACTAAGTTAGTTCGCTTAGTTGAGCCACTTGTCCATACAATACATGTGCGACTGTGCGTCTGAAGTCCTAACTAACCTAACGTGCGAACTTACTTAGTTTAGCCGGCAGTGGACGATCGATGTAGTCGTTGTCAGCGCACCCGCGGTATCCAAACCTTATATTCCGATTTTGAATTTACCGCGACGACGGCAACTCAGAAGTTTACTCTAGCTCGACAAAGGACGAACGAACGCGAGCTGCCAAGCATTCGGTACGTTGAATGGTGAGTATAGACTACAACATTTGCTTGTAACAGAACAACGAGCCGCTCTCTGACATGTTCTAGTGTATCATTCTTTTGCGAACTTTTGTCATGCTTTTGCCTGTACTGTGCCATTCGTAAGAACATTACACAGAAAAGCTCGACAAAATGTTGTAGTCTATACTCACCTGAATGCCTCGAGATCTGACTGACTGCAGACAGACTGCCAGAGTCAAACTTCGTTTTCCGTAAGGTAGAATGGCCTGTCAGGTTGGCGCGGAGGCACCGCGGGGCGGCGGGAAATACCGGCGGCCTTGAGCGAGCCGACGACCCGCCGGAATGCAAACACGACCGGCCACTTGCCGAAATTCTCTGCGCAGTACACGCTGACAACGCAGATGCTTCTTGCCATTCTCATCACGGTGTTATGGTTATGGCGGTTAATTTAACCTTTGTCAAGGGATGCTTCGGTTATGGTGGTTCTGAGCTTACAGCGCAATTAGCTTTACGACGGTGGTTTTAAAGTCTAATCTTGATTATGGCTAATGAACGATACATTTTGCTACAACCAGGACTTCACCCGAAGAATTAGTTGTAAGAAACCTATACAAATAAAAAATGCGGAACACTCCGTAGGACCAAAACCAAAACGCAATGAAGATGAAACCAACGAAATAAAGCTGCAATACGACAGCGAAATCAGCATCTGCATCGTTCAATATACTGCGGTGGCGACGCTAGCGACCCGGCCGAAGGCTGGCCGGCGTCCCACGGCTGCGCTGCTGTTATATAACTTGAGTAGACAAACTCGGCCATTCAATGCGCAAATCTGTTCCTCAGGCGAGAGACCATAAACAAACAATGGCGGTGATTTTTCGCACATCTTCGTCTCGATACTGCCCGGATTTTAGATTAAGTGATACATAATGTAAGAAGCTGTGTTTGGTTTATGTTCTGATTAGTTATGTTTTTTTTTTCTTTAATTACTAACCCTATGTATCCGTGTGGGAAAATAAATGCTCTCATTTATCTTAACAAGTACATACTTTGAAATAAATTGGCGAAATTAAGTCTGTTTCAATGTCTGCTATACTATAGATAAATTTTATGTGTGAAAAAAAATTAGACACATAGTGAAAAAGACACAAAATTGCAATACTATCCTATAAATAAACGTATTTTTTCATTCTCGTCTTGTACATCGAATTTGAATAGCTACAAAAACCTACGTAGACCTACAAAATAATTTTAGTACAAAACAAAAAACTACAGAAATTAAAGTACTTATAGCTATTAACACGTATATGATGTTCCATGTAGATAAGTAAATAAATGGCGACAACCAAGGACAATGCCAACAGATGTTTTAACACTAGACTGTCCTCTGCACGGTCTGAATTGCGTAACCTTGCCAAATTCACGGTACTTATCAGAAAGTATACGACCAATTGAAACTGTAAGTTCTTGAAGAGCCGGAAGAATAAAACATGGAATTATTGGAAGATAAGAACAAATCAAAAAGAAAAATTAAATTTTTTCTAAGACCGATGGAAGGTAAGCACTAAGCATAATTAACTATGTCATGAAGCGCTGGTATCCACGCAGGACTTTGTTGATAGATTCATACTCAAATTAGAAATTGAAAGCCAATCGCAAAAAATGCTAATTCTGTTTCATTACCAACTTTCAGCGAGATCATAAATGAATTAATGCTCTCGAAAATAAGGAAGATAAAGTAAACAGGAGATGCGAGAATAGGATTTGGTCTCGAAGCTGGGATTATGAAAAACGACGTAACGATAGATGTGGACTTTTTTAGAAGGACGGTGCCTAGAATGGCTTAAAACCAACAATGTAGTTTCAAGCTGATGATTCAAAGTATGCTAACCGTCACGACAATAAGTGTCGATGACTAAAACAGCCAAACGAAACCAGTGGCCCCAGAATTCACAATACACGAACAATTCATATCCATTTCACACCTATCAAATTGCGGTTTATTTTAGCAGTTACTGGCATTGTTCTTTTTAGGGTTCCCTGCTTCAGAATGGGGAAACCGTTAGGGTCCTAGTTCATTGTACCTATCTGGGTGTAATCGGGTCAGTTTTCATAAACCTAGATAATCACTCTCGGTCCAGGGGGAGAGGTACCTTATCTCCGTCACGGTAATGATTCTGAGTCATCAACTCAGCATGCGTTCCCTTCGCTTACGCTTTTACAAAAATATACGTAACTTTAAACGTATAATTAGCTTCACTTTCACCGACTCAGGAACAAATTTGACAGGTCTTTAGATACGCGGTCAATCTTCAATACAAAGCTCTGTAGTGCACGACCACGACTCATTAGCAATCGCATCTCGTGAAGGTAATTATGGAAGCGCCTTTACGCACTATTCCAAAGCATGTGACCCAGTTCGCTTTATTTGCATGTAAATATAAAAGAATGCTGTTTCTCCGTGTAATGTAGTTCTGCGTATTCTTGTAGGAAACCATTCTGTAACTATGTGAATTGTCGGATGATAGGTATCACGCGATTTGTAGTAATTAAATGTAGATAGGAGAAATAAGTAAGTATAACAGTGGCCTAATTTTCATACCGCGGTCAATTAATACTCATAGGTACTTATAGAAAATTTGAAAATGCATCATGATATAAAGGTGTTAAGAAAATGAAACGGATGGTAGACAGCACACTTACAAGAAATGTAATATTTTTTTCACTTTGTACGCACTTTTAGGGAAATGTAATAGGTATTCTATCTCTAGTATACCAGGTATCAATCTGGTGTATGATACCCTCTATCATCCTGTTTTAATTGAATCATGACCAACAAGAGAGTATTCATAGTTTTATAAATGTACACACGACTAATTTGAATGGTAATGGATGCGGAAAGCTAAAGATCGCATCCAGTGGCGTGCTTTGGGAGAGGCCAACGTCCAGCAGTGGACTGCTATAGGCTGATGATGATGACTAATTTGAATGCAAGACAACTATTTTATTTTTACTAGCTACTAAAAATAATTAAATTTATCTGCTCAACTTTTCCAACGCTAATTATTCTACAATTTTCTATGATAACCAGAATAAGTTAGTAACAAACGGTTAGTTACGCTGCACCACACTGTAGCCAAAAGCTTAGAAGATACAAAAAGCAATGATTAATTTAGATATTTTGGTAATTACATACACTCAACGGTAGAAGCAGGCATCAACAAAGTTCTATCTGCATATGCCTGAAGCCTGTCCAGACATCTCCCATCACCACTTTGTGTACCAAGATCAGAGAGTTTAACTCTCTCTAATTATTGAAGAGACATGGCTCGTCAATAATCAAATAACTGTGAACAAATAATGTTTGAAGCATATAATGGCCACGGTCCATCTCTTATGTTAGGCAGTGGGAAACGACAGACCAAACACCCATTGACAAGGAGATCCTGCTCAAGAAATGGCGCTGGATTGGACATAATAATATAAAATTATTTAATAAAGTAGTATTTCAAAATAATACTGGAAATGAAGTGAGTTATAAGAAAACTAAGGTTACTAGCATAGCTCTTGAAATCTGTAAGATGGGCCGGACACATCAGCCAAAGAACTTAAATTGGGGTAGAAGAGTCCTTGTATGGAATGTACAGTCAGCCACCTGCTAGCCCATTGGACCAACCTTTGACAAATTGCTGATACTGTTTGAATGAGGAAGGCAAAGGACAGAGAGGATTTGGATTCAGTCAATCCTATCCTATGCCAAGCAACAGATGATTGGTTGATGATATGGTAAGATGATAATGAGCATAAATGGTAAGTTAGGCCATAACTTATAAATACTTACATATATGAAATTTGAGTTCTCTAGAATTAAAACCTAGCAAAGTGAACACTACACATTCCAACATAAAATTTATGTAAGTACCTACCTTATAATTTTGTTTTTTATTTCTACTAATATTTGGCACACATTACCTACATACTAGTTAAATCTAACTAGGTACACTGATAAGATTTATGATAGATTTCTTATAAGTATAAAATACTCACTATTGGATTTCTTGTAATAATAGATAAAAGTTTATTTATAGGTTATGTTGTTGTGAACATAATATACACTAAGTAATCAGTGCAGAAGACAACTACGGTAGTTATAGAATTGTATGCAATAGTTTTTACTTCAGAAGAGTACACAAAAAGCTAGAAATGACCTACAAAAAGCTAGAAATGACCTAGTGAAAAGTAAACACAACTTTGAGGTTAGAATTAAGATATTTTGTGACTTACCTGCATGGAATCGGCGCTGATAATCTCTGTCTTGAACTTCTGGGCTAACTCCACACCTAGTTTAGTCTTTCCGGTGCCTGTAGCACCTAAAATTATCACTATAGGCACTTTAGAACTCATTACAGACCGTAGGGCCATTGCAAACTTACAGTCGCACGAACTTCACTATTGTTATTGTTTTTGACGTTTCGTGAGCCGACTTGAGATTGCGTTCCGTTCCTACAAAAAACTATATAAATATATTTTTTACTTGCTAAAGATGAAAGAACATAATAATATTACCTACATAATGAATAAGTATACAATACACAAATTATATGACATTTATTATTACACAATCATTAAATCTGTCATGTTATAGTTTTTGTAGTAGAATATTAAAATATTTAGATGCTTACTTTGAACAGTTTAACTAGTCTATATCATTAGTAACGGAGCGTTCTGTCTTCAGGTACAGTACAGTCGACGACAAGAATTCAGAAACTGTTTGAAAAAGTTGTAGATTTTGAAAGATATTCTTAGTTAAGTATGGATAGGTGGTAACTTACCTGATTTTAAATCCAGGTGCATGGTACTATCTACCTACTAGTGATTTCTCGTGAATCTCGCGACATAACGTGCACGTGCACTAACCCTCGTAGTTTTTTGTTTGTCTGTGTAAATACTATCAAAAAAAGTACCTACCTACCACTACCTAATTAATCAATTCTATTCAATTGTTTTTTGAGACTTATTTTCACATACTTTCAAGTGCTAAACTCCTTTCCTGTGCTTTGGACCATTTACCTCCATGCTGCTGGTCCACTGCGAGTAGGTACTTGGTGCAAGTTTTCCGTTTTGGTATTAACTCTTTTGTACATTAATATAAAATCCTAAACAGTACTCATAGTCAAAGGTCACAGGTTCGAACCGGCACTTTGCTGAAGCTTTCTCAGATTTAGCTTGGCCTTTACTTATTTTCAGGTATATACTTAGTAACCTACTGTTTCTGAAGTAGGTACCTATACTTAGTAACCTACTGTTTCTGAGAGTCCTACCTACAGATATTCTTGAAAATTTTCTACATTAACCTACCTACCTAATTAATTATAGGGAAAAGGGATTAAAGGAAAAGGCACAAGTTTTTTTTTAAAGCCAACCAGAACAGAGCTCGGATTTCAACCCCCCTCTAGTACACTCCGGTACACAATCACAGAACAAAAAATATTTTGGGTTCTAACCCGAAATACCGCAACTAGGTATTTTGATCACAATAATAACATTACTTGCCAAACAAGCACCCAAAAACCCTAGCTCTGCCCCGCATCGACTCTGTTATTTATTTTTTCCATATTTTAGATATTATCTTAAAGTTTTCAATACACATAAGGAACAATAAAACCAAAAAACTTTCTTAAATTTCTTATAGTATCCAAAATCAGACAAGTTACACAAAATCTAAGTAGTATAATACAGCCGCTTCAAAAATTGCAAAGTGCACTGTCAAAAGTAGGCGGAATCCAAGATGCACCGTGCACTCTTTGTAGCGGCCCGGAACAACCCTAGCCGGCCAATCACGAGCCTCCAATCACAACTAACTTCAATCCATTGAACAACCCAAAAATATTCACATCATCATCAGCCCTCATAGGCCACCGGCTCGTAATCAGTCAACTACAGTTAGATGTTAATTCTTAACGGATACTATACAAGAAAAGTAATAAAAATTATTCTATAACATGACTTAAAATTTACAAACCAAGTTGCTATGTAAAATTTTCGACAATTTCTATTTTATAATTTGGCAGTGTTGGAAATGTGCCTTGTCACAAAAATGTGCCAATCAATTAATATTTTTTCATGTTTTATTATTATTTCACTCTGTGTCTATCGAATATAAAGCTATCGTTTCCTATACTTTAACCATTACATTCTACTGACTATATCTTATGTGAATATTATATCCAAATTTTAACATGGTTACCCATAATCGTAGCTATCAACTAAACGAAACTTTCACTTCTGACAAAAACTAAATCAACATCATTATTTATGTCAAGTTAAGATTAACAAAAAAAATAAATGCAGGTACAACATTCGAGAATTCAGTTATTCTCCAGTTACAAAAAAAACTAAACAATTACTAGAAAAAAAAACGCTTTTTTATAAAAAAAATGATGACGAATATCTCTATGCTAACTCAATTTCCTATATGTACATTAACTCTAATGGAAGATAAACTGCAAATCTTTAACAGGATATTTAACCCTCGAGTCCCCTCTTCGTTACGAACAATGCCTATCCTTACTAAGACAATATTATATCTCACAAAAAAAATATTTTCTTGCAACTAATTCGAGTTTAAACCTATTTAACTAGAATATGTACATCGCAAGGCACATTCCTGACACAATGAAGCCACTGGGCTGAAACCGTGTTTGATACAACATCAATCTCTACGTTCGATGTCTCACTCCGACAAATCATCACTTCACTTACTAACTTACTGTAAAAAAATAAGAAAATGCAAAATTTACTATTAGTACTATGAGGAACTATGAACGTGGTTATCTTTTTAGTATTTATAAAAAAAACTCGGAAGATAGATTTTGATGTTTATCAAAATACACAGTCTTTCTATTTTATATATCAGATAATAATTCACTGAGATTATTTCCTTTCAATGTCTGTACGTCAATGGACTAATGGAAACTAAAATGTTTGTATATAATTTAAAAATTCAATGCAGAAGTGCAAATTGTATATAATAATGCGTCCATTTTATTCCCAATACAATATATAGGCGAATAAATTAATAATAGGATAAAAAGCCTAACTTGCTATATGCAATCAGCATAATTATGTAAGTTGCTATCCATGACGGCATGATCATATAAATTTTCTCGCATTAATTTTGTCACAATTATTATTTCATTCAGTTACAGAATCTATATTTTAACTTTAAAATCACTTAAAATGGTCCATTACGTTGTAAATGTTGAAACTTATTACAGTTAAAAACATAGTTTGGAGTTAATTGCTCGAGTTAAATATAAAAAAGAAACATTAGGTGTTAAAAATTTACAATAACAAAACACTATGAAAACCATAAGCAAAAGTAACCTAAGCTTAAACTTAATATAAAAAAACAGTTAAGATATCACTATAGACCGGCGAAGTGACAGGAAGATCCACACGACTTGAGCCGGCCGAAAACATATCAGTGGCCGTCCCCCTCCCCCTCGCATCCTCCAGCCTTCCTCACCCCCCCGGACTAACAACATGGTCACTACTCACCATATTACAACAATATGTACAATCAACACTTCAAGTAGTGACAGACCAATCTATTATTGTTCAATATGGTTTACATCACTGGGCTATATGCTTCTTTTTTTTTCTTTTTTTAAAGGTTCAGTAAAAAATCTTGTTCTCTTTTCGAAACAAACAACAAATGTCAAATTTCCGACAAGTCAACACTGGGTAAATGTAAATCTGTAAGCTATGTCAACTATGTATGTATACTTTTAATTGATAATTCAAAAAACTTTTAAGAGGTATAACCAGTCTACTAGTTTCACGGAACAGTCTGTAATAATAAGATATTTTACTGAAGACCTAGGGATTTATTACAACAGTTTTAGGGCTCACTTTGGCACTGCACTATTAAACGTTTTGAGCAAAACAAACTTACCGTTATTGCTTATCCTCGATCTGCTATGCTATACCATATCATAATACACTCTCACAGAAGCAGAGTAAGCCATAAAAGCTGACTTATTTAACAAACTCCAACAATTTTAATGACTTCACCGTAGACATAGAATTCTTTCGAAATACCTATTAGATACAATATTGAATACCGATGCGGCCACGACAAGTCTTAGCCGTGCAGGCGACAGGTCGTCGCCACATCGAGCCTATGTCCATGAGGTGGTCTCTTGTGTTAGAGTAAGCGAGCTACATCGTAGCAGCCGTCCTCGAGACAGCGGGGATCCCCCGGCGGCGCGCATGGCGCTCAATGCTGGTAGCGGGCCGCCAGTTGCGACCTAAGCTTCCGGAGCTTCGTGAGCAGCTTGGTCTGTTGTCTCTTGAGGTACTCCCGCTCCAGGTCCTCTTCCTGAAGCCGGCGACACAGGGACGCCGCCTCGCGAAGTATCACGACTTTGGGCGCGCGCTCCTTATCTCTCGTGGCCGGTATTTGGTTTTTGAGCTCATCGAAGAGGTTTTTGAGTCCGATGCGGCGCATGCGCTCCATGTCGTTGTGTAGCGAGCGGCGCTCGATCTCGGGCGACTCGGCGTCGGAGTCGGTGTCGGTGGGCGAGCGGCGCGCGCGGCGGCCGGCGCCCCGCGTGCGCTTGCGCGGCGGGGACACGCTGGACGGCGGCGTGAGGCGCTTGCGGGCGGCCGGCCGCGGCGTCATGGCGTCCGCCACGGAGTTCTGGATGTTGTGGCGGTCCAGCGCCGACGGCACACGAGGCAACTGTTCGGACCGTCCTGAAGACAGCGCGCCCACCACGCATTTCTCGCCGAGAGACACCACGTCGATCTCCTCTTCTGTAACAATAGACACCACATTCAGTACACCTGTCCGCATAGCTACAGCGGAAATATTTTAAAACGATCCAGCTCAAATGGAAATAAAAAGACGCGAACAAAAAGTACATCAACGGGCAAATCAAGTCCTTTCATCGCGTCGATTTGCTCGTTCATAAACAGTGAGCGTGATTGTGCCTGCCGCATTCATACATAGGTAGAAGTACTAGATCTAGACTGGGGGAGATGCGTCGCGATTGCAGCAGTCAGGTGCGCGGGGGTGGGGGGGCGCGAGGGGGCGGACGTCGACCCCATCGTACTACCGCAGCGTCTGCCGCCATCGATCCAGACGCCTGACGTCACACGCTGTTCGCGCCAAAACGCTCGCGCGTGCGCGGCGCTCTGCCGCAGCGTCCGCACTCAATGGACGGCTCACTAGCTCACTACCGCCGGATTATCGCGCCGCCGTCGGATACGCTCCCCAGACGCGCTCCTCACCGCTCTATGTACTCTATCAGTTTCCGAACGTGTCTGCTACTCGTACGTTGCCAGTTTGCCGCTATCGACACTTTATTCACTTCGGCGATTTCAAATATTCTGTTACCTAACGCCCACGCTGAAACCTACACTCTGCATGTTATGTAACCTACCGTATCGGTCAAGGCGCTTCGTTTCTTGAAAAGTTATAAAAATGTGAGAGATGTACGGAGTTGCTTGGCGTTAATGGTAACTGCCTCAATACGGGCATCTCTCTTTGTATAATATACCTGTTTTTTCTAGAATCAAGGCCATAGGGCGCAAGACTCCCAAATGAACAGGATAAAAACCTACAAGCCTTACAAGTTATAAGCGATGTTTTGCGCAGTGGCACAGGAAACGCGGCCTAAATTACAATCAATTTTGCAATTCTGATTCAGCGGTCGCTGAGGGCGCATAAAGTCATCATTGTATTTCTATGAATGAGTAAGGTAGCCGTCGCCTCGCGATCGGATTGCAGGCGACGGGCATTTCTCGTGCCCCTGATGCTCCATAGTGCATTTCTTGGAATCGACGCTAACGACAGCACTATCCGGTTGCCAACAATTATGTCAGCAGTTCACTGTGAACAGGGCTAGAGGTCCAGTAATTGCGGGCAGCGGTGGCCGAGGGCGGATCCGCGTGCATCTCGACACCAGGAATAGAACCGGTTACGTGAGCAGCTGTTCAGCTTGATTACGAAACAATTTCTCAGGGACGCTCGTGAAATAGGCGCGTAACTGCGCAGAAAACTTACATGTAGACACATTATGAGGCTCGGGGATAAATTTAACCGCCAACGCATAGGTGGTTTTTATTTGATTTCCGCGTAGCGCCCGTCTTATCGTTTACGCGTCGGTCTAATTCCGTGTCGAATAGAATTGGCGCCAGATTGGTTGCCGTGGACAACTGTCGGAAGCCCGGGCCGGTGTGAGCGCGACCTAAGTGGACTAGGGCTCTCTGGCGCCGGAGAGATTAACGGTCCCGGAAAGTATTTGTTTCAGGCCTGCGTGTAAGCGATACGTCGCGGTATTGTCGCGACGCCCCTATCTCCGGTCTAGTGCATATCTATTATATCGCCATAGCTACGCCCAGACACGATTCTCAGATCTGCCGCCGTCGCCGTTCCAATTTTAAACGATACCAGAGATTTAATCCGCTTTTTATTGTTCGCTGAGCGACCGGTATCCGCCGGTGGGGTAAAAAATGCCCGCTTTCTCCATCTCATTGCCTGCTGTATCCAGTTGCGCTTTTTTTTACGAGTTTCAACAGTCCACACCAATGTACAAAGGTTTGTTATCAAAGAATTGTCGAGTAGCGGTATTGTAGCTAAACATGCACTTGCGATGTGCACGAAACGAAACTTGCAGTCATTTTTCTAGGTAGGATATTCTATCGCCTAGCCGTGCCGTGGGAACCTGGGTGACTCATGCTCATAGATGTGCTTTAATCACAACGGGAATAACAATTAGCGACCAGTCAATGAAGTTTATTCAATTGGTACTGCTATATAACTTGAAATGTATAGTACGTTTCCTTTGCTTGATAATTCTGACCGCAGTTTTCGAAACCGGGAACAAACTGTTGTTAGGGGAGAGAACTTTTCCTAATTAGAAGCGTAACGTCTTTTCTTGGCGAGTCGTTCGAAATCCAAAATGTATTTTGATGGGTCCCGGTCCGGCGGCAGGCAGAGATTCGGTAATTAGATGTTGTTATTATTGTGGTGTAATGAGTGTTATTCCCACAACAGTGTCGTGTCGTCAGGTGTGACCTGTTAAGGCGAGTGCCGCCGCCGCCACGCCTGGCCGGGCACAACTCTTCGAGGCCAAGTTCACTGGCATTTGAGCGCGATAATTAAAAACTATCGTGACGGGACCGTAGCGGCGCACGCCATTTTGTATAGGCTGCTTAAAAAAGAAAACATTCCAATTTCAAATATACTTTTTCACTATAACGAGACTGCCGGCTCCGCCGACTGATGCTATCGCAGTTTAATACCGCTTCCACTGCTGATTACAACCGTAAAATTTGTTGGGGAGCCTCATTTATCATGTATTACTATGTTGTTATGATATCTGCCACTAAAATATCTTTCACGTGATGTTGTATATCTTTATGATAGTAAAAACGGCCTTGTAGATATTTGCTATCAATTTATTGGGCTCGACGGCTGTGAACAGCCTGTATAGCAGTCAAGTCGGTCTTGCCGAGTTAATTAATTCGGATGCAATGCAAGCCACAAGCCACTGACCAGTTTCAGTGTAAGGTTCTTGCTCATTGACTACTTTATATGTAAATTTATAATTTCGTCGTAGCCCGTCCGTGACTTTCATTTGAGAACCTAGGAACGAGTTTAAACCAGGTTTGAACCTGAACAGATTAGGATATTATGTACTGCCCGTACGAACTAAGAGACAGGAAGATATCAGCAGTTATTTATGGCTCAGATATAGGTTACGGATCACAGCGGCGAGTAAGCAACGCCGGCCGGCCCACTCGATTCCCATTCAAAATCGAAAAGCTCGATTCAAACGAAACCACGTATCGATTCGCTGCTCGTTCTATTCCGGTTGCTTATAACCTTGAGGAGTTCAGACGGAAGTTTAAGGCCATACGCGGCAGGGGCCAATAGAAAAATGTGACGTCACAAATAGTTTTACTGTGAAAAATCATGAACACTTGTTAACGCGGAAAAATTTAAATGCCAATTTCAATATGAATGTCAGCTTGAAATATTCTCCAGACTATGACGCAGATTGCGAAGACCAGCCCGTGTCTTGAGGACATAAGTGATTTAAACAGATATCTTCATATTCTGTATTAATCCCGATAAGTGCGTATAAAACGAAGGGATAAGTAAGCATCTATTTTATGTAACCCGCCCAAATGAAAAAGATAACAGACGGATGCGTCGTAATCATAAGTAGACAAGCTTTTCCGGATTGGAGTCTGTGAAGCGAACTGGAAATAGTTGCGTCATCCCATTCCGAGCATTGCGGAGGCTCGCCTCAAAGTCAGATCCATCTCAGATTATGCCCAAAACCAGTTAACCAAATTTTATCGATTCTCTTAATATGTCATGTTCAATATTGCGTCAAACAACCCAAACGGCGACCTATGAACAGAAGGTATTTAAAATACGATTTTTCAACACGTGTAACTACTGTTGCTACTTGGACGATATCATTTGCTTTTTTTCAGATAAGAATGTGCGAATTGTGTTACGATGTCATATTGTGTATCTGTGTTGATAAACGACTCTTGAAGGCCATTGGGGCCCTCGCTAGCAATAGATGGAAGTACTAAGTAGGTATTTATGTACTATTGATGCTCCGTTGGCAATCACAATCACATACAACTCACGATCGTGAGTCTTTGGAGACCCATCGTAAGTCAACTGTAGGACGATAACGCGAAGGCCGCCGGCCACTTACAATCTGTGCGTGAAACTACGCCGCGACATATCTACTGGCCTTGTCACTTTATAAGCGTAGTATCCCAATTTTCAGTAAGAACCACACAATTATGATAAGACATTCTAGACGAGTTAATATCAAATTTGCCTTTTACGTCGAAAATGCCGAGTGAATGGCCTTAGGAAAAATTATAGGTGTCGGATATCAGGTGGTCGAATGTGTGCCAGGCCAGGTTATGTTAAGCTAGGTTAGGCTGTAACAAGATCAGAATTTAGGTCGCAGTCGCCGCGTCGCTCGCAACTCGCAACTAGCTCGGAAAGCGCAAATTGCTATTACAGCCACGGCCCGGCATTTCATTACAAAACTTTACACTTTGATAAAATAAAAACTACCAACGCCTGATACCTCGTGGCTAATCGAACGCCGATAGTGATACTGCTCCGTCCGTCATAGTCACCGGCCATCATATTTCATAGTCGTTAAAATTGAAATTTATTCATGAACCGCCTCCAATATTATCATCATCGAAACAGGCGATCGGCTATCAATTAATTCAGTTATGTATTTTTTGCACACCACTACTTTATAAGGGCTCCGCCAGTAAGTGGTCCATAGCCTTGGTTGATAAGGTAACAGTTTAGGGCGTCGCCATTACCTAAGAACCGGATTGGAGCGAATTTGCCCTAAATCGCCATTACTAGGAACTTCAAGTGGTACAAGTCTGAGACCGCCCTAGTTACTCCGGTATTTGAACACAGATTAGAACGCCATCTATCATGATAATGATAATAATTATTGTGTCAAGTCGCGTCGGAGCGTTTAGGCGAAGAGGCAGAGAGCCGGCTGGCAACAGAGGACCTGCGTGCGTTATCTGCAGGGCTTTGCGAAACACCGTCCTTCGCTTCTACACGTCAAGTACCAATAAAAAGTAGCATAAAAACGAGGAACTTGAATAAGTATGCTCGAATGCGCCTCGACTACTCGCTGTTGATAATAAACTTGATTTATTGTACGGCGCGGCGGCCAACATAGGCTAGTCAAATAAAATTTAATATCATGGTGAAATAGGTTAAAGATAGTCTCGGTACAAAGGCTACGTGCATACTTGTAGATAGAATACATGAAGTAGGTAGGTAGGTACGTAAACGAGTGGAATTCCAAGCGGCAGAGGAATCAGTACAAAAATGGCGGGAAAATGTAACGAAGTTGTGAATTATTATACGCTACTACCGCCCACGAAATTACACACTGCGTAGGTAGTAAGTTCAGCACTTCAGTACCTACCTACTTAGCTGTAGGTACTTCGTCAGGCGCGATAAAAACGGCGCGCATGCGCCGTTCAGTTATTTCGCGCGGGAATTTAGTGATGTGACACGGTCCGTTTCTAATTGGAAAAATCTCGGCTTGAGTTGTGTTAAATTTCCAATTTAATTTAAAAAATATAATTGACTATTTATCACCTAGATATTATCGCTATAAGAACTGTACTTGTAGCCTTTATGAATGTCGCTTTCCCCGTAAGGAGTATTGAGAAGCGGTCTATCAAATTGTCGTCCAGACGAGCTAGACAGCGAGCGCAAACCAGTTGGACCAGCTATGGTCCCACTTCAATGAGATTCCTTTTCATTCCACTGCATTCTTATAAAAGTAACGGATCAGACACGCCGAGTGTACAGACAACCGTAAGACCTCACCGCTTCATTTTACACTGAATGCTAAGATGCCAATTAAAATGGCTTAGTGATTTAAAATTTCCTACTCGAATGTATTTGTTTGATTCATTGCACGCAACAAGTAGAACAGTGATTAATAAACAAACATTAGTGTGCAGTGTGCCCAAAGCGCGACCTTGCCCACTAGGATCGACGATAACTAAACCTGTGTGCATATTGTGTTTATAATTTTACATTGTAGTTGCATGTGCAACACAGTGACATCAATTTAAGGTCACGTGCGATTATGTTATGATAATGAATGACAGGTAAAGATTACTCGTAGCGCCGTTTATGTGTGTCATTGTCTACGTTTTTTTTCTACAGTGAGCGTCTTGTAATTAATTCGTCGATTAAATAAATACATACATAACTGTTTAATGTTTTGAATGGCTTGTTCGGAGATGTAATCATGTTATGTATGAGTCAACATAAAAGGACAATCTAATAAAAACGGAATTCAGAGCAATTGAGCTAAAAACGATTTAATAATTCATTCTTAATTGTCTGAACCCTCGGGACTGTTGGTGTCGGCAGACATATTCATCATCGGAATGGTCTAGGGAGGGCTATTAACCCTCTGTTGGTGTCGCTGCCGACGCGGCTGTTCGCGGCTGGAGGATGCCCCAAGGTCAGGCGGGTCTGGGACGCGCGGTCGTCGCACGACCGACCTTATCGCGTCCTGTCCCATACGACCTCAAAGCCATTTTTTTCAAATTCACCGGTTCTTTTATCAAACGCAGCTAAGTCGCAACTCCTTCCTGTTTCATTTAATTAAAATAACATGGTGGGCATACGCTCTCCCGGGTAGGGTGGTTGCGCAATTCGACATTAAGGAAGGTTGAGTGAGGCGTTCAAGGTCGCAAATGGGCGAAGGTCCCGGAAGAGGGCCGCGGCGGGAGCGCGCGGGTGCGTCTAGACGCAGTGGGGGCGCGGGGTGGCGGTCGATACGCGCCGTTTCCCGCGCTCCGCCGGGCGCCTGCGCCAACTCCTAGGTACCTCTCGCGGCAGAACCAGGAACTTGCCATCTCCACAAACTCGCAAACAAATTAAACATTTCGCTCGCTGTCTCATACCTACTACCGGCGAAGTTTACCGACTAAACTTATCCGCAACGCGGAACTGATTTAGTTGGGATTATTCGCAGCGACAACTGAATATAATGTAACACTTTGATGTTTCCGAAACTTGAATGTCGTAAAATTTCGTAGGGGGACACGGAAATCTAATAAGAAAACATGAGAGCAGGAAAAAATGTTGTACCTTTTTCGATATTGGTTCTATTGATGTCAGTTCGGTTCACTAGTATCCCGCGGAATCCCAATAAACCAAGACGGCCCTGACATAGGCCATTTGAATTTCAAATCAGCGCGACATCGACATCGCTTTCCGATTTGGTTAAAATATTTAAGCGACCACCTTTAAATTTTTATTTAGTGCAGAAGAGATGGGGGAGATTCCTGGCATAGTATAGAACAACAATAAAGCGAAAACGAACATACCTGAATCCGAAGGGGTTTGCACGCCGAGGTTTTCGAAGCGGTGCTTGGGCGCCGGCTTGGCGAGCGTGTAGGAGTGGTCAGCGGCCACGGCGGCGGAGTCCCGCAGCAGGCGCAGCGCGGTGCCGGCCACGTCCACGGCGTGGCGGAACTGCGGGGGCTCGTCCTCGTCCAGCGACGGCGGAGTCTCCGGCCGCGGGGGTGACGGCGCGCGCTCCCGCTTCAGCAGACTGCGCCCCGTGCTGGGCGCGACCGGCTCGGCCGCCACGAACGTGTTGCTGGGGTGCACGGAGTCTGCGCACGAGCCGGCCCACATGCAGTCGTGGTGCACCAGCTTCTCCTTGTGCTCCTCGGGCTCCAGGCGGATGGACCAGTCGATGTCGTCCTCCGTGATGTTGGTGTCCGCGGGCGGGACTATGTCCAGGCGCTGCGCCTCGCTCTCCACGTCGGCCCAGAACTCGGCCATGTCGGTCAGCGCCGCCGCCTCCCGCTGGAAGGTGGTCATGTCCCATCCCTCCTCGAACAGAAACTCTTGACTGTCAAACAACGGCGACAGCATTTTGTAAGACTAAAGACTAACTATGTTTTAAAGCTAAGACGAACTCGTCGATATCACAGGGGCCTCGTATCACAGGAACGATGCGCGCGATCACCACGCACACCGATCTGGAACAAACGAAACACTTGTTGAAGGTCGGTGCCACTTGAGATTCGGAAACGATAAATTAATATGAATTTATTTTAAAATTTTAAATTTAAAAGTTAAAAAAAGTTTAAAAGTTAATTGTAAATAGTTACAATATTTTTAAATAAAAATGATATAAAGTAAGAAAACAAAAAAAAAGTTACTGCTTTGTGTAAAAGTTTAAAATTTAAATTAGGAATTAGCATTGAATTATATTTAAAAAGTTTTAAAACATTTACAATAAGTAAAAGTAGTATAGGTAGATCCAGTAGAAAATAAAATTAAAAAGCAAACATCAACAATAAATAAAAAAGCTACCTAAAAATCACAAGTGTCCAAATCGCACAACACGTCAAACAACAAACACAATCGATCCACTATTGTATTGCACAACCACTAAGTTCAATCCAAGTTCGCAGAAAATTACTAAAATAATTGAAATTATTTAAGTAATTTAAACACAGGGGTGTTGACCCCCTGTATTTACTAACAAATCCCGATCTCGAGTCAGCTCGCCTATCGATGTAGGTACGCACTGTCCCACACGAAGACCGAAACCAGACTGATGCCTGAATGCGAAACTGAACAGTTTTAAAGAGTACATTAGCCTTGGGCCCAGTCCTCCTTTTTGTCTAACAACAATGAAAATAAAACCTGGCATTGTCTGGAGCGATTACCTCCCCCGCCACTTTTTTTGCCACTATAACAATTATTTTTTCCACTACAACAATTACTTTTCTACCTGCGTCCCATCACTATTTCGGCGAACTTTTTCCGCGCTTGTCAGGTAATGATTCCGCAAAAAGTGCTTGTTTACAAGCTGAGTGGCGCGAAATGCATGTTTACCAATCGAATAACAGTGGCACGAGTCCATTTTCCCGCTATTTTGCGTTTTCCAGCAATCGCGACGAGTGAAGTACCTAGGTCGCTTACTGTGGGTTTTTGTAGAAACTAAGTTACCGACATCGAGACTTCAATAATATAAAATAAGTAAATACTTACTGAAATCCTTAAAAGGTCTAAGTTTTTAAAATAAAAGAACCTACTTACCTACCACGAAAATTTTCTAAGGTTTACGTAATTGTTCCGAGTTTTACCTGTAAGTTTTTAATCCCAGTGATCTCAGCCGCGGGTTCAAAATCACTTTTCTTTTCATGGCATAGCAGGTTTTGCAGGCTGTCATATTTAATTACCGGTGTAGTGTTTTGACTATTTTTGAGACCGGTGTAACTTAGGTAAACAAGAAGTTCGTAAATAATAGGTTACGAGCTAGAACAAAATTTTATTCGCAAGAGTGAATTCCCGCGCTTGATCGATTAGATTACTAACTACGCTACTAATACCTATTAGGTATATCTTAGTGCAATAGAGCAGTGACCTAATCTCAGCGGTAAGTAGGTATAAATTATAATTAGATTGCCTAGGCACTTAAAACGAAGAGAGTGTTCAAGATATCAGTACATGTAGATTTATACTATGTTTACATACACTTATTGAAATTTATAAGTAGGCACTTATCAAAATAAGTCGGTAAATTATTCTAGACAATCGTATCGTATGTTTACCTAATTAAATGACATAACTCTTCTCAACTGTTTTTTCAAAGCACAATCGTAGCTCTGGGAACCTTGTCACTAACTTTATTTCTAAAACCTAGTTCTATGAACCTTCCAATACCTACAACTGTTATTTAACGTTGTGCAATATTTATTATTTTCACAATTAGGTACCTAAACTGAATCGATTGGGTAATAATAAAGAAACCACCTCCTTTACCTTCGCTAGTAAACACAGCTGTGGCCTAATTTCCTAGCCAAGATTAATCTACTTTCGAACCTGGGTTAGGTACAATTAGGTAAGACTTTACTTAGTATCTAGTTACACGTAATTATTATGAAGGTGGGTAGACATACAATTATATTCATAAGTAGTTATGTTAGTACAAGTACCTACATCGACTAAATGGACCTAATAATAGCTGGGAAATTCGTCAGTCGCAAAGAATTTGAGCGCCGGCGTTTCGCGGAAAAGTCAGTCAGTCAGTAGTATAGGTACCTACTTCTACTGCCGGCAACGCCCCGCGGCCGCCGACCGGCACATACCCACACAGTCCTATAGCCAACTAACTCTACTTGAGCATCTACCTTCAGATTTACCAATTAACTAAGGGGATTGACACTGCTCAACGTCAACACTCAGGAAAAATATTTAGTACTCACCAAAAAGTTTGTGCAACACGCAATCCGACCGCGGCCGGCGAATCACACAGTTTTACACAAGATTCTTCAGAATCTCCGACAAAGTTTTTTTCGCACGCAATGTGTGACACTCACTGAGAATATGCGATTGTTTATATAGTGTAAACTATTTAGTACGATACTTCTTCCGAGACCTCCGGTTGAGTTTGTCAAGCACTGAAACATTATTCGGGAGCCGGCCGGTTTGAGGAGAACCGCGCGTGCGTTCCGTGTGACGCCGTGGACACGACTGTGGCTGCGAAGTTGCCGAGGACGAGACGCGGACTCGCGCCGCCGCCGCCCGCGCGCCGCGCCCCGCGCCTCCCGCCCTGCGCCGGCATATTCCATGTCCAACATTCACCGAATTCTCTGAAATTACACATTATCAAACCGATTTAGCGTTATCAATCGTAGCCTACTACATACTCTGGTCGGTATGCATTTAAATTTCAAGGTTTGGCTGTGAGGATAGGAAGAAATAGCGAGTTTTATTCGGCGCTGCGAGGGGCGCGGGGGTCGGCGCGTCGAGGAAGGAAACGCGGCAAGACGGCGGAGGTATGAGGCTGTGCATGTGAGGGTGCCGCGAGGCTGTGTTGGTGAGGAGTTGGTACTGTGACTGTGGACTGTGGGAGGGAAACTGTGGAGGCACAGCAGAAAGACTTGAGGGCCTATATGTGCCTACGTAGCTGGTTGGTTTTGGTGCGTTGCCACAGCCGCAGCCGGCCGCGCGTCGTTGTGTCGGTTGGATTTTCATTTAATTTTTCATTCGGCCGCCGGCCGGCGCGCGGGGAGGGTGTGTCGCGCTCCGCCGCCGCTGCGCCGCGAAGTCGTCAGTCGACATTCCAGAGGTTTATGGCGCGAAGCAGGAATACCTGAGCTGCTCTGATGAATTGCCTGGCCTTTATTTATTGTGCGCCTGGCTTGCAAACAATTAGCATTTGTGAGGGTTCGCTGTATGAGGCATCACATTGCCGTAGCTAAGTAGGTAACCACTTCGTGCCAGTATGTACCTACTTGTAGGATGTCAGGTGTAGTGTAGTTAATACACAACAGCATGAATACAACGCCACAGTCAGTGTATTTACTTTCCTAATTCATTGGTAGGTAAAGGTACCTACTTTACTTACTTAATAAAATAAAACTATTTTGTACTGTAACTTCCTAGACAGTACTGACTAATAAGAAGATGATTCCTGTAGGTAAAGTTATGGAGACGTTTTACAGTTTTATTAAATTCTAACCCCCTTATTCATAGAGAAGTTACAAAACGTTTTAACTAATACACTGTTTTGTCCCTCTCCGACAAAGAACAATTTGTTCTTTGACAGAGAGGGACAAAACAGTTTATTAGTTAAAACGTATTGTAACTTTTCTATGAATAAGGGGGTAAGTATAGTCTGAGGGGTCGTATCCAATGAAATGTAATTGCTTGACACAGATTTCGCAATAGTATTTGTGCGTATACCTATCGGAAAATTGAAACATGATACAAGAATCATCGTAGCCGAAAAGAGGTAGGTAAAATATGTAAATAAGAACTTTTTATACTTACGCGGTATAATTTTATAGATAAGGTACCTACCTCAATTGAGTTCTCTCTACTGTCTGACTCAATAATACTAGTAACTAGGATATCCTAGTCTCTAACTCTATTCTATTTTTAACTAGAATGTATAGATTTTTATTGTTTTTGTAATTTTCGTAAACAGTGTTTTATTTGGGTTGTTTTAGATATGATTTAGTGTAAATATTTATTATTTAATCAATCCTCTAATAAACCCAAACATTATAAGTAGATATTAGTAGTTACATACTACTTATTCATTGAGAAATAATTATACATAATTATTATATTTGTAAGTAAATTATCGAATTAAAACACAGAGATACAACGATACGTGTCGTTTATTGGAAACAGACTGCCTACCCACACATACAAATATCACATCCCTCCACCTATAATTAACAAAATGACTTAAACTTCTTATAAGTACATAAAAAAAACATAACCATGCGTATATAATATAAATAGACAATCTAGAAATGGACAAAAAAGTATATACCTACATATAATAGTTATTAATCTATCATTACAACTTATAATTAATATTTAGATTTCGAGTTGACCTAATTGGGTAACGACGGTCATCATGACTTTCATTCCCATCTTGGGGTTGTGGTTGAGGTGATCTAGGAGTATCTAGTAGGGCAGGTTCCGACGCCTGGTCGGGCTGCTGCCGGGCGGGCAGCGGCGATGGCGGCGCGCTGCTCCCGGCGGCGGCGGCGGCGGCGGCGGCGGGCGCGCCTGGCCGCGGCGCTGCTGCCGAGCACTCCCCGCGGTCGTCGCGGCTGCTGCTGGCTTGACTCTCTCCATCCTCATTTACGAGAACGTCCATACAGTGTTCCGATACTATCGGGATTTCACCCATATATTCCGATTCGCTAGACCGGTCGTTACCTTTATACATTAATAATTGGTCTACGTGTTTTCTTAAATGTAACTGTAGATGTGGCACAAATACTTTATACATTCTATTCCCGATAGCCTCATTTATGATACCCTTCACCCAGGTATGTTTGGTGCCATTGTTATAAAATGATTTTATTAAAACTGTATCTCCATCAGTGAACTTTATCTGTCTTTTCCCGCCAAATTGATTACATTGTGAGATCTGTTTTTTTAACACATTACTTTTGGCTTCGGCGACTGATGTTGATGAGTCACACTCGCGGGCCGATGGTGGCGGCGGCTGAGCATCATTAGAGTTAGTGACGTCACTGCCGATTTGCAACAAATCGAGCTTCGATCGTAAACACCTACCCATTAATAATTGCGCCGGCGTAAAACCTGTTGTGCAATGTACAGAGTTCCTGTAGTCGAACAAAAATTTATTGAGTTTAATGTGAAACTTATTCATGTTTGAACTTTCTGACAGTATAATAGTTTTAATACCCTTTTTAACGGTTTTTACACTGTTTTCAGCCTGACCGTTAGATGCCGGGTGATATGGTGCTATCGTTAAATGTTTTATACCATTGCTTTGGCAAAAATTCTCGAATTGGGCCGAACAAAAATTTGACGCATTGTCCGTAACCAAAGTACGCGGCAATCCAAATGTACTAAATGCACAGGTTAATTTAACAATTACACTCATGGAATCCGTCTGTGACATAGCATAACACTCAACCCACTTGGAGTGCGCATCCACTAATATTAGGAAGTTTCTCCCGGCGACGGTGCCCATGTCGAGGTGCACGCGCTCCCAGGGCCGCGCGGGGTAAGGCCACGGAGCGAGCGGTGCCATAGGCGGAGCGGTTCTTAACGTGTTACAAATGTTACACGAACCTATCTTTTCTTCTATGTGTTTGTCTATTTTAGGCCACCACATACGCTTGCGGGCTTCTGCCTTTGTTTTAACTACACCTAAATGAGAATTGTGTAGTTCTTGTAAGAGCTGTTCCCTGTAAACTGATGGGATTAATAGTTTATGGCCTCTTAAAATGCAACCTTTTTCTAAAGCCAATTCAAAACGGCAGAGAAAATATGGCTTCAGATCCGGATCAGATTCTTTTTTTGGAAAACCATTTTGTAAATAGTACACGATTTTCTTTAAATGTTGATCTTTCAGTGTTTCTTTTTTAATGTCTTCAATTGTTAACGGTTTCAAATCAGACAAAAAATTTACGTATACTGATTCATCTTCAAAACTTACACCCTGAAATTGTTTGTCAGATATTTTTTTTTGTTTTACTGCTCGAGACAAAAAATCCGCAGTATTATTTTCACTCTTAATATATTCAATATTAAAGTTGTACGCAGATAAAAATAATGCGTAACGCTGCAGCCTATTTGCAGCCATTTCGGGAACCCCCTTTTTGCTCCCGAAAATTGACACAAGCGGTTTATGATCCGTTCTAAGGATAAATGGAGTTGATCGGCCATACAGATAGTAATGAAATTTTTTAATTCCAAAAATGATAGAAGTTGCCTCCTTCTGTATCTGTGCGTAGTTACGTTCGCTCGGTGAGAGTGAGCGACTCGCGTAGGCGACGGCGCGCTCGGAGCCGTCGGGCTGGGTCTGGGACAGCACGGCGCCGAGCCCCGCCGGGCCCGCGTCCACCGTGAGGATCGTCGGGTACTCGGGGTTGTAATGCGCCAGGACACGATCGGAAACTAACTCATCTTTAATTCTGTTGAAAGCAATTATATGCTCTTGCCCCCAATGCCACTTAACGTCTTTCTTAAGCAACGCATTCAAAGGATGCAAAATACTAGATGCATTTGGAATAAACGATCTGTAGTAGTTCAACATTCCTAAGAATGATTTTAGTTCAGAAACGTTCTTGGGAAAATTTGTATTTAATATAGCTTCAACCTTAGTTTTAGACTTGTGTAACCCGTTTTTGTCTATTATAAAACCTAAATATTCTACTGAATCTTGGAAAAGTTCACATTTTTCTGACTTTAAACAAAAACCTACATCTCTAAACCTACTAAGCACTTGTTCTAGTCTTTCCATGAGCATTTCTTGATTAGGGGCCGTAATTAACACGTCATCTAAGAATATACACGTTCCGGGAATGTCAGAAAGCAACTTTTCCATTGTTTGCTGAAAAATACTCGGTGCGCTCGACAATCCAAACACAAGTCTCGTAAACCGGAAAAGGCCTTTGTGTGTGTTTATGCAAGTTAAATTTTTCGATGACTCATCTAGGACCAGCTGATTATAGGCTCGGGAAAGATCTAATTTAGAAAATTTTTCACCCCCGTGTAACCTAGCAAATAAATCTTCAATCCTGGGCAAGGGGTAATTATCAACAAATAAAATTTTATTCAGTGTTACAGAATAATCCCCGCATATCCTAATGTTGCCGTCGGACCGTAAGACAGGTACGATAGGCGTTGCTATGTCAGAATGTTCTATTTTTTCTAAAATTCCTAATGACAACAACCTGTCTAACTCCTTTTCCACTTTAGGTTTTAAAGCTAACGGTACAGGCCTAGGTTTAAAAAACCTTAATTGTGCTTCATTGTTTACTTTTAAATGAATTTGATATTTGTTAAAGCAACCTAATTCATTACAAAATACGTCCGAATACTTCTGTTGTAATTGACTTATGGCATTACACTCTTGTGACTTAGATACATTATTACATGCCGAGCTGCATAAGCGCAGTTTAAAACTGGAAATAAAATCCCGACCTAGCAACGGTTTTTGTTCAGTACTTGTTTGTATAATGAACATTTTAATTTTGCAGCACCTATCCTCATATTTAATAGGTAATAGTACAAAACCTAACGGTATCATTTGACTGCCATTGTAACAATTTAATTTAACGGAAGACTTTTGTATCGGGTTATGTGAAAACATTTTATAATACATATCAGCTGGTAAAACTGATACGGCGCTCCCGCTATCTATCTCGCATAAAACCTGTTTTGAGTCGATCGAAACTATTTGTTGCATCGGCCTACTGCTATCACAGTCAATACTAAATAAGTTGTAAATACCTTCGTATATGTCATCATCATCATCAGTCGCCGGAGTCAAGTAGAAATTTTTCCTAACTTTACACATCCGGCTCAAATGCCCTTTTCGGTTGCACTTTTTACAAGGTAGATTTATGAACTTGCACTGTTCTTTTGTGTGGTTTTTATATCCACAAACACTACACTTTTTGGACACACTCGCGGATGGGGCGGCGGCGGCGGCTGCGGCGGGCGCGCTCACCGCGAACACGTCGGCGGCGCGCGCCGGGCTGCCGGCCCGCAGCGCCAGGCGCGCGCACCGCACTCCCTGCGCCAGCTCCAGCGCCTTCTCCAGCGTCAGCACGCCCACGTCCTCCGCGAACAGCTTCTCCTTCTCCTTCGAGTTCTCGAGTCCGAGAACAAATCTGTCACGAAGTGCAGTGTCCAGCTCGGTAGCTTTAAAGCCACAGAACTGTGCCAAGCTACGCACTCGCGCTGCCCACTCTGCCAAGTCCTCGCCAGGTCGTTGCTCCGCTTTGTGGAACATGTAACGCTCTGCGAAAGTACATTTCTTTGAACGAAAATGTACATCCAGTTTCTCAACGAGCGTCTTGAGTTCCAGCTCATCCAACTCCGTCGGGAATGCCAGGTCTCTAGCCACGCGGTATGTTTCCTCCACCAGCGATGTCAGCAGTATAGCTCGTCTTCTGGTACCTGCTTTGTCAGTGACGTCCGTTAGGTCATTCGCCATACAAAACTGGTTGAAGCGGCTTTTAAAAATACTCCAATCATGCGCACGATGGTCGAAAGTGAGGTTATTTCCGAAAATCATGTTATTCGTTGCACTCATTGTTATTTCAACAATATTACTTTATAATACCACTTATTACACGCTGTAGTTTCGAATTCGTCGCCAATATTATATTTGTAAGTAAATTATCGAATTAAAACACAGAGATACAACGATACGTGTCGTTTATTGGAAACAGACTGCCTACCCACACATACAAATATCACAATAATAAATTAAGTACTTACCTATCTGTGGTTATGTTATTCTAATCATTCTATCCCTTATCAACTCAACATAACTTAATTAATGAGTCTAGTAAATTGCGTTTGTGATGCCTTTAAACAACACAACTTTAAAAAAATCGATTTCAATGATAACTTTAAATAATTTAATTTAGATACCAAATTATATGTGACAGTAAAAAAATTCTAAGCAGTTTTTTTTTATGTAGGTGCGGTGAAAAACTTATCCGAAGCATTAAGCCACCGATGTATTCAACACGATTTTTTTTTCTTTTCGCAAATCGAATGAGTACTTGAAACAAAGCTAAAGCACTCATTATAAACTATATAAAGAATGTCTTTGTACCATCTAAACGGGTCCAATACAATATGATGACCATTGGCGAGCAATAAAGACGAGATTGCTTTCCACTCAATCAAAATGATTGACTACGGTTCAAGGCCAAGATCACATCGTATGTCCTTATTGACATTGTTGACAGAATACGATTGTATTATAGAGGGATCATCATTTGCAAATTTACAAAGCTTAGTGCCAATTTCTCCATTGTCGGTTATCTAACCGACAGGGATTGATTTATAAATTAAACGTCATCTCTATATAAAATTCATGATAGATGTGTCAAAAGTTAACCACTACTCCCTGTATGCTATAACCGAGAAAGGATAAATTGCCACTGAAAGTTTTAAAATCCTATGGTGGTTATTTATAGGAATGCCGAATGGATAAAAAAAACTTACAAGGTAATAAGATGGTATATTTACTAGAATTAATTAGTTGAAACTGTTACAAGCAGCTCTAAAAAAGTGCGCTTACGTAAAATTTTACCTAATAAAAAATAGGTTTCTATTAATATTTAGGCAATAAAAGAGTTCGCCAATGTATATTTGCTTTAGATTAGAATAAAGCCTTGATGAAACTGGGCGTTTAATAACTGGTAGTCGGAGAGTTCGCGAGTAGCTTATAGAAAGCTCTCTCTAGCTAGAGCGAGAGCTTTTTATAAACTACTCGCTAGAGCTTTTTTCAGTCTGTAGAGCTTTTATTGCTTAGCGGCTAGTAGCTAGTAAACTATCCCAGTGTCATCGAGCCTTTAGCCCTAGAACCAGCCAAAATAGTACCTACTTACTATAGGAAACTTAAAAAAATGCTAATTTATCAATAAATTACAAGCGTAACCTCAACGATTTTTTATAGTTTTTTTAAACACAAACTACTCTGTGCAAGTGCTTATCTGTAGAGGCTGATGCTCAATTGTCAAAGGTACCGACGCGGCCACTCGAGATGGCTGGACGAACCACACATACAAATGGGTTCTGTGCTAGTAAAAAAAATATACTCTATGGTTCTGTGAACGAAAAAAGAAAACAAAAACGCATACATTAAAAGGTCACCTACAGGAGTTTTTAAGGTATAAAACAAACCCTTCGATCTTAAAACAGAAGTGTTAGATCGGCTCAACTTTTGAATTTGACCTTTTAGGAATAAATTAGGAGAGGTTTCTGTTTTATTTGTGTTTAGGTATACTTGTTGGTTACGAATGACTTTCTAAAATAGTCTTGAGGAGTTTTATAGACAGAAATTTATAAAATAAATTATGTAGATTATTCTCACGATTAATATATGTATAAAAATAGTTTAGTACTTATGTGGTGATTATTAATCTGAACATAATTCATTTTACTTTTATGTCACATTTTATCTACATCTGTAAGTATATTTTTCACTAGATCCTAGCAAACCATAGCATAGGAGTCACTGACCCTATCCTTCCTACATACTTTATTAAAATCCTAATCCTAACTAATATTATAAATGCGAAAGTAACTGTGTCTGTCTGTCTGTCTGTCTGTCTGTCTGTTACTCTTTCACGCCAAAACTACTGAACGGATTTGAATGAAATTTGGTATGCATATGGTCTAGACCCTGGGAAAGAACATAGGCTACTTTTTATCCCGGAATTCCCACGGGAAAACTTTTTAAGGCGAAGCGAAGCGCGCGGGAACAGCTAGTATAATAATAAAAATCTTCCAAAAAATATTCCAACATCTTTTTAGAAAATAAATTTTTAAATAAATAAAGAGGTAACTACATCGCACTCGCCCAATGCCCTAAAAGGGGTTCCGCTCATCTGGCATAATCTTTATTGACCAAAACTCATTTCGCATAACTCGTATGGTCTAAACTTTTTTGGCCGAACCATCACTTTGCCAAGACTTATGTGGCATAAGGCTCGTTTCGTCTAAAACTCTTTAGGCACAATCTTTAAACACCTAAGTTTCGTTTGCTCAAATTTATGTTCGTCTATACCTATGTATAATCTTGTTTCTCCTAATGTTATCTTAATAAATAATATATTAAGTATGTAGTAAATGTACAAATTGTGGTATTTTTCTCCTACATCCCGAAAATCACGATATTGTATGATCAAAAAATCGAAAGTTAACGACCAATATAATTTTGGGGTTTGTAATAATAATTATTATTACAAACCCCATGAGATCGAAACCTGAAAATAGGTGCGACGACGAGCAAAGCGAGGAGGAGCGTGTTAGGTGCACATGTTCATCAAAACCAAAGCGGAGCGCAGCGAAGCGGAGCGGAACGTTTTCCAAACAGCGGAAACAATACAAGGCAGCAGTTTGCGCTATGTAGGGAGACGCTCCGTCAAAGTTAAAGCCAAACGAATATTATTACTTTGTATAAACCTATGCCATAGCATTATTAGGCTATTCAAGATTTGGCCATACCATTATTAGGCTAAACAATGTTATGCGAAATAACTTTTTACTAAACGAGGTTTATGCCATACGATTTTCGGCGTAACGAGACTTTGACCAAACGTTACTATGCAATACGAGATTAGGCAAAAAAATCTTATGCCAAAAAAGGTAGAACCCCCTAAAAGATTTAACAGTTACACGGAAGCACCCTTCAATTAATTGTACATTCATGGCAACCCTATTCAAACAATTAAAAAAAAATAGTCAAGCAGGAAGCTTTTACCTCTCCAACTTCTAAGTATTGAACTTAAAAATCGATGTTATTTTTAGGGTAACAGAGTGCATTATGGTCCAATTCATTGGTCTAGCCCCGTATGTCAATGTTACAGTTAGGCTTACAAACAAAAGATAGGGGAAACGTCACAAAAACTTGCCATAATCCGTGCTTACGTCAAACATATTTGCCTAGGGTGCATGTCAATCCTGTTTTACGCATCACTTTATAATGATTGTGACGGTAATATTTTTAACTTTGACATTGGTTTAAGTGACTAAAATAGCAGGTATGTATGTAGAAGTGACAAAAGTGTCACTTCTTTAGTGTTATTGCATTTTTTTGGTTATTGTACGAAACTATTATGAATACAATTTGTCAAGAGCGGGTTACAGTGGATTCGCTTATAAATATTAATGCTTTAACAAATCTGTCATGGGGAGATAGATGTATTAATAATGAGTTACTCGACCCACTGCATGAATTAAAAAATGCTTGTAGGTAATATCATCATAATAGTTAATAAATTTATAGGCTTATAATTAACTTAAACAATAAACATATTATATTAAAAAGGGTTCCAAAGCTATGCACCACGAAAAGTGGGTGAATGGGCGTTTGGGAATAAATAAACAAAGAAGAATTTATAGTAGACTATAAATAAAATAACCATTAAGTTTTCGTATGAATATCTGAATCTATCAATTATAGTGCAATAAATGAACCTTATCATTAAATTGTCCACTCCTATCACAATGGATTTCGTACACACGAAGTAAATAATTGCAGCAAAATTTATAGTACTTAAATATAAAAACATGAATAGCTAAACTAGGAAACCTATTGATAATAAGTATTAATGGTTAAACTTTATTACCTACTCACTTTCTAATTCAAGAAAACCCGCATTCATAAGTACATACAACATCGATTCATCCATATTAACTATTAATTTATAATCTATAAGAAGTTCTTATTTAAACTTATTACCTACAAATAATTTACCCACTTTTTAAATTATGCTAAAAAACTTTCTTAACGTGACCTCTTTCGTCATTAAACCCTTAAAGAAAAAAATGCAAATTTATTTAAGGTGGTAACTGTCAAACCGTCACTACGGGAGCGGATTACGACCGTATGATGGGTTCAAGCGTATACCCTAATCCTTTCTTGATTGGCCGTATAAAAAAGAGAGGATACATACACAACATACCCTACTTATTAAATATATTGTTATGCAATTTGGCGAGACCTGCATTTTGGGGGGCCAACCGCATTTTATAACACCCTGTTATTGTGACGGTTTTAAGGATTTATTTGACATGACGTGTATTTATCTTTTTTAAAAATTCATTTTTAATCTTCATCATCCTCTCTTTTGCCTACCACTGATGGTATCATGACTATCCCTTGGTCATATGCTGGTATTATCAATGGTTTTCTGTAATATCCTTGCACCATGGTGACAAGCCTTAGTTCGGCTTAAGTGTTTGTCATCAACACGCTAATAAGAATAACTACATTTGTCAGTCGCTGACTGCCCAGTGTCTCCCGTAATCAGTGGGAAGGGGTTGACTCTGGGGAGTCAATCTGAACATCTTTCACCCTTCTTTCCGTTGGTACAGTATTTACGGGACACCCTGTATAAGGTAAGTTCAGTTGATTTGTGGAGGCTCTTTTCGCACAACCTTCCACAGTAATGAGATTCTATGTAAAATTCAGACTACCTCTACAAGGCATACCTATTCCATTCATCTTTGACACCTTTTCACATATATTATATACCTACTACGTTAGCAAGCCAAAAAAATGCACTTTTCTCTCTGCACCTTAGTAGGATAACAGTCTCACAATCCTTGCCCAAAAGTATGTAGTACAGTCGGGCAAATAATAACATACCTACGCAATGTTATTAAAAAAAAACACACACCTTGCAGTATTCCCACGGCTCTGTTGCCCGTATCTTGCATTTCAAATATTGGCTACAGTGCATCATGTGTCAGATTTCAATATTTACACCTGTGATTTGCTTGAGAGTCTCTCGGGACAGTCGGGTGGTAAAGTGCTTCCAGATTATTTAATGAATATGTTTGAAAATAAAATAATACGAATAAATGTATGGACACTTTGGTGTAGTAATAAATTAAAAAAATGGTGATGGAAAGATTTACATAATCTAGATATGTAGGTAATTATATTTTTTTATACTTAAATGAATTACGATACCCGTTTATTCTTCCGTCAACCGATAGTAACTTTTAAATAAATATGTATATTTCGCATTGTTTTGTGATGACTTTTTGTCAAGCTTATGTTTTTGTTTAAGCTTTGTAACAAGTACTTTACTAACCTTATAATTTAATATCCAAGCATTATTCAAGGTAGCAAAGTTGTAAAAATATATTTCTAGTTATTGGTTCATAAATGACAATAAAGCGTCTTTAAAAAAACAATTGAAGCCAATAATAATATTTACTTTAAGTACATAATTTCACTTCTCTCCTTGTCAGTACAATCAAACTCAGTACGCACCTCCCGGTTATAATGCCTTTAGTACACAGTTACCTTTTTTGCCATAATCCTTGAGCTTGCAAAGCTCGGTTTAACGAAGCTTTTAATACAGCCTCCAATCTGTTCTCTGTTCTTTTGTATAGATTTCAAGAACAACAAAGGGCATTACTTCCATTGTTAAATTGGCATACTTTTACCTGAAACCAGGTAATTTCTATTTTTTTTTTGTTAAGCTCAGAAGATGCCGCATTTATAAAGGTCTAGCTAGTTACAGTATATATGAAAATTAGGTAGGCTGCGGAACAAATGCCTAGTACCTACCTACGCCAAATAAAATATATCTTGGTTTAGCCATAACGGCATCCGATGACAGGAAAAATATTCAAAAATCGAATAACTTATAACATTAAATACGACTGGCTGAAACTAAAACAACAAAAAAGAAGAAAAAACTCAACATTAAATCCGCAATGCAAACTGCCGTTCGATTTTCAAATTCAAACTGAATTCGCGTTCGAATTTTGTCGCATCGCATCCCAGCACCCGCCGGTATGAGTCACGGAGCGACCTTGATCCCACGCCCTATCTGTCGCAACCTCCCCGTGACCTTGCCGGGAACTGCCTCTGTGTTCACAGAGTACGCAATAGAAAAGAGTATGGAATTTTGTTTAAGTCACATACTTTTTTTGCCGGAGTATCGTAGCATTAGATTAAGACCCTTTTCGACGGCGCCTTTGCAAATCCTAGGGCGAATCGATCCCGATATCTAAAGTAAGAAATGAAAATTTTCATGACATTTGAACCACCGTATTTAAAGGACTAAATTAAGGTTTACAACAAGCTTGCAAAGCGTCAATACGTTTACCCGAATTTTGACTTTGTGACTGACACAATGAGCTTTTATAAACTCGATTGTATCTTGCCCACTTACGAAGCTCCTAAACACTATTTTTTCAAATCCTTTGTAAGTTCTACTCAGATTATATTTGCGTACCCAGTAATTTAAGTAAAACCCACTGTATTACGCGTACACATATTACTCTGTATCATTATCAGCCCGGCATGGCAGAGCGTCCGTGTTTCCGCATATTTCCCCAAATTCCAGAGCCACATTTGTTTTACAAAATAATGTTATTGTTACGTGCCAGTTGCTAGTAAAGCTGCGTACTGTATATTATACAATTATACATACACAGTGAACGTTATATTTGCAGACAAACGTAACTCTTATTTCGCAGGAGTTAAGATTGCCGCAAAAGTCTACTTGTTACGTTTAGCGGGACTTACATACTTACAGTAAACAGGGATAATAACGCAACGCCTTTGAAATACGAACCTAAAAAATCGCATTCAATAAACAAAGGGAAAATTTGCTGTTTTTAATAAAACAACTGCATCGAAAAACTGAATTAGGCTTACCAATGCTAATTTGACTCTTATGGAGCACGAATTAAGACAGTTTAAAATTCTTATACAATTTAATGCATTTGCAGCTATTACAAGCAACGTTTCAAAAGTCGTATGTTACTTGAAATTCGACCTAGGCACATCGCATTTCCTCTATATGTAAGCAAAACTGTGAAATCGACAAACTAGGAATGGTATTTCTTCGTAAGTAATTTCCATAAAATATTAGGTAGGTATATACATAAGTATATTTTATATGAATGAAAGCGTACACGATATGGCTTTAACAAGAATCGTTGCTTATCGATGTTAGATAAATCGATTAAATATTAGACTTTAGACGGAAATTGTGGGAGCGGCTGTATTCTACTGAAAGTACGGTCAGCAATAAAAACACTAAGTAGTTTTTTTTAAAAAACCTGCTATAATACTAAATTAAAAGGTACCTATTCTCTATGTCAACACTGTGCGTCATTAAGCTAGCCTTTTGCGTTTAGGAACAACTTGGTGCTTTTCTGACTGGTTTTTTTTAATTGCCCGTGATAGGTGCGAGGCGGAAAACTGACTTACTTTGAGTGTGAATGTGTGTGTGGCGGGCTCGTCGTAACAATGAAACTGACTTACTTTGGGTGCTTCACTTTTTAGCTAGCGAGATTCCTTCCGTCTTTTTTTTTTCTTCTTCCATGAGTTCTTCAATGACGTTTGATTGACAGATCCTTTTGCTAGGTAAATAAAGTTGCTTTTCTCTTGAAAACAAGCAAATGACAAATAAAATGTATGGTTTTGACAGCTGTCATAGGGTTCACATCTGTCGAAGAACCGATGACCGATGGGGTAAACGTGTTCTGGAGTGGAGGCCGCGACTAGGCAAACGTAGTGATGGATGCCCTCCGGCTAGATGGGGTGACGACTTGCGAAAGGTGGCTGGTTATGATTGGATACGGAAAGCTAAAGATCGCATCCAGTGGCGTGCTTTGGGAGAGGCCTACGTCCAGCAGTGGACTGCTATAGGCTGATGATGATAGGGCTCATGCTATATTTTACAAAGTACAATATACTTTGCCCTTTTTAGGTACTATAAAATATTTTCGAAGCGCAATACGGGACTTGTCTGTCCAACGTTTATCTGGGTGCTCCTGGAAATATTAAATGTTTACATAAGAAATGACAGTTTTTTATGTTGTATATACTTAGTGTTAATATTTTTTGTGTTATCTATAAGATTGCTTATAAAAAAACGTTAGTGTGTAGACGTAGTAATAGGTTAGTCCACTGTTTAAAAGTTTCTGTTTAAAATTCATTTGGCTCGAAAAAGCTACGTATTTTGGAAATAATACCACCTTTGTATGTGAACAATTCAAGTCAGTTTGTAAATCCGTGTTCTATAATTTGTCAAAATTGTGTACATTAAAGTGTGAATAAATAAATAAAAAAAGCTAAGTAACAAAATTGTGAAATACGAGATTACAATAATTTATATTTATAACTTGTAACTCACGTAATCCTTCTAGACAACAAAGAAGTAGTAACCTATCAGATAAAGAATAATGCCCTTATCAAAATATTTTAATGTCGTGTATTATCTAACGATAAGTCGACCTACTTTTATGTAAGTATGAGTACAGTATTAAAGTTGCTATAAAATGTTTTGACTTTTACTAATAATGTGTTTCATACGGTTTCCCATTTACCTACTCAATATAATAGTAAAACTACGTAAATATTCGTTGAACATATTATCTTTTATATTTATCATTTCTTGTAATATGTATATTTTATGTATTTCTTTTAAGTTAATTATCAAGTGACTTTTTAGTTTTTCCTGCTTTCATATACTTATCTTTTTTTTGCACCTTTTCACCTTTTTACTTGTACCTCCTGTAGGTTGGCTGGTAGAAAATGCTTTTAGCATTAAGTCCACCTTTTGTACACTTATATCTCATATTTGTGCAATAAAGTATTAAATAAATAAATAAATTATTATTACCTATACTGAATATTAAGTTTACTTGTTATAAAAAGCAATTAGATCATCATTCATATAATATATATTCTCAATACCAAAAGTTCCTATATTGTATGCATTTTCAACATTTCTACACTCACGTGCAAAGAAACAGTTTCACTTACAAAATACAGACACCAAATTACCCGATTTTTTTAAAACAATGAATAGGATATTTGAACAAAATATTTATGTTTTTAGATGGTAGTATTCTGATGCGCTGTTAAATGAACTTAAATATTTCAAGGCGTCATTAAGTTAGTTTTTTTCCATTCAGGAGTAATTTGGTGATTTTCTCAATGGAACTTTTTCATTGCTAGTGAGTGTATAAGAATCCCCCATGATGTAGGTGTCTTTCATAAGCTTTTCATTATAAAATACCGGTAAAAGGTAGCTAACGTAAGCTAGGTGTCATATTTCTTACATATTATCTACAGGTATACAGGATGTTTAAAGAACGAGTAAGACGGAAGAGTGTCACGAGACTTTTTACTAAGGCCCGGGTCTCCTATTACGCGCCGTAGATCGTCGTCCAGCGTCACGCCGTAGGCCGCGTCACAATGCTCACTACGTCTACGCGCCAACGTCGGCGTGTGAGGGAGACCGCATCAGTACATTTCTATAGTGAGCATCGTGACGCGGCCCACGGAGCGACGCTTGACGCGACCTACAGCGAAAATAGGAGACCCAGGCCTAAGGGTGATGTATATTTTCATGAAATTCCCTTTTCATTATACCACATTTGGAACACCCCACACCTGCAAATCAATTGACAGATATCCCGGCTTACTTAGCAATTTTATTGATTGTATAATCTTATCATTATTTAGTATACCTAAACATAATTGGGTTATCTTCCTAATAAAAAAAGCTTACGGAGATAATATTACCTAATTATAAAAAGATAAAGCACTTAATTTTGCGAGTATGTATGTAATATATACCTAGAAAAGAACATTCTTATATTTTATAATACTTTTATACGTAAAGGGTCGTTACTTATACCTTTAGGGATTTCCAGTAGGTATTTATAAAGATACTACCTGAATTTCCCCACATTTTATCATTATCCGAAACCAAAGTATGTGATTAATGTCCCATACTAAATAAACAATTTATCTATGTATATACCTAGGTACTTACATACTTACTATATATAATATTGGATACCTATATACATATAATTAGCAATAGCACATGGCAGTGACAACTAAGGCCGTATACAGAAAAAAAGCTGGAAACTCAAAAGCACTTACTTTACTATGGATAGTTTTCTTGCGCTTATCAGAGCTGGTTAAATTTTTCAATCATCGTTAATATGGCCTATGAAAGGAAGGATATCTTTACATAAAACGAACGAGAGCTGTTAGGGAATCGGTAAGTTTAATTAATACAGTATCATAGAGTCGTTGTTCGTAAGCTAGGATGACCCCATAGAACCAGAACAGTAGGCATTGTGAGACCTCTAGATACAATGCACACTAACATAATATATCTTTATTAAATGAAAATAATTTTATTTAAACAGCTGTCCCTTTATATGGAGCAAGGGCTGGATTGTATGGATATAAATACATTCCTAGAATTGTTTTTAACACTGTATTGGTACAATTTCATAACTTTTTAAGTGTTAAGTGACATATGGAAAATAATGTATTGAGAAAGCTCACATCTTTTAAATGTTCACGGTTATTTTTCGTTAGTAGGAAAATGGAATATTGCTAACGCTATTATAATCTTCTTCTTCTCTTCTTTCGTGTCAGTGAAATGCGATTTTTTATATTTGTCCAGACCAAAAAGAAGCAACTTTGATAGCATTCTGGTTGGCCTGGAGTAAGTCTTCCCGTGTGCAGGTGGAAGGGCACAGGGGACAGGAGAGTAAATGCTCCATAGTCTGGGGGGCGGTACCACAGTCGCATAGGTTGGTACCAACGGTATAGCCCCACTTACAGAGATTGTCCTTGCAGCAGCCTACCTCTGCTCGCAACCGATTTAGAGTCTTCCAGATGTGCCAGGGAAGACTGTTACCGGGAGCAAGTTTTTCCTCAAGAGGTAGGAAAGGATCCTGGGGCTGCTTTTCCTCCCAGAGCCTTAGCCTTGCGTTTTGTGGGTTTTCATCCGTTAAGGACACCTCACTATTTAGAAACGCTTTGCGGCTCTTAAGGCGGGAAGGTGCGGCAGTATGTGAGTAAAGTGGATGTCTGGAGTCGCATTCTTGTTTGGCTTTCTCTACAGAACATGCCACTTTACGCCGTATGCTAGGGGGTGCTATCCCAGCCAGAGAGTAGAGTTTGTGGAGCGGTGTCGGTTTGAGGCATCCCGTAACTATACGAACTGTGTCGTTAAGAGCAACATCTACTTCTCTAGCATGCGCGGACCTTGCCCATATGGGGCAGGCATATTCGGCAGCTGAGAAGCAGAGTGCTAAGCTACTTGTTCGTAGAACTTGCGGAGAGGCGCCCCAGCTGGTAGACGTAAGCCGTCGCAGAAGGTTGTTTCGGGAGCTGGCTTTCTTCTTGGTGATTTGGCAGTGAGTTTTGTACGTGAGGGATCTATCCAGGGTCACTCCGAGGTATTTTGGTGACGAGCAGTGCTGGATTTTTACCCCTTCCCATGTTATGTCCAGCTCTCGATTTGCCTGGTGGTTGCGTAGGTGGAAAGCACATGACTGAGTTTTTGATGGGTTTGGCCTCAGAGCGTTTTGACTGTAGTAGTCACCCAGCTTCCGCAAAGCTGCAGTCAACGTGCCTTCCACTTCTTCGAACGTAGCTGCCTGCGATGCCAGTGCAAGGTCGTCAGCGTAGAGGAATCGAGCTGTTCCTGCATCGCGGGGCTGGTCGTTGGTATATATGTTAAAAAGAGTTGGCGCCAACACACTTCCCTGAGGCAGTCCATTTTTCTGAGAGCGCCATCTACTTTTTTCCGAGTTAATGCAAACTTGGAAACGGCGGTTGTGGAGCATCTCACTTAAAAGTTTGACGAAGTTGTTATCGTTAGTGAGTGCACCGACCTTCACCAGTAGTCTCTTTATATTGACTGTGTCATAGGCGGCCGATAGGTCGACAAATACCACACCAGTCACCTTTCCAGTTTCAAAACCATCCTCAATGGATTGAGTCAAATTCAAGGTCTGACTGGTGCAGGACTTTCCTGGTCTGAAGCCAGCCTGTTCAGGTATAAGTTTTGGCTCTATTTCGCTTGTGAGACGGTTAAGGATGAGCCTTTCGAACAGCTTATATGTATGGCACAGAAGAGATATTGGTCGGTAGCTCTTAGTTTCAGAAGCAGGCTTACCCGGCTTTAAGAGCGCTACAACTTTTGCTTTCCTCCATGGCTTAGGGATTCTTGCCGAATCAGTGCAGTTGTTGCAAAGGGCAAGTAACCAGGACACAGTCCCAGGGCCGAACTCTTTTATTTGCTCCACCATGATGTCGTCGACTCCAGCAGCTTTACCAGTCTTAAGTGATTTTATGACACAAATAATTTCACTGAGCGTAAACGGCTTGCTGATGTTGGTGGAAGGTTCCTCCTGGTTTACTTGTTTGGGTAGTCTGGGAAGTCTGCATGGTGGTTTGCCATTGAGTATCAGCTGGTGGGCGACTTGGTTTGCGGTAACTTGCCCTGGTTGTGTAGCTGCAGGTGGCTCGTCTGTGAGTTTACGCACCATCGACCACGCTTTCTTGCTATTATGGGTCATGTTGATGTTAGAGACCATGTTCATCCATTTTTGTTGACGGCTGTCACTTAACTTAAGCATGAGCTCCTCTCCGGCAATTATGGTCTCTTCCGAGAAAGGGTCCAGGGCGTAAAGTGACTCATATCTGGAGATTAGATCAGCCGCATCGATTGGTAGTCCCGGAATGTATGAGCTGCGGCAACCTCGAGGGATGGTTTTCCGAGATATTGTGCGCACGATATTAAGAAATTGCTCATAGTTTTGAGGAACGGGTGGTAGACTTAAAAGTTGTTCGTCAATACGGGATGAGAATTCACTCCAGTTGGCCTTTGTAAAGTTAAAGCGTCGTCTAAATGGAACTGTTCTCGGTCTAACTACTGCCATGACTTTGCATATAATTGGCCGATGCTGAGTTCTGGGGATGGGATTACCAACAGATTTGGAACACTGGGTGCTGATGTTTGCACTGCTAAAAATCAGGTCGGGGTTGTATCCACGTTTCCAACGCCCGCTATTAAAGGAAGGGGGCAATTTGGCACTGTGGATGAGTTCTAGGCCATTGGATTCTGCCCATTCTTCCATGGTATGGTCCTTCTTGCTATTATAATGTAAAATGTAAATTAAAAGGTAATATGAGTCTGTTCAGCACCACTCACGCTATTTCAAGTTTCAAAATAGCTTAGCTTTTTGCATTACAAATTCTCATCAAAATATTCCACCCGTTGGTCGAGAAAAAAAGTGAATTTACGACATTTACACTAAGTACTAGCTAAACTCTGTTAGTGCTATTTCATGTCACATTATAATCCCACTGTTTTAATAACATCTGCATACACTTCCGTCTATTTTTGAGAAAATTAAAATAGTCGTGGATTCACCGCTGTGGTAACATACGGCCTGATTCAACTTCACTATCTAGGCTTAAAGTAGTACGGCCATTAACAAAATACTAGGTAGTATCGTTTAGAATAGAATAGAATAGAATAGAATACTCTTTATTTTGCACCATTAAAAACACATTACAATTCACAACTTATATACATAACATAGTACAAAAAAGGTTTAGAGTGGTAGGAACGACCTAAAATTGTACCGCACAGTGTATGTCACTATATCAGTGAGAACTCATAATATGTATATAGAATGTTGCAGAAGTGGTATATACTTAGTACTAAAAGGGAGTGAACTTTCGGCTGACAATACCAATTCTGCAAAATATGAAGATAAGTACCTAAACTTTATAAGTGGATAGTAGTTACAACAAGAAAAAATATCATATTTTTCATTATAACTAAATTAGTGTACAAAAAAGGGTCTGGAAATTGTAATATTGAAAATAAAACTTCTGCGGACTTTCATTCTTGAAAGCTTGGAAAAGCTTTCAACAAAACCAGCGGGGGATTCTTGACCACCCGTATTTAAAGTTATCTGTCAGTGGAGCGTTATCGTCATCCTACTTGTCGGTATCGGACCAAACTGATTTTCATAAATGTATGGAGAAACGGCGTCGGCAATGCCCATGAAGTGGACGCACTTGTGTGAATTTCTATACAAAGAATACTGAATGTGATGTGTCCGTTGCGTAAAATGCCGAAAGCAGGACGCTTACCTTACTCGACTCGGAAGGCAAATGGAAAAATAGAATAGAATATAATTTTATTGGACGTACAATTTTACAATTATTTGTCCGTTGTCATAATATTACTCTACCACGATTTCAAAGGATCAGTCACTGAGGAGAAGAAACGGCGAAAGAAACTTCTCAGAAACGGCGAAAGAAACTCCTAGTAGAGAATTGGCTACCAAACCCTCTTTATTTCACTTAAACTGGGCACTCAGAGCATCAGTGCAGTATTGATCCAGCGCACCTGCATTTGTATCCAGTCAGATCAGAAATAGAACGGTTGCTATCAATTATGCGACGAGTCTAGATTCTAGATTATCTCGCACCGTCTACGTCTGCTACTGCGGAATACCTGTTCCGAATGTTCGTTTTTGTTGCAATATTATTTTTTATCTTAAGACAGTTGATTCTATCAGTATATACCTATCTAATACACTAACGGGCAAGGAAAAAGTTTCAGTGACAATAGCACCAATTTACTCCTAAACGGAAAAGACAAGCTTAGTGACGCCGCCTGCAATATTGAAGTAAGTACATTAATAATAAATAATAATAATAATATGTGGGGACATCTCACACACGGCCATCCGACCCCAAGCTAGGTAGATCCTGTGTTATGGGTGTCGGACAGCTGATATATCTACACAAATACATAGATAGATAGATACTAAATATAAATATCAACACCCAAGACCCGAGAACAAATATCTGTGTTTAAACAAATATCTGCCCCAGCCGGGAATCGAACCCGGGACCTTCGGCTCAGTAGTCAGGGTCACTAACCACTACGCCATTCGGTCGTCACATTTAATATCGCATATCAGAATATTACCAACTAAAAACGTTAATATATTAATCAAATTCTAAATTTGAAGCGTCCGTAGTGGAGCGGGCTTCAGTAATCGTAACTGATCACTGAGGTTAAGCAACAACTGGCACGGTCAGCCATTGGATGGGTGACCGATTTCAAGTGGTTCTTTTCCGGACGCTTCCATGCTTCGGACGGCACGTTAAGCCGTGGGTCCCGGTTGCTGCTTCGGCAGCAGTCGTTAAGCCTAGTCAGAGGCCTTCGGGCGGCTTGAAAACATCTGACAGTCGGGTTGCCCACTTACCCGACAACTTGCATTGTACTCATTCAAAAACGGCGATACGGCTCGCGACCTATCACGTGAGTACAATGTACAGCGAAAAGCGGGTGACTCGCTTGCGAGTCACCTCTGACTACCCCTTCGGGGATTACAGTCGTGAGCATATGTATGTGTATGTAAATTCTAAATTAATATTTTTTTTTAAATAGGGTTGCACCAAAGTTACAGTTTCAGTCTACATTTTGTAAGTGTAATAGTGCGGTTTGTTGTCATATACCTACAACACATAATTATATAAATATTGCGCTGCAACACGTTACAAACGTTTAGCACTCTATAAATAAAATTTGAATATTTAATAATCTAATTTTCATTTGATTCACATTAGGTACAGTATATTATTCTAAATTTATAAGGAAGTAAACGACAATATAAATAAACTACAATTAAAGACAGGTCAAGGTTCATTTAATGTCAGACGATTATTAGTAAATAAGAATTTATAAATAAATCTTTTAATGCCAAAATGCGTATGATATTATAAGTATCAGATATAACCTATACTAAAATTATATATTTTAATCGTATCAATTTCTGTTAGATTAAGTTATTAATCTATTTCACGTATTGACTTAAATATAAATACCAATACATACCTATCATACATTACTTCTGATGCGTTGTTAAATGTACTTCAATATTGCAGAACGGCGGCAGCGCGGCGGCGGCGCGGCGTCATCAGATAAGCTAGCCTTTTCCGTTTACTAGTAGTTTGGGTAGGTGGTATGTGGCGGTGTCACTGGAACGTTTTCAATGCTCGAGAGTGTATTTCCCATCACGTGATTTCCGTTCAACTCAGACATTACCTATCTATCTAATATCTATAGCTCGGAATAGTATAAGTCCCGGCGCCGTCACAACAAAACACAGTAAATGCAACTGAACCGAGGCACAGAACTTTCTCAATTTCCACTATTTCCGACATATGGACGGCGGCGGTGATGTGGGCGGCTGAGGCGGTGCCAACTAGGACGTTTCGACTCCCAGACTCGCGTAGGAAACGGCTAATCGCGATGCGCTCGCGTCCATTGGCGTTCCAAATTTGAAATTTTATAAAAATAATGAAACTGTCGAAAAATAAAAACCGATAACTGTCAAAGTCATTCCAAATTTGAAATTCGTAATATTGATTGTCTTTGGTCCCATTATAGAGGTAAAAATTAGTTCGCTAGCTATGCTATTGAGTCAAAATATGCGCCCTAGACAACACGGGGATGATGATAGTTTCGGATGATGTCTAATATTCAAAATTATTGGTTTTTAGATATGTGGTATGGGTTCAAGTAAGCAGAGTTTGTGACATCCTCATCCTAGTTCTTCATCCCCAACTGGCCTGCCTGCAAAAGTAGCAGAGTTTGCAGGGTTCTTTGGCTGGCCCCGTATAGATAACAATATACAGTACACCTAAGGAATAAATGTATGAACACGTATGAATAAGTTATGTTTTATGTCACAGCAGATAAATAAATGTCAAGCCAGCAATGTACGCGCCCATTGCGATTTCGTGTGAAGGAATTAAGGAAAGCCGCCATTAAACGACATTAGTTGTTAAATTGAGGCGTCCATTGTATTGTCTAGCGAGTGTTGTGCAACGCATCTTTTCCGCGCCTACTGGATGTACCGTTCAGAAGGGCTAGCACGGTTCGCATTTAAGACGTGACAAAAGTTTTGCATCGCGCTCACTCACATCGCGAAGCCTCAAGTGCAAGCGCGATGGAGAACTTTTGTCACGTCTTAATTGCGACCCGTGCTAACCCTTCAGCATAAGAGATAAGCGCCCTGCTGCACGTAGGCCTCTCCCAAAGCACACCACTGGATACGATATAGCTTTCCGCATCCAATCATAACCCGCCACCTTTCACAAAACGTCATCCAATCTAGCCGTATCATTTTCATGAGATCGGATCAATTATCAGATGTTTAGAGATTAATTGATAGCAGGCACGAAAATATTCAGTGAAAAACCTTGAGTGTCTTTCTTTACCACTTTGACTTTATATTTAAATCCTATGATTTTTTTTGACGAAGCTGTTTGTATGATAAAAAAAATATCGTAAACCACCAGAACCCCATCGGCCAATACTTCCTTCACTTTAATAAACATTTAATGTATCGTATTTAAAACAAATGGTATCTTCACCCGACCGATTCTTCCATGCCAACATAATTTCTACATTTAACACGATCCACGGCGGCTTATCAAAAAACCCCCTTATCCCAGGTGCATACGAATTAGCCGCAAACCGTAAAATCATACTTGACCTTTATTGGGATTTGCATTTTTCTCATTAGGTGCGCTTTTGCTCCTAAATAAATTGCAATTGCATCCGCTTACTTAGGAGTTAACGATATCATAGCATGTGAAGGCAGGAAGGTGTCGCTGTGTAGCTCGTGCGGTGCGTCAAGACTCGAATCATGTACCACATATACTTACCTATGCGCTACAGGCTGAAAATAAAAGATTGCTTTTCCGCGCTTTTCTTCGCTTCGCTTCTTCCACCGATTCGTATTAACTTGTGCTTTGCAGAAAATTTGTTAGTCTTTCACGAGAAAATGCCTGCATGAATTTTTATGATTTTTAAACCTTTTTGATGATTTTTGAGAAGCTTGCGGGAAACAGTCAAACCATAGTGATTTTTTATATAAGTTTGTTTGTTGACTCACATTATAAAGGCGAACGTTTGTGAGTATGTGTGTGTGTGTATGTATGTTTCTTACTTCTTCACGTCAAAACGGCTGAACCTCTTTAAATGAAATTTGGTATGGATTTAGCTGACACCCTAGATTAACACATAGGCTACTTTTTATCGCAGAATTCCCACGGAAAAACTTTTTAAGGCGATGCGAATCTCGCGGAACCGCTAGTTCTATACTAAAAGCTAGTAGTACATAAAGTGTGAAGCTTTCGTGAGCCGCCCGCGCTTCACGCCTGCACTTGCGCGTGCGCCGATCCCCGTTTCTTCGCGGTGGCTTTACTTTTTATTTCATGTATACGCTTATTTATGGACATATTTTTTTTACTGAGTTTTGTAGTTGGAAATTAACACTTAACCGAAAAAGAGAAATCATATTTAAGTTAGTTGGACGGGTTTCGTTTTCTTATTGGTCGAGAGTTATGCAGTAATTTTTACCAAAAAAATTGGTATTCGTGGGCATAAAATTTGTTTTCTTTTATTCACCTATACATCAACCAACACGAATCTCATTTAAAAACCGTTCACCAAGAAACAAAAGTAAAGCAACAAGTTTTTAAGTTAGATAAAACAAATGACAAAGGCCCCGTCAGCATTTATCAAAGTTAAGAGAATGCTTTGAACATCGAAGAAAGGTTTGAGGTCCTGTCGGTAGTGCTTGCTACCTCTCCCGAACTACCTATTGTCATTTTAATAATTTTCCTCTACATTTTAACATTTCTCACACGTGTATATTCGATTGTAAGCGGGCACAGAAGGGCTGCTTGTATCGTATTCATAAGTTTCATAAACGAAGTAACGCCTGTCAGTTATAACTGCTCGTTTAATATTATGAACTTTTGAAGCTGAGCTTTTGCACTTCAAGTCAAGACGTGTCATTTAAAAAAACTTTCTGTTACGATGCTGTTTACCTAAAGAAAACCTTATAGAATCATTTCCACTTTAGAGCTTATTTTTCGACTTTCTGACGAAAGTCGAAAAATAAGTCTAGGAAACTCTTTAATGCAGTAAGCAGGAGAATAAGAATGTTCAAATCGCCTTCCCTGATAACTAAGCTTTCTGCTAGGCTCTATCAGGTTAGATTAGGTTACTCACGAGCAATGAAAACTTTCCAGTGCATTATTAATATAGAACGGCAATGGCAGATAGAACAAAATTAAACTGTCCTCATTGTCTTTCGCACTGCCTATCACTTTCTCCACAACGCCCAAGGTTAACTGGAAGAGAATGCTTTTAGCATTAAGTTCGCCTATGTACAAAATTAATTTATGTGCAATAAAGAATTTAATAATAATAATAATAACTTTTTCTCGAATTCTCTCAGAGGCACTGACTACGAAACGCTCCTTCTGTGACTATACACATTTTATTTGTATTAACCCGAAGGTTGTCCCGAGTTAACAAAAGCGGTTAATGATTTACAGAGTGTCACCGGCGGGGTTTGTACAAGTGTGGTTTTTTTACTATAGCAACTGGAAAGCCAAATATGAGTTTCGTCAGACTATTATGTCGGTGCCATATGTGTTTGCCTGGCGAAGGCACACATTCAATTTAATGTTCTTGTAACTATATGCAGTTAGCGAGTCTACGATTGATTGTGGCCATAGTAGTTGTCTGTGGATTCGCTCGGTTATATTCTAATAATATTATATACAAATTGACATTTGTACGTATGTTTGTAAATATTTCACGAGAAAAAGGCTGGATAAATTTTGGTGACATTTGGTATGTAGGAAGCAAAAAGTAATAGCTGAAACTCTGGATTATTAACATAATATGGGTCCAAGCTTAGGAAGGGAGTTTAGACCTTAGAGAAATGCACAAAGATTCAACTCCAGAGATTCATTTGCAGGTACTTACACCCCCGCAGAGAATAGAATAGAATATACAATTATACCTACAGGGTGTTGCATGCTGCACAAGTAGGTTTCAGCTTATTATATCCTTTTTTGCAACAACCTGTATACGACGACGCTAATTTGACTGGCTAATGCCTTCGCCGCGGTGACAAAACCCAGACGCACACCAGTATCTCGCGTATAAGAAGAATATTAACTAACATAATACCTGAATGCGTATCTGCAAATAGTGCTAAAATATAGGTCACATAATACGGCTATGTCTATACAATTATACAAACTAAGTACCACTGTCTCACTAATAATGCGATAACTTTCAATAAATAATTAAATACGTTATTTGCATAGCGGCTTACAAATATTCTATATTTTTATAGCTGTTTTATTACACTGCGTAGGTAGGTTAGTAAGTAATTTTCCATTGTGTCTCGCAAATTATATTCAAGGGGCCACTATTTAAACATGTACTTAATGGAAAATTCTTTGTTTTTTTTAGCAAATATAAATGGAAATGTTTTATGTAAGTTCTTACATCTGAATAATAAAAAAATATATGTAAGTATGTGTATTATTGTTATTGCGATGCTGCTAATTTAGCAGAATAATCTATCCCACAAGACGAGACCATGATGTAGCTTGCACTGTCAAAAAGTTGATCAGCTCCTTTTTTTCGCATATTTCCCAAGAACAAAAATTGGTTAGAATGATGATTTGTATCCTTATTGGGATTACCTTCTGTTCGAAGCAGCGCGATCGAACAGATCAGCACATTGCAATAACGCAATAACGAAATTACCTAGTTTGTATAAAATAAGTTCAGTGCACTTTATGCATGAAATTGTCTTTCTAGGTCAGTACACGTTTTACCACCGTCGAACTCACACCATTGTACTCATACTTATATCCTCCTTTTAACCCCTTTTTTGCAACCAGTTTTAACTTGTGTAACAGTGACAATATATCTACTTAAGAACCATAATTAAGTATATCATTAAATCTACCCCTTTTAACCATCACCAAAGAAAGTAGCTACGCGACGGGTGCTAACTTTCTTCACCTTCACTAAACACAAAATGTTGATGCGATGTTGCACACATGTCGCTCTATCCAAACATAGGTATATCTCACAGTATTATCCCCCAGCTTTCTCTCCATGTACAACAGACTATGTCACATACGATAAAATGACATAGACTTATTTATAATAGTCTCCCTAACTTACGGCGCACATTTATAGATGCTGACAATGTCGTTGATTTAAGTCCAATATTGTTTTATGGTATGGTTATTGTTGTAAGCTAAATTTGTATCACAGAGAAAACCAACAGTTAAGCTTAAAAAAATTACTAGTCTGTTTATTATTGTACGACCATAGATAGACCATAGACCATAGACAGGCCGACCTGTCCCGTCCAGGCTTATTAAACCAAAAACCCGATTTCTCTTTCCGTAACCCCAACGGAAAGCGCAAGGACGCTAAAACGGAAATCCTTAACATACAAAACGCTTTTATTCATTCAGTAATCGTAAAGCGTACAATGTAGCATAAGTGGTTATATACAGCGTGTGTTTAGTATTTACAATGCACTGACACTTTTGCCCTTAAAAGGCGCGCAGTGGTCAAAAGCGGAGTTTGTTGACACGGTGTGCGCATGCGATGGGAAGGAAGGCTCTACTTACGCCCAGTGATGGTTTAGAGCTAGAAAATATTTGGAATAAACAAGTACGGACAAACAAGTGGTATGGTTTAGAGCTAGAAAATATTTGGAATAAATAAGTACGGATAAACAAGTACACATTTTAAAAGAGTAAAGACTCTGGGAAATAAAATGCGTTATTTTTATTGAAATAAAAAACAGCAGCCGCGGCACAGGTCGCACAGGCCTTTTATCGACGTCGATAAACTCGTGTAATGCGCGTTTAACCAATCACAGAGCCGTATTTATGGCGAATTGCGATAAAGTCCCGTTTATTTACGTCGATAATGATCCCATGAAGCGGCAGTGGCAGAGGCTATATCTTATCACCTAAAAGCTTTCTGTCAATCCTCTCCTCATATTCTAGGGTCTACATATCATTTTAACTCTTATAATTTCCCTAATATATACCTAGGTATTTATCTCTAATTATGGTTATTACGTCGTGTAATAATAGATCTATAATGGTACTAATTCGGCGGTGCAGTACGGAGCGCACTGTCGGAAGGGTGGGATGCGCACAGAATATGCGCGCTCAGACGGCGGCCAGACGCTAACGACATTTTTAAATGCCACCTCTTCCTGCCAGGGTTGGCGCATATGGAATTTTGTGAATTAAATTATATTCGAGTACAGGGTGTAATCATTATAATGAGCGTTACTTTGTAAGTGTGAATGTTGTATCTGAAAAAAAAGTAAGAAGCTTTTTTGCTGATTCGATGTTTAATTAGGTAGGTATTCATTAACACCTGCAACGCATGTAGTGCCTTTATTGACAGAATGGTATTTAGGAATTTACTTGCAAACTTCACAGGCAACAAATATTAAGACATTATCAAATATACTGTCAGATAGGCCTGTTATTTTATAGAATTTTAGATTCGGTAGCCTCTGGTGTCGTCTCTGTTCCATTATAAATAACCAAGTTTCACAAATGATTTTTAATCCTAACCGATTCCCGACGAAACCTTCACTGAAGCCTTTACCATAAATAAACGTACTCCGACTATAAAAAACCTCACACGCTTGACACAGATAATAAAGCACCCTGTATATTGCACATAAATAATCTGGAGACGTCGGGACATCGCTCTTTGTGCAATATGTCTCTTCGCGTGTGAATCTTCAATTCTGTTTGCACATACAGTTATGGATACAGCGGATGTCTGTGTTAGTATATACAAAAGTATAATTTTAATCAAACCAGTTTTATATTTGGGTCTAGATTGAACTTATAAAACAGCATCTGTTGTGGTGACTAAATTACAGGGTTTACATGATTGTTATTCAAACTTGTTCTTCTGAGTTCTTCACCTGGTTTATATTTTAACTGTGTAAGTATATAGGTAATTTGCAAATAAATAAAACTCCATATTAATTAAAAATAAGTTAAGTATTCATCAACGATTGAAACCATATTAATATGCAGAGTGCTTTTGACTTTAAAAATAATAAAGTATAAAATACTCGTTTTAAGGAAATCTGATGAACTACGTCGCCCACACTTTTTTGATAACCCTATTATTTTGCCTATTGTCTTTATTACCAATTTACCATATTGGATTTATTTTGACGGGTTTTTGAAGGTCCGATACAAAGTTCTAGAACAATGTTAGCTCATTCTTGTCACGTAAAGGAAGTCAGGTGCTTTGGAACATTTAGATTCTAAATTTATAATTGTTTTTTCAACTATTTTCATAATGAAAAAAAACATTACCCTCCTCCTTCGGCAGTCGGGTAACAAACCTACTGAAAATTTTAAGACCGCTGTAAATAATATTACCAGACTACATTCTGACCATTTTGATGAATTTGTAGAAAATCTTTTGGCCCCCTTTCAACTTACTATACAATTTTTTCAACATCCTGTATAACCCTGAAACTTGCTTAGCCGTAGTTGGCAATAATATAAAATGATTTAATTATAGCATGAACATTTATTTTTAAATTAAACCCCCTTACCCATAAGGCTGCTTAGAAATTATGAAAAACCCAAGGTTAAATACTGCTAAATAGTAGGTTCATGGACCTTTTGTAACATTTGAACTGTAATAGGCTGTAGATAATTTTGTCCACAGTGATAAAATTGGCTGTGGTGACTACTACTAAGTAAATACATATACCTACTACCACTTAAGATTATATTCAATCTATGTCGGTAACAACGATTCTTCTCTAAATAATTAAATACTCCCTCGTCCAACATATAACTTCAATAAGGGTGAAACAAGCATTACAAGCAGTTTTAATATTTACTTTTAACCATACAAGTGGTATCGTATCACCATGGAAGGTTCAACTGTGAATAATTAACACTTCATGTTTGAGACTGTACTTAGCGTGTAGCGGCTTTTGTAGGCAATTTAGGGTTAACACTTTTCAATGTCATAGTCCAAGACCGTCACGCACTTTTAGTAATTAATTGTGGACACACTTGTTTATTACCTCAGCGTATGGAAAGTATGTAACAGGTTTATGTTTCGTCATATACAGGGTGTACAGTAAAACCATACGATCTAGCGAGTAGGTAGCTAGTCTAAGTTTCCAATTGTTTTGTGAAGAAAAGTACCTTTCAGTGGATTTCCATTGCGACTGGCCAAAAACAGATACCATATCGTCGCTGTTATTGACGATATGTAAGATATTTCGCGAGATTCAATCCACAGATCCCACAAGCTCTACAATGGAAGGCACACAATTCTAAGATTTATGTCTCACAAATTAAAACATACACAATATACTTAATACAAAGAGTAACGTTTAGCTACACCCGCAGTGGCTAACACCAGGGGGTCACTCTATTACACGGAAAACAAATACCGTTTACGCGACAGCTCCCGTTCGTTCGTTTTTCGTCAGTATAGAGTAACCTCTCAGTCGGTTCCCTCGCCTCACAATGGAGGTCTAGGGCTCGGGTCAATGCCTCTATGTGTGACCCACTGATCTGCATTGTTCAATGCTCGGCCCTCAATTGTTTTTGTTTTTGGTCGGAATGCCGCCGATAGTGGGACTCATGTTATGTTAGGTAACCAGTTACACTATTTTTTATTCAATTGTATTGGAGGCTGATTGCTTGTTGAGTGTTCTTCTTCTTATGGTGACAAAATCGAGCTACGCTTGGATTTGTCACCGTGGTGAAAGGATTAGCTACTCTAATCCTTTCACTTTAAAATAAAATATTCATATTTCCAGTTGGTTGCTGTGTATGATGAGTAAATTTACCTGCGAACGATATTATCACTGTTGAAATACCATCATGTAGATAGAGTGATGACTTTATGATTCAAATCTAAAAATAATGAATGAAAACTTTCGAAAATCTTGCTCATTTTATAGTAAATTTACAAAACAGGAAGCTCTGATCTAACCATTCTATAATTTTACTTTGTCGTGAGTTGGCACATTAGCGGGAAAATTTATAGACACTTGGACCGGTGACCACCACGACAATGTAGGATTGCAACACTTCTAATGAGACTGCTTTGACACAATTTCTACCCCACATCACAACATGAAGTACTTAATAGCAAAATTATAATCATGCAAAACTATAAAATCAGCCTATGTGACAGCAAATATGTTATAATAATTTAATGAATGTAATACTTACTAAGACCTGGTTTCTCATGATTCTGTTAGTTACAGTCTCAATCACGGATTTGCTGACGACGCGTTTAAGGACCCTTGTTAATTGGATGAGTCCCATGACGAAAATCTAACAGACCATTCATAAATCAAGCATTTTGTGAATCATTCACTCACACTTCATTCAATATTCTGTCATATTCATTGAAATTGGTGTCTATGTCTCTATAATGTCAAACAACCTCAAACAACCAAACTTTTTGGTTTTGAGGTTGCCATGGTTACTATTTCTATCGAGGTTGTTTTTTGACATCCGTCATTGAAAATAATATCATTATAATGTGGCAAGTTACTTGGCGACCCTCCTTGCGGGGTGAAAGAAGTGGCGGGGGCGAGGTAGCACGACATGCTACACACGTAGAAAAGTGTGCCCGGATTAATCTCGCGATAGCTTGTAACTATTTCTGACGTAAGTAAAATTTTATTCTATGAGTGTTCCCGTAAATGTCATATTTAGCTTAAAATTTATAGTTTGACAGCATTAAAATTTGGATGTTTACCTCCAGAATATCTACCAATTTGAATTTATTTATGTAAAAGTGTTTTATTTTATAAATCAATTTCCATGTCACTTTCATGTTCACTCTCTGTTTGAACTTGTTCATCGTCGTCGTCATCCTCATCTTCATCATCGTTTTCATTAACTTCAATTATAAATCTAAGACAAAAACCAAAAAACATTTAACCTACTTTGAAGTATAATGTACTAGAGTACGCCAGTCATATTAGTTCAGTGTACACCTATAATATTTTATGTTTAATTTACATTAAATTATAAATAAACAATAACATACCTGTCCAATACATCGTCAAATACTCTATCAGATTTATAATATTCGTCTTAATTTTTTATGACATGGTCGTCACAATTTCTCCACTTTTCAGGCGAATAATTAGAGAATAGCAACTCAAAGTCTTTTATCTCTTTATATAAGTTAGAGTCAATCGACGTTCTTGCGAGCTCGCCCTTCACGTACCGCCACACAAGTTCAACAGGATTTAATTCCAGGTGGTATGGGGGTAGGCGAAGCACGATATGACCATTTTCTTTCAAAATTTCATCAATTTTGTAATTTTTCTCTGTGTTTTGCTCATTAATTACTTTCATTAAATCACATAAATTTTGGTTGCTTTCCTAGTTACAAGAACTGACAACTGACGCACTGTCATATGGACTCTTCGTCTTTGTTGTTTACTTTTTCGTATCTGACTGCGCAGTACCTTTAGCCGCGTAGCATGACTGATCCGGTACGCTGTTCTACAAGAAGCCCCTATATTGAGACATTATACGATTTGTTGTTTTTAACGTTATTTTGTTGACGAATTATAGATACCTAATAATAATATAATGATAATATTAAAAAGGCCTCAACACTCATCCTAAGACTAATGGTCTCAGGATCAATGATCTCATGTGGGTCGCACTTAAATTATGACAGACTATATAAGACATGTGGCCGCCTCGGCTGCGCGGCCGAGACTGCCGTAACAATGACATGCAGTGCACGCGTTGCCCTTTACCGCTACCCCTCCCGCTACCCGCTGTCGTCTTGGGTACCTCGTCCCCTCCGCGTCTGTCACCCCGCAAGGAGGGTCGCCAAGCAACTTGCCAATCTATAGGTACGCCATGCCCTTTGAAAAACAATACAACGAACTAGATGGAGTGTCAGTGCAAAAGAAAGGACTCATTAAATAACACCTCAATTTCTAAGTAAGGTCTTTTTTTAAAATATTTTGTTAGAAGATTTTTCACTTAATTCAATAGTTCTCATTAGGTCATTAGGTTTAACTTCTTATATCTACCTCTGTGGTCTAGTGGTAGAAGCTCAGCTTCATCACCCAGGGATCCCGGGTTCGATTTCCAGGTAGGGCCATCAATTTGTGTTTCTATATTGCGGTTCCAAGTTAGGTTAGGACATTAAATTAAAACTTTTATCTCGGTTTGACAGTATATAAAACCCAGACAGTATTTCGCTTAATTTTTTATGTCACACAACATCTAGTTCGTATATTGTTTATCAAAGGCTCTGTTCATTTTTCCATCTTGAATTCTTGACAAATGTGTCAAAAGTCAACAACCCGTTGCCTGGTTACCGGTCTTAACCAAGTCTTAGCGGAACCCCACAGCAGCAATTAAGTTTATCACCCGATCAAGGGAGTTAACCCCTTGATTTAGCATGGTGGGACACTCACTAACCTTAACGGTCCATCATGTAACCAAACCGAGGTATTTTTAACCTAACCGAATGGTGTGAAATTAGGCCTAAGGTTGACAGTCGACGTGAACGGCTAGCACGGGGCGCAATTAAGACGTGACAAAAGTTCCCTGTCGCGTTCGCTCTTGAGGCTGCGCGATGTGAGTGAGCGCGATTAAAAACTTAGACACGTCTTTTCACGTCTTAATTGCGCCCCGTGCTAGCCGTCCAGGTTGACTGTCAACCGGTACGGTGACTGGGTCGGGCAGGCCGAGGACAGAGAGTTTTAGCGGTTTTAGTGGTCGATTCCGGGCGGTTGATGTGAAAATGAAGTTGATAATACTAAAAGATGATTCTATATGATTTATTGTTAGTCTTCTTCAGTAAGCATACCTTTATTATTTTACATTAAGAATACAGTTTATTTAACAAAGAAAATGGAACTTGATATCTAAATATTCAAATTATCTTCCTGAAACGAAATACATTCTGATACGCGAGCCATGAAAATTACAATAAGAAACTCGCTATAAATAATTAGCCAAGTTTCACAATTGAAAATTTCACAACGATTTTCATGTGAAACCTAAAACGGCTTGCCTATATTTGACATCGACCCTAACCTATTGGTCAATACAGCCTGTGTCATATTCCGTCCTTGGCTCGCTCGGGCCGTGGGAACAACAGGCATGGGAATCGCTAAAAACAATACTTTTTTATCCACCTGTAATAACTCGCGAATATTGTAAATGCTGGGATTTTCATAAAACACTGTTTCCGATGCCGGCTGCCGTTTTTGTGGCGTTCTGAAAGCTGTGGAGGAAATTTTACAGCCGTTATTGTTGGTAAATCGGATGAATAGCAAAGAAGTCGCAGAAAAGGTAAAGAATGATCTTCAGACTGTTTAAAAAATGTAAGAATACTTTATAATACACGTATATGTGTTACTAGATTAGCAGTCAGGGTCACTAACCACTACACCATTCGGTCGTCAAATAGTCTCAGCTTCCATTCCCGCCTGTGTCCTTTCTGAAGCTATTCTAGGCCTAATAGATATAACAGAGGCTCTCTCACGTTCCCCTGAATGCGGCAGTGTTTTAAAAGCTGTGCAATTAGACGAATGGACGCGGGAGCCACCGTTCAACTAGGAACAGTACAGATATGATAATTATGCTTTGGTGCATAATTTAACACAAAGCAGTAAAAAAAATGTACTTGATATGGGTATAGGTACATATTATAGTTCCCGATTTTGCTGTAAGACTTCAGTGGTGGAGGGGATTCTTGGTAAGTAACGAGTTTAATTGTTTGACAGTCAAATGATTGTTTGTCGTAGTCAACTGTCAAACAAAAAAACCACAACTTTCTTATAGAAGTGTAAATCAGACATAAAGGATACCTAGTCTAAATGACCCTTTGGTAAAAGACGGAAGTCTACCGACTGTTCCCGACACAGATAGCCGAGCTTTCTGCCTGATTGAAACACACACAGATTGTATAAAAATGCTTCATGGGTTCGTCTTTTATGTATGTAAAACTGAATCGCCATATTTGTTTTTATGCTCCCATAAAAAAGGCGAAGGGAACTGAAGTCAATAAGGGAACCTCGCGCACACACTCGTCCGAATTCATTCTGAAATGAAAATATACTTAGGTCTTGTTTCACAGTGTCTGGTTAGTGGCTACCTGTGACGTAAAATACATGCTGTCACTGTCAAAAAATAATAACAGAGAGTGACAACATGTATTTTATCTTACAGGTAGCCACTAACCAGCCATTGTGAATCAGGGCCTTCATGAAATAGAGGCCTGTGACAACTGTAGAGTCGTATATTATGCGATAATTTATGAATTTGGATATGTAAACTTTTGCAGCTTCTGTCATTTGTTTCATCACAGTAACGAGAACTGACGATGACAAAAGAAATTGCAAACTTTTGTGTTTACTAAAACGTCATAGTTACCCTAAAAGTACTGATTAGGCAGTCCTCAGCAGGATACTAAATGTCCATGAGTAGAACCTTAATGCCGAATTTCTCTTAGATCCGGTTCGGTTGAGTCTAGTGGCACCCTGGCCACACTAGAGAAGTTAAATATCGATATTCAACAAAAGGTTTTTGTTTGTGTATTATTTAATCTCCACTCTAGATTCCTCATTGGTAGCAAGTGTCATTATGCAAATGGAAATAATACCATCTTATTAGACAATCTTTTTTCATTATTATAATAATATTGATGTAAAAATCTAAGTACTTACTACATGTTTGTTTCGTAAATTTTTTCGAACACATATTTCATAACATAAGACGACCGAATGGCGTAGTGGTTAGTGACCCTGACTACTGAGCCGATGGTCCCGGGTTCGCTTCCCGGCGATATATATTTGTTTAAACACAGATATTTGTTCTCGGGTCTTGGATGTGCCCGTAAAATGGCAATAGGCCCGCCCCCTATTACATAGGGACTAACATAACACTCTGGCGAAAAGTGGGTGCAGCAATGTACCTCCGCCTACCCCGCAAGGGAGTACATTAGTACAAGGCGTGAGTGCGTGTGTATATATATATATATATTTCATAACCTGAAATATACATACTATATATACTTTTTTATCTAACCGTAAACGTGTAAAAGTGAGCAAATGAGGTGTACTTAAATTTTAAACGTAGAAACAATAGCGAATCTACACGTGTGACCAACCTGAAAAAGCACAATACAATGAGTCACAATAGTCCAAATCAAATATAAAATATGTACACAAGAATATGTATTTCTTTGTGTACATAAATGACACACCATTCGAGGTCTTTATTGACGTCCGACATCGATTTGATCGGTCCTCTGTACGAGTATATAAGTTGCCTACCCTGTAAAAGGCTTTAAATTTAATAATGTCACTTTTAATTCGAAAAAAACTATTACACTCATCAGTAATGAAATAGTTCCAGTGACATTATATATGTGTGCCACAAACTTATCTGTTCCGGTGAGAACGAATTAAATTGGTCCATATCTCGTTACTCACTAATAAATTATATATTGATATAGATTAGATGGATTTATTTAAACCGCAAGGGTAAATATGCCATTACGGGAGAACTTTACATCCTAGAGAATGAAGAAATATTAGAAATTTACGTGAACTCTTACCGGAACAGATAAGTTTGTGGCACTGTACGTCAATGGTAGGTGGAATCATTTAATTGCTCGATATAGTAATATACCAATTAACGGTGAGAAAAACTTTAGTTTTGACTGCTCTTAAACTAAATTTTGTTTCTTCTGATTGGCTTTAATTGACATACTTTATCTAATTTGCGTGTTATTTGTAGCCACCGCCACCGACCGGTTCGAAACGGTGAAACGATTTGTAAGCTTTTTGTAGACGTTAGAAGGGTGAAAATGAATTATAAAAAAAGGTTCATTGAGATCTAGACTAATTCTCACGATTTGAACCTTACTGAAAATATAAATGGCCCAATGTGGAAATGCGATGACCCATGCATGCATGCCGGCATCGACAGTATTAATTTCAAACCACTATTTCATTGACAAAGCAAATTAAGAATACAAAATACCAAGGACATAAATATTTTTATTTATTGATCCTCTCTGGTGGCCGTACGAATAAATAAATAATATAAATATTCATCTGTCTGGCAATTGTAACCTTTACCCTGAGTAAGCAACGGAAACCAACCATAAATGGATTATGCATTAATTACAAGCACGGCTTGCTAGTGCGTGAAAATTTATACAAGCAGTATCGTCTGCTTTAGTTTTTAATTAATTGGCTCTTATTATGTTGTCACAGACCTGAGGCGGGATTTTGTATAACCATGGCCTCCCTAGCGTATTTGATGCTTAGATTAACAATATACGAAAGTGAATTAGCTAAACCGACCTAAAAGAATTGTACTTACTATTACTACCTATAAGTTTTTGGTAATGGTGCGGATTATATAATGCGTTATATTGTGTTGAATCATTTTTATAACTAAATCCGATATATTTTGTCAGTTTTCCTTAAAAACAAATGAATGCATTACGCGCAGTTGCACCTAATCTAATCTCGATAAGCGCATTGTTTCCGCATGGTATCAGCATAACAATGTTGTTATTGTAAACATCACCGAATGACACGCCTTTTAAAATATAAATATGTACAACCACTATAATTGTAACTAACATTTGGACCCTAGGGCTCTTGGCTCTTGCCTCGCACAAAGGCTAAGCATCGCCATACAGCGAGGTAACGCGGCCAGCGTGTTGGGTACCCTACCCAACAGCGGCGGCAATCTGGCCAGCATTTTCTATAGTTTAGTGTTTCTTATTTAGTCATAAGAATTATGTCATTTAGTTTTTGGAAATGTGTCGAAATAAATTAATTATTCCCTTATATTACTAACAAACATTTTGAAAGTTTCAGCATTTTTTCAGCCTTCTAATAAAAAAAATGCATTTAAATCGGTCTTTCTGCTCGGTGTCAAGTCGAACATTTTTACCTGCAGAAATCGAACCTGAGTCTCTGAGTGACTTAGCCAATGTGGCCCTGTACCGATGGGTCGCATCTGTAACATTACAACACCGTGGTTGGTGAAAAATGAAACGAATTTAACTAAAAAGGAAGCTGAAGTGGCCGGCCTTATCATTCATAATAATAAATATGGTAATATATGTATTGTCATATTGGAGACCACGAACAAACAACCCTCCTGCCCGCTGCACCGACGACATAGTCAAGTAGACGGAATTGCCTGGTCGAGGAGTATTGAGGACTGAGTGTTGTGGCGCTCCTTGAGAGTGGCGTTTATCCTTGTTAGTTTCTTATTTGTTTTAAAAGCACCTGTCCTTTTTATGTGATATCATTTTAAAACATAATATACAGAATTGACCTACATTTTAGAGTGCACTTATCGGACACGTCATGACGAATGGAAAAGAATGTAATGATATCCTGAGTAGGTAAGTATACACTTTATTTCGGGGATTAACCAACTTGGTGACAATTTCTTACAGGCGCCTTTGTTATCAACTGATAAGAAAATGTGTGTGTATGTGTGTGTGCCATTTCATGTGTATGTGTGTGTGTTTGATAGAAGTTTTGATAACTGCTGGCGCCTTACAGCCGCCTCCTTGTGATAAGAACTAATAACGATAACCGTTTTTCGAAGATTAATATAAAAAACGAAGGTATTAAGAATAAGTATAATATTAAAATAACTTATCAGTACTCTTTTTCATATACTGCAGCAACATATTGGTGTTAGCACTAAATGGGTTTTGGGTAAGCTGTCAATTTGAAGGCTCAGAAAGATTAAGTTCTTAGAGATTATCTGATTTCATTAGTCCAATTTGCAGTGTAACGCAGTTATCCGTACTGATTATATTTATTATACTTTGCTAGCAACTAAATTCTTATAATACTAAGGAAGTGACGATAATGTCATTTGTAATTTACAAGCGATATAAATACAGTGGAAGGCTTGAAGTACCTAAATACATACAATTTGAAGACGATTCAATCTATCATATTCGACGTATTTAAGTCCCTATTCTACGTCACTCAATCGCGTGTATTTCAGAAAAAATATATCTAATCTAGGTACCTAGATTAGTCAGTATGGTATTGGATTTTAATTTTGGCGAATTCCTAATATGTTTTTATTGATCATAGTTTTATGTCTATCTTCAGATGGCAACAGGTACCTCCTACCAAACATCTTCCAACAACCTGTATGCAACCTTGATTAGTTACAAACATACATACCTAGGTAAATAATTACAATGTTTCACTGACATAATGCATGTCCAAGTAAGTACATAATATACTTAGATACAATGATGGAAAATAACCTCTGATGATGGCCAAATTTAAGCATGCATATGCATACAAGTACATGTTAAATTATAATCACTGCTGTAAATATTTAATAAACACACTTTTCAGTTGTTTACAAAAACAAATATACTGTAAATGAGGTGTTTGGATAACACTATCTCTTTGACCTACTAGTGATAAGCTTCCTGAAAATCCGTCGAAACAAAAGTAGTCATTATTGTCAGTGCGACAGATGTGATGATCCTGTATCTGAAAAGTTCTGTTGCATTTTTATCTTGAGTCTTTAACTTTTGAGGAAATAAATTTTGGGAGATAATAATGTGATGTGTAGTTGAAGTGCTCACGCGTTGTGATATTAATGATAGCAGCCAATGCTTGACATTTATGAAATTAAAAACGCTTCCGGCTGTTTAACGTTGTATGCGAATGCGCTAGCTTTGATACCTATTTGGTACATTGAACATGAATGGTCTTCCGAGTCCGCGTTGGTCTATTACACTCACGGGCAATGAAAAAGTTCCACTCATAATTCATTCCGACACCATACAACCCCAATTTTTTCAAACATTTAAGTTTGGAACAGAATATTACCGTTTTTAGTTGGTAATATCCTGATGCTCTATAAAATATACTGCAATATTACAGAAGGCTTCATTAATCTAGCCTTTTCGGTTTAGGAGTAATTTGGTGTTTTTCTCAGTGGAACCTTTTCATTGCCTGGGAGTGTATTTTGTAGAACGAACCAACCAAATAGTTACTTTTAGGGTCTGTTTCACAATGTCTGGTTAGTGGCTACCTGACGGATAAAATACATGCTGTCACTCTCTGTTATTATTTTTTAGACAGTGACAGCATGTATTTTATCCGACAGGTAGCGACTAACCAGACATTGTGAAACAGGGGCTAAACCTCCTTTGCTGCAGAATAATTTTAACATACTAAATACAATTATTCATATTGAAAATTAACAAAAGAATATTCCGATCTATGTTTTTAGAATATCAGGGAATAACACAGCAACTGGAGAAGCTAAACTAATGTTTGTCAGCTTGGTAAAATCATAGCTATACTTAGTGCCAATTTCTCCATTGTCGGTTATCTAACCGACAGGGATTGATTTATAAATTAAACGTCATCCCCATATAAAATTTATGACAGATGTCTCAAAAGTTAACCACTATTCCCTGGTTATGCTCTAACCGAGAATGGAGAAATTGGCACTTAGTCAGCTTATTTGTCAGTCGCTGACTCCTCAGGGTTCTCCGGTCGTATGATACTTCGTTTTAGATTCTTTTAGCCATTCAGTACTTCACTTGTTGACCTTGAGAAGGCCTTTGACTGTGTGCCACGCGAAGCCCTCTGGATGCTGTTGGGTAAACTTGGATGCCCCGATAAGTTTGTCCGCATTCTCCGACTGCTGCACGATGACATGAGGTGCTGCGTCAGTACAGACGGTGAACAATCAGACTTCTTCTCCGTCACCTGTGGAGTAAAGCAAGGCTGTGTACTGGCACCTACCTTGTTCGCATTATACTTTGCAGCGGTAGTGAATGAATCACTAAGCGTTTCAACAGCCGGTGTCCAGATCCGATTCAGAACAGACGGGAATCTTTATAACCTTGCCAGATTAAAAGCGCGTACCAAGGTATCCTGTGACACAATTAGAGAGATCATGTACGCCGATGACCTGTGCTTTGTATCAGATTCAGTAGAGGGACTGCAAGAATGGATCATCAATTTCGACGAGTCATGTCGCAGGTATGGCCTAAAAATCAGTGTTGGCAAGACGGAAGTCATGGCGATGGACACTGAAGAAGGCACCGGCAATTCGACTCTCGACATAAAGCTCGGAGAAAACTCTCTGAAACAAGTGTACAAATTCAAGTACTTGGGTAGTACTGTGTCGGCGAAATACGATCTTGACCCTGAAGTCAACAGCAGAATCGGAGCTGCTGCTGCAGCTTTCGGGAAGTTGCAGGCCAAAGTGTTCCGCTCGCATGACACCAGGCTCTCAACCAAGATTGCTGTCTATATGGCAATTGTTCTCCCGAATCTCCTCTACTCTGCCGAAACCTGGTGCCCATATCGTAAGCACATCCGCGCGCTAGACAAATTCCCTCTGAGATCCCTCCGCAACATTCTGAACGTCAAATGGTCTGACCGTGTCAGAAACACGGAAATACTGCGTCGCTGTAATGTTGGGGGAATTGAAGCTTACCTGATGAGACGTCAGCTGCGCTGGTGTGGCCACGTGCGACGGATGCCCGAGGAGAGAATGGCTAAACGCATTTTCTACTGCGAACTTCAGAAAGGGAAGCGCAAACAGGGCGGGCAGTACCTTAGGTTTAAGGACGTGCAGAAACGCCACATGAAGAGTTGCGAAATTGACCATTCGACATGGGAAGAGCAAGCTGAGGACCGAGCCGTGTGGCGGCATACTGTCAACACCAACATCTTCGAGTTTGAGGCTAAACGAAGAGCTGCTCTTGATGCCAAACGTGACGAACTCAGAAGTAGACCACCAGCTGCCATACAATACCACTACTCCAATGGAATCCTGACATGTAGCCAGTGCAACCGCACGTTCACAGCCAAGATCGGCTACATAAGTCATATGAGGGCACACGACCGACGCCCTCCCCAGCCGTAACAGTCGCCGTGACCGAATCCAGTCGGACAGAATCATCATCATCACCTAAGATAGTCGGTATATTGGGATGGATGGCGAAACGTATACGTTTGACATTTCGTGGCCTAAGTATATAAACGAAAATTGATAAAGTTATTGTTGTGCGCAAAAAAAATATATTTTGCGCATCTCTTCTATATTGCGCATTAACGGAGCCGATAAACATAAATACCTACCTGCCTAGGTATCAACATCAACACATTTTTATCTAGAAATTTTTTGGCACTAAATTATAACGCAACCTTTATCAGGACATAATAAGTATTATCTAATGGATTTAATAAAACTGCGCATTTGAAATTAAATCAGGTTCCTTTTCCAAAAACTGGATCAGCGAATTTTTTAATTAATTTCAATTTTAAACACCGTCAATGTGTTATTTAAATATGTTAATAATACATTTCTGTGAACAAACTTTTTTGAAATATTCATAGCAATACTGATTATATAGGTGATGAGATTAAAAAGTAGCTTCCATATTGATTCGTATTTATTCGCTAACCCTAAAAATACATTGTTTCCCGTTAGAAACATTATTTATATTATGTCGTACAATCCTACGAATACGAGTAAGTATAATGTACAATACCTACAGTGACATAACCGAACGGAACTTCAATAAGATAAACAAATGTGGAACAAAACGCTCGCTGTGCTAAATTGGACGTTTGCGCGGACCGTTCCCACAGCTCCTGCCACGTAGCGTCACCAGTGCAATCGAGCCTTTCAAAAATAAATAAATTGATCGTTTATAAATTAAATGACATATCAATATCAGTAACATATCAATAATTCTTTTTAGGGTTCCGTAGCCAAAATGGCAAAAACGGAACCCTTATAGTTTCGTCATGTCCGTCTGTCCGTCTTTCCGTCTGTCACAGCCGATTTACTCGGAAACTATAAGTACTACAGTAATGAAATTTGATGGGAATATGTGTTGTATGAACCGCTACAAAAATATGACACTAAATAGTAAAAAAAAGAATTGGGGGTGGGGCCCCCCATACATGTAACTGAGGGATGAAATTTTTTTTTTCGATGTACATACCCGTGTGGGGTATCAATGGAAAGGTCTTTTAAAATGATATAAAGTTTTCTAAAAAACATTTTTCTTAAAGTGAACGGTTTTTGAGATATCAGCTCTCAAAGTCGTAAAAAGTATGTCCCCCCCCTCTATTTTTATAACTACGGGGTATAAAATTCTAAAAAAAATAGAGGTGATGCATGCTAATTAACTCTTTCAACGATTTTTGGTTTGATCAAAGTATCTCTTATAGTTTTTGAGATAGGTTGATTTAACTGTAATTTTGCTGCTACGGAACCCTTTGTGCGCGAGCCCGACTCGCACTTGGCCGGTTTTTTTTTTAATCAATAGTTCTTTTTTTTTTTTGCACTCCCATAAAATTTGCTCCCGGTACCTCCTGCAGGTTGACTGGTAGAAAATGCTTCTAGCATTAAGTCCACCTCATTGTACATATTTACTTCTGTATATTGTGCAATAAAAGTATAAATAAATAAATAATAATGGTAGTATTGATAATGGGGCATTGTTGCGTAAATAAACACCTATATACCTACCATAGGCAATTCAACTAGTCCCATATGCAGGACTTATAAGGAAGTGGATGGGACGATTGAACATATTCTGTTAGCTTGTCCATCTACAACAGAGACGAGATTATCTATTCTTGGACCAACAGAGCGCCTACCTCAGCTATTTCAACACCCAGGCTTGCTGCTCCAGTTTACTCGGGAGCTAGGCTAGCTGAGCTTAAATTAAGGGGATATGTACAAAGGTTCCACTCGAGAGAGCCACGTACAGGTGATTCGCCCCCTCTCTGAATAGAATATAATAAATTAATTGTTTATGCACGCCAAACTACTACAGTACCAGCTGCCTTACCACCATCGACAAATTAGCATTCAACAATCCCAAAGCAGCATGGCTTAGAGGTGGTCCACTGGCGAGCCGAAGAACCGACGACGGTCTATCTATCTAGTTAGTACTCTCATCTTTGGAGAAAATAATAACGCTATTTTACTGACATTAAGCCAACTTGAAAAAAACATCCAGCCATACACCCGCGTACCACTGCTGGGATCCGCCCAGGGTATGAAGAGGTACTTTGCACACAAATATCATAACTATACCTCCGATATAAAAAAATTGAAAATAGTCATTAAGACCCTTTTAAATATCCACACAATAGTACAGATTATTTTAGGGAAAACGTTCATATAATTTATCTGCCGACCGTACTTCGAGTATCTTACAGTCGCACAGGATGCCACTTTGTGTGCACAAATAAAACAGTACGAGTGCGCTAAAACAGGATACTAATTATTTAATTACATGCATTCATTTGTGTAAGAGAAAGTGAAGTAAGAATTAAATTTTAATTTGGAAGTGCCAGTGAAAAATTAAATATTAGGCACAATTTGTATATACTTAATACTTAAGTAATAATAGTAAGTATACTTGACACTAACGGTATTGTTTACAGCCTCAAATATTCTACGTTAGATTTAAACAGCTGTGACTTATCGAAATAAATTCTTAAGTTTTTCAAAATAAGGCTAACATTCAGGATATCACAAACCTATTCTTTAGGTCTATAGCTTTTATTCGTTTCGGCGGAATACCTCTAACAGCTAAAAATACCATAGCATTGTCATTCATTTTGTTGCATCGAAATAAAATATTCATTCACCGCTCACTCAAACGCTATCCCCGACGTTTAAATCATCCCGAATAGTCTAAAATAGCGAGTGAAATTATTTATAAAACTAGCGGAGTGACAGAACTCAACCTACATAATAAACAAAACACTTGGTTCGACGCTTTCGGGTTCGTTGACTGACAGAAAAAATTGGCACCTGTTTGAAGTTTGACATGTCTTTCAACTTTTGAACAGTTCGCTGCAGGGAAATAGGGATATTACTAGACGAGACAGAAAATTAGACACATTTATAAGCTTTGATGGTGAGTATAATGTGTTCATTTCTTCTTTTATTAGGTATTTTAAATTGACATATGTTTCATTTCGTTTTAAGTTTTGTATGATCTACGTTTACTGGTAATACACATTTTTATAAGGGAAAAATCCATATCACTGGCGAGACGATGATCACACAGGGTAGCAGTTTGATGAAGAAGGAAGCTGACATCATAATAATCGTGGTGACCCATGGTAGAGGCCTACCATTCCCTATTATTGGAGTCCACCACAACAATCCGGGTGTTAACCGGCTGAGTAACGTTTCACCGAAAACACGATTTATTCAAATCCTAACTAATATTATAAATGCGAAAGTAACTGTGTCTGTCTGCCTGTCTGTCTGTTACTCTTTCACGCCAAAACTACTGAACGAATTTGAATGAAATTTGGTATACATATGGTCTAGACCCTGAGAAAGAACATAGGCTACTTTTTATCCCGGAATTCCAACGGAACAGTTAGTAATTCTATACTTGATCGAATTTTTGTTTGATCTATAGTGATGATGATCACCCAATATCAACTGATAAATCATAGTCCGCGTCATGCCAGTCCGTAATTAACTGGCAACTGTATGTTTCGAGGAGAAAGTAGGAGATTCGTGAACTGCCTATTTGAGTGTACGCTCAAATAGAAATGTCTCCTGCACGTCACTAATTAAGGAAGTATGTGTGTGTCGTACAGTGGACGCCATATAACATGGGATACGGGAGTCGAAATCTAAACCTTATCACGCAAGACTAAAGGACAGCACAGTGTTAATAGCTGTAGTATTAGTTTGCCCCCCAGTGTACTTGCTACGTTCCGTTACGAAAAGGAACTATAACAACAATGGTCGCTTTTGATAACTTCTTAGGAGGATTCTTCTAGGAACTTCTTTAAATAATCTAACCTAAATTGAAACTAAAATCCTACCATAGGACTGATTTATACGAAACATGTATTTGAACTTTAGTGATGTCAAACAATAAAAATGCTTCAAAAACTAATGATCAAACGGAAGAAAGTTTTAACTTATAGCTCTCGCTTTAGCTGTCGCAGTTGGTTTAACATTTCCTATTTTTATACTGAAAGAAGTGGACAGCTGATCGTGTCTGCCGAAGAACCGAAACGTAGACAGCTTTTCTAATGGTCTACAAAAGGTCCAGTTACTATTTATTTATTTTATTTATTTATTTTATTTATTTATTTATTTAATACTTTATTGCACAAATATGAGATATAAGTGTACAAAAGGTGGACTTAATGCTAAAAGCATTTTCTACCAGCCAACCTACAGGAGGTACAAGTAAAAAGGTGAAAAGGTGCAAAAAAAAGATAAGTATATGAAAGCAGGAAAAACTAAAAAGTCACTTGATAATTAACTTAAAAGAAATACATAAAATATACATATTACAAGAAATGATAAATATAAATTATATCATCATCAGCACCCTAAGCCTTGCTTGGTGGGCTACCATATTTTGGCTTTATAAGTAAGCAGCATACACTCGTTTCACTACTCGTTTAATAAGTTTTATTTTTAAAAAACTAAACAAAATAATAAAAAAGAAAGTTAATTGTAATCAATATACCTACCTGTTACAATTCCACACATTAACCAAGGCCTGTCACACACAATACAAGGGTGGGCGAGGATTACGATTTTCCAATCGACTTAGCCATTATATAAAACGTCTGTAAATAAACTTACCCACATATAATCAGCTCGTGCGTTGACCCCGGCTGTCCATCACTATTTTGGCGAACACGTAACACCCGGGAAGGGCTTCGGGGCAATGACCTGGGCAAAAAAACATTAGCGTCATCAACTCATCATAAATGAAATGTAACAGAAAGCCGACACATGAGGACAATTGGGGAGGTTGAAGTCTTCCCGTGATTTCAAACATACAAGCTCGTTTAATGAGTTGCGCACGGGATATTGTTTTGAAATCGAGCGAGTATGAATTTCCCCGATGGTACTATAATAATAATAATAATTTATTTATTTTTCAACCAACATGGATCAAAGTGTTAGTAAATACATATAGGCGCCTTTTGGCAGGGTAGAGTACAGGAGACTTGGCATGTTGCGTGTGTGATGACCATCCTTATAAATAGGTCTTATGGGGTACCTACACATTAGCTAACAATATTAGATCCCGCAGGGCAGTTATAGCCAACAAAATAGTATTATAGTGAGTTGGCCAAAATTTTTCATTAGTAGGTGTGTTTAAAACGTAATACGAAAACTTTTCTTAATAATTTAAAACAGACTAGGTATAGTTTAATTGTGTAATTTAATGGTGAGTCGAGATAAACATCTCATTACGCCACAATTACTTTGGGCTATAAAACAATAAAATCATAAACAAAAAAATCTAAATTAACGCCTAAGGCTTTGCAAATATTATTAAAGGAAGTCATAACTCAAATTATAACTTATTTTAAAGATCTACAAGCATGTTGGTAATGAAATTAACTTATTATTATCTACTAAATCACTTTTTACTATTATAGACAAATGCCCTAACAAACAAGGCCAAAATAGTCCAAACGCTGGGTTGTAACGTCCAAGTCAAACCAAACACGGAATAGCTAGGTTTATTCATTAACGTGCGTTGTTGTGTCACTTCAACGCACGTGTGCTGTGGTATTTCCTTCAGATTTAGGTATGTTATGTAGAATGTTATTAGCTGGTCAAACCTGACGTATGAATGTGTCAGATGTTTGAGGCGAGTGACGCTGCTTATGGATTGTAATTGCTAATGTTTGGTGGTGGTGGTAACCCCACTGTACCACGATTCCCTAAACGATCCGTCTTCGAGTAAGTACGAACTTCAGTTTTTTGTAAAACTATGAATATGTATTAGTTTAGTCTAGCTTGCGCTAGCAGCAGTTAGCTGGTCGCAGGTTCGTTGCCTGGCCGTGACCGTGGGTTTAACACACGGAATATATCACTGATATTACAGAACGGATGTTTAGTTATAATTACAATGATTATAAATTAAAACCATAACGTCTTACCAGTTACAACATTATAAACGCGAAAATGTGTTAGTCTGTAACCTGCCAAGCAAAACGCACTAAACGGATTTAGATGAAAACAGCTTTTCCTGAAATTCTATCGAAACAGCCATTCTAGTTGAAGCGAAGATAGCGAGAAAAGTATTTTTCAAGTAAATTCATATTTTTGTACCTTAATTATAAAACTTATGTAGGTAATCAAATTCTTTTCGGCCATTCGGCTCGAGACATTGAGTCTGACGTTGACCCGCACCACTTTAAATTTAATTAAATTAATTAGCAACATTCATAAAACACACACGAGTAAATTTCGGGTACTTTTTTGTACCTTCATGTAGCGGCGTGTTTTTACAACGCACATTATTAAAAATGCCCTAAAAATTCGCCCCTCATTCAAATTAATGTACGTATGTTATCCTTGCAATTTGGAGTGCAAATTATAATATTTTAATGTTGCATTCATTTAGCTAAAGAAGTGGTTTTATAAATTGACCACCGCCGTCGACGGTGATAAAGTAGCTTAAACGATTAAACGATCGTACGCCGCGTTTTAACTCATTTGAATTTCCTTTTTTTAGATCTTGAACGTTAACTGCCGATAATGCAAATATAAATTGCTTATCTTTTTGAAATTAAATGCTGCTTCTAGAATCGTTTCGAGCTATTGCTTTCGAAGCTTTTTTTGAAAATACAGTCTAGAAGTAGAATATTCATTAATCAGAATATTCTGTTTAGTTAAATAGATTAACAGGACTATAAGTAGTAGTAGGTAAATGAGTAAAATTTAATATTTTTGGTCGGCAATTAATGAAAACCTGGTCATTTTTTAAAACGACCAGTTTTGTCCCTTAACAGTTTAGCAGCGTAGAGGGTGGCAAGGTATAATTTTTGGCCAATTTCCAAGATAACAATCCAGACACCATGCAGCACTTTCGCTTAAATTGCCTCAAACTTTGTTTAGTATTTATGCTTTTTTGTTTCGTGGAATTAGGCGGGTGTTATTAATTTCGGTGGGGTTCGGTATAGGGGCTGACTGGGCCTATCGTGTTTAAAGATACTTCGTTGTATTAATAAAATTTAGGCTTAACTTGTTTAAAAAACGGACTGGCATACAGCTAGTTTTTGTAGATTTTAGCAACGTTTAGAAATGCGAATTTCAAAACCTTCGTAATTGATAAAGGAATCTAAAAATATGGTCAGTACTAATTCTAATTTATAATTTATTCTATGCATCTATTAGCATTTTAGCAATTTTATTCAGAATTACTGGGCTTAGTGTTTACCAGCGATCAAAGAGATTTCTTCCTCCATGCATCTTGACAAATTAACATAATTTTCTGTAATATTAAAATTCCTCGCTTTTGCTGTACTCTTACGTGCGCGCAGATATCAATCAAACAAGCCAAATTATACCAAAAACAAAACTCAAGCCCATTTTAAACGTTTCATTAACAAAATTGTACACCGAGCGGCAAAACGGCCGAAAATTTAGCCACGCGAAATGAAGGCATAAATAATGAAGTGCACGCAATTAAGTACCGTATTTCAGCGATACCCTGAAAACATTAAAGTTCAAAATGCTATGCAATTACTGCAGTGCGAAATTGAGAACCAGAGTAATGGTTAGGTAGTGAGAACGCGCCTTGAAAAGTAACCAAAACTTGATGTGGAAACCAACCTTATGTGACCGATTGGTCACAGAAAGATCGACCTAATCTCTTGAGTTTAAGGGTTATGAGGCGGTGAGTATAGTGTCAAAGATATGTTGAAGGGTTTAAATTTTGGACAAAAAGGAGAAGTATTTTGTGCTCCACATTAAATAAGATTGTCCCGGGGCAGCTTCCCATACACAGTGTATTAAAACATCATGGAACTTTTATTTGCAGTTTAATGTGTGATATTATTAATGTATGAGTAGACAGCCGGTCGATGACCTTTACCCTTGTATGGTGTACACTCAGGGACAAGTCCAGCTTTGCACATTGTAGCATTTAGCCATTTTCTACATTACACAGAATGACCTGTCTCTTTTTGAGTGATTAAATTCCGGGATCGAATCATATTGGAGATTGCCAACAATGATTATAAATATAATTTAGCAAAAAGCTGTTTTACCCGGCTTAAACTACCTAAGTACTTATCTCCTGCAGTAGGCAGAGATTAGGTACGTCCTACCTGAACCTAAACGTAAAGGCTTATCAACCATCCTAGGTAGGTCCGTAAAAAAACCTATTCAAAAGGTCTCCGTCCGTCTCCGTCTCAGGGGGGTTACTCTCGAAAAACTAAGTTTCGGATCGCCGCTGCGTGAGCCACGACTCTATATCGTTGTATGAAACGTGCCGATTGCACAACAGCTCTCGTTCGTTCGTTTTTCGTCAGTATAGAGGAACCCGCCAGCCTGGAGGGTTACTATATCTCTATTGTTGTTGCTGTCCTATGGTACCCCGGTGGTACAGAGGGCCTTTACAAGCGTGCGCCACGCCGTTCTGTCCTCAGCAACCGCTCTGGCTTCCGTCCAGCTCAGGCCTTGCTCTCGCAGCTCGCCGTCCACTGTGCGCCGCCATGTGTGCACGGGGCGACCGCGTCTGCGGTGGCCGCCAGGCGGTTTCCATTCGAAGGCAATGCTCGCTTTGCTCTCGGCTCCTTTTCTGATTGTGTGGCCAATCCATCTCCATTTTCGCAATGCGATTTCTTGTTCGATGGAGGTCTGCTTACACACGTTCCACAGGTCAACGTTCCGGATTGTGTTCGGCCAGAAGATGCGGAGGATCGACCTCAGGGATTTGTTGACGAACACTTGTAGTTTGTTCATCAATCCCTTAGTCACTCTCCACGTTTCACAACCGAACAGCAGAACCGATTTGACGACGGAGTTGAAAAGGGAGATTTTCACGCGACGCTTGAGCACGTTGGAGTCCCACACTGGTCTTAGTTGTGCGAAGGCAGCTTTCGCCTTATTTATTCTTGCTGCAACGTCTTCGTCCGTCCCACCTTGGTTGGTGACTGTACTGCCGAGATACACAAAACGGGATACTGTCTGTAGGCTTTCATTTTCCAGTACAAGTGGGTCGGTGTCAGTCGACTTTACGCGCATGTCCACTGTTTTTCGACGGTTAATTCGCAGGCCCATCTGGTCAGCAGTGTCTCGCAGTTTCTCCAACTTTGCTTCCAGTTGGGCTAATGTTGGCGATATCAGTACAATGTCATCCGCGTAGTCGAGGTCCTCCAGGACATTAACCGACAAATTCTCAATATCTCTATACCGACAAAAAAACAAGAGCTGCCGTGCAATCGGCACGTTTAATACAACGAGATAAGAGTCGAGGCTCGCGCAGCTCCGCTCCGAATCTTCGCTTTTCGTCAGTATAGAGTGACCCCAGCCTGCTCCATGTTCCTGGAAGCGCTCGGCCACTACGCTGTATCGGCCAATCATCAACAAAATGCATGAGCAAATATTTCGGCCAAATTATAAAGAGGTTTTTTTGCCCGCCTGTACTTATCAGGTTAGGCATAAATTAAGTTTTTTTTCCATCATCTCGCCGTACTTTTTATTGATTGATCTGGACTGGAGTGGTTTTTTTTCGGACCGCTCTCCTTGTGTGTTGATCAAAGATTTTATTTATTTAGACGCTTAGAATGTGGTGATAATCATTTATATTTGGTTGTACGTATGTTTCATTTGTTTTACCATCTTAAGGTGTTTGGTTGTGGACGAGAGTTGGTACGAGTAGGAGTTTATAATGGCATTGAGAATGAATACTATTAAGTACTTATTTAAATGACAATAGTGTCGGATTATTTCTTGGTGCCAATCATGATTGTTTACCAATTAATTACCAATCAATAAACCAACGATTCAATTCTGTACAACAGAACATACAAAAAAATACAATAGAACCAACGAAATCCTTAAAAAAATTGCGAGACCAGATAATCCGTATAAAAAACCCACTGCGCCGGAGCAAAACTCAGCTACCGCGGAGCATTATTTGCAAAACAAGCTCCTATATTCCTAAGCCTCTCACATACAAGGTAAGACGAGCTGGAACCCACACCGCACGTAACCGATCCTGGTGGTCTCAGTTTGCGGTGAAAATTCACTTTTTTTCGACCAAAAACCCCGCGAATGTCCGAAATCCCGTGATCATTAGCGCGAGTCTCTGTTTTTTTATAATTATCAGAGTGAATGAACCTTTTCGCGTTGAAGTTGGCTAAAAACATAACCAAATTGCAGGGAGGTTGTGGGAAAGAAACGGCGTACCTAAGGGCGGTATTGTGCATTTGCTTCGATGATAGGAGAATACATATCCGGTATTATGTTACATACTTTAGTTAACTCATATATCAGCTAAGATGCTGTGGTAAAAATGTACGGTGTTGTTGTAGACTTATTTTTATTAGATAGGTACTATAGTAGGCATGTCAGCTGTCCCTTACTAGATGCCAAAATTAGCCCAAACAAAGGAACATATCTAACGAGAAGGCCCAAACTCACCTCATCTCCAAGCGATCTCCAAAACCAATCCTAAAATTCAAAACGTAATACCCGATCATTTACTTTTGTTTGTTTCGTTATTCCTCCTACTTGTCCCAAATCCGAAGCACGCCAATCACGAAACAAGTGCAACAAACCCTATATAATGACATAAACAGTACACTTGTTGCCAGGGAAACCAGCTCCCATTATCCCGCGTCCCACGGCTGGTCTCAGGGCTTTTTCGTACCAAATAATTTGGACCAGTTTGCAGATCAACGACCTCGGCAGGAGCCCAGGGCGATGGAATTAGAACCAATTTCGGGCCGAAATCGCACGTCGTATCGTTGTTTTTGCCCAGTGTGCCCGCCGCTTTATTATTATTAATTGGATCATTTTTGGGAACCGACTGCGGAATGCAACCTGTTTCGCGGGGTACTTCCCGTTACTGCCTCTGTATTTGGTCTTTACTACTAAATTATATACCCGTATTTAACAACATCTACAATCGCGTTAATAATCTTTAAATATCAATAAGAACGATGCCATGAACACTAAATTATGTTATAGTCAAGTATTTAAGAGGAAGTTAAGTTAGACTAACGGAAAATGTAGTATTTTCCTGTACGTGGGTTATCCCGCTACACGCTATGCAAATAATTCGTGTACTCATCATTGATTACGCTGCACTACGCTTAGAGAATAAAGAAAGTTAACAGGATACTATGCCAATATTACTTTTGGCTTTCATCTATTCATACCGTGTACTTTACTGTTGGAAGAGTTTTCGAGTAACAGGCAAACGTAGCATCGCTTTCCAGGCCTATTCTACGATTGGTTGCTTACGTTGATGATAATAATGGAAATTTAAGAGGCAGATAAACAATTTCTTCCCATTTATTTTCAATTTTAAATCCAACAAGCGTAATTGCAAAAGCCTCGCTGTCTACTGATATCAGCTTAATGAGTGGACTCCAAAATGTCAGGCCACTTTTTACTTTCGCAGAGTAATCGGACGGCACCCGTTCATTGGGCGGAATCTGGCGCGGCACAGAGTACAACCAATGCAGAGAGAGCTCATGTATTACCTCATCATCATCAACCAATACCTAATAATCCATTGCTTGACGACACATGACGTATATTACTGTAAGATTGCTCATTTGTCGTGGTCAAAAATTTGAGAATTTAAGAAAACATCTGCAACTATTTTTCTGATATTCGGCATGTTATAAGCTGACATCCTTTATAAACACATAGGTTCTCCTACTTTTTATCCCATAATTCCTACGAAAACCTTTTAAGGCGAAGAGAACATTGCGAGTAAGAATATTGCAAATACACTCACGAGAAATGAAATAGTTCCACCTGCCATTGACGTTTCATATGCCACTGGAACTTTTTCTTTGCTCGTGAGTGTAAGTATAACACGCACGATAAATGTAAGGCCGGTGCACACTCTGTATTATTCAATATTATGCAGCTCTGCGCAAGGAGCGGCCTATGTGAGACTTTTCCATTAATTACGTTGGTTTGTCGAATGATAAATGAGGCCGAAATCAGAGTGACTTTTGTTATACACCGCATACAAAAAGAGAATTCCTCGTATGAGATTTCAGACTCCCAAAAATATGCATCGAAAAAGGGTGTGCCGATATTTTTGCACTGAAGTGTACCGCTTACCTAATGATGGGGTTATAAACATTAGGGTATATTTTCTAAAAATATAAGTATACATAAGTATACTTATATGTACTGTATGATGATAAAATTGGTACACATTTACAAGTTCAAGTTATGTTAAATTTGTCATAATATACCTAGTTGGAAAAAAACTTTTACACTTAATCCTTATTCAATAAGTTATTCCACGAATCAATTAATAATATGTCATAAGGCGATTACATACACTTCGACACTTCATTAAATATCGAAGAAAAACTTTTTACGGACACATATTAAAAGGTTCCGTTATATTATCGGTTCGATATATGTAGGTATACTGTAACACACACATATGCACATTGCACATATCAACTGCAGTCCAGAAAAAGGAATTACTTCAAATAGGTAGGTATACTTAATTATAACAATAACAACAAAAAATCTTACCTGTGGGATGGTGAACAACATTCTTGTGCCTGAAGGCATTTGTCTATTTACAATTTTACATGATACATCCCTGATCCGTAATCCCGATTTGCGTTGGGTAAAGCTCAACAAAAATAGATTTTTACTTCGATTTTTATTAGTTGTTTACCCCCGGAATCCTAGTCCTATTAGAGTTATGGAGCGTGGCTCAAGCCACTGAGATTATAAATGCTAAATAGTTTTAGCAAAAAGTGTATGACACACTCAGGTACTTGATTGGCTAAGGATCGTGACTAAACTTCTGACTTGTATATATATATACCTACCTATCTATCTTTTTTTTCTATCTGGATACATATTTCATTTTAAAGGATATCACTGTTTTATTATTAGAACATTAGATTACACTGTACTAATCTATCTAGGATGTTAGTGTCAAAAGCTGAGTGGCAGAAAAGAACTTTAAGGTAATTCGACCTTTAATATGTTACTGCCTTGCTTTGACAGCACGAGACAAACATAGATTTAATGTCGACATTAGCTTACAGTTCTTTTTTGCTCGGAAAAAGAGTAACAAAAGATCCATTCATTAGGTACTTACAAACTTTCATTCCATAATCTATAGTAGGACAGGGTTAACTTATTTTTATTTTTACTTTACAACTAAATTTCCCCTTAGCTACCCGTACGTAAGTAGAGGCAGCAAAAAAATATATCTCATCAGTAAAAGCCGTGCTGATTCCACATGTCAGATACTTGCCAAGTGGAAGTATAAGCTGTCAGCTGTCAGGCCTCTATTGTTAATGACAGTCACGTTGTAGGCGGACCAATATCCTATTCATAAAATATTTATGTAACCCTTAACCTTTGTGATATTTTCAGTAGCTTAATTCAGTAATTATAATGTATCTCATACAATATGTAACACTTATTACCACACAAATTTCGTATGTTACATATACATTATATAGAATTTGTTAATTATAAGTGGTTTCACGAAATACGTGGAAAACCGAAGTTATTTCTGTGAATAAATACAATCTACCTCCAATAGCATACTTAATAAAATCTTGTCTTAAAATTTGCTTATGTGTGTATACTAAAACGAATGTGAAATCCCATTATTCACTATCAACAATGAATTCTGAAAGTGTATTAAATTTATCGACTTTCAGATCATCAAATGACTTAATTAAGCCAGCAATGCAACAATATTTCAGTATAAGCTGTTACCAGGCACAATGTGTGTTCCCATGTACAGAGAGAAAAAAACCTTAATCTATATACACTTTACATGCATCGGACATTACTTACCTTTCGTGTCTGCTTAACATATTTATTAAGTTGATTATCCTAATGTAACGGTCGTCTGGTTTACGTTGTTTTTCGCGTTAAGGCATAGACTATACGTATATAGCCATTTGGAATTATGAATTTGAAACAATGGTTGAATTTTTTTAAACATAGACCAACATTTTAACTAAATATGCATACGTAACGTAGTTAAAAGTACTTTACTTACCTGTAAATGTAATGTGTAGTGTAATCCACATACTCGTACATAAATTTAATGCCAAAAGCAAAGTTCCGGTTTCACAACACACTCAAACTGATATTAATTCGAGGTTTAACGCTCATGTCACGGGTATGGTTTAATAACTCGCTCAAATTTAAATGACGATGAAATATGACGTACAACGTGCGTGAAGCTACGCGTAAATAACGCACTTTATTGCTGACAAATTGGACTATTTACCTTATATTTTGGGCAAATTAAAGGTGCTACTTAGTTAATTAAAGTTACTGAATGGTTTATATAGCTTGCTTAGCTTTGTTTCACAACTTATCATCCCTAATAATATAATAAAGACAAAATCCATTCTCTCAGAATGAATCAGATTCAATTAGGTACATAAACCGCTTCAGATGACTAGTAGAGAATAAAGATAATTAGTATTACCTTAAATCCCGAATAATGTCACTCGTCACTCCCCATAACATTTATCTCAAGGGTGACAATCAAAATCACTTTTTAAACACACAATACACCACCGACAAATTATAATGCTCTTCATTTTCATAGGATAATTTTATTTTAAGCAAGAAACTCGTGCGACTGTCCCTTAACAAAACTACGAGATCGCGTGCGCGCGCGCCGCTCGCCGCCAGAGACAGTTCCAGACGCTACCTACATGATAAATACCTAGATATACCCTTTTTTAAATTATTTATCTACCCTACCGCATATGCATGCTACAACGACCCAATCATCCGTGGAACACTGAACCGAAGAATCACATTTTGATGGTAAATTATAGTAACTCGACTGTAATTGTTATTTAACTATTCTCGATGTTAGAATAGAATTGAAACTGTATTTTTAATTATAAACCTTCGTTCATGCTTGCGATTTGCCACTATAGATTTTAAAAGAGAGTAACTTAATAGTACCTATATTTTTAGTTACGAATAAACTCAAAAACTACAAAACTAATTTAAATTTTATCCTGGAATTCCCATGGAAGAGCCTCAAAATTGATGACGAAGCTCGCGCGGAAAACATAGTTGAATAACCTCGTAGTGGTCGTACGTCCATTCTCAATATTGTAATCATTTATCATTGGTCGCATCTTACACTTACGAATACCTCTGGGACATACACGAGTGTGTACTAATTAAATATCGGTTCGTATCACATGGTTCTCTGGCCAAGCTCGATGGTATCGGGGACCTGTCAAGAGCGTCCCATCAGAAAAAAAAATACTCACTAACGGATTTCGAATGTTCTACATTCAAATTTATTTATTGTTGTAATGAGATGACGTTTAAATGTTATTGAATGACAGTGATTTACGAGGTTAGGAAATGATTTTTTTTTCTTTATAAAGTATCGCCTTTTTTACAAACCAGTATCAGCAGTCTTTCAATGGCCAAAATGTCTCATTAATAATGTCGACATTTGTATTAAGTAAAACTAAATCCAACAACTGCTAAATCGCTCTAAAAAAGTATAAAACAAGACAATGTTTCCGATATAATCAGGTTCACAGAATAGCTAAACCATAATACATAAGTACACATATATTATGGTTTTATATAGACTTGAAATCTAGATTTGTTGGTAGAAAACTAGACAAGAAAACTTTTTTCTAATTAATGTTAATTTGAGCTCACAATACACATATTATTATCATTATCAATCATGAATTATGATCATTTGATAGGAAACAAGAGTGATGTTTATGAATTACCTATATTTTTTTCTCGACGATCGATTGTTTGACCAGACTGGATGGCTACTAAAACCTATCTTTAATTTATTTATTTATTTATTTGATACTTTATTGCACAAATATGAAATATAAGTGTACAAAAGGTGGACTTAATCATGTCATTATAAGAATAATTTTAACATATTACCTATATTCACTGTAATGCTAAGCAAAAAAGGAGACTAAGAATAAACTAACATTAAAAAGTTCAGCGTATCTCCCCTAAAATCCCTAATTTGGTTAGATATGACTAAAAACATCGGCTACAAAAAAATATCAGTTGGCTGACTGATCAAAAGTACTATTTAATATACATACGAGTACATGGTGTTGCAAAAAGGGTATACTAAGCCAAAAGGGGGTGACTCAGGGGGCTACTCTGAACAACTTTTGTTCTACGAGTTTAGGAAATTTAATCAAATAAAAATAATTTTTCCATAGAAACTATGTTGGTCACGTGACTTTTTTACTATGGAGAACGAATATTTATTTTCACGAATTTTCAAAACTCGTAGAACAAAAGTTGTTCAGAATGACCACCTGAGTCACCCCCTGTATACAACATGTAGACAAAAATACGTGTTATTATTACTGTTTGTAAGTATTACATTATATTCCTACTACCATAGCACTGAATCCATAATAAAATAACTCATATTTTGCCACTTTTCCGTAAATCAACTATATAATCATTTCATTCATTCAAACACAACATCTTATAAATGTACACACACACAAAACACACACACACACACACACACACACACACACACACACACACACACACACACACACACACACACACACACACACTCACACACACACACACACACACACACCCACACTCAAACAGACACAAGCATTCAATCCAATCGAGATGTACAAATAGAAATACTTACCTATGTTATTTGTATTAACTACTATAGTAATATTCTAGCTTTGTAAATTGTAAATTGTTAAACTTAAACTAAATTTTTTTACTTAATTAGATTTTCAAAGATAAAAACCCTAAACAATGTTATTTTGATAAGTTGCTAACTACTTTTGTGTACTATATCGGTGAGTGACCACTGATCCTCATCTTACAGGTTTTTACCTAGTTTGAGTATCAGGGGACATATTATTCATGCATATATTATAGCTTACATCTATGCTTGTTAACTTTGTTTTTTTTTTGTAATTAAGTTTAAGTTTGGCTATGAAATAAATTATTATTTATTTATTATTTATTTATTTATTTTTTATTTGTTTCGGAAATAACAATTAACAAATGGAGCTACTAACATGAAAAGAAGCCAAATTTTTTTTTCAATAAAACTAGTTTTTTTTAAAAGGAAAGTAGTCCTAATTACTTGCGCAGTAATTGGCGCGGCCGCTTTTTATATTTCGGGAGAGGTCACTGAACTCAGGTGGGTGGTTTCTGCCCGAACCACATTATCATGAGACCATGAGTCACCTGTGTGCGTGTGGACTACTGGCTAAACTAGGAAGAGGAACTAAGGTTAATTTAAAACTGCTACAGCTTTTTTGACGTTCAAGATCCAAGAAAACGTTTTCTTCAAACTAATTGATGAAATTTAATAAAATACATATTATGCGTAAAATACATCAATATAAACCAACTAGGTATAAACCAATTCCGGAATACATGGCAACTCCTGGCTGGGTGTAGTGCAATATAATTACACATAAAAACGTTTATGCAGGCATCGTGACCTAGACTTGTGAATTTCAGTTTTTTAAATATATTAATTTTATCGTTTTGTAATAGATATTTTCATTATTTTGCCAGACAACAGCAGGGCTAGATTCAATAATAATTTCACTATTACATTTGTTATGGAAAGGGTCGTCGGCCCCTCAACATAACATTCAGCTAGTATTTTCTGCTACGGAAACGCTCGAAATTCCAAATTTAGCTCACATTTTTTTATGAATGAAGGCAGGAAGCAGATTTTCGTGAAAAGCGACGGAACGCCTCTACCTGCCGTCGACACGTCGTTAGCTGAAACATCGGATTAGGAAATGACCGACAGGATTCCGGGTCGTTACACTTGTGAAGGAAGCTTCTACATTTTATTTCAGAATTAGAAAAGTGGCAACAATCGAGTAGCTATAGACGACAATCCGAATCTTAACGAAAGTTAAGCAGAACTAGGTACAGTCGATAGTCCCGCGATTAAGTGACGTATCGTTATATTGGCGAGACAATCGACTGTTGATGAACCGTTCAAAATCTGTCAATTTAGTATCTGAGGTAAAAACAGACTTTAGTGTTGCTAGCTTTAAATACCAATTCGAAGTCATGTAAGTTGAAAATGAAGTGTCAGATGACAAAGTCGACTGGTCGGTGATAAAACAAATAGATGAACTAGAATTTGTCACCGTGGTGAAAGGATTATCCTGTCAATCTTAGCACTTATAGCCATATGTTGCCAGTCTTTGACTACCACAGGGAGTTTTTAGTTTTTGTCTAAATGACCTTTAGACAAATACAAGCTATCATACTCGTACCATTATGCTATGATGTTATGATGGGTCGGTACTTACCTATAGGTGACTGAACTAGATTTAACACCTCCAGTCACCCACGTTGGGTTGTTTGAACTAAACTGGTATGGCAACACATAATAATAGAACAATATACCGACAAGGCGTTAGAACACTCTTTGTTCTCTATGGCATTCAGGCAAAGCTATCTAATGCCATAGAGTAGAGGCATAGACAGAGAAGTCAAGAGTCCAATCCTATGTAAAAATTAGTTAGTTACCTGGCGCACCTATCTAAACAATTCCGAGAAAAGAACTAACAACTGAATTTATTTTATCTTGAATATGTACCTAACTAATTAAACTATGCAGGTACTGCGTACGTCATACTAAGCTACTAGCCTGTCACGAATGCAAATAAAATACTGGCCACGAAACACCAAATAGTTTTCTTTCTTTTTTCTGTTAGGTTCAAATTTTAAAATTAGAACAGCGGTAAGCGGAATACCTCCCGGCGGCATAAAGCGAGCCGCCCACTGATTGGCTAAAGATTAGTGCGCGGGGTTTCAGCGAGTTGCCGTGCGCGCGCGCACCTACGCAGGGGAGCGGTCGTTCAACTACTTTCTTTTGAACTTTGCTTTTTGCAGAGAAAAATAAATAAAGAATCGCATGTAGCTGCCGCGTCAATTTATAGTCACATGGTTGTTGTTATAGTATAGAAAACATGTGACATGCCTGAAATCTTTAGGTAAGTATTTATAATCAGTATCAACACTGCATAACTGCATGACGAATACATTTACGAATAATGGGGTTGCTTCTGTGGTCTAATGATAGAAGAATCGCTTCAAATCCCTAGTTTTAGCTGAACATAGCAGGTTGAAAAGCTGCAGCTGATGTCCGAATTTACAAATCATCAGTTACCCATAATACTCGTACTAAAATAATTATACTAAAAGTTTAAAAAATCTATTGAGTACTTCATGTTGTGGTCTCATCCATCAGCACAGCACAGCACCCACTCTGTAGGGAAAGTGAGTGTAGGCGCAACTCATTGTCAATTAAACCCTGTTTACACCTACCGAGTAAGGTGGCCGAAACAGTATTCTCGGCCGAGCACTCGGTCAATTGCTAGCCGCTCATTGGTCGACTCGGTAGCTGTAACAAGGGTATCAGGAAATATAGACCATGATCTCTACAGGGTGTTATTCTGTCAGTGACTCGAAGATAGGGCAATGAGGTTGTCCCCCCTTATCCGAACGGAGAGTAGTTTGTAAAAATTGACGTTCATCAGAAAATTTTATATTTTTACGATAAATAAAAAAAAAATGAGTTTGAGTTTGAGGTCAATTTTTTTTTAAGTAACCATTTCAGTCTCCCACTGCTGCTGGGCAAAGGTCCACGGTCAATATTTGATAATAAATAGATTCATGAAAATGCACAGCCTCAACGCAACCTTAACAAAACTAAAGTAAGCGAGAATTTCCTAAACGTATTTTTTTATTCCATCCACCTTCATTCATCATTTTTGGCAAGCTTTTGTGGTTTTTAAGGTATTATGATATAAAAGCTCATCCTACTTATCTGTTGTTCGTGGAACAGTTAAGGGATATTCTAATCATCAGAGGTTAAATGGTTTTCTTAGAACTTGATAGCTAAAGAGGGCTCCTCTTTAACTGTAGGACTTTTCCTCTTGAATATTGGCCATTGAACTTATACGATTTGAAAAACTATTATACATACATACTATCAGAAAAATACAATAATATTTGCTCTAAAGCTACACCGATCTTTTAACCATTTTCTATGATACATTTTCATTCAGCAGATGAAATAACCATAACAACCACAATTCAATCTTTCTCGATACATTCTCGTCTCATTCATAACATCAATAACAAAGGAACAGTTTACAGCTACACAATATTCCCTACAAAAGTGCAATTAATTGGACCTTAAGTTGATGTATTAAAAGCTATAATGCTTAATTTCATCATGTACAGTGGTGAGTAAGTGCCCATTGTGTTTGCGCACACATCGATCTAAAATCAACCAATTAAAACCGCGCACAATGACATTTGATTAGGGTGACCAAGCTTAACTTATTGTGATTATAATTGGATTTTTAAAATGACAATTAGTGTCTTACTTACAAGATTTTTGAGGGACCTAAGTACTCCAACTATATACACCACACAGTACATTTTTTGAATAAGTTATAATACATATTAAATAAATAGAATATATGAATACCTTGAGCAATCCAGGCTTGCGCGGCGACGTAACAATCGAAGACTAATCCGACAAAATCTTGATGATCACACACATTAAGAGTTTTACACTTCTACTTTTACACATAATATACCTATCAGCTGGTAGGAGATTTTTTATCACAAAACTCACATAGGTATGCGTAAGTATTCCGAATTATTAATTAATAGTGATCGCGAAAGCACAAGAGAGGCTAAACGACCGACCGAGGCCAACATCGAATTACAACTAGACTGCGCGAGCTAAAACTACCTGCATTTATTAATAAAAATATTCGAAGACTTTTATCGAACAAAATCAATATAGATATGTTTATATTGAAAAAAAAAACTTAACAATTACAATATTAAATGTCCTGTACAGTATGTGTGCTGATCTCCGAGTGACCATAACTGTTAGCTTTGAACATAGTGTCTCCTGTACTTCCTGTGGGTTGACTGGTAGAAAATGCTTTTGGTTTTAAGTTCACTTATAGATATACATTTGTGCAATAAAGGATTAAATAATAAATAAATGAAATAAGTGTTGGTCGCCCTACTCCAGGTACTATTGACCTAAAGCTACACGACCACACGAGTATTTATTTACGAGTCTCTGGAACTGGGATTTTGATCGATCGCCGACTACGACTGATGGCGGAATGCGACACTTCCATATATTATTATGAGTTCTCCCAACGACAGCAGCACTGTTGGATGATAGATGCTTTGCGTTTTTGGGTGAAAAAAAACAATAGTTCTGTAAATTTTTTTTTTATGATAATGAAATATATATAATTTTAATGATAATATGATAATGATGATTAAACATTTGAAACACATCTAGTAGCTTAGACAACTTTATACTGTAGTACGAATAATTTAAACATTGTTTAATAAGTGTTTATAACGAAATTTGTCAGCGCTAAAAAAATGTTAAATACTGTCTAAGATTTTGTGGTAAGGCCTTAAAGTTCTAACCATAAAGTTACTTGTACACTAGTAGGTAACTAGTAAACTAACAGTATAATATAGTTCTATAATCTCAGGCATTCGATGTTCGATCAAAAGTTTTAATTTCAAGCTGGGAACCCACTAAACTCCCAGCCTCAATCACATATAACTTGAACCGTCAATCTGACAGTCGGACACATAATCAACGGTACATTTACAAGGCGGCAACTCTCAAAGTAAACATTTTCAGCTAAATTAGATCCATCATTCACGCTTTGTATTCGCAACAGACTTTAAATTACCATGTTCAGACATCACCTTGACGTCTACTAGATCCAGGTCATTCAGGGACCCGACAAGGCTGGGTACTAGGAACTTTAGTCTAGACCAAAACGCTGATTAGCCGATAATTATAGCTCACGCGGCCTGGGTTGTGTGTGGTTCGGTTGTCTACAGTGAAATATGGTTTCACTATAAAGGTCAATTGGAATTATTCTTTGTCTGATGGAGTATTAAATTATGCGTTTAGACAGATGTTGAAATGCTATTTCGCAAATTGGCTTATTGCATATTTTTTTCTAGTTAATTTGTGGGAACAACGTGATAGAGCCGGCTTCGGTATCCAGAAGCAACGGTTTTTTGGCTCATGAATATATTTATACTACTTTATTTCAATAATATGTAAATAAATCAGATATATTAATTAAGTCAACCTTTTTGCTATGCAGATATTGGCCACCAACATTCGCCTCCTACATTAAAGAATGGACACTTAAACTGTCATGATAATAATTATTATAACAACGAGGGGTCAGAAATAATGACCGCTAAGTTTCACCAAGTACTTGCCCTCTTGTGACACCCAGACACAGTACTTAATATGTTCCTTGCTGCGGCCAGAAAGCGGGTGTGACCAAGTACTACATACGTAACGGTTAAGATCAAGTTGAGAGAATACCAAAACTGAAAAACATGGTATCGTACATTGAATAACATATAAAATTTTAGATTTGACTTCTGATAGCTTAAAATATTTCTTTGAATTAAGATTTTAAGTAAGTGAAAGTACCATAAGTGGTTATGAAATACCTAGTAAAAATTAAATCTAACTAACATCAAACAAATCTATCTAACTTGTTATATCAATCAAGATATGACGATAAATCTATGTAAAAGTGAAGATACCGATATAACAGGACTAAGATAAAGTCAAATGTCAGATGAACAATAATACCCGCGGGGCAGTAATGAAATCAAGTACCTACCTGAAAGGTAGAAAAATCTCTCTCTCTCTCTCTCTCTCAGCCTTCCGTAGTCCACTGTTGGACATAGGCCTCTCCTAACGATCGCCACCCCAAACGGTCACCCGCCATCTGCATCCAGCGGCTTCCCGCTACCTTCCGCAGATCATCAGACCAACGGGTTGGGGGGCGACCGACACGCCGTTTGCCGACACGGGGTCTCCACTCCAGAACCTTTCTACTCCAGCGGTCGTCGGCTCTGCGGGCTACGTGGCCAGCCCATTGCCACTTCAGCGTGCTAATCCTTTTGGCTATGTCGGTAACTTTAGTTCTCCTGCGGATTTCTTCATTACGAATCCTATCTCGCAGGGACACGCCTAACATAGCCCTTTCCATAGCACGCTGAGCAACTCTGAGCTTGTGGATAAGCCCTTTGGTGAAGCACCACGTCTCGGCTCCGTAAGTCATCACTGGCAACACGCACTGATTGAAAACTTTTGTTTTCAGACACTGAGGTATGTTTTCAGTGAAGATGTGTCGTAATTTCTCGAACGCTGCCCATCCGAGTTGGATTCTAGAAAAATAATAATACTATTATCATCATGCAATTGGACCGGTTATTTTCGACTTTCGAATCTATATGTCAGTAGACTGAGTCTAGACTTGGAATTAACTCTCACTTGCCGTCCAGAATGATTAAATATATGTAATTAACGGTTCGGTCTTAAAGATTTAAAACTTAGGTACGTATCTCATTTATTTTTAAATTAGATTTGATGCCTATGTAATTTTAGATCTGATAATAACCCCTTTAGTCATTATACTAGCGTTGGCTGCGAGCTTTGATTCGATTTAACAAGTTTACTATTTGTATGTATTTTGAACTGTTTTAATAGTATTTTTAACAAAAAAATATATAATTTAAGTACATACACACACTTATTCATTAAAACGGTGTTAAAATTAAAATTGACGAGCATCGTACGCAGGCAAGAAGTTATGAAAATGTTAAACTTTTTGCGGTTATCACGTCAACAACCAGTAGCCGGAGGGTCACTCTATACTGACGAAAAACGAACGAACGAGAGCTGTCGTGCGATCGGCACGTTTAATACAACGAGATAGAGTCGTGGCTCTCGCAGCAGCGCTTCGAAACTTAGTTTTTCGTTACATACAGTGATCCCCCTGGACATATATAGAAAATCCTGGTTCTGACTTTCCCTCTACAAGTTTGGCATCAACCTTCGATTAACAATACAACTGGTATGTCTGGTCTACAGTTAATGCACTTCCAATAATCATTTTAATTGCAATTTAAAGAAAAACACTAATTACCAACCGTTTACATTTTGACACAAAGCTTTTTCGTGCGCGTCTTAAAAGGTTGTTGTAATTCTTGACCTAACTACCTACTACTGTAGACACCACTGTTCACTATCTCGTTATACTAAGCCGAAAGGGGGTGACTCCGGGGGTCGTCCAGATCAAATTTTGTACGAATTTTGAAATTTAGCGAAAAAATTAAGTACTCTTCATAGCAAAAAAGTCACGTGACCAACAAAGTTTCTTTGGAATTTTTAATTGGCAAATACGGTGCTATGAGAATGGGAAACCATGATCCATGAATCATATTGTTATTACCGTGGTGTTAAATTCAATGTTTTCCCTATACTGATACCTGATCATTCAAATATGGTTTAATTAAAATAATCAGATTACAACTTATTGTAGTACATATCACACGAAACAACTAACTAAAAATATGGCTATGCTGCTTCAAACAATATAGTTTCACACTCTTATTCGTATGTAAATACGATATATTTTTCAATGTGTCCCAACGAATCTTGATCGTTCAGTGGCCGAATGCCTTGTCTAGATGAAATGATAAGCTTTGTCGGTTTCACAGACATTACATTGTTAATGAATGAATTAACAATTATTTTCATTAAAACTTTGATACATGAAGACATACGAAGCGTAATTAAAAGCAGCCTTATTAATAACTAAAAGTGTTCAATAAATTTAAAGTTGTGCTCGACTTTGTCTGAAAACATGTTACAAATTAAGTTTTTTTATGTCAATCAAATTTTGCTTTTAATTAAAATTACAAATATTAGAATTGCAGCAGTGCTGTCTTTTATGTGTGTCTTTGCTCGAAAATATAGAAATCTATATGACATTATATTGTACCAGGCCGATGTCTGCCAGCCCCTTTCTTGTATACGTATCATAATTAATTTATAACCTCTTGCTCGTTAACATTATTCACAGATTCGCTACAAAACTATAAAAATAAATCATTTTTCTTAACTACACATAAAAGCCGTCAAATTAGCTGGTTGTGACCCACTTGGGACTAGATAAATGTGAACTATTTCACGTTTTTATAAATATATACTTTATATTCACTGTACGTTACAATTTACTTACAAGCACTTAAGTGATGTAGAACCTGCCTATATGACCTGGAAAATAGCCAGTAATATTCCGCTAATATTTAATCAAGTGGCCTTATTAATAAGATAAGTCTAGACTTCATTGAGATAGGTTAGTTACTAAGTTAATATAATTATATGAAACAAAAGTGGGTCTCGTTAAAATTACAAGATCACGAGAATTCGGTTGCTATGCTGATGTTCCACTACATTCAGAATGTGACCCCCTTTAGGGGGATGATGATGACCGGGTTACACAGATAAGGCGGCGAATACTCGACTATAATCAGTGTATTTCCGTACACAACTCGGTAAATAAATTGAATGCCCTAAATCCAGGAAATGAGGGCAAACCACTCCCACTTTATAGACAAGACAGAGACAGCATATTACGACTGTGAACGACTGACTAGCTCGCTTAAAATATTGTGTAATAATTAATGCTTAAGACATTTTTACAGTGACTAACTAATATGCAAATTGCAATTAATAAATTTTCCGTCGTGGAAGAGTAAATAGAATATAATTAACGCAAACTAGTCGATATAGCGCCGGCGACAATAGCGTCTTGCACTTGCACACACTGGGGACAAAAACTCTCATTTATCACCAAACTATGACGTCTCCAGACAATCGAGATGTTAGCATCTCAAACACCGTCCGAAGAATAAGGAGTTTATTCAGCCGCGCGCCGGCGCATTGCGAGACTAGAAATTAATTAGTCCACCGAATTGCAGCGGAAGCGAAAATGGTAATTCGGGCTTGAAGGATAAAGTTGAGAATGGCGATCCTTGTGCGTGTAGGTCACGCGGTCATTGGTGTAATGTCACGTCGTCGTCCCGATGACATTGGGTAATTGGTAAATGTCGGGCGACCTCCAAACTGCTGGCTATTGGGACGCCGCGCCGCCGCCGCCGCCGGTGCCGGTGGGAACGCTAGGAGCCTACCGCTCACGCGACGTCTGCTATACACCTCTTATACCTCTATTGTGCCTCCTGCATTACCTGCCCATTCATACGGACACACTTGATAGTTTCTCAGAAGCTGTAGTGAAGTACCAAGTTATGTAGTTACATCAACTTCAATGTTTGATGGTTAATTTAAAGTTACTTAGGGTTTATGATCTGGCTTGTATATATTTGAAACTTTCTTAGTTTTCTTGTCCGTCTGATTGCCTTCTATTCATAAAAATATACATCTTGTAGGAAGGTACTGAGTAACTCTCATACTTTCTCCAACTTTTGCACGATTAACTTAAACTAGTTAAATCGAGTTTAAATCATACAGAGGGAGGATTGCCATTTTTCGGCCATATCAAAGACTACCTAGATAAGAAATGAAAGCTGGGAGGTAATTGAATAATATTACGGTCATATACGCTACGACATTAGAAACTAGTGTAATAATATATGTATATTCATTATAATTAACTAACTCACTTATTCTTGAGGAGAGAAGTCAAGTAAAAGAATGAATTTCATGCCGAAATAGTTTATTAAAATTACTCGTAATGTATAAAATAGTTTAAAATTACAAATCGATTAAATTAAAAATCATCTGATTGCATAATCAAATTTTTCTTGGAAAAAAACTTAAATGCAACTCTGGTACTGCCATGCACTACCAAGTTCAACATTTTACTATTTGGTGCTAAAACCTTGGCTTTTAGAGCAAAGGCGACGATTCTCTCACATTATATATTCAATATTTACATTAATAATCGCAATTAAACAATAACAAATTGTTGAAGTAAACATTTCTATACCGAAACTAAACCCAAAACAATTAATTAAAATATAAAATAATCAGACTTATTCAATAACATGTCATGGTATTGTATTGTCCGTCCACCGAATACACTAACGAATATTCGTCTTTTCTAGCATCTAAAGTAAAATGACACTGAGAAAGTGTTGAAATATGCTGGTGCTATATTGTTTATGAATTCAGTGGAGAGGCAATTTATCAAATAACATAATAATAAAACTATTTAAACACTTAATAATATATAATAGTCATGCACACTCGCGAGTTGATAAAGTAAAACATTTTGAAGTCATGCGTTAGAATTTTTAGTAAATGTTAGTCAATGTAATTCAAAACTTGAGACAGCACAGTTTAACATTTATTGTATATAATATCATAAATTTACATAAATAAAATATTCATAAATACCGTCAGTTATAGGATCCAGAAGGAAAACAGAAAAATGTTGTAAAGATCAAAGAACATCATAAAGTCAATAAACTTAAAGACTAGGGAGGCATTTTTGCGTTTTCCTCTTGAATCAAATTCGATAATTAAAACTAGGTAAGACACGTGGACGCCTCTGCTTCGCCGCAACGGAAATTACAGAACGAGGTGGAAACAAAACTGCAGTAAACAATATCACGTTACAACAAGATGTTTGACAAGCAGATATATGAAACCGAGTGATATGCATTATTGCAAATTTTATTTTGTTCAATTATTTTAGTTAAGTAGGAAAAATGACTAAGAATTTCCATTGTGGCGTAAGAGCAGATATAATAAATCGAATTTGGTGAACTGCGACGACGATGTTTGAAGTAGGAGACAGCCACTTTGTGTTTGTTGGGCGTGATGTACCTGTAACAACGAAAAATTTTTATTACAAATTGAAAAAGAAAAACCATTAGAAACTCCTAAAAAACCTACTGCAGCTTTGTCACGGTGCTATACTTCACATTTAACGCATTATAACGAAGCCCACCATTCATCTGCTACTTCTGTTAAACATAACAATACGTCAAGAACTAACAATCAGAAGCTCTAAAGTTGCGCGAAATACTATTATATATCATTAGTTGCTGAGTCATGGTCATGCCATGATCGCAAAACTTTGTCACCTAGTCCGATGATGAAGTCGAAAATGCGATTTTAAATGCTCCCATTGTTAATTGTGTACTGCAAAAGTCTTCACGCTTTTAGGGCTTATAATTACAAGCTACAATGCTATAGAGATGTGAACATTGTTAAAGGAAGTTGATTGCATTAGATGGTGATGAATCTCGGTGGTGACAAGAGGGAGCCCTGGGGACAGCCGCGATTGATGTTGGGAGAGTGAATTGCATTTTCTATTCATTCAAACATTTGCCCGAACCACGAACTTTGATGGTGTTAGTTCAATATTGAACTTAAACTTCCACTGGAGTACTTGCAACAATTTTTTTAAACCAAATCTTTAACCCTTTATTTAAACCAAAATAATGAAATATGTAATAGATCCCATAAACTACATAATATTATAACATAGGTAGGTACATAAATAATACAAAAAGCGGCCTTTTTGCTTAAAGCAATCTCTACCAGACAACGTTTGTATGGAAGATGAAAGTTGGATGTGATGTAAATATTGTATGTTCCATCGTCGTGTATAGAGCCGAGGCGGGGCAGACGGCCGGATTACTAAATGCGTGCGCGTCTACACATTAACACACAATTATCACCGAACACAGAAATATCTTTAATAAATAACACTACACGACCGGCGGCACGCATGAATTTTACGTGACCAAGCAATAAACGACGTGTGTGGAGCGAACAACCAAACAAAGCACCTTACGGATGAAAATAGAGGGCCGAGATTCTAACGGTGGACTAAGAATTCTGTGCGTGGTAACAAGAAGCCGCAGAAATAGGGTTAGGTCTGTTATCAGAATAGACGCCGTGTTATCAATCAGTGGCGTCACGGCCCAATTCGGCTGCCGCCCAACTATTATCTTGTCCATTTCTTAATCCCACATATTTTAGAGCCGCGACACGTGTGCGGGGAAATGGGAAATTATCGGGAGATTTATTGGCGCGAGCCGATTCTTTATTGGTATTACAAATTGAGGCTACTATATATTTTTATTTATTGCGAAATCCCAAATGGTTACAGCCGCTTTAGTAATAGGTATGTCCTAAGCTATACTTTCGGACTATCAAACTGAAAACTAATAAAGTTAAAGTTACAAAATAATTTATGTAAATTGTCAACCTTCACCTAAATTTTCATCTAAATCAAAAGTTAATATCTAAATCAGTTACAATAATAAACAAAATTCGTACAAAACGATTAAGTACAAATAGGAAATTAAGATTGTTTCCCTCACTGTGGCAACATTGTTTTGTGTGTCTGCGTGCAGGCGCCAAATAAACGTTTATCATTCTTTCATCTCTCAGGCCATCGGTGACTCGGCAAGCGCATTACACCGACAAAATATGTGGTAAAAGGCCTTCAGAAACGCTGCAAACTCTCTATTATACAGATTCTATAATACAGAGTTAGTACAGTTTTTGAGATTTTGTAAAAACTAGACATAGGTATGGCATTAATTTAACTTTGATTGTGTATACTATCTAACCGAACTATAGTGCCACAAACTTATCTGTTCCGGTGACAGCTCAAATAAATGTCTAATATTCCTTAATTCTATAAGATTTTAAGTTTGCTCGTATTGTTAATTCGCTCTTGCGGTGTTAATAAACCCATCTAATCATTTACAATATACAATTTATTAGTAAGTAATGAGATATGGATCAATTTAGTTCGCTCTCACCGGAACAGATAAGTTTGTGGCACTGTATATAATCTGAACGTCACCGTTGTATATTACTTTATTTAACAATAACTGTATCTGCTATATAATCTAGCAGAATAATTAACATAATGAGCTGTAGATGACCCAAAACCTGCACTTCTAACCTAAATATAATATGCGTAACATATAAAAACAGTCACTATTGTATGAATGAATGGTTCCACCTGTGAATTTCTTCAGCATTTCATTAGCTTGGTGAGTTTATGACATCATAAAGTATTCGGCCGGGCCGGTTGCTGTTGCTACGCCAACTTAAACGTATGCAAATAGGCCAAGGCGTGCATTGTAATAGTTTCATTTTTAGCTACATTGTATCCACATTGGATATAGGTTAGGAACATTCATGTAAAAGTATTTATTAATTATTTACCTATTGAATACGCTTTATAACGGTCTATTAATTACTGGCAGTTACAACACGGTTTACTTTGCAAGCTTCATACTTTAAATTGTGTTAATTTATTTACTATAGGTCTTGGATGTGCCCGTAAAATGGCAATAGGCCCGCCCCCTATTACATTGGGACTAATATAACACTCTGGCGAAAAGTGGGAGCAGCAATGCACCTCTGCCTACCCCGCAAGGGAGTACATTAGTACAAGGCGTGAGTGCGTGTTTTTTTTTTGTGTTTTATTTACTATACATAGATACGTATGTTTAAGATATCAGACGGTGAGATTACCTTAAAGGATTCTGTTGAATTTTTACTTCATTGTAGTAATGAAGTATGAAGTTGCCTCAACTAAAACGTCTCACTGGTTTAGAGCTTTCTGATTGGTTATTCACATTGCTCCGACTATAAATGTGGGTAACTGCTGGTTTTTATCGCCTGATCCCAATAGGGATACATTTATTGAGATTCCGTTGTTATGAGCTTAAACCACAGAAGTTGAGGCAGATGAATCAATGGGCAATCATGGCACTGTCATTGTATAAAACGGAATATTTATAATAGTAAGTATTTTAAATTTATCAAACTTACGCATAGAAACCATAAGATAACCTTTTTTGTAACCTACATTTCATTTACTTTCAGTGAAAAGTGCTCCTCTCTTTATAACAGAAAGTTGAAGTCATACAATAATTATACAAACGCATGTACTTCACCGAGAATATTCGCAAGCTATTTATAAAGTATCGCTAAAAACGTAAAAACGCGGAACTACGCATCGCACCGGCCGTCCAGTTATAGCTCGTGAGTCATCTGCACACGTAGCTGTGATAATGGGCCCATCCGAAATATAAAATATATCGAAGGGAATGGTGCCAAATGTACGGCATGATTTCGTGTATCATTAAATAGTTTTTTTTGTTGTTCTATTTTCGAATTAATCTCGTTTTCTGGGCTCGTCTGTTACGTAGCCGGCTAGACACTCCCGCCAGGAAATCGAAGTCCAATCTATTACAGAATATAAAGTCTTCATATCAAACAGCCACCATGTGGACAGTATGATTTTTTGGATTCCTGGAAGTAGGTACTCATAATAAGTTAAACAATATCTAATGCTTCATCATCATCATCACCCTATAACAGTCCACTACTGGACGTAATCTAATGTTTGTGTACTATAAATTGAAACAGTACCTATATTATTATCATTATCATCGTTCGCTCGTAATTAGTGCTGCACATTTAATAATAACAATAACTTATATCAGTTAAATGCATACATCAAATTTGACCAAATATAATGGAAATCATGGTTTATTTTTTGCAGAGTAGATAGACACAATATTATAGCTACGTCAAGTGGGCCCGGGCACGGGACTGTTAGGAAAGTGAGTAGGAGACGCGATGTAGGTTAATGTGCGGAATAATGGTAATCGGGTCTAATTCTATAAAACGACGGATAAGACCGAAAAAAAAACAAAGTTAAAGAAAATATTTTAAAACTTGATTTCAATATTGAAATTTCGTTGTTTAATTAAGCTTAATTTACTTTTAGGTGGAATTTCACTAAACGCTAAACGTATTTAGTCGCTTGTCTAACGTCAGTCAGTTAGTACAAAATGAACTTAAAAATCTGATTTACGAGTAAATACATTTGGAAATGACCATATTTATGTAAAGTACCTATGTGAATTAAGTACGGTAATATCATGGCAACGCGTATGCTTACGAAATAGGCCATAAGATGATGATGATGGCAATATGATTTTGACTAACCCTCGTTGATCAGAATTCACATTTTAGTTTTTAATTAATTCTCCTTAAGTATCCATGTAACTCCTCATAACATATGTGTAAATGAAAAATAAAAACCGGCCAAGTGCGAGTCGGGCTCGCGCACAAAGGGTTCCGTAGCAGCAAATATAATAAACTTATTATGTCATTACAGTTAAATCAACCTATCTCAAAAACTATAAGAGATACTTTGATCAAACCAAAAATCGTTGAAAGAGTTAATTAGCATGCATCACCTCTATTTTTTTTTGAATTTTATACCCCGTAGTTATAAAAATAGAGGGGGGGGGACATACTTTTTACGACTTTGAGAGCTGATATCTCAAAAACCGTTCACTTTAATAAAAATGTTTTTTAGAAAACTTTATATCATTTTAAAAGACCTTTCCATTGATACCCCACACGGGTATGTACAGTGGCCTGCGCCTAAAAGTATGCAGGCACGGTCCGCACAGTGATGCCATCTAGTAAAAACCTTGTAACTACAACGTATTGGACGTGTGTTTTGATAAGTGCATGTTGTTGTTCTATAAGTAAGAGTGTTTGAGCAGTACGATATTGTTTGTATTCGCTGTTTTTACTACTGTGTATATTAGGTAGTTAATTTCTTACAATTTCGTCATAGTGACTGTGGCGTAGTTGTTAAGGCGTGGCGCGGCGGTGCCGCATGAGTTATTACGAATTTGTTGATACTTACTTCGCATCCTGTTATTGTTTTTTGTGACTTAAAGATCATATGATAGAAGTTTACTTTACTTTCTTTTTTTAATTTTTTAATTCGATTAAGGGTTTGTTAGTATTTAAAAAACTAAATTAAAATAGTTGATTATTGATGGGATCAATAATCAACAATAGTTAGTAGTAGGTAGTCAGGTGCAATGTAGCGGACGACTAACTAAAACTTGCTTATTTTTATTTATTGAGTTGTTCTCATAAGATTGAGGGTAGAACTATATAATATATTAAGTATATGTGATCATGACTCCCAAAGTTCTTTGAGACAATACAACACTTGCGTTCCACTCAACGTTTTATAAATCGCTTTGGCTTCTAAATATTACTTATCGGTGCTTACTACTGATATCAAGAATGTTAAAAGGCATTTAACCTATAACCATTAAACCTATAACCAAAACGATGGCGTAGTTGCTTATGTCAAGTCTAGCATTTCAGTAATAAGCACCGAAATAAACATTAAAGAAGGTAATTGTCTACGGCTCGATTTACCCGATGACCTCACCATTATTTGTACCTATCGCCCATCGACCTTTAAAAACCCCACCAACTACATTAATTCCCTAAATTCCTTTCTACAGACATTACAAACAGGTAATATAATTTTTACGGGTGACGTCAACATCGATACACTGCCAGGAAATGCAACTACTAAAACAAATGATTACCTTAATATGATGGCTTTCCACGGGCTAAGGCAGGGTATTGATAAAGCGACTAGACAGAATGCATGCCTTGACCATTTCATGGTTAAATGTAAGTATGATTGTCATACTTTTGTCTTCGACGCATTCACTGATCACTCACCAATATTAATTCATATAAATAAACCGATAAATAAAAAACCTACACAACCTTTTACTAAATCATTTATAGACTACGAATGTATACGCTCTGAGCTAAAAAAGATAGACTGGGACTTTTTGTATTCTTGTAAAGACGTTAACGAAGCAACTGCAAATGTATCACAAAATATTCAAACAATTATTTCCAAAAACACCACTGTGGTTACAATTTCTAAGAAATTAAAACCCCTTAAACCCTGGATAACTATAGGAATGATGAAATCGATTCGAATAAGAGACAAATTATTTAAAAAAACTAAAAAACAACCTAATGATATTAATCTACTACAAGAATATTCAAATTATAGACAAATATGTAATAAAATAATTAAGCATTCAAAAAAGGAATACTATGCCAACGAACTAAAAAAAATTGCTGGTAATAACAAAGAAACTTGGAAGGTAATTAAAGAACTTTGCAACCTTACTAAATCAAAAGAACCTCCATTAGAACTACTTAAAATAAAGGATCTTCCTGTGGAATCTCTTAATGAAGTGAACACGTACTTCACATCCATAGGTAGCGAACTAGCTGGGCTTACAATGCGAATTATGAAGACCAGTGAGTCAGCATTAGTGACAGGAGCAACAGATAATTTTACCCCACTAAATTGTATGTATTTAGCTCCTACAGATACCTATGAAATTGAAAGAATTATTGTGCAACTTGACTCTAATAGTGCAGCCGGGGGGGATAAAATTTCGGCAAAGATTTTAAAACTTAATTGCGATACTCTATTAGAACCAATCGCCTTTTTATGCAACCTGAGTTTTTCTACTGGGGTCTTCCCAACACTGTTCAAGTCTGCCGTTGTTTGCCCAATTTTTAAGTCAGGAGAACGTGACAAACCAACCAACTGCAGACCAATTGCACTTCTTCCAATCCTTTCTAAAATACTAGAAAAGCTAGTGAACAGAAGGTTAATTAATTATGCAAATAACTCTGGTTTAATCAGCATTAACCAATACGGATTCAGATCAGGAATATCTACCGAGGACGCAGTACTAAAACTAACTTCAATGATCACTGATTACGTGGACCAAGGAGAGAGCTGTGTCGGAGTCTTTTTGGACCTCCAGAAAGCCTTCGACACGGTCTCGATCCCGATTCTTCTGAGACGTCTCGAAAATCTAGGCATCAGAGGTACGGTACTTTCCTGGTTTGAAGACTATTTAACTAACCGACAACAGTGTGTGCGACTTGGTTCTTATCTTAGCGAAAGTGCCAAATGCACTTATGGTGTCCCACAAGGCAGCACACTTGGTCCATCCTTATTCCTTCTGTATATTAACAGTCTATGCAATCTCTCCATACCTGGTGCAGACCTGGTCATGTTTGCTGATGATACAGTCGTACTGTTTCATGGTAAAACTTGGCCAGAGGTACGTGTTCTAACAGAGAAGGGCTTGTGTAGGGTAACGACATGGCTGGAGGATAATCTTCTTACTATTAATGCACTCAAAACTAAATATCTTTGTTTCAGCAAAACTAAAGCCAACGAACCTGATATATCTTTCGAAATCAAAATTCATACATTTCCGTGCAACAGGAACTGTGTCAGGGACTGTAGCTGTACCGTTCTTGCGCGAGTTCCCACCGTAAAATATCTAGGTGTAATTTTAGATGACAAGCTGAACTGGTCATCGCATATATCAAGCCTATCAGGCAGGGCTCGGAAGCTCATACATGTTTTTAGAAATCTAAGGCTAGCTGCTGACCAAAAGCTGTTAATCTCAACCTACAAAGCGCTATGCCAAAGTATTCTAACATACTGTATTTGTACTTGGGGCTGTGCAGCTAAAACTTATTTGTTGGAAGTCGAAAGAGCTCAAAGAGCTATTCTTAAAGTTGCTCTTGGTCTACCTTACCGATACTCTACAGACTGTTTGTACAAAGACGCGAATGTCCTTCCTATACGTAAATTGTTTATTTATCAGGTCCTGCGAAGATTCCACTCCAAAGTTGTCCCTAGCGAACCACTTATGCTTAGAAGAGTGCCAAGATTTTATATTCGTCCTGTAAAATCAGCCATAGGCCAACGACATTTTAATTACATTGCCCCTAAACTATATAACATGGTCTTGCTTGAGGACAATCAACTTGTCAATTTCAAGAACTTCAATTTCAAAAAGTTCATTATAAACTGGCTGAGTCAATTTGATTACGAATCAACTGAGGACTTATTTTATATCCAAGTTTAAGTTACATATTGTATACTTTTTTTTTAATTTCTTTTTTGAATTTTTCTTATTTATAGACGCCACATTCAACCTTCGCCCATATACACACACACACACACAAACACACATATACACACACATACATTCTCTCTCACACACACACACACACACACACACACACAAACACACACACACACACACACATACACACTTCTCACTCACTACTCACTACACATGCATGAATAGTTGTAAAATAACTTAAGTTCATATCAAGTTTTTTTTTTTTTCTTCTCTTTGTTATACTTAATAGTTGTCACATTAATGAGGAGCCTGTCTTCTACGACACAGGGCAACCTAATGTAGAAGCAGTGCATCATAAAATTTGTAACAATTGTATAATAAAGAAATTTTTCAAGAAATTTTTCATTTTCATTTTTCATTTAAAAATAAAAACCAATAGTTTTACTATTTAGTGGAGGACTTGAACACAGGGACCTCATGCCGCCGCATCAATTCATGAATGCTTAACCACTCGGGACTATCACCGACCATGATAGCGTTCTCGAAATATGCTATCAGTTATTATTACCGCCACCGCCCCGTAACTTATATTTACAAGCTGGTTACTAGATGGCATTACTGTTTCCAATTCGCCTGATTACTTTTAGGCGCAGGCCACCGTACATCGAAAAAAAAAATTTCATCCCTCAGTTACATGTATGGGGGGCCCCACCCCCAATTCTTTTTTTTACTATTTAGTGTCATATTTTTGTAGCGGTTCATACAACACATATTCCCATCAAATTTCATCACTGTAGTACTTATAGTTTCCGAGTAAATCGGCTGTGACAGACGGACAGACGGACAGACGGACAGACGGACATGACGAAACTATAAGGGTTCCGTTTTTGCCATTTTGGCTACGGAACCCTAAAAACGACATAATAGCTGGTAATATCTAGCTACATAACATTTAAACGTTCTCATCTTTTGTCAAACTAATGAAATGAACATAGAACAATAGCGTGGCAACAGCTGTTGGTTAGCATTAAAATTTAAAATACAATAAACGCCTACACCGGCCCTTTACAACATTGGCGGGAATCGAACGGAAAAATTCAAATTTAAATTCAGAATAGAATAGATGGGCAATTTGGCAACACAAACTTTTTTATCGTTGACACAATAAAACACGTCTTACTGGACATATAAATCCTTCGTTGATATCATTATAATGAAATAGATTTGATAAAACTCCTTGATAGTAGTTTTTCGTGGATTCCTAGTATTCTTTATTGAATTATACTTTATTTAGATAATTTAGTTACTACAGGCGAGTAATCCGCTGCTTGTAGTGAATAGGGTGTTTCGTTATTTTATGACAAACACTAGAGCTGGGCTTGTATTTGTCACCGTGGTGACATGATAAGTCAGATTACTTGATTGATGATTTGTCAGTGGCTGAATGCCCGGGGTGCGCCGGATGTACCTAGGTATACCTAAAAGCAGTCGATACTCAACTTCAGGAGGCTCCTGTGATGCACATTTTTCGTAGATAACTACTAAATCTATGCTTCATATTACACAATACTATCATATAACCTAGTTAGTTAGTCCGATGCTATTTTTTTTTATTTATACCATACACAAAAAACTGTCAAGTCATCGTAGAATTTTAATTTTTCATGGCAATCTACGAAATGAAGCCACCTGTATAAAGACACTTCATACATTATCGCAGGTACTATCGCTACCGGTACTTATCGATTTGGTGATAATTGATAACAAGATAACGCTACACCGTTCTTAAGTACACATTATATAATATATATACTTGTGGTCTAGTCGTAGAAAATATGAAAAAATCTTTATATAAATAATTATATATTATGTAACGGAGATTGCCGTTGTGGTGAGTAGTAGCAACCAAAATCTTTAACCAGCTCCTCCTTTTTTATATGTAGGTACATAATACTGAATACATAAAGATGTTATAGTAAACAAATATACATAAAAAACCGAACTGAATGCTTAAATAAAGCAATATCTACGCAGTACTATAACTTACCGCTGATAAGATGTTCTTAGATGATTGTAGACTCATCGACGAGTCCTGTAACAAGATAAAAACAAATACATTAGAATCAAATTATATCATCCATTTTAGCAATACACACTCAATTGCGTTTTAAAAGATGCAAAAATCACAAATATTGCCTATAAAAAAAAACAAAAGACGCCAATCTAAACGTTTCCTAGAAAACAGTTGACTATTACTACTTCCGGTGATTTGCGCTCAACCGCATATATATCTCTTATCTACGCTGTTATCAGCTAATGACAGTATGCAGTACCGCAGAGGCGTTACAAAACACGCCCTTGGAACAGCTCTATTATTGCACTGAAAACTCGAACCGACGCTAAAATAAAAGCAGAGCTTACAATATTCATTCATGCACACCCATACTGGCGAAAAACTGCAGTGACGCACACATAGACCCGACACACACACACACACACATAGCTACTACGAGTCTACGACGCTGTTACTACGCTAGAGTACTATGAGCCTAGCGCTTGCAGTATCGAGCGCATTGACTCCTAGCGGCTGCATTCCGAAAACGTCTCTATTACATTCCGTTTACAATCCAAATTAAAAAGTGTCCGCATTCCCGACCACTCCCTGCACTGTGCAGCGAGTTTTGACCTCAATTCGTGGCGCTGCAAAGCGTATATTAGCATGTTGGATATAAAGTGGGACGTTCGGAAACGTCGGTCGGACTTCCGAGCAGCCGCCGGCTAGACGGCTCTATTTATAGAGATAACTGCATCTGTATTCTCTATGAAACGTTGAGATGACGTTGCGGTTCACAGTACGCTCGATCCTCGATTGTGTTGCGGCGATGGTGCATCGATTCGATTGCCGCTGCTGAATTTAACATTTGCTAGGAGGGAGAAATCGGATTCTGTGTTAGGTACTGAAATATTTTTAACAATAAAAAGTCATCATATTTTTAGTTTTAATATATTTTTGAAGGCGGATATGCCTACAATTGTATAAAATGCATATTATTTGTGATTCCGCCGCGGCGCCAAAATTAGGATTGTCATGCATACACATTGTTTTTTTTTAAAACAATTAAGTAACCAATTCAGTGTCCCACTGCTGGGCCAAGGCCTCCCCATGTTTACTCCACATTGAATTAGGTACTTTATATGGAGCCGCTATAGGAGCAGTATCAAGTTATGTTATATTATGATAAATGCAAAAAACTGCAATGCCCATACAAGAGGTAACCCTGCCGATGTCTGTAGCATCAGATCGTAACAGGATAATAGATTACAAGGAAAACGATTGACAATTAATCTGTTTCAAGCGCACTCTGATATCGGCATATATGACGAAGTGTATAAATGAAGCATACAGTATGTTAATGTAATTTAATTTGTAATGTCAACGGCAAAAAGGCCCCCGCCAAACTAAGCTAAATCTTACATTGGATTAGAATTGAACTAACTTATGTTGGAAATCTGGTGTAGTAATTTAAATCTGTCTACTTCTCAAGATAGTTAGTAAAAGGATTTGAATATTTATACTTATTATTTAGGACTGAGGACCCCTACCACCACTGGACCGCCACAGTAATGGGATAACTGTGTGTGAAACCTGAATTTAAACATGGTTTAACGAACGGTTGACGACCGAAACTCCAGGGTGTCGCCCCATAGAAGACACTATGCCCTGTGATCGGAATTCACTGATTAAAAAGACACGAATACCAATAAGAAAAGAAAAAAACTCACTAAGCTCCCCTGTTTAACCACTCTCTCGTTTAACCACTTGTGTGTACATAATTAAGCTAGGATACAGGTGCTAGTATTGAAATAAAGACAACACTTTATTCCCCGCACAAAGTAAAATAAGTTAGTTAGTAGATATGTGAAGACGTATTGCATTAATACTATTTAATTTTCTTCAATAATAAAGATACTAATTGCAGACCACTATGACGCCATGATTGCTAATAATTCCTCGTGAAATTCATACATAAAATCCACATTAAAAATATATATTCTATTATACCTATTGTAATTCATCAGGTATCTTTGACCAAATGAAGAAATAAGTAGAATAGACAATATAATAGTCAGAAATAAATAAGGTATTGTACCGCGCATGGTGGCGCATCGGATAATCATAGTGTGGATTGTGTCTGATAGTCATAGAAAATACACTCGCGACCAATAAAAGAGTTCCGGTGACAATAGGACCATATTACTGCTACCTTATTTATTTCTGAATATTATATTGTCTATTCTACTTGTTTCTTCATTTGGTCAAAGATACCTGTCATTGTTGACATTTTGTGTGTCAAGTGGAACTTTTTCATTGGTCGTGAGTTTCATAACCGAGGTAAGACCACATCTTCGTGAACAGCACAAGCCAGGCGCCGGCGCCGGCGCAGCCATAATCGCACATCAAACGGCAGTTAAACAACTGACAACCAATGGTTACGCGTTTACACAACGCAAGGCAAACACACCGACACGCCGCGCTGAACTAGTTGATAGCACGGCCCGGATCATCCGGTCACCGGATCCGGCACCTGAAAGGTGTTGAGGCTTTCGGAGCCTGTTTCACAATGTCTGGATAATGGCTACCTGATAAAAGACAAGCTGTCACTGTGTAAAACATAATTACAGAGAGTGACAGCATGTATTTTATCACACTGGTAACCATTATCCTGACACTGTCTTACTAGCCCTTAGTTAAATACGTAGATAGATGCAAAGATCCTAAATATGTTTGCGACAAATTTAGTGGGATACGATTGCAAAATGAATGAAAATGTATAAGAGAACAGTAGTCTCCGAGCTATGAGCACAAGGCCTGAGTTTGACAGAGGCCAATGTATGAAGGAGTGGTGGACTCTTGTGGAGCCCCAGTGTACCTTCGGAGTAACAGAGGAGACCAACCAAACAAACATCCGTTACGTAGGTGTGAAATCCTCATTAATTATTATGAAAATATATTGCTAGCCTAAATACAGCCCTATCCTTAATAAAATTATGGTATCACCTTCGCACGTCATCACATCACGAGTGTATTTATTAAATAAAACAACAATCGACAAAGCACACAACTATTAAACGTAATTCAATTGTGTGTATTGCAATTAAACGGTGTTCGAAAGAACGAAAGGAGCCAATAAATCCATCACTTACACAGCAATTTTAATCAACAAGCCACAAGGAAACCAGACACTGGTTCGCACAAAAAGTAACTTACACAAATCAATTAGTCTTGCTAATTATGTAGCTACATACTATTAATTTGCTGCGTATGTTCTTATATTGAAATTCTTTGGCATACAGACAGAAATGAATGAACGCGTACTGCCTACTACAACAGGTTGTACAAAGCTTTTAAAATTGAAGACTTGCAAAAATTATTAATCTCTTGACCTTTGGTTTAGCTTACAAACATATTTTTAACATGTATTTATACATCGACATAATAAATAACTGTTATATTGAAAGGTAGACGACGTTTCTTAGAAGAGACTGAAATTGGAACGAAACCAAATTCCTGGGGGCCAATAGTACTGTATCGAGCGAATTCGCATAGGTAAAATTATGTTGCAAACATAGTATAGGGGAAAGGAGACAGACGTTACATTGTAGCCAGTTTCTTGGCATAATATACAAGACAAGTGAAAATTGGTATTGCTCAACAGTATAATTATTTTATTTTAGAAGTATTTTTATTGGATTGCCTTGAAGACGATACGCATGTATTGTACTTGTGGTGAGACAGTTTGATTCAATATATTTCAAACACACAATTAATATATAGTGTAATCTTAAATTAGGGGTTTGTAGCCTTTTCCTCGTAGCAACAAACGTACTTACCTAGTGTTTGCTCTTTGGAGTGTGGAGTCAAACAAATAAGAGTGTATTGACCAGCCGTACAGGAGGGTTACCCTATACCGACGAAAAACGAACGAACGAGAGCTGTCGTGCAATCGGCACTTTTAAAACAACGAGATTGAGTCGTGGCTCGCGCAGCAGCGCACCGAAACTTAGTTTTTCGTCATATAGAGTGACCCCCCAGTAACGGGTGCGTCCAAAAAACCCGCCGTCACGACTCGGGTGATTGCTTGGGTAAAAAGTGGCCAAGTGTGTCCAAATAGCACTATCGTATAGGTTCTGTTTTTGTATGCATAGCTTGATTTAGTACATGAGCATCTGGCAAAGTTCAAGATGGTTATTGGCCTCTCCGAAGAAGCGTCACACTCTGCTCTTCCTCATCTAGTTACTACAGTGGGGTTACCAGCACCGAATAAGCAATTAAAAATCCTTAAAGAGCGAGGCTCGCTTGTAAAATCTGGCGTAACTTGTATGGATCTGACAGGTGTTTGACAGGCGAGCGACGCAGCTTATGGATTGTTAATTGCTAATGTGTCGGGTGGTGGAACGGTAGCCGCTTCTCTTAAGATAGTACCTATATTTGGAGATGGTTCAAACCGTTGTACTAAAGTTGTAGAGTTCTTTGCAAACGATATAAGTACAGTATTGTATGTCATCGGTAAAGCAAAACATCGTAATGAGACTCACACATCTAGATATTCTAGACTTGTGAACCCACCATCCCGCACTGGACACAATAGCACACCCCATTATTTCGACCGTGCTTTAAAACCTATGTGCACCCCACGGGGTGAATGACCGACTTAGGCTGACTACATAACGGCGTGCATAATAACAATGCAAGCTTATCCGCTGCACCGGGGGCGAGGGGGCACTGGAGGGGCACGGGGGGCACAGTAGGGGCACGGGGCACGAGAGGGGCACGGGAGGCACGGGGTGCAACCAGGCTGTCCAATAAAGCGGCTAATGGTTGAGGCTGACCATCCAAGAACTTCACTGAGCAGAAAATGGACAGTAGGGCTTCCTCTTTGTACATTTTAAAAGTATACGAATGTAGCGGGCGAGAGGTGCAGCGGTGCACTGCACTGATTAAAGGACCGAAATCCCCAGGTTCGGTCCTCGGCCAAAAATGCAATGAGGATGTTTGTTTCATTTCAACACGGTTTACTTGCTAAGGCGGCTGACAAAATGGTCCAAGATCCTATAACGACGCATATCGTTATTCAAAAACCAATCTCTGCACTAAATTTTTGTCTGTCCCCTTTAGGTGAAGATATTTAATTTCATTTTTATTTCACTAGATACATATACCGAGAAACTTTGGTGTATCATGTATGCGTATATTGTGCAATTTTATTGAATAAATAAAAGATTTATTATTCATATATTTATCAACTGAAGCCACCCCGGGACCCCGATTCAGTTAAAAACGCGTTCCTTCCTGGAATCGATAGCGGCGTGATTCAATCTTCTCCTTTGACCAAAAAACACAGCAAGAAATCAAGTCTAGACATCGGAGCAGTATAAAGTATCGCTTGTTCATATTTATGGTTTTTCGGTTATTTCATTAATTTAAACATTCAGGGACTTTTATGATAATATTCATATAATGGAAAATTCAAGCTACCTACCGTATTGTAAAATAACATACCTACAAAATATATAAAAAAAACTTTCTAAAAACGCAGTGTCTCTTTTTTCCTAAAACGATAGAGGTACGCACCATTATAAAATCAGAAGCAAATTCAATTATTGAAATTCGAACCATCGACTAGTAAGTATTATCTTCCTAAAGGTTTTTTGGGGGTATCGATGCTTTTTTTCGTAACAATTTGTAACATTAATACGCTCCCGCCCACTAGAGGATATCCGCTTTTTAAGGCGATCCCATGCTTAAATGTGAACGCTACCTCATTATGTTTTTTTATGTATTATTCAAAAATGGAACACTTGCGTGGGATTTCGAATTTTAGAGCCCTTTGATGAACTGAGATGCGTTTAGATTACAAACTTCAGCATCCGCATTGAATGTGTTTTTTTTTTACCATAAAGAGTGACAGCATTTGGTACCTGCATACAAGAATAAATTTTATAAAATGTACTTGCTTGTAAAGGTTTTTGGAATAAGAAAAACCACTGTAGAGTTTTTTTTTTCTGTTTAAAATCCGGATGTTGGCATCCGGAAATCAATTGTCATAGACAATTATTTCTGTTGTGACAGAACATAAACAAATCACCGTTTTTTCAGTGACCACACGAGGTACAACAAAGAGATTTCTTCTAAGCGGGACAAAACTTTTTTCATGTTTTGAAAGTGATAATCGTGTTACAGCATTGTAAAGCTTGACCAGATGGGGAAACCATATTATTGTTATGTGATATTTTTGTTCTTGTAAAAAAGATAGCTTATGCGTGAAAATACTTACACCCATAAACAAAGAAACAATCCAGAATTACTTCTCAAACTTTCTCCAAATGATATTGTACACTTACATCGTAATCAGAATATTAACACATACCATCAAAAACATTAAAAACATAATTAAGACGCTTCTTCGAACACGGTAAAGATACCTTTTCGATTGAGGGAAAAGATTCCTATAATATCGGCCGCAGGTACAGTCCACCCGCTGTGAAAGCTGTACAAACGATTGAATAAACCGGTGACAATGGCCCGGTATGCGCCCGACGCACTTGTGGGTGAGTGTCCCCGGGACTGGTTCCGATGGCGACAGCGGCTGTGGACAGAAACGAACTTTCACACGGGTGTCAGGGGCGCTACTCTTGCTTTAAGAAACATGAGAGCTGTCATACAACCCGTACGTTTAATTCAACGAGATAGAGACGTGTTTTAGCGCTTTGATATACCGTTTCCGTGCTAGAGTGACTCTCCTGGGCTCTTTACCAATGCTCGTACTAAAGTCTCATAGGTTGTGACTAGTCCGAGTCACGGAATAATTATTTGATTCGAATACTAATCAATGCGTTGTTAAAGCTAAGTCTCGGAAGAACTGTCTTATTGTTACAGAATGTATCTATAGAAATAAATGATTAAAACCAGTAAAAATAAAAACGATACAAAATGGCACCCTTCAAAAGAATCCTCTTTTATCTACATAATAATACTATATTTCCTCGATCTATATCTATTACTACAACAATCTGGCCTAATGGCTTACACTTATCGAGCTTAACAGGATAAACTCAAGAGTAACATATACACACGATGAAACGATTACAAATATAGTTTTTTTTATAATTAACATCTTTAAATCTTAATGCATGATCATCAGGTGTGGTCTCGGAATGGGCATAATCAAAAGGCTTGATGATGATAAATTATATTAGCTCTTCCAAATTTTTCCCATCAGATAATACCGAGGAATTATCCAACAAGGTTTGCTGCAAGTAGTCTCAAAGGAGCGGATGTCACACTAATTATGAAGACCCCCGATTATGATTGCGCTTGCGCATATAGTCCGGCCAAATTACAGCATCTCGATCTACATCCTGTCTTTACATCGCCAATTACAGTGACAAGCGATATCCAGCCTTAAGAGCAGAGGTGCACAGGCGGGAATGCAAGAGAACAATAAAGGCAAGATTGAAAGAGGTGAATGAAACTCTAAGAGTAGGTAATTACGTTGAATTTAGTGAAAGCTACAACGGTAAAGCTTAAGGCTCATTGTGCTGGCATTGCATTTTACTATAGAAAAACGGTAACTGCTTGTATATTCCCTTGAAAACCCTGAATCGGACTGTCAGACCAACGGCTTAACATGCCAACCGAAACACGGAAAACTTAAACTATAATCCAGAGAATATGTCGGCGTCATCGGAAATTATTAATTAAGAAAATGATTACCAAATAGAAAATATGCCCATTTATCTAAGACTGATATTCCTTTAAGCAAATACAAGTTTATGTAGAATATTTTTCGTCCACAACACAAACAAATAATAAAACCCAAGCTACCATCGATCGAGAAAGTCTGCGCCTTAACCGTCCATTGAAACGTAGTCATGCAAAAAGGATGAGGTAGGTTATGTACAGACTAATAATCAGGTGAATGAAAGGGACACATAAAGCCGTCTGTGGAGTCTGACCCGACAAAATGGACACCTGCGCAGGCGCAGAAAGGATGGCTCTTTGATTTACTGCGCACCAAACAACGCAAGGACAATTCTTTTTTGAAACTTTTGAAAGTCGCGTTGAGGTGGTAAAGAAATTGATGTTGCCGTTAAGGGACATTCGTTTTGTAGGATATTTGCGTGATATTACATGATACGGTACATGATTCGGTATAGTGTTCGAGCGTAGTTAATTAAGTGAATAATAATAATAATAATATATGTACCTAATACTTATAAAATTATTGAACACCACCATATCATATTTAATAAACATAATTAACATTCGTAATAGTTAAAGACAACTTAGTGTTTGGATGTTAACCTGACACTTACATATTTAACATGAATACTATCCATAACTTTAAAATCAATTACATACTTATAGGCACTATAAATTTACTGTGCTCAATATTGAAGTTACCGAGTAACACCGACTGGTACCTATGGGGAGGGGTCCATAATAAGCTTGACCGAACTAGTTTCGCAACATCAATGGCCGAGATGCAGATGCAAAGGAAAGGTCCACATTCATACCATCCATTTTGTCTCCATTCATTGTTGAAGTTTTTGTTAGTTATGAATTATTATTGTCTGCACAAAACAGGCGGTTCCAGGAATATCGACCAGGAGGGCAGAATTAATAGAAATAAATGTGGAATTTTGCACAAGCGGAAACGAAATTACCTGCCGTTATTGAAGGTTGAGGACTAATTCTTGTCATTGTTGAATTATAATTTCGAGAAAGTAAGGAATTTCAATGTTATTTCTTGAAGACGAATAGAAAAAAATTGTATCAAATTAAGTAGTTTGGAGCAAATTCAATGTTTTTACCAGATGTATAAATATTACTTACATAAATAACGTCGGGTTGCCCACTTACCCGACAACTCTCTCAGCACAAGCTTGCTTGTGTTGGGGTCCACCAACCCGCACTAGCCCTAAAATCCTTCCTTCATTGGAAGAAGACCCGTGCCCCAGCAGTGGGGACGTTATGGGTCGTGATGATCATTATGACATAACTACTTAGACATATCTTTGCATAACTAACACAGCAATTGAAATAAATTAAATCCAAAGGGACCATTATGATATCCCTAATAGTCCTCTAACTGTGTGAGTTAAATAAAGTACCTACCTATACCTATAATAAACATTCATAATAATATTCTCTTTAGTATTTAGAACCAATTTAACAAAGGGCAGCCAACAGGTTTGATGATGTTCAGTCATGTTTTATATTTACTCTGAAAGAAGCTCTTCAAAAGGAGGCAAGAGGGACCAAGGAGTGCCCTTTGTATGTGCTATGAAAAGATGTACTCTAGTTATACAGGCAATTATTTTTATTTAGGGATATCTAATTCAGTCTTATAGTTGTCTATCGTAGTCTAGTCAAAGAGACAAAGCTCTGACGATGAACATAATTTTGCCCCGTAAAGCACGTAATGTTTCCTTGTGATTACCAATAGTTTATCCATACCATACCATAATAAAGAAACCAACGGAGGCCAGTTCTTTGCAAACCTTGCGATTCTTGCCCATACCAAAGACAATACCATTCATATTTAAAACAACCACATTAACCCTTCGAGTGCGAATGTCTGCGAGTCGAAGACAAGACAGAATGAGTCAACTCACTCGATGACCCGGTCCAACCGTCAGACGGTTACTCGGCGTTCATATGAGTCAGGAATCCACACAACATCCATAATAAAATGCATTTTAATTTAACAGATAAACTCGCGCATTGTGTCTTATTCGTGATACATACGAGCAACATATTTTGCAGTTATTACTAATGCATGCGGAAAATGGAATACAATTTAGCGCCGCTATAATAGGAGGAAAACTCAATACATAAATTATGAGGTTAGTTATGCAACTGCAAGCAATGACCGCTCTACTATTATCAGAGCTGTAAGGTAGCTGTCATTCTTCCATCGTGTTTACACCGGCTGCCTTATTTGCTACCACAACAATGACAAGTACGTAGTAAAACACTTCAACTGCAGTCATAGAATCTTTGTTGTGTCCCACTTGAGACACGCAGAGTTTTACGTCAATAGCAGTCAAAGTAGCTTGAAAAACAAGTCCACGGAATTCAAACCTGAGACGTAGCACGCGTCATGTTCCGTTGCTTATAAAAAAGCTAGTTCATTCGTCCCGGCACGGCAAAACCTTCGACGACTCTTCAATCGGTCTACAAAACCATTATTCTTTCTTCGCTATAGATATGTAATATTATAGATTAAGGGCCCTAGTTAGCTAATATTTATGTGTAGATGTCTTTATAATGGAAAGTTTATTTAAACACAATTTAGTCCCAATTTTGTAATATAAATCAATTTTCATGGGACCTGAAGGAATGCGTAAAAGGGGAACACCAAGAAAGACGTGGCTTGATTGCGTGAAAGAAAATATCAGAGAGCGTGGAGTGAATGAGGATATGGTAAAACGGCGTGACATGACGTAGAAAGCCGACCCTAAACAAGGCAAAGTCTAGGAAGAAGAAGAAATAAAAATTAATACCTATATACAATGAAAATATTTGGTTTTCTTAAACACAGCCACATGTAACCCGCGCCTCTGCTCGCGGGATGCGGCCGGTCGCGGCAGCTGCCCGGCGGCCTTGTATCGGGATGGCGACACCGAGTGGCCGCCGACGGGTTAACTGATCGCCTTCTTTGTTCCCTGTAACCCTGGTACACGCCTCGAAAGTCGCATATCAGTGGCACGTCATAATGCAATAAATAGTGAGCCTTTTGCGATTTATATTGGCTCTCTTAAGCTGTGAAAATAGGAGTCCTGTGTAAAATGGTTGATGCCAAAGGAGAGAATGAAGGTGCAAAGACTGGAGACACTGGATTTATATTTACATGTCACTGTACAAGATGGAGTAAAAACCTCCCGTTTTTTACACAAATAACACCAAAACATTTCTCCATTTAAGCACTTTTTTTAACACAACAGCATACCACAAAACATCCTTCACTGGACCGGCTAGCGGCTGAAACTAGTTTGAAATAATTGACAGCAGTAACTATACAGCTTCATTTAATAAAACCACTTTTACTGATTTAAAATTTTCACTACCACTCCGCATTTTACGATCGAGTTTATGCATCCAAGCGTACTGTTGAATTCAGAATTCTACATTCTTGTACATATTATTTAAACCAATCATTATTATATGTGTGTTCCCAGTTATTGCAATAACGTAATATTTTAAATATATAGGTATTAGATATATTTAATAGGTGTAATAATGTGCCAGACTTTTGTAAATTTGATCGAGGGCTGTATTTCATCGAAATAAAGACTAGAGTCTAAAGTTTAAGCAATAGAACAATCCAAGGCTCATTTTTATAACTAGGTAAGGTTACTAATCTTATCATACTATCTCTGCTCTCATGTTGGAACAACTATAACGGGGTGCTATACCACCCGACTGTACACCGCTAAATATTTACTGTAATTGCCATTAAATTCGAAGCGGGGTCTTAAAATTAAATGTCAAACCGCAAGGTATACTTAATAGCAATAAAATATTATTACTATCATTAATAATAAACAAGACACCGTTCATAATTATTTCGAAAGAGAATAGGAAAAACTTACCGGCAGTCGATGAATCACTGATAATGGCGGTGATGATGATCATCATCAGGGGAGATGGATGACCAGGTATTACCATGGTAATGTTTTAATGATGAGAATGAGGAAACATGTTTTATGTCCAAACTAAGAATTTTTCTGCTGTAAATGTACGGATTGTAACTGTTTGTATTTTGATTATGGATGGGCGATGGGATGGTGTAGTAGTAGTAAGTGACCAGGACTGCTGTGCTGAAAGTCCCGGGTCCGTTTACGTGGTACGGTGTAACGTGCAAATTTTCATCAATAGGGGTATGTAGCTGGAGTGACTAACACCAACCCTGTACGGCCCAAAAGCCTGAATGACTCACGCATAAAACCTGATAAAACCCTATGATATCTTCTGAATCAAAGTAATGAGTCATATGAAAAAAATATTTTTGGTACGGGATCACCTATCATATTAAAAAAAGTACTTTGATAAATAAGTATATAAATTAAATAAATAAATATATAAATAAATAAGTTACATTGTACATATATTTTTAACTCACAATGATACGATAATGACACTTTTAAATGTATAAATTATGATTCCTTAATTCCTAATTGATTTAAAATAATGTACAAATAAGCAGCATAAACTAAGAACAGAATTTTAAATAAAAAAGCACTATCTAACGGTTTATTAATTAGAACCTTTGAGTAAAATCAAATGTATTTTTAATAGGCATCGGATGTCTTTTAACAAAAAAAAACTATGATAACGGGACATGGGATATACATGAGCACAAAAAGCCGAAGTGACGCTTTTCGAAGAATGAAACACAGATTACATTATTTTTTTCATTCCTTTGGAACCGTTATAGTTGAACAACCAAGTTCTTTAAAATTCTATTCACTGTGCAAACTAATAATAACAAATAAATTCATAATTTTGCAAGAAAATATCTCCAATAAAATATACAAGGGTAACACATATTTCCAATATCAATATATTACTATCGGACCAACTTCCGTTCTATCCAGAACTGGTCGACGCGAAGAAACGGGCCGATTCTGGATATCGGACGTCAAACAGACGATACTATATAGGTCTTCTCCGAATTCACAAACAGTGGACAAATAGAGCGGTTATGCGGTTGGCTATAGAAGTAACTAGAACAAAAAAATATTAAGGCAGTCATTTATATTCTTCAATGCAGTTTATACTAAAATTGAATACCTACCTATACTTCACGTACAGCCTATACAGCCTTATCATGGAGAAGATTCTATGCGGTGACTCTTACACGTTCTGGTTTAAACCTAGTTTTAGATAATTGATTTTTAAGAAATCTCTAGACTACGACCGGTTCTAAACCAGAGCTATCTATAGTTCACCTGCTCTCATTAGGCTATGTAAAGTTGTACTTAGTTCCTAAGATATATAACACAGGTTATCCTAGTATAGGTGACGGAAGCGGCCATTATATTCTAAAATGTATTTACAAAAATTACTAGTGTTAAAATTAATCTTAAGACAATATGTACCTTTTTCTTTGAAATAAAGATTTTATTTATTTTAAAAAAAAATATATGTTATTTATTGTTTAAAATGATCTCAATTTATATAGATTTTTAATTCTGTTTTTTTTAATGTTGTATTTTATGTTTCTTTTTGTATAATTTTAATTGTATTTGTTGAATGCTAGACTCTATTTTGTAAATACATAATTGTTGTACTACCTAGCAATAATCGCGTGTTGGCCATAGCTGTTAAGCATTATTGTTTTTATAATAAATAAATAAATAAATAGTCCAAATTTAAAAAAAAAGATTCATACGTCTCAGTCCTTTTCCCATCAAAACTCGATAATCACAAAGTCAGAGTAGGCCGCGTCTGTCGGGCGCTTATCTCGGGTCGCCTATCCGAAACTGAGGTTATCGATAACGACAAAAGTGTCAACAGTGAATAGATAACTTTGTGATTACGCACCGTGAGATACGGAATATTTGGAGGGATTTTTTCAACAGATGATAATTTCGGTGTGAGAATTTTGTCACACTTGTGCACTATTCATGTCTGCGGTTTTATGGCGGCTTTTAAACTTAAATGCAGAATTGGAATGGGTCAGGGAGGGAACTTTACAGTTGTCTTTGTGTACAATTTAAAAGTGCATACCTAATGCGAGGTTCCCATATTTCAGTAGATAAAATAGCAGAAAGTATAATTCATCATGTATCTTGAAAACATATAAACAACTAGCCACCTTCGCCTTCGTCCGTTGCTCGGCATCCACTCGGGTGGATGTTATTTTAGCCCACGGGCCCTAAGGTTTGAATAGAAGATGAACCTTATAAAATCTACAATCTCAGCACCAGTCGAGTGAAACTAGATCAGCTACTCTTGGGACGCAGTGATAATCTAAAAATAACTCCTTGTCTTGGAATTTTCCTAAATCCGGAACAATCACACATTAAGTAACATCCACGTACATGAGGCTACGAGCACATTCCAAACAGCTGTTTTGTAATTGGGAACAAAATTAAAATACAATCGCCACGGAAAATTTGTGAAGAAAAAAACAGAATTCCTTGTTAGCACCTAATGTATTCAAAGATCAAACGACTGTTCGAATGTCGTATCGGAATTTGTAATTTTAAACCTAAAGTTACCAAAAACATATTATTGTAAAGTCTGATTGTATAAATGCTAAGCTGTACTGGATCGCATTTCGATGACAACAACATGATTATAATAGTTTATGTGCGAAGTCTCGAAGCTCTAAACAAGTTGGGCTGAAAATGAACATGGACAAGACAAAGGTCATGTCGAACGAACATGTTTCATCATCGCCCGTAACTGTAGGAGGTGTCACCATCGAAGTTGTCGATCAGTATCCCTACCTAGGACAAGTGATCCGATTAGGTAAATCCAACTTCGATAAAGAGGTAGCTCGTAGAATCCAACTCGGATGGGCAGCGTTCGGGAAATTACGACACATCTTCACTGAAAACATACCTCAGTGTCTGAAAACAAAAGTTTTCAATCAGTGCGTGTTGCCAGTGATGACTTACGGAGCCGAGACGTGGTGCTTCACCAAAGGGCTTATCCACAAGCTCAGAGTTGCTCAGCGTGCTATGGAAAGGGCTATGTTAGGCGTGTCCCTGCGAGATAGGATTCGTAATGAAGAAATCCGCAGGAGAACTAAAGTTACCGACATAGCCAAAAGGATTAGCACGCTGAAGTGGCAATGGGCTGGCCACGTAGCCCGCAGAGCCGACGACCGCTGGAGTAGAAAGGTTCTGGAGTGGAGACCCCGTGTCGGCAAACGGCGTGTCGGTCGCCCCCCAACCCGTTGGTCTGATGATCTGCGGAAGGTAGCGGGAAGCCGCTGGATGCAGATGGCGGGTGACCGTTTGGGGTGGCGATCGTTAGGAGAGGCCTATGTCCAACAGTGGACTACAGAAGGCTGAGAGAGAGAGAGAGATGTGCGAAGTGAATGTCTATTTATTTTTTCTATTCCAAAAAGTAAAGAACAACAATAAAATTATATATCCATACGTATGTAAGAACACTATATTACAAGTATGTCCCCAAAAACAGTCTTCTAGAAGTCTTAAGAAGGCAGAACGCGCGGGCGGCAGATAGATGATATTTTTTAATTTAATCTTTAGTCCTTGTGCGGGACTTTGACCTACGATAAACTCATCGGGAGGCCATCGCCTAACTACCAGCGAACTACTCTTATTACTAATTACTAGCTACAGGAAGTCGATATGAGAAACAAATGTTTTTAATTACAGCTAATATTGTAAATTGCCATATTTGTCAGCTAATTATAAAATGTGCGAATGTCGACTTTGAGACACAGAATAACGAACCTAATAAGTGGAGTAAAGAATGAAGATAAAGTAAGAATAAATTATGCGATTGCTCATAGATACTTTTTGGTACTTTGACTCATACGCTTAAAGGAATTAATTCCTAAAACATGGAGTGTCAGTAAACTAAGCATAATGTTAGAAAAGTTTCAACCAAGTTTTGTCTCATTTTCCGCCAAGCGACACGCTCCGGACGAAAAAGAGCTTTAACACGTATTTAAAATACCAACGTCATATCAAGTTTATTGGGTAAACGATAGACAGGACTGTCTACGATCCCAAATTAATCCTTTATAATACGCCGCAATTCCGAAAACTAACAAGGAAGTAGGTATAAACTTTTAATTTACGCTACATTTTATTGAATCGACATGTAAATGTGTAACCTTGAGCTCATCGAAACTTCGTCGATAGACTACGTATCTGTCCATTGTCGATCCACCCAACGACACGATCAAAATTTGGAACCAACGAAACCAGTGAGGTCGTAAAATTATACTGAAAACTTGTTATCAAGTGCGATAAAATAAAATATTTTCTATTTTAGAAGCGATCGACGGAAAATATTTGGATAAGGCCGACGTAGTAGTAGGTCCATTAATATTTACTGGACCGATTCACCGAGTTTTATACAACCTGTATTTTGAGTAGCTATATAAATAAAACCCATCAATAGATTTGTTGCAAATAAATCATTCTACAGCCACTTGTTGCTAAGAGGAGCTAAGATGGTGGCCGGTTTTGTACGTAATGTCGAATAAGATAATAGATCAAATTTAGGAAAGACGCCGCCTCGCCCTAATTTATATTCGTACGAGTTCAGATTACGAATGAATAGACAACTGGCATTTCCGCTTGAATTCTATGAAATATAATAATTTGTAAATAAGAATATTGTATCCTATCGTGGTAGCCTTTGGAAATTGAATCATTGTAAATCTTGTAATTATACACTGCCGGGCAATGAAATAGTTCCACCCACAAAATGCCGACAAACACCTTAATATCTCCTAAGATATAGAACCTAGCTTCATGAATTAAAAAGTTTAATGAAATATAGTTTATTATGCAAACATTTTTAAATACAAACTCTTTTTAATAGTGTTTAATTCGAAGCTATGGATAAAAAAAGATAAGAAGCAAAATTTTCGGGTTTGAAAGTTTAGGAAAACATTTGCTTCGTTTTTAGTTTTGCTTTTTATTTCATTCTTTTTTTTGTCGTTGTGAAATAATTATGAAATTGTAAAGTCTTGCGGCTCTCGTACCCATAAATCATGCCTGTATCACGCGAGGATTGTGCGAGAATCATCACCATGGTGGACATGGGAACCAGCCAAAGAAATGCGGCCAGAATAATGGGCGTGACACATACTACTGTACGATGAGTGATCTAAAGGTTTAGGGAGACAGGATTAAACCTGAGAAGACCAGGTACTGGCAAGCCAAGGTGCACAACAGTCCGAAAAGATCGATTCACTGCGGAAATCATGGTAAGAAATCGACATCAAACGGGAGCAGCCGTTCAACAACAACTTCTACAAGTTCGAAGGGAGCCAATAAGCAAGTGGACAGTCAGGAGATGTCTTGCCGAAAGAAGATTAAAGCATTACAAGCCAGCAAATGGCCCAAAACTGGAACAGCATCATAAAGTTGCCCGATTGCGATACGCCCGTAATCATACAGAATGGGGTGAAGACGAATGGGGCAGAGTGATGTTCTCAGATGAGTCATAATTCATGCTGTACCATCGTGATGGGAGGAAAAGAGCATACCGACAACCAGGAGGACATTTTTCACAAGTATGTTTTGAAGAAAAAGTGGCACACGTCGGTGGCAGCTTTCGCGTGCGGGCGGGTATCTCTGCAGAGGGTCGAACAGCGTTGGTTCCAATCGAAAACGGGAACCTAACTGCTGTGAGATACATCAATGAGGTCCTCAATGAACATGCTGGTCCGTTTTTTGCCAATATGGGCGAGAATGCAATGTTCATGCACGATAATACACGGGCGCACACTGCTCAAGTTGTAAATGAGTATCTTCATGACGTAGAAATCCACAAAATGGAGTGGCCTGCAAGGCCTGCCCCAGTTTGAATCCCATTGAGCATGCTTGGGACGAGCTCGACAGACCTGTGAGAGACCGAGTTCCACCTCCAATTACACTTCGTGGCTTGAAAGAGGCGCTCATCAAAGAATGGGAGAACATTCCTCAGCATATGCTGAGGAATCTGGTATTCAGCATGCCCAATCGCGTAGAATCTGTATTGAGAGCACGTGGAGGAAACACCAAGTACTGAGTTATCAAAATACCACGTTTACACCTAATAAACGCATAATTAGACATTTTGTTTTATTTTCCAAATGCCCCATTTTTTGAAAAACATTTAATTTAAATTTTTATTACAATATTTAAGTTTTTACATGGGAATATTCTGATGCGCAATTAAATATTCTTCAATATTGCAGAAGGCGTCATTAAGCTAGCATTTTCCGTTTAGGAGTAATTTGATGTTATATCAGTGGAACTATTTCATTGCCCGGCAGTGTAGTAGAAATGTTTTACTGTTATTATATTTGAAACACCATGTCCGATATGTAAAGCTTACCAAAGTCTTACATTTCACGTTAACTTATGCACGCCCCGAGTGATACACCAACTGTATATACCTTATGTAGTAAATATACCTACCACCATCACTCGTTCTATCAGTATGCGTACAATCGCGTTTAACACCCCGGCGACACACAAGGGGCTTACTCTTACTTGTTACAAAGTTTCTGCAATCCATATGTTTAATACTACGATATAAAGCCACGGCTAGCGTATCGAAGCGGTCAAAAACTTCGTTCGTAAGCTAGACTGACCCCGCAGGACGTAGTGAGTTTCTCAGAAAGGATGTCTGTGAGTCACGGCGTCTCGGCCCATTCAACTTCACGAGTAGATTGAATGAAGTCATCTTGCCAACTTTAAATTGTGTTTTACGACTGCGCCGCCACGGCTTTGGTTTTGCATGATTAGATTTGATGGGGACCGCTTGTTTGAAATGACAATGTTGTTGAAGCTACTTGTAACTAACGTACTCACACAGTTGTCGTGACTAAGCACAGATTATATTTCTTGATTCGTCCCTATAGAAAAAATATGTATCCTTTAGGATAGCTTACCGTTTCATGACATTTATATGTTATAGGACATTAACTATTTGGAAGATTACTCGCAGCTCGCCTCGCCTTTTGTCCGCAGTAGACTATTATGGGCTAATTATGATCCTTGTAATTTAAAACCATTATTTGTTGACAAAATTTAACTAAAATAAACAAACGCCTTCTACGTGTTTCCATCTAACGTCTAAAGTTTAATATAATAATAAAACCTACAACGTTCACACCAAAAACAGTACAGTCGCGGAACTCGCCAACCGCTATACTTTGGAATATACTATAGCTTTTATTCTTACTAACTTAAAACATAAAATTCAACCGTATACATTTTGGGTGACTTCCTCTGTACGACACACTCGCAGACTTGGTCGTATCAACGCCTACTCAAGGTCACTTCTAAACCCGCTCCTACGCTCATAATGTTTACGACTTTCCTTAATTAGGGCATTTCGGTGACTCGGTTAGTGTTGCGTGGCCCAGTGACAAAGTTTGTATGAATACTGGGACTGGCGCTATAAAATTCAGAGACGCTACAAACTTGTATTTGGGAATTTCTACAGCAAATTGGTACATGCCTTATTTAATTCCATATTAGATACCTATTCTGGACTTTGCGTAGTCTCTGTTGTATAACAAGCATGAAATTAGCTTCGTGGCGTCATCGCATAGAATAGAGTATAGAGCTTTAAGTATCGTGGATTCATCGTTGGAAAAATATTGATGATTTGAATTTACTATGAATATGATAAAAAAAGAGCTGGCACGAAATCGAAGGCGTGGCACAGGACCGGTCAGAGTGGAAATCAACACTTCGAGCCCTATATTCCTGATTAGGGATCCCAGGACCTGATGACGATGATGATGATGATAAAAACTATACTTTAACCATGTTAATTTTTCTGTTAGTAAAATATTACTATTGAAAAATTGTATAGATATCCGTGGCAACAATGGCATACTGGCTAAGAAAATATCGTTATACCGTCAATACAAAAAGTTTAGCTAAAAGTGTGTGGTTCGGATGAGAGCCACCTACCTATATGTCTACTTTGTCTACCCCTTCAGGAATTACAGACATAAACATTATGTATGTATACGTATACTCTATTATTAATATTATACACACAAGCACGCTTTCAGTAAGACAACATCGTGAACCACACTCAATTTAAAAGTCAATGTCTTTATTTGAAGAGCACTTTTTATACAGAATCTGTTAAAGTCCATCAGACCGTATCAAAACAAAAACATTAGATATCCAACACAAAACTATGTGCTGAATAGAGATTGAACTTGGGTAATCCAATTTCACAGCTGTTACAAACAATCTATTAAGTAGTAAATAAGAGATTTTCATAAAATGTACCTATTACTTTCAAAGATGATAAAGGGTTTTTATATTTTTTTATTCTATTGACAACAACTTCCCCGCTCCCCCCATACACGTGGCATATCCCTTCAGTCCAATCTCATGTACAAAAAATATTGCTATCAGAAAATATTTTTGGCAAATACCCACACAAAGTTGTCTCATCATTCTGTCTGTAAAAATCTCGACATTTGTACAGTACGTATGAGATATTTCTGTATTATTATCCTCTACGTAAAATTTTATAATTATTGTTCGATTGTCTAAACTAAACCTATGCAGACTACCACTATTGCACAAAGGCTCGGCTATAGGCCCAGAAATGGCGAAAGGAACTTGTATGTTGTCCGTCAGTATGTACTATCCAGTTAATGCTGTCTTTCACTGTACATACAAAACAATTGTAATAGAGACGCCGGCCGGCATCTCATAAATCTGAGCGGGTCACTCTATACGACCAAACACTAACTTTCGGCCGCGGCGCCTTCTTGTTCGACCCTGCATCGTTGTATTAACCGTGCCGATTGCACGACAGGGTATCGATTGCGGAGGTACGGAGATAACTTGCAATGCCTTGATGTCACCAAAATGACGTTTATCTGGGATGAAAAAAGAAAAATCCTAAGTCTGGCCGTCGTACGCGCCACGAACGCACTTTTTAAAAAACCGGCCAAGTGCGAGTCGGGCTCGCGCACAAAGGGTTCCGTAGCAGCAAAATTACAGTTAAATCAACCTATCTCAAAAACTATAAGAGATACTTTGATCAAACCAAAAATCGTTGAAAGAGTTAATTAGCATGCATCACCTCTATTTTTTTTAGAATTTTATACCCCGTAGTTATAAAAATAGAGGGGGGGGGACATACTTTTTACGACTTTGAGAGCTGATATCTCAAAAACCGTTCACTTTAAGAAAAATGTTTTTTAGAAAACTTTATATCATTTTAAAAGACCTTTCCATTGATACCCCACACGGGTATGTACATCGAAAAAAAAAATTTCATCCCTCAGTTACATGTATGGGGGGCCCCACCCCCAATTCTTTTTTTTACTATTTAGTGTCATATTTTTGTAGCGGTTCATACAACATACTTATAGTTTCCGAGTAAATCGGCTGTGACAGACGGACAGACGGACAGACGGACAGACGGACATGACGAAACTATAAGGGTTCCGTTTTTGCCATTTTGGCTACGGAACCCTAAAAAGGTCAAAATGTCTAAGTTTGAAATGAAATTCGAGATTCGAAGCGGACACGTTAGGGGAAATTTTAAACGAAGATATATCTCGGTACTTGAGAACCACCGGAATCGAATCCTAGCTCTCTTTCGTAGGTTTTTCATCAGTATAGAGTGACCCTCCTGCGCGAGTGTCGGTTGCGCAAGCGTCGCAAAAACTCGGCGAGTCCGAGAGAGGTGCTCGCACGCCCATGAACCTGGCTGGAGGTGGAACCGACGCAATGAGTTGTCTTCAGAGTATGCAAATCTATTTGGCACAAAGCATAGGAATAGAAGGGTGTTTCCTAAACAAAACGAAGTTTAAAAAAATTATATGTGATTTCAATGTTACCTTAATCGTTATCCAATATGCTACACAGTACACACAAATGAAATTCATTATTGTAATTTAAAAATATTAATCTCATAAGCCTCTGTGTGTAATTTTGCTTAGCTTGCATCAACGGGTCTATTGACATACAGTAATGTATCTGAGGAAGTTAGGACCCCCGTTCGTTGGTCGGCAATATCGGCATACAGGCGGGAGCGTTGGGCCATCGGCTTCGGAACATGTGGCTGACGGTGTTAGTTTACTGGAACAGCCAACAGGTAACAGGGTCCATACTTCAAGCATTGCTTATATTTAATACATTTTATCTTAGACTGCCTATTGCAACGTAACCGTACTGTCCAGTTCTACCACACCACCGGCAAGACTCACGAGTCGAGTGGACAGACAGAGCATGCCGCGCTTAAGCCAGACTAATTACAGACGAGCATAACGGCTCAAGACCATTCACTCATACTGCTGAATATGCTGAAATTTAAGAGTTTAAATATTTTACGCAATAAACGCTCATTTAAATTTATGTATTTGCTTAAAATAAAAAAATAAAAGATTTTTGGAGTCGCTACGAAAAAAACACTATGTTTATAGTGTTTTTCGTACCTATGTTGTTTTCAGTTTGCTTAAAACTTAAAAAAAAACAAAAATGGTAATAATTATTCTGTACAAATTACAACAACAAAAACTCATGGCTTTGCAGTGCTAGTATAAATAATAAATGTCAATGGAATTTATAAAAATGAATACAGTAAAAATTACAATCTATTTTACCTACTATCAAATTTTACCTTAATGAGTTAATTATACGATCGCAGCCCGATAAAACTCGCTGACAACGCAAACGAAGTTTCCCTGAACAAGCGGAGTAAACACGCTCGTTCATATTTCAGTGGATTGCACAACCAACTGCAATGCCTAGGCAAGACTGTAGGCACGAGGATCAATATCAATCGACCCACCGCCGTAGAAAAACAAGCGGCTCAAAAAAACAAAACACGAACAACTGAAAATATCTGGCCTTAGCGTTCTTTCCGCAATTCAGCAATATAAAATTGACGAGTGGTTGACACACACCGAAACTTTCAACACAAACTCGCTTGTATTATACTCGGCATAGAGCCCACTTAACATTGGGTGCTGAAGCGAAGGCCGCGCCTGAAGTGGTGTGAGTGTTCAGGGCCGTCCTTGAACCGTTTCGGTCGTTTGTATGTATACTTACACACCCTGTGTTCATTACCAAGGTTAGATCGATACTGGGCGGAAGGACGGATGTACAACTTTTCGCACCGACTTTCCTGTTATGGTTGGGCGCAGCGGAAGTTACGTAACTGAATCATTTATAGCTCCGGTGACGGATTCGTGTCTACACGCCGTCTTCCTTCCTTCTGGGTTCGGAGTTCGGACGCCATACTTTTTGTATGTTAATACTTATGCGTGACAATATTTATATTAAGACGTCGTAAAGAAAAATAGCAAAAATAACCTCCACGACAGATTTAAAAATTAAGGCTAAAGCCAGCGTACTTCATAGTAAGTAGTACATCAGTACTACAGTACAATACCTAGTAATTGGTCCAGTAGGCCCATAACCATAGTAGATAGATGGCGGCAGCTTCCGTGCTCATCACGCCGAAATATTGAGTTATTTATTACCACTTGTCTCTATTACGACAATGGCGGTGTAGCCTCATTTGTTATGTAACTGGTTACCGACTTGGACACGTGGATTGGACCGAATTCAATAATTCCGATGCCCGATTCAATAATCGGGCTATTGTCCGGTCGGTACTTGTATTGAGTAGCATAAATCACCATCGTGAATAATACATCTTCGCTCGTTTGCGATTGAGATAAAGAATACAACTTCATGGTACATATTACAATAAAAAGTTTAGGCTAGGGGAATACAAAAAGAGGCTATATAAGTAGAAAAGCGATCTTGGCATTAGAGAGATCATTTCAAGATGTGGAGGTATGCTGGATTTGGCTCCTAAAAGAATATTCAGGATGTTCAAGATATTTGGGGTAGAAAAAGTAGGCACCAGAAGCGTCAGTCATAACTACGGGATTTTAGCTTCTTCGATATTCACTAGCAGTCGACATAATCTTGTATTCTGGACTAAAATGTTGTATGTAACTCAAAAAATATAATATGTGTTTACTGACACATTGACAAGTAGTTAAAATTTGTATTTCTTTGACAATTATGTGTTTTATTTTATTTTCTCGTAGCAAGTGGGTTAAGTGGGGGTCAGAGTGGAAAGCTACACTTCGAGCCCTATGTCCCTGATTACGGATCCCAGGAGATGATGGTGATGATGGGTTAATTCCCATAAGAGGAGAATGCGCCAGTCGGACGGGTCAGTCCCCGTCCGTCTCACGCGCTCGGCCTTGACCGTGGGTCCGCGTCGGACCGCCGCCGCTGATCCCTGCCACTAATTTTATTGTGCGAATGAATCACTTACATATGTGACATTCTTGTCTCCTGCGTCACCATAATCTCGTGTGGCCTACTCAAATTAATATCCTTACTAGTGGCGATCCGTTTTTGGAGTCATTAAATAACAAAAAAATAAGTATAATAACAGAAAAATAAGTATAAAAAAATGTGGTACTTTTTTATAGGTAAGTACAGGATGTTGCAAAAAGGGTATACTAAGCCGAAACCTACATGTGCAGCATGGCATGGTATATCTAAGCCTGAAACTGAAATCAGAATTTGAAAATTCGCGAAATTAAAATTTCATTTTCGATAGAATCTTTGTTGGTCACGTGACTTTTTACTATGGTTTTTTTAAATTTTTTCGCGAATTTCCAAATTTTGATTTCAGCTTTGGGCTTAGATATACCATGCTGCACATGTAGGTTTCGGCTTAGTATACCAATTTTGCAACACCCTGTATAATAGTACAAAATGTATAAGTACTTAGTTTGGCTGACTTTGGGTCGAGCTCTGATATAATTCAACCCTACACACAAAATACGACATCATTTAGTCATACCTAATAAGGTCAATAACTCGGTTCGGTTCTCATGTTACATTTTGTTCAGAAGGTATTTATAAGACCGATGAAATAAAATGTTGCAAAATGGCCACATCAAATTATTTCAATATCGATGGAAATGGAAATAGAAGCGAGGTAGCTAATATTATTAGTACTTATTACTCGGGGCATTCCAAGGACAAAATTAACTTCAAGGTAACAGGAAAAACATAAAACTGCAACATATTTGTAACATATCCTTGTATTATTTAAATGGCATTAAATATAAATGATAAGCACATTTTGATGAGGATTAACCGCCTAATTTGACTGAGTTACCTCCTTGTCATTGTTTTGACACTAACAGGGACTAATAAAATGCACTCAAGTAGGTATAACAGAAAAACAATAACATTATACATTACAAGTAATTTGGATTATCTTTTTCAGATAAGTACTCAAAAACTGTAAAGTTTTTACTTGCAATAAACTACAAGATCATGACAAGGTAACCCTAACATTAAACAAGAGATAAGTAATTAGTCATCAAATCATACATGCATGCATACTTGCGAAGTTTGTTTAAAGGATGGCACTCAACTTATTGTTTTTTTTCCAAGTTTTAAAGGATTTCATGATTCGAAATAGTTCGAGTGAGAATAGAACCAAATTATTTCTAAGCAAGCTAAGGCAGTCTACAATATTGAAGTTCATTACAGCGCATCAGAATATTAGCAAGTAAAAATGTAATTCTGTTCAAATTTTGATGTGGAACTTCTTCATTGCTTGTGAGTGTATTATGGTGGTAGGCGGCATACTTACTTATATGAACTGGGGCGATCTGAAACAGATTTGTCTACGGTATGCCGTTGACCCGTGATCGATACCCACTTGCTACAGATATCATAACAGATACACACTCCGGGCAGACAATACAATTGGCTTGCTAAGTAATGCGGAACTTGATACAGTAGGGTGTACACACTTTTGGGAGCGTAACATTCTTGTTATAAAATTAACAGTTGTAAATTTTTGGCTTCGTAAAAAATTTAGGTATATTGTATGATGTATGAAAGTATCTTTGGGTAGATTTTTGCAACTCCCAGAATCGACCGAAAACATTTTACAATTAACTACGTTATTGCACAATTTGTATCATATAAAACGTGTCACAAGATTGAGAGGTTGTAGTAATTTAAATTAATTTCTTCTATTCAAAATTTCACAAGTAAATGTACATTTATGTACATACTTACTGAAAGTGTTCTTCAAGGTTTTTAATCGACCAATGTTACACGGACTCTAAACAATCACAGCATCCAACAACTTCACACATGGTCACCCTACTGCAGAGCCAAGCACAATACTAATGCAAAACATATAAATGGCAAATGAGATGATGGCATTCTTATCAGATGTCGGTCTCTGACAAGTAGAAATTGAAACGAGTACATCAATCAATAAAACCAGTGTTAGGAGGCTGTCCGAGCGAGCTGTGGGCTGTGGGGCGAGTAACGAAGATATCTGGTCCGGTGAAAACTTCTCAAACTTCTGCATGACGCAGATATTTTTCATTTTAAGTTTAGACAGTGCTAAATTGAAATGTTGGTCCTTAAAAAAGTAATGACAACTGTCTATGATTGTCCTGAAGGTCTACATTTATACAAACACCTTTAACACTCCATGTCAACACATTTTTAAGATTATCGTATTGAGAATGACTCAAAAAAACATAAAGATCATCTTAATAACATCCATTTTAAGTAGCCAGCCCTTAGCGGTTTTAATTAAGACCAAGTTTATTTATGTATGTGGTGCAACTGTCGGCAAGTACTTACAAAAGGTTACACGAAAGGTGCTATGATCCGCAAAAAGCAGCGGCTTTCGTCAAGGTATTCATATCCGAAAGGTATTTGCGGAAAAAAAGTTCGCGATCCAACACGCCACATCCATTTTAATGTAAGGAGTAACTGAAACGCTTATCCGGTAAAAGCACCGGTGAATATAATATATTGTTATGTTCGTTGAGTTGGATTAAAGGTCATAGGAGAGATGAACGACACGTCATTGATAACGTGATAAGCGATATGTCAGTCAGCTACTGACGACTAGTCTGACTTGCACTTTCACCGCGGCGACAAACTCTAGACCACCTCTAGTGTTGGTCATCTATAAAATAAGAAGAAAATAAACACAAACGATATAATTTTAACACAGACGTCCATTAATGGTGTTCTATTTTAAGTTAAGAACAGTCATTATTGTTATCGAGTAAACACATCGCAAAATGTATTTTTAGAATCATTCATTATTCAAACGCTACTTGCATGAAAAAGAATACATATTCCACAAAAATAAAAAGCCAACAGCGGTAACAATAAACTCATATACCTGTATATAAGCCATAATCATAAAAAGCCGAGCTTACCCGGTACTAAAAACTCAAGCTGCGTTCATGTGGGCACAAAAAACCGTCTGCGCCTGCGCAAGTGAAAAGCTAGAAGAGCACGCTCATGCAGGTATTAATCAATTAACCAGCGGCGCGCGCGCAGCCAACATGGCCGCCGCATAATTTCTAGATATCATTGGCCGACGCGACGTTACAATGTTGTTTAATTTGCTATTATTAAGACGTTTTTCTCGACCGTAAAAGGTGTCTTCCTGTGTGTTTAAAGAACGAAAAAAAGAGATATTTAAAATGTCTCGGCAGCGTATCTAAACAGCATTTGTTTGTGGCATCGTAGGCACGAAACAGATGAATCAATGTCCGAGTTAGATTAAGTTTTTTATCTTGTTTGAAATGTTTTTAACGTTTGTTTTAGCTATTTAAATAACAAACAGATCCGATTCAACTATCATACTCAGCTCTATTCTTATTTTTGAAGATTTTACCTCTTCCAACTACTTAGCAGAAACTGTCTTCTGCTACAAGGCCCATCGCAGATAAACAAAGCAACAGCGAAATAGACTTAGAAGTAGGCTAACATTCTCCAATTAAGCCTAATCTAAGTACCATTTCAGTACGTCATTGGAACTGAGCTGTGTGATAAATATGAGAATCCCTTTAAGGCTATAATGAGCTCAACAACGATTGTGAGTGCCCGATTTAGAGTCGTTTTCATTTATAGAAACTGAGCGATACTGATCGCCCAGTGCAACTGTAGGGAATGTCGTTGGAGCACGAGGTGAAATGGGTTGCATTAATTTAATTAAACTGCATATTATAATAATAGCTTCTAAATTCAGGAAACAATCATTAGCATTTTGATAAAAGCTAGCTAAAATTATAACAAAGGAACGTAAAAATGCTAGAAATGCCAATCATCTGTACATAGTACATCTGTATATAGTATATAGGTATATAATATAGAAACCAGATGACGATGATGAATGGCGCCGAGACTCCCAAGGCTCGACTGTATCGGTCCATTTAACACGCAATTGATAAAATATTTCCGTATAATAATTAACAAATTCCATCGTTTTAAAACGCCTATTGTGTCGCTCCGCAAACACTACATGTATACCTAGACGGTAGTCAAACAGAACCTCTTTCTTGTGTGTTTCAGGGTCAGTTACTCAAACAGCTCAAGTTGCTGATACTGATTGTTCAGGTGGAACATAAGGTGGTACAGTGCACGTCCTGCTGAACCAGAAATTGACGCAACAGGTATCTTAACTCGTACGCCGTAAGGATTAAGCTTGACTACAAGTGGAAGTATTGTCGCCGTCTGCTACTGTACTTGGTGAACAAAAGCCACATTAGATTTGACACAGTTATTGTTCTACACGAGCATTTCACTGCTCTGAATGGTTCCCTGATTAATTGGGTTCTTTGTCAGTCCGTGGGCAAGTGCAAACATACAGTAGCACTTGCATGAGGCAACAGTTACTCAATATAAATTTGGAGTGTGTTTAACAAGTAGTTTTACTAATCTACACCTGAGCAGCCGAAAGCGAACTAATACGTACTTTATATTACAAACTGTCAATGAAAATTACGGAAAAAATAGTCAGTTTAAAATACACATCAACACAAATAAATAGCCCTATAACAGATTATTAATTTCAAACACTCGTGAACACGACAACGGCGACTTATCCTAACAGAAAGTCTCTAACGGAAGCTTCATACTAGGCGCAGCTCTCCAAATAGACAAATCTCTCCTCCATCTAGCCTGCCCATATAAAGTTGTCCCTGTATTACGTAAGGCGACAATACAATTGGTCGTCCGGAATTAGCCGGCGTACGGGCGCGCCGCATTTAGACGTGTCCCGAACACAAAAAGCGCATGACATCGCGACGCCTTAACGATCTCCTGAGCGGGAGCCACGCTGATCGGAGCCAAGCGATTGCGAGCGGACATGTACTTACGCCTGTCTCCCAGAGGGGTAGGCAGAGACTATGGATCTCCACGTGCCACGATCCTGACATACGAACTTGTTTCACTTCCTCCACATTCATACGTTTCTTCATACACGCACGTCGGGTTCGGAAACTCCTTATTTAAGAATAAGAGATGTAACCTCAGCCAGCGATTGTGTACTGCTAGCATAGGGATATCCAAATTAGCGCCATAGCACGCTACGGCCTACTAGTCTAAGGATGCTTTTCCACCAGAGATGTGCAATGAATGATGTGTTTGATATCCACTGGTCAATACTCATTAGCACTCAGGTCAATCTAACGCTACTTCTACCTGTCCCAGTCCAGAACTCGTCTGTCCCAAAGTTAATAATATGGTTTTCTGCTGTAGATATTTCCATAGTACGATTTTTTTACAAGAATCGGTTTAATTACTATTTCTAGGAAGGATAACCAGTCCATTTCAAAACCGCTTGGTTCGTAGCAGTAATAAAACGAAAGATTATTTTCAGACACATCACACGACACCCTAGAAGAAATAGATATGTGTCTATGGAAATAAAAAGAAGGCAAATGGTGCAAGATGCACCGTGCAACCGACCAGGATCTAAATATCACCAGCCTCCTTCTTGGAGGCATGATAAAAGAAAAAAATAAAGATCTCTGCCCATCAGGATGAGATAGAAAACTTAAGGCGATCAGAAAGTCTAACTGACAAACAAAGCTATGTAACAGTTTTGGGAAAAACGCTTTTAAACAGAAGTTTTATTTTCAATTGGTGGCGCAGTAGTAAGCTGTAATTATCGCATTAAAGAATAGAAAAATTCGGATCAGTCTAAATGTAAACCAGTCACGTGAAATATGAACTCTTGGTAAACGCATTACACCATGCTAATGATGGTCACGGTTAGTTCTTGATTTCAGTGGTAAACTTTATAGTTTTTGGAAAAATAGAATAATATTATTATGTAATTTGATGTAAGATTTATGTTTTTTTTTCACTGTATTATGATGTATTTATTTCCGTAAAACTGTTCGTTAAAACCACAAACATAAAGACAGGAAAAATATAAAAGACAACGTTTCGTCATATACCTAATGAAAAACAAAACACTGCAAGGGATTTCTAGGAAGGGATCTCAAGTTTGCAAATAAAAGGCAAAAAGGGGCTTCTGAGGCACTCCGATTGAGGAACCTTAATCAACCTTTTGTTGTAAAAGATACGCTATTAAATGTTGAAAGAAAAGAAAAACAATAGATGTATAAAATAAATAGAATTAGCTATTAAAAGATGAAAGACCTCATTTATTCGTTATTGTTAATTAATACAGGTATACAACATATTAACATAATAACACATCTAACTGTGAACTGCTCAACTTTTACGGTAAATCAAGTATATTTTATCAATGTCTCTCCACTTACAAAACACAATAGAAAATAAAAACTACAAAACCTTTACTTAAATACTTTTTAGAACTTTTTTACTATGTACAGAGCAATGCTATTCGGCCAGCAACAAATTCGAAACTCAAAAGTGAACCGACAGAAAACGCTATCGGGTTCTCCAGACCGAACGGATCGTTTTTTGTTTTTTTTTAATAGCGCGAAAAGTAGGGTTTTTGTGGCGCCAAAAGACGCCGCCTTCTCGGAACCGAAAATGAAAAAAAACAGTGGTGAATGGATTCCCAGAGTGTATTTCTATTTCACTGTGGGTTCGGTGTTTCATTGTCGAATTAAAAATAATTCATTAGATTTCCTATGGCTAACCTTTAAAATGTAAATCTATATAAATATAAAAATTTGATATAAACTCAAATAATTTTCCTGATTTTTGGTTACTTTATTTAAATGAACTTTGTAAAGAATTTTAAATTGAATGGGGGCTTAGCGTATCTTCTTTTTCCATAAAAATATTCTCAACCTTTTTGGAGCTGAGAAAAACATAACATGCACGAATAAAATACATAGATATACCAACTTCCCGAACACAACTGTTATCAATTTATTGTTAGACGGCCGATTAGAATGCGAACCTAAACACATAAACATGTTCAAAAATAAACAAACCAAACTATGACAAGCTCCGGTCCGAATGAAACAAAGAATCCAGCTCCATTGTTACCTCATCCCGGTATTATTTCTCGGCCAAAACTTATCCTTTCTGCCCCGTCCTCAGTGCAGAATGGGTGGTTTAAAACCAACTTCCTAGAAAGATAAATGCCATTGTTTCACCCACTGGAGCCATCTGTTGTGTTCAACATTTTGCCTTTCAAAACTGAACACGGGCGTCATTTATGACACCTTTGCAGCTTTGGGTTAATGATAATGACGGACGGCAGATGTTTGAAAGACAAAAAGATTCCAAGGTGCCTCTGGCCTCTTTATAAACTAAAAAGAAATGCTAACAATTCGAGGCTTCGTATCTTTTAATTGTTTGCTTTTACATTCAAGTGTAATTGTCAGTGACAGCACTTGACTTGTGGTCCTTGTGAGGCACCGACGCAGTCAGAAGTCATTGAGCGCGCTACACCACCAACTAAAGCTATCCGCTCAGAAAGCTCATACTAAATTTAATCAAACAATCTCTTTTAGCGATTGTTTGTTAATTAGTAGGTACTTACTGTCTATTATGATTTTGTTAAAATTACACTTGTCTATATCTTCTTGTTAACTGAATTATGGTTCAATAAATTAAAAGACTAAGTGCCAATTTCTCCATGGTGGGATACAGCATAACCAAGGATTATTGCTTGACTTTTGACACATCTGTTAAGAATTTAATATGGAGATGACGTATAATTGATGAACCTTACCCTGGCTACGATTTAACCGACTATTGTGAAATTGGAGGTAAATATATAAATATTATTTAGCAGGTACATTTTGCCATGTCAGCGGGACAGAGGGAAATCGCCGCCATAGTACTTACATTCGCTTGCTTTACAACGTACGGAGAGCAGCGCTGATGCTCAAAGAAAGTTGAAGCTAAAAGATTATGAATGTCATGATTACGATTGTTAAAGAAAGTAAAGTTTTGCGAATTCATGAAAACTTTTAAACAGTGTATGCATTTATCGGACTCGTGCCAAAATTCTCACTTTAGTTAACTACATATATATGAACTTAAGCCCTGCTCAACGGCAATTCGACCAATCATGGCGCTGCATTCCATGCTCATGTTCTGCTTAACTTGGGTACATATTTAAAGTTTAATATTAATTTAATAAGGCAAATGATTAACAATTTACAAACGAGACAACTACCGCCATCTACGTTGTGAAAGAAGAAACTCGGAAAGTGAATCTTTTCCTAATAAGATACATAAATTTATATTTTTTTATTAACTACCTACGCGTAGTGCGTCACTATAAGGCTTCCACTGAAAACCAGCACAGTGTCCTTTAAACCAACCAAAGGTGCTGCAGTAGCTGAGTGGACACCATTTTGACGACGACTATCAATTGCATTATATTAATTATTACCTATCACAATTTTTTTTTAGATTAGATTAATCCTAATCGTAACTAATATTATAAATGCGAAAGTAACTGTGTCTGTCTGTCTGTTACTCTTTCCGGAACTAAAACTACTGAACGGATTTGAATGAAATTTTAGTTTAGACCCTGGGAAAGAACATAGGCTACTTTTTATCCCGGAATTCCCACGGGAAAACTTTTTAAGGCGAAGCGAAGCGCGCGGAAACAGCTAGTTACCTATATTTATATTGCTTTGCATATGTAAATTAATATTGCTGTCTAAGCCAAGTAAAGTTTTTCTTTCTTATTTCTAAACCTAGATCATTTCTTATCATAGGCTGTCGTTTTAAAACTAGGGTTACAATTGCATAGTAACAAACACAGCAGGATTTAAAATCTTAAAGCAAAAAGGTTGTTTGGAAGAAAAGGTGATGTAGGTCGCATTGTTTTTAACATCTGCCCTGTAGATTTAATTGGTCACACCTGCTTTGCTTTTATAATTTTTTTATGCAATCGAAGCGTGTGCCGTCAATATGAGTTAAGTATACCATTGAGATTGATTTTGTTGCTATTGATAAATACAAAGATCCTATTGCGTGTCATTAGAGATGATTATATTAGAGTAAATTTATTATTATTAATTTATACTTTTTTCACTTCCCTACTTTCTGGTCCAGAACCTCCTGCGGGTTAACTACCAGTCAAATTTAAATCTCTTCCAGGCAAAATTACCTTCTAGGAGAGACAATGGGTACCTAAGTTGTACTAAAATATAAACACTAAAGGCTGATGAAATTAATACCTACTCATGTTTTTTTTTTAAATAAATTTTATATTATATACACATTTTATATTAAATTCTACATTGCACACAACTGAGTTTGCTCATATGAAATGAAATAATAAAGCAACCTGCCATATCTAGAATCCGACAGGTGGTTCCGGGGTCGAGTCCCGGCCGCTCCTAATGACCCTTAACATTTGTTAATTTGCCTCCGATGCCTTTTTAATGTCCTTCCTACTTTTATGTTTCGAAGGTTTTTTGCCTTCCGAGTAGAGTTAGAGATCCGTAAGAGATTTTTGTTTAATACCTACTTCATTATTGAAAAGAAATATGTGGGTACAGTAGGAGATAAAACTACTTTTGACATACATATTATACGCTCACGAGCAGTGAAAAAATTCCACTTGTCATTGCCGTTCCATTATGTCACTGAAACATTTTGGCTTGAACCAGCCAGCGAAGCTTTAAAACTTTTCAGTCCAACACTATTTAATCAAAGATGATAAAATTAATGAAACAACACGGCGGAACCATTCAACTAAATTTGGTACACGCGGCCATAGAACCTTTTAACTATTATCAGTGTAATCCCATTAATTGGGAGTGAACTAGTTTTTTCAAGGGCAAAAACATTTAATGTTAAAATAATTTACAGCGCACCACATACATACTTCCTCCACCTGCCAAAATGACAATAAAGTGAGATTCTTATTTGGGTTGAAACCTCAAAACGACTTTTATGACGATGTCGGTAAACGGTTCTTTTTTCAAATTGTTTTTTTTAAAGGTCTGTTTTGTTGAAAAGGAGTCCTCAATTCATTAATTGATAAAAATCTGTTTCAATAAAATTGCAGGAGTTACAGAGATTTTTGTACGTACATAAATTATTGGATCGTAAAATCTGTGTATCCAGCCGATGCTTAACACAGACTTTTATGGTTGTAAATTGATAGAAATATCCTTATCAAAACTCTTTATCTATTAAATACATGATATAAAAATTATAATTATAAGATATCATTCCATTAAAACGAATAAACTTCCTAGCTGTGAAAGCAAACACTAATCACACTTTTACTTTAAAACAATAAGCAGTAACTCCGGTTTAATTAGAAACATAGCGTAATTACACGTTTTACACTAGGCCGTTTAAGCGGCGGCGACATACAGACCACACAAAGACTTATCGCTGTCACAACACTAATTCGATTTTCTCTGTACGACGTACCTAATAGAGATAAAATGTTTTACTAGCTGTTCCCGCGCGCTTCGCTTTGCCTTAAAAAGTTTCCCCGTGGGAATTCCGGGATAAAAAGTAGCCTATGTTCTTTCCCAGGATCTAAACCATGTATGTATACCAAATTTCATTCAAATCCGTTCTGTAGTTCGGGCGTGAAAGAGAAACAGACGTTATTTTCGCATTTATAATATTAGTTAGGATTGATGCACGCATTTGTTGAACGATCAACTTACCTTACAACATTGTTATATCTGGTGGATTAAGGGGTACGGAATTATCTTCAAATCAAGTTATCCATATCGTTTTACGGGCATTATACGTACATACAGGTATTGTAAAGCATTATCGATCCCTAGTAGTCTCCCTACAACAATGAAGACAGCCTTTACGATTGTTTTACAGCAACAAAAACTACCTATACCGAGTTACGGCCGCGGGTAAATAAAGATTTAAATAAATCCCACCGCACACGAAGAAAAAGCTGTCATAAAACTGAAAAGCTGCGATAGAGAAACATTCGTAGTCCAGACGCAACAAATATGACGAAACACCGATATCTGGTTGAGTGGGAAGTGCATTAAAATCTACACCATGATTCTTGTACAGCTTTAACCTTTAAGTAAGTTTAAAAAATAAATAAATAAGTTAGTGGAATATATCGAATTATACACTTAACGCAAATACCAGTTAACTCGTAACCGTACCAACTGTAAATACTCAGAATGTTATATTAATGTACCTACTTAAATAAAAATATTTTTAAAAACGTTCTCAAAAGACATTTTAATCAAATTCATTAAACATAAAGTTCATTTAAAAATGAAATCGTTTTAAAACAGCGGTATATTTTCAAACAGCTCTCTTCCCGTGATGCTTTTGACACACGTTCGCGATATAACCGTCAGTGACAGAGCTGACAGATAACCCCCTCCCCTCCCCTCCGCTTCCCTTCCCCTTAAGGACCGAAGAACCCCCCGCGATAAGATAAGATCTTCTCGGAACCAGCAGAGCTCCCCTTAACGCATGGCTTTGCAACTTTTTCACAGATTTACTTTTAATGTTTGGTACAAGATTTGAGGAGACTTATCATTTGGAGAGGTGTTAGACTCGCTTTGTAAAGGATATAAGTCCAGAAAAGGTAATAAGAACAGATTCCATAGGAGATCATTTAGGTACATCAACTTACTGGCCAGTTTTCCATAAAAATATTATTATGTATCTATCCTATTCACTCATAATCATAATAATTACAAGAAGGAGTATCGATTCTGAAAGAGGACCTTATCCGCAGACTAAGCTATGTTTCAGCAATAATAATAATCATTTATTTTCAGGCAACTAAGGCCCATAGATAAATACATGCATACAAATTATTATAAATAATCAAATCAGTTCACTCTTACTGTAATTCGTCACAACCGCTAAGAACATAACACTTTAGCCACCGACACACACACACACACACACACACACACAAATACCGTGCCATCCATCATGGACAAACAAAAGCCACAATTTGCACCGGCCCTCACCCAAATCAGATAGTGCGCATTGTCCTTTTCATTTTACGTATAATTCCTTGAAAGTATGCCATGAGCATATTCCATTCCATTCTCAATGGTATCTGGTAGTTTCTGCTCCTGGCTCACTCGAATGGAGCCTTTGGGCATATCCCCTAAAGGTCTAAACTCCCTTGGTAAGCTTGGACCAGTACCAGGCTGGTCTTCTGTGGGATAAATAAATAATAAATAAATATGTGGGGACATCTCACACACGGCCATCCGACCCCAAGCTAGGCAGAACCTGTGTTATGGGTGTCGGACAGCTGATATATCTACACAAATACATAGATAGATAGATACTAAATATAAATATCAACACCCAAGACCCGAGTACAAATATCTGTCACTAAACAAATATCTGCCCTGTTGGATTTTGGGTAAATAAGACCAGGATTACTTCGATTTACGGCAATATTTATTTTTCCAAAATAAAACACAAGTAAGCTTCACAAGAGGTTAGAGAGCAAGTGACATTGACAACTGTCAAAAAACTAACGTCATCTGTCATCAGACAAAATAGTGGTCTGTGCTTTTGTTTACATTCTAACACCTACCCTTAAACAAAACACCTACCCTTAAACAATACTTCAAGTATCTACCTACCTAGTATGTCTAACAAAATCTAAAATACTTTGCAAGTATAAGCATTATAATTATAACATAAAATTATACAAGGTTCATATAGAATTAATTACAAAACAAACAAGTTATACCTACTTAGAAAAACAAAGAGATCAGTTTTTCATGTTTTTCCTTTGACAATGATTTAGTTAGCACATCCGCAAACATATCTACAGTAGGTACATAGTTTAAAATAACAATTTTTGAACCAACTAAATCTTTAACAAAATGGTGCCTCACATCTATATGCTTAGACCTTGCATGATAAGTTGCACTTGTACATAGTTTCTGTGCAGACTGGTTATCATTATTTAAATTAATGTTATAATATTTACCAGTACATTCATACAAAAATGTACGCAAAAATAAACCTTCCTTGGAGGCGTCAGAAATTGCCATGTATTCAGCTTCTGTACTAGACAGAGCAACGGTTCTTTGTTTTCGAGTTTCCCATGATACAACAGATTTTCCTAAAGTGAAAACATACCCTGTGTAGGAACGTCGATCGACCTCATCTGCAGCCCAATCAGCATCTGCGTACCCAGTTATTTTCATGTCACCTTTTTCAAAAATAAGACAATAATTATACGTACCCTTTAAATATCTGAGCACCCTCTTAGCAGCTTTCCAATGAGTGTCCGAGTAACAATTGTTAAATTGACTGAGGTAACTAACAGTATAAGCAATATCAGGTCTCGAACAAACTGCCAAATACATCAAACATCCAATGAGATTCCTATAGTCATAATTACAGTTAGAGTTTTCTTCCTTATGCAATTTCAACCCACTTTCCATAGGAGTAGATACAGGCTTACAATCAGTCATATTAAACCTTTCTAAAATCCTTTTTATGTAGGCTGTCTGATCCAATGTGATCTTCCCATCTTTATTGATAATTCTCATACCTAGAACTTGACTTGCTGGACCTAAATCCTTCATCTCAAACTCATTCATGAGTTGCTTCTTTATATCATCCTTCTTAAGCTGAGAGGCCTTCGATGAAAAAAGGATAATATCATCAACGTACAAAGCTATGATGATTAACTCATGCTCCTGACCATGAATAAATACACAAGGCTCCGATGATAGTTTTCTGAATGCTAACTTGTCCGTTAACACCTTGTTTATTTTTTCATACCAGGATTTAGCTGCCTGTTTAAGCCCATAAACAGCTTTATTTAATTTACAAACCTTATTTTCATTTTCTTTTGAAACAAATTGCTCCGGCTGTTCCATGAACACGGTCTCCGACAGATCACCATTGAGAAATGCCGTTTTTACATCTAAATGCTCTATGCTCATGTCAAACTGAGCAGCCAGTGCTAATAATACTCTAATCGACGAGTACCTCACTACTGGGGAGAAAGTTTCTGTATAATCAATACCGTACTTTTGAGTGTATCCTTTTGCCACAAGTCTGGCTTTATATTTAATTAATTCTCCATTAAGCCCTCTTTTCTTAGTAAACACCCATTTACACTTTACAGTCTTTTTCCCCTCAGGTAAGTCAACAAGGCTCCAGCATTGATTATCCAGAAACGAATTGTACTCATCTATCATTGCTGCCTTCCATTGATCACCTTCACTGCCCTCCAAAGCCTCTTGTACTGTCTCAGGAACATCAGCATCTTTGTTCATTACCCCTGCCAGCTGAGCACATTCGGCAGACTGCATACCTTCAGTTGTCTCGCCTTGTGAGTCTTCAGAATCATAGTCGGAGGAGCCTGGAACATAAGTTTCATCGGACGAATTTCCTGTTCTATAATCCTCAGAAGAGTCTGGTGACTCAGTTAAATCAAATATCGTTAATCGTTGTCTACACTTTTCAGGGGATGTTACTGGTTCAGAGTCTTTGGTAGCATCACAGTCATTAGACTGACTTACAGAAAATATAGTAGTGTTATTTTCTTTATTATCATCATGTGACATACCCTTTTTAGAAAATGAATCTTCTAAGAAGATCACATGCTTTGCCTTTATGCATTTTTGAGGACACAGAGGATCCACTAATCGATATCCTTTAGTATTTTCGCAGTATCCAACAAAAATATACTTTTCACTCTTTGGATCTAACTTCTGACGGTTTGTTACTAAAGCATAGGCCTCACATCCAAATATTCTAAGATGTTTTATATCTACCTTTTTGTTTGACCATTTCTCCTCAGGAACTGCTCCCATAACTGCCTGTGTTGGTGAGCGATTCTTAAGGTAGACCGCCGTGTTGACTGCTTCCGCCCAGTACTTTTTACCCAAGCCAGAATCTTCAAGCATGCAACGAGCCTTCTCCATGATTGTACGGTTAGCCCGTTCAGCAACGCCATTCTGAGGGCTACAGTATGGCACTGTAGTCTGGTGTTTGATCCCACAAGTCGTCAGATAATCCTGGAAAGAATGATTAATGAATTCTCCACCATTATCACTCCTTAAAACCTTAATCTTTTGGCTTGTTTCATTTTCAACTAATGCCTTGAATAACTTAAATTTCTCAAAAACTTCATCTTTCCGTTTCAGAAAATAAATGTAAGTTTTTCTCGAACAGTCATCAATGAAAGTTACGAAGTACCGAGCACCACTATGTGAAGATTCCTCCATTGGTCCACATACATCCGCGTGTACTAGGCCTAAAATTTCCTGTGACCTATTCATACACTTCTTCGGAAACGGTAGCCTCGCTTGCTTACCCCTTATGCATGCAACACAGTTACTAAATACAGTATTAGAATAATTCATACCTGTAACCATTCCATTCTTCATGAGATTCATGCTTCTTGCATTGAGGTGACCGAGTCGCTTATGCCATACCTGTTGTGTCACTGCTGGGGCCGCAGTTGCAGACACATCAACTGCACTCTCACATTCCGCATCCTGGAACTCATGAGGGGTACTTAACCCTGTACTTGAACCTGTACAAGACAAATTCATGGCAATTTCTGACTCCTCCCTACTAAACATGAACTTCTCATTGGTATCAAGTCGATAAATACCATTTGAATATGATGCTGTAGCTAACACTTCACTACCATCATAAATTTTACAACATTTCAAGTCAAAAGTAACAGTGTAACCTTTTCTTGCGAGTTCACTAACTGATAATAGATTTGTAGTTAGATTGGGCACAAAAAATACATTGCTTATTGTCCTTACTATAGAGTTCTTTAAACTAATCTTTATATTACCGCACCCTTTGGTAAAAAGTTTATCACCATTTGCCACATTTATTTCCCGAGGATTGTCCATGACTAATTCACTCATTAATTCACTGTTGTTACACATATGGTTTGTGGCTCCGGAATCAATATACCAAGAATTATCCTGCACTTTCACTGATAGAGCGGTCAATAAAGCTTTGTCCTTGCAATATGACCCACTACTCACTTGTGACGTTTTCCCCGAAGTATTCTTAGGACAATCCTTCTTAAAATGTCCTGGCTTCTTGCACTTAAAACATTTATACACCTTTCTTGCGACTAAGGCAGTGACCTCAGAATGCTCTGACTTGTCATCACGCCTTTGATTTTCTTGTAATAGCTTTGCCTTCACAGTTTCTGAAGATAATTTTCCACTTGTGTTCTCCAAGGCCATGATCAGAGGGTCGTAATCACATGTGAGACCACTCAACATGATTATTGCTATAAATTCATCGTCCAAGGGTGAATCAATGTCCTTTAATTGCTGTGCAAGTTCTGTGATTCGTGAAATGTAGCTCTCCATACCACCCACCTCCTTCAACTTGACTCCAAACAGAGATCTTAACAGACCCAGCCGTCTGCTCAGACCTTTGTCCTCATAGGCCTTCTGTAAATTAGTCCATGCTTGGTATGGCGTTTCCGCATTCCGAACGTGGTTCAATGCAGATGAACTTACTGAGAGACATATTTTGGCTAAAGCCTTTTTGTTCTTCTTGTCATCTTTGCATCCAGATTCTGATTCTACGCACTCATACATATCTTCATGCAACAATAACATGCGCATCATGAACTTCCAATTATTATAGTCTTCCATGCCTTTGAGCTTATCAATTGGAATCCCAACATTGTTAGCGGAGCCGGCCATGTTTTACCTTTTGAGGTTACCTTATATGCCGGTTATACAAATATCTGAAAATAAATCCTATTCGCACGAAATATTTACTTATTAATGCGCGGAAACTGTCCTGGGCCCATAACCTGTTGGTTTTTGGGTAAATAAGACCAGGATTACTTCGATTTACGGCAATATTTATTTTTCCAAAATAAAACACAAGTAAGCTTCACAAGAGGTTAGAGAGCAAGTGACATTGACAACTGTCAAAAAACTAACGTCATCTGTCATCAGACAAAATAGTGGTCTTGTTTTTGTTGGTTTTGTTTACATTCTAACATGCCCCAGCCGGGAATCGAACCCGGGACCTTCGGCTCAGTAGTCAGGGTCACTAACCACTACGCCATTCGGTCGTCCGATGATGGGGGGTTAGCACATGTAGATGTGGTAAATTTTATACCACAATTCTTTACTGGTGCAGTGGTTCAGTGGTGCTCGGCCCCGCCCTTTTTCACATTGGGGGAAATATATATAATCAGTAAAACCTCTTATGTATACAGTGTGTAACTCAAAAAGTAAACCGAAACCGAAATTTATTGTACCATTATAACGTAACTTTGTCCTTGAGTCCTAGATGCTACTTTTTATCCCGGAATTCGAACGGAAAACCCTGCAAATGCGATGCAAAGCTCGCGCAGAAAAGCTAGTCGACAATCAAATCGATAAAAACAATCAATAACAAAATTGGTGTCATCTGTTAATTTGGACAAATTCAAAACTAAACTACTCGTATCAATAAAAAATCAAATCCATCAGCTACCCCACGCCACGAGATGGTATCAATAATAAAATATGGTCACTTCTATCCCCATAACAGTTAAACTTAACAAATAATTGAGCAATCCCTCATGTGGGTGATATACGCAGTCCCGGGTTCCGTCCACAGTCCGTAAATCACAGAGCAGATGTTAAATAAAGCGTTTCCGTGAAAAAAAAGACCATAAAAAGTGATTAAGTGCGAATCAAATATGGGAATTAAGGGATCCCTATAAATCACCGGAAGACTTTCCAAATTTAAATTCGATATCGAGACGCGGAGGGTGAATATGTTGGAGTAAGAACAGGGGTTAGTATCTCGAGGTGTAAGATAAACACGCTGTTTTCTAACCCTTGATCGGAAAGAGGATGTTGTGCGATTGACATTATTGATTAATTTCATTATTAAGTAGGTTTAGTAGGTATTTTATTTATGTAGCCTAGATGTATGTAACAAGTGTATCATTTGTTGGTCTTCAAATAAATAAATTATTGCAACTGCATATTTTTTTCTAAATTAATTAGCAGGTGCCTGTTTTTTGTGACCTATATGAGAAACTAAACTAATCTCTGAAGTCTGACAGCGGGTAATGGGAATAGGTTTAGCTATTCATTAGCGTGTGTTGTAAATACCGACGGATTGGTCTGCGATAAGGTTACTAGGCAATAACGACCATAACTAAATCGCCGCATTTACTTATATGCCTAATAAAAATCTTTACATCTCCTTCAATGCCCATGTAATTTAAATACGTAGGTGTTACAATCATCCGTGTCGAATCAGTGCGTTATCAAAAAAAAACCACACACAGCACTTAGCAACCCGACAGCCTATAAAATAATTTGAAAGTAATATTATGTGTACTTACATTTCGTTATCGTCTTAGTTTTATCGGACGCTGAACTCCGGATCTGAAACAAGAGAGCGGAATGTGATCGATCGAGTTGAAAGTTTTTTTAAACGATAGCACAGTCGTTGACCCGCCAAATCGGTGCCTAGGCACTTGATAACAGCCTGTTGTTAGGTGCAGCAATTCCACCGCTGAGAATGTGTTAACTGCTTTCCAAGTAGAGCCGGTCGTTGGAAATTGAAACATAAACGGTATCGCAAATTTAATCACCCGGAACCAGCAAGGAATGCAAGCCGCAAAGTTTAAAAATGTGCAATAAAAAAACGATTTCTTTGCCTCCATTTGCAGTAGAACGTAAAATAATCCTGATCCAGAAGTAAGGCAAGAAAGTCCGGTGTTAAAAAAAACAATACGGAAATTTCGACACGGCGCTCCGCTATCGATTAAAAATGAAATATTCAGCGTAATGCCTCCACACCTGAGTTTATTGACCTATCGCCGCGCAAAATGTGGCGTTCACGAAAACATTCCAAACATCCTACAGGCGTCGTTTAAATAATAATTCCGTAACAGCGGCGCGAGGGGGCGTACGAATGGAAAACCTATAAAGAACAATTTTCCACTGCGGTCGGCAGTGCAACCCCACGCCGCAATGCAGATAGCGAAATTACGAAAAATTGCCTAAATCAAGCGAAATTTTTCACTGCTTAAACGTATTTTTATGAAGTACCATTTATTTGATTAGTTACCAGTCAGAATTGGAACCAGCGAGGTGAATTTAAAAGACGGTTCGTGATAGCAATGTTGAGTGCTACAAGTCTGCTACGATAAGGGGAAAACGATAATAATTTCGGGTAATATCTAGTGTTTTAGGTCTTGTAGGCGGCGCTGAATGTCTAAGGACGCGCTAGGTCACAACACGCGAAAGTCACGCAGCCCACTAAAAGCTCACGCAATTTACAAGAGAACTAAAGGGTGGATAATTGGATATTGCCAACATTACGGTTCATATGAAATCAGATTACATTTCACTGCAATTTGACACACCCATTTTCCTTTAACTATGTTGTGGAGTGGAACCCATGATGTTTTAATATTTTAAATTCATGACTGTGTATTTATAGGGGACTTAATTACAATTAAAATATACTACTTTAATTGTTTTTATTACTATTTGATTAGGAGTACCTACCTAAAAAAATCCGTCAATCACTCAATCTTAACAATATGTATTTATTTCTTACAGTAAACCTACAATTACACCAAAAATTTGCATGTATTAGGGGGTTAAATATTCAACTTCAAACCCTTATGTGGAAGGTCAAAAAAGTACAAAAGTTCAGCTAACCTAGGTATTCCGGGAATAACCTAGGTTCAGACCTAGAAAAAACTGGTTTGGCACGGTTGCGTGTCTTCATTTAGATCTAGACTAGACATTAGCTACTGAAAATTAGCCGAAACTAATTGTTTTGTATATTCTTGTTCATGATACTCGCATTTTTGTCTAGCTAAAGAACTGTTTTTTACTAAATTTTGAAATCATTTTTTTAGGGTTCCGTAGCCAAAATGGCAAAAACGGAACCCTTATAGTTTCGTCATGTCCGTCTGTCCGTCTGTCACAGCCGATTTACTCGGAAACTATAAGTACTACAGTGATGAAATTTGATGGGAATATGTGTTGTATGAACCGCTACAAAAATATGACACTAAATAGTAAAAAAAAGAATTGGGGGTGGGGCCCCCCATACATGTAACTGAGGGATGAAATTTTTTTTTTCGATGTACATACCCGTGTGGGGTATCAATGGAAAGGTCTTTTAAAATGATATAAAGTTTTCTAAAAAACATTTTTCTTAAAGTGAACGGTTTTTGAGATATCAGCTCTCAAAGTCGTAAAAAGTATGTCCCCCCCCCCTCTATTTTTATAACTACGGGGTATAAAATTCTAAAAAAAATAGAGGTGATGCATGCTAATTAACTCTTTCAACGATTTTTGGTTTGATCAAAGTATCTCTTATAGTTTTTGAGATAGGTTGATTTAACTGTAATTTTGATTTGCTGCTACGGAACCCTTTGTGCGCGAGCCCGACTCGCACTTGGCCGGTTTTTTATATATAGGTATTTTATTATTATCAAAACGGGAAGCAGACGTCAGATAGATGGCCGAAGAAAGAGTTTTAGAAAATGAGTTGGTTCAGTTTTATAAAAAAATTATACGTATTAAAGACTCATTATACAGGATAATAGATACTTCGGACTTTGCCATTTCCATTACCTATTAAAGACGACAACAAACAATTGGTTTATAGACATATACATATATACCATCGTAATGCTCTCATAGCAAAAGATAAAATCACTTATTTTTCCAGTAAGTAATTTTATATGTTTAGAGTTTGCGTCAGACATCCAGACGGCCATTTCAACGCCAATTAAATCTGCACTTACAACGTAAAACATTATCACATCAGAAGGCAGGCCAGACCTATTACATTTCAAATTCAAACTATAACTAACTGCGTTGTACAGGGTGCTTTAATGATGGGCAATTGATCAATAATGTTGAAAGTGCATAACGGTTCATAATGATAGGTTTGATTCCTAATACAATACAATATAACGTTACTGAAAAACACACAACATAAATTAAGTTACAAATAAGAGCAAGCACATAATAATGTTGTGAGTTTTGGAGGTCTTTGAAAGTTGGACATAGGTGACTCACAGGTAACTCACCTGCTAGCTAACTCGTTCGTAAAGCAATTGTCAATATTTATGCTACTTGAGAGAGCTTTTGACATGACACGTAATCTGGCATAGAGTTACCGTTTCCAGACATCAGACATTTAAAAATACTGCCAAACCACAAAAACTAAACGGCTAAAACTGTCAAACGCCGGAAGGCGCGACACATTCAACAGCCGAGCACCCTGTACGCTCCGCACTTCGCAATACGCAAGTTGGTTAACCCCTGAATGTCGCGTAGAAGTGACTTTGTCTCACATTGAGGGACCCCACACTGACTAACTCGCGCGGCACCCACATTACATGTATTCTTAGTGCTATACGTCTATCGTAAGGCAGTATCGTCGAGGCGCATAATTCACGTATTGGCAAATTTATCGGCAATACCTGTAAATCATTACATTTACCACGCACAGTGACAAACCCTAGCTTACCTCTAGTGATTGCCACCGACGTCGACACGCCATGGTAAGGAAACTTTGTTGGCATAAGTGTCCATGAGGCTGTTAGTTTCTTAAATAAATACAAGAAGTAGATCCTATCTTTATACAATATATATTTAGTTCTTCGTGTTTCAATAAAAATTTTTTGCACCTTTCTACTTGTTTTCTTGTACCTCCTGTAGGTTGGCTGGTAGAAAATGCTTTTAGCATTAAGTCCACCTTTTGTACATTTATGTTATATTTGTGCAATAAAGTATTAAATAAATAAATATGGAACTTAGCTATCAAGTTACATACTAGCAAGCTCTCCCTATATTGCTAGAATCAAGTGATGTCAACTCTTCCGGTCAGCTCGAGTTTAGTAGAGGTTACCACTATGAATATGTGTTAACCCGTAAACGCTAGGCCTCAGGCCACAACGCTCGCCTATTTGTGCACAATGCTCATTTAATTTCACGCCTGTCCTCGCGGAATCACTGATGTATTTGAGGGTTGAGTGAGTGCCGTACGTCCTTAAACAAATAGGGTTGTACTCGTATGTGCTAAGTAAATCTATGTACAACGGATGGGTGTATGTACTCTGGTTAGCGCTGCAATTTGCTTTTCCGAAGTTTCATAGCGTTGCTCTAACTACGGCTTTATCTCGTTGTATTAAGCGTGCCGATTACGTGACAATTCTAGTTAGTTCGTTTGTCAATTTAGAGAGTGACCCCCTGGACATTAAGTGGAGGAAGTGATGACGTTTGTGGGCTATTCCATGGGGTTTATGCAAAGTCCGTAAATATAAAATGAACTGTACAGTTATATTTACACTCGGATAGCTAAAATCTTTAGCAATAATAATATTTGCCCAACCGCGCCAAATTCTGATGTCTTAAAACACCAAACAGCTGGACCATTCTTTTATGGAATTCGACATGTAGTAAGCTGACAACTTTTTACTTTTTATGCCATTATAATATTTAATTCCCATAGGAAAACCTTAGCGAAGTGCAGCTTTCGAATAAAGCTACAGTAGATTGAGAAGAAAGCTACACTCACAGTACAGCAGTCACAAGTAAGCCAACAATTTGGGCAACGAGAGGAGGGTTACGTTAATTAGATCAATTAATTACTTCACTTCACTGAAGGTCAAGCGGAGACCAGTGAGGCAGTGAGGCGGGCTTCATTGTTTAGGATCCCGTGAACTTGACTAGAGAAGTACAGTCAGCGTCATAAGTCGGGATTTCAAGATTTTGAACACATTTAGTCTCGTGGTGGTATAACGGATAAGGTCTCGGCTTCTGCCATGTAAATTCTGTAGAAAGAAGGAAATTGTATACCACTTACGGTTAAGGAAACCAGCACATCTAGATTCTAGATAGTCGTGAGGAGGGTAAAATATGTTATTATGTATATGTATAAATAATAACATATTTTACCCTCCTTTTTTTCAAGTCGGTAAAAAATTTAATGTGAGATTTTGTAATTCATGTTCATTTTCTTTTTTCATTGCGTAGGTACACGTTATAATGTGAGTGAATATTGAATGAATAATAATCAAGGTCCGCTATAAACATCATTACAAAACTATTGTGAATTGTGAATCTCACTGTACTACAGGTATTTACTAATTGAATGAACTAAGGTCTCTTGAAGGACTTCATCAATTTGTATTTGTAATTCCGATGACAAAGCAATATTGACTTAAAATAGGGCCAGCTACCGATAACCGTTTCGGTAATGGGTGGAAGTCATTATCATCAGCCAAAAATGAGTCCAGACCAGCCAGACGAGGTTTGGGTATATAATTAGTAGTAAATTTCGTATACACGTGTAATAACATGAAACTTTGACTGAAAATCCATGCAGACGACCAAAGAAAACAGATTTTTTTCCTTTTTTGTAATCAATAAAACCTAAAAACTAACTTTTAGGGGCTCACTGGACATAGACAAAGACATGAGCCCAAGAACTGCCACAACACTGTCCACGGCTACTGAGGAACTGGCTCGATATTTATTTTTAAACTACTTATTATTATTACTTTTCTGGTTCTTATTAGTTTATATGTTATTAGCTTTACCCCTGTAAAGTATGAAGTATTCAACTTATACTTTATTGTTTTTGTTACTTTACAAACAAATTGTTTGTTTAATGTTTTAGTGCTTCAGGGGACGTTGTTTACATTTCAAATGACCTTTCCTCATTCCTTAGTTCATAACTTTGTTAATATAAAGTTACTATTGGGAAATTTATCCAATTAAGCTCAGATTTATTTTGATGTAACAGGAAATATTTACACTATGGATACTTGTGCGCCTAATCTGGTTGTTTTTAACACACTCAAAGAGGATTGGAAAAGAAAATAAATTATTTTCAGTACGGATAGAACAGCTAAATTAGAACAATACAGTCATATTTACAAACATAAAATTACTTTCTTGCACGGAACAAGTACTTCTATAAGTCCTTTACAATAAAAACCTACCACTCCTTATTTATTTATACACGTGAGTGTGTGGTGAAAGAGTCCACTTTCATATTCTGCGGGCCATCGGCCAATTGCTTGACATGAGAATGACTGACCGCAAATTATAAGGTTTCACTTCGATTTTGGTCAAACTTTGAACTTTGTGTACCCACATTTATCATGTCGACATCACTCCAATAAACGTTTATGTATTTGTGTGTTTGTATTGTTTTCTAAAAACCTACCTTTGTAGACCCAGGTCCTAAGCCTAGGCACTATAATTGTTTGGTGACTGTTAAAACAGGTAATTATATGATGATAATGTCGTAATTTCGACATTTGGTGGAGCATAGTTGGTCATTACTTTACGAAGGAATCGTCAAACGTATGAGATACTCATATACGCTTTGCGCTCTCCAAGCCTAAACCACCAAATACCACAAATTAATACCTTATAGGTAACCATAAGTAGGTAAACTAGTTGAAGAAGTATTATATGCGTAAATTTTACCGATTTGATCGAGGGTACTCGACTAGCAGATTACGAGCAGAAAATCACAAGATAATGAATCGTCATATTCCATAATAATTCATTAAAAAAACTAATCGGTGGGGTTCACAAAAGTTTACTTTCCCCGTGGCTCATCAGTAGCCGAGGCAGATAACGACATGAACGATAGCAGCTATCTTCAGAGTCACTGCCGCGTGTGACTACACATTTATTATTTATTTATTTATTAAGTTTACATATTAATTCTAGTTTTACAGTATGTTCCACAAAACTGTTTGTATACAGTGTATACTTATACAATACTAGCTGTTCCCGCGAGCTTCGCTTCGCCTTAAAAAGCTTTCCCGTGGGAATTCCGGGATAAAAAGTAGCCTATGTTCTTTCTCAGGGTCTAGACCATATGTATACCAAATTTCATTCAAATCCGTTCAGTAGTTTTGGCGTGAAAGAGTAAAACGGACAGAGAGACAGACACAGTTACTTTCGCATTTATAATATTAGTAAGGATTAGGATTTGGACATGGTATGAGCGGAATTTCTGTCATCCCAAAAAGAGAGGATATACAGGGTGGCCCAAAGAGTGACGTCCAAAGGAAAATGTTTGATTCCTTAGGTCAAGGGGTAGCCAAATCACCCCCATGTATGTTCAGCAATTTTTAGTAGTTTAGGAGTTATGATTTTTTTTCCAAATTTTCTACGAAAATCGACCTCAGTGGATTAATTATGTTTTATTATTTTTTGGATAACTTTTTTAAAGCATTTTTTATTTTTGTGTCATCCTCTTAAGTTGTTCTTTTAACCATAAAAGTTTCAGCTTCCTAGCTGTAATGTAAGTTAGTTATTTTTTTATCGAAAGGTCGAATTATATCATCGAGCTAGACTGCTCTGAATTTTCTACTTGAAATTAAAAATTGAAAAAGATATTCTCATGGTCCCTTATTAATTTTAAAAACTCCGCAAGGTTCCAAAATTACATAAAAATAAAAATAAACTATTGCTTAATAGGGTATTATTTGCAGAAAAAAGCCTTCAAAGGTACCTGGGTGGAAATTACCTAATTAGTAAATTGTTTCAGAAAGTTGAAATATTCCTGTTATGTCATTACTAAGGACTAATTAAGTTAGAAAATGTATCAAATTGAAGGGAAAATTAAATTATTTACATTTTTTTTAATTTACGTTACATTTTTGAATGTAAATTCTTAGAAAAATGTTTTAGTCTGAGTAGTAAGATTTATGAGATAATTTTATTATTAATAATAAGTAAATAAACTCTAATAATTATTTTACACATTTACTCACAATAAATTTTCAAAATGGCGACCTCCCATAGCAATACACAACCTACATCTACGCAAGAAATTTTCTTTAAGTCAAAAAAGTGACAAATGTAAAAAATATGACATTTGTCAAAAGGTTAAACATGTAAAAAAGTACCTTTTCTCAAAAATGTGACATCTGTCAAAAAGTTACATCTGAATGAAACAGAGAAGCGTATAGGCGACTTAAAGAAAATTTCTTGCGTAGATGTAGGTTGTTTATTGCTATGGGAGGTCGCCATTTTAAAAATTTATTGTGAGTAAATGTGTAAAATAATTATTAGAGTTTATTTACTTATTATTAATAACTAGCTGGTCCCGCGCGCTTCGCTTCGCCTTAAAAAGTTTTCCCGTGGGAATTCCGGGATAAAAAGTAGCCTATGTTCTTTCCCAGGGTCTAGACCGTATGTATACCAAATTTCATTCAAATCCGTTCAGTAGTTTTGGCGTGAAAGAGTAACAGACAGACAGACAGACAGACAGACAGACACAGTTACTTTCGCGTTTATAATATTAGTTAGGATAAAATTATCTCATAAATCTTACTACTCAGACTAAAACATTTTTCTAAGAATTTACATTCAAAAATGTAACGTAAATTTAAAATAAAAGTAAATAATTTAATTTTCCCTTCAATTTGATAGATTTTCTAACTTAATTAGTCCTTAGTAATGACATAACAGGAATATTTCAACTTTCTGAAACAATTTACTAATTAGGTAATTTCTACCCAGGTACCTTTGAAGGCTTTTTTCTGCAAATAATACCCTATTAAGCAATAGTTTATTTTTATTTTTATGTAATTTTGGAACCTTGCAGAGTTTTTAAAATTAATAAGGGATCATGAGAATATCTTTTTCAATTTTTAATTTCAAGTAGAAAATTCAGAGCAGTCTAGCTCGATGATATAATTCGAACTTTCGATAAAAAAATAACTAACTTAAATTACAGCTAGGAAGCTGAAACTTGTATGGTTAAAATAACAACTTAAGAGGATGACACAAAAATAAAAAAATGCTTTAAAAAAGTTATCCAAAAAATAATAAAACATAATTAATCCACTGAGGTCGATTTTCGTAGAAAATTTGGAAAAAAAATCATAACTCCTAAACTACTAAAAATTGCTGAACATACATGGGGGTGATTTGGCTACCCCTTGACCTAAGGAATCAAACATTTTCCTTTGGACGTCACTCTTTGGGCCACCCTGTATATGTATCTATCGGTGTTGATTGCAACTGGTAGAAGTCGCCTTTAACTCTCATTACGGAAAAAAATTGAATGTCCTTTAGTGGTTGTATTTTTATAATCATTAGCATCAATGTTATTTCTCTTTATGTTAGTTAAAGATACACGCACAGTAACAAAATCCATTGTTTCATCAAGATCTGCATATTATTTTTTACAAATACCGAATAGTCAATATATTACATTGTAGCCTAGTTCGATCACGTTTTTTTACAGATATCTTCAGAGCCATCGCAAAATTATACATTAAATACTCGTCAAAAAAAATAAAATGTGAAATTGTGGCTACTTGTTATTTGTTATGACTGCCGTATATCCCGTCTCGTAACGGACCACACGTTGAATCAACGTCAAATACTTTAAATACATTGTAACATTTGTAAATAACCAATCCGTTTTAATCGTTTCACATTACTTTAATGTTATTTTCATGAGATCATAAGGAAATTTATGTATCCTATAATATCTGATGTTTCATAATTTCCTTCTTAATTCTTTAAGCAGTCATCATGGAAACCGAATACAAGGCTCGTTCTACAAAGGTAGGCGGCTCGCGACCTATCACGCGATTTAAATATTTTTTGTTTGTGAAAGTAGTTGTGCCACCTCTCAATAAGGTCCTTTAATTAACACACATCATTTTGGCTTGTGTGGACTTCATCGTAAGAATGCCGGAATATAACGGGTCCATGTATTGATCTTAATTAGTACAGAATAAGTACTTAAATATGTAGGTAGGTACATCTATATTGTGTTTAGTATTGAATTGGTGTTTGTTTGATTAAAGGCAGAATCTCGAGACTCCAACAGGAATACGAATACACTTGAAATCACAGGAAATTTTACATAATGCGTACTTAACCAAAACAAAAATAAATACCATCATTATAATAACAAATAAAAAAAAACTTACCTAAGTACTTAATGCGTAACTTCTAATATAACTTATATAACCTAAGTAAATTTTTCCAACGCTATTTTTTATTAGCTTAAGACAGCACAGTTGATTGTAATTTAAAATTTGACTTTTAAATTTCGAAGAAGTCAGCAAAATGGCGTGTTGACATTGCGCCGGTTTCCGGTGTGTTTTTACTAATCCGCAGCGGGGCTGGTTTGCGAATAACGAAAAAGGGAGAAGTTTTTTTTTATTTGTCATCCCAAAGCATAGCTCGTATACTTTGCCATAGAACATTAGTTAGTGAACTAGTCTGTATTAAGTTCTATCTTCTTTTATATTTTTAGGACCTCTATACTATGGTTTTGCGAATATCCTGTACCTTTCCTGTACCTTCTGTAGGCTGGTTGGTCGAAAATCCTTTTATCAAGTCCACCTTTTGTACACTAATAATACATATTTCGACTTAGAAAATCCGATTGCTTATATCGAAAGATGATCGGATCTTCAGATTTTTTGTTTATTAGTTCATCTCTCGTAACACTAACAGATGCACACTTATTTTTTTTAGATTATTAGTCAGTTCTACCTTTTCTGTGTCCAAAGGGTTTGTTTATTTAAGGCGACATGATGCTGGCGAGTGTTTGGGCACGGAGGGACTTCCCCGGGGTACATTCATAAAGGGTTATTGAAAGCCATATTTGCTTAAATTTGTTAAAGAATTACGCGGAACTGTAGAATGATAATTTTGATATGACATACATAAAAAATATAAACATATTATCGGCATTAGTGCTTCAATTGAGTAGCATTTTCAAAGAGTGAAGCGTGAAAACAAAAAGTATATTAAGTTATACTTACTGTAAATTCGTACATACCAACTTTATTTACCAGGCATAAGAATTTTGTCAATTAAACGTCATATGACTCATTCTATATTTTACAAACTATAGTTAGTTTCATTCGAAAACAAGGCACAGGAAATACCAGGAAATAGTAGACATATAACTTCGATATCAGTAGTAATAGCAACCATGCGAATTAAGTGAAAAAGTCAGATTTCCCAATTCACAGAAACCTAATACCACATTTGGTACTCGTACATAATTATCGTACCATTAATAATTCACAACCGGTTTCAAAAGGCAACATTAGTGCGAGCGCCGCAAACAAAATACGGGCAGCATTTCTAACTTCATAATGATTGGCCAATTACTATAGAAGTTTTATAATTTCATTTCATTGTGGGAGCCCGCATGGGCTGCGCACGCGTCTAATGGTGGACCCCTTTTTGTTGGTATTTTTTTTTCAATGTTGCCAGTGTGGCCACCCCATCAGAGTCAAAATACATACATGTTGGTTTTTATTTTACTTGTTGATAGGTATTTTGTTGATTGTGATGGACTAAATTGGTTACGTCCCGTCTAGGTGAATTATCTGGTTTTATAAAAACAAATATAGGAAGACGAAGTACTTTTTTTAAAACTATTGGAAAAATAAGCCATTTTATGTTTTTCAAGATTTTCATTTCACAATTAATAAAAGGCACACCACAACCAGAGAGCATTAAGTGCGGTGGTGTTTATCTAATTTCTTAATAGTTTGAGTAAATATAATAAACGAAAATGAAAGGCCCCAATCTTTAAGAACATCCTAATACCATTGAGAAGTTAGTGCTTCAATGCACCTCTGCCTCACGTAAATCATTTGAAGCTTTAGAATTTACAATACACAAGCCATATCTACCGTGTAATTCTTAGAACTATGAAAATAATTACCTTTCCTAGTCACAATGCCCAGTGATACCATTTTCAAGTGCTACTAACAATACCTCTACGTTCTTTTATTTGAACATATTTTTGAAAACTCGTAACTATACAAATATTATAACAAAGGGTGTATTATTGAGGGAAGATCGGTATGGAAAACCTTATGTCAGTTTGGAATCTCCCGTAAACAGGCAAATAAAACAATAGGCAATATAGCGGGAATAAGCTGCATAATCAGCACAAACATCAGCATACTTTGCATATGTCACAGGCATCTGATGAATTTCCTTTTTGGTTGAATCACACGCGTTCATTGGATGGCGCTAGTGATTCAACCAAAAAGGAGATTCAACCAGATGCCTGCGACACATACTATTTATTTTTTATTTATCATAATAAATCTTAGTTTTCTAATACATAAACACCTGAAATGTGTTCTTATCGTTTCGACGTCAAATCACGTCTTAGGTTAGTCACCGTGGTCAAAAGAAAATCCAGTCAGAATAGTGTCAGTGGATGACACATGGTGCGAAGGACGTATAAACAGTTGTTGTCACTCAGGAGGCTTCTTTCATGCACCCCATAAATTTTAAGTGGTGTAGTTTTAGATCAATGATCATCAATAAATCCGTAGATACAAAATTTGGAGTCCCCTTTTTTTCATCGGGCTTCAAAAATCCATAGCGGTGTGCTAAACAGTGATAATTTGCCATTATTCCTTTCACAATCCAGCGTCTGTATCAATGATTAATGCTCACACCACGGTAACAATCACTGATCATTTGTAACGGCATTCACAGAGTTAGGGAATAGCCGCCGCCGTCAGGCCTCGAGCTTTGACAAGTATTTTTTTGTATACTTGTCGAAAAAAGTGCTTGCACTTACAACAACCAACTTAACTTAAAATTTTATATATGCAAACGAATAGCATATATAAAATTTTAATCGTATATAAAGCAAAATATATATCGTATATAAAGCAAAAACGGCGACAAACTACAGACAATAACTAGCTTATATACATATAATTACTAAACAGTATTGATGAAGTATTAATTGCTAGGGAAACGAACATAGAACAACTCGGACTCGGGTGTATGAAAACAAATCATTTCTATAAAAGTCAGAGCTATGTACATTGAAAAATGAAAATGATATATAAAAAAGTATAAAAATAACTTAAGGTACTTCCATAAATGTAACAGAAATAGATACAAAATTGAGTTTGGCAAATTGATGGCTTCAATTTGTAGAAAGACACAAATTGGAAATGAAAATGTAATTGAGAAAGGCAATTTAGCGATAATTATACACGGCAATGTTGTAACCACACAAATGGGTATAATGGCACTGATAGCTATTTCCACTGTTCCAATAGTTGATTAAAAAAATGCAAAGTTTTTGAGTTTATCCCACAGCAACTTTTTAAGGCAAAGAGAACTTCAGAGAAGGCTGCAAGTTAGTTTATTATAGAATAAACCATCTAAAACTCAATTTCCCGTATATACTATTTATAAGTTATGACATTTAAATATTATGTATACGAGTGTGCTAAAGTAGAATCCCGCTACGACCATAAGATATGGCCCTGTTCGGTGCAAAACAGGAATTTACGATTTTGGCATCGGATCCGTATTGTTTTGCATTCTCTGTGGCTTTGCCGTCCCGGGGCGCAAGCCAAAACACAAGCCGATGTTAATTCTTCACCATAACGTTACTTTAGTACCATTCATCTGATTGCACTAACTCTTATTCCAAAGGTTAGTTTTCATACAGCTTATACAGATTAATTGTGACACGGTATAAGAACAAATTTGGTATACGGCTATAACATTGACACCAGATTCATAAGTTCAAATCTGTCAAAGAACTGGTTTGGAATATTTTATTAAATCAAGATTGCAATCAAAGCATTAAGCAGGTAATTAGTACAAATATTCCATTATTTACTTTTCTGTACGTTTCGACATTTAGGTCGACCTACAGGATAGCCGCAAAAACTGAACTAAACGTCAAGATACGAATCTCGGGCCGAGCGTCGAAAAAATGAGATAAAACTTCATTTTTATTTGGGGCAACCACTTGGTTGATTTTATAAGTCATCTTATTTTTAGATTTATTGTATTTCATTGCTACTAATACTTTAACTGCAGTTTTTATAAAGCTTTAATTTTAAAGTAGGTAGTTACTTAAGTAATTAAATTAAGTGCATGTATTTATCAAATTTTAAATGTAGGTACTTTCAGACACCTATATTACAGACTCACCCCCTTATTCATAGAGAAGTTACAATACGTTTTAACTAATAAACTGTTTTGTCCCTCTCCGACAAAGAACAATTTGTTCTTTTACAGAGAGGGACAAAACAGTTTATTAGTTAAAACGTATTGTAACTTCTCTATGAATAAGGGGGTCAGTCTATGTAGCTTAGGGTTGGATAGTCGTGTGCCACAATTTATTATTATTAGTACACAATAAATTATCTACTCGAACAAAGCAAAAATGCTAAAAGAAAAAATATAATCTGTCAAACTTAAAACAAGTTCCTCCCGACATTGCCACACATCCACGTTAAACCCGAAATTGTGTTAAAAAAAAACCTAATAATAAAGTTGCAATGTGTACACCGAATAAATTTCCAAATAATGAAACAGGGGAAATAAGTATTTTTCCCAGAAACAAATTGCGGTGGGCCCTCCTCCTGCAGTCACGTGAGTTAGTACGCGACGAGAATACTAAACGACATTCGGAATACCATCATATTATGTACTCAGCCTTACATACTGTTTAAGATAAGTTGTATCGTGATTTTGCTGTATAAAATATCAAATAACTTGTACAGGATGGATACATGATGCAGTATAGGCAGGCTACAAGAAAACTAAAGGTTGCCTGGCAGAGGTAGTTTTGGGTGAAAGACCACCTTTCGCACCCTAATAATAAGTCACAACTTGTTAATTTTATTATTAATATTTTTTTGTGTTCAAATATGAGTATTCTCTATCTATCGCCATCTATATGTGATAAAAAAACGGTTCCAAAAAAATAGTTTTTTTTTGTACAGCTGCAACGGTTACTATATAGTCTTTGCTTCCCCATTCATCGTTTATACCTTACACCTACTACCGTGTGCGTGATACAAGTCATTAGCTACTGTTGAGATTGAAATTTAACCTATACAGCGTTATAAAATGCCGATATCTTTTACCTAGAACCTATCCAAGCAAAATAAACACCGCATCTAATAAACCATCCAGGGACAACCCCCTCTGGCAGAAGGCGTTTGTTTTCGCAAATTTCGATCCGCCGGTTGCCTCATTATTATTCAGTGCAGCCGCGGCGCTGCGGTCGAATGCAGGAGGGTTACTCTATACTGACGAAAAACGAACGAACGAGAGCTGTCGTGCAATCGGTACGTTAAGCTCAAATTTCTCCATAGTCGGTTAAAAAGTAACCAGGAAAAGGTTGATCAATTACCTATACGTCATCTCCATATTAAATTCTTGACAGATGTGGTAAAAGTCAAGCAATAATGCCTGGTTAGAGCATAACCCACTATGGCGAAATTGCCACTTAATATGTGATAGAGTCGTGGCTCGACCAGCAGCGCTTGAAACTTAGTTTTCCGTCATAAAGAGTGAACCCCAAGGCGCCGCAGCGGAGGCGTCGCAGACTGCAGTGGGGTCACTTTAACATAGGGAATACGATATTTCGAAGTTTTCGCATGCCATCTGCATGCGGAGTGCAAGTTTTTACACCATTGAAACAAAACTGAAAGAAAAAAAAACTCTCCCCTCTGTTCGTTTAATGCAACGTGTAAAGTGATAAGAGCTGTGGATCGTAAAGCTAGAGTAACCCCCCAGGGACCGATGCGGTTTTCGCTTTGATTCGCCCATTCTAGGGTTGAACGGCAAAAAGACACAAAACGAACCTTTTATTTCAGATCCTGTAGTCTGTTTGCACTTTGTTTTATGGAAGTTTCAGACTGTCTGCGTTGTTTGCTAACACGTATATAATGAACTAGGTACTTACAGGTGGAGGTTGCTGGTGAAAAAATTAAATCAGTTAATCAATGGAAATGGCCATGGGAAATTCTAACTAATCAGGTTAGGTTTAGGTTCGTTGTCGTTAATCAATGGAAATAATCATCAACATCCAAACTTAAGCTTTTCCTAAAGCACTGCACTGCACTATAATGGTTGATCAAATCCTTGTACAAAAGGTACTCAACTTCGAAAGTAAATATATAAAACAAAAATATATAACGACTCAAATCAAATATTATATATATTAGGTTGCACGTGAAATTCGGCAAACTCATTTGCGGCTTCTATCAGGTTCCGAGCAGTCCGTTGACCACCGAGGCCGTCAAGCGCGAACCATCCACGTGGATTGGGTTCTGTAGTGTTCTATTTTATTTTATAATCAGATTTTTATTTTATTTCTTTATATAGTGTTTAAAATGTTTGGCCTTTATTACAATTGAATATACCTACCTAGGTGTACCTAGCCACCTTCAATTAAAATACCACCTTATCTATTTAAATATGATATTTAAATTGGCTTTACCAACCTCCGAAACTACTTACACACTATCTTAAGCATCCATACAGATTGCCTAGTGTCCAATCCAATCCAAGACAAACACAGACCCAAACGTGAAGGTTAGAAGACCCCACAGTTTTAAGTTAAAGGTTAAAAACTTAATAAAAATAAATAAGGAAGGTTCCAACTAGGCCTTCAGCGCTGGACCCCGAACTCGGCCCGAGACGCCAAAAATTGGGCATGACGCTCACGTGCGCGGCGGTCGGGAATGCAAAATGGAGCAAAATGCAGGCGGCGCCCGAATCAAAGAGATTCCTTAATTTAAGAAATAAACAGGTTTTCGACTTTGCGAACTGCCCCGCGGTATTTTAACAAGAATAGGCCCGGCCGTGTCTGGACCGGCATCAGATCGGGGGATTATTTGCGAGATAACGATCCCAATATCTGAGCCTGAGTGGTGAGGGTCCACACTGGAGGTACGAGTTTAAACTTATTTGACTGTCAAGGTAACGTAAAAACTTATTAATTTTAAAGTGTTAGCAATTTAAGGCAATATAATAAATACGATCACTATCGCGCGACGGCAGAAGATCTAAATACATAAGTACATAAATAAATATGCTCACGACTGTAATCTCCGGGGTAGTCAGAGGTGACTCCCAGGCGGTTCGCCTGCTTTTCGCTGTACATTTGTACTCACTGTTTAAGCTTTCTATGTGCCAAAAACCGGCGGAAACGGGGCAATAACTACATGGGAATGAAAAAACCTTCTCAAAATCTAATTACTTAAACGGAGCACTGTAAAAATAAAATTTCACCCCTTTTTCGCTAAACGATAATCTCGTGAAACAGACACTGAGCCAAGAAATAAAACAACAACAATTTAACTCAATACTCGAGTTAATAACTTAGGCCGCAGCAGTCCTATTTCAAGAGCACTTAGCTAAATGAAGTAAATATTTAAGTTACGCCACTCGCAACTTAACAACAACTTAGATTTACTAATTCTACTTGACATCCGAGTGTCCTGTTGCGTTGTCTGAAGTCTAGACCGGAAAGTGCTCCTAGAATTAATTGTCTACAATCTGGTTTTGGCTGGGCCGACTTCAGTCTCGCGCGGACTTTTGCACTCTTCGTTGTTAGGGTTTGACTAATCTAGGTTTAACCGAAGTTAAGAAGCTTAAATAGGAATACTTTTGGAAACTCAAAAACTTTTTAAAAAGGTGGATTAAAAATAATAAGTTTTAACTTTTTCTCACTGTTTATGCTATTTTAACATTATGATAGTTTAAAGATACTGTTTTTAAACAGTGTGGCACTGAAGCTAGCCCACGTCATTAAGGAGAGTAGGGTCTTTATTATTGAGGATAAAATGGCCATTATCTTTATGGGGGAACACAATATGTGGCGCTGCAGTGTTCGTAAATTAATGGCAGCTCATGTCTCATTCATGCTATAGTTAATTAGATTTATATTACTGCTTGATTAATTGATAATATAAATTGTTTTATGTCCGGCACGATTTTCGAGATTAGAATCGGATTAAATTGAATAATTCATTTTCTGCGTTAGTGTTAGTGTAGTCTTGTGTTTTTCACCGAGACAAAAAGAACTGACAGTTCCGATTTCATGACAGCTTTTGTTCGTTTTATGTCAAGAAAGAGTAGCCCCTGACTTAACCGTCGCGCGTGCCCGTCACAACTAACCAGCGGATTACCTCCCATACTTTACCCATTTCACCATCGGCGACCGCACGAGGGGGAAATAAAAAACCCATACAAAACTCCGAGCACTCCCGTTGAGGAATCTAATTTCGTTTCATATTACTCCAAGTCTACACTGCGTGAATTTATTTGTTTGGGGTGACTTATTATGGGCGAATAATACGCGCGTCAATCCCACGCGCGCGCCCGGAATCTTGTCGAAGTAAATTTGATAGGCAAAGTACACTCAAAGAGAAAATAATCAATACATTTACATAACATACGTCCGTGTGTACTTTCAAATCAGAAACCCTTCTGGATAAAGGTGCTATTATAGGGCTACGGATGCACGTTTCATTACGATCATGAAAGGATCGGCCCACTGTAATGTAGCACGGTTCAAAATAAGGCTGATAAAAAACTGTGCTTCGGAACTCTAAAAATATATGGAGGTCCCATAAAAGGGTGTTTTGGTCTCGCGGCCGCAATGGCCGTGGTCGGGAAACCATCGTCATTATACGACCCTGTATCATGGCTGATACCGTTTGACTGTGGTTTCAACATTTCAAAGGGAAGTTGAATACATAGGTACCTCATTTTATATTGAAAATTATATTGAAGTGGTCAAGCACTCAATTTAAAAACTATTTATTTAATCATATATTTTCGATGGCTACGTGATTTATAAGGTATAGAAGAATCTTTAACATACAATAGAAGTTACTCTTTGGTTTCTGATTTGAAGTCAGTCGAGGTATCAAAAGCAAGTAAACAGTCTCAATAAGATTCAAACATTGTTAGAGGCACGCTAATCTTTTAATAAGCATCTTTTTCAGGGTTAAAAAAATCTTTACTGGAGGCAGTTTAAGTTTGGTAGAAACGTTATTTGGTAGGATAACGATCAAAATATTATGACCAGCCGTTGTGGGGTCTGTCATTACCAAAAGATTGGCTAGATTGGATAAAGGATAATTTAGTTTGTGAAACCGCTTCTTGAAATCAATTTGTAAAATTGTCTGGCTGAGAGACGTTGGATTAGACTTATTACTTATTAATTGTGCTAGGGATTTCAGGTCGCTTACAGTGAAATATTTCAGTACTACACTCACGGTGCCGGTCCCAGGTTCGACATTCGTTCTTGGGTGATGAATGCACCCTAAAAATGCAATAAGAACGCTCACATTACATTTTGTCTGACATCACATAAAAACCCTTGTCAGTCAGTTATTAGGACACCACATGAAAAACCCTAGACGCACTTAGTGTTTGTCACGCTAAAATACATAATAGTAGTGGCACTAACATACCTTGCAAAGAAGTTAACGTTATGTTAACCCAACATATTATACGGGAGCATGTCACCTTGCCAACAACTGACCATACATAGGAATTTAAAGCACGCCGAGCGGCCGAATGTCATAGCCAAAGTCAAACCAAGCTCATTGTTCGCGCCACAAGACGCCTGGAGGGTCACTCTATACTGACGAAAAACTAACAAACGAGAGCTGCCGTGCAATCGCCACGTCTAATACAACGAGATAAAGCCGTGGCTCACGTAGCAGCGCTCCAAAATCTCGTTTTTCGTCATATAGAGTGCTCCCCTGGAACATTCGATACGCTCGTTCGAAATGCCAAATATGGCCTTATGTATTGCAAATTATGTGAACTCAAGTGTACTGATTGTTTTAGTATCAATGCAAGGAAAATGTTGGTCATTCAGATGCATTCTTGGGAGTGTAATTCAATCGGTTAAAGAGCTTGTCCGCATATGGGTTAGTTAATTTGCCAATGTCTGAAGAATTGCGAAATATGGGGCTGACTTATGACTAACAAAACACATATAAAAACCTCAAAGTTTAAAAAAGGAACCGACGATATTTTAAAACCTCATACGTATTACATTGAATACTTTTACGGATTGTGACGATTAATTAATATGACTTAGACAATATTGATAAACTCACTGCATAAATTTGAATCAGCCAAAGTGACCTCTAAACTACCAAAGCAGTCTAATACACCTTATTAGATAATTTTCCTGTACCTCCTGTGGGTTGACTGGCAATTAAGTCCACTATTTGTAGGTTTATTTATTTTATAATATGTGTATTTAAGAATTATATGATAATAATCCTAACTAATATTATAAATGCGAAAGTAACTGTGTCTGTCTGTCTGTCTGTCTGTCTGTCTGTCTGTTACTCTTTCACGCCAAAACTACTGAACGGATTTGGATGAAATTTGGTATACATACGGTCTAGACCCTAGGAAAGAACATAGGCTACTTTTTATCCCGGAATTCCCACGGGAAAACTTTTTAAGGCGAAGCGAAGCGCGCGGGAACAGCTAGTATATTAATATTTATTTACATCCTAACTAATATTATAAATGCGAAAGTAACTGTGTCTGTCTGTCTGTTACTCTTTCACGCCAAAACCTCTAAACGGATTTGAATGAAATTTGGCATACATATAGTATAGACCCTGGGAAAGAACATAGGCTACTTTTTATCCCGGAATTCCCACGGGAAAACTTTTTAAGGCGAAGCGAAGCTCGCGGGCACAGCTAGTTATATTTATAGATAGACAACTTCTAAACAACAAGCTATATTTAGCTAACACTGGGAACATGAAAGGACACTAGAGGAGAGGACGTGTCGTGTCGGTCGCCCTCTGAGTCCTGACACGAGATAATGTAGCCGCGAATTGGACGCGTTAGCGGACCCCTACAGGGTGTTCACAATTTACTTAGGTAATTCCGTACTTTGTGTTATTAGGCAAAACAGATAGTATCTGTAGGGAAGCAGTGGAACAGAGGTGCACATGACCGAAAAAAAAGGCCGTACAAAAAGGACGAAAAAGCGGTAAATACTGTATGGCTTGACTAATTTTCGTGTATGGAGTACACCGTACGCAAAGTTGTTTAATAAAGCTATTATAGTTTATAAATAGATAAGGGTAACTATATCGTGATACTCGTTAAGCGCAACGAGGTGAATAGTGGGACGAATGTGTTTTTTATCTACGTAGAACATACCATGCTGTGGGCGCAGGAGTGACCTGTAGACGATATATAAAATTACATAATCAAAGCAGTGAAACAATGGGTCATATCGACAAAAAAAGTCTTCCAGTGTCTCATGTTCAATGTAAAGTCGTGGTCACCCTACTAAGACTCGTCAGTAACGATGTTATCAGTAATGGTCTTTGCAGCTCCGTGTAATATCTTTATTGACCAGCCTCCCGATTCTGGTCTAAACATATTTCCTATTTCATCTTTGGTTTCAACTTCGCTATTTGGATCTGTGTATTCCACTATGTTCAGCTTTTTCTTAGCCATACAAGTTTTTGCAAAGAAATAATTTTTGATTTAATTTGATACAGTGATGAACACTAGCTATACTATAGCTTGGTTTGGTTGGGTTTGTAACTGTGGTGAAAATATTGGCCAGTCAGATTAGCGTCTCTCGCTGTCTGCCCAGAGTGCCACGAAAATAAATATACAGAACAGATCAGGCGGGGATAGACCGTCCGTACACGCGCAGCTTACATTATCACAAAATCAGTTTTCAAATCCATTTTTCAATTCATCCAAAGAATCACCTAGCAGAAACCGCAACAAATTTACTCTCCTTTAGAGTAGAATACGCCTGCATGGGCAGGGGCCAGACGTGGACGACTTTAAGACGGCTAATGGCGACTCTTTGTGTCGTAATAGACGTTATTCGGGGGGAGTTTTTACACGTTTTAGGGAGAAAATGCCTTATTTTTATGCAGCTGGCGTGGCCGTGACAAAATGTACAGAAAATAATATTACATGGATATTATGGGATGTAATATTGGACTGAGATTTGGCTTTAGTGATAATCCAATCCATCAAATTAGTATAAATAATGTGGAGTGGTAAACTGTTGTTTTGCTTGTGAAGTTGTGAGTCATATCTGACATCTGGCAAGTCTAACTACCCCATGACTCACCTCTGACTACCCCACGTAGATTGGACTAGCTAGTCGTAAGATGCGTCACCTAACAAATTGAAAAAAAGTATGAAAAAATCATATTCTTATCGATGAAAAAACATATCAACAAATACATGGTAACAAAAAATCATACCATTTTATCAGCTGACAACTATTTCGTAGAACAAAAAGTTTATCGCTATTACAAATATTTGTAGAAGACCTTTCTATGGTAGGTATATGAATTTTAAGATAAGAAAATGCCGTAGAGTGTAATCTATGCTTGACGCCATGGCTTCAGTCTTCATAACCGTAATATATCAGATCATAGATACGCTAGAGGTAGATCATAGATATGCTAGAAGTAGATAGCGCCACCGTGTGAAATAAGCTAGTGTAGTGTGCGTGTACAAATAGCTAGCTAGTATAGTATAGCGGGGGTACTGAAACTAAACTTACCAAATCTATGAATTATTACAATTTTTTTGATAAAACATTGTTTTAAATGTTTGTTAAAATTTGTACATAAAACGGCTTCGCAATATGTTTTTTAAATGAGATCCATCAAAGCTATGTAGTTATGTTTACCATACGTTCATAAAATTATTCGTTCTCCTGCAATCAGCAGCTTATTTTTCCATCTTAAACCCAAACTCAACTGTGAAAATAACACTATCATTTTATCACGATCAAAAATAACCTCCACAAATCAAACGTAATTTTGTTCCCAGAATATGTTAGATCGTCTGGCACTCCACGACTGTACCCCCGCTACAGTTTGGCACACTGACCCACTGGCGCCGGCTGTATGTAATCATCACGTGTTGTGGACACACATTTCAGCATGGATTTTCCTAATCACTACTTGCTCCTCTAATATACTCTATGGTTTGATTAGATAATTTGTGCATACTACTGAGTTTTATTTCAGCATTTTCGTCATAATTCCACGTGAGTATTGCAAGATTATATTTTTTATCGGATATCCTAAGTAATTTAGTGTGTTTGTGATACCAAATACATACATAGTACATACTAATAATGTATTAAGTTTAGCCTATCATATAGAGAAAGACATTCATAATATGTAGAAGAAAAACATAGCTCCCAATAAAGTAGGCAAAACGCATGTCCGTTCTAACTAGAAAATAACAACACCAGTGATGATGCATCAAAATGAAACTGTCCAGCAGTTATTGCACAATAAGTGTAAATTATTAAACTGGTCACATGCTCTAATGCAGTACATGCATGTATATAATATATGTAATACTGTATGTAGTACAATGTACGCCACTTGGCAAGTGCACTGTGGTACAGTCTACCCTATGTTTTATTTATACGAATACCTTTATTTATGGTAACTCTGTGTTATATAGACGTAATTGCAAATTTTGAAATTTAAATTAGTAATCATACAAAATAACAGTAACATAACCCAACGGGTCAGTGACAAACCTAAGGCCCAAAGTCTACAACATTTTATAAAATACGGTTAAGATTAACCGTTTAATTATGTGTAGGAGCAGTTTTTTTCACATTCAAACTTTCAGAGACAGAATTTATTCTAAAGTATACACATATTAATCTATCTGACTGTACTGAGTGCATCAGACACTTTGTGTTGCTGATTCACCGAATCGCAACAAACATTCCTAACATTGTGCAACACTCTCTTGTTTACTAATATTGCGTTTTTTCACCAATATGTATTATGTTTTCAGGTTTCAGCGGTCATTTACCTGTGTTGACATCGGATGTTTGCGTTAAAGTTGCTTACCTGAAAAAAACAAAAGCATAATTTAGATTTACGAAATAGGAATGTTGTTGACATTTTACTAATGTAACGAACGATGCAAACGGTTTAGAAATTCTAGCTGCCTGATTGTCTGCCTTCAACGTTTGAATATAAATTTCATTACGGAAACACAATTCATACATTTATGCAGTTTAGTGCACTTATTCCAGGAAACTGTATATGTTTACTGTCTAGGAATATTCAACTATTCAAACAACACGTCATACAATTAATGAATGCAGAAAGTTTTCCTTTTTAAAATGTCAAAAAGAAACACGCATTTACAAGAACGCGCGCCTACATCTAGGAAACAGAGTCGAAACATAATCACAGGCAAATAAAAATCACTTATAGTCACCGCCGATCCGCTGAATAAATATCACCTCAAATAAAGTATCCTACGCAGTTTCATTTTCTCACGTGATTTTCGGAGACCTTGGCCATTTTTATTCGCGACTAGTGATGGGACAATATGTCCGTTACAATGAAAAAATAATTATGTAATTACTAATCAAAAGTAAGGAAATGTCTTCTTTATAGATTATGAATACAACATATTATATCTCAAGTGTTTGTCACCAACACACTAATAAACTACGACTGCGACTAAAAAAGAAAGAAAGATAAGACTTTATTTGACAATGACAGCTTATACTTAATTATACACCATAATAAAGAAGTAATGAATAAATTTGCTGTCCGCCAAAAACGAAACCTTCCTAAAAATCCGAAACACTCGACCGGAAAAAAAACTTGCACACTTTTCATTTCACCACCTTTTACCCCCACACTATGATGCGACACGTTTTCGCGTTGACATTGAGACGGCATCGCTCGAGCCCATTCATTTACATCCAAGGATGCGTGGAACTGGGCTACAGCTGAAAAACTGCCGACTCGCTATAAATCTCAGCCGAAACGCTCACTCGAAGTGTTCATTATGTGTCGGCGGAGTAGTGGAATAACTTTATTTATTATTATTTAATCCTTTATTGCACAAATATATAAATAAGTGTACAAAGGGTGGACTTAATGCTAAAAGCATTTTCTACCAGTCTTTACATTGGTATATGCTGTGCGATTCTGTTGTTTTAACTGTTAAGGTGGGATGGTTCGACTGTAACGTCTGTACAAAAGTTTTGGTTCATAATTAATCAGTATCGTTCCTAATTTATATAATTATAAGTATTGTTATGTATGTATTGCTAATGTGACCTATAAAGTCATATTCTACTATCGGATAATATTTTGCTCCGTATTTATGCGAATTTAGAAAACTAGATTATGATATCCACTTCATCTTAATATGAAAATACCGATTAATACATATATCGGGTTACTGGATGTTAAAGCGTTCCTGACCTACTTTCAGTATCGAATCATTCAATTTGAACCAAATAAAAGTGAATTCCCGAGATAAATTATAACTAAATGAAGACGGCGATCTAATTCACATACTCGTAATCGAATTTAAAAAAAAACGACACTTTGAAGATGAGACAAACCCTTGCACTTTAAACTAAATAAAAATTCATAAGCGGTGACATCAAAGGAAACTTGCAAAGGAACAGAAGCGATAAAAAGCATGTAACCACTTACATTCATGCTTAATTTAGTGGGAAATGGGTCGAGCAGATAAAATAGACAAAGCGTTGTTTGTTGTTGGGCGAGTCACGGCGAGTGACATAGTTTGATAACCCTAACCCGGATATCCGGATGAAAATACACCAACCATCTCACATGGTAACCGCTACTGGATTTTAAGCTTACCTTTATTACAAAGCTAAACTCTTTTTTTGCACCAAAAACATAGAAATACAAAAAAGTCTAATTAGAAATAAAAACAGAAAAAGGCGGCCTTATTACGTATAGTTCTTTACCAGACAACCTTTTGATGGAAGTGAGAGTTTAAAAATAGTAAGGTAATAAAAGTGCCAACTAACCAGTGTTAAGCGGTGGTGGAACAGTCCTAGGGTTGCATTGAATCTGACTGGATGCCCAGAGGCATGGCTCAGAAAAGTACTGGACTACTACAAGTTGAACATGATTGAACAATATCAGGACACCGGATAGCTTCATTTTATTAGTCACCGAAACTTAGTAAAGAAATTTCCACGCTCAACTGAAATAAATACCGATTCAGGGTCATGGGAAAACTCATTTGGCACCAAATAAATGAGACGACAAATTGAGGAAAGAAAGAAAAAATATAGCATTTTTGTCAGGAAGATAAGTGGTCGAATATTTTATACGAGTATTTCCTTATCTTTATTAATAAAATAAATTGAGAATGACGCCAGTTTAGTGGCTCTGAATGTTTTAATCTATTTAGAACGTACCTATTGTAAATTAAGATAACAAATATATTATATAAAATGTCTGATTCTGTTACAATGTTGTTAGGCAGAATGTACAAGGATTTATATAAATATAATGTTATATAATACATAACAAGTAAGTATATATAAGTATAGGTATTACTGATGTTTCGGCGGGGGACAAGGACTCAATAGTAAGTTAACACTGTACATTCACAATTTTATATTTTTAACGAAATTATCTAGGTATTTGTATTTAATAAGAAAAATATTCAACTCAATATTTTTTTCACTCAATGCCTTATGTACCTTCACAATTAAACAAACACAACATACATGGTCATGATTCATAGATTGTGTAAGCAAGATGTAACTGTATGTACATGGTATTTATAATAAATTTCATTAATAGTAAATTATTCAGTAAACTTCTCTGTAAGATGCATGTGAGAATTTAGTTTTTTCGCTAGATGTTGTATAAATCTAGTTTATAATCCATCGTATGGATTCCAGTGATTTAGTGATGCGCACTGAGAATAACTGTTTGTTTTAGATATTTATATTTATGGAGTTAGCTATCTACTATATAGTATTTCATCTTCAACTAATGCTCAATATTATGTTTTTTTGGTTTTAACACACACGCACTCACGCCTTGTACTAATGTACTCCCTTGCGGGGTAGGCAGAGTGTTACGTTAGTCCCAATGTAATAGGGGGCGGGCCTATTGCCATTTTAAGGGCACATCCAAGACCTGAGAACAAAACAGATATCTGCCCCAGCCGGGAATCGAACCCGGGACCATCGGCTCAGTAGTCAGGGTCACTAACCACTACGCCATTCGGTCGTACTGGACGTACGTATGTTTTTTGGTTTTAAATTATATCCAATATTTTAGTAGCAATATTTTATGGCATTTATTTACATAGTAATAACATATCTGCATGCATGACCAAATAATATTTATAGTTTTTGAACCGTGTACTTTAAAAATAAGCAAGTTTATTTTATGGACTAAATTGTGACGACTAGCGACATCTATATTTTTTACAGAGAACTAATCAGAAAATAGCTGTAATGAACTGCAACAATTATCTTTGAATCTAAATTATATTATGTAGGTACTAAAATTTAAGATATTGAATATGTATCTTGTCTGTGAAATTACTTCATATATACATTTTTTTATTATTATAAGAGTTATTTTAATTCTAAACAAAGTAAACACCATGAACAGTGTAAAATCTAGATTAATTACTAGTTAGTTTTTATTGCATCACTTAAATACATCGTAAAGCGGGTAGCGTGGCGACTATAAAACGCAACATGTAAAGGGCAGTTAAAATGTCACCCTCAATGCATTAAAACCTTTAATGAATAAACGCACCGAGAATTCAATCATGCTGCAATCAATAAAAATACATTACTCGGAACGGACTTCAATAATAATAAATACACAGACTAGATAGACTCATAATTTCTGAAAACTCAACAATCGCAAAATCATCAGACAAGGCACGCACCCTCGGCTAATAAATAAGCTCGCAACTACCTACTTGAGTACAAAAACGCGCACTCAGCCAATAAAGCCAACTTAAATCTGTACCCACTTGAGCGCAGCATTGCAATCAGAGTGCCATTTAAGAAAATTTAATACCCATCCAACCTTCTCGCAGCACAAAGAGTTTGCAGCTCGTAAATTCGAACCGCACTCCTAAATCCAACAATAACTGCGTGTAGCGACAAAAACGTACCATATTTCTTGAAATAACAATACGTTGGATCGCTCGCGAAACTATCTTCGCCTGCGCCTATTCTCTGCCGGTGGCGGTTCGTTCGAGATTCGAAATTTGAAAGTTTATGGCGTTTGATAGGGCGCTCGCTCCTTTCATATTTAAATAGTGCAGATAATTGGAAGAGGAAATAGGGTAGGGCGTCTTCTAACTGCCTATAACGGTCTTTTGTAAAGATTTCACGTTTAAAAGAAGATTAAATGCAGTATACCTTTACAGCTTACCTATGACTCAGTATGCGTATGCTATTTAAGAACATCGGTATCTTGAAATCCTGGCATAAGTAGAGGTACCTGGTTGAAGCTAAAAGAGCACCTACTTAGGATCTTGTAAGATTGCCAAAAAATCCAGTGTCCCCTGCCAAGTTGTTCTAGAAAATGTCTTGCAATTCTTTTAGCTAGAATGTCTGGTCTTATGAAGACATTTCCTTTGGACTGCGAAAGCGTGAAATTTACTCAAATGCACCTACAAAGTTATTTTCAAACCAAGCTTTTTTCCATTTCATATCGACTAAATAATGCCTGTTCAGTACTTAAATGGAATATGTACCGACTACCGTTAAACTTTATCGATTGCCGACAAAGGCGTACTTAGCGTAATTGCATTTTGCACTGCACTTTAATACTATACTAATAATAATGATAATTGCTTGCGTGCTAAATGTTATGACTTGGGGATGAACTTTACGATTACAGTTACGTATTGTAAGGACGTCAGCTTTATGACAGGATCGTAACTTCCTGTGAATAGTGTAATCCTGGGCTGGGGTGCATTACATTTCGATTTATTGTTGGGCGTAAAATGTTAAATTCTGAAATTATTTACATAGACTAGACATGTTTTGGATTTGAATATTGTAAATTAACATCTCACCAGCCTCCGGTACATGGTATAATAATTCCTCGAATTAATTTCCAAATATAAGTATATTCACGGATAAAATGAGTCTCTGACGTACATTTCCTCGACGGCGAAAGAAAGCAATAAAACCGATCCGAACAAGAACCAAATACGCAGCTAACAATGTTTTATTTGGGTTAAAATACAAGTTTACAGCAGGTATACCGGAATATGCCGGTATATGCCAGGTAACAATATCGGCTAACTGCTATAATGTAAACAAGATGTCGTCGGGGCACTAAAAAGGCTCCAAAAGATGAACGGGCGCGGAAGTGGACCGCCCGTGTTACATTCAAATGTAGTTTTATTGTGGGCGCTTTGCCTTTATTCGATTTAGGAGCATCGCTAACTGTGCAGCGACTATAAGATTCGAAACCTCCGTTTACGTTGCGAATCGTCAACTGTTACTGTCAAAATGTAAGGCAAATTTGTTAGTTCCAAAATTGACATTTGTTTTTTCCATGTTAGGCAAAACAATGCCGCAAACCCTGGAGCGCCGAGCGAAGCGAGACAACACTACTCAAACCCTGGTCAACACAACTTTATCGTCTAGTATCGAATCCTGTGATCGCACCTCTGATGACCGCTTATCGCCGGCCGTGAATGTGGAAGAATCGACTGAGGTGTATATGGTGTAACACGAAGTATCTCACTATTGCTTGCTACTTTACTTACCTACTACGTTTTTGTAGAGTTACCTAAGTAGGTAAAAATGGGCGTCATAGAGCATACCATAGCATTATATCAGAGGCAGATGATCCTATATCAGCTACCGTGCCACCACCGACACATTAGCAATTAACAATTCATAGGCAGCGTCGCTCGCCTGTCAAACATCAGTCACATTCATACAAGATACGTCAGATTTGACAATCGAGCGACGCTGCTTATGGATCGTTAATTGCTAATGTTCGGTGGTGGTAACCCCACAGGATAGGATTGACAATCACATCAATGCAACTCTATGAAAACAAACCGTTGCAAATCATGATTGCTGCACTAAAGACTACTGGAGCTTAAACCTGAATTCCCCGGCACAACCACCATGATACACCTATTCTGAGGTGCTCATCAATAAGTCTTAAAATCAGCTTAATAATGTGCAAACAAGTGAACGCAGCATTCTTGCGGGTATCTGTCGATAAGGGTCATATTCGCCCTCCGAGGGCCGAGTCCACTCTATTATGCGTTCGTCAATATTTGCGTATCGTATTAGACGGGCACGAAGCCCGATAGCCGCGGTGTGTGGTCACGATCGTACGCCGTTTACGCTCGCAAAGTGGTATCGATGGTAACGTGATTTGAAGCCGCCAATTTGGGTGTTATGTAACTTGAGAACTGTAAAATGTAAGTTGGTTATCAGAGTTATCACGTGTGTGATAAGAAAATAAAAAAAATATGAATGTGAAAGACAATTTTATTCTATTTTTTGTTTCACACTTTGTCTTTTGTTGTGTATTAATTAGCTTAACACACCGAAGCTTAAGTATTGACGTTGGTCAAATGATGTTTCATTTTTACAGCGTATAAAAATTCATGGCTTTATGTCTATGTAGCTAGACAGAAAGTTTATCTACATAACCTGTGGTCTGAATTTTTATAAATGGGAATTATAATATCATTACCGACCTGCACGCTTTAAAGAGTTCAATAAAATAGTAGGTATATAACCCGTCAAAGTTAAAAGAACATTATTGTTCTGTTCTATAGTGTCTAGACACGGGTTGACAATATAATATAACAAATAAAATTATTCAAATAAGTTGTGCGAATAAATTTCTTCACAATAAAAGTACGACAAATAAGCAATTAAGGACCTACACGACACAAGGGGTGCGCGAAATGGGTCGTTCCTGACTGAACAGTGCATCTGATCCCGGGCGATACAATTAAAATTAAAATACTCGTATAGAGCATATACTTATTTTACAATTACGAGCTCAAAAGTTTTGCAGGCTCAACATAATTTGGCTGATTGGACAAGTAGCAATAGTCTAGTAACTAAATGATTGAATAAACATTAACAATAGTATTAAAAAGTTTTAAATTAAGTTTCCTTAGCAGATCCATTTAATTAAACAAAGACGGAATCATTTTCTAAATTATAATAAGCATTGCCTTACCTAAACCCTAAACTAAACCACGGTAAGTGTAATTAATTAATCACAGGTTAAACAGATAACCCTAAACCACGGGAATAATAGCAGTGGGCTCTTCTTCAGAATAATTATTCAATTATTATTTAACTAGCTGTCCCCGCGCGCTTCGCTTCGCCTTAAAAAGTTTTCCCGTGGGAATTCCGGGATAAAAAGTAGCCTATGTTCTTTCCCAGGGTCTAGACCGTATGTATACCAAATTTCATTCAAATCCGTTCAGTAGTTTTGGCGTGAAAGAGTAACAGACAGACAGACAGACAGACAGACAGACACAGTTACTTTCGCATTTATAATATTAGTTAGGATAGATAGGACTAGCGTTAGCGCGATTCAGATTTCGAACAAGATTTAATTCGTAGCAGTTTTTATATACATGTATTTTTATTTATGAACATGAAACAGTCTACAATTAATGAAATATACAATAAACAATATTTTATACATAACTAGCTGTTCCCTCGAGCTTCGCTTCGCCTTTAAAAAAATTCCCGTGGGAATTTCGGGATAAAAAGTAGCCTATGTTCTTTCTCAGGGTCTAGACCATATGTATACCAAATTTCATTTAAATCCGTTCAGTAGTTTTGGCGTGAAAGCGTAACAGACAGACAGACAGACACAGTTATTTTCGCATTTATAATATTATTATAGCTGTTCCCGCGCGCTTCGCTTCGCCTTAAAAAGTTTTCCCCGTGGGAATTCCGGGATAAAAAGTAGCCTATGTTCTTTCCCAGGGTCTAGACCATATGTATACCAAATTTCGTTCAAATCCGTTCAGTAGTTTTGGCGTGAAAGAGTAACAGACAGACAGACAGACAGACAGACAGACAGACAGACACAGTTACTTTCACATTTATAATATTAGTAAGGATTACTTAGATGTGGAAAAACTCATTATGAGGTTGTCCTATCGTGGGAGTGGTAGATAGGAAACACACAAAACTCAGGGAATACAAAGCACTGTATTTAAAGGTTCTTCAGACACGTAAATAGCAGTTGAGGTAGTCTTTGCTTACAACTAGGTAATAGTCGCGAAGGGGATGCGAGCGAGCGTGATCTAGCCGGGAATATGGTTTGGCGCCGACTGCCTGCGCGGGCTCCGCTGGCCGGTGGCGCGAGCGGGTGTGCGCGGGGGTGAAGAGTGAGCGCGCGGGACGCGGTATGCGCAGAGAAGCTGCGCGAGAAACGGTGAGGCGGCTTGGGACGCTAACATTTTGGCGCGCGATTTGATTTCGCGGTAAAATCTAGATAGTGATGTTACATCCTCCCCCTCTAGTCCGAACCAAGCGCCCTCGCGTTCGGAGTAGCATACTGAGCAGCCCTGGTCCTCCCCCTAGACTGATCATCGTCCTCGAGATCCTTGAAGGTTGGACGGTGGGGAGATCTGCACAGGCGTTCATGATGACCCTCCCCCTGAACTAGGACAGGCCTGAGGTCGTGGTAGAGCCGAACCCGTGGGTCGTGTTTCCTCACAGGGTTGGTATGTGGCCGGGCGTCGCTGGCGTGGTTCGGTATGACTCGCCTGAACCACGTAGGAGTCCGCCGGTGATGAATAATTTTAGGTGGCCGAGTACCTACCTTTATGCCTGGCCTAATGTGGCCGGTAGTGGTACGAAGTCGGACTGCAGTCTCGAACTTGTACTGACGTGAAGGTGCGTCGCCGAAAGCCCAAGCTCCGTGTGCTAAGTTTAGCACTATGCCGGCGGTGATGATGGCGTCCCGCCCCAGCGTCGTGCGGGTGTTTGACTCCGGGAACACGAGGAATGAAACTTGAAAAGATCTGCCTTCTATACTTACCTGTGTTGCACCGACCAACGTTCGTTTCAGCTGTCTCGATCCGTCGGCCAGGTACACGGTGTGAGAAGTTTCTTCAAATTTCACCCCCCTGTTGCACATGATGCCGTATAGCATGTTACTCGCTATGCTGTGTGTGGCACCTGTGTCGAGCACGGCTGCACCGAGCGCACCGCAAACTCTGATGTTGACCAGTGGGCGCGGGTCGTACTTATCTTCAAATTCGGCGGATAAAAACTCGTGCTCGCCTCTTTGACTCCGGGGACTCAAAGGAGGGTTACCGGGGGTCGATTCTACAGATTCGCGCTCCTTTGTTCTACAGTAATCGACATGATGACCAAGTCTCCTACAGTATGCACAACGCGGCCGTACTCTGGTAGCGCCGTTCGGGCCAGAGGAGGAGGAGGGCGTTGGTATATTATGTACTGGTAGGTATGTCGGTCTGTCAGTCAATCTATTGTGGCCTACGGAGGGATTATTTACATTTATACAAGGCACCGCACTTGGCGGGTTAAAACAATTATGGGTCGCGGTCGAAGGGTTAATATTACTATGAGTGATATTCGAGGGGTTAAACTGATTCGAACTGCGCACCTCGCGACTCGCCTCTTCAACCGCCCTACATTTAACAATAAGCTCATCAACGCTTGCAGCACCTTCACGGGGAATGCGTTTTCTTAGATGGTAACTTAAAAGTCCATAAATTATATCAAACTTAGTGTCTTCTAATAGCTCGTACGGAAGCTGTGCCAAAAGGGCGCGCACTCGCGATATGTACACATCAGACCGCACTTCATTTTGTTCACTCGAAAATATCGCGCGGAACACTTTGTATGCCGGGAGTGGAGTGCCGTACATGGCGCGCAGGCGCTGCAGGGCCGCGCCCCAGCCGGCGACGGAGGCGCGCACGCCGCGCCACCACACGGCGGCGTCGCCCTCCAGCAGCATGGGCAGCCCGCGCAGCGCGTGCTCGTCCGACACGTTGGCACACTCCTTGTACACCTGCACCGCGTCGATGAAGGCGTCCAGCTGGTCCGCGCTGCGGCCGGCTCCGTCGAATCTCGCCGTGCACTTGGCGAACGTCCCCGGCGGTGGCGTCTGGTAGTCAGACGCGGTCGCGCGCGCGGGGGGGCTCGCGGCGCCGGGCCCGCGCCGGGCGGGCGGCGTGCAGGTCCGGGGGTCGCTCGACATCCTCTCCAAGAGGACGCGGTTGGTCTCGGCGGCCTTGGCGATGGTATCCAGCAGCACCGACAGCTGCGCCGCGGTCACGCAGGCGGGCGCGTCGAGCGTAGCGGCGGCCGCGGCGGGGGTAGCGCGCGCCGCGGGGGGGCTGCACGCCGCGTGCTCGTAGGGCGCGTCGGGCGTGGCGGGAGGGCCGTGCACGGTGGTGGAGGCGGCGGGGGCGCGCGCCGCGGGCACGCTGGGCGCGCCGGGGCGGGTCATCACCGTGGTCTCACCGGTGCGGCTGCGGTCGTCATCGTCGTCGAGGTTGCAACGCCTCGCTCGTCCTTTCTTCGGTGCCATAGTTTTTCACAAAGACACTGGCGCACACTTACTATTCGTATCTCCACTAGTTGGGCGCCACTATGAGCGTGATCTAGCCGGGAATATGGTTTGGCGCCGACTGCCTGCGCGGGCTCCGCTGGCCGGTGGCGCGAGCGGGTGTGCGCGGGGGTGAAGAGTGAGCGCGCGGGACGCGGTATGCGCAGAGAAGCTGCGCGAGAAACGGTGAGGCGGCTTGGGACGCTAACATTTTGGCGCGCGATTTGATTTCGCGGTAAAATCTAGATAGTGATGTTACATCATTTCATAATCTGCTTCAAAGGGAAAGAGCCGTAGCTAGAGGCACGCACCGCCGCTCGGCGAAATATTCAAATCCTCACAGCCTTGTTTATTATTATTAGTCCATAATTCTGAAACTGGCGTCGTTATGAGCTGCCCCCTACATTCCTGACAGATTAAAACACCCCTTAATACTCTGTGAGAGGAACGAGCCCATTTCACACAGTACGTGACGTGATAAGTCTCTGAATGCGAGCCTAAACTGTTTTAACATAAAGTGGCAAAAGCCATATTCCGAATTCAAACATCTGTCAGATTAAACTCGATCACCGACCAACCGTAGTATCATACTATGCACCGATTATGTTAATTTTGAGAGAAAGAAAAAACGTATAAAATAGACAAACATCAAGATAAAGCACACATGGCAGAGAGGCAGAAGATGATCTTCTTTTTATATCGGCCATCTTGTTTTTTTTGCCGCCAAATTACACCATTCAAACGTAACACGTGCTACCTTACAAAATTACGGATCTGGTGCCTTTTGTATATTTTTTTTACATGTATGATTTGTATGGAAAGATATCAATCCACGTGAGGGGTGTCTTTAAATTACTAATACATAATGTATAAGACGTTTTCTGGTGAATATGTTTCGAGTCTCGATACTTATATGGCTAATATTTCGTTGATACAATATTGATTACAAGATGTAACGTGCATCATGGGCTTCAACGTTGGTTCAACAACAGCATTTTTGTCTGTCTCCGAATGGATTTTCTACTTTAAACTAAGTCATTAATATTATAAAACGTTGGTACAACCGTCCATCCTTAGCAACAGCAAGTTACATTTTCTATTTCACACGAGTCATAAAAAGTGATTGATGGATAATCAATGGATGTCGAATAGAAAGTTGAAGGTAAATGCAAACTGTCTCCACTATTGCAAAAACGCAATGCAATCTTGAACATGTATTTATACGTAAATGTCTTTGCAATTTTTTTCTGTAAATTTCGCGTAGCCGGCTGTGACAGATGTCCCTATTCTGGTTCAACTTCAATTCGAACCGATTCCTGCCCCGATGCCAATCTGCATTGTTGCACAGCTATTGTTATCTGTTGGCTGAACTTGCACTATTTTCTTGGGCAAATTGCACTTTTCGGTGCACAAAAGCGCAGGATTAGTCTGGGAATAGAAATTTCTTTAACTCGGGATTATGGGCCGGCCATTGTTCGGTTTGTGAAAGTTAACAATGAGGCGGTAATGGCTGAGGTGAAAATATTTTTTTGCTACTTTGAATAACTGTAAGATTTGTCTTGTTTGTTTAAACATATGAATTTGTAATGGCTTTGCCGTTTAATGGACCAAATGCGTTTTGTTTATTGACCAACCCGCATGAGCAGGACTTTAGAACTGCTAAACAAATCCTATATTTATAAAACATGGCTTAGTTATTATATTTCAGCCCTAAGGGCCACAGAACCGATTTATACGTTGCACTCATAACTGCTTTCTTTTCGGATGGGAGTAAATAAAACTTTGCGTTTTTTCAATTGCATTTAGGTCTCCATTAAAAGGACTACAAAGGACCAAGAGATAGCCCATTTCCTTCCTGGAACAGGTTACCACACCATGTTTATGGGGTAGTAAACATTTGTGGGGTTCCCCTTTAAATGGTTACTTTTATTATACCTACAGGGGGGTCAAAACTCCAAACGGAGGGTTCAGTCACGAGCACGGGTCCAGGCTTGCAAATTTTCTTGCTTAAGTATCCTAAATAATTGTATATTAATATCAGTTTAGTTTTCGTCAGATTACTAACAATGAGTAGGAAATACTTAATTCAATATAAAACAACAATGCAATCCAATACAATATGTGTAAGTTTATTGGTAAAACACACAATATTTTAAAGTTATAATAAGCACAATAGCCTAATCGCTAAAAGCAATCTTTGGGTCAATGAATTTGATTACAATACCGCTTTAGAAAAGTACCTTCCTTATTTGGACAACCGCAATGGATAACTTCGTTCTTCCAAATGTTGGACAAACCGTAACGACCAATTTTGAAGACGCAAACTTCCCTTCTACTTCACGCTAACCCCTGGAGGACTAACCGCAAGTACTCAAACTTGGCAAATAAGTAGCCCCCTGTTTACTACTTGTGTAATTAATGCATGATGTTTGAGGGCCTCTGCTAAAGGGAAGTATCTGAGAGTTGTAAACGTGGCTACAAGTAAATTATCTCGAGTAACAATGCGGAAAAAGTTGGATTTAATTCCTTTTTTAGTCATCTAACATAACAAGTTAAACGGTAAAATCGGGTCCATCTGCCGAACACCCTGTTTACAGACAGGAAGCCTTCGGCTATTTAGAAACCTAATAAGTAATAATGATACCTTCAATCACACACAGTTATAAGGAATTAAAATTATATCCTAACTTTAGCAGATCATCAACGGTCGCCGCCCAGAACGCTCCATAAAAAATGATACCACTCCTAAGCCGTCACAACAACCAGTCCAAATACAACATTAAGAGTCTGCCCAGTCTGGGGGGCCAGTCTAGGTTACGACAAACGAAGCTACGACTCTACCTCATTAAATGGACCTGCTGCATGAACTGTGCTTCTGCGACTAGGCAGGCAAACGTTATATAGATCCTCCGGCTAGATGGGGTGACGATTTGCGAAAGGTGGCTGGAAAGCTATAGATCGTATCCAGTGGCGTGTTTTGGGAGAGCTATAAGCTGATGATGATGACTTCATGAAAGCTCTCGTTTCTTCGTTTCTTGTGAAGCTAGACTGACTCTTTGGCTGGTAATCTCGGTGTAGCCACGTAGCCAGTGGGCACGGGGGTAATGCCAGAAGAAATGCACGATGCCGCCGAACGGTCCTATCACTAAGTTATAAGGAGGAGGAGGTCTTATTACTAACTTAAAGCGATCTCTGCCAGACAACCTTTAGATGGACCGACTAAGAAATTGAGAGCTCTCGTTCCTTCGTTTCTTGAGAAGCTGGAGTGACCCTTTGGCCGATAATCTCAGTGTAGCCGCCGGCGGGGTAACGCCAGAAGAAATGCACGACGCCGCGGACCGGTCCTATCACTATGTGCAAATTTAGCAAGATAGAGGGAAAAGTCGGCGCCGCCCTAAGTTGGTGGGAGGATGGAAAAGAAAAACTGTCCGAGACTTTTGGTCTCCACCCGTCGTGCACGGTCTTCCAATCGGAACTTTATGCCCTTCACAGGGCAACAAGACTGGTGAGCTCTAGTACGGATAACAAAGTGAACATCTTGAGCGACTCGAGATCATCACTCGATCTGCTCCGGAATCCGAAACTGAGCCACCCCCTGGCAAGAAGCATAAAGGAAAACATTGCGAGGGTCGTGTGCGAGGGCAGGGAGATAAAAATGTTCTGGCTGAGGGCACACATTGGAACTGCCGGGAACGAAAGAGCCGATGAGCTCGCCAAAACGGCAGCTCTACAAAGCACCTCCCACGACTATGACAAAGTCCCCCTGTCCTATGTCAGGAAAAAGATCAGAGAGGAATCGGTCCGGAAATGGCAAGACCGATATGCGACATCCAGTACAGGAGCAGTCACGCGTAAATTCTTACCGGATGTCAACCAAGCTTACCGGATTACGCGAAGTGCCAAACTGACCCCTGCTCACGTACAAATGTTGACTGGACATGGGGGGATGGGAGAGTATTTGTACAGATTTAAACTCAAAGAAAGCCCAGAATGTGAATGCGACCCCAACATCATTGAATCGGTCTGGCATATAATTCTCGACTGCCCCCGTTTCCTTGCTGCAAGACAAGATCTGGAGACATTGATAGACAGGAATTTGGTGGAGTCAGAATTAAAAGATATTCTGGCAGACACCAAGCATAGACCTCATTTTCTATCATATTCAGATCGTGTCTTCAGAGTAGCAGCCAGGAGAAACAGCACCATACCCCGCCCCGACCCGCAATCAATACCAGTATTTCAAGCCTCAGTCACAACCATCACAGCACCACCACAAGCAACTCCTAAAGAAACAGCAACACATCAGCTGTTGGATTGTGGAGAAAAAGGAGAAGCTCGACTAAGACTCCGAAGCGTGGCTCTGTTCATGGACGGAAGCAGTGAAAGACTCGGCATCAGCTTCTGTATCTCAGGGGCGCGAAAGAGCGTGGCCATATCACCCGGCCTAGCCTCTCTCCTAAATGGGAGCACATCGAAGGCTACCATGAAGCGTAAAGCCTACGACGCATTGCCAGTAACCCTAGTGGGAAATCAGCCCTGCAGACTAGTGCGATGGCGTAACAAGACCATCGCACTATTCGAGTGGGCCGACGACACCCCGTTCGTTCAGGCATGCTCATGGCTCAGTAAGCTTGGAGAGATAGCGCTAGACAGTAACGTCCCCAGGATAATAAGCGTAGACGCAATGGTGATCGAGTATAGGAAAGGCGAAATTGTTGACCAGCTGGGTTGCCTAAAAGCCTCAAAACATCATGAAATAGTGGTGTACGAGGACAGAGGCGAAGATCTAAGCTTTCTCAAAGGTCATATACTTGCGAGGGGCATTGACAACTGCCACCAACAAGCCGAATACTTGGTCACCGGATCTGAACGCCTACAGGAGAGGATGACCGCTGGGGCTGTCGCCGCTTCAGAACAACGGAACATGGAAAGGAGGATGCACAATTTAACATCGCAAGGGCGTGTCCAAGGGTTCCTCCAGGCTTTTAAAGCAGCTGCCTCAAGCCTTATAGGAAAACCACAGAGGACACCCGAGAGGCGCCAAATCTCCAGAGAACCTAAAACTGGAAAAAGGCTTGCCCAGAGGAAAATTACTCGAGCGGATATGGGCCAGGTGGTCCCACCGAAGCTGAAAACAGCTACCACCTCAAACGACCATCTAGAGAATGCCGCCATCGAATTTATGGCAATTACAACCGCCACAAAGCAGGTAAATCTCTTGTCCTGCAAAACGATCATGCAGACCTACAGGCAAGAGAACGAAAGCCGGCTAAAAGTTTTACTCGAGGAGGCCGAAGCCTGCATATACGATAACAGTAGTTGCCAAGTCCTCAGAGGCAAAATGACTGGAGCGTATATGGCGGCTTATAGCGAGGAATGCGGATTCGTGCCCTGGGAACGCAACATCCCGAAACTCACTCTCCCACACAACAACCAAATGGTGGTCGTAGCTCAGTGTACCAGGATTATGCTAGAGGACAAAATCCTAGCAAAAGCGGAAACCATTAACGCTACCTGAAATAGCTGGACGATGCCCACCATCGCTTGGGTGAACGGGGTGCCTGGATGTGGGAAGACAACCTGGGTGGTAAATAACTTCGATGTGAGCAAAGACACCATTATCACCACGACAACTGAGGCGGCCGTCGATATACGAAACAGGCTAGCGCATAGGATCGGGGACATGGTTAGAACTAGGGTACGTACGATGGCATCAGTCCTAGTAAACGGCTTTAGAGAACATGTCGGATGCCAACGCCTGATAATTGACGAGGCCCTGATGAACCATTTCGGGGCAATCGTAATTGCCGCCCGCCTGTCCCGTGCCAGTGATATTGCTCTAATCGGAGACATCAACCAGCTACCGTACATAGACAGAGAGAACCTATTCGAACTAAGGTACAGTCGCCCAACACTGGTAGCAAACATCACCCAGGAGCTGTTGTGCTCATACAGAAACCCCATGGATGTTGCATACGCCCTAAGAGAAGTATACTCAGGCATATACGCAGCCACAGCGCGTATCCAATCCCTGCAGCTGAAAAGGTTTACAGACGCAGCAATTCCAAAATCCCAAACCAACACTCTATTCCTGACGCATACACAGGAAGAAAAAGAGACCCTGACCAGCCAAGGGTTTGGAGAAGGAACGGGATCACGCGTCTTAACCATACACGAAGCACAGGGATTGACGTACGAATCCGTCATTATCATAAAAACAAAAGATAAAATAAAGTTGCACGATAGCATACCTCACGCAGTAGTGGCGCTGTCGAGGCACACCTCCGCCTGCACCTACTATGCGGATGACACCGAGGACGCTATCGGCAACCTCGCTAAAACGGCAATAACAGCACCGAAGAAACGGATCCTCGAGTACAACCTAAAGATGGCAATAAAAAATCGGGACAAAGAGGTCGTTGCCCAGCAATCAAGGCTTTTGGCAACGCAAAATGGAGCGGAATAGGAGAATTTTGATTTTAATTTTATATTGACGGCCAAACAGTATTGCATGTATTTTATAGTTTTGTTATGTATAGTATATAGCATGTATTGTATAGTTTTGATATGTAGGTATTGTATAGTATATCATGAATTAATATTATCTGTATAAGAACTAACCAATAAAATTAAGATAGTTTTAAAAACACTGTCACTCATTAACACCAGGCAAAACAACAGCGATGACAAAAGGAGTGTGTGGCCACTGACAGGCGTCTGTTAAGTTCTCTGAAGACAGCTGACACTGGCCCTACCCTTCAAATGTTTGTTGCCATTATAATTGTAAGTGTGACTGTGTGAAACAAAGAAAAAAAAAAAAAGAAAAAAAAAAAAAAAAAAAACAAGAAATGCACAACTGGGGGTTTTTAGTCGGTTAAAGGCCGACACTACCTGGGTCCCCTTCCCAGGTGTCTGTGCAGATTTTCCTCCAGGAGTGCAAAAAAAAAAAATTATTAATAATATATAGGTATATATATAAAAGATAAAATATATATATTATAAGCTTCCACATTGAGTAGTGAGTAGTTAAAAGATGAAGATAAAAAACAACCAAACTCTCACAATATATTGATCTCTCAAAAAGGCACGGACATAAAGTCTGTGGAGTGATAATAAAATCTTTAAAAAAAAAATTAAAAAAAAAAATCACTATGTGATAAGGCGGTCTTATTACTTAAAGCGATCTCTGCCAGACAACCTTTTGGTGGAAGGACTAAGAAATTGAAAGCTCTCGTTCCTTCGTTTCTTGTTAAGCTGGAGTGACCCTTTGGCCGATAATCTCGGTGTAGCCGCCGGCGGGGGTATTGCCAGAAGAAACGCACGACGCCGACCGGTCCTCGCCGAAATGCCGGTCCGAAACTTGAACTGCAACATTCTGTAGGGTTGCCAGCTTCGAGCTTCTTTACGTATTGTATTTGATATCTCTTTTAATGTAAGGTTGCCTGGATGAGATTGCCTGGTTGATTTTGGCGAAAAGGCCGCCTATTACAATATGCGGTAGTGTTAAGACGCTCCGATCACTAATAGAGTCGAGGCAGAGTCGAGGCGGCGGCGGCGTCGCGACGGCTTTAAGGCGCAGGGAAGCAGGCTTTATGCCTCATCTACACAGGTCGTACACCTTACCTGCGCCGCGACTCTGCCATACGCACACTTACTATGTGTTTTACGAATCCCTTACTGTAAGTTCAGGCAGTCTTAAAATACTTTATCATCAGAAATATACTTACTAAAAAACTATATTTATCCAGTAGATAACGGCCACAGTAGATTTGCTTGTTTTGGGTTGAATATTTATTTATTTACCGAATGAATTGGAGCAAAAATTTGAACAATTATTTATTTCTCCACCATACCCTTGTTTTGTATTGTAATGGTAACACGATAACCGCGAATTGGCTTCACTGGAATTTATCCAGTTTGACGTCACCGACGCCAGTTATTAAAGCATTACATAAAAATACCAAACGTCATGTGAACTCGTTAAGCCAAATTGATGCCGATCCGTAAAAATTTACTCAACAATATCGTTTTACACTGCGATTAAAGTTAAAATGTTCACCAAAGAGAAACATCAACTCTTTAAAAAAAGAGACAGCAATGGAATGTCGGTCGGTTGCTTGCTGATACACATATTAAATAAATGAAATAACGATGCTGATAATTAATATTATAAATGTGCGAGGTTCATATGCGCGAGAGCGTGAATTCATTTGTCACACTCGCATCATCAATGAACCGACAACTTCATTTACATTTGAAAGGCAAAAAGGAACCACAACAGCACAGCTTACAAACACACTTCATATTAACGCTTCAGCAACACCATTAAAAGATGTACGATTAACCAATTTCGCTTCTTAAAAACTAAAAAAAGGAACACAACTCATTCGGCGAAACAACGAACTGGCTGCAAAAAGATTGTGCAGACTTTTTTCTCGAGAAAAAAAAAACTCGGACCATTCACGTCGGCGTACGCTGTAATTCGAGCCGCGCCGACTCGAACGCTCGTTTCTCACGCATTCTCAATTTAAATTTGGGCGCGAAGCAAATCTGTCAAAAACCCCACCATACACGCGCAACGGTTCAGATCAAAACGAAATGCCCCCTCGAACATGGAAACTGACAATACAATACGAAAAAAACAGATTGGCTACTCGTCTGCTAATTAATAATTCAGTGTTGGTTATAAATTTACAGCATTATCGTTTGTTTCTACCCAACCATACCACAAATAAGACGGTCATATGGGGATTATATTACATCATACATGTCTGGTAGATGCAATACCTTAGCAGTGGCAATAATAAACTCTGCGATATAATTGCTTTACGGTCCGTTTCACTGAATTTGTTTCGTACTCTCAGCTCTAGTGTTAGGATTAAGGGCATGGGGGGGTTCCTAACAGATTTTATTCAATCCATAAAAAAGTGTTACAACTTCCCGTCTAGACGAGTGGCGTGCTAACTAACGATGCTATGAAATATTTATACCGCTTTTGTATATAAATATTTAGTTTTACACAGAATAGAGCTTGTGTCGGCTTCTGCACCGGATATTGCTGCAGGTAATTGAGGTGTTAATAAGTCTGAAAAACACTCGTTTTACATACAAATGATCAAACAGTTTTAAACGTTTGATTTAAATTAACGCGACCGTTGAAAAGGAACGATGCACGTCCGTTTTTTCACCACAAGTAAAGTAACGACTTTATCATTCTCAGCAATAAAGACTTGCTTTTTATTCCGCATTACGCGTAATATATTTTAAAACATAATCCAATTAGATTTAAACTGAGAGGAACTATAAAAGTCTTTATCATTACAAAGTGAACGCCCCCTAGCGGCCGCAGGCAACAACAATAACTCGGGTTGTATATGAAAGCAAAAACGAGACGCCAACTACGGAAATTACTTGGCGTAATTACATTTTTTCTGGCGTATAAGTTACGTCTAAAAGATTATAACATAAAACTTATTTGAGTTGAGCACGCGCGCAGGCATTCTACTCTGTGGTCGGAATGCGCTTTGCTTTTTTGTAATCTGTGTATCTGTGCAACTGTAACGTACTCTGCCACATTCCCGGCTGTAAGCCAGACGTAAAGCCTTATTATGCCACTCGCATGGGATTTTTAATTATAATTACGGAGTTCCATAAGCGCTAGGCTATGGTATATCACGTACTTCGATTGGGTTACGTCGGAAATGGAATTAAATGTGATGAAATGACTATTCGGCACCTTTGTGGTGCCACGAAGGTTGGTTGGTACTGTGCTGCTAGGTTCACACGGGGGATTACAAAGGATTTTTAATTTAGGTTGTTACAATGTACTTACTTACATATTTGGTTAAAGAACGTTGAGATTATCATAGAACAAAAAGTCAAAATTTTGTTGTTAATCGCATAGATATTTTTTTTTATTATATTATGAAACGATAAGAACTTATTAATTAGAAGACCACTTCGACCATAAAATACAATACATAATTTATACACCCATCGTTTCATACTTAATTTTGACATTGTAGCCCCGTTGCCCAAACAAACGCATAGGAGTTTGTATTTAAAAAACTATTTTTACAAAACAATTTTGCACAGTTCAATAGAACTTTTGAAAAACGTTAAGCCTCCTATAATCCCTAGACAATAAATGTTGTGTGGTCTAGAACACAAAAGTTTCTTTTCAAGTTAAAGAATTGTATGGTAACATCTAAACAGACCCTGCGGAATAATCTGCGAAATATGAAATAAAGGTAAAATATCACAATATTTCCACCGTGTATAATTGGGATTTATGCGTTTGAGTAAAAGTGAGAAGACTGAAACCATTTTATATTTATTTATTTCCTTATAAAATCTGATACATGTACAGTTTGTAGACCCCTTTACGACCATCAAACTATCATAGCAATCTTATTTATTAAGATACTACAAAAATTAGATTAATGAAAATGTTAAAAATTTACGTTGACACCTGAAATACATTAGATCAGAGACGATCGGAGCAAAGACCTTTCGCATTCGTTTCTCAAAACGGCACAACCACCAAAAAACAGTATAGTGTAGGCGAAAAAATTAAAATTTCCGTGGATCTTGACAATAGACCGAAATGTCACACGATCAATGACGTGTGTCAAAAACATCAATTCACAAAAGAGCTGCTTGACAGCCAATGTATGAATCACTTACCAAGTGTCAGTCAAATACCAGGTCTAAAATTCCTATTCATAGAAGATACAGTCGCTTAGCACGAAAATCGCGGTGGGCGTAGATATTGGCTATTGTTGAATGGATGTTGTAGGTGCTGCTCGGGACTGAATGAATTTGGTTCGACCTAAAATAATATTGACTTTACGATACTATGTATTATAACATACATATTGTAGTAAGCAGCCAACTTACTATGCTACATTGTAGGATTGTTATCTAGGTAAATTTGGTAAATATTTCATACCTCTGATCGCAACCATTATAAAAGAGAACATCCACAAATATTCGGGAGGATATCGTCCGATTGCTTTTGCCGTTTACGCATTTAAGTATCGAAATTTTTACGAACTTTTTAGGGTAAAAGTTTTAACATAATCTCGTTTTATACATTCAGAAAATGAAGACGCACGCAACGACGGTAATTTGAGATTAAAGGTGAATTAGCCTTAAGCCAATGACGACGGCTACACTGCTCATTTTCTTAAATTAACTTCAAAAGAAGCGAAAATTTTAGCACCCGCAGGCGTTAGCCGAATTAGCTGAGAAAAACAAAATCTTCGGTCAATTTTCACGTCAATCGATAGCTTAGCATGTTTACTTCACATCAGGGTTATGGGATGCGGTGGTTTATGTCTGGGCTAATTGAAAGGTGCATTACACTAGACACGCCTCATGATCGCGCGACAGGCGTAGCGGTCGCGCGATGGCTCGGCCCTTCGATCCCTTGACCGACACTCAAACCAGCCGAAACGAATCGCAAAAACAATTTAATGAGCACTCCAATCCAATACGGCTTAATTGAATTGATAATGACCGCGCTAAACCGAATTGAGTGGTCCGGCCAGGAAATTGATAAGACGAGCGTCACGCGGCGCGGCGAGTGCAGCCCAGTGTTGCCATAAAAACTCAATTACACACCGACAGCGGCGGCGGCGGCGGCGGCACGCGACCACGCTCCGCGGCCCCGGCCGGGAACCACGCTTCTTCTTGCACTTCCCTGCACATATTTTTTACGCAAACCCCCTCATAAAAGCAGTTTTTGTGCAAATCTCCGCGGCCATTGTAAGAAACGAAACCGAAGCGTCGCACAAAGCCGGCGACGTCGACTGCGCTCGCACCTGGCCGCCGCACCGGGCCAGCCTGGACACGCATAAATCAATCCTACCCGCCTATAAATAAGGGCATAATTGCCGAATGCGGAACTAGGCTTCCCCGCGGCGGGGTCCGCATGGAACAATAGGATCTGCGAAGAAAACGAACACAAGACATTGAGTAACGAGATGCCAAATATTACTGGGGATCTGCTCCAGTTTTTTTTCCTTTGAGCAAACGCAGGTGATGTTACTGTTATAGAAATGTAAGAATTGAATTATTCAGGGTAAGGTATTGACAAAGCTCGGCTGTTGCCATGCGGCGGGAAGCGATGGTATTATCATGTCGTTACGCCGAGTGTCTCGTGAGCTCGCAACTCACCGGCCGTCGAAACATAAAATGCTGATTGACATACGTTCCACCAAACTTGACAAAGCGACACGACCCGGCCATAAAACCTTTATCGGTGCATGTATGAATATTCTTACGGCCTATTATTACGCCGTAAACCCACGTTTATTCGATTTAAATAAACATGCCGTTTAACAAATCAATATTTGAAGACATGTTTCTTGATAAGAGTTTGTGGTTATGCGTAGAGACGATTAAACTCTAAATACCTAGTTCTTTGACTAGTACGTAGGTAGGTATGGCATACTTTTATTATATTCTACAAGTCGGTCGTTGGCTTCAAAACATACATGCGTAATATCAACGCGGCTAACTAATCATGATAAATTAGGCCCTTAATTTCCAAAATTTATCTATGTAACATAGCAAAATTTATCAGGTATTTGTCTAATTAGTATTAATTACAAATACCTAAATGATTTACTGTACAAAACACAGGACGTCTTAGCTACTATACATTATTACATAGTATAAGTTAAAGTTGCTTAGTACATACTGCTTGTATGTATGTATACAATTTTATTGATAATGACACATTAAGTATGTAGGTAGGTAGTGAGATACTTATGATGTCTTGTTTGTAAACAACGTTTATAATGCTGTAATCTTTCTATTTTCTAATTCGTTCATTAAACACTTACATTTTCATTAATGTAACAAATAACTATCTGATCGGTATATACTAATAAAATCGTTTCCTTACAATACGAATAACGTAATTCCCGCAAAAAAACCTTATGATCTTACTTAGGTTTTAAATTAACCCTTTGAACCTACACTTCCAATTCTAAGTGGTTGCGGTTATTTCGGGGATATCCGGGTGGTATTATAATACCACCTACCTATAGGTATCAAGTTAACCCTCCAGTGGCTTTGTTTGTAAATACCTTCCACTGTTTAAAATGCTAAACGATGCGTGAGTCACCCGTCGTTTTTAGGGTTAAATAGCGTGATTTGTACGCGACCGGCTAACAATATTTAAGTTTAAACGAAGGTACAGTGGGGCACAGGTTGCACTTCGGTTTTGAAATAGTACTGTCGAGTTCAGCGTTGTAAGAGTTAAATCATTTGAATAACAGGTGATGAACTATTCGCCTGCTGTACACTAAGGTAATTTTAAATTTCGTTTAGCAGTTACGAATGTGGGAGTTTGGTTTGTTTTTATTATGATACCAAATCGATTTAGGGTATTGTATGTTATATTATCAACGTACTGTACAGGGTGTTGCAATGAGTGGAATATACTAATAGTGTGACAAACTTATCTGTTCCGGTGAGAGCGAACTAAATTGATCCATATCTCATTACTTACTAATGAATTGTATATTGTAAATGATTAGATGGGTTTATTAACGCCGCAAGAGCGAATTAACAATACGAGCAAACTTAAAATCTTAAAGAATTAAGAAATATTAGTCATTTATGTGAGCTGTCACCGGAACAGATAAGTTTGTGGCACTGTAAGCCGAAAGTGGGTGACTCGGGTTGTCATAACAACTTTACTGTCTACTAACTGCCAGTTTCTATAACTCTATCTATCTATAACTGGTAGTTACTTTCATACGATTTTGACATAATGAAAAGTTACAATTTGTCAAAATCGTATAAAAGTAACTACCAGTTATGGATAGATAGACTTATAGAAACTGGCAGTAAAACATAATTACAGAGAGTGACAGCATGTATTTTATTTATTGCATAGGTAACCATTATCCAAACGTTGTGAAACAGGCCCTTAAAAGGGTTAACAAATTAATTACCAACATAATACAGGAAATAAGTAAGTTATGTAAGTATGGTTCTTATTCTAAGTATAGAAATCAATAGCAACAAAAATATATTCACTTTTAATATTGTGCATTCTAATTTGAAATTACTTATAAGAATACATACCTTGTACATACATACAGAGGGACAAATTGAGAACCACCTTCTTTTAAATATTTTAGATCATGTAAGAAACTTGCATGAAAAATGGACCATTGCACATTTTAATTTCTACACATAAAGACAATTATCCTTAATTTAAGTAAGATAAATGAAAATATAAATAATATACTACCTACATTAAAAAAATCATCGGTACTACAGTTGTTTCAATTTGCTTTAATTTAGTCAATATCCACTGTAGAATTCGAAAACAAGTAGGTATATCCAATATCCACAATGATACGCAGAGTAGGAAGCTACGTTTTTAAAAAAAGGTCTTACGCGAGTATTATCCAAATAAATAGTGTAGTCATTTTTGATACAACTAGAACCACCTATCGAGAATCGTACGCACTAAAACTTTACAACTACTCGGCACTAGATGTCGCTCGCTACAAATAAATATGGAAACACTTACCAGAGAAATCTAGCGGCGGATAGCGGAACTACGTCATCGTTCCAACAGCGCCATCTTGCGAGTTAACACTGCAATCCAAGGTACACTACTTCACATTCTCCATCGACACTCACAATAATATTTATTTACGTTATTTTGCGTCATTTTCTTATTTTCACACTTCATATTATTTCGTTGAGCACTATAAAATTTTATCGCCATTTGATTGCACTTGCACTTAGACATTTTGTAGGTAATGTAAAATCTGAAACAATAAGAAAGTTTTAAATTAGATAAAATATTATAAGGACCAAATTTTATAGTCTTGCCACAAAATCTAATTGCACATAATAATAATGTTAAGTATGCTTTACATTAAAATGTAGGTACTCTTTAAATAATTTAGTCCAAAATGAACATGTTACTATTGCTGATTTGTGTTTTGAGGTGATTACTAGGGCAAAATAACACAGCCAATAAAAAACTAGATTTTATAGATGCTTCTAAAGTTAAAAAAAACAGCAGTCTTGGTCCTGATTTGCCCTTGGAACCACCTCTTTACAAACTTTGAAATTTCATAGTATAAAATAACTTTTACAGAATCTACAAATTTAAATTAGATCCTTCTTTTTTGCAGTTAATCAATTACTGTTTTTAGCGGACCAGTTAATAAAAAAGGTAAGTTATGTATTTTATTAGGTGTGTTGCATGCATAACTAAACATGGCATGTAAATATTTTACAGATTTTTGGAATTAACTTCTGCCTAGAGATGCAGTTTCTTATTTTCCATATTGATAAACCACCAACCAACCAATCATTAAGAACTTTTTCACAAAATAACCTCATAGAGTAACTGGTTCAATTAAATGGGTCAACATTATGCGGCAACAATAGTGGCATGTTATTTTTGTAGTTAATACTTTTGAAAACTTATGCTGTATTTGTTAATAATCACATATAATTTATAAGCATATAATTTAACCACAGACCACACCCTTAACTAATAGGTATAAATCAATAATTTTACATTCATTCTAATATTTCAAACATAAAAAGTTTGTGAAGAGGTCAATGTTAATTTATTTGATCCAAATTTTAAATTAATTCACAAATATAATATGATCTGTATTAATAAGCACATGTGTGAATTGACCTACAAATCATGTTTATATTATCAAGTCAGTCAGTTTCACACCCTTAAAGATGTGGTGGTTGTTTTTTTGTGATTGAGCACATGTAAAGTACAAATTTCCGGAAAAACTATCGATTTTATTTAAGTAGGACTAAGAATGCATGTTCAACATACCACTAGCACTTCATCCGAGGAGGCTGTAATCGAAACTCCACGCGGCTGCAGAGATTTCCACCACAAAACTAACCAAAGTCACACGTCGATCAAATCTTTCACACTCTAGTCTAAGCACGTTTTTACAAGTACTATACAATATTTTCACTTGACATCTCGGTTAACAATAGAGTGAGAGTTGATTTTTATCCAATTAACCCCCTAGGCCGTTTAAAACCTTGAAATCATCTAATTTTATTAGAAAATTTTGAACCACGTGCACTTACTATATGCACCGACTTGCACTTTCTTTAAAACCTTATTAGGAAACGACTTTAACCTCTAGTTTAAACCGGACTGAATGCGAACATTCAAGGCTATACTAATTACTGTTAAAACACGTGAAACTTAAACCCCATCACATAAACTAGGTGAAAAACTACACAAAGAAAACATATGATCGATCGAAAATTGAAGTGCAGTTTCATTACTGCACATGGAAAATTGTCTATGGTGCTGTCAAACGTCAACGTCAAATTCAACCAACTGTTCACAGATTATCATCCAAATAAACAAATAATGAATCCCTGTTCTGAGGTCCAGAATCGGAAACGGAAACGGAGCTTCAAAATGAAATAGAGATCATGGCTCGAAAGTTTGAAACGTTCGTGACCTTCGATTCATTTTCACTTTACAAAAATAGCTGAACAAATCACTTGATTAAGGTTCGCTATTCAGACATATTATTTAAAAAAGTTTATGAATACTTACATTATTATTCACATCACAATCGATACGCCGCTTTGTAAAACGGCTACTTTTTGTAATTCCGCTAGAATTTTACACAATACAGTACGAGATACACAGAATGCCACAAGTTGTAAAAAAAGGCAAAGTGATTTGTAACACGCTTCAAATTTCAACTCGGTTTACTCGGTTTGAAAAAAGATACAACTCGGTTCAAACCGTTTTGAAGCCTACCAATTTAGAAGTACTTACCTACTAAGTGATGGGTAACTCGCTTCAAATTGCAACTCGGTTAACTCTGACTGATTTGGCAGCCAAATCAACCGTAAAATTTTTGATATCATATCGGTTTGACTTTGTAGTTTTGTCATGATATAAATATAAAATCTTCAATGTCTTCATTAAGTAGATAATAATTTGACGATCACCTGAAACACCTTACAACCTACCTTACAAAGCCGATTTTTTAGGCTGACATTCGAACTACTTTATAATGATAATGATTTTATTCTGTTCCTAAGCTTTATGTTGGACTTTATGTATCAATGAAAGTTATCACTTACCTAAAAGGTCCAATAATTATACGTGGTCATAAAAGTCCAAGTGCATTGCAGTAAAACAGCAGATCTTCGTCATTATTTGAAGGCCTAAAAACAAACAAAATGCTATTGAATAATCAGTTTTTTACAGCTCCTGCCCTACGATACAGTTTTAGCAGTGTGTTAAAGGTATATATTTAAATGAAGAGGATATGAATATGGTGATACTGACATTTTTATATTGTATTGTACCTAGTTAATAGGTACGCCACAAAACTTACCGGTTCATTTTCAGTCCACAAGCTATCGAACTCTTTTTCAAATTTACTAACAATGTTTGCGTTAGAAGTTACAATGACACTTTCACAGTTTGATACCATAGCTTGAGTAGACCAGTTTAAAGAACCAGACATGACAAATGCTTTTGATGGCTTAGGTTTCAGTTGTGTCGATGTTTGCGTCGCTGAAACGTGAATGTTTAACTTCTCAGCGTAAGATTTTAAAATGTTCTTCCTTTTTATGGCATTGGGCCCGTCAATGACGCAAAATTTATGATGCATCAACACTGATTTATTGCTGGTTTGTACTTGGATAAAACCTGAAATAAAAAAATATATATTAAACTCATCTTAACAAAAACCGGCCAAGTGCGAGTCGGGCTCGCGCACAAAGGGTTCCGTAGCAGCAAATATAATATTACAGTTAAATCAACCTATCTCAAAAACTATAAGAGATACTTTGATCAAACCAAAAATCGTTGAAAGAGTTAATTAGCATGCATCACCTCTATTTTTTTTAGAATTTTATACCCCGTAGTTATAAAAATAGAGGGGGGGGGACATACTTTTTACGACTTTGAGAGCTGATATCTCAAAAACCGTTCACTTTAAGAAAAATGTTTTTTAGAAAACTTTATATCATTTTAAAAGACCTTTCCATTGATACCCCACACGGGTATGTACATCGAAAAAAAAAATTTCATCTCTCAGTTACATGTATGGGGGGCCCCACCCCCAATTCTTTTTTTTACTATTTAGTGTCATATTTTTGTAGCGGTTCATACAACACATATTCCCATCAAATTTCATCACTGTAGTACTTATAGTTTCCGAGTAAATCGGCTGTGACAGACGGACAGACGGACAGACGGACATGACGAAACTATAAGGGTTCCGTTTTTGCCATTTTGGCTACGGAACCCTAAAAAGCTTTGAACTTTATAGTTAACGTTTATAAGTAAGTTTAAAACTACTTACTGTATTCTTTCAGCCTCTTGATTTGCGAGGGAGGGCTGAGGGCCATTTCACTATCGACAATTATTCTGACCAGTACATGTCGCTGTCCCAATCTAATAATCTGCTCTGCTATTTCATTGCTAGTAATCAAGTACATGCATACATCCATTGTTTCACGTGCAGACTTGATGTATCTGATGAGTTTAAAGCAATTTTGCTCTCGACCCTCACACACTGTTACATCTCTATTCGGAGGAACTCTTATAGTGTGACGAACGACGTTGTCAGAAAATAATATCACATCATTTATTTCACGATATTTTATATTCACGGCTTCACTGCATGTATCATTTTCTGTCCCATCTAAGCGTGTACTTTCTTTGGTTGTGAAATACTTATATAACTTTTTTACCACTTGTGAAGCAACAGCGATTGTAGCTGTAGAAGCTAGTAAGACCTTCACACTTTTCCAGGCCATAATTATTTCTTGTCGATTTTCATTGATTTATTAAAATAAACTAGAACAAAACTTTCCCTCTAGTCAGCAGTTCACCATTTTGTCCACGCCTGCGATTTTTAGAAATACCCTCTTTTTGAAAATTATTAACCTGATAAAATCTACGGTCTACACACTTTTATTTATGTTGGTAGTTATTTTTGTTTAGCCACAAATAATTGTACAATGTGCAACTGTATGCGGAAAAATTAAATAAAATACGGAACCAATTTGTCAATTCGGCCTTTTCGGCTATTTATTAGTTTTATTATAGTCTTTGAGAGCCTCAGAATAATAACGGCATCCCAAGGCCCGCACTAATGTTCATGTAGCAAAAAACCGTGTTGTCAAATGAACTGACATCTAAAGTTGACTACATGAACGTTATCATAAAATCGAACGAAAGGCAAATGAGCGAGCGTTTTCCTTTATTTTCATTTCTAAAAATACTTTTCTAAAGTAAACACTACGGTTTCTTGTGATCTTATATTGTGCGCTTTATTTAACAGTGGTAATAAAAATATATTTTAATTCATGAACCGCTGAAAAGAGCTTCTTAAAAATAAATGAAGTAACCTCCAATGGCGCGTCTTTGTGACCGTTAAAACAATCACAACAATGCCGAAAATACCTTACAAACCGGACAAAACCGGCGACGACGATGAGGACTACGAGATAGTGTCCTTCGAAGATTTCTGCGACAAGTCTCCGGGCTCGAAGACCGATTTGTTGACTTTGAATGACAATATCAACTATCGGCTATGTTATGAGAGCGATAAGGGCTCTAAAGCTGAGGACGAGGGTGAGCCGTCGGGTAAAGACGCCCAGGAGTTGAGGGAGACGTCCCTGGGCGGAGGGAAGAATGTGTCGTGGAAGAGGAGAGGGTCGTCATCCTTCGCGCCTTTCGGAAGGCACAATGCTACTAACAACAAGGGGTCACTCTTCAGTGGTGTTGTCCCTAAGCCGAAGAATGAGGGCGAATCGTCCAGAGAGCATAGGTAACATGTTTTTAAAGTATATGTTTAATTTACCTTACCATTACTTGCTTATAATATAGGCCAAAGCAATCTTGTAAGTATGTTGTCAATAACATATTATGTAAAATGCGTATACACTTAATATTAAGCATCTTATTCAGATTAACTTGAAGTCAATAGTCTAGTATCATTGTTTAGTATTGATCATCAAGTTTTCAGACAATGCCCAATAACCAATGACCCAGTGAACAATAACTCAGTTCCTCCTATAATTGGACTATTGACCTTTCTGCTGTGTCTTTGTTTACATTCAATTAATAGGTTCAATAAACTGTACACTGATAAGATTATATTTACATAATAAAGGATATTTATAGATATAATTATTAAGGATGGATTTGAAAGCAAAATACTAAGCTATACAGGTGTATACTTCACACTACATTTGCACTAATCTACCAATAATGAAACACAATAATATTATGCTATTGTTTATACACAATACAATTAAGTTTACTATGCTACACTATCTGTATTTTCTTATACAAAAGCTGTCAGTTGACCCTGTTGGGTTATGTCTTGAAATGCAAAAAAAACTCATAATGTGTGCTCCTAGCTTGCATTAACCATGCATGCACGAACATTTGAACTACTGCGAGCCATCCCAGGCCCATGAGCATTCTTTTCAGCATTTTACACCCATCAACTGAATAAACTAATCACCTTTCAGATACCAGCGGTTCTCGGCCCAAGCCACCTTCTACCAGCGTTTGGTGGAGTTCTGGCAGCAGTGTGGCTCGACGCTGATCCTCATGGCGCTAGTCGGGGTGCTCTGTGTGGCGGTGTGGGTGGGCGTGGTGTCTCTGGTTGGCGCGGGTGGTGACCAGCATTACAGGAAGCTGTGGGAGCGAGCGCATCATGCGGATCTGCTGGCTGCTGCTGCCGCTGCTACTACGGAAAAGGTCATTTTTGTGATGTATTTTCTTGATTTTAATGGTTAAATATTGGTTATTTCCTGTATATACTAACTGGATTACTAATAAGTTAGTATGTACAGGAGAAAACACTATCCATCTTGAAGTCAAAACTAAAAAGTTATGTATAGTTGTATAAATTTAATATACTTGATTTGTATCTATACCAGAAAATCATTTAGAATAAACTGTTAAACTTTCATATCAAGAGAATACTTCATTACTTTACAGCCTACCCCAGAGCATCACTACCACGATCACAACAATCTGAGTACAAAGAACAAATTGAATATAACAGACAAGTACAGAAAGAAACCCGAACTGAACAAGAAGAGTTATATGGAGCGACCTCTGGCTACCCTGAATGGGTTGTGTTCAAAAGTCACTATGGATCGACGCTTCGATTGTTTTCCACAAGATGGAGCCAGTGAGGAAGGGTGTATTAAAAGAGGTAAGAAAGGTTATTCAGGATATTTGTGGTTGTATTTTGACTGAAGTTGTCTTCAGAATATAATGTATCAACAGCACACATTATTATCTTACTCAATTTTTTTAAACATTTGTGTCTGTTTTGATGCTACCTGCAGACAAACACACATATAAAAGTGTATTTTATTCTATTTTAAAGGAGAATTTTATTCTGTGTAAAATTTACTCATGCTTCCTCTTATCTACCTGTCCTTATACTTAACATCTAAACATAAACATAATATCTTTATTGTAAAAAAAAAAAAAACACGCACTCACGCCTTGTACTAATGTACTCCCTTGCGGGGTAGGCAGAGGTGCATTGCTGCACCCACTTTTCGCCAGAGTGTTATGTTAGTCCCAATGTAATAGGGGGCGGGCCTATTGCCATTTTACGGGCACATCCAAGACCCGAGAACAAATATCTGTGTTCAAACAAATATGTGCCCCAGCCGGGAATCGAACCCGGGACCATCGGCTCAGTAGTCAGGGTCACTAACCACTACGCCATTCGGTCGTCTATATCTTTATTGTAATAAGTAAAAACATACAAGGTGGGGTAGCCCTGGTTCCTAAACTAGGGTGACCTGTGTGTCAGGAACCAGCTCTGCATTATTTTCATTCAGCCATCCTACCTCCCTTGCTCCCTCACTTTACTACACTACCATTTCATCACTAAGTTGCTCCGCCGTTTCCGGTTTCGTACACAACGCTATGTTTCAATGCATTTGATTACATCGCCGCCGCGCCGCCCCGCCGTCGATCCGCCCGTCGCAAGTTTTGTACCCGCAGACTAAAACCTAAATTCCCTCCCAGGTTGCTGCTGGAACGCCACCACAACTAAATACGGATCCCTCGGCAAACCATACTGCTTCTACCCGCCGGACTACGACACATTCCACTTCGTGAACATGAGTGAGACCCGGCACGGCATATCCGTGTGCCTGGAGAGAATGCGTCCGTCCGGGTATCCGGGCGACTTTGATCTGGTCAACATGGACTTTAAGTATCTGTCTAATGGGGCGCTGCAGATTAAGGTAAGTCATTTTATCTAAAAATAGGTAAAAAACAAAAAGAACTTATTTTAAAGACATGGGTATAACATGCTCAGATAAAGAAACAATTTGGAAATGGCGGCCGTTTTATAAGCGAGTAGGAAGGAAATACATAAATAGGGCGAGGTGGCATGTGTCCTGTCGCCGTTTTGTTTCTGTAACTGTACGCGTTACAAGAACAACAACAGCTGTCAACAGCTTCATCCGAACTCCAACAAACTATCATCTACCGTCCGTACTACGACACGTTCCACTTCGTAAACATGAGCGAGACTCGGCACGGGATATCCGTGTGTTTGGAGAGAATGCGTCCGTCCGGATATCCGGGTGACTTTGATCTGGTCAACATGGACTTTAAGTATCTGTCTAATGGGGCGCTGCAAATCAAGGTGAGATTTAAATGAAATGTGGCATAAATGAGAAGATCTTTAGTCTTAAAGGAAGGTAAACACACTTTCGAATTTATGATAATAAGTATTAATTATTTCATCATCATCATCAGCCTATAGCTTTCCACTACTGGTAGTCTTGGCCAAGGTGTACTATATATACCCATTGCATCCCACTTGCTGACGGAAATTACGCTGATGCAATTCCACCCTGTAGATATAAAAAGTCCACTAGGTATCCAGTTTTTCTTATAACATCAACAGCCTATCGTCCACTGTTGGACCACGTTTCCAAAGTTACAAACCATTGTTACAGATATACGACGCAGAGAACAAGCGCTTCGTGCCCCCCTACCCCGAGATCCCGCTGGTGACGGGGCCCATCAACAATCTCAAGTACAGAGTAGTAGTCGAGAGTGCCACGGTGGGGTTCAAGGTCATCAGGAATGACGATAATGTTACCATGTGAGTTATGAAGACAAGGAATAAATTAAAACATAGAATCAGATTTCAATAATGTTCTTAATGAACAAATACTCTGTAACTTGCCGAACCCATTTCTGGATTTCAGACAGTAATGCCGAGTTGCAGAATAAGCTAACGTCGACAATAATTATTCTATGTCTTTTGCTTTCTGTCTGTATAATGTCAAAGCAAGGTAGCAATGTATTTATTTTAAGGTAGCGTAAAACCCTTCTGGAATGCAATGTATCATCATTCAGGACCCTAGAACAAATATGACCTACGTTTAACAACATATTTATTCTCTTCGAGGTTCGAACTCACAAATATACGCGTACAGCTGTACTAAATCCAACATTTTTATTTTACAGATTGGATAGCCAAAATGTTGGTGGAATGATTCTCTCGGACAAATTCCTGCAAATGTCGACGTTATTGCCTACGAACAAGATCTACGGTATCGGTGAGAGACAGGGCCCGTTGCGAGTCGATATGAACTGGCAAGTTTATACGATATTCAACTCTGACAGTGTGCCGGTGGAAAATGTAAGTACCTATAGTAAGAGTACTGTAATATTTTTGTTGACAAATTGGGCACCAGTTTTCAAGCACAAAAAAATATACATATGGTTGGTCTGTAATTAAGTTAATAACAATATAATTATTTAGATCTATCCTCATAAGTAACGTAGGTACTTATTATATGCGAAGTCCTTCATGTACTTCGCGAATTTCCAAAAGTCGTAGAACAAAAGATGTTCAGAATGACCCCCTGAGTCAGGATCTTTCGGCTTAGTATGCCAGTTTTGCAACACCCTGTATATGTTTTTTAGTCTCATACTGTATAAAACTTGTTTCCAGACCCCGCTATACGGATCTCATCCGTTCCACCTCGGGCTTGAAGACTCTGGCAAGAGCCATGGCATGGTGCTTCTCAACTCTAATGCTATGGGTAAAATAATACTTGCTTATTTTAATTATTGTATTCTATGTATAACTATAACAATTATACTTAATGATCTTGACTAAAGAATTTGACTAAAGAAGTCAATGTTATTAAGACCTTTATCAAGAGTAGATAATAGTGCACAAGTAGGTTCTATCACTCTCTTAAAGTCGTCATAACATAACCGAATGGCAGCATGGACTTTATCCAAACTGAAATATCCTAGAATCTACATCTAAGACCTAGATGTTCTAACCAAACTTAAATCTGCAAATAGGGAACACAAAATTATGGTCTCAGGCAGAGCTTCTACCACTAGAATGCAGAGGAATTTTCCTACTGACACTAGTCCTACCTTCCCTTCCATTTTTCTTATCGACAGGCTTACAAAAATCTTCCATATATAACCCAAAATTTAATAAAAACTACATCTCCCCACAGACATAGTAACCCAACCAACTCCAGCACTAACCTACAGAACTATCGGGGGCATACTCAACTTCCTGCTAGTGCTGGGGGACGCCCCCAACGAGGTGCTGGCCGAGTACACGGCGCTGGTGGGACGCCCCGCGATGCCGCCGTACTGGGCTCTTGGGTTTCATTTGTGCAAGTATGTTGTGGAGATAGTAATTATACTTATGATTGTAATAGCGTGCGTGATAGTCGTCTTGAAGTATATTTACATGCACATTATGTACTGCAGGCCCAGTATACATATACAGGTGTTTATAGTTAGTGTAAACTATAAAAATAATCTCGCCCTCAAAGTGGCGCCTTCAGCGCGATCTACCTCAAAAATTGATATTTGTGGTGTCTAAAGCCCCATCCAAACGCTTGCTGTTTGTCACAAACACCGCAAACAGCAAACGAAGCCCCAAACACCAACCACAATCACCCAACACAAACAGCCATCCACATGCTCGGCGAACGTTCATAACATTCCGAATCGGCAAACACGGCGGGCTATTACTTTCGGGTTGACATATTTTTATTACATAAATTAAAGCAAGAGAAAGAAAAAAGGAAAATAAGAAGAAAGCAAAGACGATGGTGGGATAATAAAAATACATAGAAATTTGTTTCCGCAACATATAAGGTTGCCTGTAAGAGATCGCTCTCAGCGATAAGGCCGCCTATTGTACATTAGTTCTAGTCTATAAGTATGTTTTTTGTATGTCTGATTTATGTGGTGTTCAATAAAGCAATATTCTATTCTATTCTATCGTACAATGTACTGCTTTATTTGGGCTTTAATTTGTTTTATATTTTTATTTTGATAAGCCTCCAAAAATTACAGAATCGTAGGTGCTGATCAATCAGACATTTTCACGCTTTGCGCGCTAACAAAAAAGTGTAGCAAGTTGATACGTCCGCCTCCCGCAATGCTAGCGCGCATACTGACCGCTGCCAGACGTGTGGATACGTAGCAAACTGTTCGCCAAACATCCTTTGATCTGGCAAGAAAAACCGACACCGATGCCGAACACTGGCCAACACAAACACAAACAGGCAAACAACGACAAACACCCATCCACACGTCAGTGTTTGCTGTTTGCTGTTGACTGTTTGCCATTGTTCGCCAAGCGTGTGGATGGGGTATAAAATATTACAACGAATAGTAAGGTACTTATTTATGGGTAGCAATAAAACGAGTGACTGTAAATTACAGTTCTAAGTGTCAAAATTAATTAATTTGGGTTATAGAATTACTAAGTGAGCGACTGACTGCGAGTGACGAGAAATCAACAGAACAGCAACTTACAAACATTAATTTGAGTTACTTAAAATACAAAATGAGCAGCTTCATAATATTTGAGCGACCTAATATTTGTTTGAGTGTCAACGTTACGTCCTGCATTTTTTTCAATATTTGGCAAATGTATTTTTTATACTGAGCGGCATTTTATCTTAAATGAAGTGTTTCGAATACAAAAAACCACTTTGAAAAATACACTAATGAGCAGAGTATAAAAAACATACACTCACGCCTTGTACTAATGTACTCCCTTGCGGGGTAGGCAGAGGTGCATTGCTGCACCCACTTTTCGCCAGAGCGTTATGTTAGTCCCAATGTAATAGGGGGCGGGCCTATTGCCATTTTACGGGCACATCCAAGACCCGAGAACAAATATCTGTATTTAAACAAATATCTGCCCCAGCCGGGCAATCGAACCCGGGACCATCGGCTCAGTAGTCAGGGTAAGATAAAAAAGATAAAAAAAATATTTATTCGGTGACCAGCACCACACACCAAAAATACACAAGGAAACAACAAATACACACACACACACACGCACTCACGCCTTGTACTAATGTACTCCCTTGCGGGGTAGGCAGAGGTGCATTGCTGCACCCACTTTTCGCCAGAGTGTTATGTTAGTCCCAATCTAATAGGGGGCGGGCCTATTGCCATTTTACGGGCACATCCAAGACCTGAGAACAAATATCTGTGTTTAAACAAATATCTGCCCCAGCCGGGAATCGAACCCGCGACCATCGGCTCAGTAGTCAGGGTCACTAACCACTACGCCATTTGGTCGTCAACAAATAAAACAAAAGAACTTATATGACTAAACTTATAGTATAGTTTAAATCTGTAGCATTTTCGTTGCAAAGCAAAGCAAAAAGAAGCGTATCAAAATAAAAAACCGGCCAAGTGCGAGTCGGGCTCGCGCACAAAGGGTTCCGTAGCAGCAAAATTACAGTTAAATCAACCTATCTCAAAAACTATAAGAGATACTTTGATCAAACCAAAAATCGTTGAAAGAGTTAATTAGCATGCATCACCTCTATTTTTTTTAGAATTTTATACCCCGTAGTTATAAAAATAGAGGGGGGGGGACATACTTTTTACGACTTTGAGAGCTGATATCTCAAAAACCGTTCACTTTAAGAAAAATGTTTTTTAGAAAACTTTATATCATTTTAAAAGACCTTTCCATTGATACCCCACACGGGTATGTACATCGAAAAAAAAAATTTCATCCCTCAGTTACATGTATGGGGGGCCCCACCCCCAATTCTTTTTTTTACTATTTAGTGTCATATTTTTGTAGCGGTTCATACAACACATATTTCCATCAAATTTCATCACTGTAGTACTTATAGTTTCCGAGTAAATCGGCTGTGACAGACGGACAGACGGACAGACGGACAGACGGACATGACGAAACTATAAGGGTTCCGTTTTTGCCATTTTGGCTACGGAACCCTAAAAACATAAGCCCTCAAATAGAATATCAGTAACCAATAATCATTAATAAAGCAGCATACAAAACTTTGCTCAAAGTGAACTTTTTAGTAGTTCGCTAAGTATAACCTCACTTAGAAAAATCGAATCTATCTTAATATTGAAGTTGCCCTCTCTGTATTTCCAGTCGCTCACTTAGTAATTAAGTCGCTCGGATAAAATTTTAATATCTGAAATGGATTTATCATAATCCACTTTTTGTAAGCGCGTTTTGGATTTTATTATAAATCAATATTCGTCGTCAGTTTAGTTAATTTTTCGCTTACTAAAATTCATGCCGCTCAAGTTATTAAAACAGTATGTCATCATCAGTCGCAAAGTTTTTTTTTGTTCGCTCGTTTTATAATTCCCCCTTATTTATTCTGATGGTAAACTGTATAAATCTATGATGTTTTTCAGATTCAACTATGGCAGTCTAAACGTGACACGAGATGTATGGCAGAAGAACAGAGACGCTGGACTACCTTTCGTAAGTATTTTTCTCGATATAAATAAAAACATTTCTTATGTACAAAGTAGCGCCCCTAGTGGGCAATATAGTAAACCAGATACGCTACCTTTAGTTCAAGCGGCAACGGAATTAGCGTTAAAGTTTTCATACATCTTCTTTCATAAAGGCGCTCTGTATAAAAAAAAGGCAGGATTTCCTGGCCGCCTTATGCAAGAACTGGAGTGATAAAGCCAATGAAATAGATTTATGAATGAAGGACGCAGGGAGAGACCTTTTCCCAGCAGTACGACAAAATAAGCCTATAAATAAATTCACTTAACTTATTTCAGGACGTGCAATGGAACGATCTCGACTACATGTCCAACTCGAACGACTTCACATACGACACCGCGCGCTTCGCCGGCCTGCCGCAGTTCGTGCGCGCGCTGCACCGACAACACATGCACTATGTCGTGCTTATCGGTGAGACTTCGTCAGCCAAGCATCTTCCAATGTGAGGCATAGGCAAAGAACCTTATCCAACCAAAACAACGTCTACCTTTCTGGGGTCTTCGGTCCGCCGGCTTCGTCGTCTATTCCTTATATCCATTCCACTCGAGAACTCAGCTTGCAGATATACGATATACTATGTCGGTAATCAGGCGAGTAAACTTAATTCTTTAGAGAGAAATTCCATAATCTGATGAGCTACGTTAAATAGGTGGACCATTCGAATTTTTCGGATTCTTCATGCACTTCATATCGTCACTTGTTTTATACTTGTCAATATAATTATGTATTTGATTGTTTTTATTCCAGACCCTGGCATCAGTAGTTCCGAGAAGCCCGGTGAATACCCTCCGTTCGACCGCGGGTTAGAGCTCGACATCTTCATCAAAAACTCCAGCAATATGCCCTTTGTGGGGAAGGTGAGTTTTTTTACATAATACAGTACTTACCTACATCATATTGTAAAATATGAAAATGAAATTGATAAGTGGATATTAACTTATTTGCCTTGATTTATAACATAAAATGTGCATAAAAATAAAATTACAGATCGCAATTACTATGACAATGGGTAAAGCTTTCAGCTCAGCATAATGGAAAGACTTAAGAGACACTCATTTTCAGCTAAACATCTGTCTAAATATCGCTTTTTTCGGACGTCGACAGTTGAACATCATTGCTATTTCCTGTGAACAATTTTACAGGCTAACAATATTATTCACAATGGCAGGTATGGAACAAGCAAACCACAGTATGGCCGGACTTCACTCACCCGAGCGCGCAGGCGTACTGGCTGGAGATGCTCAAGTCTCTGCACGACCAGGTGCCCTTCGACGGCGCTTGGATCGTAAGTAATCTATACTGCATTCATTCTTACTTGGAACAAAAGGTAAACAATCTTTGTGTGTCTTTTTAATTGAATTTATTTCAAAACTAGCCCTCAAATTCATAGAACGTATTGTAAATTTACAACAACATTAAAGTTTACTAAGAAACACACGAGTTTCGACTCTTTACGTCAATCAAAAAGTTGAAATTTGTATAACACGACGTCAATTTTAAACCTATTGTAAAGTGTCAAAAAACTCAATGAATTTGGGGGTAAGTTTTAAAATAAAACATAACCAATGAAATACTTACTAGCAAAAATCATTAGTTTCGTAATTAAACCATTTATTTTAGCTGTTGTTTACTTGTTTAATAATATTTTGATTAAAAAGACACACAAAGATTGTTTACCTTTTGTGCTAAGGCCAAGTAAGGCCAAATGGATTATAGCCAGCATGTCGGTGACAAACACGGCAGGTATGGAACAAACAAACAACAGTATGGCCGGACTTCACCCACCCGAGCGCGCAGGCGTACTGGCTGGAGATGCTCAAGTCCCTGCACGACCAGGTGCCCTTCGACGGCGCTTGGATCGTGAGTTATTTGTCTATACTGCATTCATTCTTACTTGGCACTAAAGGCACAGAATAATAACTAGTACCAGGTACAGAAGTCCATCTTCGCAATGGCTTGCAAAGAAATATGACTCCATCCCATAAGCAATAAGATCTAATTTAGATCGCGTTCCAGCCGCACACGTTTTTATTTACTTACCTACCAATTAATTTTTGAGGGAATATGCGCCTTATTTCACTGGACTACGGTGCATAATAAGTTGTACGTGGTTATACGCATTGAAAAAGAAGCCACCTTAGGGTTGCCTCAGCACCACAGACTACAACGTTTACTAAGCAACGGACTGACGTTGTAAAAAGAATGTCATGATTTAAAACAAAATTAATTTGAATTTAGAATACAAAGCTATTCCAAACTTTTTTTTCTATTGGAAATAACCAGTAAAAACAATAACAATTTCATAGTTAAGATATTTTGAAGTACATAAAATATGTATGAATCTAAGTACCTAAAACATTTAATTTTGTGAAAACAAGTTTTTTTTTCGTTATAATTTATATTATGGATATAATTTATATTATGATACAGAACGTGTTAGTTTCGTTAAGCACTAATCCCACTCAGCGCACATTTTATAATCGATTCATTAATACATTTTGAAGGTAGTTGTGTCTGTAAATTTAATACTTTAACGAAAACAAAATTGGAATAGACTTTGTTCAACATGGAGAAAAAAAGGGTTTGTAATTCGGATTAATTTCATTTCAAATAAGGAACGTAGAAGAAATCAATAAAATACTTAGATTGGTTTTACCTGTCAGCATCTTTTGGTAATCTAAAAAAAAAAATTTGATCACGATCCGTATTTAAGCAATTAAATACGGCACAGTATTTTTTGCTGCTTTTTTTCTTTTTATGTCCATTTTTCTATTCATAAATTTTAATAAATACCTAAATACGACATTTATAAACTAGTACGAAATAGGAACAAATAGCGCGCGTGTGTCGTGTATCGTCTTCCGCTTGCGGCAGCCGACTAGATTCGCCCCCTCGAGGCGGCAGGCGCCAGGCTGGCGCCTGCGCCGCCCATGCGCGGAGTGACACAGGCCTGCTAAAGGTAAACAATCTTTGTGTGTCTTTCAAAACGTATCAACCAATTAAATACTTACTAGCAAAAATGATTAATTTCGTAAGTAAACTATTTATTTTAGCTGTATTTTACTTGTTTAATAATATTTTGAATTTATTGGTTTTAAAATAAAACATAACAATCAATGAAATACTTACTAGCAAAAAGGATTAGTTTCGTAATTAAACCAATTATTTTAGCTGTAGTTTACTTTTTTAATAATATTTTCATTAAAAAGACACACAAAGATTGTTTACCTTTTGTGCTAAGGCCAAGTAAGGACAAATGGATTATAGTTAGCGTGTCGGTGACAAACTGATATGTATGTGCATTCGTCATTGTATACGCACCTACCTTCATACACTTGTGTGGGCAGTAATAAACCAGCTTTGATCCGGAACGGTTGTTTTTATTAAATACCTCAGTGGCGACGAGGAGCAGTTCAAAGTACCCTACTTTCAAATTATCATGGCTTTTCAAGTGAACATTAGCCCTTTTGATCATAAATGTGATGATTGGACTATTTTCAACGGACGTTTGAAGCAGTTATTTAAAGTTAATAAGATAACGGAAAGTGAACAAAGTGCAGTTCTTCTAACCTATCTTTCGGAGGAGTCATTCCGCTTGGCGCGTAACCTCGCGTACCCGAGTGAGCTTGAAACGTTGGCTTACAAAGATGTGGTTTTATTACTCGACAAACACTTCGCCCCAAGTAAACCATCGTATGCTGACAAGGCGAAATTCTACTCGGCTACAAGAAGTCCAGACGAAAAGTTGAACGAATGGGCGGCGCGGCTTAGAGGGTTGGCCGCAAATTGCAACTTTTTGACTGCCTTGGACACAATATTGCTGGATCGATTTGTTCTGGGCTTGGGCATAGGGCCTGAGCGGGACAAGCTTTTCGAGCAGGACCCAGCCACGTTGACCTTGTCAAAGGCGATAGACTTGGCGGAGCAGGCGGGCGGCGCGCGGCTCGCGAGGAGTGTGGGCGCAGGGTTGAGCGACATGCCTCTGAAGGAGGAGGCACTGTACTACGGCAGCAGAGGAGGCCAGGCCGGCGGGTCTGGCGAGCACCGGCGCCACGCGGCGCGGGCCCCCGGGCGCGGCGACCACGCGCACGCGCACGGGGACGTCAGCGGTGTATCTCGTTGTGCGGTATGTGGCATGAAAAATCATGCAACCGAAAAGTGTCGTTTCAAATCGTACAAGTGCCAAGGATGTGGGCTAAAAGGCCATTTAAAAAAAATGTGCAAAAATAAAGTGCGGTTAAATAATATTGCAGATGAATCTGTGCCGACGGCAAGTGATCTGAGTAACAGTGACTCGGAATGCGAGGAATGTAAATTATTTAATTTACGGTATGTACATCATAAACCATTGTTAGTATCTGTTTGTATTAATTCTGTTACATTAGATATGGAGCTAGATTCGGGGTCGGGAATGTCAGTTATGTCTGAGAAGTTATATCTCGAGCGATTTTCAAGGCTACCTATAAAAAAGTGTAATATTAGAATGTGTTTGTATGATGGGCATAAAATAACACCACTAGGTTTTCTAGAAGTGAGGGTTACATACAATGGACAAGATAAGTTGATTAAATTTTTTGTAATCAAGAATGGGGGCCCTCCATTGTTAGGCCGAGATTTCATGTCTGAATTTGGTGTTGTGCTCACCTCCTTGAATCATAATAGTGTGATACCATTATCTACAGATGTCGACGGTTTATTAAATTCATTCAGCGCCTTATGGGAAGACGAGCTGGGTAAATTTAATCAATTTAAGGTAGACCTACACATGAAAGAAGGTTCAATTCCAAAATTTTTCAAGCCTCGACCGTTGCCTTTCGCGTTGAAAGATAAAGTGGAATCGGAATTGAAAAGACTAGTAGATAATGGTATACTGATACCGTTAAGGTACTCCAAATACGGTACTCCTATAGTGCCAGTGGTAAAATCCAACGGGGAGATAAGAATATGCGGCGATTTCGCATTAACTATCAATAACGATTTGTATATAGATAAATACCCACTGCCTCGAATTGAGGAAATATTCGCTATACTGGGAGGTGGGCAACAATACACAAAACTTGATTTAAAACAAGCCTATAGCCAACTGGAGCTGTCCGAGGACTCTCAGGAGCTCACCACGATCAGTACAACGAAAGGGTTGTATAAATATTCGCGCCTAGTGTACGGGCTGGCCAACGCGCCGGCGATATTCCAACGTACCATAGAATCTGTCCTCGCGGGCATCGACGGGGTTTGCGTTTTCATCGACGATATCGCAGTCACGGGGCCAACAAGGCAAATTCATTTAGAACGGCTCGAATTGGTATTAAAAAGGTTACAGGAGGCCGGTCTTAAGTTGAAAAAGAATAAGTGCGAATTTTTCCAGGACAGTATAACGTACTTGGGCTATGTAATAGATAAATACGGCTTACATAAGTGTCCAACAAAAGTACAGGCCGTTATTAATGCTCCAAAACCTAAAGATGTCACCGAAGTTAAGAGGTTTCTAGGAATGGTAAATTATTACCGTACCTTTATACCTAATGCATCAATGGTGTTGAGCCCGCTGCATGAGTTGCTGCGGGCCGGCGCGGCCTGGGAGTGGGGCGCGCGACAACTACAAGCGTTCGAGTTAGCTAAACGAGAGTTAGCATCAGATAGGGTGTTAGCTCATTTCGATCCGGAGGCGCAGGTGCTACTGTCGGTAGACGCAGGGCCGGAAGGGCTCGGGGCCGTGTTGTCACAGCTCTGTAAGGACGGAGTAGAACGACCCTTGGCCTTTGGTTCTAGGTCCTTGTCATCTAATGAAAGAAATTACAGCCAAATACAAAAAGAGGCTACGGCAATAATATTCGGCATTAAACGTTTTCATCAGTACTTGTACGGTAGACAGGAACCTTTTATTTTAAAAACCGATCACAAGCCGTTGTTATCGATATTCGGCAAGAAAAACGGCATTTCGGTGATGGCAGCATCTCGACTGCAACGGTACGCAGTATTTCTGTCTGCATACAATTATACGATACAATACATCTCGAGCGAAAATAATAGTGTAGCTGATTACTTTTCACGAGCTCCAATTTCCGGTTCGGAAATGAAAAATAAAGACGAAGTTAGTGACTTACGATTTATTCAATTATTTAACGTAAACGTTGCGCCAGTTACGTTCTCGGCAATTCAGAAAGCAACGGAGTCCGACTCGGTCTTAAAAACAGTGTGTAGGTATATGAAATTAGGTTGGCCGAGGAAAATAAACTGTAATTTAATTAGACCCTATTTTCATTGTAAATCTGAATTGGAGATAGTGCAGGGATGTTTATTGCGCGGGCACCGGGTTGTTGTACCTTCAGAACATAGGAATCAATTATTGAACGAATTGCACAAAGGTCACATGGGCATGGTTAAGACAAAAGCCTTAGCTAGGGCAAAAATGTGGTGGCCGGGCATTGACACCGACATCGAACAGCTGATCAGCGCGTGCGCCTCGTGCTGTGCGCTGCGCCCCGCCCCCCCGCGCGCCCCGCCGGCGCCCTGGCCGAGACCCGCCGCTCCCTGGGAGCGAATTCATATAGACTATATGACAGTTACGCAAAAGAACTATCTGATCGTGGTGGACGCCTACAGTAAATGGGTAGAATGTATATTAATGGAAAATAGCACTAGTAGTAATGCCTTAATAGTTAAATTAAAATATCTACTCACAACTTTTGGCCTGCCAAAAATAATCGTATCAGATAACGATGTTAAAATAAATTCTGATGAATTTAAGGCATTTTGCAAAAACAATGGGGTGGAGCACGTAACATCACCGATATACCACCCGTGCAGTAACGGTTTAGCTGAAAATTCAGTAAAAACATGCAAGAAAATGATCAAATCAATTATAATAAACAATATTGTAAATTCTAAGACCTTGAATGAAAAACTGAATGATTATTTGTTTGAATTTCGAAACACAATGCACTGTACAACCGGTTACACGCCGGCCTATTTAATGTTTGGGCGAAATTTGCGAACTAAACTCGACCTTATTTTACCACCGAATAAGGTGGAATCTTCTGTAAGTCAGGAACCGAATAAACATATTTGTAAGCGTAGTTTTAATATTGGTGATTTAGTTTGGGCTAGATGGTTCATCAACAGAAAGCCAATGTGGTGTAAGGGAGTAATCAAAGACAGGCTTGGTAACAGAATGTTTTCTGTATATTTCATTGATTTCAACGAGTGTGAAAGACGGCATATTGATCAGCTGATTAAACGTTCCAACGGTGAACTTGCACCTGTTACTGAGTCCCCGCACTCTCACCAGCAACTATCTTACCCAACTGGAACATCATTCTTCCCTAGTGGAAATAGAGCGGAGACTATTTTAGAGGTAGAAAATAATAGTAGGGAGGAGGAAGGACAGCCCGAGCACATTGTGACGTCGAGCGCAGAGCCGAGCGTGCCCGATAGCGGGACCAGCGCCGCGGTGACGTCACCGCCGGCTGGGGCACCGGCGGCTGCTGACAATGAGCTCGCGCCCACTGAGCCTGAATCCTATTCAAGTAGATTAAGACCTAGAAATAAGATTGTTAATTATAAGATTTAATTGTTTAATTGATAGTTGTAGAAAGTTCTTTAGATGTACCTAAACAAACTTATTTTCCTTGTCCTCCAGGTTTTCGAAATAAGGCCGTAGGAGATGATATGTATGTGCATTCGTCATTGTATACGCACCTACCTTCATACACTTGTGTGGGCAGTAATAAACCAGCTTTGATCCGGAACGGTTGTTTTTATTAAATACCTCACAAACACTGTTGGCCTTACAACAAAAACTTAGACAGTATTTTACAGGTGTTTAGAGCTGTCAAACGCCTACAAAATTTGTCAAATTTCGTTTTAAACGCTAGCTAAGCAGTGTTTAAAGTTTTTTGTGGTAGCACAGTGTAGGTATGGAACAAACAGACGACGGTGTGGCCGGACTGCACCCGCCCGAGCGCGCAGGCGTACTGGCTGGAGATGCTCAAGTCTCTGCACGACCAGGTGCCCTTCGACGGCGCTTGGATCGTGAGTTATTGTGTATTATTTTGAACTGCCTCTGTGGTCTAGTGGTAGAAGCTTCGCTTCATGACCCAGAGGTCCCGGGTTCGATTCCCGGGTGGGACCATCAATTTGTGTTTCTAGATTGTGGTTCCAAGTTTGGTTAGGACATAGAAGGCTGATCACCTGATGTCCGAAACAGTGAAACGATCCATGCTGTCGGATGGGCATGTAAAGCAGTTGGTCCTGCGCCTAGCTCTCTCCAGTCGTGTCGGTCAATCCGTCCCATTGGGTTATGAGAGTGATGGAACAGAGAGTGCTCCTGTGTACTGCGCACACACTTGGGCACTATAATCTACTCCTGCGTAGATGGCTGATCTCAATTGAGATTGGCCGCCGTGGTCGAAATTCGGCTAGGAGGACATTATATTATTATTATTATATTATTTTATAACACTTCTTCTTTTAATAATTTTGGTGAAAAACTCTAGAGCTCCAATACGGTTTATCGCCTACATAGCACCGGACGTGTATAAGGAATACCTGATACATCATAATATTATGAGGCTGCTTTCGTGTACCCCGACTAGATAAAACTGAAAAATTAAAATGATAAAAATGTATATGTCTGTATGTAGACGTATACCTGAAACATGATCATTCTAATACGGTTTGTTTATGAGGAGACTGTTTGTTGCTGTGTTTCATTCTAGTGGGTTCAGCTAGTATCGTTTGTTGGTAATTTTTAAAAGACTATCTACATTTACCTAATGCTATGATAAAAAGTAGTCTGTAACAAGCTCAAGAAACCCAGAAAAAAGCTAATAAAAAAACTCAATGTTTCAGGACATGAACGAGCCGTCCAACTTCTTGTCCGGTCCCATGTACGGACACTGCGAGCCGGAAGATCTGCCCTACGTACCACACGGCATTAGAGGAGATGGTTAGTCACACTGAATATCAATAACTAATTCTATCCATCTACTATGTCCACCAACCCGCACTAGGCCAGCGTGGTGGACTAGGCCTAAGACCCTTCCTTTATTGGAAGGAGACTCGTGCCCCAGCAGTGGGGACATGATGGGTCGCGATGATCCATCTATTGGACTTCATAGTTAAGTATATGAAAAATTGCTTTCAACGAGAAACTACGCCATAAACTTGCCTTGATACTAATTTATACTGTTGCTACTCACATAATTGATTATTTATCGGAAAACGGACAGGCGTTAATTACTATAAAGACCAAAAATACCGTTTTGGTCTGTGGCCTTTGTTAAGATGGCGCATTAAAAAGAGCGCCATCTATTGTGCATCATAATGAATATTTTGTGATGCGCTTTTGGTCTATTGACCAATAATACTACACCTGAACTTGTGCTTCTCGTGCACATAGCAAAAATAAGAACAGAATGATACCAACAATTTTTTTTCTTTATTCCAGGCCTGAAGACCAAAACCCTGTGCATGGACGCTAAACACTACGCGGGCTCGCACTACGACTGGCACAACCTGTACTCCATCACGGAATCTATCGCCACCAACTTGTGAGTACATTCCAGTGAATAAAGATCTCATGACACACACACTAAGGTCTAGTTTCACCATACTCTGTTAGATCAATAACAAGGGATTAGGGTTGTTGTTGACACATCAGTCAAGAATTTAAGATAGAAATGACGTGACGTATAATTAATGTAATAGGGGTGTTAGTGAGCTAACAGACTATGGTAAACTAGGCATAAGACTTGATTAGATAAACAACAATTTTGCAGGCTCATCAAATAAGCATTGAACATGACTAGCATCAACAAAAATATTCTCCAACGCATTGGTCTCTTTCTTTTGTGCGTGTCGGTAACAAGCACTAGAGCTGGTGTTTATTTATTTAATACTTTATTGCACAAATATAACATAAGTTTACAAAAGGTGGACTTAATGTTTGTTAATGTTTATTACCGTTTTGAAAGTATTAGTGATAGATATTTATAATATAGATTAATTATTAATAGGGAATATGCAAGAGGTTCAAATAAAGGTCAAATATTATTTATAATAAACTTTGTTATTTTATAACTACGCCTCCATCAATATTTTTGATTATAATTTATTTTTGAGCAAGTAAATGAAGTTGAAAAGTACAAATAAACTTCGGTAAATTCTAACTTCAGAGAAACGTCACCCATTTTCTTAGGGCGGATGTGACGTCAAAATTCTTTATATATCAATCTCAGAATAATAACTTCTTTGCGTTTACGGCGGAAGTTAAATAAATGTCAAGTGTAAACTAAGAAATGTTAATGTCACGTGTTTGTGATGCTCGTTGTGATCAGATACGATGGATCACATAAAAATTCTTCCAATAGATCCTAGCTTCCTATAACCTCTCCACTTCTTGTTTGATATGCTTGTTTGTTTGCAAAGTTTAGGACTTTTTATATTTTTTGTTGGTAGTGTATGGGCTGCCACTAGTTGTTCTTTTGTAATGAGGCGTAAACAGCCATTCGCTAGTCAACGAGCCACTCAAATATGCTCCATTGTAAAACAATAAAATTAAATTTGTATTGTAAGTATTATGACATGAACATGACACAAGTTGCTCTTTCTACTTTTAGGTTATAATGGCAGTCGTTAGTATATTTCAAAAGTTGTTATTTTTTTCTAAATTAAGTAATGGAAGAATTCTCGTAATCAGAAGAACTGAACACATTAAATTTATTACGCAGTATGAACGAGTAAACTGTGGCCGGCTGCGGAAAAGTTTTTATCCTTACTAATATTATAAATGCGAAAGTAACTGTGTCTGTCTGTCTGTCTGTCTGTTACGCTTTCACGCCAAAACTACTGAACGGATTTGAATGAAATTTGGTATACATATGGTCTAGACCCTGGGAAAGAACATAGGTTACTTTTTATCCCGGAATTCCCACGGGAAAACTTTTTAAGGCGAAGCGAAGCGCGCGGGAACAGCTAGTTATAAATAAAAGATAATATGTGTGTTATACGTTATTACTTTTGTAGAATTAAATGCGGGGATAATCATATACCCTGGGTTGGCAGAAATAGTTAAGTATTATGTTTTCACAGTTGTCTGATTTATTTGTGTAGGTTTTTATAATATTTATGTAAGTATTATTTATATATGTATATATGTATTATTATAATATGTAGGGACATGTATAAAATCATATATATACTATTGTACTATAGTTATGCATATTTTGTGGGTAGGTTTAAGTAAGATTAAGATATACTGATAGGCTAATTTGTTATATTTTGTTATTGTGCTATTAATTGATTGAAAGCGTTAATGTCCTCTTCTCCCAACCTAACAAGGGTTGGCTGGAAGAAATTGCTTTTTGGCAATAAGCCCGCCTTTGTACATTGTTAGTTTTCTTTAATGTTCTTCACCTTTTATTAATTGTAACTTTATAATGTACAATAAAGTGTTTATAAATAAATATAGCATGTGAAAGAAAACATCGTGAGGAAACCTCAATATTTATATTAAGCACATTTAGATATGTGAACCCACCAATCCGCAGTGGACCAGCGTGGTGGGCAATGGTCCAAGCTTAGGAAGGGGGTTTAGACCTTTGAGATACGCACAATGGTTCCATTCAAGAGAGCCAGGTGCAGGTTCTTACACCCCCACAGATAATAGAATAGAATGACCCACTAACCCTAGCCTCTCTTACTGAGAACCAAAGTTACAGTAAGTACTTACATACAATACAAATATTACTTTATATTCATATTGCCATAATAGCGTAATATTGTGTACAAAGGTCCTCTGGTTTGCGCGCTCCCATTTCAAAAGAACTACTAGTAGCTATTTAGGAGCTCCCATTACAAAACGGCCACTGGTCACTCTTTATTACCATTACAAAACAGCCACTGATCACACTTTATACACTTCCTTTTTCGTTTGTTACCATGACAACATTGGTTTGTTGAAAATACAAAAGTACTCTGTGATTACTTGATTAGGTAAAAAATCTATGCCGACTGACGGGATTCATTATTCTGAGCCGTGAAATTAAAAGATTATGACGTCACGCCAGCCCGCCATCCTGACGGGAATTTCAAAGTGGTCGTGATGGTTGTATTTTTTTAACTTTCTTTAAAATACCTTAAATTACTTATTTTGGCGTTGAATTTTTTTTTACTATAATAAAGTGATGTAAAACTATCCAATAAAAGTATTTAAAAAAATTATGCATATTCCCTATTGCAATGAAACAACCGACCGTATAATTCGACTTGGCGCTTTATTACTGAAAACCATAGAGTTTGACCATAGACTATAAAGGTCTTACCAAAGAGTATAGAGGGCACGATGCAACGTGCCAGTGCTACGTCTACACAGAGTACACGACATACACATCACTCCTCCACACTAATTTAGAAACATGTTAACAAAGAATTATATGACAATAAAACTACATTTAAAAATAAGACTTATGCTAAAACTTATAACTAACATTTTTATTTCTGGGCCGTAAACACATACGAGGTGGCGATGTAGGTGTTAACGGCCGATCAGTCTGAAGTGGAGGTGTTAACGGCGGATCAGGATGATCTGAGGTGTTCGGATCCAAAATCCCTCGCTCACAACACTCCACCAGCCCCTCCTCCTCCACTATTTGTTCCACGGGCGGGTCGGCTCCGACCGCGCTCGGCACAGGAGCCTCGGTGTGCACTGATGGAGATGGTAAGGCCAACGGCATGGAAACTGATTGATACTCGGCGGATCTATTAGCAATGACCGAGCTCCCTGGCGATGATGAAGGTTGACTTACATCTAAGTCACAGCTAGCTACACTCTTAAATAGCTGGTCTATATGTCTTACACATACTTCATTATAATCTATTATATACACACTGTACATTCTATTACCTAAAATTTCTTTAACAATTCCCTTTTTCCAAACCCCTTTTCTCGAACTGTACCAACGAACCCAAACTACATCACCTTCATTAAATTTCCTTTTTGAAACAGGTTGTTTATTTACACATGACTTGTCCTCATTGGGTAAAATTAAGTCTAACCGTGAACGTAAATTTCTACCAAACATTAATTTTGCCGGAGGCTCGCCTGTAGAACAATGTTCTGTATTTCTGTACACAAATAAATAATCCAATAGCCGTTCAGAAATAATTTTCTGCGGTAGATTGTCACCAATAGAGCATTTAATCATTTTTTTACAGATTCTAACAGCATTCTCAGCTTGCCCATTACTGGCTGGATGGTATATGGGTGACGTCATATATTTGATACCGTTATTGGAACAAAATTCCCTGAATTGTGAAGAGTTAATTTTGGCATCATTATCTGAAACTAGCGTATTACAAATTCCAAAAACTGAAAATAAATATTTTAGCTTCGAAATCAGCGCGCTTGTAGTAGTGCCGTTATTCATAAGCAAACATTCTACCCATTTCGAGTAGCTATCCACCACCACGAGGTACACACTCTGTCCTAACAACATGTAGTCGACGTGCACGCGCTGCCAGGGGCCGGCGGGGCGCGGCCAGGGCGCGGGGGGCTCGCGCGGGGGCGCGGCGCGCACGCTCACGCACGTGCCGCACGCGCCGGCGCAGCGCTCGATGTCGGCGTCGATCCCCGGCCACCACATCCGGGCACGAGCATTACACTTCATCTTAACTACACCCAGATGAGTGCTATGAAGCTCCACTAACATTCGTTCTCGTAACGAGGACGGAATAAGGGGCCGTCCATTAATCACGTGAGGCTCAAAGAGGGGGGAGGGGGTACTGAAAACCTCACGAAACATCACGAGGGGGGAGGGGGGGTTCTCGTTAGACATCACGTGTATTAATTTTTTGTCAAAAATTAGGTATTTCTGAACCGATATTTTGGACGGCACAAAAAATTTTAAGATTTGTAGTATGACCTATATTTTTTCTAGTCAAAAATTGCCTTTTCATAGACTTCCAAAAAAATACACGTGATCCAGGAGGGGGGAGGGGGGGTTGGTCCCAAACCTCACCAAATATCACCAGGGGGGAGGGGGGGGGTCAAAAAATGAGAAAAACGACCTCACGTGATTAATGGGCGGCCCCTAATGACTTTATGACCTCGCAATAAGTAACCATTCTCGTATTGTAGGTCTGCTTTACATCTAAAGTAAGGTAGGACAGACTGACAATGTACTGAACGCGGCCATCCGTGTTGCATGTATTTGATGACAATTTTCAAGACTTCATCATTATCAGTGGCCCTTTTAATATCGTCTAACAACACGGCCGGTGCACTTTCGTCCAGGAATTTCAAAGAAGTGTACATGTCGAACTCTTTGTCACTATCAGAAACCGTTTCTGCAACCGGGGCGCGCGAAAAATATTATTTGCACTTGATGTATACTGAATGACATAGTTATAGGCCGACAGAATAATCGCATATCTCTGCAAACGTAACGCCGTAGTTACCGATATGCCCGAATTTTGATTAAAAATCGACACTAAAGGCCTATGGTCGGTTTGTAAAATAAACGAGTCGCTGCGTCCGTAAAGGTACTGATGGAACCTTTTCACACCGAAGATTATAGCCGTAGCCTCCTTTTGAATCTGGCTATAATTTCGTTCGCTAGCATTGAGAGACCGCGAGCCGTAGGCCAAACGAGCTCCGCGGCTCGCGTCCGTTCATAATCTCCCGCTCCACGTTCGTGGGCAGCGGGCGCCACGCCGGCCACTGGAGCGGCGACGTGGCCAGCGCCTGGCACGACATGCGCATGTCTATATCCCATCCTCGTCGCCAGTGATAGATATTTATAATATAGATTAATTATTAATTGCAATGAAACAACCGACCGTATAATTCGACTTGGCGCTTTATTACTGAAAACCATAGAGTTTGACCATAGACTATAAAGGTCTTACCAAAGAGTATAGAGGGCACGATGCAACGTGCCAGTGCTACGTCTACACAGAGTACACGACATACACATCAATTAGCCAGTCAGAATAGTTATTAGTCGCTGGCTACGTAGGAAGCCGGACGTACCCTTAATCCGTACCTCGGGAGAGCCTGCTATCTACTATTTCTTAGCAATTGGCAGCTAGATTCAATAAATCATGAATCTAGAGGACTTATCAACCTTATAACTGCCTTTGTTCACCTTCCGTCTTACACCCAAGACATTTTAAACACACTTTTATTCTCTAAATTCCAGCGCAATGACCGAGCTCCGCGGCTCGCGTCCGTTCATAATCTCCCGCTCCACGTTCGTGGGCAGCGGGCGCCACGCCGGCCACTGGAGCGGCGACGTGGCCAGCGCCTGGCACGACATGCGCATGTCTATACCCGGTATGTATGTGTGTATGTACATTGTAATATTGCAGTACAATGACGGAGATAGTTCGTGGGCAGCGGGCGCCACGCCGGCCACTGGAGCGGCGACGTGGCCAGCGCCTGGCACGACATGCGCATGTCTATACCCGGTATGTATGTGTGTATGTACATTGTAATATTGCAGTACAATGACGGAGATAGTTCGTGGGCAGCGGGCGCCACGCCGGCCACTGGAGCGGCGACGTGGCCAGCGCCTGGCACGACATGCGCATGTCTATACCCAGTATGTATGTGTGTATGTACATTGTAATATTGCAGTACAATGACGGAGATAGTTCGTGGGCAGCGGGCGCCACGCCGGCCACTTAACAAACTTGGTGGGCAACTGCCCAACAGATACATAATTTGATGATCAGGAAGACAAACCAAGTATTTTTAATTCGAGCGCCGTAATACTCGAATCCAGATTAAAATACCCGATACAGCACAGCACAACCCATCATGCCTTTCAACCTATTTTACTTACCAAACCCATTTCTCTCCCCACAGAAATGCTAGCGTTCTCGCTGTTCGGGGTTCCGTTGATGGGCGCGGACATCTGCGGGTTCCGTGGTAATACTACGGTTGAACTCTGCACGCGATGGATGCAGCTCGGCGCTTTCTACCCGTTCTCGAGGAACCATAATTCAGATACCAGCATTGTGAGTGAATGGTTTTAACCGACTTCAGACCCCTTAGCATGAATTTCATGAATACAAAATTCATCGAGTAATTTTAATTCACGTTCATGATGAAAATTCATGCTAAGGGGTCAAAAAAGTAGGTTCTCAATGAGTAGGTGTGTGTGTTTGTTTTTTTATAACTAGGATGGATGGCCGTGTCAAATAGAAAAAAAACATGATTGGTATTCAAAGTTGACTCATCATTGGATTTATTACAGCCTCTAGCATTAGTAATGGATTTATCGATGATTCAATTATGAAGTGAAACATCTAGAATATTATTATGAATAAGTCATATTTTAACATCGAAATAATTACATGGCACCGATATCTCATTCACTTGTTTCAATATGTCTGAAATAATGTACTCATTTCCTTTCTCTTCCAGCCGCAAGACCCAGCCAGCCTCGGCCCGGTAGTACTAGAAGCCAGCATACGAATACTCCGAGTTCGCTACTCCCTGTTGCCTCTGTACTACACTCTGTTCTGGCGTGCCAAGGATAGTGGTGCCACCGTCGCGCGCCCGCTGTTCGCTGAGTGAGTCACTTACTTGTCACCTATACCTAGAGACCTGAGTGAGTCGCTTATTGGTGAAGCTGAGTAAGTCACACTTGTCACCTAGACCCAGAGAAGCTACTCCCTGTTGCCGCTCTACTACACTCTGTTCTGGCGAGCCAAGGACAGTGGCGCCACCGTCGCGCGCCCGCTGTTCGCTGAGTGAGTCACCTACTTGTCACCTATACCTTTACCTAGTGAGGCTGAGTGAGTCACCTACTTGTCACCTAGACCCAGTGGGGCTGAGTTAGTCACTTATAACTGGTGAAGCTGAGTAAGTCACCTAGTTGTCACCTATACCCAGAGAAGCTACTCTCTGTTGCCGCTCTACTACACTCTGTTCTGGCGAGCCAAGGACAGTGGCGCCACCGTCGCGCGCCCGCTGTTCGCTGAGTGAGTCACCTACTTGTCACCTATACCTAGTGAGGCTGAGTGAGTCACCTACTTGTCACCTAGAACCAGTGGGGCTGAGTTAGTCACTTATAACTGGTGAAGCTGAGTAAGTCACCTAGTTGTCACCTATACCCAGAGAAGCTACTCCCTGTTGCCTCTCTACTACACACTGGCGAGCCACGGATATTAGCGCCACCGTCGCTCGCCCGCTGTTTGCTGAGTGAGTCACCTACTTGTCACCTATACCTATAGTGAGGCTCAGTGCGTAACCTACTTGTCACCTAAGTATATACAGATACATATATGAGATTCAGTGAGTAACTTGGGCGAGTGGGAATGAGAAGTTTTTACGACGCGACATCGTATCGTGTTTATATGTATGAACCCTAACTGGGCATGTTTCAGGAATTAAATTAGCATAAGATTTGAACTCAATCGGGATAATTATTACCGTAAAATTCTACTATGTATTTGATTGTTTATGTGTTTGTTCCAGATTCCCCACCGACCCGCTAACTCACGACATCGACACTCAGTTCATGATCGGCCCCAGCATCATGATCGCACCCATCCTGCAGCCCAACACCACTAGCACTCAGGTAAATGTATACCATAAATGTAAATAATAACCTAAGCAACATTAAAAACCCTGATATTCAACACTAACGCTGAGTTGCAGAAAGGCACTTTAAGCTAATGTCGGCATTAAATCTATGTCTGTCTCTTTCTGTCAGTATACTGTCAAAGCAAGGCAGGTATACATTTAAGGTCATCATTAGCTTAAAGTTCCTTTCTGCAACTCAGCGTAAAAGCCGCATAACTTTTGAACGGCCTAGCCGATTTTCCTAAAATAGGCCCTATATATCCAAAATATTTCGTTGTTTATTATTGTCCCGGAATTCCATCAAAAACTAATTTGTATTGTATTGTATTTCTGTTTGGTTTATCTAAATTCTTATCAAAAATATACCAATATTGAAGAAATATAAATTGCTCACACTACTAGTTTGAATGCTTCTCTATAACACATGTTATCTTCTCTAGGCGTACCTACCTGGCGATCTGCCGTGGCTGGTCTTGACGACGGAGAAGAAAGTACCTAACAAATACGCAACTATTCACGAACACGGAACTGTACTTGTGCGGGTAAGATCAATATTTTACCAAGATCTCTTTATTTAGGGGATAATCGATGGAAAGATATTATTTATCAAAGAAGTAGCTCAGATCATGAACGAAATCCTTTTTATTGAAGGTTTGACATTATTAGTAACTATCACCAACCAGTTAATAAAGACTGCGTTTTTGACGTTCGTCATAACTTTATGTGGTCAATATTGTAAATATTCTGAAAATAATTTACGCATTCTCACCACGACGCCGAAAGTAAATTTACTTCACATTCATTGTATATCCTCCCTACAAACTGCTTAATTTTAATTATCAGTGAAAACTTTTAATTGGCTCTTCTAGTATTTCTACTTTACATTTAATCTTTCTTAAAAAAAATATTTTTCTCAGCCGGGCTCAATAGTCCCTCTCCAGACGCCGTCGCCTCGCGTGCCCGTGTCCACCTACACGACCCGGAGCGAGCCGCTGCAACTTGCAGTACTGGAGGACAGTAGCGGCAAGGCTTATGGGGAGTTGTATTGGGACGATGGAGATAGTTTGAGTAAGTGCCGCAAGATTTTATAAAAGCTCGGTTTAGTAGTTCCACTACAGAAGGATTAGTTTACAAAAACATTAACAACACAAGGAGGTATGCTTAATTCAATGAAATAGAGTAAAATCGCGTGACATGAATGCACAAAACCGACCCTAAATATGGACACGGCTAAGAAGAATAATGCAATGAGATAGAGTCGTGCTTAGCACAGCAATCCTCGAGTGATGTCTCAATCGCTGTCAGTAAGTGGTCCCGTCTCCACCTACACGACGCGGAGCGAGCCGCTGCAGCTGATAGTGTTAGAAGATAGCACCGGCAAGGCTTATGGCGAGTTGTATTGGGACGATGGAGATAGTTTGAGTAAGTATTACCTACATTCTTTTCTAAAGACTGGCCTGAATAGTCCCGCTTCAGGAGGGTTACTTTACATCAAAGGAGCGGACAGAAGGTGTCATGCAATAGGTAAGCTTAATTCAATAAGATAGAGTAAAATGGCGTGACATGACTCACAACGCCACCCTAAATAAGGACAAGGCTAGGAAGAAGAAGAATGCAATGAGATAGAGTTGTGCTTAGCGCAGCGATCCTCGAGTGATTCCTCAATCGCCGTCAGTAAGAGGTCCCGTGTCCACCTACACGACCCGGAGCGAGCCGCTGCAACTGATAGTGTTGGAAGATAGCAGCGGCAAGGCTTATGGCGAGTTGTACTGGGACGATGGGGAGATAGTCTAAGCAAGTACCACACGATTTTATAAAACCCCCGATTATAAGTCCGGCTACAGGACGGTTGTTCAGCTTCTAACGAACGAACGAAAGCTGCCATGCGATCGGGACACTGAATGCAAGGAGAAAGTCGTGGTTAGCGTAGCAGTGTAAGTGATCCCTCACTGAGTGGTCCCGTGGCTGAGAAATCTCCAAAAGAAGGTTGTCTTGTCAAGCAGGCAAATATGGCCGGCCCACTTGCTAAATACTTACTTTCATATAGGTATAAAACATAATCCCTACTCTAGTATGGTTTTAATATATTATGTAGATAGTTATTTATGACATTACCTTTGGAACATAAGTAATTAGTTTTGTAGTAAAAACTGTTGTTTTTAAACTACATCACGCGAATAAGTACCTATAGGCACGGTATTTGTTGATAAAGCAGGGGTCAAGACTGATAATATAAAAATATATATCACCAAGTATCGAAGTGGCGATTCTGAAATACTTATGTAAAATTTCATCAATGCTAATGGCATTGATCGTAGTCTAATTGATGATAAATATTTATGTTAGTAAATACATTCGCGATATGAAGTGTGTAATAATAATATCGTAGCATCTGCGTGCCCCCTGCGAACGTCTAAAGATAAATATCAGAGGGAACCTACGTATAAATGATGATATTATGAAAGTGTTTACCAGTAAAGTTTAGTGTTATTCCAAATCTAATTTATAAACAATACCTATACGCTATACCCATTAAATTAGTTCCGTTATTTACGCAGAACAAAATAAGAATAAAAATAACAATATTATGAATTATGATAAGATTAGAATAACTAACGTAATAACAAAGTTAAAAAAATACTTATTAAACATACCTTTTATATTTTCCAATTTACAGATAGCTACGAGGAAAAAAAGTACAGTCACATCGAATTCTACAAGCAATCGACTTCGGTCAACAGTGCAGTGCAGTGGTGGGGCTATGGAGTGCCCACAGTCAATAACATTACCATCTATAGCATAGAATACCCAGTTAAAGCCGTCGAGCTAAACGACCAACCATGCAAGAAACCGCTGTGCGAATTCTCATACGATGCTAAAGATCATATTCTAAGAGTGTACAACATGAACTTATCTTTAGATAAGCCATTCTCGCTGACTTGGACAAATAAGAATAGTTATCCCAAGCTTATTGTACCCAATGGCGGTGGTCATCTTGCCATGGTCAATGAGACAGTCGTAGACTGCAGATATGCTGATTGTACTGAAATTAAAAAGCGATGAATCTAGTATGGATTTTAACCCCATAGGTCCCAAGTTGTGTGCGCCCGAAGTAAAGTTAGGCCAGAAGCGTTCAGGACCGTTTAAAACGAATCCGATGCAACGTTTGATTGCCTTAAAGATACGAACCTATTAGACAAAATCGGCTTTGTAACCAATTGTGTAAAAGAAGGCAATTTACTTTGTTGTAATTAAGTCAATTAGTTCAGTACCTTACCCACATTTGGTATAGAAAAATTGTAAAATCTTATGTTTAAGATCGGAAAAGCTATGGAGTCAAGTATGAAAGTGCAACAACAATTAAAAGTTTTTAGCGCATTAATTTATTTTATATCATTTTGTAACAAAGATGCTGAGAAACTAAAGTGATACTAATTATCCATGAATTTGCTTTACCACATAATTAGTATAAGTATGTATTTTTAATATCGGTACAAAACGTTTATTATTTTATTTATTTTATAGATATCTAGTCATATTTAAATGTATTGTTAGAAGAAGTGTCCTTTAGACAATTTCAACTGTATTTTTTCAGTCATTATTGATCTCGTTTCGGCTTACTCATATCTTCTATACAAATTTATTTCATTTCTCGTTCTGTACCTAACATTAAGCTAGCTAGTTTATCTACCAATCATTATTATTATAGTGTTGTTACCTGTTACTTATGTGCTATCGGGAATACACAAGCTCGCAAATGAATTGTACACGGGATATGCATTTGAAATCGGTATAGCATGGATTTCCCAGATGGTACATAGTTTTCAAAATATAGTTTTAATGGATGTCAAAGAAATTTCCTATCATCAAAATTACTGTAGGTTCAATTTATCCGCTCAATTTAGAATGTAGTATTAAGATATTGATAAGTGTTTATCTGCACAAAATATGAATTACACTGCACAACAATTTTACTCAGTGAATGTTCATTTAGTTCTAAATAATTGAAAGATATTGATATTTTTTTAAGTGCAACTGCAACATATCTGCATGTGACTAGAAGTACCTAAGTCTATGTATTATTTTAATTCTACTGATTACAAAGATATAGTGGCCATAGTGTTACGTGCACTATAAAATAAACGTTATACTTATTATACCTACTCATGTTTAAGATTATGTAAATGTTACTTATTATTCATGCCAAAGTTATTAAGTCATGTTTTACTTTAGATAAGTAATAATGTGTGTTTTACTTTAAGATTGCACATAACAAATAAAATATGTTAAGCACAAGTTCGTTTTTCAATTATCATCAAATGCGTTATCTAATTAGCATGATTAAAAGAATAAACTAAAACAACATCATCATTTATTGTTTAAAATAACACCTAATCAGCACATAAATAACAACCATTAATTAACGAAACAAGCTTTAACTTAGTGATCCTTCTCAACATCAGTTTCCAGATATTTGTTATACTGTTCTTCTGACATTAGGTTCTTAATTTCCTCATTATCGGATAGGCTTATTTTAAACAACCAACCCTCATCATAGCAGGATGAGTTGATGAGACCAGGTTTGTCTTCTACATTCTTATTCTTCTCAGTTACAGTACCACTTACTGGTGAGTAGACTTCACTAGCAGCTTTCACACTTTCTAGGGCTCCACATTCATCTCCAGCCTTGAACTGAGCACCTGGCTCCGGCAGTTGAGCGAACACCACGTCTCCTAGTGCTTCTTGTGCGTATTTGCTAATGCCCACCGTGCCGACTCCGTTGTCTATGACTACCCACTCGTGGCGGTCTGTGTATTGTCTAGCTACAGGTTTCGTACTGTATTTGTGCCGCAGTTCACAGTATGACTGCTTCAGGTTGGTCTGCAGGACACAACACCTGGACATGTACTGCTTTGACGCGTGGATGAAGTATCTTTGCAACGCCATGGTTCTTATCTGAAAAGATGACCAAAGGAGAAAGATAAGTAACTTGTAGTGAACTATGTAGAATGAGGAACAATACTCTGCTAAAATAAATAATTGTGAATAGAGAGTGAGTTCACTGAGATGCACCAATGGCATTTATACAGTATACTTTCACCATAACTTCTATGATAATGGAAAATGTTGTGAGGAAATCATCTAGAAACCCAACCTTCATTGGAAAAATTGGCTGTGGTGTGGTGTGGTGCAAGCCAAAAAGGAGTGGTTAAATTTAAGGGAAATACAAATATACCATACTATTTAAATATATTACTATTCCATTTGAGTGAGACAGATATTAGAACTAACAGCCCGACAAAGAAAAGAAGTTATTGAATAAAATGGCATAAAAACATAAAAAGTATATCTTTGGTTTTGTTACCAAGTAAAACTAAGATAATGTACTAAAATAGTAGGAGTGTTACAAAACCATCACCATCAAAAACAAGAGCTATATTGTTGTACAAATGTTATTCACAACTAAAGAAATTATTAACTTTAAATCTTATTAAATGAAATAAGAAATTACCGTTTTCACTGATAAGCGCACAGACACCCTCACAGTAACAATGCTATGGACCAACTACATTGTATCCAATGAGAGACCCGACATCTGGTCGTTACTTGATAAGCAACCAACGCAATAGGCAAATACTACTTGCTCATTATGATATTATTCTCGAGAGATAAGCCTGACCTATTGAACTGAGACAAGAGGACTGTGGTTTGTTCCAATAGTCTGGCTTACTCGCGATTGTCAATCAAATCGTGCGTTATCTAATAACGTATTGTGAAAAAACCGGCGGTTGATTTCTTTACTTGACTTTTTAATGAAGTTAATGGATATAAAATATGTATATAAATTATTAAAGTAATAACAATACAGTTTACTTACGTGACGTTCCTTTTAGTACTGCCTCTTTTCAATCCAAGAATTCAAATTATGGAATTGATTATTACAAAATTCTTTACCACTTGTACAGCTTTTGCTTCGCTTTAGAATTTTGTAATTTATTTTTGAGGTTGTTTTCTTGCTTGAGTCCTTGTCATTGTCATCAACATGTCAACATCAAAATTAAATGTCAGTATCAGCTGTTGGCTGTTACAGGTTGCGCCACAGACTAATATACAAGTCAGATTCCATTTTCTAAGCTTACCCTAAAAAGTATAGCTGAACACAAAAGAGTAGAGATTAATGTTTTTGGAACTAAACAGATTTAAACCTGGCAATAAAAAAAAACTTGTGATTTGTGGTCTGTATCTATGGTTTGAATGTCAAACTCGCCCTGTTCCTGTATAAACAAATCGAATTTTGCTTAATTTTGGAGTTTTGTGGATTGTTGAGTTTGTTCACGAAGTGAAAATGAATAAAACCATTCGCAGCGAAGCTAGACAGATGATTTACAGCGTTTACCTACGATGTTTGGCGGAGAATGATGCTGGAGAAGTATTAGTCAATATATACGATATTTATGAAAGAGCAGCGTTTTATACTGGTGAGTAGGTACTTAATTTCTAACCATTAACATACATTGCTTATATTTCTTGTAAAAAAGTACTATTTTGATGTAAAAGAATGCCTTTCAATGTGTATTTGTTATTCTTATAGAGGTTAGAAAATACTAGTGTCAAACGTTACATGACATCAGGGTCTGAATGCTAATGTTGTTAAAACATCAGGTCTAGATACTTTTTTACTAACCCCCGACTCAAAAAGGGTATCGATAAGTTTTACAGCTGTAGGTGTCTATGTGTGTCGGTCTCTCCGTGTTAGAGTACCTATTGTAAAAATATGTGTAAGAATAAGAGTCGGTATAAATTCCCCAGACATAATAATTTGCAAGTCACTGCTTTTCTGACCAATTAAATAATTTGTTGCAGGAAAATCGGTAAACACAGTTTTAGAAGAATTGCCGGGGCACATTTCAACTTTTTCCTGAGCAAGAAAAAACTGTTATAAAATATCGATGTGTGATACTATCAGTTTTCTCCTATAGTAATTACATAATGGGATAACCAACACGTGTTTCAGTGCAAAAAAACATTATGAAATACACAATGAAATAAAAGTTACAGTTGATTTGATTTAATGAAATTCATTCAAGACTGCCCCCCTCTCCCCTACTAATTTCTTCTCTTAACATAAACCTCCCCAAAAAGTGGCATTTTATAATTAGTAAATATTTGAAACATTTCTCGTTTTGATTTTTTCTGCTAAAGTATCGTGATACTTTTGTCCGTTTTCTATACTATAATAGTGTGGCCACTTTCTTAGATTGCCACGCCCTCAATTATTCTCTACTCTTTTATGTTCAGCTATACTATTCTATACTTTAATTTCAATGTCACTCTATGGATTTTATTATCTGAATTAAAAATATTTTATTTTATTTTTATTTATACGGATAAATAATGGGAAAAAGGGTCATTTCAGTACTCAAGTCGAGTAAGCATACAACATAAAGTACCTAAAAACAGAAGGCTACGAGACATCAATGACTGCACTGGTTTCACACGCATAACACGACGTTTTAATAGATTTGTAAAAAAATTAAAATAACACACATATGAGAAAAGTCAACTAGGTCAGGCCTGAGGTCATGGTCGAGCCGAACCCGTGGGTCGTGTTTCCTCACAGGGTTGGTGTGTGGCCGGGCGTCGCTGGCGTGGTTCGGTATGACTCGCCTGAACCACGTAGGAGTTTGCCGGTGATGGGTAATATTAGGTGGATGAATACCTACCTTCATGCGCGGACCAATGTTATGGCCGGTATTGGTGCGAAGCCGGACCGAAGTCTCGAACTTGTAATTTCGTTCGGGTGCGTCGCCGAAAGTCCAAACCCCGTGTGCTAAGTTTAGTACAATGCCGGCGGTGTAGATGGCGTCCCGCCCCAGCGTCGTGCGGGTGTTTGACTCCGGGAACACGAAGAATGAAACTTGAAAAGATCTGCCTTCTATACTTACCTGTGTTGCACCGACCAACGTTCGTTTCCGCTGTCTCGATCCGTCGGCCAGGTACACGGTGTCCGAAGTTTCTTCAAATTTCACCCCCTTCTTGCACATGATGCCGTATAGCATGTTACTCGCTATACTGTGTGTGGCACCTGTGTCGAGCACGGCTGCACCGAGCGCACCGCCAACTTTGATGTTGACCAGTGGGCGCGGGTCGTACTTACCTTCAAATTCGGCGGATAAAAATTCGTGCTCGCCTCCTTGACAGTTGACTGCATGACCCGGACTCAAGGGAGGGTTGCCGGGGGTCGATTCTACAGTGTCGCGCTCCTTTGTCCTACAGTAATCGACATGATGACCAAGTCTCCTACAGTATGCACAACGCGGCCGTACTCTGGTAGCGCCGTTCGGGCCAGAGGAGGAGGAGGGCGTCGGTATATTATGTACTGGTAGGTATGTCGGTCTGTCAGTCAATCTATTGTGGCCTACGGAGGGGTTATTTACATTTATACAGGGCGCCGCACTTGGCGGGTAAAAACAATTATGGGTCGCGGCCGAAGGGTTATGATTTTTATGGGTATCAATCGAGGGGTTATTACTATAAAAATTGCGCACCTCGCGACTCGCCTCTTCAACCGCCCTACATTTAACAATAAGCTCATCAACGCTTGAAGCACCTTCGCGGGGAATGCGTTTTCTTATATTATAGCTTAACAGTCCATAAATTATATCTAGTTTCGTAGATTCTAACAACTCGTACGGAAGGTTTGCCAAAAGGGCGCGCACTCGCGAAATGAACACATCGGACCGCACTTCATTTTGTTCACTCGAAAATATCGCGCGGAACACTTTGTAGGCCGGGAGTGGAGTGCCGTACATGGCGCGCAGGCGCTGCAGGGCCGCGCCCCAGCCGGCGACGGAGGCGCGCACGCCGCGCCACCACACGGCGGCGTCGCCCTCCAGCAGCATGGGCAGCCCGCGCAGCGCGTGCTCGTCCGACACGTTGGCGCACTCCTTGTACACCTGCACCGCGTCGATGAAGGCGTCCAGCTGGTCCGCGCTGCGGCCGGCTCCGTCGAATCTCGCCGTGCACTTGGCGAACGTCCCCGGCGGTTGCATCTGGAACTCCGACGCGGTCGCGCGCGCGGGGGTACTTGTGGCGCCGGGCCCGCGCCGGGCGGGCGGCGTGCAGGTCCGGGGGTCGCTCGACATCCTCTCCAAGAGGACGCGGTTGGTCTCGGCGGTCTTGGCGATGGTATCCAGCAGCACGGAGAGCTGCTCCGCGGTCACGCAGGCGGGCGCGTCGGGCGTAGCGGCGGCCGCGGCGGGGGTTGCGCGCGCCGCGGGGGGGCTGCGCGCCGCGTGCTCGTAGGGCGCGTCGGGCGTGGCGGGAGGGCCGTGCACGGCGGTGGAGGCGGCGGGGGCGCGCGCCGCGGGCGCAGGTGGCGCGCCGGGGCGGGTCATCACCGTGGTCTCACCGGTGCAGCTGCGGTCGTCATCGTCGTCGAGGTTGCAACGCCTCGCTCGTCCTCTCTTCGGTGCCATATTGTTCTTCGCAAAAAGACACTCGCGCACACCTACTATACGTATCTCCACTAGTTGGGCGCCACTATGAGAAAAGTCCTATCGTGGGAGTGGTAGGGAATAACACAATCTCAGGGTAAAACACAATGTAAACTATATTGTCAGGTTCTTCAGACACGTGATAATGCAAGTGAGGTAATCTTATGGTAAAACTAAAACTAATGTCCGTTGAAGGAGCGCGAGCGAGCGTGTAGCCGGGAAACGGATTGGCGCCGACTGCCTGCGCGGGCTCCGCTGGCCGGTGGCGCGAGCGGGTGTGCGCGGGGGTGAAGAGTGCGCGCGCGGGGCGCGGTATGCGCAGAGAAGCTGCGCGAGAAACAGCGAGGCGGCGTAGGACGCTAACATTTTGGCGCGCGATTTTATTTCGCGGTAAAACTAAAGATAGTGATGTTACACACAGTATTATTTTTCTGTATTGTTCTATAGGGTGTGTAGGTAGGTACATTGGTTTACAAGGTTAAATAGAAGGAGTGAGAACCCGTAGACAGAGATACAATAAGATTTGCAGAACATGGATACAGCTGAACTGAAAGCAAGTTTACAAAAAAAAAACTGTAGTGTTGTGTGTAACTGTAGTCTATGGTTATATCTCAGAAGAATAATACTGTGTGGAACTGTGGAAAGACTGATTATTTTATTCTGTGTAATTTAGTGTTGCTAGTTGGACCAAGTTTCCCCAAATATGGGTGTGCTTTTTAAGTACAAAATTTCAGCAATGTTTTAGGGATTAAAGTTAGAATTTCAATTATTTTAGAAAATCAGGTTTGCATAAAGAAAAATAATAATAAGTATTTTATATTATTATTTTTAATTATTTCTTTCTAGTTGAAATGTATTTTATTAAACTTTCAAGATAATATTAACCCTTTACTTCATACGAAGCCATAAATGGCTCTTGGAATTTAATATTTTATTCTACCCCAACCAAAAAAAATATTAAAAAAATGATATCGCTATACTTTTAGTCACTTCTTTGTTTATATAAACATATTTTTTTTGTCCATGGTATGTGTCTTCTGCGAATATAATCGCACCTTATCCCAGGTGCAATGATTGCTTTTTGTGAATGTGATTTTTCTGAAACTTTGAAATTCTGCAAAAAATATAAAAAGTACGTTGTTGGTAGTAAAAAAAATGTTTTCCTTTTGTGCATACCTTATATTTTCTGGAACTTGTCAATTAATTAATTATTATTAGTTTTATATATCTTATTTTCTCAATTATCTGAGAAAGCCATTTCTGGCTTCCTATGCGTTGAGGCTATAATATTTATGCCAGAAATGGCTTCCTATGCACTCGTACATACTAACTAGATTTTTAACATTTCTTTTCAGAACAAATACTTCGCTTATTTATACCTAAAAAAAATTCAATAATGACTTATTTTACAAATTTTAAAATTTACTAATTAACTAAATTTACTTATGTTATTTAAATATATATATATGTTCTGATTTAATAATAATTTGTCACTGATAAATTGCTGATCCGAAAAAAGAGCTGTAATAAAGCAATTCAGGAATTGTGATAGTATTTATTTGCCTCCTGCAGTAGTCCAGCTACCATATCCCAGGATAGATGGCAAGGGAGACTCCTCAATGTTATCAAATGCTAGCAGAACAGACAATCTTACAGGTAGACACGAATTTCCTGGACCATCCCAAAAAAACGTTAAACTGTACCTGTAGAGATGAGGACCTGCTTTAGCTGTGTTTGAATTTGATAGAAACAAACAGAATTAACCATTTTTCAATCCAATTATGAAAAGTTTATAGTTTTTGTATGTCTAATCAGAAAATTAATTATATGAAATATTTTCACAAAAACTGATATCTGTCTATGTAGTGCATGGGAAGCCATAAATGGCATAGATATACCAAGTACCAGTGCATACGAAGCCATTTCTGGCTCCTAATTTTTTTTTCTAAAATAAAGTAGCTAAATTTTTTTTTTACTTAAAAATGTTGTTATTATCTCTTATTAAACGATATTCAAGTAAAAAATTTTTTTTATCTCAATCCCTTCATAATTCATGCAGTAGAGGGTTAATTAATGATTTCTTTCTTTATTTGTGAAATATACCGGGTGGCCCAAAGAGTGACGTCCAAAGGAAAAAAAAGGATTCCTTATGTCAAGGGGTAGCCATATCACCCCCATGAATGTTCAGCTATTTTTAGTAGTTTAGTTAGGAGTTATGAATGTTTTTACTATCGGTCGCCCCGTGCACACATGGCGGCGCACAAAGGACGGCGAGCTGCGAGCGCAAGGCCTGAGCTGGAGTGGCGGATTAACCTATAAGCACGACAAGCACGTGCTTGGGGCCCCGGGCCTACAGGGGCCCCCATCCTCTGATGCTGTTTCATTTTATACCTACATTTTATTCATCCACAATATGTCGGATGTAATGAGTTTGCTCTGATAAAAGGGCCTACCACACGCGTTAGTATCACCACAGTTTTGCATGCGATGCGCAGCTCGGCTTGAACACGGAATACCGTGCGTGTGGTTGGTAAAGGGCCTACCACACGCGTAAGTATCACCAAAGTTTTGCCTACGCAGTGATGCCACTCTTGAAAGGCAATGTATTGAGTCTGTCTTGCGTTCCCAACATTAAAAAAATCATAACTTCTCATCAGAGGCGTTTCTCTAAATTTAGAAGTTAACTTGCAAAAAGGCCAAAAATGGCTTTTTCAGACAAAATCTAAAATAAATTCTACGTTAGAACGTAGAATTTATTTTATACCTAGAGGTATTTGGTTCTTGCTAGGTTCTAAAAAAAGGCCTTATTTTGATGAAAATTTACGTATTTTTACTTTTTGTTAAATCGATTTTGAAGAGAAGTTATGATTTTTACCCGACTGCCGAAGGAGGAGGGTAATGTTTTTCGATTGTATGTATGTATGTATGTTTGTCTGTTTCTTTGTTCCCTCCCAGTGGCGGATTTACCTATAGGCCAAAAAGGCCAGTGCCTAGGGCGGCAGATTGAGAGGGGCGGCAAATTTGGCAAATAAGTAGTTTTTTTTTATAATTAATTATACGTGTATCATCTGTACCATCCATGTATAAATTACTATTATAAAATACGAAATCGATTAATAAACGCTTTGTAATATTTCGATAAAACTGGATCCTGGATCATTACATACATATCTATCTATCTTTGCTACTGCGAAAACAGAATTTGGAGCATATTATTATTCATCCAAACTTGGATAGCACTTCGCCTTGCACACCGCTGCCCCCCTACTCTTGAAAGGCAATATATTGCGTCTGTCTTGCGTTGGCAACATTTAGATTTTGGCCAAAAAAGTATTTTTTGGTGTTTTTGTAAAATAACTTCTAAATTGTATGCATTATATTCTTGTTTCTAGGTTCTTAGAATTGGCATTACCTAGCTGATTACATAAGTATTTTTAGTCTTAATTTGTAAAAACGCTTTTGAAGAGAAGTCATGATTTTTTAAATGTTGACTACGAAAGGCAGACGCAATACATTGCCTTTCAAGAGTAGGGGGGCTGAACGAATGAACCGATTTCAATTTAGTTTTTTTTGTATCACATGTGTTCTACGGGAGAGTGTTCTTAGACAATAAGTTTTTTGAAAATCGATTTTTAAAAGTTACAGATGTTTTACGCTTTAAAATCTTTTTACGGGTTTTTTATTTGCCTGTCAAATTAAACTTTTTAGGTTAACTCTTCCGTACATAGCGGGTTGCAAAAATAATCTAATTAAATGACAGAAATATGATTAAGTTCACAATCGTACTAATACAAATACAAAAGCCATTTATTTCCAAATAATTAAGTTATTTTCATACATGCATCATTATAATTATGTAACAAAATTCTTAATTTACAACTTACAACTATTATTTTTAATTATTTCATTTTTTATTTATTAATTATATAAGTATTCATTTATTCAGATAATATCATTAAGATTAAATAATTAAGATATAATTTATATTAAAGGTATAGGGCCTGCATTAATTAAATAAACATAATGTTTTATTTGGTCACCCATAGTTGGGTATAGGCCTCCTCCATAGTTTGCCAATCTCGTCGGTCCTTAGCTCGTCTTGTCCAGGTATTGCCGGCTATCTCCACGATGTCGTCGCACCAGCGTCTCTTCGGGCGCCCAGGTGGTCTGGTCGTGTCTCTCGGGTACCAGTGGAGAATGCGCTCGCCCCATCGTCCATCAGTGGTCCATGCTACGTGCCCGGCCCATTTCCATTTCAGTCTGCAGAGCATATCTACTGCATCTGTTATTTTGGTGATGTGTCGTATTTCTGCATTTTTGACTCTGTCTTCAAGTTTTAGCCCGAGCATGGATCTCTCTGTAGCCCTTTGGAATGTAATAATTTTACGTACTATGTTTTTTGTAAGTGACCATGTCGGACATCCGTATAATAATGCGGGTAGGATGGTGTTATCCATTATTTTTTTCTTAAGATTTACTGGCAGGTTGCTTTTGAAGACATCTTTGTTTGACCAATATCTCTTCCACACTGATGCTATTCTTCTGTCAATTTCTTTGTTCATGGGATTTTGAAATGATATAGTCTGACCTAAGTATATATAATCTGGTACATAATCTATGATGCCGCTATCTATGTAGATGGGCTTCGTTATTCCGTTTGTCATTAAGTACTTTGGTTTTTGTCGGGTTCATGTAGATGCCTACTTTCTGACTTTCGGTATCAAGCTTGGTTAGCATTGCCTGTATATCCTCGTGATTTTCGGCTAAAATGACGATGTCATCTGCAACGCAATCGTACTAATAACGGAATTAAACTAACGTATTGAATTTTAAAAGTCAGTAGGGGCGGCAAAATATTAATGGCCTACGGGCGGCAAATTTGTAAATCCGCCACTGTTCCCTCCTGTAGCCTAAACGGCTTGATAGATTTTGATGTATGAGGTATCCTTAAAAGCGTGTTGATTGCGCGATGGTTATAGGCTATGTGACGTTACATTAAAATGTACATAGCGCCCTCTGGAAGACAAAAAGTGATGATCGAAAAAAAATATTTTTCTAACTATGCCGTGTGGGGTATCAAATGAAAGGGCTTGATTAGCACATTACAAAAATATGCATATTGTAGGTAAGTATTTAAATCACAACACCAACATTATTGAAATAAAAAATGTTCATAAAAACTAAAACTACTAACATAAATAAAAAAATATAATTATAAACAAACAAAAAACCCGACTGCACGCTAAAAAGATGAAAACAAGCCCCAATGTTAATGGGAAGTATCGCAGGCGGGGACCAGCAGAGGGTTCACCATTTAGCTGAATGTGACTTAGATAGGTTGAGTACGCAAGGCAGCAATACATTGCCTTTCAAGAGTAGGGGGGCAGGCCGGCTTAAACACGGAATACCGTGCGTGTGGTTGGTAAAGGGCCCACCAAACGCGTAAGTATCACCACAGTTTTGTCTGCACAGGCCGGCTTGTACTGTACATGGGACACTGTGCGAATGGGTGGTAATAAAACTGTATACCGCGCCAACCCCGAAGAGCGGCTTGCGCATTTTTCGACATGTTTTCAATTTTAATAATTTTGCCATTTATGAGTCTTCTCTTAAATCCTTGAGTAGTTTAACATGAGAATGATTTTTTCAATTTTACAGCATTTTTTTTGTCCACTTTGATCGTGTGAGGAATTATAAAAATTTATAACAACGGATGAAAATGTTATGTTTTTATTTTTTGGTGTTTTAATATATTTTGAGTAAATGAAATAAAACCGCTATAATCTATAGTTATTAAAATCTATTGTGAAATTACGGTATTTTTAGTACTTATTTAATAAAATGTAAAAATGTGACGGTAAGTATGAATAAATTTCTGTTTTGTTACCATTCTTGGGGCCTAAATAATTAATTAAACTTTAGGTATTCTTTCAATTTAAAGTATTTAAAGGAAAGCCACAGTCTTCTTAAATGACATTATTAAGGGAAAAAAAGTCCTATATTCTTTAGAAATCAGTTAAAAATCCAATAATGTCTCAGTTTTGTTACCACAGTCAACAAATCAAGAATATTTTTTTATGCCTGAGGCGTAATTTACACAACAACACATTTATAACTTTTACATAGGTTGGGGAATATCTAATATTAAATAATTAGAACCAAAAATTATTATATTTGTAAGTAAATTATCGAATTAAAACACAGAGATACAACGATACGTGTCGTTTATTGGAAACAGACTGCCTACCCACACATACAAATATCACATCCCTCCACCTATAATTAACAAAATGACTTAAACTTCTTATAAGTACATCAAAAAAACATAACCATGCGTATATAATATAAATAGACAATCTATAATAGAAATGGACAAAAAAGTATATATACCTACATATAATAGTTATTAATCTATCATTACAACTTATAATTAATATTTAGATTTCGAGTTGACCTAATTGGGTAACATCATGACTTTCATTCCCATCTTGGGGTTGTGGTTGAGGTGATCTAGGAGTATCTAGTAGGGCAGGTTCCGACGCCTGGTCGGGCTGCTGCCGGGCGGGCGGCGGCGGGCGCGCCTGGCCGCGGCGCTGCTGCCGAGCACTCCCCGCGGTCGTCGCGGCTGCTGCTGGCTTGACTCTCTCCATCCTCATTTACGAGAACGTCCATACAGTGTTCCGATACTATCGGGATTTCACCCACATATTCCGATTCGTTAGACCGGTCGTTACCTTTATACATTAATAATTGGTCTACGTGTTTTCTTAAATGTAACTGTAGATGTGGCACAAATACTTTATACATTCTATTCCCGATAGCCTCATTTATGATACCCTTCACCCAGGTATGTTTGGTGCCATTGTTATAAAATGATTTTATTAAAACTGTATCTCCATCAGTGAACTTTATCTGTCTTTTCCCGCCAAATTGATTACATTGTGAGATCTGTTTTTTTAACACATTACTTTTGGCTTCGGCGACTGATGTTGATGAGTCACACTCGCGGGCCGATGGTGGCGGCGGCTGAGCATCATTAGAGTTAGTGACGTCACTGCCGATTTGCAACAAATCGAGCTTCGATCGTAAACACCTACCCATTAATAATTGCGCCGGCGTAAAACCTGTTGTGCAATGTACAGAGTTCCTGTAGTCGAACAAAAATTTATTGAGTTTAATGTGAAACTTATTCATGTTTGAACTTTCTGACAGTATAATAGTTTTAATACCCTTTTTAACGGTTTTTACACTGTTTTCAGCCTGACCGTTAGATGCCGGGGGATATGGTGCTATCGTTAAATGTTTTATACCATTGCTTTGGCAAAAATTCTCGAATTGGGCCGAACAAAAATTTGACGCATTGTCCGTAACCAAAGTACGCGGCAATCCAAATGTACTAAATGCACAGGTTAATTTAACAATGACACTCATGGAATCCGTCTGTGACATAGCATAAAACTCAACCCACTTGGAGTGCGCATCCACTAATATTAGGAAGTTTCTCCCGGCGACGGTGCCCATGTCGAGGTGCACGCGCTCCCAGGGCCGCGCGGGGTAAGGCCACGGAGCGAGCGGTGCCATAGGCGGAGCGGTTCTTAACGTGTTACAAATGTTACACGAACCTATCTTTTCTTCTATGTGTTTGTCTATTTTAGGCCACCACATACGCTTGCGGGCTTCTGCCTTTGTTTTAACTACACCTAAATGAGAATTGTGTAGTTCTTGTAAGAGCTGTTCCCTGTAAACTGATGGGATTAATAGTTTATGGCCTCTTAAAATGCAACCTTTTTCTAAAGCCAATTCAAAACGGCAGAGAAAATATGGCTTCAGATCCGGATCAGATTCTTTTTTTGGAAAACCATTTTGTAAATAGTACACGATTTTCTTTAAATGTTGATCTTTCAGTGTTTCTTTTTTAATGTCTTCAATTGTTAACGGTTTCAAATCAGACAAAAAATTTACGTATACTGATTCATCTTCAAAACTTACACCCTGAAATTGTTTGTCAGATATTTTTTTTTGTTTTACTGCTCGAGACAAAAAATCCGCAGTATTATTTTCACTCTTAATATATTCAATACTAAAGTTGTACGCAGATAAAAATAATGCGTAACGCTGCAGCCTATTTGCAGCCATTTCGGGAACCCCCTTTTTGCTCCCGAAAATTGACACAAGCGGTTTATGATCCGTTCTAAGGATAAATGGAGTTGATCGGCCATACAGATAGTAATGAAATTTTTTAATTCCAAAAATGATAGAAGTTGCCTCCTTCTGTATCTGTGCGTAGTTTCGTTCGCTCGGTGAGAGTGAGCGACTCGCGTAGGCGACGGCGCGCTCGGAGCCGTCGGGCTGGGTCTGGGACAGCACGGCGCCGAGCCCCGCCGGGCCCGCGTCCACCGTGAGGATCGTCGGGTACTCGGGGTTGTAATGCGCCAGGACACGATCGGAAACTAACTCATCTTTAATTCTGTTGAAAGCAATTATATGCTCTTGCCCCCAATGCCACTTAACGTCTTTCTTAAGCAACGCATTCAAAGGATGCAAAATACTAGATGCATTTGGAATAAACGATCTGTAGTAGTTCAACATTCCTAAGAATGATTTTAGTTCAGAAACGTTCTTGGGAAAATTTGTATTTAATATAGCTTCAACCTTAGTTTTAGACTTGTGTAACCCGTTTTTGTCTATTATAAAACCTAAATATTCTACTGAATCTTGGAAAAGTTCACATTTTTCTGACTTTAAACAAAAACCTACATCTCTAAACCTACTAAGCACTTGTTCTAGTCTTTCCATGTGCATTTCTTGATTAGGGGCCGTAATTAACACGTCATCTAAGAATATACACGTTCCGGGAATGTCAGAAAGCAACTTTTCCATTGTTTGCTGAAAAATACTCGGTGCGCTCGACAATCCAAACACAAGTCTCGTAAACCGGAAAAGGCCTTTGTGTGTGTTTATGCAAGTTAAATTTTTCGATGACTCATCTAGGACCAGCTGATTATAGGCTCGGGAAAGATCTAATTTAGAAAATTTTTCACCCCCGTGTAACCTAGCAAATAAATCTTCAATCCTGGGCAAGGGGTAATTATCAACAAATAAAATTTTATTCAGTGTTACAGAATAATCCCCGCATATCCTAATGTTGCCGTCGGACCGTAAGACAGGTACGATAGGCGTTGCTATGTCAGAATGTTCTATTTTTTCTAAAATTCCTAATGACAACAACCTGTCTAACTCCTTTTCCACTTTAGGTTTTAAAGCTAACGGTACAGGCCTAGGTTTAAAAAACCTTAATTGTGCTTCATTGTTTACTTTTAAATGAATTTGATATTTGTTAAAGCAACCTAATTCATTACAAAATACGTCCGAATACTTCTGTTGTAATTGACTTATGGCATTACACTCTTGTGACTTAGATACATTATTACATGCCGAGCTGCATAAGCGCAGTTTAAAACTGGAAATAAAATGCCGACCTAGCAACGGTTTTTGTTCAGTACTTGTTTGTATAATGAACATTTTAATTTTGCAGCACCTATCCTCATATTTAATAGGTAATAGTACAAAACCTAACGGTATCATTTGACTGCCATTGTAACAATTTAATTTAACGGAAGACTTTTGTATCGGGTTATGTGAAAACATTTTATAATACATATCAGCTGGTAAAACTGATACGGCGCTCCCGCTATCTATCTCGCATAAAACCTGATTTGAGTCGATCGAAACTATTTGTTGCATCGGCCTACTGCTATCACAGTCAATACTAAATAAGTTGTAAATACCTTCGTATATGTCATCATCATCATCAGTCGCCGGAGTCAAGTAGAAATTTTTCCTAACTTTACACATCCGGCTCAAATGCCCTTTTCGGTTGCACTTTTTACAAGGTAGATTTATGAACTTGCACTGTTCTTTTGTGTGGTTTTTATATCCACAAACACTACACTTTATGGACACACTCGCGGATGGGGCGGCGGCGGCGGCTGCGGCGGGCGCGCTCACCGCGAACACGTCGGCGGCGCGCGCCGGGCTGCCGGCCCGCAGCGCCAGGCGCGCGCACCGCACTCCCTGCGCCAGCTCCAGCGCCTTCTCCAGCGTCAGCACGCCCACGTCCTCCGCGAACAGCTTCTCCTTCTCCTTCGAGTTCTCGAGTCCGAGAACAAATCTGTCACGAAGTGCAGTGTCCAGCTCGGTAGCTTTAAAGCCACAGAACTGTGCCAAGCTACGCACTCGCGCTGCCCACTCTGCCAAGTCCTCGCCAGGTCGTTGCTCCGCTTTGTGGAACATGTAACGCTCTGCGAAAGTACATTTCTTTGAACGAAAATGTACATCCAGTTTCTCAACGAGCGTCTTGAGTTCCAGCTCATCCAACTCCGTCGGGAATGCCAGGTCTCTAGCCACGCGGTATGTTTCCTCCACCAGCGATGTCAGCAGTATAGCTCGTCTTCTGGTACCTGCTTTGTCAGTGACGTCCGTTAGGTCATTCGCCATACAAAACTGGTTGAAGCGGCTTTTAAAAATACTCCAATCATGCGCACGATGGTCGAAAGTGAGGTTATTTCCGAAAATCATGTTATTCGTTGCACTCATTGTTATTTCAACAATATTACTTTATAATACCACTTATTACACGCTGTAGTTTCGAATTCGTCGCCAATATTATATTTGTAAGTAAATTATCGAATTAAAACACAGAGATACAACGATACGTGTCGTTTATTGGAAACAGACTGCCTACCCACACATACAAATATCACAAAAATATTATAAAAGTAAAGAGTTTTAGACAAAATAGTACAAAATCTTCGAACAGAATACAGGGACAGCTACTAAACGGACGGTAACAAAATTGTTGGGCTTGGTTTACATGGCACCAGCACAAAATTTGAACATGATAAATTTAGAACATGGGCCCAATTTTACATGAAATTCACTTTAAACATCTTAATAATAGAGTTAAACTCTAAATTGGGTTATATCGCTCGAAAAACCACATTTATAACAACAAAAAAACAATAAATATACAGTCAAAGCAATCTAACTTCCGTTATTAAAGTCGCCATGTAAACCTGTCGATTTTGTTACTTTTTCGTTCCATCTATATGTTACCGTACCCTCAGTAAAAAAACCGAAGTAACAAAACACGCCCACCTAACCTTTGAAAAAATATATGAGCCATTCAGTTACTAGCAGTGATAAACCAAATACCACAATTTGTTTAGCATTAACCATGCCTTTTTATATTAATTTATCGTAAGAAATGTGTCAATAAATAATTGATTACGGTAGTAACAAACCTGAAGACAAATTTGGTCACAGTTCGACCGGTAATAAAGACAGTCTCACTGAGCTACCCACGGAGGCCTTTTTATTTTTTTTAAGCCAGCATATGTTTAAGATGTTAGTATTGCTATATTTTAAAAACTAAAAATAAGCATTTGGTAAATTGTCTATAGGAAAAAATGCGGTAACAAAACCGACTTTTCCGGAAGTATCAAAATCGGGGCCGAAATTTTTTTCGTTTTAAAAATATAAAACGGCTATTATTCGCACTTTTAACCTTTAACTGCCGACGTGGTCTAAACGCGCCACTAACAACGAGGTTACGTCTGAGAGACGTAGATATTTGAAAAATCATTTAAAAATAAAGTATTCATTTTATTTAATTTATAACCACCCATAAAAATACTATAGTTAAATGGCTTATAATATATGGATAGTCAATAAAACAATTAGTTAATTTAACAACAAATCAGCCTGTATTGATGAGACCCCAAGTTTTATTTGAACATTTTTAGGAACTTTTATTAGAAGTATATATATTTTTTATTTATACACATATCAGTAGATTTTTTTTATAATTTTACTCTTTTATAACTAATAAAGTAAAATAAAAAAGAATCAGCACAAAAACTTAACGAAATAAAAAACTGACACTCAATCAAGTTAGCATATTTATGGCTTGCAGCTATTGCATATTTGTAGGCAAAATGTAAGGCACATGGGTTTCTTCCAGGGACAACATGATTTTTTTGTGCGTCTTTTTAGTAGACTTGGACAAATTGCACAGGTCTTCCGAATACCCAGCTATTCTTGAGCTTATGCTCGGGCAATGGTACAACGGAACAAATAACTGGTTCAATGGAACAACGTAGTTCTCGCGGTGGTCTGATATTTCATCGCCTCGCACGTCCTGTCTCCTTTCTCTCAATTTCCTATGATTATAAATTGCTTGATTTTTATAATCACTAGGTAGTGTCCTCTTTTTTGACCCTGAACTACCACTTTCAGACATTCCGTAGGAAAAAACATATGTTAATTACGATGTGACGACCTCAAGACACTAAGGTAGTACATACATTTACAACGTGATGACGACCAAGAGACGTATCAAGTTTGGAACATAAACACCGTACTTACGTCTGTGAGACGTCTCGAGCTCCGCATAAAGCACCTGTGCACGCGTCGTAAGCGGGACGCCTACAGCAAGTAGAACACGCGGGGGGAGGAGGGTACTGAGGGGCGGAACCTTGGTAACGCTTCGGGTGAAAAAATATTGTCAAAATAAAAACGAGGCCGTCTGTGAGACGGGTAGGTCGGCAGTTAAAGGTTAATTATGTCAAACGATAACTATTTAGTATATCTTCCGTAAAAACCACTCCAAAAGTTCGGCTACTTAAGAAATTTTTGAATAAATTGAGCTTCAAGTTTCATTTTATGCCAGGGACAGGGCAAAATGGTGGGTGGTGAATTATTAAAATATTTTTGAAAAATTCAGTTTAAACAGGATTTAAATATATTTTAGTTTAAAATAAAGTCAATTAGTTATATTTGCAGTTAAAAGGCATTTTTTACCAATATAAGGAAAGAAATGCCTGCAAATAAATAAAGAAGTTGAGGGACATGCCAAAATGGCCGTTGTTATAAATTTTTATAATTCCTCGTGTACGATTTGATTTATGGGAATAGCAGGCAACTAGACTTTTTTCTAGTGTAAAAATTCTAGTTTGCAAACATTGAAAATATACCAGTAGAAGAAATAGTTCCTCATTAGGAAACATTGTTTCCAGTTTCCACGCCGACGATTTTGACAAAAATGAGGCTTGCGCGTACTTAACAGTGCCTGTGATAGCTCGCCGTACCTGCGGAGTTGTAACTGTGGTGATACTTGCGCGTCCTTTAAGGCAAGCAATTTTTTTTAAATGTTTTATATCCTGTTTTATAGAAAATTTATAGGACGTTTTAGCTATTGAACTGTTACTGGAAAAAATTGTTCTAAATTAGGGGCCTACACAGGCTTTGTGCTTAGGGCCTCCGATGCTCTTAATCCGCCACCTGGACGGAAGCCAGAGCGGTTGCTGAGGACAGAACGGCGTGGCGCACGCTTGTAAAGGCCCTCTGTACCACCGGGGTACCATAGGACAGCAACAATGTTTTTACTAATTTTCTATGAATATTTACCTCAGTGAATTAATTATTTTTTATTATTTTTTTGGATAACTTTGACTAGCTCGATCGTAAAGTAACTAACTCACATTTACAGCTAGGAAGCTGAAACTTTAATGGTTAAAAAACAATTTAAGAGATGCCACGAAAATAACAAAAAAAATACAAAAAAGTTTTCATTGGGTTGATTTGGCTACCCCTTGACCTAAGGAATCAAAATGTTTCCTTTGGAATTCACTCTTTGGGCCAGCCTGTATAGGTAGTTTAGTATAAGTAGATTTAAATAGTATATTTATGAATACTTAGTTGTATAATATCTGTTGAAATTCAAACATTTATCTTATCTTCTTTTATAGCTACATTTTTATGTACACTTAGGTGGCTCTTATTCTCACACTGCCACGCATCACGCTAGATATCACTTTTCGACGTATCTACTCGCGTACTAACGGGACTGCTGACTGTAATGCAACATCACATAGTGCTCATTCTGAGTTACACATTGAAGTCAATCCGTGGTTGGTGTCTTCCTGAAAATCACGCCATCTATTTTGTCCTGTTTGTTTAAGTTAGAAAAGCCCTCATTGTTAAGTATATTCTATTCTATATTTCTAGCAACATTTAACTGTCACGTTTGACATTTTATGTCATAGTTCGCCAAACCATGACTGAAAGACGTCAAACGCAGTTTACGGAAAATATAGATAATCAGAAATACGTTATTTACATTGGTTTTGGTGCTGCTTCGCTTTGTATACTATATGTTTACAGGTAATATTTTTTATCTCTGTATTATAAAAGCCTACAGACCTCAGCCAGTCCATAACCTAGATTCCTCTGTTCCAGATTTCACCTAGCCACTATCGTCCTCAGCTATGGGTTGGGATGTTTGGCTTGCTATTTCGGACTGAAATCATCTTTTCTACACACGTACCTGGACAAATTAAAGAGTAGTTTTGTCAAAAAAAGCTTAGAAGCCGATCTAGATGATGTACTTAGTAAGGTTAGTAAACCTATTGTTTACAACAGATAAACCATAATTAACTTGTGTGACTGGTCAATAGCACTTAGCAAGTTCATTGAATCATTATTTAAGACTGCATCAATCATAATCCAGTGATTAATTAGAGTTTATTACAGTATTATTGCTATGAAATGAAACTCCTAGAACTGGTTTTTAATTGCAGCATAAAGTGATGCAAGTTGGCACATTTTGACTTTTACATGTTGCTAGGAAAACTTTAATAATTTTAAAGCTTATAACATTTTTATTACTTAAGAATTTATTTAGAAATGTCTATTTGTGCACAATTATGGGCTGATTGATGATGTTGATTTAGAAAACATTATATCTAATGGCGAAAACAACCTACTGTATATGTAATTTCAGGGTTGCTTAACATGTGGATCTAAAGACTGCCTCCGTCACGATGGTGGAGCGCAGGCCGAGCCCTGGGTTGGGCTTCAAGTTCATAAACAGCTGGATCAAGCCATAGAAGAAGTAAGTAGCTTGAGTTAATTACCAGAAATATCTGTTTAATGTAAATAATTTGATCTATGTGGTACAGACAGAACTAAGTACATCAATAACAATAATGGTATAACAAGGCTTCTAAAAGTACGACAAGTAGTAAGATAACTGGGTATAAGCCGTTATCTTTAGTCACTTTAGTTAAGACTTAAATAGAATTGAATGTAATAATGGTAGTTTCCCTAGTCAACATCTAATGGACATAAAATATGTACAACCAAATCACCATCAAGCACCAATGATAGAGTATTTTGATAAACAAATACACTTCAGAAGATTCTGGACTACTTTGTTTATTTGATAATTTAGGTCTTATCAAATACTTTCTTTTTCTGATAACAAACTGATAAGGTTATGTAAACATTCCTTTAAGAAGTTCTTCTCTCCTTTATTACTTTACAAAAGTATTTATAACTTTACACATCCTAATTACATTATATCCAACATGACAGGCTTATTAGCCCATGATGAAAATAACATCTGCCTATTTACATTCCCTTCCAGTAAATTAATAATAAAAATGATGTGAAGTAATATCAGTAAAAGAGAGTCTCCTGTAGGCAAATATACTCATCCTAAAGTGCTAATAGGATGGCCTATTTAAATCTGTTATTAGTTTTCATACATAGAAACACACCAATCATTTTAATATTTACTATTTATGTCATAAACCAATTATTTATTTCATAAACCAATTATTTATTTCATATATATATTGTTTCAGTTTTACAATACAATATTAGAACAGTTCATTTGTACGTGGTACAGCAAGATCTCTCCCCAGCCATTTTTTGTGGATGAACTACGTCAACAGCTGAGGTATGCGTCGGCTTGCCTTCTCCGACGCGCTGTTAAGGTGAATAATTCATTATCGTTCTCTAGCTACGTGTTATTTAAGTGGCTCTTTATACCTAGCATGGGGAGCAAGACACGCACGACAAGACGTAAAGGTTTTTTTCGACTTCTCTTGTGCCCGCGTGGTCTAAGAAGAATAAAAGAGGCTGTTTTTAACAGCATGCGGATTTGATCACGCACGCGGGATTTCCCGCATGCGTTCATACAAATATTCATTGTAACACGTGGAATAAGCACGTGAGACGCGGGATGGCGTGCAAGTCAAAATCTAACCAAAAAATATACCAACAACCTTACCTACTAACATTATCAATGTAATATAAATAGGGCATTTGTTCTTCAAAAAAGAGCAATAAGGACCATGATGCGAATGTCCCAGCGTCAATCTTGTAAGGAAGTATTTATTAAACTGAGCATTCTAACAGTGCCATGCTTATATATTCTGGTGGTCACTTCCCATCTTGTAAAATATCTACGACGATTAGAATCTGAATCAGAGAGACAAACTCGATTACAGACAAGAAGAAAGGATCTCAAATCTGATTTCTGCCCAAATCTTGACATAGCGAAGCATTCACCAAAGTATCAAGCTCTCCATTTGTACAATCACCTGCCTATAGAATATAAAGAGTTGACTGCTCATAAACCATTCAGTAAAAAACTAAAATTGTACCTGTTGAAGAAATGTTACTACTCAGTTGAGGAATTTATAAATGACAAAATTGATAATTAATTTAGCAGTATTTTTTTTTTTAATCTTATAAAATTAGTTTTCCTATAATGAATATTTTTGCTTGTAAGTATATAATAATATTGTTGTGCATGTTATTGTTATGTTAATCATAGATATTTATGTTATTTTTATTGTTAAATTCAAATGCAATAAGTTAATTGTTTACTGAATAAAGAACTGAACTGAACTGAACTATCATAATATCTATAATCGCCTTCCCCAGATAAACTACTCCCAATTCATAACGGAGCGTTTGCTCCCGTGTGCACTGCGGCACTACACGCTATGCGCAGACTTACCCGAGCACGCGTCGCTATTGGACGGCAAGCTCGCCATACACCCGGCGGCGGCCAATAGGAACGCAGAGCTCAAATACTTACGCTGCGTGACCAATGGGATCATGCCGTATCTGTTAAGAAGCAGTGAGGTGCAGAATCCGTAAGTTTGAATTTTATCTTTATAATAGTGTTAAAATTAAAAACTTTTTCATTGATGAGTCGGTTGAACTAAAATAGTATAAGTACCAATATAAGTATTTAGGTAGTTAAGTGAATAACTTTATAAAATATTTTCATTTATTTTTAATTCAATTATCTGGGGGCACACTTGCATTTGGATTTAATATTCAAATGCCACAAATATTGTAGCTTTCTGTTTTATTATTTTCTTCTAATATTATGTTGCCAATAATAATAAGTCAGTAGGCACTTAATTCTAACTAGGCGTAGTGGCGCTTGCCGCTGTTAGTTTGTAACTAGCGTAGTTTTTTATCTGTATACTTTAAGTTTGTTTCTATATGTGGGAATCTGTTAATGGCCTGTCTAATATTATATTAAATAGCTATTTTAAGTTATTATAAATAAGAACATGCTGTTGATTCTCCATGAAAAATAATAAATAAATAAAAAAAAAACAGGTCTATCCAATGCCGTGACTATCACATTCAATTATAGTAACTTATTTTACCTCCTTTTATTTCTGACCATGACCAATTAATTTATTACATTATTTATATTTCAATTACCGCACCAATCCCAAAATGCCAATGAACCATCTTATGTTCAAAACAAATACAAAGGTCTTGTTGTTATAGACATGCATAATTTTATTAGGTAGGTACCTACATAACCTTTGCGTGTAATAATATGATATAATACTAACAAATCAAGCCTCATTATTTTGAATCTATTTCCAGGGTAGTGTCAGTGTTAATAAGGGAGATATTCGCGGGCTGGACCCTGCTTCTACTGACGGATGTTCTGGCGGACCCGTACATTCTGAACACACTGGTCATTCTGGCCACCGGAGACGAGACTATGGCACAATTGCCAACCACGCCGAATTATAGGGTATGTACGACAGAATTAAATACTTATAATGCATGACTGACAGATACACTTATTTTATTTTTGTAATATTATTATTATTATTACCATGTATGGCGGATGGTGCATAGTTTTCATTACTATAACGCCCGTGAATAAAGAAACGATATTAAATGAAAAACATAAAGTAGGACAGATTTTTGACTGACCTACAACTGAGGGAGGCCTTTGCCCAGCAGTGGGAAACCAAGCAGCGAGACACCCATACCATAACCCCTTCCCCCATTTCATTGCGTTTCTTTATTCACTCACGTTATAAGTATACATCTGCACCTACTAACCCTATATTTTCTTCGCACCACCTATTCCAATAAATAACCCAGTTTTCTCCACCCCAGGTGGAATTCCTCGAGACATTCGTCCGTCAGAACGACTCGGTCTACACGCAGAGGAGCAAACTCCTCAGAATGGAGCTGGACTTCGTGCTCAACGACCAGGACTACTTCTACGCGTTCATGCAGTTCATGAAGACTACTAGCCAGATACATCTGCTGCAGTTTTATAAAGATATCAGTGAGTACGGATATTGGGTTGGTTTGTTAAGGGCGTTACTAAAGCTGACAAACGCCGAAGAATAATAATTTTAAATTGGATTTACCGAACCGAAAACTGCACATTCTGAGAACATTCAATGTATGTATGAATAGAAGTTTCAACGGTCTATGTATATGTCGCAGGCATCTGGTTTAATCTCCTGTTTGATTGAACCGCTAGCCCGTTCATTGGATGACGTTATTCAGTTGTATGACTAGGCCGAACGTTGATTGTACAAGCGTCACAAAACGTCCAACTAGTTAGCTGACTTAAAATCAGTCAGGTGGTGAATAAAACCAATATGGCGTCTAACAGCTAACAGCTGACACAAAAAGCACTATATTGTTAGTTTTTTGCAAATGAATTATCTTTAAAGTGCGTTATTTGTGTTAAAATAGTGTGACAACATGGATTTACCTATTATTACACCGCCTGCGGATAGTTTCAAAGAAAAAAATGTGCTGAATGTGAATGACGAAATGTGGATAATTATGAACAACAATATCAAGGTACGTTTATTGTTATTGTTTAGTTAATTTGTGAGATGAGAGCTTTGTAACATAGTCTTTTTGTTGACTCTTGTCTGGTCATGTTTATCCTAACCAGACATTACAAAGTTGCTATACTATATCCCATTTAACGACTTCGCTGAATAACGTTCAGTCAAGACGTTGGACGTTACAGTCAACCACTTGACGAGTTGTTCTTTAGTCATTCAACTGAGTAGCGTCATCCAATGAACGGGCTAGCGGTTCAATCAAACAGGAGATTAAACCAGATGCCTGCGACATATACAGGTAGAAATGGTGTAAAGAGGTTACAGGCTCATTCTGAACACTTTTGGAAAATTGAGAAAACAAGCCCCCTATACTTACTTATAAGAAAGAGTTTCTATGGATAAGCGAATAAAAATCGTAGTTGAACATAGCAATTGATTGATGAACACTCTTCAATTTAAGTTTCCCCTTGAACCCTTTTACCACGGAGTTCTAAAAAGGAGTATCGATCAACTTTCATATCGCAATTTCCGTATGAATAAATAATGATTTGCCGCGTGCCGATCCAAACAAGCTCCAACCAAGGGCATGCCATTGATTTTACTTTCATTGTAACGCCTAATGAGTGCAAGTCGACCAATTATGAAAGAATCAGTTTGTTTTTTGTACACTGTATTGAATTTACCCATAGTTTGTTTGGATCATAACAGAATTGCATACATAGTTACATAGAAATATTTACTAAGAGCGGACAAAGAGCTAAAGAAATTATCAGAGATTGTCTCCTATTCAAAACTATAAGCCACTCATCACTTATACATACATAGTGTAATACATGCCTTCTAATTTGTCTCATACTTGCTACAATGCTGATAATGCGCTGAACACACATTCTTTACAAATAGGCATATTAATTTGCATAACAAAACAACTTAGACGTCATAGTCAGAGTTATTGCAACTCAATATATTTTTTGTTTACAGAAGCATTCCAAATTAAGCTACTGAATCCTGAAATGAAGCCGAACGAAGAAGTGGCTCTTGTGAATGAGGCTTGGGACATCTACGTCACTTATTTTGACCCAGGTTTGTATGTTTATGAGTAATACTTAATTGTAACACGTAGCTATAAATAAATACATGATCCAAAACCAATAGTTATGTGTATATTGAAACAGTTGTTTGCCGAAACCTACATGTGCAGCATGTTATATCTAAGCCCGAAACTGAAATCAGAATTTGAAATTTCGCGAAAAAAAAATATCGTTTTCCATAGAAACTTTGTTGGTCACGTGACTTTTTACTATGGAAAATTTTTTTTTTTTCGCGAATTTCCAAATTCTGATTTCCTGTATAACTTATTTTCCAGCGAGTCCAAGCCACGTGCGCCTTCCTCAAGATATCTGCCAACAAACCTGCTTATTACTCCGATCCGGGGCCTCCGTGCGAGAGCTAAGGACGAGCAAGGTAATTTGCATGCTATCATAAATTAAGCCAAGGCATAACTGCCTGTGTTAGGATCTACAGGGTGTTCAAAAGGTGGTATAGTAAGCCAAAAGGGGGTGATACTTGTGTAAGGGGCATTCTTGTGCTCTGCAACTTAAAATTTCTGAAAAAAAACTTTTGCAACCCCCTGTAGTCTGTAAGATCTCTCGTATAACGTTTAGAATATGACCTCATTAAAAGTATTACTTGAGACACCCTGAGTTGTCTCATGTACAGTGCCACAAACTTATCCGGTGGCAGCTCACATAAATGTATAATATTTCTTAATTCTATAAGATTTTAAGTTTGCTCGTATTGTTAATTCTCTCTTGCGGTGTTAATAAACTAATCAAATCTTTTACAATATACAATTCATTAGTAAGTTATGAGATATGGATCAATTTAGTTCGCTCTCACCGGAACAGATAAGTTTGTCGCACTATAAGTGTTTCTTGTCTAGATCTGTCTTGGCTATTTGGTGACCCCAGCGCGATATTGACTAGACATGACTAGCACTTAGTAATAATTTTGTATTAACTATCTAAAAAATATTTACGGTTAATGATATGAAGTATTTTATTCTATTCCAAGGCTCTATACGAGGCGGCGCGACACACGCAGGCAGCGCTAGAAAAGATCATGTTGCCGAGATTCCTAAGAACCTCCGAGGTTAGTGCAGACATTAATGTACAGTCAGCAGAAGAGACACCCCTACCAGAAACACTCTAATATTAAGATCCACTAAAAGTGAAAGTAAAATTCTACCGCGTACCTAGATATAAAAGACACATATGAATTGACGTATATACCTTTTCAGTTTTACAGTATTTGGATGGGGTCGAGAATACCTACAGGCTACCAGAAACAAGCGACGAAAAAGTGAGTTTAGTGCTTCGCTAATGAAATATTTTCGATTTTCTTCTCATATATAATATTATTGTAATGAAATCTTCCTAACCTATTTCCAGGCCACAAGAAAAGCTAATGCTTCAAGCGATAAAGCTAGGCAACAAGCTACGCGGCGCGCTTAGACCTCAAGTATTAGACGGTCAAGTTCTAGACAATGAACTAACTGATGGTGACAGTATGGACAACATAGATATATTGAAGTATTTAGACACGATAGCGTCGGAGGAATCCGTGTGTGATACGGACTTGAGCACGTTCAAAGTCGTGCTGACTAATGTTGAGACTAGATTGGTGAGTGTGAATTTTGGTTTTCTATGTTAATGTCTATAGATTCTCTATAACCTTTAACCACGTAATGAAATAAAAATTCGATAAAAAATTCAGTCCTCCTATTTAGTCTCTCTGAGCTTGGCCATATGCTAATTGGTTGCTAGAGATTTTGTTACCTTATCATGAGCATAAACATTTTTTTTCAACAACATTCAAACAAAGCGTCTTACCACGAAATTAAGACATGTAAAACAGGTGTTCGGCGCTGTCAAATACCTTATGCGTATCTATCAAATAACAATTTCGTTAAACTTAGTTTCAACGTTTTTGTCCGTCACACAGTAAGCATTGACACTTGCCTTAGTTATAGCTTTATAATTTATATATTATCTGTGCCATAACCAACCTCTCTCCCCTTAGCAAACCCCCCCGCGCCGCGGCCCAATCCGCCTCTTCACCATCACCGTGGCCTCGACCCGCGGCGCCCTCTGGAGCGTGTGTCGCAGCGAGCTCGACTTCCACCTGCTGCGCTCCAAGCTGAGGGAGTTCCACGGAGCGAGCGCCGCGCCGCAGCTGCCCAGCCCGCAGTCTGTTCTTGTTTACTTATTCAACACTTAGTTTAGTATACACAGAGCGCCTGTCTCAGCTATTGACACCCGTTCAACACTATTTAGACACCCGTTCAACACTATTTAGACACCCGTCCATACAAATTTAGACACCCGTTCAACACTATTTAGACACCCGTCTATACAAATTTAGACACCCGTTCAACGCTATTTAGACACCCGTTCAACACTATTTAGACACCCGTTCAACACTAGACCATGACGGTGGGTCGTCTGGGGGCGGCGCTCTCTGGAGCGTGTGTCGCAGCGAGCTCGACTTCCACCTGCTGCGCTCCAAGCTGAGGGAGTTCCACGGAGCGAGCGCCGCGCCGCAGCTGCCCAGCCCGCAGTCTGTGCTTGTTTACTTATTCAACACTTAGTTTAGTATACACAGAGCGCCTGTCTCAGCTATTGACACCCGTTCAACACTATTTAGACACCCGTTCAACACTAGACCATGACGGTGGGTCGTCTGGGGGCGGCGCTCTCTGGAGCGTGTGTCGCAGCGAGCTCGACTTCCACCTGCTGCGCTCCAAGCTGAGGGAGTTCCACGGAGCGAGCGCCGCGCCGCAGCTGCCCAGCCCGCAGTCTGTGCTTGTTTATTTAATACTTTATTGCATATATAAGTGTAAAAAAGGTGGACTTTCTACCAGCCAACCTACGGGAAAATCAGTAGAAAGATGTAAAAAAGAAGTCGGTCAGACCTATCCGCAGCTTCTGAACCACGTAACTTGGCCAGAGCCTATAACACACTGATTAGATAAGGGCCACGTCCACGACGCGACGCCAGCGGGTACGGCGGCGGCCACAGACTAAATACTAGTATGTAATTCGCCCCCGTAGAGTAACCAATACTTGTGCGTGCCGCCGCTTCTCCCGCTGGCGTCGTGGACGCGACCTAAACCATGGCCATTATCCTACGAGGTTTATTTATTTCTTAAATTAGGAGCAGCTAACACATAGCAGTTAATTTTACATTAATATAAGGAGGTTGATTCCCAAACTCTAGATTACCTACCAATAATTCGACAACGCAAATAACCACTCAATAAAAAATATTATTTCCTTTTTTACAGAGACAACAGCCCTCTAGAAACGCTACGCTACAAATATGAAGACTTCCTGCAACGGTTACTGCAAGAGAGCTTGCTTCAAACCAGCGAATTACTGCACTTATTCCTGACAGTCGAAGGGGATTTCTCATTAGCAGTTCAAGCTTCAAGTATGGCCGCCAATAATACGGATTTAACTAACATCTACCAGTCGGTCACGCATAAACTGAGGAAAGAAAAGGGGCAGCATTTGGAAGGATTTCTGAAGAGTTATCTACTGTCTGCTGATATGGAAAGGTTTCAGACGCTGTAAGTAATAATCTACTTATGTAATCAAAATTGAAATTTATACGATGTTCACTAGTGGAAGTTGTAGTAGCTATTTTAAAAAAGTGCTACCATCCCGTATTTTAGATGTTAGTAGAATTATAGATGGCGCTAGTAGTACTATTATAGGAGAGTCAGGCCATCTATGAAATATTTTTATTTGGTTCCATGATTTTTTCAAAATTGTGGTCGTAATTATATTTATCTAAACTTCCTTCTCAGTCATCAGATTTTTTTCTGATTCATAATCCTTTTTCCAACACCCCCAGAAAGCCGGGCACAACTCACATAGAAGAAGCAATAGAAGTGGACGAGGACCCGTACATCTGTCCCGCTCCGACCCTCGCCCACCCTTCACGCCAGAGCGGGACGAGAGATCTTCACTCGGGATGTTTCGAGAACAACTTCGGTGTAGAACCGGTCGTGTGTCAGACGTATGGGGAGAAAATGATTGAAGGCCCGACTCAGTGCTGCTTGTATTTGTGTAAGTTTTTTTAATGTATTTTTTTGATAAAGACAGGTTTATTCTAGTCATAATGGAGTATTCCATAATGACTAAAATAAGGCTGCGCTAACCTTGCGTAAATGTAAAATGTATAAAATGTATACAGTTCTATAGAGAGTTTTTAACTGACCTGATATCGATAAACGGGTTCGTTATTGATGTAGATAAACCTCTATATCGCTATTCGCCGTAAATACGGCGCAGTGATTGGTGTAAAAAGCATAAAACGAGTTTATCGACGTCGATGACAAAACCCTTCTTGCTTGCCATTTTCATCAAACCTTCAAACCTTCATTTCATAATATTATTGGAAATCAAGTACTTTTATCATAAAAACAAAACCTATTACTTTCCAGTGCTAAAAATAATCAAAGCGCGCACCGTCATCACTGGCCTCATCGGAAGCATCCTCTCACTAGCGCGGGGGCTGACGGACGCGGCGTGCACCCGCGCGCTGGACGCCGCGCTGCGGGGACTGCTGGGCGAGCGCACGCTGGCGCACCTCATACGACTGGGACACGGTGAGTCATGTAACTTAACCAATACTACGGTAAGTAAGTACATCGACCCTCAAACGTCACGTCTGCAAGAAGAGTGACAGTTTTTACACAGTTCGAGTTGTCGCGGCGAGTAGTAGACAAATGGCTCGATAGAGTCGCCATCTACCGGTTCAGTCGCTGCTCTAGTTCCTCCCCATACAAATTAACTTAGCGTATCACTCTGAGCAGTCAATGACTGAAGATTTATCTAGGGTTCACCACGGTGACAATCCCTGCATCAACTCCGTGTTTGTCGCGGTGGTACGCAAAGAAGCAGACGTCATCCGACCATTCGATATCAACGTAAACATTGAAACACTTATGTTTTCTTATGTTTTCGATTGAGTTATGTTATCTTTACTTTATGAATTGCCGCCCTATCTGTTTCGTCTCTAACGATTCCATTTCCATTCCATCCCCAGGCCTGATCTTCGGCAACAAATCGTCCGTCCCTCGCCTGTGCCCGCTAGAACAACGGGAGCGAGCGAGACAACAGCTCATGAGGAGTATACCGTCCTCACTCACAACGGTGATGGGGCCGGGCCTGCCCGCCGCCGTACATACGGCCTTTGAGATTATTCAGAGGCCGCAGTTGAATAAGCAGGTGGGCTGGTGGCTGCTTGTGATCGTTGCTTATGCATCTGTAGAACAGTCAGGTTCATGCATGCAGTTATCCGCCGCAATTTAGTATCCGGATAGCACGGATCATTAAAAACTGTATCCGGATAATTTGGACATCCGGTTTTAATGCCCTAGAAGATATACACTTTTGTGCCTAAAAAACGTTAATGTTCTAAAGGTGGTTTGTTAATTTATAAATAAAAGGTACCTATAAAAGCATATACCTACCTATATAAGCTTCTCCATAAAACCACTCAGCCGCTACAGGCTAGCATAATATCTAGAAGATACCTACAGGATGGGTCGTCGGAAGGCTCTACTGTTTGTTAGTTTATTCGACAAAAGAGTAGCGTTCGTAGAAAGATGAATAACGAATAATGTTTCAGTCGAAATGACAATAAGAGTAATAGTAACGAGTAAGAATAGTACTTATTCACTATTATAAAAAGATATTTGTTTTTTTGCAGTTGGTGTACAATTTACTGGACTTGTGTTTAATAGAACTATTCCCCGAATTGAATACATCTGAGAAGAGCCCAACACAGGAACCAAAGAGTTGAGATCTAATGAGAATTTCTTGAATATAGTGATAATTTATCCCATCTTTTAGTACGTAATCAATAAGATTTACTGTAAATTTATGAAGTGATAATAGTCCGCTCGAAGTTTTGTAACATTTTTTGCTAGTTCATCGAGTTTATAAATGAAATTGTAAATATATTTAATGTAAAATTCAATATTTGAAGATATTTTTATAAACCTACTTATGAGTACTTATCTTACGGACGGTAAAGGAGTTAAAGTTGTGAAATATTTTAAAGCCATTACCTACTATAAACATCGAAATAAATTATTTTAATTTTTATTGTTATGTTTTATTGAATGATGTTCTAATTCTCAATAAATAGTTAGAAAGAAACTTTGTAGTCCGCGGCAGTCAGTGACTTGGTGGTGACTTGACAACTAATCTGACTGGATTATCGTCATATGGAAGTAATAAGTACTTACGTAAGTACTCATAACATACTTCCATGATTATCCTTTCACCACACTGACAAACTCTGGTCCAGCTCAAGTGCTTGTCACCGACCCTGGATCTGGACCAGGGTTTGTCACCAACACGCCGGAGTAGAAGGACGAGATTCAATGATTAGTCAATGGGCGAGATTACATAAGCAGGAAATGGCTAGTGGCAAGTTGTATTGTATAGAATACCGACAAAATTTAAATTACAACCATTTGAATTTGCAATGCAGCATGCAAAAACAAAACGGCGCATTTTCGTTCAGAAATCTAACTTTAATCCGACCATACAAAGCGAACTTGTGCACCGCATAGAAACAGTACTAACACTACTTTTTAAATCGGCCGAGTAATAGTAGTGACGTCATTGTCCAAGCGCGTTTTCGAACCAACGCGCAAATGTCATTTTATTTACAAGTGAAAAGTAAAAGGCGATGGGTGTGTGTTGCTTTGTGTTTATTTAGAACCAAATTAGTTGTTAGATAATTTAATAAATATTAATAGAATTAGGTGTGACTCTATATATTTACGTGTTTGTTGTTAGTGTAATCCAAAACAAAACTATTAGCTAGTAGCTTTCGTGAAAAGTGCTTGTGTTTTTCTACAAATCGAAATTAAAATATCAAACAATCCGCTCTCGTAATTATAATTAACGATCATCAGCCAGTATTTACAAGTGAATCGTCCAACAACAAACAAGATTGGTGATAAGATAGGTCAAATGGAAGTCCTAATGGCTTTGGGTTCTGTTTGTTTGTGTGGTGGTAAACATGGTCAGTGATCAGTGTGTCTGCGAGCATGGCGGGCGTGCCGTGTCCCGGCGGCGGCGTGAGGCTCAGCGAGGCGCTGGACTCCATGCAGCTCGCCTACAACCCCATCACCAAGCAACTGCACTTCGTCAGCCCCAAAGTTGACAAACCAGTTGAAAGCACAGATGAAGTTGACCGCCTATCCAAAAAGAGCAGCTTCAGTGATGAAGGCAATTTCTCCATCTCGACTTGTGAGAAGAGTGACACCAGTGACTCTCCCAAGAGCACCCTCCAGTGGGGTGGCAGTGTCAGTGGCCATAAGAGAGGGAAAGATGGAGGGTCGTTCTCTAGTACTGTGTCCAGTCTATCGGAGTGCTCGCTGGGGTCTAGTGCGTCTAAAGAGGATGATGGAGTGGACCTGACCAGTGATGATGCAGACCAGGTGAAGCTGAAGAAGAAGGGCATATCTAGCTTCTTTAGTCGGTGAGTATTTACAATTATGTATACCTATTGAATTTTAAATTCAATAGCAAAATGGATTCTTCATATTTTTAACAAATTATGTTCTTTGATCAGAGCTAACTTGTAAGTACATGTAACACTGAAGTGGGAAGTGAAGCTAACTAACTTCCTAGACTACTGGTAGAGAACACTGAATATCAGTGCTGTGCTGTCTCTATGGATACGGAGCTCTACAGTTCTGGGATACTTTTTCCTGGTGTTAGAGTGTCTCTTTCTGTTAATGTCTTATCTGGGTAGATGCATAAATAAAAGCTACTTCCTATTACTCAATCATAGTGAATTATGTACGGTACTAAAATAAATTAAGTATGTTTTATACAACTTGATTGATTGATTACATTTCCTGCCTAACAGAATTGGTTGTTCAGCACTTTATTGTTTCATGAGTTTTCAAATCAAAAATATGAGTTAGTTGGATCTTGGATGGCTCATAAATTTAAGACCTGATATGACAAGTAAAAAAAAAACATTTAAATAAGAATATAATATTTATTAAGTTAGTCTTATTAAATAATGAATGTTTTACAGTAAATAAGTTCACTAATGTCATTGGTTTATCATTAAATCATTAATTAAGTGCATAAATTGATATGGTTTATTATTAAATGCAATTTCTAATACAGATATTAATTAATTGTTAATTATGGTAACACAAATAAGTCACAAACAACATTATGATTAACTCAAGTCTTTTCCATACTTTGCAACATCAACTCCTATTAACTTGCATGACAACTCATGTAGTCTTCTTTGATTGTCAACCTTTTTGGAAAAACTGTTGCTAATTCCTTCTCGGCAGTTGCTGATGTAGAGGCCTCCTTGCTTGTCCAAACTCTTTTCAAAACAGCCATAGAGAATAGAGACTGCCCCTTTTTCTGGGGTCTTGAAGAACATGTCCATAGCCCAGGGGAAGAGCCGCTGGAACATGGTTCCATTAAATAGATCTGTCTTCACTATGCCCGGGTGAACTGAGTAACACCTCACAGGACTGTTCTCTTCTTCCATTAGTTTGTTAATGTATCTGGCGCTCATTAACTGTAATATAAAAAATATGCTTAGTAATTTAATTATTAAAAAAACACAATTAGGAATATGTTTATTGAAATGAAAAAGGGATCTTACCTGAGCTAATTTAGATTGAAAATATGCTGAAGCAGAATCATAGTACTTCTTCATATTTATGTCGTCAAAGTAAATGGTCCCTGGGTGGTGGGCGCATGACGTCACATTCACTACCCTGGAGAACTCGCCAATAGATCCACCCCTCTTCAAAGCTGGCAACAGAAGGTGCGTCAAGTAGAAGTGTCCAAGGTGATTTACAGCTAACTGTGATTCAAACCCATCTTCCGTCAGTTTATAATCACCAAACATAATTCCCGCATTGTTTACTAACAAATGAATCACTGGGTATTTCTTCAGGATATTTTCAGCGAATGACTTCACAGACTTCAGTGACTGCAGATCCAATTCGACTGCTTGCAAATTGCCCCCATTCTCGAAGTTCTTAGCCATCTGCTCTGCCAATTTGGGCCTTCTGATCCCGATAACAACGGTCATATTCGCCTTGAGCAGGCCGCGCACGACTTCTGTGCCGATGCCTCTCGCTCCCCCAGTCACTATTGCTATCCTCCTCGTTGCATCGGGCAGCTGTATGTTGTTTCTCCCTTTGTTCCACCAGTCGTCGATGAGTCCGCCGAGGCCGGCGCCCTGGGTGTCGAGGTCGTGCTTCAGCTCTTTGAGAATGTGCTTGATGGGCTTGTGCCTGTTGAGGTACCAGTGCAGGGCCGCGGCGGCCACCGCCACGGACGCTATGATCAGCGACATTTTGAGGTTATTTGGAGGATCGTGTGCGCGTCCGCACAACAGGCTGTCTACTGACGCTGAATGCTTTCACCGCGCTAGAAATGCTCACCGCTTTCTCCCGTCAAGTGTTTGTTTGTTCTCGGCGTACCGTTAGGCTAAGGTCGTCGGCTGCGGTGAATAAAAACCTGACTTATTGCGCGCCGAGCGGAGTCCCGACTGGCTGGCGACGCCGCCTGGGCGCGGACTGAAACAAACAAAGCAATACAACTCGACTGATGACAAATACGGATCGTGTTTGTAATGCTAATAGTTTATCATATTTGTTCCTTGTCGCGTTGTTGGCTCTATCAATATTTTTTTGTTATCCTTATCAATTGACATGTCGGCCGGTTATGTGGTATTTCTGTCTGCTCTCTGTTCAATTGGTTCGTTAAAATTTTGTTCTACAATATTATTTAACATGTACTTCTTCTAATAAGGCTCTTATTTATTTTAGATGCTTGTATTTTCCTCGAACTAGTCGTGACGTTAGGTTGTTGTTTCCTCGCCGCGCATGCGCACAGCGGCTGCCGTCTCCTATCGTCTGTAACAGGTCAAATGGAATGGAACTGGTTTTATTGCCCGCTAATGATAATTTTGTGCGATATTTTTAAATGAGATTACGGTATATTTTCCTTTCCAAATTTGTTAATGGTATAACCAGAACTATTAGGTAGACATACGATTTTTTTCCGAGGAAAATAACAGTTAGATTTTGTCATCCGTTTTCTGAAATATTTTAAGGAACCTGTTAGCATAAAGACTTGCATGCTTATCTAGTATCTATGTATCTGCTACTCGCTACACTATGGCAATGGGACCATCTATTATGCAGATTAATTATTTCTCAATTTCTAAAGCGTGTGAAAGCAGATCAAGAAGCAAGATGCAAGACAATCGTTATTATTCATTAATAAAGCAGTGCTTTCTCATTTATCGCTTTACTTATCGCGATTCTTGTAACTCTTATAAGTTACAAAGCATACAGTGTACAATTACAGTTCTTTGCACTTAGCGGAACCTACTCGAGCGAAGAAGAAAATAACTAATCGTTACGGAAACGGCGCATCAGCTGATAACTGTCAAGATTGTCGTCCACAGCTGATAAAATATTCGATCACAACACAAGCATGAACTGATTGCGGAAATACAAACAAATATTAATTAATGAATAGGTGTAGTTCTACATCATTATCATAATCAAAGCCTCGTCACTAGGAGCTATTGTGTGTGCTACAAAGTACGTCATTGTCCAAGGACGAATGAATCGATTTAATGTAGGTTTCAATGTACCACTCATTACCCCATCATCAATATTTAGATGCAAGTAGGGCTGACTTCCGTCGGGGTTTCCCCGGGCTAGTCATAGTCTGGAAGATGTCCAGGGAGCGTCTGGGTGGTGTCTTATTTGTAGTCCGGATAAAACATGTATCGCCCACATTCGCAAGAAGCGTCAATATGAAAGAGCTATGTTATATATATTGGCTGTTGTAATATTGATATTGGTCAAAGCGACATTACAAATAGTATGGTTTGGAGTCTCAAACAAAAACCTTCAGCCCCAGAAGTAAACAGAACTCAACACTACACCATAAAATCGTTTCCCCGTGACCGGTCCAACCAGTTTCAGGTCCAACTACGGTTGAATTTAACCTTGGAGGTATTACCGATGGTTTCATAACTATCGCTGGGTTCTTTAACCGAAGATTACAGATACACACAAGAAGGCCAGCGTTGGATGTTGCTGCAAGCAATAATGGTTCTTTAGTAGGGTGTTGGTACTCGGTAGTACGGGTTACGGGTCAGAGAGTGCATGTTGCGTTTTGAATTGAACAACAAAGGAACTTCAAGCCAGTCTAAAGAACTCGGCCTTTAAAAATACAAAATATAGAATAATAGATAGTTAAACTTTTCTGAAAAATGCTTTTCTTAGACACAGAATCAATTACAGCTTTGACATTGCGTTCAATGCCAAAAACTCCAAGACACAGGAAACAAAGATGGCAGACGGCCTGTCACCTCGCCTTGCTCTCGCGCCGCGCTGCATCTGGCGATGCGCAAGCGCATAAAAAATGCAGGTGTCGGGTTTATAACTAGTTTGTTGCTTCTTTTATTGCGTGCAGCTAGCGGAGAATTTACTCCCAAGTTTTTTATGGTGAAATTGGACACCAGACCAAAGAATTCTGAAGCTTAGTTTTTAGTAAGAAATCCTTGGAGGTACCCATCTTTTTAAATTTAAAGTATCGGTCTCAAAGCTCCAAATGTTCTTTTTTATGTGCCAGATTACGGAGCAGGAAATACTTCACATTCCGATTCGTATTTGTTTATGAAAAGTCCAAGGAATGGTATCGGTCTTTCAAACGACCTGCTTTGACTAATTCCATGAATGTACTTAATTAATGTAGAGTCTACAGATGATTAAGAAAAACTAAGCTAAAATACGGAACAGCAGGAGTAGGCTTAATTGAATAATAAAGTACAGTGTGACTAATGAAGTAATGAATGATATCTGCCATTCATGCCTTAGTAAATTCCTTATTCTATGCGTCATTATTTTGATTCTTCAAGTATCTTTTGTCCTTGTCTGTTATGTTCACGACGACGACGACGACCGAATGGCGTAGTGGTTAGCGACCCTGACTACTGAGCCGATGGTCCCGGGTTCGATTCCCGGCTGGGGCAGATATTTGTTTAAACACAGATATTTGTTCTCAGGTCTTGGATGTGCCCGTAAAATGGCAATAGGCCCGCCCCCTATTACATTGGGACTAACATAACACTCTGGCGAAAAGTGGGTGCAGCAATGCACCTCTGCCTACCCCGCAAGGGAGTACATTAGTACAAGGCGTGAGTGCGTGTTTTTTTTTTTTTTATATCAGCAAGTTTGACTAATACTGTTTGAGCTTTTTGTTACTTTTTGGCGACGAGATGGGTCGTTGGCATATAAAAAAACCTATGTATTTATTTTTCAAAGTTTAGCATGAGTAGTCGCAGTAGTAACCTACAGTATTATTGCATATTTAAAATGTGCTGGATTTGTAAGTCATACATAACATTCCACAATAGATTAGCTTATGTTCGGTACAAATTATGATGTGTTTGAAATTCTTATGTAAAATATGGCAGGAATTATTTGTTTTTTTTTCTAAAATCGTGTAAAGTTTTTTTTGCACTCCAATATGCTCCTTGTACCTCCTGCAGGTTTACTGGTAGAAAATGCTTTCAATAAATAGTCCAGTCAAGGAATGAGGTGTAGAGTGCGTGAGCAGGTAACTAAGCGATTCCTTCAGAAACTTGTTCAGGGGGCTTAGGTTGTTAACATACCAAAAGTCCTGACTCCTAGGTGATGAGCGGGGGGGAGGAGGGGGGGATAAAGGTACGAATTTTTGGTTTTTTGCTAATATCTCAAAAACGGTGCATCGGAGACAAATATTATGAACTAATAAAATGGAGCTCTTAAAATTATCTAAAACTTTTATATCATATGTTTTTTTCTTATTCCTAACCGTTTTCGAGCTATTACCCTCGGAAAAAGTTGAAATTTACAAGAAAAATGTATTAATGTCAAAAAAATTATAAACATTGCATCATATTGTCTTAACCTATTCATAAAAGAAAAAAATGAAGAGGAAAGAAGTTGTAGATTTTTTAATTCCCTTTTAGAATATAATTACATATACTGGACAATATCCAACCCGCCTAAAGTTAGAGCTATTTTAAACTTGTATTTTGGTAAAGTCACTGACATAGCTCACCGAATTAGTAAGCTTAAGTGTGAGTAAAATAGCTGTAACTTTAGGTGGGTTGAACGTTAACCAGCATATGTGTATATATTCTAAAAGGGAATTTAAAAATCTACAACTTCTTTTCTATAATTTTTTTTCATTTATGATTAGGTTTAGACACTATGATGCAATGTTTATGAATGTTTTGACATGAATACATTTCTCTTGTAAATTTCAACTTTTCCGAGGGTAATAGCTCGAAAACTGTTAGGAATCAGAAAAAAACATATACTATAAAAGTTTTAGATAATTTCAAGAACTTAATTTCATCAGTTGAAAATATTTCTCTCCGATGCACCGTTTTCGAGATATAAGCTAAAAACCAGAAATTCTTACCTTTGTCCCCCCCTCCTCCCCCCCGCTCATCACCTAGGAGTCAGGACTTTTGGTATGTTAACAACCTAAGCCCCCTGAACAAGTTTCTGAAGGAATCGCTTAGTTACCTGCTCACGCACTCTACACCTCAGTTTGACTCATTTATTGACTGGACTAAAAAGAATAAATAAATAAATAAATGTTATGAATTTCATTCGTGGAAGAACCGCATAGATCTATAATAATATACCTTCTATAATATATATTACTTTTTGTTTGCAATCTTTCTATTACCTCAGTGTGTTTTGTACTGTAACATTTGTTATAAAACATTAAAATTGTTTCACAATAACACCATTGTTGGAGCACTTCGATTAATACATTTATTTGTAATAGCGACTGTTAATTATTAATGGTCATGGTCAAACATTGGTTGGTTATTAGTGTAGATAGATTACCTACCCTATATTATGTACATATTTTGAGATAGGTACTTTCCATAAATAAAATATCATGTTGTTCGTCCCAGCAGTGTCCTGATATCGCCTTTATCCGAAGGAATTTATTCGACCCGTTTAGTTAACCGAGTTGACAAAGGACATTCTGACCTCGACTCATTCATCATCATCACATTCCTTCAGTTTCCATCTGAACATTAGAGAGAGTTATTTATCATAGTTGAGCGGTGAGACTAAGTACACGCCATTTTAAATTTTGCTGCCTTGTAATACCGCTGCCTATCGTTTTGCATGGGTAATTATTTATCTTAAATAACTAGTGAAAGTGTTGTTACTATACAATGTAACCGGAGTAAAAGTGAGTTACTTGATTACACATAAATAATCCGTCATTGCAAGATGAGTTTGGTAAGGCATCACGCTACGTAAATAACCATTTTGATAGGGTTACTTTAAGCTTGGCTTTGTTCTTAACAAGTCTTTTAAAAAGTCATTCTATGTAACAAGAACAAGACCAACAAGGCTATGTCTTCACATTGATGTAATGAAGATTGTAAACCCCGTTGACACGCGGTTTTTTTACTCTGCCCCAGTAATAGTTGGGCGGATACGTAACATATTATTATTAAAAACCAGTCCGTAGTGACTGTGAGTTCCGCCTTCAGTAAAATAGTCAGCAAAACAACATTATCAGTCTATGTCAAAACCATGATTTATGATTCAATTGCAATAAAAATGAGGTTTTATTAATATTAGGACGTTAAATGACCATTTTTATATGGGCACCATTATTTTAATAAACCTTTATTGTGTGGCAGGATAGTTATTTATCGTTACTGTCAGATATAACTTTGTACAACTAGGTATGCGGTAATCTGGCTGAAGAATCTGTCCTCAGATTGGTTTTGCATTTCATAACTTAGTAACCGCAACCAGCAAATTAAACATTACATTATCAGTATTCCAGTTACTTTAATTACAATTCGTAAGCCGTGCCAGTTGGCTATGTCTCCGACATTGTTCAATGTTTTTCCAATCTCTAGTTTAATTATGAAACAAAAGTATTACTGTACCTATTGTAGGTTTACCGTTGCAGTTCATCATCAGCCTATAGCAGTCCACTGCTGGACGTTCACCATGAGGTAGTGCCTTGTACTCTTGGCTTTCTTATCGAACCAGAGCAATTGGAAAACTAAAAAGTTTACGCCCCTTAAGTAGATTAACCATCTAGATTCTAGCCCGGTCAATGTACTCCGACGAAGTCTGGGTCAGTAGTAGTGGTAAGTAATACCTATGTTAGGTAAAGCTTAGTAAAAATCCAATGATTAAGCTTTCGAAGAAGATAACTAAGGTATACGAGTACTAAATATTCAACTAATTCAACAATTCTAATCTAAATGTTAAAGTAATCTAATTTAAACCTAACCTAATTATAGAGAAGCTAAAAAAAACAATTTAAAAGCATTCAGAAACTACTGGGTTAGTGCTAGATCCTGTCTAACTAAAATAGATACTACTTATTCGACCTTATGCGACGAGAGAAGAATCAAAGAGCTATATCAGAAATTGCCAGTTAGTGTATCGTGGACGACAAAGCAATGTTAGTGATTTATTCTCGTACATTGTGATTTGTGCATAGCAATTTGATAGTTATTAGCTGCTTTGTGCTGCTGTAGCGTAGGACATGAATTAAATGCGTGTTTAGATGACATTGCCATTGACACGTGTAATTCTGCATTTTATTATTGCTATAGAATTTACTCATTTGGATTTTTTTATTGCACTCAATCGCATCTCAGTCTCTTGGCCAATATAATCTTATTTAATTTTCTGGACCAACAAAACATTAACATGGAACATCTGTAAAATAATGACGCTTGTAAGGATAAATCTTTTGTTACATAAACAAACCCTTTCATGTTTGTTTTTAAGTACGTAATAAAATGTTAAGTACTTTCGTATTCCATCTTTATTTCAGACTGGATTCGGCCATGAACTTTTACACGTGTATAAAATTACATATTATATTGTTAAGTACCTATATGGTAAGCAAAATTTTCACTTTAGTTATAGTCCGCTACGACGTCGTAAACATGGTTCTACCAAATTCCTTAGGTATATATACTCAAACCCCTGCAATGCAAAGCAAACCGCACAATTAGCACACGGGATGGGAAAGGAATGTACTTAGTTTTTTCTCCAACACTTGGGTGGTATTGGGCGACAGTACTCCGCAGAATAATTAATCAAGTGTGGAGACGTATCGCACAGGCTTCCTGAATCGCTTGAATACTTGATTAAGCTTCGACGAACTTGACTAAGGTTGACTTAGCGTTTGCGTTGCTGGAATATGTAAACAAGAAAATATTTTAAGGAACTAAAATATTGGGATCACCATAAAATAAAATAGGAGCTGTTGTATGTCGGAAAATCTGGGGAGCTGCATTTCCAATGCCGAAAATATCAAGTACCTACTGCGATACCGGATTTCATTTCCTTGAAAGTATCAAGTTACTTCCTGTAGAATCTATTTGAAGCATCGAAGTAGGTCGTAAAGGTTTTAATAGATAGTGATTCAAGCCAGTACTGAATGTGCCACGTCACGGCCACCCTGTGACCTATCGACTGTCGCTCTGTATCTCAGAATAATAACGGCCTCGCTTTGCTCTGTATAAATAAACTATTAAGGAATGTGCGTTTTGTTACGAAGGTCACTCTTACCTGTTTCCTTGGCTGTGGGGATTATAAAAGTTTCTGTATTTTCCTGTTTACTCTGACACTGGATTTTTACGCAATATGCGTAATTTGTTTAGTAATTTAATACTGTTATTTACTCCTGTATTAGTTAGCATTGCAGTCGGATCAATATGTCGCTTACTAACTTAGTAATTACAAAATGGTATTGATCCATGTTGACCCACTATTGGCCAGTTTAACTTGAGACCCCGTTCCAAGTTATGTAATTTTTTTAAACCATCCGAAATAGCACCTTAATATTACACGTTCATCTTTCCCAAGCTTATATTTGCATACATATTTGTGTTCCTAATTATCTCAAGTGTGGTTAACATGTAGTCCATCGTATAATTAATGTAATCCATCATACGAAAATTCATCAAGTTGATTCCACAAATTCAGTCTTCGTAATTCTTAACAATCTAACGGTGTTATTATGATAGTGCAGTGCAGTGATTATGACATTGAAAAATATGTACTGTACCTACTATTACACTGACGGGCAAAGAAACAGTTCCGCTTACAAAATGAAAACACCACATGGCCCCTACTTTTTTAACATTTAATAGGATATTTAAACAAATTGTTTACGTTTTTAGTTGGTAATATTCTGTCTGATGCGCCGTAAAATGTACTTAAACATTGCAGAAGATGTAATTAAGTTAGCTTATTCCGTTTAGAAGTAATTTAGTGATTTCATCAATGGAACTTTTTCATTGCCCTAGAGTAGAGTGTATTTTGAAAAAAAAGTATGAGCCAAAGAAATATTACTCGACACTTTTTGTATACTGCCATCGGTCACAGCCAGAGTAGAAATTACGCACACCAAATGTCGTAAGCGAGTCGTAAGCGATGAAAGTTGCGTTCAAATGGTAAGTACTTGCATAAGAGTGAGTGTACAATTTGATATACTCCACATGGCACGCCGTGATTATACTAAGTGACGATTTCTCTTTGAGAACATTTCTACCCGTTGTAGGTCGGTAACCCAATGCCGGCCGCTTATGTTAACGCCCTTACTGTAGCTACTTTACAACCACAAAGAACATTTAAATGCAAGGTTAAAAGTTAATTCTATAGCAGCTAAACTAATTAAAAGAATTACGCACCTATTTTTGAAACAGTTTAAATGTTAATTTGAGGAAATAATTAAACGCATTTGCGTGACAATTCCTGAAATCTGAAGTAAATTCTACGACACTCGTTCACACCGTCGTCGTCATGCATAACTTGGACGTCATCGCAAATGCTATCATTCTAATTATTCCATGAATAAGTATGCCGGCCTCATTTTTAGAAGCTCCTCTTAAACTAACCTGTCTCTAGTTTCGCATCCCCAATTATATTATGTTACCTACTGTCTCTCGAACTCATAATCGAGATCGATTTAATGATGTCATCGATCGATTGAAATCGAACTGTGGATGATCCGCTCGTGAAGTAAACAATAATGATGTTGAAACTGAGATTCACGCTTTTTGTGTAATCAGTGATTAACTTGTATTGAGTGATCACGATTCAAAGTTTGATCTTTTATCTGCAAGTTGTTTCGATAAACAAGTGCATGTCGAATAAATAATCACGTACTTATTTACATTACATTGGTTGTTGCAGTTTAGTTTGTCTCCTTATTTATTTAATACATGAAGTAAAGTCAGAATAACTACAGTAGTACAACATTATTTTAAAGGATTTTATACATAAGGTTTCTATTTTTCCATTAGGTCTTTGTTTTTAAATTCACAGGATCTTTACAATAACACTCAAACCGTACTCAACTTTTGAGATTTCATTAACAACAGTACTGAGCTCACCTAAAATAAAATTAAGTACCTCCGTGAAACCTACTCTGCCACTCAGAAATGTATCAAAAACCAATCTTGCTCCAGTGCCCTTTCTATTACTTTTGTGGTGATGTAATTTTTGGTTCATTATTTCACATTGATATAGATGATATCGGCGGCTTCTAATAATTTAATTTATTTTGATTCGATAATTATAATTTTAGAACCGGCTTTATTTTCCACGGAATATGTAGTTATTTATTTACTGTCGGAATGTCTTTCAATGCACCTCTGCCTACCCCGCAAGGGAGTACATTAGTACAAGGCGTGAGTGCGTGTGTGTGTGTGTGTGTGTGGAATGTCTTTTCTTCATTGAACTTTATATAATAATAAAAATGTTCCATTTTGTTGCATTCTAACAATAGAATGTTAATTAGTATTTCTTTGTATGTAAACACTGTTGTAGGCCATCTCAAAAACATTAGCTTTATCAATACGTGTTGGGTTAGTTCTTCTGTTATCTTCGAACGAGAAAATCACACATTTCATGTTTATTTCGTTATAGTAATGCGATTGATGCATATTCAAAGTGTACTAAGGGTGATGGGTGTATTTTTAAGTTACTTTTTTAAAATCTCAAATTCAAAAGCTGAAAAGGGAAAAACAAAATGGCGCTGAAACGCAAACCTTTCAGGAAAAACTGTTTGAAAATTCCCTCAGTCCGATGAGGTTTGCAACCCTCCGGGGCCCCAAGTCTACTAAATGCATTAGAGTATAATTGTATGTCGATTGTATGTCGACAGCGCAAAATTACACATTTGGCAGTCTTGTATTTTTTAAGACCATAGTGTCAGCTCGATGGAAGTTGGATGGAAGCCACTCATAATACATTGAACAACACGCTAGTCCACTGACAAGTGCCACACCGATATCGTCTCTCGGGTGACAATTTGCGTAGTCCACTATTTATTGACGTTTCCGTCAGTTGCTTCATTACGGTTTATCTGTCAAAAATTACCATTCTGAGGCCATTGAGCAGATACACCTAATATACACGTATTATTCAGATGTTGTCATAATGGATCGGAATTATAATTTAAATTTGCGGTGGGAAATGCTAATATTAGCAGACAGAGTGGACAGAGGTCGGCGGGAGTTGAAGGAGCGGCGTCGAAATCGCGCCTTCATGAGCCGGAATGTCGATCCTCTCGTGAGTTTGCCGGACTCGGAGTTTGTGAGGACATTTCGCCTCAGTAAGCATGTGGTGAAGGAGATTGCCGCGGATTTAACTCCCCTGATAGCCAAAGAACGCAGGAAAGATGGTATATCTATGAAGGTTTGGAGCCGTCTATAATTTTGCAAAAAATTGTTCTGAACTGGATGGTAGAAGACTATCTAATACTTAGGTATACTTATTATACGTTTCAGATACTCATTGCATTATTCTCTTAGCCATATTTTTAACATACTCCGAAAAAAGGAGCAGGTTCTCAATAAAGTTTTAAAATCTTGAATCTTATAAGCTTATTAATTATAAAATAACTATCATCATATCGAGTTACTATCCCGCATTGTTGTGCAGATCCGTTATGTTCGGAAAGAAAAGGAGGACATATGTTACCAAGTAATAAAACTGTTCTAAAACAGTGGCTTGTGAAATAATTATTATCCGACAATCTCGTGTTTGTGAAAATCATTATAACCAATTTCAGAAAGAACATAATGTAAATATGGATTAGGCATTTAATAAATACAATAAAAATAAAAGAGTTACACACTGATTTAACTTTTATTTATCCTTTCCGTTTAAACACACTGCTATACAAAAAATATAACACATTAGTAATCCACACAATGAATGCTGGTTGAGTTGTTAGTTGAAACTAAATAATGGTAGTATAGTATACTAAGTATTCTATTATTTGTGAGGGTGTCAGTACCTGCACCTAGCTCACTCGAATGGAGCCTTTGTGCATATCGCCTTAAGGTCTAAACTCCACTCCTAAGCTTGGACCATTTCCTACCACGCTGGTCCTCTGCAGGTTTGTGGGTTCGAAAATCTAGATATGCAGGTTTTATCACGATGTTTTCATTCACCGTAAGAGCGATGGTATGTACGGTGGCCTGCGCCTAAAAGTATACAGGCGGAGATTTTAAAATAGCGATCTCAAGCTCACATGCTGCTCAAGCACATCCACATAAACACCACTGCTACACACATCACACACAACACGTCCCCGGATTTATAACAGATGTAGCTGGTCCCTTCATCATCAGGGATCGCTATTTTAAAAACTCCGCCTGTATACTTTTAGGCGCAGGCCACCGTACACTGTGCATAAATTCCAAAGTAGTTACTCATTGGTGACAATATCTAGATCTGGAGTTTCATTTTTAGTGTTCACACTGCTATACAAAGTTTCTGAAGGCCACTCAACAGTATACACTGAATCATTTTGTTGTATGATGCTGTCCTCTACGTTTCCAACCAAGTTACTGTTACGGTCATAGTCTTGGTGTCTGTAAAAAGAAAAAACATAACTGTTATCTAAGCAAACAAGCATACATTTGGTAAAAAATAAGTTTGTAAACAGTAAATAAACTAACCTCCAAATTAAGTGCTCTTTGAGACCGCTTATTTATGCGCCTCTTTTCCTTAATTCAGCTTTCAAAGCGTGCACAACTGCACATTCATCGATAAATAATCCATATTTGCGATAATTTCGCGAAGAGATCACTTTTCAACAGGGAAATGAACGAATTCGTCTGTATGTTTTTTTATCCACAACTAACAGAGAAAACCGAAACAAAACAAAACGATACAATGTTAAAGTTGACATAAGAAACAAAACCATATATATTACCTACTCTGTGTAACAAACAAATCGACACGACAATAGAGTTTTTTTTTTGCCTATGGTCTTAATTATACAGCCAGTTTAATATATGAAAAATATATTTAAATGCCATAACACGTCTTTTATTGATTTTAAAAAGCATCGAATCAGATAAAACAGTTATACTTTTAAATAAATAGTGTGAAAAATCTTCAAATTAAGCCCAAGTCGGACGATCCGTGCATGCTGGCTTTACAATTCTAACAAAAGCGGCAACACTGATAATATGCCAAGATGACGTCACGATCACTCTGTGTCAATAGCATTTATATTTTATCGAGACTGGCCGTGAGTCGTAGGGACTACCGTTTTTGGGCCAATCACAATGGAGTCTCTATTGAGTCTCTATAGGATATCTGCATTGATATTTTTTATAACCAATAGCAGACTTGAGGCCCGGGTATTTTGTTTCACACGTCGCCCCATTTCCCTTTGTTGAAATGTTTGTCTATTTTTGTTTTTCAACGCCACATTCCACATTTCTATGCCATGAATTCACAACACAAGTACCTACATAGTTTTCATTCAGTGTCTTCGTAAAAATTCAAAGTTAAAAACAATTTTACAATCATCTAATTTGTATATCTTTTTGTAAAAGTACAAACTCGTAGAAGAAAAATTGTTATTTCTAAGGTTCATTAACACGTTACTAACTTAGCTTTCTAGATTAAATCGGAACATAACACAACTGTTAAGGCACATTAAGCTTTAATTGGGCCTTGGCATTCCCTCTTAGTACTAGTCTTAGTACTTTCTTTTATTATCCGGCCTTGGTTTGTTGCGTACCTGTTTTTTTTTCTTTTGTCCACTCGTGTAGTTCTAAATAACTATGTGAGTATTGGTATGACAAAGAAGTGAAAACTTGAGTACTATTGTAATTTAACACAGAAACTGCAATTAAAATTAAATTAACCCATATATTATTATAATGTAACAAATAGAATCTAACCTTCTAGTGGGAATCTAAGTGCACATGCAAAGATAATACAAATGCACATTATTATCGAATATCGATGATGTCCTTCAAATAAACAAGTATTCTCGTAAACATCTTGTTATCTATCTAATCACCCATTGATTGTGTTTATTTGTAAATTATCTTCGGTAGCTAGAAACACGAAGGCAGTTCTCAGTAATTTCGATAGTCATGCGATAGCATCGTCTATTATATCGTCGACGTAACCGAGATTAATTTGTCTAAAATTTACACGAAGCATCTTAGACACGAAGGTGAAGGTACATTAAATCATTGCTCACGAGTGTATTAGTATTCTGGAATCTATGAAACTTCTCTATGAACCCTCTTTACTTCACCCTCCTCAAATGATTTATAAGCGTGAACAACACAAACGAAATAATGTTTCAATTTCAAGGTTTTGGTTAATAATATACATAGTAATTCACTGAAGCAAAATCAACGTTATGTAGATGCTCGTAAGCGTGGTGTTCGTTTACCGTTAAAAGTTTCTCACGTTTCGTCTTCGACTTAAAGTTGTCATTTGTTTCGACATTATGTTGACATATCCACAATATTAGAAACGACAGCGCGGCCACTTCATTTTTTGGCGGCATTCTTACTTTTTTTCTAACTAACACCGTCACGAGAAATATTTAAATATTAAAATGTATTATGTATTTACCTAATTGACATGATGACGGATGCATCATCACCACCAGGTTTTTAATCGTTGTACTCTGAGAGTTGACTTCGGTATATTTTCACCATTGTCATTACTTTTATGGCATTGAAATTACAATGGGTTTACTTTTTATTTCGGTTCTGAAATGGCTGTTGTATCTTCGGTGCTTACGTCGAGGTTTGCACAAAGTGGTCTGTCGTTTTCTAAATTATTGCAGTTGTGTGGTACAAACGGAGATACGCAATACTTGCTGGAAGTAGACAGAAGCTAATATCCTTTGACCATGACACGACAAGTGATTGATGCTTGGGTGATTTGCAAGAGAAAATATTATGCCATTTATTTATAGCTATTCTATTAATTAACCACTACCTTGTTACTGCACATTTCAATTTATGACATTTCAAGCTCTGTTTTATTGAAACCTTAGATATGTCTGCGACACATTATACACTACTGAGGTTTCCATTAATGGCTTAACTTTCTCTTATTTTTGAAATTCCATAATGGTAATTATAGCCGACTGAAGCAATGTTTTTTATTCAAAAGCGCATTATGTACAGCCTGGCAATAAGAAAGAGCCTGGCTAGTAACATTTTTCTTAATACATAGTCATGGTACCTACATGGTAATGGCTACTTTCCCATAAGCAGAGCTGGGCTGACATCCCGAAAAAAACTAGCCATGTTTCTCCACGAACTTGCCAGGCTGTAGATTAGTTCATCACCTCCCGATGGATGACTCAAATCAAGTTAACAACAAATTGGTTAATAAGTTGACTCGGCTCTTTTACACCACCTGAATCATTTCGTGACTCAGTTTACATCCTTTGTCATGGTTTTAGTAGCGTTTTTTACGGTCGTGATTTGATTACTTATGCAGCTCATACCGCGATGTCATAAGGACCTTTAGCAATCCTATGTTGTGTAAAGCTTAAGTAAGATTTTTAGTTGGCAGGTCCATATCTGCTATTCAATCTATTACGGTCTTGTTTAGTCTTACCAAACAAATTCAACAATTTCAGGTATGGACTATGGAGGTATAGTTACAGGTTACAGACTATAGTTCTTATTCATTCATTTTATTGTGAAAAAGTAGGTACTAATGCCTATAGATATCTAATAATAACACAGTATAGAACTGTGTTATTTTTGTATTGAACAAAAGTTTCAGAAACGATAAAACACTGCTACATTATAATTCTTAGGTTTTGACAAGTTCTCACATTGAGTTTAATGTACAAACGTATTTGAGATTTGACTTAACCTTAGCCTTTACTGACATCAAACTTAATGCTTCATTCTAATGTCAAAATTCAAATCGGGAAGCGACTTGAAGCGAGGTTACTTACCCGTTATTGAAATAATTTAGTATAGAAGTATAGAGTATACCGATAGTACTTAACTGCCTTTCACGGTTTGATAAAATTTAACTGTATCCGTAGATGTCTATGGGAAATTGGCTATGGTATTTATTATTTTATTTTGACATGGACCTCATATGGATTTAGTTATCTGAAAATATTCAATAATTTAACTACTTCCCTCAAACGGACAGATCAATTTTGGAGAGTTTGCGAATAAAAAATTAAGAGAGACTTAGATCTTAAGAGTGACTGAAGCTATTATTATCCCGAATGCCCTAAGGAAAACCACTTAAGAAGAAGTGGAGCGTTGGAAAAAGCCTGTTGGAAATGTCAACGAACGCTAAATCAAATTAAACAATTACCTGCCCGCAAAGGTATCCGATTGATTTTCTACGGCTGCCTAATCGTTTTATGAACTGTGTAAATGTTTTTTTTAAAGCAAAAGTAAAAGCTTATATATTATTCCTATAGTTAATTTTATCTGATGTTTACGGCTCCACTAAATTTTTTTGCATTGCTCCTTCTCTTACCAACAGCTGTTTATTTATGCCTCGAATAAAACACTACCAACTAAAAACGGTCACATGTACCCTGTGATAAACAATACATTATATTTTATTGTTTATCAAAGCATGTGCTCATTTTCTGGGCATAATTGTAATTTGCGATTTGATATGGAAATTCCTCTTAATAAATATAAATTCTTAAATCATCAAATCATATTTTTTTAAGTATAGATACCTTCACAACCTACCTATAAATATACCTATAGATACCTGCACAAAATAGTGTATAGTGTAAAAATAAGTGAAGCAAATACACTAGCGAGTTATCTGATCGTGATTTTATGATGATTTATATGAACTTGACATTGAAGAAGGCCATTTTGATCAGAATGGTGATTTATGTGATCATAAGATAAACTGGACGTAGGGGCACTAGACTAGACATTGGTTATTGGTCAACACAGTACAAATTTACAATACACGATATTTTTAATATACTTGATACCTATATGGATAAATGATAAAATTGGTACAAAGGCGAATTTAATGGTAGTAGCATTCTCTACCAGTAAACTTTTTATTTTTCCTTCGTATTTTAGATTCATTTTAAGAATTATATCAGAACAGAGCAAAGATTTGCAAGATCTTTCGATTTAAAGAAGCATAACAAATATTATAATTGTTTATAATCAAAGACGAAGAAGCAACATAAAAATAGCACCCACACGAGCTAATCGTTGCGCTTGCAAATAAAATAGCGAGAACAGGTTCCCAACACCAAATACAACCCACCCACCATGCTGATGTTATTGCAATAGGAATAGAGCTCAAAAAGCTACGCAAATACGTGATTGCATGCGAAGCCTGGTAATTTAATAAGAGAGGTCAGGAACTCGATGGAATGTATTGGATCATAACAATGCATAGCTGAGGGCGTGACTTGAATATATTTGTTATGAAACATGCTTTGATACGCGGTTCGCCGATTGGAATAAGATATCATAAAAATTAAATATGTAATTGTATATTCGAACCTGAATAACAGAGAATACAAGGGACCATTGTATTTTTCTCACCTTTATAAGGTTTTATCTTTCCATGTTTCTATACTAAAAAAAATATAACCGATAAAAATTTGAAAAAAAACCTGTATCTAATAATACCGTCTACTTTACATCAATACATACAACAAGGACCAATATTGTGTTTTGTGAATTATCCGTACAAGTTGTTAACTTTCTCCATGGGCCACGATCAATGATCTTTTAATAATTCCGAGCCAGTTGCTCCATTGTATCCTAATAAAATTGACCCATTGATGTCCAGCATAGTCCCTTTTAAAATTAATTGAGTTCTAGATTGAATCCCCTTTTTTAATTTGATATGATATGAAATTTTCTACAATACGTACAATAGATATACCTACGTACAATATACATATATTACGTACAGATTATAATATGTACTTATGTGTCTTGTTTTTTTACATAATTGTTTGCATACAATAACAGGAAACACGCTAAACGGTTGTCATGTCAAACACAGCAGCACAGCTCAAGAGTTTTGCACTGATGAAGTCGTTTCTATCCAGAATTCGCCATACTTGTAAATTTTTAGCTGCTTCACGTTATGAGCCTGCTATTTCTAACTTCTAAGGTCGTATTACATTCTCCACCTGGAAACATCGTGTTTGGCCACAATTTCGTGACCTTTCTCCCGCAAATGTGTGTATTTCCCAAGGTTGCGTTTACTTATGTAATCGTCATTTTATCATTTTAAATTGCTGGGTGGTTTTCTTCACAGTTTTGGTATTTAAAAGTTATTATTGTTATTGTGGTGTTTTGTAAAAGTTCGTGTTGTTAATAGCCCCGTGTCACTTTCTAAAGTATGTTTCATATTTTGTGCTAGGCTAGCGGCTAGTTAGTTTGTAGCTGTAGTTTAAACACACTACGATTAAAATTTATTCACATTTTAGGTTTTGAATGCATCAATATTATTTATATTGCTGTTCCTATAACAATCATAAAATTGGTAATAAATAATATAATTAGTCCAGTCAATAAATGACTCAAAATGAGGTGTAGAGTGCGTGAGCAGGTAACTAAGCGATTCCTTCAGAAACTTGTTCAGGGGGCTTAGGTTGTTAACATACCAAAAGTCCTGACTCCTAGGTGGTGAGCGGGGGGAAGCAGGGGGGGATAAAGGTACGAATTTTTGGTTTTTAGCTTATATCTCGAAAACGGTGCATCGGAGAGAAATATTTTTGAGTAATGAAATGGAGCTCTTAAAATTATCTAAAACTTTTATACGATATGTTTTTTTCTAATTCCTAACCGTTTTCGAGCTATACCCTCGGAAAAAGTTGAAATTTACAAGAAAAATTTATTCATGTCAAAACATTCATAAACATTACTTCATATTGTCTAAACCTATTCATAAATGAGAAAAATGAATACAAAAGAAGTTGTAGATTTTTAAATTCCCTTTTAGAATATATATAGATATGCTGGTTAATGTCCAACCCACCTAAAGTTACAGCTATTTTACTTACACTTAAGCTTACTAACTCGGTGAGTTAAGTCAGTGAATTTAGCAAAATACAAGTTTAAAATAGCTGTAACTTTAGTCGGGTTGGACATTGACCAGCATATGCATATATATTCACATTAAAAAAAAAACGGTTAGGAAACGGTTAGGAATTAGAAAAAAACATATCGTATAAAAGTTTTAGATAATTTTAAGATCTCCATTTCATTAGTTGAATATATTTCTCTCCAATGCACCGTTTTCGAGATATAAGCTAAAAACCAAAAATTCGTACCTTTATCCCCCCTTCCTTCCCCCCGCTCACCACCTAGGAGTCAGGACTTTTGGTATGTTAACAACCTAAGCCCCCTGAACAAGTTTCTGAAGGAATCGCTTAGTTACCTGCTCACGCACTCTACACCTCATTCCTTGACTGGACTAAATATCAAGTAGAGGTTGCGATTGAGTATAATAACATCAATAAAGCAAGTCCACCATTGCCTTGGCACCGCACCTTTGTTTATAAGAATCTGACGTGCGTCAGTTTGCTTGCACAGCCGCCACCGTCGTCGTTGTCGTTTAGCTACAGGCTACGTCAATGTTTCCACATAACATGGCTGATATGATAGGGTTTCTGAATTGTTTTCATATCAAACGAAAAGTTTATCTATAGCATAATATTCTGAAGACTGTGGAGAACATTACCTCTTCTTGCCAAAGTTAAACATTTTGTTTAACTTTCAATCACCCCGTTTCGTTTTTCTATACCATTGACTATATTTATGTTATGAATATTATTAATAAGATATACCTACAATAACTATAACCTTATAAAGTCAAAAGGTCAAAAATGCCTTTGTTCCACCTTAGAATGTTTTTGTATAACAGTCGAGCAGGATTAGGGAATACAATCCCGGCCTTTATTTGGGATCCCGGGATTTCGGGACTGGATAAAGACAATCCCGGGATCCCGGGATAGTCCCGGGATTAAGGTCACAAACAAAAACACATCTAACGAATCAAAGTTTTTAGGTTTATTGGAGACACAGTATTTATAATTTAACTTTGTCAGACCATACTTAGTTGAAAAAAAAATATACTTACTTCTTAAAAAAAGATAAACAATAGGCTACTTGACTCTTTTTTAAAGTAGGTCTAATATGATTAATAATTGCTCTATTAGACTAAACAATATAATCTATTATTTTTTTGGACCTTGCCAATTGCAAAACTTTAAGAGGAGAGTATACCTTCGCGATTCTAGCGAAATAGGTATTTAGGAAAACATTTGCTATCGCTTGTACTCTCATGCCCCGGACACGGGTGCGATAGAGATGCACTGCAGCTCGCGACTGACTGTATATTCTAGGTTTATAGGTTTCGCTTAAAAAAAAATACATTTTTATTGTTCAAGAAACGGCTTGGTTTTGATCACAAAAAATAACGTTATTTGAGGTGCCTATCTAACTTTAAATCTAAAGAAAATTTAGAAAATAGGAGAAGCTATAAACCTAGTTATTCCTTGTGTCAATAATATACAAAAAATCATAGAGATTGGATAATATTTAGAAGTAGTAAAACGTTTTCTCTTTTTGTATGGACGAGCAAGTGCTATACTCTCCTCTACTACTCTACTACTACTTTTCTACTTTTCATAAACAGGCGAAAACGGTGTCAGCCATATTTTGTTTATAAATTATCACATCTGTGACGTCACACGGGTAGAAAATTATCATTTGACATTTTACTAATTAATGACAACAAAGCTACGAGAATACCCTTACATACTAATTTACCCTTTTTGTCAATCCCGAAAATCCCGGGATTGGCAAATTGTAATCCCAAAAATTTCGGGACTGGAAAATGACCGGGATCCCGGGATCCCGGGGAGCGGGATCCCGGGCTTGTATTCCCTAAGCAGGATGCATGTTATTCACTTGCTCACAAGCGGCAATCTAGATGATTATCTGTAATTGCTCGACGCTTCACCGACGCCACCGTGAGAATTCCGTGACCACCCCAACATACCTAGGTATAGTATAGTGTGAACTGACATTTTAATTACAAGCGATTATTTCAGATTTGTGTATAGAGGAAATATGATTATATTTAATACTAGCTGTGCCCGCGAGCTTCGCTTCGCCTTAAAAAGTTTTTCCGTGGGAATTCCGGGATAAAAAGTAGCCTATGTTTTTCCTCAGGGTCTAGACCATATGTGTACCAAATTTCATTCAAATCCGTTCAGTAGTTTTGGCGTGAAAGAGTAACAGACAGACAGACAGACAGACACAGTTACTTTCGCATTTATAATATTAGTTAGGATCACAGAAGTCCAGACCTTTATCAAACTACATGTAAGAGGATATATTTATACATCCCAATGGTTATAATCACGTTAAGTACGTAATAATCTTTTAGGTTATCTAATTACAAACGGCGAAACGTGATCAAGTCAGCAGTCAGCACCCAGTAATTTAATGGAAACTTGGAAAGTCAAAGAAAGCTACTTGATTTTACATTTCCTTCGGAACGCCTACCTCGTGCCAGGATTGCTAATTTAGCTAATTCTTGAATAAGGTAACATTGGTTACATTTTAAATAAACAAAGGATTGATTGCAACATACCAAGTAGGTACCAGCAGCAGCCGTCGCCATATTTGCCATTGATAAGCTAACATGCTCTTACGCAGCCGAAATCCAAATCACAATTAACATTCCAACCGATAACTGACTCTAATCCGTAAACATACGTAGCAAAGTCCCACAACCAGGGCTCAACCCAGGCCATGCACGAATGTTAAACGCTGGACAAATACAGTCGTCACATATTGAGCTTTACTGCGTTGTTATAAGGACGTGTAAGCTGAATGTTCTCTAGTATGGGTGGGTTAGGTCGTACCAACCCGCGCCAGGCACGGAGACGTGAGCCGCAGTTTCCCGCGAGTTTTTTCCGATTCGGCTCCGAGACAATTGAAGGAAACATTTATGAGTTACACAGACTGGGTACAGAGTTACAGACTACTATTGTGTTGGTCTGTGTTACGCCGGTGGAACTGACATTAGTAATTTGCAGTATGATCTTATGATAGGATCGATACGATGCTTTAAAGCTCGTATTTTGTGGTAGGTCAACAGCTGTACGGTTGGTTACAGGTTCATGATAAGTATACATGTTGTTGATCAATTACTGTTTTACAACTACGTTTATTGATTGACTCCCGCCAGTCAACTTAATATTTTATACAGTACATACTCCATAAATTGTATGTGTTTTTTTGTTGAAGTTGAAATTGAAATTGAAGTTGTTATTTTGGGTCAGTTGCGCTGTGTGGGACTAATAGATTGTCGTTGTATTTACGTTCATTACTGTCATTTGACCATCAGACAAACAGTCGTAGTCGTGAGAATGAGAAGACAATTTGCGCTTCACATTTACATAAAATATCTAGACTGAGGTCAGAAGGTTTAAATGCACTACGGAGGTTAGCAGTGACATTAACATCTTTGAACCACTGCATTAAGGAGCTTAGGGTTTGAATACCTCACCATAGATAGAAACTAGATATCTGTAGAATTCTGGCTGCTTAGGATCTTGGAAAGGTAATCTGGTACCTGAGGTACAAAAACAGCTTTTTGCCTCACAAAATATATTTGAGATTATTATATTAAAACAAAAACAGTATCGTATATTTAGCTACCGAAACATGTAAGGCCAAAACGACGATATCCAAGTTGAATGATCGCTCTTCTGTCGTGTGTAAACCTTGGATAAAAGTCATGTTTTACGATTTAAAAAAAAGAATATTTAAGGAAGACGGAGGATATATTTTTTGCATGTTATGTAAATGGCCTGAGGTACAAGTTAATGTAATTAGATGTGATTAAAGTTAAATCGAGTAAACCATTCGCAATTTAAAAAATATCACATGTTTTTCTCACCCAATTCCGCCAGTATCAGTAGTAGAAGTAGCGAAGACTCCCACGCGCCGTGCCCATGGCATGAGCAGTTGATCACACAATAACATTCGCGAGTGAGCGCCGCCCAGTATGAGACTTGATAGGTATAATTAATAAATTATTATTTTTCTCGCAGATAGTTATTTAATATTTCGACTTAACCTTAGTGTGTGTGTTTTTTAACTATGTGCTCCCTGGTTGTGCCGGCGTAATCCGGGATGCAGGGTAACTCCTGGCTGGGTGTAGTGCAATATAATACAATACAGACAGTTATTTAATAATACCTAAGTGTGGTTGCTAGAGTGACATAAGGTGGATAACCGTAAAATTTCGCTTGTTTGATGTGCCTATCCGGGAGTGAACTATGTTTGACTAAAGATGGGTGAATAGTTTGATCAGTATACCTAGGAGTGGACTCAGTGGTATAGTGCTACAATACTAGATGTTAATTATGTGTAAAGCCTATGTTGCATTAAAATAAAGATCATTCATAAATTGCTTACTTATTGCGTATGTGTTGTGGTTCAACATTCATGCATACAATAATAATAATAACACTCTTTGTTTGTTTATGTGAATTGAATACGCAATACCTATGTATGGTAGGTATGGGTCAAAGACATTTCAAAGAATGTGCTACATGCGCTGTTTATACAAATGCAGCATAGCTAGAAATAAGAAAAAGTATCTGGAATTCAAATAGGTAGTTGGAAACAAACTTCAACGTAAAATTCTCCAACTGCGCCATTTACCAATAATATTTTTATATATATTTAAGTTTTTGACTTATTTTCTGCCGTTGATAAGTGCGACTGATAGTGGACAGCCTTGTTAAAAACTTCCAATGCGAAATGCAATAAATTAAATACACATATCGAAATTACTGTTGTAATCAGTTATTACATGCAATCTTTAGTACACTTTATGTAAGGAGATTATCAGGTTGTTTACCTAAAGATAAAGCTTATCTATAACCAATATAATAATTTGGTACGATACGTATTTAGACTTATTTAGTTATCGCCGAAATTGCGCGGAAAATAGTCCTTTTAACACAGTCAATAAAAAAAATCTACACCACTATGAAAATCTAGTACGTTCAACAAACCAAATATTTTCTTATCAATATCCAGTATCACTGTACTAGTTATTATTCTGCGGTATCACCAACAACGCCCTAACCTCCTTTCCCGTTGTTACAGAGGAGTATTCCCGTGGAAGAACAGTTCTAAAACCCAAGAGGACCAGCTCAAGAGCTCTGGGGTGACGTGGCGCATATTCGGCAGCAAGTCCAGCGGGAACCTGTCGAAGGCGCTCGGCTCTGAGGGGCCCAACTCCCTGAGCCCGACGTCCTCGGCCGCCAACACCCCGCATCACCACAAGCGGCAGGGATCCTCGGCCAGTGAGAAGCAGTTTGAGGACCTCGTGGCTAGTTCTATAGCGCTGATACAGCACGATAGGTGAGTAAGAGTGATTTAGAAGTTGAGTAGAAATAAGGTGTTATGTGTTTGAGGGTTTGTCTGTCTATGGCACAGTGGAACGGGAAGATCTATAAATATCGGATCTCAATGGCTGTTATTTAATAACCATTCCATGCCTCTGTTGCGACGTCAAGGAAGGGCGAAGAAACCAACATACTTATCCATTTATAACGGGTACCGCCGAGCTTGCAAAATTCATTATGACCGATAACCCAACCCAACCTAGTCGGTGCCTAGTTTGTACACAACATTGTATTCGACCGTTTATTACACAAAGGCTGGGCGTGCCACGGCTTTGAGCAGTAGGCTCGAATACAACTAGAATTTCAGGCCATTGGAAGGTGTACACCTATCATTTGACCCCGTGTGCACTATTTAGGTCTTTGTATTTGAATACAAAGTCCTGAGTTCATGCCGAACCCTAGATCTAGATTTGAATGTCACTTGTGAGTGTGTCGAAACCTTTTCAAATAATTAGGTACATAGTAGTACATTACATACATACTGCCTACGAACACCTGACACTGGTCACGTGTATCCAATTCCACGTAAAATTTACGTGAGTTGAAACGTGATACACATTCACCTAATTACTAGGTGTACCTATGTTTGTATCTTCATCTGATAGACGCTTAGGCCAATTTAGGCAGGCAGTGCTTCCGACGATCGTGCTAAATGATAGTAGTCTTTGGCTAAATGGTCGTCATCCCGGTAGATTAATCCATAGAGTTAACTGGATTAATACATATAAAATGGAGACCATTTTCATTACTGAGTGGAGGATTATGAAATGGTCGACTACGGATATTTGGACTGTTGAAAAGTACATCAGTGGTTGGAATTAATTGAACTTATCCCTTATTTCTGAATTAATGGCATTACTAATTAACACTAGCATATTTGTAGAGTTTTTACGAATAAAACCTTAAAGGCACATTCATTTTCACTCAGAATTCAGAATAGCTGGTCATTTCCGCTATATCCTCTATCGATTACTTATAATTCTACCATCCTGTAAAGTCTATTTTATCATAAAAAATAATGCACTAGTAGATTTAATAACACATAATTTCAGCTTGATTGGTCACGAATGTGCAAACAAAATAGATTGATGTAATAAATAGGTACTGCTAATTACATAACGTACGTACATACATATACAATATTTTTATCGCTTGATCCTTTGTTTGCATTTCCTTTACACGCTTTACGAGTATACACTAACTCGTAGTTATTGTCCTTAATTCTTCAATAATGCAAGGGACGAGGCAAATTATCGACTAAATGACGTGTATTTAGGTTGTGTCTCGCATCCATAGAGCAGAACTTAGATGAATATAAACCAATAATTAGAATATAGGCATGTAATCAGTACGATTCAACCACAGGATGCTAGGTTCTGAACGCTTTTCCTTCTATAATTGCATGAAAGTATCCTAACTAATATTACAAATGGGAAAGTAACAGTGTCTGTCTGTTACTCTTTCACGCCAAAACTATTGAACGGATTTGAATGAAATTTGGTATAACAGATGGTCCCTGAGAAAGAACTTAAGCTACTTTTTATCAGGGGATTCCCACGGGAAAACTTTTTAAGTCGAATCGAAGCTCGCTGGAACAGTAGTTACTTATAAAATATGTAGGCAGTAAATGGAGGATTTTTTAAAATTTTTGAACATAATATAGGGCGCAAATACAGAATTTAAATAAAGTATTACCTACCTATGTCCTTGATAAAAAAACTATAGGTTCACATAGATCTTGATTAGATAGTAGTCAAATGACCTGAAAGAAGGCCTATACGCCCTGCAAACGGCATGATTCAATAATCACCTACAATCACTGTTCCAACCTGTAACTGTAACATTAAACGTCTATTGGCCCTAGTGCTGTCCTACAATACATCGGCCTACTATCGATACCTAATTGCTTATTAAAGCTAACGTTGTATTGGAAGCTTAAGTGACGGTCAGACGGCCATATCTGTCGCAGAATGTCCTGGAGTGGACGATTATTGGCTGATGATGATACTTAATGATAATGATTATTGTGTTGCCAACATGCGCCACAGCGACTTGACAAACGTTACGTTGTCGCATTGGAAGTAAAGAGTAGCTAAGTCTATAAAATTGGTAAATACAATACCATTAGTAAATTATTTGATGGGTATGGGTATATACTTTTAAAAATTCATGTATACCGGTACACTACCGACATGTCTTTATTTAAATATAGTAAGTATTATCATATTACTATATCGCGAATATCCACTGCTGGAGGTCAAGTATCGACATTCAACAGCACTATTTCGAGTCGCTGGGGGCTCCGGCAAATTGCTTACAATTTCGCAATCAGACTGGAATTTCCCGGCTAACTGTATCTAAGGTACGGGCGGCCCTTTCTAGAACTTTATATTGTATGTGAACGCTGGTTTAAACGTGCGGCAAATATATTATGATTCTACTAAGCTGACTGGATATAATAAATAACCTTGAGCTTAATTGAATAGCTTTTTCCTGAAAATAAACTCTTATCCATAACAATTTTTAGCATAATTATATGTCAGACCTAAAAATACTTATCCATTAGAACGCTGAGTCATGGGGAAGTAATTCCCAATGGCGTCTGCCGTCTAAACAATTATTCAATTTCTATTCCTAGAGATATTCGTTCCGAAAATAGGCGTCAATTTCCTTGTATTGTTCGTAAAACCGCAGTTAATGGTCTGCTGAACACTGCAGAGGAGGGCAACCGAAACGTCAGGCTTACAGTTAAAGTTTCACTCTTACTACATTAGTATTAAGAACTAGGATAGTTCACACTGGCTGGCAGGGTAATGTGTCCAGTGTCCACTTGATATTTGATACCTAGTTCAATGTGCGAACGTTTTGACATATCAAGCGCTAGTATCGCATTTTCATGAACGAAAAAGGCGATTATTAGAGCGTGTTTAGAAACCAGTATATCATGTGGGATTTATTGATGCGTGAAATATACTTACTTACACATATTTTGTATTGCTAGTTTTGTTGTGGCTGGTTTTAAAATCTGTTGTGATCGAAAGAGGTTTTATTACACACTATTTATAATCCAAAAATCATCGAACTCAAGGCAGCACAGCATTAACATTTGCTTACAAAACTATAGCAATCATTGTTATACCCCATCCACACGCTTGGCGAACAATAGCAAACAGCAAACAGCAAACACGGACGTGTGGATGGGTGTTTGTCGTTGTTTGCCTGTTTGTGTTTGTGTTCGCCAGTGTTCGGCATCGGTGTCGGTTTTTCTTGCCAGATCAAAGGATGTTCGGCAAACAGTTTGCTACGTATCCACACGTCTGGCAGCGAGAGCGATCAGTATGCGCGCTGAGCTTGGAGGAGGCGGACGTATTTACTTGCTACACTTTTTCGTTGGCGCGCAAAGCGTAAAAAATGTGTGATTGGTCAGCACCTACGATTCTGAAATTTTTGGAGGCTTATCAAAATGAACCATGTTTCTGGAATTCCAAAGATGCCGATCACAAAAATCGGCAAAAGGTTAATGATGCATCATGGACTCGCCACTGAGGAAAAAAAACACTACGTTACGACTCGCCTCAGCATTATAATAAATAGCTGTTGCTGCGAGCTTTGCTTCACCTTAAAAAGTTTTACCATGGGAATTCCGGGAAAAAAAGTAGCCTATGTTCTTTCTAAGGGTCTAGACCATATCTATACCAAAATTCATTCAAATCCGTTCAGTAGTTTTGGCGTGAAAGAGTAACAGACAGACAGACACAGTTAATTTCGCATTTATAATATTAGTTAAAATTAGGATAAAAGTGTCAAGGTTTTTTTTTCCTTTTAATAAAAATATGTCAACCCGAAAGTAATAGCTGCCACAAGCCCGTCCGCCATGTTTGCCGATTCGGAACGTTATGAACGTTCGCCGAGCATGTGGATGGCTGTTTGTGTTCGGTGATTGTGGTTGGTGTTTGGGACTTTGTTTGCTGTTTGCGGTGTTTGTGACAAACAGCAAGCGTGTGGATGGGGCTTTACATGCGACGACGACAAAGAATTATGGCTCATTATGCACACCTGCTGTACACCTTGCAAATTGCACCATGTATTGGGAATAGGTTGAGCGATAAAGAACTGGACAAAGACTTGGTCGTCTTATCAGTATACCTGTAGCCGCTACACGGGTTCGTTATCAACGTCGATAAGCTCGTGTAATAAGGGTTTTTATAGTGATAACGAACCCGTGCGATGCTGTACTGCTGGTATACAGGGTGGCCCAAAGAGTGACGTCCAAAGGAAAATGTTTGATTCCTTAGGTCAAGGGGTAGCCAAATCACCCCCATGTATGTTCAGCAATTTTTAGTAGTTTAGGAGTTATGATTTTTTTTCCAATTTTTCTACGAAAATTGACCTCAGTGGATTAATTATGTTTTATTATTTTTTGAAGAACTTTTATTTATAATTAACTAACTTTTTAAAAACTTTTATTTATAAATTTCTTGCGTAGATGTAGGTTGTGTATTGCTATGGGAGGTCGCCATTTTGAAAATTTATTGTGAGTAAATGTGTAAAATAATTATTAGAGTTTATTTACTTATTATTAATAAAAAAAATATCTCATAAATCTTACTACTCAGACTAAAACATTTTTTTAAGAATTTACATTCAAAAATGTAACGTAAATTTAAAAAAAAAGTAAATAATTTAATTTTCCCTTTAATTTGATACATTTTCTAACTTAATTAGTCCTTAGTAATGACATAACAGGAATATTTCAACTTTCTGAAACAATTTACTAATTAGGTAATTTCCACCCAGGTACCTTTGAAGGCTTTTTTCTGCAAATAATACCCTATTAAGCAATAGTTTATTTTTATGTAATTTTGGAACCTTGCGGAGCTTTTAAAATTAATAAGGCACCATGAGAATATCTTTTTCAATTTTTAATTTCAAGTAGAAAATTCAGAGCAGTCTAGCTCGATGATATAATTTGAACTTTCGATAAAAAAAAATATTACAGCTAGGAAGCTGAAACTTTTATGGTTACAAGAACAACTTAAGAGGATGACACAAAAATAAAAAAATACTTTAAAAAAGTTATCCAAAAAATAATAAAACATAATTAATCCACTGAGGTCGATTTTCGTAAAAAATTAGGAAAAAAAATCATAACTCCTAAACTACTAAAAATTGCTGAACATACATGGGGGTGATTTGGCTACCCCTTGACCTAAGGAATCAAACATTTTCCTTTGGTTGTCACTCTTTGGGCCACCCTGTATATAATATTGGATTACCTACTTATTTTGAAAAGTTTGGACAAATCGGAATTAGGAATCAAACGTTTTACTATTGTTACTGGAAATATGAATAACGTTCTTATAATTAATTGCCACAAGTATAAGTATTAAATTTGTGTTAGCTACTCGTAGACGGCGGGCTCGGTTTTAATTACTGCTACCGTCTAATTATGCCAAGTGCTTACCTAAAATATTACTCTGAGCTAAAATAGTACCTAATCAAATATATTATCCAACCAATAATGTAGATGCATAATATTCGATGCTTTTATAGGTCTAGTGCACGCACAAAGGTAATTCGTAACACGCAACAACACCTTTGGGTGTTTGAATCTATCTATTAAATTTTGTCGTTGTCCGACAGCTCCTGAATTGTAAATTGAATGATGTTATGATACCTATCTGCCACGAATCGCCTTCACTCTATATTGTATTGTAATAGAAAGGTGGGTGATAAACACCAATCATCTGCAAAGCATATTGAACCGCGAAAGAATAATATTCTTGAATATTTTTAATTTTCCGTTTACACAGGGTGTAATTCTTGAAATTTTCTTAAGCAGGCATCCAGTATACCGATATATTGAAGAAACAAAAGCGAACCTACTTGTATGTATATTGTTATTCGTAGTCTTGTAGAATGTATATAAAATATTTATTGTAAAATAACCAGTGTATTATAGTACAACAATTTTGATTACGTAATTGATTTACTTATTTCCAACACGCAAATACTGTATTTTACTTTTAAATAAATTCCAAGAACGGATTCAATGAATAAGAACTTTTCTACTAATTAGCAAGATTCTGTTGCATTGAAATCACATACAATGTGACAGACGTTCTGACATATTTATGAGCAGCAATACAAACACTTTCTGATGCATTCAACACCTTTTGCGAGCGAAATGTATAATTGTGTAATGTGTACTTGCCTAAATTCACACAGAATGATAGACTAATAATACTTTCAGTAAGGACATTTAGTTGCTGCGTTTTACTCTTATATGAATACATTTTATTAGGCGGAATGCAATAACAACGTAAACAAGTCGCATTGTGCCGAACCAAAAACAAAAACCGCCGAATAACATTCTTCACCGCAGATTACAAACTTCCAAATAGTTCCATAGTGTACTGTTTACTCAATAAGGTATATTTACACATGAATTCATGTCTTTCCATCTCCATGTTTAAAGTATGTATTCAACTCAGCATTTGTATTCATGTCTTCCCATCTCCGTATCCTCAGACCATCCAACCTACCCGCCAAGACAACAGAAGAGGCTCTCCGCCACCGCGCCGAGCACGCGCGCATGGTTGAGGCGGCGCGGCGCAAGGTCGAGCGCGAGGCGGCGGCGAGGCATGCGCGAGCACAGGAGTCCCTGCGTCTGGAGGAGCGCCTCGCGAGGCACGCGCGCGAGTGGACCGCGCACATCCTGCCCGATTGGCCCGCCGCGTGAGTACCGCTCTACAAGCTATCAGAGTACCACGCTACACGATGCAGCACACATGTTAGTTGTCAACTGGCCTGGTAAGGCCTGGTTGACCAGTTGCGAGGGAATATTTGATGGAGGTTTCTGCCTCCACACTAGCCGGCGGCTACCGTCTCAAAGACGCGGGTCCAGCTGCATGCCTGTTGGTGGCCTAAACGCGAGAACTCATCGACTATTTAGGTACATTAAAAAGATTCAAATTAAAATAGCTTCTATCAACTTTTATTTTAGGATAACTATAAGTAGGCACCTACTAGGAAATTTTGTGTAGGCGGGAGATTGATCACTACGACAGGTCAGACAGCTGCTACTTAGCTTATTTTTATCACATAAAGTAATGTTAACTCCAACTTCAATCCTTCATAGATGCCACAAACTTACAACCTTCGGCTCACAATAGAAAGATTTGGCAAGCGTCGTGGGTGTAATGTACCTAAATCCAGTCGCTCTATTAATTCCACACTTCTTACTTCCATTTCGTGTGACCTCCTTGTATTGTACTCGTAATAGTCACGATGATTTGCTACTATGACACTTGCCTTTGTGAAGATTTGAAGATATAACGTATCTCTAGGCCAATGATATGCTAATATAAAAAGAGGGTCTAACCACTTAATGTAGCTATTAATCGAATTTATGTATTACAAGATAATATTAATTTGTTTAATTTATCAAATATGTGCCGCGTTCAATTATAACACCTCTGACAACAGAATAATCCAGTATTTACTTACTAAAGGTTGTTAGTATTATACCCTATAAGTAGTTCAAAGTCTAGTCAGTTATTGAGCTACTTATAAGACTGACTGTACTAGCGGTGCATGTATGATGTATCCTATGTCCCGTCTCAAGTGGCTAAATTATGCAGCTGTATTCATAGTCCCAACTCCCAACTAGGTCACATCGATTAGCTGTGTCAACTATGCATAACCCGTTAACTGCTCCGTGAACATCATCTTGTTTTCATGTCTAACCATTGGATCATAATGCATACCTACTGAGAACAAAAGCAAAAGAGAAAGATTGTAAAGACGCTATAATCTTACAATTTTTTTCTTAACTTTTTCTTGAGATGTTGATGTTTGTTTAGCTTTCATAGCGGTAACAAAACTTTTATGTTGATTATTATGAACCTATCAATAACATAATACATCCCTTCCTGTATACGAGTACTATCTTGAATCCTGTAAAATACTTTTCAGAACCTTTGTATTAATTTAAAATTTGTTCTTTTCAGGAAAAACTCCAAACGGACGCTAGAGCTATGGTGGAGCGGGCTCCCTCCATCGATACGCGGGCGCGTCTGGCAACTGGCCATAGACAACAAACTGAACATCTCTCTCGACCTGTACCAGGACTTCGTTGCCAAGGCCAAGCAGAAGCTGCAGGACGCCCAGCAACGGAGGAAGAAACTCAAGGTCATCAACAGACAAACTTGCGCGTGTCGGAAGAATCCTGATATACCCACTATACAAGTAGAACAGTCCAAGACGACGGAAAGCAAAAGCGATGATGGAACGGATACAACGGAAACTGAATTGCCTAAATCAGAAGAACAGTTGTCGCAAACGGAAGATAGGTTGCCCAAAATGGATGATAGGATGCCGAAGTTAGAAGAACGGTTGCCCCAAACAGAAGAAAGGCTATCATTATCAAAAACAGACGACAGCATAGAAAACAAACCCCGTCTCAGCATACCGCGCAACTTTAGCGAGCAAAACTTAAAGTCGCATTGCGTTGAAGCAGAAACTAAAAAGTGTTGTTCAAAATCGAATCCGAACTTGTTAGATTACAGTGACGAGTGTTCGATGGAGTTGATACAGTTGGACATAGCGAGGACGTTTCCACACCTGTGTATATTCCAGCCGGGCGGACCGTATTTTGATGTTCTACATGAGTTGTTGGCTGCCTATGTGTGCTATAGACCGGATATTGGATATGTACAAGTAAGTATTACTTAAAATTTAAAAATATTTCTGTCAGTTTCACACCTGTGAAGGTCAATAGCAGCGCTGTGATAGGCTGAATGGGGTTGAGTAGGAATTCAGTTCTTGCTTATATGGACTTATTACTCAAGTCAGAAACTGAGCTTTTATCACTGTGTAGGAGAAATGAAGAGCCTTGTATTTTTACTGACTGCTTACAATGTGGTGTAAATTCCAATTCTTCATAGCGGTATTCAGTCTCCATCATACAGGTATAACTCATCTAGCAGTTGCAATATGAATAATTTAATTTATAAATGTATGTATGTATTCCTGATTCCCGATCGTAAACATAGCAAGGATGGTGATCGATGAATATTTTAACATGTCAAGCAGCCTCTGCATTATTCAAGCAGATTGTAATTCATATGTATATATGCAATATTTTCTCCTCTATGTTACTATGCAGCTAGCTGCTATCTATCATCTTTATTATGGTCATAAATAATTGGCTTGACCATTGATAGTCTAGATTACCAGTCTGATACAGAATTTGAGTAACAATAGATATTATTAGCAAATGAAGTCGAAAGTCGGTATGGTGAATTATCGCGTGCATATTTGATTCAGTTGATGTAACAATCAAACATGAGTGAATTTTAGTCTTAGCATGTTCGATCATTTATGAACGTCTACATACACGTTTATTTTAAAAGATAGTGTGATCAGGTTTTTTGATATGTACAATAACATTTCACTCTCACACACTCACACTCATTGTCACTCTCTGGCAAAGAACAATACATTCTTTGACAGAGAAGGACAAAACAGTTCAATAGTTATAACGTTCTATAACTTTTTTTTATGAATAACAGGGTTAGGTTAGGGTATATTAGAGAACAATTGATAATTTCAAGAAAGGAGAATTGTAGGTATTACTACGAATTTAATGCTTTATTTTTACTAGTTATTTATAATGTCAGACGACCTTACTTTCAAGGATCACATATTAGATGTTTGCACACAGGCCTTTAAAACTCTGGGTTTTATAATGAGAACAACAAGGAGATTTACTAATATCACTGCGATAAAAACTTTGTACAACTCACTCGTGCGAAGTAAACTTGAATTTAATGCAGTGGTATGGAGCCCCAGTGAAGCTAAATATAAGGATATGATAGAGAAACTCCAAAACAAATTCATTCGATTTCTTTATATGAAACTTTACGGGGTTTATCCTGGCTATCCTCTCCTATATCCAACTTTGTTCATACTAGGTATGACAGGTTATAATAAATTGGAGGTAAGGAGAGATTTCACCATTGTCTGCTACTTATTTAAGGTATTAAGAGGAAAGGAATCGAATCCGGTAATATTGGAGCAGGTGGGACTGAGAGTTCCCAATAATTACTTGAGAAGTCGCAGCAACCGTACATTCGCAATTCCAAGCGGTAACAGTAACCTTATAAAGGATTCACCTATTACACGCGCATTATATACACTAAACAAAATTAATGACACGATTGATGTGTTCGCATGTTCACTGAATGAATTTTCAAGGGTGGCCTTGTATCTAATTAGTTATAGTCCTTTGTAAATAGTAAATAAGTTGTTTAAGTTGTATCTGTAGATATTATTTTTGTAAGTATCTTTATATTGGATTGTTACTTGTATTTAAATAGCTACTACACTGTCGCATTGGTGCCTCAACTGTAATGGTGGTGTATGTAAAGATAAATAAATAAATAAATAAATAAATAATTTTCGTGTCCCTCAGGGCATGTCGTTCATCGCGGCGGTGCTGATCCTGAACATGGAGGCCCCGCAGGCGTTCATCTGCTTCGCCAACCTGCTGGACGGGCCCGTGATGCGCGCCGCCTTCACGCGAGATGGCGCTATGATGCAGGTCAGTACGCTAGCTGTCACTGCCGCTGTAGTGATAGCAGCGCCCGCTAGATGGCGCTGTCTGTGTGTTACTGTAGTGTATAGTGCTCTATGTACCGTTCATCTGCTTCGCCAACCTGCTGGACGGGCCCGTGATGCGCGCCGCCTTTACGAGAGATGGCGCTATGATGCAGGTCAGTACGCTAGATTTCACTGTAGTATCGTGATGTCGTCACCACTCGCTAGATGGCGCAGTGTGTATAGTTCATCTGCTTCGCCAACCTGCTGGACGGGCCCGTGATGCGCGCCACCTTCACGAGAGATGGCGCTATGATGCAGGTCAGTACGCTAGATGTCACTGTAGTATCGTGATGTCTTCACCACTCGCTAGATGGCGCAGTGTGTATAGTTCATCTGCTTCGCCAACCTGCTGGACGGGCCCGTGATGCGCGCCGCCTTCACACGAGATGTCGCCATGATGCGGGTCAGTATGCTAGATGTCGCTGCAGCTGTAGTGATAACAGCGCCCGCTAGATGTCGCTATAGTATCGTCACTACTCGTTAGTCGTTAGATGGCGCTGTGAGTAATACTCTAGTGTATAGAGCTGTATATAGCGTTTATATGCTTCGCCCGTAATGCGCGCCGCCTTCACGCGAGATGGCGCTATGATGCAGGTCATTGTAGTGGTGAGATAAGACTAGATGTTGCTGTAATGTCTGGAGCGTACACTAGATGTCACTGTGCGTGTTGTGTTTCTGTACTGTCTGGGGCACCCGTTAGATGTCAGTATGTCTTATTTTCTATTACTGTACATCGCGGAATTGAATATTTATTTATTGATTTATTTAATTCTTTATTGCACAAATATATAATATCCTTTATCCAACAAAGACGACGACCGAATGGCGTAGTGGTTAGTGACCCTGACTACTGAGCCGATGGTCCCGGGTTCGATTCCCGGCTGGGGCAGATATTTGTTTAAACACAGATATTTGTTCTCGGGTCTTGGATGTGCCCGTAAAATGGCAATAGGCCCGCCCCCTATTACATTGGGACTAACATAACACTCTGGCGAAAAGTGGGTGCAGCAATGCACCTCTGCCTACCCCGCAAGGGAGTACATTAAACAAGGCGTGAGTGCGTGTTTTTTTGTTTTTATCCAACAAAGAATACAAAATAATCTTCAACAGTTTTTAATATTTATTTTTATTTTCTTTAATATGTTCTAAGTTTTTATTATTGGGCGCTAGGTTATTAGTGTTACAATTAATTATAAAAGCAATTTACGCCTTCGTCGAAATAACTGTTAAAATAAAGGTGCCACCTTTGTGGCCGTAATAAGTGATCATTAGTAGCTTTATCTTATATTGGGTAATAATGAACTGTAATGAGTAGATAACCTATCGATGTAGATAATTATCCCGTTACAAGGATCATTACAATGCAATGGAAAAATACTTAAGTATGTTGGTATGATAATAGAGCGTGCAGAGGAAAATCTGGCTTGTTTTATAGAAGGTAAACCACAAAAGATAATACTATTGTTTTCAACTGATTTAATAATAATTTAATAAACTACTTATTGTGTCAAACTACCAACAGACATAAAAGTAGTCGGCTGGGAACCAAAAATGGTTCAAACTTGCAAAAATTTGGAGTTGAGAGTATTAGTTCTAAAGAGTATTAAAAATTGGCCATTCCAATGACTCATGTCTAGGTACTAAGGGGCCGTCCATTAATCACGTGAGGTCGTTTTTCTCATTTTTTGACCCCCCCCTCCCCCCTGGTGATATTTGGTGAGGTTTGGGACCAACCCCCCCCTCCCCCTCCTGGATCACGTGTATTTTTTTGGAAGTCTATGTAAAGGCAATTTTTGACTAGAAAAAAATATAGGTCATACTACAAATCGTTAAAATTTTGCGCCGTCCAAAATATCGGTTCAGAAATACCTAATTTTTGACAAAAAATTAATACACGTGATGTCTAACGAGAACCCCCCCTCCCCCCTCGTGATGTTTCGTGAGGTTTTCAGTACCCCCTCCCCCCCCCTTTGAGCCTCACGTGATTAATGGACGGCCCCTAATATGTCCCCAAAGTGACTACCCGGTCTATAGTCTAATCCACAATTTTCCCCAAAAACCCATATTAAACCCCCTTTTCCTATTCCAGCGTCTATGGAAAGCGTACAGCACGCTCCTACGTCACAACCTACCAGCACTAGCCGACCACGTGGCTCCAGAGCTATACCTACTGGAGTGGCTGTATACCGCCTTCGCCAAGGCAATGCCACTGGACGCGGCCTGTCGGGTGTGGGACGTCTTCATAAGGGACGGAGACACGTTTTTGTTCAACACTGCGCTAGGTAAGTTTGGTTAGCTTTTGTTTTTTTTTTTGAGTGTGACCGGGGTTGTCAATTATGCCAGTGTCAGGTGTTTAGGCATATAGTGGAGAGTTTCGTCGTCATCAGAAAAAGACGTCCGCTGATAGACCATGAGGCTTTCTTTAGAATCGTTACTAGAACAACACTCTGTCTTCGGTCGTTATCATCAAAGGTCTTAGTAAAAACCATAGAAAACGGAAGCTAAACTCGTAACTTCATTTCTTTTTCCAGGCATCCTCCATCTGTACCAAGACGAGCTGAAAGACAAGGACTTCATATCGGCCGCGCAGTTCCTCACCAAGCTACCGGAGGACTTATGCCCAGAAGCGTTGTTCAAGAGCATCTCCGCAGTCTCAATGTCCATGGACGGTATGTCGTTTGAGGAGTTAGTCTCTTGTTGCGAGGTGGAGAGCAGTCTGGACGATGACGTCACGGTGCGGTTATGATACGAGGCTAAAAGCTCATTCTGGGACGTTTTCGGTAACATCTCGTTCCGCATAGGCTTATAGCGCCATCTGTTGGGCGGCGGCCGCACTACGACGTGAAAAAATCGTTTTATTGTCCGTTATGATTTTTGGTGTATGTGTAGAAATGTAAATTGTTAATGTAGACTCTTGAATGTCTGAATAACTAATATTAAGTGAATTTGATGATTTATAATAAAGTAAATGTGTGGTTTTACGTACCTACATAATAAATATGTCGAGTCTAATCGTAAATTATATACCTACACAAACATATCATATTTCGTAGATAACAAATAAGCATATACAAGTACCTGTGAAAAGACTACTATCGGCTGAATGAAGGGTTTCATAAGTAGCCTTAGCCCTGTCATCGTTAAACGCTACTCAAATATAGTCTTTTTATGTGCGAATTTTCTTAATAGATTAGATACGCCCGGCTCGTTTCATAAGCGTTTTAACATTGGGGTTTTGTCTACTGGGCCCTTTTGTAAATAAATGTATGTTATATACTTGAAAAAATCTTCGTCAATTAATTGTAATTGTAAATATCTACTAGTATAAAAAACCGTATCAACGAGTAGTGGAACCGGCCTAATAATTAATGAAAAGTACTATCAAAATAAGTACCATTGTGAACGCATAATCTCATAATATTGTTTGTTCTTAGAAATATAATAAATACTGACTAAATAATTATGACTGACATAGTTAGTCTCCTTTGTACGATAAAATGTTCTAAGATTTTTATCAATGGTCGCTTAATTTGAAAGTGAAAATTTAAATACCTAAAATTCATTTATTTAAAAAAAAAACAAAGAAATGAAAAAGTAAATGTTGAGCTTTCAATTATTAATGAATATGAAATAAGCTTTCTTGCCACATGGTAATGTTTGGTGATGTTGTAGAGTTATATCTACTTGTTAATATTATGTTTTAGATTTTTTATAGGATTTATTCACTTTTTAATTCGACACCTTTAAATTTTTATTCGCTTAAGCGCTAAGCTGATTTGATATTTAATACTTATAAATTTTGTTATTTATCACATCGTTCTGTGAATATACTTTATTGCAAATTAAATTATAGAAAAAACCTACCGCTATCGTAAAATGGTACTGCCATATGCCATATCATTGATATTTATAACTTTACAAGCAATCGCCGCGAATGTGTACATAATACAGGCGTTGTAAAAGTGGTATAGTAGTACGGGGGTGATTCAGGACTCTGAGAAGGTCTCCTAAATTCTCCTTTTATTTTAAATAGCTCCCTGAGAGATCGCCTTTCGGCATAATGTACCCTTTTTACAACACTCTGTATATATGTATTTCTAAATAAGCAATACATTTAAAATCTGATAAAAAGTAGATTCTAGGTAGGCGATGAAATTATTCATAATATGGTTAATATAAACGCCTCGCTTGTACCTCGATATAAAGTAAGAGGGAAAAAATAACGATTCGTATAATTATCTACTTATATACAATAATCACACCCTTCGCCTAATACTTTTCATAAAAAAATATTTTTGTAAATATAAATAAATTACCTATATGATATTCAAATCTGTAGTTTATCTTCATGTCTATGTATAATACTCCTAATTAAATAATTTATTGTAAAACATATAACATTTGTATAATCCGAATGAAACGGAAAATATATTGTTGATAATTTCATCTATTTGAATTAAAATATTATATATCTATTTGTAAAATGTGTTTGTATTGTTTTAGTAGCCTTTATTCAAATTTTATAATGATATGTAATTGATTATGACACGCGTATATTTAAAGGGTATCTTTACATATATGTATTACTATATCATGGAGTTGTACAACTCTTATCTAATGAAAATTTAATTCTAAAATACTATATCACAAATCATACCTTTGTTGGATACTTATTATGGAAAGGGAAACCTGTTATGTGAATTAAGAACAGGCACAAGTCTTACACAAGTTAACTACCTATATGTATACAGAGACAGGGATCCATCCCCTTCAAATTTACTATACCCTATAGTGCCACAAACTTATCTGTTCCGGTGAGGGCGAACTAAATTGATCCATATCTCATTATTTACTAATGAATGAAGAAATATTACACATTTACGTGAGATTTCACCGGAACAGATAAGTTTGTGGCACTGTATATGTTGGATATCCTTTCCCGTTAACAGTATAGCCATCGACTTAATTACTACATGTGTGAAGACACTCTTTATGTATGTTACTCTCATAGGTATATTTAAATTATAGTGTTGGGACAGATTAGAGCCACTGATTCGGTTATGTATTTTCAGAGGCGTGGTCATCAATAATATCTAAATATTATTATAAATTAAATGATTATATAACGTTGTGATGTGGACTGATATTACTATAACTTTAAAATCGATTGCCATCTCAAAATAATTAGATTTAAAATAAAATTTCCGTGTAAATAGCTATAAGAAAAGAAGTTCTGATGATTATAACATAAGCGATAATGTCCCCAAATTATTGTAAATGATTCTTTAGTAATAATTATGAAGAAATAAATAGCGTAATCCGTAATTTCTGTGTTTGCATTTCATAAACTTCGACTTATCGACTACGATCGACTTATTCAACCTATGTAATATCTAATATCCGGCAGTTTTCTACAAGTAAATAAATAGGCAAGGTATACTTACCTCATTTTTTATTACAATTCAACAATACAGAAAATCATAAAACGGAAACTTACTAAATTAGGCATGTATCATGCCATTGAAAAAAAGATAGATGCTCTAACCTTAAGTTTGTAGTGGCAGTGGGGAGGTTAGCCGGAAGAACCTATAATGGGTACGGTAGACGCTAGACGAGGGCTCGAGTGTTGAGTGGAGACTACTGGAGACCAATGAGTTTCGTAAATTTTGTGGCCGACTAGGTACTTATTTTAAAGTGAATATAACAAATTCAAAGATTTAACAAAGGGAGAGAGCGACACAGGGACCAATATTACGTGCCATAACCCAAAAGGAGGTCTATATGTAATGTACCCAACAGGGTGCGATAGAGGGCTGACAAAAATCTGTGGTAGGCACCGTTCAGTCTAAATAAGGAAACAAGTAGATACTAAAATTATAGCTGCAAACTTCAGGACTATCTAGGTAAGTACTTGTTTGTACAGCAGTTGGACGAGGAAGGCCGGGGAAATCGCGGTGCTACTTGGGTTGGGTGGGACAGGCCTTATGCCCAGCAATAGTGACTCATAATGATTTGAAAAATTGGGATTTTAGTAGTTATACTAGATGATACGAATGATGAAATATTTGGTTTTTACTAATAATAATGGAGTGTACTGAAAGAATACTCCGTACTAATCATTTGTTATTATTTACAATTTGATAAGTAGATAATTATTAAAATTGTTTTTACCTAGCAACAAAACGAATGAACTATCGTAAGCTATTTGTGTAGATAATTGATATAAATAGGTAAAGTTAGGTAATATGTACAATACCTATTTTGTATATATATACGATATTTTGACATTATGTTTAGATAATTCTCAGCTTATTCATCAGCCTGTAATGGCCCATCGATGGAGATAGTAGGGCTCTTGACTCTTCCCAACTTAAATAATTCGTTGCCAGCTTGATCCAATATCCAATATTCGACTCCCGGATGGAACGCAGAGATAGGTCATGCAATCCGAAATCTTTTGACTGAAAATTTTACCATCTTCGACAAAATTTCACAACCGCCCATGAAATCATTATGCAAAAATTTCACCACTATGGGTAATACGTATAGCAATAGCAACTGACCACCCTCCCCTAAAGAAACTTTGTCGAAACTTGCATCAGCCCTCCCCTTGCTTATAAGTAGATATAGGGTGACTATTCTCTCCTTGTGAAATATTTACGAGCGGACCCAGAATTATTCTGATACAGAGGGTTTCATAGAAGATAATTTAAAGCCATCAATTATTTATTTTATTAGGTACAAGTTAGTAGGTATGTAATGTATGTAGGTACTACCTACTCCTGAAGTAATATACTTATTTACTTATAAAAATATATTTAAAATAACTTCCAGTAAGTTGTAATTAATAACTCCCATGACCTGAAATTAAATACGATAAGACAGTTTTATATTCTACCTACAATATCCCGACAACAGTCCAAACTCAAAACGTCTTTATCAGTAGTCCCGCGGTTCAAAGTTTATCGTGGACGAGTCGATCAAAACAGTTTTGTTAGTGAGCGATGTTGCGAGAATAGGGTCCAAGTGTCACTGGGGGAGCGACCACGCATGCGCCTGTAGCTCCCGAACTAACTCAGTCGTATAAAACTGCCACGCGGGACCCTGCCTGCTCACTGTAAACAAATTCCCGTGAATTAAACAGGGAGTTTATACTGTTTTTACACATAAAAGTTCTAAGTGACAATGGCCGAAAGTAAAAGCGGGAAGTCGGAGCCGGGAGAAACCATAGGATTGCTGGAAAAGAAGGTAGGAGTTTGTGTTTTTTTTGGTAATGTCATGCAAAGGTCGCGGAGGTTATCGGTTGGGCCTGGGGATGGGGTGGATCGTATTAGTAAATATTATTTATTGATTTTATTGGTTTATTAATAATTAATGGACACTAATTTATGAAAGTTACAATATATTTGCTTGACATTGAACCGTTTCATATGCAAAATAAGGCAAATTGTTGCTTTAGTTTAGTGCTGACGTCAATTAGATAAATATTTAGCATTCCTACCATTATTTCCATGTACTTACCGGCTTAACTACGGTGACTACATGACTCATGAGATTCTTTTCGGTTGTCTACAATATGGTTTATCGGTTCCATATTTTATATATAGTACCTATCTACAGACTTCTAGATACAAAGTACAACCTTGTTATAAAGTCATGGTGCACCTGATTATTGGTAAAACAAATAGTTACGTAGGTACGTGTGTCGTGTACGTAGCTATTCATAAAGTCAATTGCATTTTTCCGAATACTAATGCAAATCTTTCTTTGACATCTTTAATTAACAGTAGTCCGTAAACACGTAATGTAAGGTAACATACACATCCTAACTAATCCTAACTAATATTATAAATGCGAAAGTAACTGTGTTTGTCTGTCTGTTTGTCTGTCTGTCTGTTACTCTTTCACGCTAAAACTACTGAACGGATTTGAATGAAATTTGGTATACATACGGTCTAGACACTGGGAAAGAACATAGGCTACTTTTTATCCCGGAATTCCCACGGGAAAACTTTTTAAGGCGAAGCGAAGCGCGCGGGAACAGCTAGTAACTAATATAATTTATAAATATAATTTAATAACAAATACATTTATTTAGGTATATATGCCACTTTGTTAAAAAGAAAAAAGGTTCCACTCAAGAGAGGCCGGTGCTGGTACAAACTATCCCGCAGAAAATTTGATACTTACGACGTAACTAGGTACCTATCCATCAAGTTACAATGCTTCAAAAATCTGTATACAGTGATTTTACGAATCTAGGTAAATAGTAGATACTCGTGACGCGTAAGCCCCTCCTCCTATTCTCCGTCTACGTCAGAGCTCGACCTCACACCCACTCTTTCATGAAACGGTCTGAATGCTGAAACGTATACGTGGGTGGTAGCAACGTAGTATTCACCACTTTCTCCAGTTAGGGGACGATTCTAGGGGTAGCTTGCACCAAAAAGTTAATCAAAATTTAATGTATGATATCTTGCCCTGACATTATACTGTAGCAATGGAGCGATAGATTTAATTTTTATTACTTGACTGTTTGTTGCAAGACACACCCTATCCAAAACGTATACAGGTTAACGTGCACATTCGAAATATAGTGTCAAAACTCGTCATTCTAAACAACTTTTATTCTATTACTTTGGTAAATTCGCGACTACCTTTCGGATATGCACAATAAACTGGGACACCCTGTATAGAAAATTGTAAGTGAGTGAGTGTATTTGATTGGATGCTCTCAAAGAACACTCACGTTTAAATTTAGAGTGGACAATAACAATCTATCAAGCTCATCTGACCATCCGGTGCTCTCCGATCATCCTTAACTGGACATACGCCTACAGTTACTTACCGTTTGTACCTATCATAAACAAAGGAGTCTAGTCTAGGTCGTTGACGCAAGAGTCTAGATTGATAAACGCATAATAAGGTAGGTACATATGCTATACCTGCTGACGATTTTTTTCCGTTCAGATTAAAATAATTATAATAAATGTCTAATTATTTGACGCATTTCCATGTAACACTGCAATGAGTCGCAATTTATTTATATTAATATGAGAAAAGGGTCCTATCGTGGGAGTGGTAGATAGGAAACAAACTCAGGGAATACACTATGTTCACAGTATATTTCAGGTTCTACAGACACGAATAGGCAAGTAGGTAGTCTTTGTGCTTAAAACTATTAACTATTTCCGAAGCGGCGCAAGAGCGAGCGTGTAGCCGGGAAACGGGTTGGCGCCGACTGACTGCGCGGGCTTCGCTGGCCGGTGGCGCGAGCGCGGGGTGCGCGCGGGTAGAGATGGGCGATGGGTAAATACCCGATGGGAAAATACCCAGGTTTTTTCCCATTTGGGAAAAAACCGGGTATTTATATGGGAAAAAACCCAAACGTCGGGTATTTTCATATTTATTACTATTACGTATTTTGATCTGTAAGAACTGACCCGCGGCGCTGTGAAAAATACTGTACACTGCGATTAAACATAATTATTACCATATTACCAGGTACCGTATTCATAGAAACTCGATCGGCGAAACCATAACGAGACGGAGTTCGTAGTTCATAGACTGGTTCTCCAGATTTTAGGAAATGTGGGTTTGTTTCTTTAGGGTTTTTGTAAATTCCAGTTTCTTTTGTACTGCCTCTCTTTGCTCAGTTATTTAAATTTAAGAAATGTGGGTAAGTTTGTAAGGACTCGCTTTGCTCGGCTCTTAAATTAAAAAGTGCCAGTTAAATTTGTATTGCCTCGCTTCGCTCGGTTCTCTAAGCTTCATACTCATGCAGGATTGAGATATATATGCCGGTTGAGTATGTATTGCCTCGCTTCGCTCGGCTCTCAAGGGTTTAGGAAATACCGGTTAAATTTGTATTGCCTCGTTTTGTTCGGTTCTCAAAGCTTGAGAGTATGCAGGGTTGAGATATACGGCCTCGCTTCGCTCGGCACTTTACACTTTAGGGATTCCTGGTTATGTTTGTGCTGCCTCGCTTCGCTCGGCACTCTACATGTTGGGAAATACAGGGTCGGTTTGAATGGCCTCGCTTCGCTCGGCTCTTTAGGGTTTAGAAGCTGGCGATAAGGTCAGGCTTTGGGCAATGCCGGGTTGAAGAGTATGGCCTCGATTTGCTCGGCTCTCAAAAAAAAAAACACACACACACACTCACGCCTTGTACTAACTAATGTACTCCCTTGCGGGGTAGGCAGAGGTGCATTGCTGCACCCACTTTTCACCAGAGTGTTATGTTAGTCCCAATGTAACAGGGGGCGGGCCTATTGCCATTTTACGGGCACATCCAAGACCCGAGAACAAATATCTGTGTTTAAACAAATATCGGCTCGGCTCTCAAGGGTTAAGGAAATGCGGGGTTGATATTTTTTTCCTCAAAGCCTGACCTTATCGGGATTTTCTTAACCCTAAAGAGCCGAGCGAAGCGAGGCCATTCAAACCGACCCTGTATTTCCCAACATGTAGAGTGCCGAGCGAAGCGAGGCAGCACAAACATTACCAGGATTCCCTAAAGTGTAAAGTGCCGAGAAAAGCGAGGCCATACATCTGAACCGTGAATACTCTGAGGTTTGAGAACCGAGCGAATACGATGAACGTCTATGGTTTTGGTGTATCTTAGAAAGTTGTACCCCCAAAAATATGGGCATCACCGTTTTCGTTAATATCTTTTGAAATATCGTAAGCATCTTAAATTAATTTATACCACTGGAGAGCTGAGATTTCAAAACACAGATTTAATAAGTATGAACAGTATGGCATTGTGGGGGGTAAGGGGGGGTTTCCCGCCATTTTGAGATCATTTTGCTGAAAACCCAGATTTGTAATTAGTGTAACTTTTGACTCGGATATGCTACCGTATTGATCGTGAGCTGTTGTCAAAATCTATTAATCTATCCTATCGAAAGAGAATTACTAAAAAATACCACCAATGAAAAAAAATGTTAAATGTATTGAAAAACAACCGAGTGATCGTGAATTTAACTTTTTATAATATTGATGTCGTTATTGAGAGTGAATGTGACGCTATACAAAGTAGGTATATAGGTACACTCACGGGCAATGAAAACGTTGCAGTGAAAAAAACATCAAATTACTCCTAAACGGAAAAGGCTAGCTTAATGACGCCTTCTGCAACATTGAATTGCATTTAACAGAGCATCAGGATATAACCAAGTAAAAACAATATCATATTTTTTTTAAGTCAATGTTTGAACAAATGGGAGATTTTCTTCTGACGTTTAAAAGTTCCAAAATCGACCAATACCGATGGCATTCGGCCTGTCATTTTTTATGAGCTGCATTCTTCTGAGGGGACGGAAGATGTCATAAATGGTACAAAGCTATCTTAAAATAGTTAACACTTAATATTATGCATAATATAACAGCTAGTTATTGCATATGGTTGAACTAACATCAATTGAGTTTTGCATTGGCTGAAAGGACTAGAATCCATGCCGGCTAAAAAAATATATGCAGTGCTGTTGAGTATGAAGTTTTACTAGCGCCATCTATAATCGGTTTTTGTCTATCGATGTGGTCTATGGTTGAAAGTCTCTCATTGGGGTCGTTTGGTGTCGGCATTTTGTGAGTGGAACTTTTTCATTGCCCGTGAGTTTAATTGAAGCATTTATCTAAACTAAACCAACCAAAGTGAAGTGTTATCGACGCTTTAAGTAGTTTGTCATTAAATCGAGTGACATTACATGGAGTTTACACTGTATATACGTGGCCATGTGTTTCATCTGAAAAAACCCAAATATTTACCCAATCGGGTATTTTCCTGGGAATTTACCCGGGAAAAAACCCAACATTGGGTATTTACCGGGTAAAATCCCATCACTACGCGCGGGTGAAGGGGAGGACGCGGGACGCGGTCTGCGCAGTAGAGCTGCGCAGTAAAACGGCGCGGCGGCGTGGGACGCTAACCGTTTTCGGAGCGCGATTTGTTTTCGCGGGAAAACGGTTAACAGTCTTGTTACATCCTCCCCCTCTAGTCCGAACTAAGCGCCCTCGCGTTCGGAGTAGCATGGTGACAGCCCTGGTCCTCCCCCTAAACTGTTCGTCGTCCTCGAGAACACTGATGGTCGGACGGTGGGGTGGTCTGCGCAGGGGTTCTGCGCGCGCGGGGGTACTGCGCGCCGCGCGCTGCGTGCTGGTAGAAGGCACCGGGCGGGCCAGCCGAGCCTGACGAGGCGGGCGGCCGGGCTCCGTGTGCTGGTAGAAGGCACCGGGCGGGCCAGCTCTGCCTGACGAGGCGGGCGGCCGGGCTCCGTGTGCTACCAGAAGGCACCGGGCGGGCCAGCTCTGCCTGACGAGGCGGGCGGCCGGGCTCCGTGTGCTGGTAGAAGGCACCGGGCGGGCCAGCTCTGCCTGACGAGGCGGGCGGCCGGGCTCCGTGTGCTCCCAGAAGGCACCGGGCGGGCCAGCTCTGCCTGACGAGGCGGGCGGCCGGGCTCCGTGTGCTCCCAGAAGGCACCGGGCGGGCCAGCTCTGCCTGACGAGGCGGGCGGCCGGGCTCCGTGTGCTGGTAGAAGGCACCGGGCGGGCCAGCTCTGCCTGACGAGGCGGGCGGCCGGGCTCCGTGTGCTGGTAGGGGAGGCGGCGGGAGCGCGCGCCGCGGGCACGCTGGGCGCGCCGGGGCGGGTCATCACCGTCCTCTCCATGAAGACAGAGAGCTGCGCCGCCGTTACGCAGGCGAACGCGTCGAGTATAGCGGCGGTCGCGGCGGGGGTAGCGCGCGCCGCGGGGGCTGCACGCCGCTTACTCGTAGGGCGCGTCGTGCGTGGCGGGCGCGTCGTGCGTGGCAGGGGAGGCGGGCACGCTGGGCGCGCCGGGGCGGGTCATCACCTTCCTCTCGCCGGTGCAGCTGCGGTCGTCATCGTCGTCAAGGCCGGTAGTCGTAGGACGCGTAGGGCGGGCCAGCCAAGTCAGCCGAGGCAGGGCGGCCGCGCGCAGCATCCTCGTAGGACGCGTAGGGCGGGCCAGCCGAGACAGCCGAGGCAGGGCGGCCGCGCGCAGCGTGCTCGTGCGACGCGCCGGGCGTGGCGGGGGGGGCGCGTACCGCAGGGGACCCGCGTGCCGCGTTCTGCTTGTGCGCGTGGGGCGCGCCGGGCGCGGCGGGGAGGTCGCTCGCTGCGGTTGGGACAACCGCCACGTGCTCGGCGGGCGCGCCGCCGCCTGGGCGGGGCATTACCGTGGTCTCGCCGGCGGTGCCGCTGCTGTCGTCTTCGTCAAGGTCACGACGCTTCGCTCTTCCTTTTCCGCTGGCATATTGTTTTCTCCTCGCACTAAAAGTTCGCACACACTTAGTTTCGCGTCTCCGCTAGTTGGGCGCCACTATGAGAAGGGTCCTATCGTGGGAGTGGTAGATAGGAAACAAACTCAGGGAATACACTATGTTCACAGTATATTTCAGGTTCTACAGACACGAATAGGCAAGTAGGTAGTCTTTGTGCTTAAAACTATTAACTATTTCCGAAGCGGCGCAAGAGCGAGCATGTAGCCGGGAAACGGGTTGGCGCCGACTGACTGCGCGGGCTTCGCTGGCCGGTGGCGCGAGCGCGGGGTGCGCGCGGGTGAAGGGGAGGACGCGGGACGCGGTCTGCGCAGTGCGCAGTAGAGCTGCGCAGTAAAACGGCGCGGCGGCGTGGGACGCTAACCGTTTTCGGCGCGCGATTTGTTTTCGCGGGAAAACGGTTAACAGTCTTGTTACATTAAGTATTTCTAAATACACTCGCGAGCAATGAAAAAGTTCCATCTGCTATTGTCCTTTACGGATTTTGGGAGTAAAATTGACTGGACTACGTGCCTTTTCATTTTTATCACCGATCATCTAGGTACCGCCATGGTATAGTTATAAAGTAAACTATAACTTATGTAGGTATATTGTAATTAGACATCAATTAGCATGACATCGTTATAACGTTCGGCTGCACTTACTTATGCTTTATTTGTTAAAGTGATGGAAAACTCCACACCTAACGTGCATAAATATCCCTTTTTACCTTGGCCTTGTGTCGCCGCTGTTTATCCGCACATCTAACATACTAAACTACAATATGTACAAGAATGTAAAAGCTTGAAGACGTTTTACCGTGTAATAAACAAGTATTATGGGTAAGGATAATTGCGGAAGCTTCACATTAATGATTTAGAGTAAGTACCTACTTCATATCTGTACAAATGTTATGGTTACCTAACTATAGATAATTTGGTAAAAACGTCAGAGAAACGCTACAAAATAAAGAGCCAATGAAAATTGAGGCACCACTCAAATTTTAAGCTGGTACAGCATGATACTAGTCATTTTACTTACTTACTACTTTTTAGTTGTCGGTAGTATAGTAAATATACAGGGTGTCCCGTTAAACAACGTAATGGCGGCAGCATTTCTTAATAACTTCTATTCTTAGGTATTTTTTTTTTAATTATATTTTTTCTTCATGCATTTGGTTATGTTCCTTTTTGGTAAGTGTACTTATTAGTATTTAATATTTTTTTCGCGAGTTTTGCACCTAAGAACAACAGTTGCTCAGAATTAAGATGTGTATCACCCCCTACCGACATGACGTTGACTAATGGGCCATCCTGTATTATTAGTAGTCATAAGTGTTTTTATTAATTCGATAATTAATTTTTGTTTTATCGAGGCTTTGATCTAAAGATGTTTTGTGAACGGCATAATAAATAAAATTATTTTATACTTATAAATTACGTTATAACAATTTTCTATTAAACAAATCATGGCTATACCTACTTAATGAAACATATAAATGAAGGGTCGAACAATAAACCGTCATCTATAAAACGTAATTCATTTCATAAGGTTTCGTAATCATAATGTAGGGAATCCGTTACTTATGTTTTTCAAATGTTCACTTGATGGCAATAAAGTATTTATTTGATGGACTGGCTATTATATCTTATGATATGTGACCATGACCACTTCGATTCCTGACGCGCATGAAATATGTTGTTCAACCGTAGACACTAATTTGACAATTTTCTAAAATCTAAATTTCGATTTGCAATCAACGTTTGACGTACGTACGTACAAAAGAGTTCAACGGGGGCGGGCTACGAATTCGTAGCACAAGTGCTACGAGATTTTGGTTCCGCTAATTATGCTACGATGATGGCACCCCCTCCTATTATTATTTCTAAATCAAAGGTTGTCTGGTAGAGATTGCTATAAGCAATAAGGCCGCCTTTTTTGTACTGTTCTTATTTTTAAGTTTTATTTTGTACTAGCTGTCCCCGCGCGCTTCGCTTCGCCTTAAAAAGTTTTCCCGTGGGAATTCCGGGATAAAAAGTAGCCTATGTTCTTTCCCAGGGTCTAGACCGTATGTATACCAAATTTCATTCAAATCCGTTCAGTAGTTTTGGCGTGAAAGAGTAACAGACAGACAGACAGACAGACACAGTTACTTTCGCATTTATAATATTAGTTAGGATTGTTTCTGTTTTTTGGTGCAAATAAAGAGGATTGTGTTGTTTACGCTGTGACTTCTTTGTTGCTTAATATTTATGTCGCAGAAATATAATATACTTATTACAGAAATATATTATTATGAGTAAAATGACTAATGTTAATGACTAATTATTTTAGTTGGGTTTTGATGTTTTGAAGTCTATGGCCTAAGATAACGTTGGTTATGTTCCTTTAAAAGCTACTATTATTTTTCATTAACTTAATAATGTAAAACCATTAAAAAAGTGGTTAATAATGGTCTACGACGGTTTTTTGATAAAATTCTAACATTGAAAGATCATGAAACACAACATAGAACAACGCGCTCTCGGGTGTATTCTCATACTCAATGTGTTTTAAACAGGAAAGAGGGTAGAATTTTACTGTAAAAAGTACGCATAGGCTATAATTAATAGTAACACTGAGTATAATTAATAGTAACCAACGCCTTGGAACTTTTTCTCACTGACACCTCTCTTTATTAATTACGGTCGGGGGTAAAAAGTGTTAAGTACGTAATTAGCCGCTAACATCAGATTTAAATCATCACCTGTTTAAAGTAGTCGTGACATTTTAAAATACTTGTTTTTCTAGACTATAAAAACAAATACTCTAATTTATATCTTGGTAGGTTGGCACTCATGGTTGCTCATTTTATTTTTATTCGATTTAGGATGATCAACAAAGGAGATTCTCAGGTCGTTGATTTGTATGTACTTATTATAGGTATGTTTATCTCTCGTTTGCCTAAATAGTTTTTATAACATAAAATATTACAATGTATAATCGCAAAATTATTGTAATGATAAGAGTCTCTTTACTATTACTTAAAAAAAAACAGATGCTTAATTAAAATTGTGTAGATAATACGACTAATAATACGTACACCTATATATACCTACTTAATAAAATTTAACTTGTACATGTAGTTACACATATTATCAAAGCTATTCATAAATAACTAGTTACCCATCACTTAATCCATGTTCATAGGAAAACTTCGTAGGTGAGCAAGACCCAGTAAGTAGTTCCGGCTTTGACGAGTTTCAATAATGTTGGTATTTATTTGTGTTAACAGTATCGAAGTGGCCAGTACTTGTCCGACCAACTGCCGCCGTGGTCTACTGGTAGAGTTTTCCCGCGCAATCGAGTCTTGACAGACGGATTGGAGGGAACGTGACCATAGACTATTTTTTGTTTTTTTCTGTACGTTAGCCGCGCAATCATTTGATTGCAGCAAGGATTGACGTTTCAGTCGCGATTGTAAATACCTACCCCGTGTTAGTTTACCGTTTGCAAACCGAGATCGGTATTAGAACACTTGTTGATGTGAAAGTTGGAAATTGTTGTGAAAAGTGTTTTTTCTGGCATTATGATGGATGCAGAGAAGAGTTGCTACGACAACGGCGGATTTGTAATGACAGAGAAAAATATCTGCATGAACAAGGTAGGTTTAAATTTAACCACATACATAGTTAGGTTTTTGCATTTGTTGTGATATTATTTTGTTTCTACATTATGTTAGGTAGGATTAGTTTGTTCTTAGACATGTACTTATAAACATTAAATACGTACATATTTAATGTATGGAAGGTAACGTAGGGTGGAAGGGATCTATAAATTATTAAGTACCTACCTCTTTTAGATATAAAAAAATAATTAGTATTTTAGTCATAAATTATGGTTCACATACTAAAATTATGAGTCTTTACATAAAATGTGATTCAAATTGATTTAACACTCACTACCTAAATAGGCAGAGCGAGCCATTAAATAAGGCACATAATAATGCACGTAAAAGTATAAAAAACGGATGTGGTGGAATTTTTAAATTAGGTAGGTACCTAGGTACTTTAATAAAAGATTGTAATATGACCTTGCCGCACCCTGCGATGCGTGAACCACGCTGATATCAATAAAGTACATTGTATCAAGTTAATATAACAAAAAAAAACATTTCTTTTTTCACTCAGGCTGAAAAGATAGGTATCAAATTATCAGGTACTTGAGGGTACTCAAGTAATAATTGAAGAACACAGTGTAATTAAAATAATCATAACTTAACCGAAGTTAAAGTCTCCGTTAATAACTATAGTACTTATAATTTATGAACATAGGAGGACATGAGCAGGACCTAAAGTAACTGCTGCACTACATCTGTACTTATAAATGCTATTGGGGACCATATTTTTTTAATTTCTAGAGAGATTTACGCGTTTCTTTACAAATAACTTGAGTAGGTAGATATCTACCGAACTACTTTATTACACACTTAAATAATTTTATTACATACTCAATCTCAAGTAATTAAAATTACATGATGACGATGACTCATCACAACTATGCCAAATAGTTGGAAAAAATAACATTAAATATTTTCACTTCATTGGTCATGCCACTAATTAATAACATTGAATAACTGAGTAAGTAAATATTGACTGTCTCAGCTCAGAACACAAATATTTGATATTTATGTAAGTGAGTATTAAGTTACTTTAATATGTGAAAAATATGAAATATCTACCTACGTTAAGGAGACTCGGGTCGGTCCCAGTTTTTCACTTTTTAGTTTTTTTCAGTGCTATACTCAACGACAGCAAGATCAGTTTAACTTGATGTTCTCTGTTGTGAAACTGACGGTGTAGGTTCGTTAAATACTTAAGTACATCCTTTTAAAATGTGTTCCTATCAACCTTAAATATGAATTAAAGGACTTAATCAAAACATTAAAGTACTTTCTTAAATATCTAATTATGCTTTTATTTAAAGAGATAGGTGAACAGATCGTTTGTTTTTGTCTGTCAGAAACATATCCGTCGTCGTCTCGTCTACAGTAATTCACTTGCGAATGTAGTGAACGCGGGTAATGCACTACAAGAGGTATAATGAGAAACTTAATTACATGGACAAGACAGAATCAAATGAAAGCGACACTCGTGTCTAATGCAAGATGTTTTATTCACGATTTTCAGAACGATACGACACGATCTAATCTAACAGTTATAAAGTATAAATGTCTTTAAAAAAATGGCTTAGTTACCCAGTGAGGTAAGGGTCAATGTCCGTTAGGTCAAAAGGACATAAACGATTAGATTAGGCTAATGAATAACTAATAATAATTACCAACCACAGATTAGATAGGTCCTGTTCAAAAATGTCGAACAAAACCGGATAAGGCTTCTCAAGACGGGTTAGTCAAGAAGCAGGGTTATTTTTGCTTACAAATGAACAATATTAGATTACCTACAACAGGCAACAGGATGCTACCAGCAACCTGCAAGATATCCATATAAAATAAGATGATTGGGATATTTTATGAAGGTATACCTCTATAGTACCTAGATATATTTTGTGAATGCTTATAGTATGCAGTGAACTTACACTTACTCATTATTAATGAGGGATCCGGCTCGAGAGTGTCAATGACTCTTAAAATGTACTTATGTATTTGTATATTATAATAAAAGTTTTTAACTCCCGACGGCTACTAGGTTGGTTTAAAATAAGTAAATACATAATGGGTTAAAAAATTGCAAACTTTAATCTTATTGTGTACATTGTCACAACTACAGGCACTAAACGCTCAAAGAATTAAATAATTGACTTATATGTATCTACGTACCTAGTCTAGTATTAACGTAAAAAATTGAAATACATAAATACATAAGTACTTACATACTTTGTACTCAACAATAAAATATTATTTTAATATTTATAAACACATATTTTTTTAAATAAAATAAGCACTTAAATAAATAATGTACGTACTAAGTACTTTTTGATACTAAATTACTGAAAAATATGAAATCCCTTCAATCACTTCGACAAGTCTGAGTAACTCTTTATTATTTAAACAAATAGACCATAAATTTTACTTTTCGCTTCGTCGCTTCATAGACATGATGATTAGGTAGGTACTTAAGATTCCAAATTTCAAACGATTGGCTTTGATTTAACCAACAGGCTCGTGTATAGCCTCTAAAATTTATCGACTGAGATAAAAATTTATTATAAACTTTAATTATATGTTTAGAAGGTGCTGTAAAACTAAGCGGAAAAGGGTTGTCACGGGCGCTCATTTAGGTACTATTTCAGCTCTACGGCGTTATTGAATTCGTGAAAATAAAATCTAATGTAAAATTGTTAATCATTTCTTGGTGTACAAAATAAAGAGTACTCTATCTATCTATCTATCTATCTAATAAAAAAATGAGATGAATGAGTCAAGGAAAAATCGAACCCATGTACCTACACATGAAAAGGCCAGTAATATTTCAGTAGCTAAAAACACACACTGTTTTCAGTCCATTGAGATTCAGAGAGAACTCTGCCCAGTGCATGCATTGATGCATTCTAAACATAGTTATACGTAAAATAGTAACCAGTTAAGTTTTTCTAACCAAATTCCAGTCTCGACATGGCACTTAGACCAACGCCGTGGGTCTAGATACCATGCCGAGAGTTGCAGAACTGCATTTATTTGCATAGTCACAGTCATAGACTTAGTATATACTAGCGTATAGACGAACAAAGCGAGCGAGGGAGAAGAAAATCCCTTACGGAAATTTGGCAAGTTAGAAAAGGATAGCGAATCCAATGAAACTGTGACTGGTTTTGAATGACAGAGCGTCACAATTCAGCACGCGGAAAATCAACACCTTAGTATTTTGGATTTTTTGCGTACATCGTGGTTTATTTTCAGTAAATCTAATTGTATTCAACAATGGTAACATCTTCTGCGAGTGATTGTGGCCTTAATCATAGAAATAATCCTGAAAATTGCACATTTCACAGGTAAATACCAAAATCGTCATCACTGCTATGATGCTTATATTTTTGGTTAAAACTTGTCTTTTATCCTGTATTAAATATAAAATAATGCCAATGCTGTTGTTTGCTTTCATATTTTGTGTATGTGGAAGTCCATTTGTTAATAATTTACAAGATTTTAGTGGATATATTTTTCATCAATTTATTTTACATGTACGCTAGGGATTGACTCAAATTAATCGATATCATTATCGATATTTTATCTTGAATGTTAGCTATAAAAATAAGTCAGGGCAAGGCACATCTTTTAACAAATACATAAACTAATTATTTTCTATAATTTGTCCAACAGATTCCCTCTATAGATATTATAATAAGCCGAAAGTGGTTGAAATAAGTTGGACGCGTTGGTTGGAATGCAAAGAAGAACTCTACCATTTGCAGCAATTCGACTTAATAATGAATGTAAACTTCATAATTTAGGAAACGAAACTGTAATGAACCAGTTAAATAAATAAATATGTGGGAACATTTCAGTCACGGCCATCCGAGGCAGAGCCTGTAATATGGGTCAGACAGCTGATATATCTAAGATTGTTCTGTTTAAAAGTCAATAAAATAAGGAGCGATGAAAAAAGTGTTTTTATTTTTATTTATGCATTTTTTTACACTATGTCAAAATTATAATATTGACAACAACAGTCTATGGAACAACTCTCCAAGGGTCGAACATCGAACTTCAATAACTTATCGATGGTCCTCCAAAGTAAAGAAAGGTACATCACTAGCTAATGCACACACTGAAAAATCAAAATTGGTCACGTTTTATCGAGCTGTCAGTTCGTCTATACGCTAGTATATACTAAGTCTATGGTCACAGTCAAGTTCAGTAGGAATCGTCACTGTCAAGGAGTGTAGCGGACACGCGTGGTGGTTGCATAAGTTGCTGCCCATCGTCCATTGTTGGCGGTCAAGGTCACCACGTGACGTCATCACCGTAATACGCGGGAAATTCGTAATCAGAACGCAGAAAGAATATAAAGCTTCTCATTACTATTGACAATGACAATGATGTCCGTATGATGAGTTATTTTGTGGACGCGATCTTATGTCAACATGTTTTTCTCTGGAAAAAACTTTAAATAGATTTATAATTTGTACCTTACTACGTCTAAGAATTCAAGTTACTTAAGTACTAAATAGGTACCCTACACTAAAGACGCAACGTTAATACTTAAATGTAAGCACAAGTAATTATCACTAAATGAGCAAATTAAATTAAGTATTTAGCGTCAACCTGCCAGGAGCTAACACAATGGCGACAAATGTTATTATTTCAACGGAAAATCTACCTACCTAGAGGTACATTTTTCATTGTATACATTGTACTTATGTGTAAACATATACCTATTTGGTTACTATTTTACGTCCTACCTACACATACTTATGATTCTGGGAGCCTACATAAGTAAGAACATAAAATACTTATTTTATTTTATCACCACAGACTTATGTACGAGTAAGTACTTATTCTTCAGTCGTATATATCCACATAGGTCAAAGACGATTTGATCGATTTGAATGTCTTTTGTTTTTATGAAGACATACAGAAGTTAAGTACCTACATATAGAATATGAAGCTGCATTGTAAATGTAACAGACAAGGATTTCGATAAGATGCTGCTATCATTGTGGACTCATTGTGCTTAGTTCCATAAGTGGCTGGTGAGTCTGGGCAAGATCTCACGTTTTTCATATTATTTCCGCCTGTTAGATGTAAGAACTGATAGATTGACTGTCATTATAGTTGTTTGTCTATGGTTATTAAAGTACAATTTGTTCATCACATGTTTCTGCACGTGAAAGGTGTTAAATTTTCTGCAGTAGCGTCATTGGTACATAATGTACCTAATTGTATGTAGGTACCTAACCTATCATAAAATGACCATTATTATTTCATAACTACTTACATATGCACCACCAAGTAAAGCGGACTTAAACTAAGACCTACTTGTTATACTACCTGTATCTGAAATAATTAAAGCAATGCAATACGTTGGTTATATCTACCGAAATTTCTATATTTTCGTGTAAGCATAATATAAGCATAATAACCTACTCATAGTTAATTTTATTTATGGGGGTCAGGTAATATTGAAAGTACTATACTTATAACCATTCATAAAATAAAAATCCAGCCTTGATTTTGATTGGAAACCAATGACTATGACCGGTTGACACATTTTACATACCTTTTCTATGAAATGATCTAGTTTATAAATACAACTTAGGTATTGTGTCATTTTTATACGAACTAACTGCATTCCAATAATTATAAGTTTAGATGCTTGTATAAAAAGTAAACTGAGCAACTAAATATTTTAAGTGTTGACATGACTTAATTATTATTATATGTATACTTACCTGCTAGAAAAACATCTAAAAATGTTTTAAAAAGTCTTTTGGTAAAGTATGGACAGCCAAACTTACACTTTCTTCTTTTATTAAACAAAAAATTAAAACAGGTTGAACGCGCTGACCCCATTCCTAAAATATACGAGCTAGGTATTTAGTAGAAAATCTTCTTTTATTGTACAATACCTAATATAATATCAATTCTTCCACAATTCATTTTATACTATGTGAAATGGATTGTCTTGTCTGATGTACTTATTAAAAAACCGGCCAAGTGCGAGTCGGGCTCGCGCACAAAGGGTTCCGTAGCAGCAATTACAGTTAAATCAACCTATCTCAAAAACTATAAGAGATACTTTGATCAAACCAAAAATCGTTGAAAGAGTTAATTAGCATGCATCACCTCTATTTTTTTTAGAATTTTATACCCCGTAGTTATAAAAATAGAGGGGGGGGGGACATACTTTTTACGACTTTGAGAGCTGATATCTCAAAAACCGTTCACTTTAAGAAAAATGTTTTTTAGAAAACTTTATATCATTTTAAAAGACCTTTCCATTGATACCCCACACGGGTATGTACATCGAAAAAAAAAATTTCATCCCTCAGTTACATGTATGGGGGGCCCCACCCCCAATTCTTTTTTTTACTATTTAATGTCATATTTTTGTAGCGGTTCATACAACACATATTCCCATCAAATTTCATCACTGTAGTACTTATAGTTTCCGAGTAAATCGGCTGTGACAGACGGACAGACGGACAGACGGACAGACGGACAGACGGACAGACGGACAGACGGACAGACGGACAGACGGACAGACGGACATGACGAAACTATAAGGGTTCCGTTTTTGCCATTTTGGCTACGGAACCCTAAAAAGAGTCAATAGAGAGATAGATTTCATATGGGGTTTAGTCTAGTTAGTGAATCACACTGTTCATGTTTTACGGGGTTAAGGTGGTTTTTAATTCATTAAGATAAATCTGCAAGTCGGTCTCATATTTGTGACGTTCTTGGATTCCGCTAGATTGCAAAAACTGATCCCATATTTTCCTCTCAGATTCCTGTTTACATTTGTTCGTCTGTCGAAAACAATTCCACATAAATTTCGTATCCTTCTGTATCAATCGGTCAGCCCAAATTTGTTTTAAATTGCACAAAACCGGCGAATTATAAAATATAATGGCAGCGTAGGTATGGTGCTGACAGCATACCACAAAGCACAATGGGCCATTGCAGGAAATCTTTTATTATTCATGACGCCATGTCTTCCTGTGCTCTGCTATTTGTATGAATGCTTTAATTTACTACGTGATCGATGTCATACTCACTCTATGCGTCGAAACTGAAAAGAGTAGTAGTAGATAGAATTTGGTGTACAAACATACCTATATGTATACATGTATGTATGTATGTAACACGTAACAATAGATATACACTCACAAGCATTGAAAAAGTTCCAGTGACAAGAAATTTCGCCTACATGTAGGACTTCCTCTTAAATAACTCTACTTATGTATAAAATCCGCATTAAATTCCTTTGTTTAAGTTTAAAGATATAAGCATATAGGTAGAATACGTATAATATACATAATTATATACATGTATGCGAAAAGCGACTTTGCTACCTACCTTCTATGTAAGTGATTTTTTACTTTACATCCACCATAATATCCTTCTTCTACATCAAGTGCCAATAAACCGTTTTTCTCTTTAGTACTTGTATTATTATTGATGAAAGAATACTTAAATACCATATTTCAATTTAAAATATGGATTGTTTCAGAATTCAGTCACCGTCACAGTCTACCGCAACGTATTTAATGTGATCAATTATTCAAATGTTTTTTTTTGTCGTTTTTCATATAATTTGTGAAGTGAATGAGTCAAGTCCGACTACGATTCTTGATGTGTTTATAAATCAAACGAACTTATAAGTATTTACTAATGTAAATGCGACTATTCTGTGAGTAACGTTTTGTATAGGTATCACAATAATAACTAGTAACTACTCGTATACCTATGTGGGAACTCGTGCTTTTGTTAATGTGATAAGTGTAAATAAATAAATAAACTTTTTTTGAAGTCACTTTGAGTTGAGTAGATTACCTACTCGGTACCGGTAGGTATCTACTGGAAACTGACAGGATGTTTTTTTTTTTGATAAACCAAATTTCATAATTTTAAATTTCCAGTATGGAGAATATGGAGATCCTACTAATCTAAATGCTATAGGTATACGGTATACCGGACTCCTTTGAGGAAAACCACACTGGACTCCTGCTACTTATAAAAGTAGTTTAGAGCAATAACACTGACCAGTCCGAATCGAAACTTAGAAAGAAACCTTGAAAAAATTTTAGAATTATTTTTAATTTTCTAAAGGAAAATGCCACCAAATAGTGTTGTGCTTTATAATGTGAATTTTTTCTCTGAAGACGATTCGGAATTCGCTTGTCAAGAAAAGGTAATTAATAATTAAGTTAACGATTTTCTCAAATTTATTGTTGGCAAATATCTATTAATAATAAATACCTACAATAAAAAGAGCTGAAAATAATTAGGAAGGGATTTTAACATAATACTATAGACGAAATTAATTGCAAACTAGTTTTTCCAGCGAACTTTGCTTCCCGTTAGAAGGTTTTTCTGTAGGAATTCCAGGATAAAACGTAGCCTTTGTGTTAATCAAGGGTGAATGCCTGATTTATAAAAAATGGACCAGCCGTTTCAAACATACAAGTATAAGGTTACTTAAGGTGTCCGAAGCCAACTACATTCATTCGTCAGAAGCATTGAGAATGTAGGTACACCCGAGTCCGCGTTGTTCTATGGTCAGAAGTACCTATAAATCTCAGATCTTTCTGAAAATAGGAATGCGGACCTATGTTCTATATATTATGTATTATATCCTCAATCTTATTGAACCCAATTATATAAAACAATTACAAAATGCATTTACTGTGTTATAAAGTTAAAAAGAAATACAACATTACATGCTATCTATGAAACAGCTATTTTTTCCACATTTTCAGAATTGGTTTTTGAAAGTTTATCGATGTTGTCTACATGGAGATTTAATGCAGTTATTACTTATGTTTAGTTGGCTGACTGTTGCTAAAATCTGTACGTACATCGGTAGTATTGTTAATTCAAAACTCGGTCACACAAAATTTAGCATTCAAATAATCTTTTGTTCTACAAAAATCTACCTAACTGACTTACAAAAGAGACGAAAAAAAGAATTACTTATAAATTTGCTTTTCAATACAAAGTTTTTTTGTCCTGTGATATTTTTGGTCTAGACACCGTTAAATGAGAACAATAATAGTTTTCAGAATGGTAAGTTTGCAGAGTAGCTTGGCTTCGTGACTCGACACGAGCCTATGCTTTGCGGGGGTTTCCCTAGTAGCTGTAGAGCTACGAGGGAGGTCTTTTTCCTGTTACACAAAAAATGTACACTTTCCAAACTTTACTCTTCGATTACGTATAAAAGCCTAATTCTTACCCTATCCTATACCAACAAATGTTATAGAGCTCAAAGATGAGTGATGAGTGCAATTACTCACATCTTATGCAATGGAAGGTTATTGACTTCCGCAAACTGGTTACACAAGACTGCTAAATATATACTTACAAGTAACCAGAACTCATGGCTGATGATGATGATTGATCAGACTGGTCCCCTGACGAGCAGTACCGTAATGTCCTAAGGCTGTCTGCTGCCTTGATACCTAAGTAACATAAATATTAGTTATACATAAATATGTTTTGTATAGAATCACGAATATCACGATCGCTAAAGGGTGCTGTAACTGCCATTAACTGCTGTATGTCTAGTCAAAAGTTTCGTAAGTTTGAGTAAACGTTTCGGTTGGACCAAAAATTCTGTGGAGTAACAATTAATTGACTGTTGAGGGACCATTGATTGATTCATCGGAGTTTGAACCATTTAAGCTAGGTAATCTAGGTATATACTAGTATGCAAGACTATATATTAGTATGTAAGTACTACCAGTACCTACTACACACAAGGGCAATGAAAAGGTTCCAGTGACAATAGCACCGAATTTCTACGGAAAAGACTTCTGCAATATTGAAGTACATAACAGAGAAAATCAGAATATTACCAACTAAAAACATAAATATTTTGATCAAATTCTAAATTAATGGCTTTAAAAAATTGGGGTCATCTGAAATTTTGCAAGTGGAACTTTTTCATTGCTTGTAAGTGAGGGTAGTAAGTACATAGTAGAACCTTCTTACACGTGGAAACAGGGTTCAAGGCTGACCCTACATTGTATCATTCCGTCTTCCTTCCGTTCACGAGATATAGAAATAAAATCTATGACTGCAATTAAACTTCCATTGATTAATTAGAAGTAGGATTCACATGATTGTTATAAAACTTGGGTGCCTACAAAATCAATTTCCTGCATGTAATTTGTAATCAATCCAAGTTGGTAGTTAGCACATAGGTACATAGGTATTGTCTGTAATACATAGACGCTGTAAATAGAAAAAAATGCAATTAAATGTAAGGCAGTAATGTTAATTAATTATGAAATGAATTATTGGTATGTATTCTCTGAGTACGGTTATTATAATTCTTAATTAAGTATTAACAAGTTATTAATAATTTTTTAAACAATGTTAGTGTAGGTACTTATCCTTATCCTTACTAATATTATAAATGCGAAAGTAACTGTGTCTCTCTGTCTGTCTGTCTGTCTGTCTGTCTGTCTGTTACTCTTTCACGCCAAAACTACTGAACGGATTTGAATGAAATTTGGTATACATACGGTCTAGACCCTGGGAAAGAACATAGGCTACTTTTTATCCCGGAATTCCCACGGGAAAACTTTTTAAGGCGAAGCGAAGCGCGCGGGAACAGCTAGTAGGAAATAAATGCCTTAGTGACTCCTTATTTATTATTTATAAAAATATTACTTTCTGAAATTATTACTTATTATATTAATTTGTCTAGTACCTATGTATCAAGAATGTGCCATCTTTCAGACCCGTAAAAAGGGCTGGAAATCGAACCCGGAACGCTTGAGCGGAAAAGTAAGCGATACGCGAATGAAGTTAATTTTCGCCCACCTTTTATAAATGCAGTAATAAATAAGTAAGTAGGTAGGTAATAAGTATGTTTACTCAGCTGTTCATTACAGTAGAGTAATGCTTATGACCAAATTATCACCCTCGCATCACCATTTTTACAATTAAGTAAGTAACTATGTATTATTTTCAGTTAGATATTTAGTGCTATAAGTTTTTTCAGCAGGATTTTAATGAATCCAATTAAAGTTATCGCGCATGCGCTTAGATTGCGACGTCACAGCGCGACTCGGAACATTGTTTTGCGTTTTCTGCTATTTCCCAACCACTTCAGTACCGGCTACAAAGTGTTGTATATGTGTCGCGCCCGCTCACGCCGCGGCCAGTCCTGTTCGTGACAGCAGGGAAATTGGCTGAGTAACCGACAGCCATTGCCTGCAACGAGTGAAAAAAATCGCGAGTTTTTCATTACAGTGGAAAATTTTGTTTCCAATTTTCCATTTTTTTTGACAATTTTTACAAGTTATTTCGAAAATAGAAATTACATGTACAGGTTGCTCTATTTACCGGTGTTTGTGGGAATCCGATAACTGTTTGCCGTAATTTTATTAGTAAGTAGAGGAAATTTTACACAAACTTTAAATTATTTTAATCAATAAGCATAATTAACTATTAACAATCAGCACATAAGAGGTTAATATATTATAACGTATGGTATGTAATTATTAACGATACATATAAGTAGTTATTGTTAATACTTACCTCGTCAATAACTACCATCCATGTTACATTTACATTACACGCATACATACCTAAAATATTATGTAAGTAGTTAAAGTAATTGTGTACATACCGTTACTACCGTACCGTATCAATATAGGTACAAGGAAGAATTTCATCTGTAAGTACCTATATACCTATGTTCTTACCCAGACGAACTAGACCATATTATATTGTCAGCAAATTTTGAAAATTTGGTTTCATCCACCCTATACCTACGAAATTTTGATCATAATTCAAACAGGTCCTTTCAGTAAGTAGGTACCCAACACGACATACTATAAGCAACATTCATAAAGGATTAGATCGCGAATCCCATTTTTTTAGCAAATTCATAAGTACATTTTGGATGGGACCTACAATCATATAGGTAGGTACATAATTAATTATTGTTGGTATACTTTTGAAACAACTTCGACAGTAAGTAATTACATCATTTCTATAGCAATAACTCTTTCGCGCGAATAAAAGAACTTCACTAAAATTATTTGTCTATTCGCGCGGTCAACTTTAGTCGCATAATGAAAGTTGCTCGTCGGATACGCTAAACTTCCACTGATAAAATTCCATCCTGTATAATCTGCACTCAACGTAGGTAGGTTACATTTTGTTATTTTCTATGGTACTTAAGATAAGACATTCTTTACGATTAACACTAGTGGGTGGTACAAGTTAATCCGTGTTGAAGAAATACCGGCTATCACTTATCATTTGAAATGATAAGAATTATTGCAGACACTCAAAGTATTACTTATCTCAAAGTTTGTCTCTGATAATGATAACAGTTGATCTTGCACCATTTCTAGCACTTAGGTTACCTCAAGTGTTATTGTTAGCTTTCTGAAATTATCTTTGTATCATATAATACCTAATAATTCTTTCAAGAAAGCAGACCCAAAACTTAGGATGTAAATTACATGCATCATAACCTCGCAAAATAAACAGTTTTATGCGATCTCCCATATAAAAATATGGACAGGGTGTAAATGTAGGTAAATAGGGTACATAATATTTATAAGGATTAGGATTAGGTACTACAGGCAAACCTTATGGTTCTGGTACCTTTTCCCTTGATGCCCTCTATATACCTATTTACAATTAAATACAATTGGATTCGTAACACTTCAGAAATATTTGTTCCGTTTCATGGTGTATAATTTTAAGTTTAGTTTAGTAAATACTTAGGTATGATAATGGTACTTAGCTTCGTAAGAACTCAAAAATGTTATTAAATAACATACGGTTTACCTGCAATCACTCGTATCGATAGATTGATCCTCTATAGATAAGATTATCTACTCGTATTAAATAGGTACCAACTTAATTTTCTTTAGGTATCATATTTGTCACGTTTGTATAGACTAATATAAAAGAAGATTAGTAAAGTTATTCGATATTATCAGCCATTTTAGATAAGACATGTATAATAGTTTTATCAGAAATTGTCATACGGTTAATAATATTAACGAGGATATATAATTTGATAGGTCAGTATATTTGCATATAATAATAATGGAATAATAAATTATCGTCTGTTTTTTAGTCTCAGATACTACACAACCTGAAACATTCTGAACGGTTCATCAACAGTCGATTGTCCCGCAATTAATAGTGACGTATATTGGTGGGACAATCGACTGTTCATGAACCGTTCAGAATGTTTCAGGTTGGGTAGTATCTGAGATTAAAAAACAGATGTAAATACTAAGTAAACAGGGAGTTCATTTTTTTTTCGTGAAAATGCCTTTGCTACTTGGTGGCCCTAAGCTACTTAGGTACTTTAGTGAATATCCCTACTACTTACCTATTCTATATATTGGAGCTACGAAACGACGTAGGCTTTTAGTAGCGCTAAGACAATTATTTTTTTTAGTTGGAAGTTTTACATCTTAAAAAAAATACGATTTAAAACTTCTCGACCCATTCTTATTTTCCACCCTGTATACTTACCTATAAGTACTTAGACATCCTACTCTTAAGCAGGATATTTACATATTTAAGTACTTACATACCTATTTAAAATAGGTTTAAAACACGTTTCATTCCATATCAATCCTTTATTCCTAAACTGATCGGTTGTTCCGATATTGATAGTTGTTCCGTAACTATAAATCAATACCTACGAACATCCTGATTTAAAAAAACAGCATTTCCTACAACATGTCGCATTTATTACCATACAAGTACAGGTTAGTTTTTTCATGTGTAGTTACTTGTTATAAGTACCTACTCGTATACATACAGATACAGGACATGATGCTAGTTCACCGACTCCATTTCTTCACTTCCGTGATTGTCGAGGTTGTCTACTAGCCGGAGGGTATCCAAAACAGCCTTTTTAGGACATGTTTCTGTAGTAGATGCTTAATGATGATAGGTATCTCTTGGTACGTAGTAAAATAAAATCCCTACACCATGGAAGTAGAAAACCCTACACATATTAATCATAGTCAGTAGAGTAGCGGTAAAGCGGTAAGTATTCAGTTCTGCTTCTTATTATTTAGAAAGGGCCAATACCAATAGATAAGCGAATGCGACATAATGGTTGATATTCATAATGAGAAAGGAGGTTGTTTCATCCACCCCCAAAATCGCAATTTGAGGTACCTATATAGAAAAATAAACTTCCCTAGGTAGGTTACCTAATGTCGAAACACATTGCGATACCAAATTACCTACGTAAAATTTGATAAACGAAAGTCTAGACTCAAATTAATCACATAGATGTGGGTGTTGATACAAAATTGTTATGGTTTGTTAGCACGTAACCTACAAGTACAACCTAAACGCTAAATTACAGAATAACGTTCCTACCTACCCTACACAGTCTGTGTTCGTGTAAGTACTAAGTAGGTGAATAAATTTTAGGCTTGTAAACTAGATCACCTAGATATGATTTGTATACATTTTAATAGGTATAGTTGAAGAACAGCTATGTCTCGAAATAATTAACGTGTGAGTTGAGTAGGTACTTTCTGTGTTTGTGCAGGGCGACCTATTTACAGAGTTATCTTTAACAGTAAGTATTTACATACTTTAACGTAAAGTACTTACTCATTTTTCAGTTTGTTTATACTTGACTAATATAAATTAGATAGACAACACGTAGACATGAATCTTACTTTAATTAAATTAGATAAAGTTAAAAAAACTGTTTTTACGTAACATTTACTAGACAGCTATAATAATAATTTATGAGTACGGTACAATAACCGTAGATACCAAGGTAATCAAATCAGCAATCAGAGATATATCCTAACTATATCCTACCTAACTAATATTATAAATGCGAAAGTAACTGTGTCTGTCTGTCTGTCTGTCTGTCTGTTACTCTTTCATGCCAAAACTACTGAACGGATTTGAATGAAATTTGTAATACATACGGTCTAGACCCTGGGAAAGAACATAGGCTACTTTTTATCCCGGAATTCCCACGGGAAAACTTTTTAAGGCGAAGCGAAGCGCGCGGGCATAGCTAGTAAGTAATATATAAATAACTAGCTGTTCCCGCGCGCTTCGCTTCGCGGACAGACAGACAGACAGACAGAAACAGTTACTTTCGCATTTATAATATTAGTTAGGATTAGGATAAATAAGTATGTGGTAAGTATAGGTAAAATGTAAAGTTATGTTTATGTACTTTACCTATGCAATAAATAAATGCAATGCCAAGGCCAGCTAACTATTTACAACATAAGTACAATGTCAATGTCATACACGGTCAATGTATTTATGTAATTTATAATAATTTACTACATTATAGAAACTTAGTACCTAGGTAAATAACCAAAAATAGATACCTAACATTATCTCCTCGGCTTTCCTCAACCAACCTCGTACGTCTTTCTCCAACCTCGAACTTTTTACTGGATTGTGTTTATTTACGTCTATTCTTTACTTTATTCAAACTTGTTCAAGAAACAAAACAATATCAACATTTTCAAATTATACCGCGCGTCTTTTAAAGTTGACAGAGTAGAATATTTGTAATGGTTATTGCCTCGTTAAGTTTCAGAATAATAAATTATTTCCTCGCACTATAACTATAAAGGATGACTCACGCCGAGTCACGCCTCATGCTACACCTTAAATCCGTTGCTCGGCATCACTCGGATGCCACACGGTATAGCGTGAGATATCCTTAAATTGGTTTCAATATAATCAGAGTGCCCAACTTATTCAGAGTCCAACCAAGTTTCTTAAACAACCTCAGATTAATAACAATCTAGCAACATTACTCACAGAGTATGACTTGTCAACATTTTGTAATGTCAATCTGACAGTTGACATGTTTACGTTTTTCATTAGTTTTCTTTCACACGATACGATTCAAGAAAACAACATCAGTTTTTCCTAGTTCAAAGTGTAAAATAGACGTGTTTTTTGTGTTTGTTTTTATTGAAAGTGTATTATGCGTTCCTCCTTATTCCGTCCTTCGAATAGACGGTCCAGCAGCGACGATGGTGGTGAAACGGAGCCATTACTTCGACAAGACCATGATATTAATCATGCGGGCACTTCTACTTCATACGACACAGTAATTACGTAGTTTTCTCTAGTTTTGTACTGTTCATGGTTATACAGATTGGCGTGACTGAATGTCATGGCAAGGAATTCACCATTGAGGATTAATCCTATTTTGACCTACTTTCAAACTTAGCGAAAGTTTTTATTATGTGTGCATACGAATGCATGCAGAAAATAATATAATGTATTATAAAATATCAATGAGTCTGCAATATTTGTATTATTACGTGGATAAAGATGTATCTCTTTGTCATATTTATTTATTTAATCCCTTATCACACAAAATACAAAAGTTCTCAAATATTTTGCCTTTTAATAATAAATAATAAATAAATAAATCTTTTATTAATCTGTATCTGTTTATGATATATCAATTGATTTCAATCTGTTTTCTCTTCCCAGGGGACAATGTTCATTCTTATTAGTACAGCACAGCCTTGCTAATTCAGATAAGCATAAACCAGACCCTTGCCAGATAATGAACAGAACATTATACAAAAATCTAATACAATATGTATAATTATTATTTATAATACACATACTGAGACATACTAGTCCTCTGATAATATAATGCCTATTAAGTATGTTAGATTGGGAATCTATAATGGTTTAAGACATTTATTTCACATCATTTCAAACCATATATTATCAAGAACTTCATCATCATTGACTCATTACTACCCAGACTACCCACTGCTACAAATATGTTGATTCTAAAGGCACAAAATGGAATTCTAGCTATGCCAAACTAGTTATAAAATTAGGCAGTGAAAAATGAGATTTACAATAACACTCATAATTATCTTTTTACAGTAGTCAATCAACAATTATTATTCCTTGAGTTGACATCCAGAAAATTTAAAAACTAAGATTTACTGATTTTAATTTAACATGTGATATTACTGACCATGTCTACTAATCCAAGAGCATTACATTATCAACATGTTTACAGAAAGTTTCTTTGTAAAATGGAAGTTTAAAACAATGTAAAATAAAAATAATTCTCTTTTATTACAGAATCGCCCAGGCATGGCGGAGCTCGGAGTGTCGCAGTCCCAGCTAGTTGACAATGGGCGCAAGTTTCCACAATACATCGCAGCTTTGTCAGGTAAAACGATTGTCATAACATTTAGCTTTAACTCCTTACTGACTTTGGGAGGAGGAAGAAGCATGATAGATAGAATATTCTTTATTTGTAGGTGCACAAACAGAAAATAAATGACAAAACTTATATAGGTACTAACAAATACGTACAAAAGTCTTATCACTCAAAGATTCCTTGAGTTCCTTTAATTATGGGCTTTTAACATGCATAACTAACTCACTTAGTTACTATAGATGCAATAGTGAATTTCAAAATTGGAAAGCATGTTGAATAGTAATATTATCTTGTGGTCGCATATCAAGTTTGTGGGCGAGTATTTGACGCCCCTATTTATGTGAAATATTTATACAAAATGTCCATGAACTTACATACTGCTTAAGCTATGTATATTATTGAAATTAGATACCTATTTATGATAACATAAAAAAGGATCCTTTAAAACCTTTCATCTTAAAACATTGAGGTATAATTCCTCTTTTTTACTTACTTTAGTAGCATTTTAAAAAGCCCTTCTTCTAACTTGTCTCCTTTGCGTATTCCAGCGACGCTGGGCGCGCTGGCGGCCGGGTCCATGCTGGGCTGGTCGTCGCCCGTCGTGTTCGGCATCACGCAGCCCAACAGCACCGACTACAGCTTCCCCGTGTCCGCCGCGCAGGGCGACTGGGTGGCCTCGCTCATCAACCTGGGTGCTGCCGCTGTCTGCTTCCCTATAGGCTTGATAATGGACGCTCTAGGCCGAAAAACCACTATGCTGCTACTCATATTACCCTTCACCCTCGGCTGGGTATTAATCACCTTCGCGCAGAATGTAGCCATGCTGATGGTCGGCAGGTTCATTACTGGTATAGCTGGAGGAGCGTTCTGTGTGACCGCCCCGGCGTACACCAGTGAAATAGCCCAGGATTCCATCCGAGGTTCGCTCGGCAGCTACTTCCAGCTCATGATCACGGTGGGAATCCTGTTCGCTTACGCCGTAGGCAGCTATACGTCTGTGTTTGTCTTCAATATTCTCTGCGGCTGCATTCCGTTAGTCTTCGGAGCGGTATTCTTCTTCATGCCTGAGAGCCCCAAGTTCTTAGTAGTGAAGGGTCGCAACGAGGAGGCCAGAGACGCCCTCATCTGGCTGCGAGGCGCGGAGTATGACGTGGACAGTGAACTGAACGAGCTCAAGCAGAAGCAGCAGGATGCCATCGACTCGCCCGTCTCCTTCCGCTCCGCCATCACCAAGAAGTCCGCGATCAAAGCGCTGGTCATCTGCTACGCGCTGATGTTGTTCCAGCAGCTGTCTGGCATCAACGCCGTCATCTTCAACACTTCCCAGATCTTCTCGAGCGCGGGCGCGTCCATCGAACCCTCCATCGCCTCCATCATCATCGGGGTCATTCAAGTTGTTGCCACATTCACGTCCAGTCTGATCGTGGACCGCCTCGGCAGGCGGATTTTACTGCTGTTCTCGGCGCTAGTGATGTGCCTGTGCTCCACGGCTCTCGGCATCTTCTTCTTCCTGAGCGACGCGCACGGCCAAGACTCCTCCATAGTGCAGGCCATTTCCTGGCTGCCTCTCCTCTCGCTGTCGTTATTCATCGTGAGTTTCTCTCTCGGTTTCGGTCCGATCCCGTGGATGATGGCGGGCGAGCTGTGCATGATCGACATCAAGGCGTTCGTGGGCTCCACGGCGGGCACCTTCAACTGGCTGCTCAGCTTCACCGTCACCAGCACCTTCAACTCGCTCAACACCGCCATCGGCTCCGGACAAGTCTTCTGGCTGTTCGCCTCTATCATGGTTTTAGCCTTCTTGTTCATCTTCTTTATTGTCCCGGAGACGAAGGGCAAGAGCGTGGACGAGATCCAGGTGATCTTGGGCGCCGAGCCGCAGCCACAGAGAAGCGCCGAACAAAAGAAATAATAAGGATAACAGACTGAGCTAGTCTCAATAAGAATTTTACTAAAAGACCCGTTCGCGCGGAGTGTTAGCCGTTTTGTAGTGTTTGTATGCATGTTTAACTTGTTATGTCCTCGGTTTCTAGGCAGTAGATTGAGGTACGATAGTGCTGCCTGAACTGAGGTCTATTTAAGTCTAGTCTGATGCCGCAAATACTGTGTAGGCTTCACCGCGGAACATGTAGGTAGTTTTAAATATTTATTGTGTCCTAACCAACTGTTATACACTTGTTATAGTTTTTGACCCACTTTTTGAGATAGATCATGGGGCCGCTTATTTTTGTTTCCACTTACACAATATCTATTAAGCAAAATTATATATTTAACTAGAAAGAGTAAATGAAGTAATGTAAAAGGTATGAAAGGGTTCATATCAGAAAAAGGCCCTAAAATGTAAACTATGAAGTAATGAATTTTTATCTATATTAAAGATGGGCCGAAATTCGGTAGACATTCGGTTCAACCGAACTTCGGCAGGTTTAACCGAACTTCGGTATTCGGCCGAAATTCGGTTCAAATGCCGAACATTCGGCACACCACAATTTCTACAATTTTGTATGAAAAATACAGTGTGAAATTTTGTCAGCGACGTTTTTCTTGGAATCTACCTGTAATGCTTGGCCACTTTTGGAACCACTCTGAAATAGCAATAAAGTGAAAACGTTTTTCTACTTCTAAACATTATCCAATCTCTATGATTTTTTAGAATGTTAACGACGCAATAAATGAGGAGGTTAATAGTTTTTTTTCTAAATTTGCCACAGATTTGAAGTTATAGTCACCTCAAGTAACGTATTTTTTGTGATCAAAACTGTGTCGAATCAAGAATGCATTTTTTTAAACGATACGAAGCGATAAGCGATTGACATTTATTAAGTAAAAAAAAAACCGGCCAAGTGCGAGTCGGGCTCGCGCACAAAGGGTTCCGTAGCAGCAAATATAATAAACTTTAAATCAACCTATCTCAAAAACTATAAGAGATACTTTGATCAAACCAAAAATCGTTGAAAGAGTTAATTAGCATGCATCACCTCTATTTTTTTTAGAATTTTATACCCCGTAGTTATAAAAATAGAGGGGGGGGGACATACTTTTTACGACTTTGAGAGCTGATATCTCAAAAACCGTTCACTTTAAGAAAAATGTTTTTTAGAAAACTTTATATCATTTTAAAAGACCTTTCCATTGATACCCCACACGGGTATGTACATCGAAAAAAAAAATTTCATCCCTCAGTTACATGTATGGGGGGCCCCACCCCCAATTCTTTTTTTTACTATTTAGTGTCATATTTTTGTAGCGGTTCATACAACACATATTCCCATCAAATTTCATCACTGTAGTACTTATAGTTTCCGAGTAAATCGGCTGTGACAGACGGACAGACGGACAGACGGACATGACGAAACTATAAGGGTTCCGTTTTTGCCATTTTGGCTACGGAACCCTAAAAACGGTTTCTCCCGAAACGATAAAATCATCAAGAAAAGTCATCAGTCGCAAGCAATGCCTCTCTATCTCACCCGTGCCCGGGGCATGAGAGCACAAGCGATAGCAAATGTTTTCTTAAATATCTGTTTCACAAGGTATACTTTCCTCTTAAAAAAACATAACTTCCGTTTGAAAGCGTTTTTCCAAAAACGCCCAAGGCTTTCCCCGTCGTCATGCTTCCAATTTTTAGAACTTACCTCCTAATCCCTGGCCCCTGGAATCTAGAAGTTGCCGAAGATACCGCCAGAAACAGCCTACATAATTCATTTTTAGTTTAACTTCTAGATTCTAGGCGATAAGGAGGTAGGTTCAAAAAATTGGAATTAGCATGACGAAGAGGATGGCCTTGGCAGTTTTTGAGTATAATAGAGCCTTAACAAAATAAAATTTTAGAATAGCTGTGTTCGTTTTTGCGGGATTTCATCGACAATTAATAAAGTAATTCAGTATTTCGGGTATATTTCCCTGCCTTTGGGAGCTTCACTGAGGAAATTCCACCCTGTATAATAGAATTACAAAAGCAACAAATTTAACCGAATATTCGGCCGAAGTTCGGCCGAACTTGTAATTTTAACCGAATGTTCGGCCGAAGCCGAACTTCGGTTCAAACCACATTCGGCCCATCACTAATCTATATCTATTTCTGTGACATTAAAGAAAATGAATTGTCTGAATTTTATATTAAATTTATACTCGTACATTAACAAAAAAATATGGGAATAAGTTAAGTTAGTATGATGTCTCAAAAACTATTTTATTTAATATTTAAGTAAGCATTTACGTTTATTGTATAGATTCAGAGGAAATCCGAATGTAAAAGTGATTCACTAACATTATGCCATAAAGAAGACATTAGTAAGTTAACAGTTGTAAATATAACTTTAGTACTAAGTAACTTGGTCGTTAAGTTAGTACAAAGTTAATGCACTGTTTAGTAAGTTCTGTTTTCTTAATACTATGTGTGGATCACTTTTATATTTGGCCTATTGTGTATGTTTGTGTGTGAATGTACATATGTAAGCCTCTATGCTAATGTCCAAATACTATAAATTATAAATATGTATTGTAAAAAATATATCTTGCCAATTTGAATCGTTGCCATATATTTATGGACAAGATATTATTAAAATTTATCATTTATCAATTGCATTTCAATTCCTTATTTTGTAATTAGGTCTGAATGGCTTACGTGAATTGGCTGTAAATAATATTAAGATATGTTTAGAAGAAATAAATGGTTCTGTATCATTGTTAAGAGGTCGTTTATTTTCACGTAATTGGTTATAATATAATGTACAACTTGCAACCAAAGTACATACATGTCCAAAATAATTGGTAGGTACCAACTCTCATCGGTATTCTACCAGGAATGTTTCCTTGTTATTGAATCCAAGTTTTAAAAAAAATGTGCCTAGGGAGGTAGGTAGTTCGTGAGCTAACTTCATTCTATAAGGTCTTAATAAAGAGACCGGAACCGGATGTCGTAATTTACCCACTCTATAGAGTACCTATCAAGCGAGCCTGCGAGAGGGCTTCCCACACTACGTTTGCTTGTTCGTAATCTCTCGGTACTAAAGTTACGTGAGCATTTCAGCACCAAAGTTTATATGCAGAAAAAAAACATTTTTGCGAATTTTCAAATGTCGCTAAACAAGAGTAGTTCAGAGTTACCCCCTTTCTGCTTACTATACTTGTAAATTTATCCAGATTGTTGTTCTCCTACCTACAAAATGAGGGTAGACATTTCGATTCTGAAGGCAGAAATTTTAAATTTAGCGATGTCAAAACCTTAATTTCTTTGTTTAAAATTCGACTCTATGATTGTTTACGTAAATGTCATTTTATGCTAGCAAATTTTTTAGTTTGACAGCGTTAAAATTAGAATTTCTGCCTTCAGAATCAACATCATTGGCGATGCAAAGATGATTAAGCACCTATAGATCTGTAGGTAATTATTTAGGCCAATGCATTTTGCAGATTCCATTGACCTTAGTCACAGCGCAGTATCAAATGATTGACACAAATCACGCCATCCGTTACCTATCAGGTTTAATTAATGTAAAGCGACTCTTATTACAAAAACAACATTTTATAATACAAAAATATCTTTATTTTTTCTGATACGAGCAGTACCTAAATAATATTATGCTATAATAGTGCCATTTATACTAGCATTAATAATAAATGAAATATGTTTATGAACATAAATTGTATGGAAATGGCCACCACAACACTCACCTACCTAGGCATTATACAAAGTAACAAATAAGTTGACTTCATTTGAATGAACAAATAAATCAATATGAATTAATTAATTTTATAGAGTATTTTTTTATGTAAGTATGTAGTTAGGAAAATTTGGTAACTACCCACATTATAGGTACACTGCATAATAATAATATTTCGATTAGCCTAAAACTATTATTATACAAATATACAGACCAGTTTTTTGGCATACAACTCTTACAAACTAAACAAACATTATTTGTGCACCAATTACAAATTAAGGCTAGACGTTCCACCACCTATCTTGGAATATGCACTTCTGTAGAAGTTACAACAGAACAGGGAGTTCATCATGGCGTTGAGGGACGAGGAACTGTCGGTGCGGTACAGTCCTGATGACACTTCCTCCACATTAGTCTCCCCAATGAACTGCTGCAAATCACTCTTTGGAAACCCATCCTTATAGTACTGCTTAATAGTGTCATAAGCATCCATTATGACAGAGATGAACAAACTTAAAACAACATAAATGTACAAACTTATAAATGAGTACAGATACACTCGGCTGAACCACCACAGCATAGGAGACTTCCTGGACATGATGGAGAATGTGGCAAACATGTCATCTCCGTTGATCAGAGAGAACAGACATTCAGATGTGGTTGCCAACGATCTGAACTTCATGTGGTAGGGACCCAGGATGAGCCAGCCACAGAATGTAAAGCCAGCATATAGGAGAAGTGCACAGACTGAAAATCTGAATATCTTAGGAGCTGCCTTCTTTAGAGTAAGTATTACAACATTGTAAGTTTTAAAGAAGCCCAAATATCTGAGCACTCCAAACCAAACTAGCAAGTTGCCAGTCCCCAAGAACAAGGAGCAGATATTGTACTGATCATTCTTAAACTGGTTCCTTTCTATTTGCTCTTTGATAGCTGATCCCATTATGATAAGGATGTCATTGACAATGATCATTATGTACCATATGTTCAAGAACTCAAACCTACTTTCCAAGCTGAGTTCTTTGTTGTAGGTTTGTCTGAAAAACTGTACAGTTAACTCTTTCAGCAATTGAGCTCGGTAAATGGCACGGCTACAGAGGCATAGAGAGGCAGAGCAAATAGCAATGACAAATATGTTGAGGATACTTCGGAGTATTTGGTCTATTTTATTGTTAGTGACGTAGGCCTGGTCTCCCTTGCAGTGCAGCTCCACCGGCTCTGCCTCCAGCGTCAGCGCCATCTGTCCATCGTGATCTTCATTGTCAAACAAAATGGCAATATCAAATCTGTAGCAATCTGGAGGGGTGATAGGACCTGCAGCTCTAAAGTTTATTGTTTTGATTGAAAACATTAACTTAGCTCTCACAAGTGATGAAAAACTAATATTCAACCCAGCATTTTTCATAAACAATTGAGATTTAAATTTTGGTTCACCTCTAGTAAAGTTGATACATGTTTCCACAATTTCTGAATTGAATTCATAGCTTTCATTAAAGCCATTGATAACTCCTTGTTTGAAGTCATACTGACAGAATACTGGATCTGGCATGGTGTTGTTTTCATTATCATAGGAATATGGTCCTATAGAGTTCTTTGTTAAATTGAAATAGCCTGCATAGGCATAATCTAGTGTGTCATAGAATTCTGATACTTTGTACACAGCCAGTGGGCCAGCCCCGGGTGGGTAGGCATTGATCTCCCTTGTGGAGTCCCAACCAAGCAGGAACAGGTGGGAGAAGCTGATCCGGTTGTCCCACGTGTAGTTGACGTGGTTGTACCTGCTGTGGGCGAACAGACACAGCTGGAACGTGACGAGGATGATCTTGATCACTTGCACAAAGAACTTGAAGGGGAACTTCCTCTTGGCGCGCCACTTCTCGATCGGGTTCATGAAGAAGAACTGCAGCTTGCGCCGCATCTTGGTCTCGAGCTGGCTGATGGCGGCAGAGTGGCTGCCCTGCGCCGCGCAGTGGGCCCCCTGGTGCGCCGAGTGCCCCGCCTGGCCTTGAACACTGTCGTGGTCGCCGCAGCCGTTCCGCGTCGAGTGATGCTCCTCCTCGGTGTCGGAGCACGTATGCTCCTCGGCTGACGAAGACATTCCTTCCAGCATTATGAGCTCGTCGTGAATTGCAACAATAAACAAAGGACTAGGGGTGAAACTGAACACAGAGATACTGTTAGCACTTGAAGACTTGCAGTATGATTTACAGTCCGTAGAGTAGTGCAATTATTATAGTGGATGTAAGCAATTTACATAATATCCTTATCCTTGCTTCTTTTTGCAAAAACAAACAAAAATACACCCACCATCCTGCCCCTCCACAATGACAAAACCAGCTGACACTGACAGTTATCAATCTCATGGCATAGACAATTTCACAGACTGGTTTGCATCCTTGTCACTGCAAGGCGTTATTATTCTGATTTCTCACGCTTGTTGGTGACCTCACATCACATCACTCCAACGCCTCTGAACCATAAAACCTACAAATCTACTCTAAAAAATACACGTATCAACTCACCATCTACAATAGCAAGGCGTTCCTAGCGAGGCTCTTATTATTCCGAGCGAGCGACAAAAAATACTAATCTGGGTATAAACGAAGAAATAAAAAATAAAAATATCAAAAGTGCATTGTTTATGGTCGATGGAAAGTGTTTTTCGTTGGTGTCGTACGTAATAAATTTAGGATTTTCAATATAAATTCGTAATACTGTGCAAAAAACTGTAACACAATAAGCTACAGTGTTTGAAACTAAGCCATGGCTTTAACGGTTGACAAACTAACCAACGAGAACAGGTAAAACTACTTGAGATTACGTGGTCTATTTAGATAATGTACAAGTTCCATACGAGGAGAAAGTTTACGAAAATTTTATACAGTAAATAAATATCCGTTATATATTCATCACATTAGAATCAAAATCATAGATTATTAAATTATCTACTATCCGTTCAATAAAAAAAAATAACTGCTGCATAATATTTGTAAATAGATACCCTCTTCTATTAATTCAACTCCACCTATTATTTCAGATTTTCTGGTGACAGTTTGATCCAGTTCCTCCTCTACCTGCCGTTTGGCCTGGTCCTGCTGGCGGTGAGGGTTGTGCTGGTGCTCGTGCTGTGGATCGCTTCCATCATACTGCCCAAGAAGTCCTCCTTCAGTCATTTACTGTCAGTCCTAGCATGCTGTACTTTTGGTAAGATATTGCAATTATTTTGACTTGTATTAATAAAAATACAGTTTGCAGAAGAAAGTTACAATGGTAAAAATTTATTTATCCAAGCCTATTTACCTACCTACTACAGCATGATGTATGCATGCATGGTAGAACATAGCTCTTTTATTCAGCTATTGATTCCCATAAACAGTATGTTACTTTCTTGGAACATCACATTCTTTCTACATTATTATCATGCTAAATTTCATTCACATCTGTCTTGAAAAGATTTTACAATACTTTTACCTAATAAGGTGGTGGTTTTAGGAATAAATTGAACGTATAAAAAAACAATATAAATAAAGAAGGAAGGACACTAGTTCAAGGTGCAGTGCATATTGTATATTCCAGTCCCTTTGTATTTTATTGGCATTGACACAATAATTTAATTACTTCATTCATTGCATTCTTTGGCAAAAATACAATGTATGTATAGGCTTGCATGACCTTGGCATTCCTTATCCAACCAAGTACAAGCATATGAAATGAAAATAATATTCAATTAGCAGATTTCTGGCTCTTAAATTCATACCAGAACCTTACACTATCTGATCAACCACTATGGTTCCCAAAATACAATTAAATTAATGATATTTCACTAATTATTTATTCTGTAAAATCAATAATCAACTAACATAAAATTATAAAATCTACGATCCACAAATAGCTTCGTCATTAACCTATATAACAAATGTTATCAGCAATATGCCTCGTCAAAAATCACTTATTGTATGTCCATTTTCAGGTGTATATGTGAAGTTAAAAGGCAAGCGTGACCCTCGGTGCAGCTTACTGGTTGCCAACTATGTGTCGGCACTGGACTCCCTGGCTTGCGCTCATGCACTGGGGACTATTAGTGTGAGTGTTACATGTTATAGCTTTATACAGTTATTATTATTGTGTATTTGTATTAGAACTTATAGATCCAAGTATGGTGTATTTGTAATAATCATCATGTACAGTCAGCTGCATAAGTAGCTATACACTTTCGAACCTTGTCAATCTAACAAACTGCCTATCCATTCATTGAAGCATTGACGGTTCGTCAGATTGACAAGGTACAGAAGTGTATAACAACTTATGCAGCTGACCGTACTTACCTAAATTGCAGAACTAATAACTTTGGCAGGAGGCTAACCTAAATCTGCTCAAAATTGCCAATTTAGTTACCAATTTTTTCACTAATTACCTATAATTGACTTATTTCATGGTAAAAAACTTGGTACACCATAAAAAATTGCCTTATATCTATAATGTTGTTTGCAGCTAAGGAAATGGAAAGTGCCGCCATTTTTCGCGTCATCTCTCGGCATCAGGAGCGCGGCGCAGTTCGTGAGAAAGTGAGTGCACCTTCATTTGCATAACTCGATAGTCTTGTTGATATTTTGTGATTGTTTATATTTATGACCAGGCCAGGGCCTTTCATCCTTTGAAGACATCCCACAAGTTCTTATTTTATTTTTATATGTATGACCTACTACTACTTGTGTAAGCTGCCCTCTGCCCTATAAATATTTTGTGTGTCTAGCAAAAGTTCATGACTAGAAGTTACGAGTTACAACCTTTCCTGATAGTTTATTTTCTCAAGTTTAGAATGCATACTCACACACATAATACTTCAGATACACTACTCTGTGTAAAAAGTATGGGGAAAAGATCAATGGTACAAACCAAATTTATTTTATGCCCAAATTCGCCGCGAGTACTAAACTCAACCCTGGAAACATCGTTAAAAAAATGTTGTGATGTTTGGATAATTCGTTGGCGTATGTGTATCGTTTCTGAAGCATACTTTGAAGGAGATAAAATAAGTTTCGGTGAATAAGAAACTATTTTTGTTTTATTGATCTTTTCCCGATACTTTTTACACAGAATGTATAACTTTCTAGTACTTAGGTATCTATATTTTATTTAATAGCAGTTAATTTACATCTGGTCCTTTTATCTTTGTAGAGAGCACTTCGCGGACTCCCCGCGGCCCGTGCTGCTGCAGCCGGAGGGCGGCGCCACCAACGGGCGTGGCCTGCTGCAGTTCTGTGATTGGCCCTTCCAGATCGGCGGCCGAGTGCAGCTCGTCGCTATTAGTGAGTTGAATGGGACTTCTTTGTCTTTGATTATTTGGACCAATCAGGCGGCAGTAGTGATTTATGATGGTTGCATTTTTCAACTGAACATAATTTTATAGTTAAGTTATAACATGCCTACGGTATAAAGCTATAAAAATAATAACCATGGTTTAATTTTAATATATTTAGGCCCCGTTTCACAATGTCTAGTTAGTGGCTACCTGTGAGATAAAAGACATGCTGTAATTCTCTGTTATTATTTTTTTGACAGTGACAGCATGTATTTTATCCCAAAGGTAGCCGACCAGACATTGTGAAACAGAGTCGTGAGCACAAGTTCCGATACTATTTTCGAATCTACACGAAGGGTCACTTTTACCAAACGCTAACCGTATTTAAATCAATTTTTTAAAGACATTTTGTACCAACTGACAGACGTATGACAGGCTACTAAATACGTCTAGCGTTTGGTGAAATTCCACCTAACATGGAAAAAACAAATGCTAACAAATTTGCCTTAGGTACATTTTGACAGTGACAGTTGACGATACGCAACGTAAACGGAGATTTCGAATCCTGTGCTCGGGCAACAGGCCCTTAATATATTTAATTCTTTAATTCATTACACTTGTCCAAAATTTATAATGCACATGCAGATCTTCACACCCGCATCATTAAATCGTAAGAGCCTTAAAAAATCAATTGCATTTTGCACCTTGTACGAAAGAAATAGGAGTCAATATCATGTGTCACATAATCGAAAACAACCGATCTGTCAAAGATTTCTATGCGCATTATCAATTTTGGAGCACTGTATATAATAACTCGTCATGATGTGTAGCCCTCAATGAGTTTAGTTGGACGATATCTACATCGTAAATAAATACAACATGGTATCTGATTAACATAGCAAAGTAATTGCTGCATAAATTGTGCGATACAAATTGATGAATTACAATCAGCAGCTGTTTATTGAGTATAAAATACGTGTTTACATTTTATGTACAATGTACGTACGTGCTTAGTGCAAAGTTCATGATTTTATTTACATAGAAAACTGCAGATACCTACATTGTTGAAAATGTTTACCTACTTTTGTTTTAGCATAGAAACAACATAAAGACAAAACTCCATTATCTTCATACAAACCTCTTTTTAACTGGGGCTGTTATAAGTTTGACGTGTCTGTCCCTATATGTATTTATATCTGTGCTATCGCAGCACCTAAAAGCATGAATACATTTTTAGTTTTAAGGCTGATTTTTCAATGGTCTCTATTCCAGCGGTGGAACGTCCATTCACGAACGTCACAGTTCACCGGCCGCTCGACTCGGGCCTGCCGTGGGCCGACGTGCTCTGGTTCCTGTTCACTCCGGTGACGGTGTACCAAGTGACCCTCCTGCCCGTGGTGGAGCGAGCTGATGCGGCCGAGGAGGCCTTCGTGGAGACTGTTCGAGGCAGTATCGCCAATGCGTTGGGGGTATGTAGACCAATAGGCGGATGAATGAACCCTACTGGAGGTTTTCTCTAGCTAAGCAACAAAATGCATGCCATCTGCTGTACGTTACCTAATTGCAACAAGATAGTCGTTAGTTTGAGTGACCCCCCGGTCTGTCTTTGTCCGACGTGCTCTGCATGGTTCCTGTTCACCCCGGTGACGGTGTACCAAGTGACAGCTCACATAAATGTCTGATATTTCTTAATTCTATAATATTTTAAGTTTACTCGTATTGTTAATTCGCTCTTGCGGTGTTAATAAACCCATCTAATCTTTAACAATTTACAATTCATTAGTAAGTAATGAGATATGGATCAATTTAGTTCGCTCTCACCGGAATAGATAAGTTTGTCGCACTGTAACACGTTGTCTAATATGGCATATATAATCTACTAGCTGTTCACGCGAGCTTCGCTTCGCCTTAACAAGTTTTCCCGTGGGAATTCGAGGATCAAAAGTAGCCTAGGGTCTAGAACATATGTATACCAAATTTCATTCAAATCCGTTCAGTAGTTTTGGCGTGAAAGAGTAACAGACAGACACATTTTCGCATTATAATATTAGTTAGGATTAGGATTTATTACTTATCTCTAAATTCGTACGGCTCGTAGCGGACGCGGCCATAATGTAATATCGCTTTCATACCCCGCCAGCTGTGTGGCTGAACATTGAAGACGGAGCATAGCGTGCTGGCATCTAATTATACAAACTAATCTATATCCAGGTGGAGGCGACGGCGTACCGCTGGGAGCACGTGTGGGCGGGGCGCCGGCGCCGCGTGGACCTGCGCCCGCTCGCCGAGCAGGTGCGCCAGGTGCTGCCGCGCGTGCCCCGAGCGGACATACTGCGCGACCTGGGTGAGTGACGTCACACTGGCTACATACTGCGCGACCTGGGTGAGTGAGTGACGTCACACTAGCTACATACTGCGCGACCTGGGTGAGTGACGTCACACTAGCTACATACTGCGCGACCTGGGTGAGTGACGTCACACTAGCTACATACTGCGCGACCTGGGTGAGTGACGTCACACTAGCTACATACTGCGCGACCTGGGTGAGTGACGTCACACTAGCTACATACTGCGCGACCTGGGTGAGTGACGTCACACTAGCTACATACTGCGCGACCTGGGTGAGTGACGTCACACTAGCTACATACTACGCGACCTGGGTGAGTGACGTCACACTAGCTACATACTGCGCGACCTGGGTGAGTGACGTCACACTAGCTACATACTGCGCGACCTGGATGAGTGACGTCACACTAGCTACATACTGCGCGACCTGGGTGAGTGACGTCACACTAGCTACATACTGCGCGACCTGGGTGAGTGACGTCACACTGGCTACATACTGCGCGACCTGGGTGAGTGACGTCACACTAGCTACAGTCTCGTACCGCTGGGAGCACGTGTGGGCGGGGCGCCGGCGCCGCGCGGACCTGCGCCCGCTCGCTGAGCAGGTGCGCCAGGTGCTGCCGCGCGTGCCCCGAGCGGACATACTGCGCGACCTGGGTGAGTGACGTCACACTAGCTACATACTGCGCGACCTGGGTGAGTGACGTCACACTAGCTACAGTCTCGTACCGCTGGGAGCACGTGAGGGCGGGGCGCCGGCGCCGCGTGGACCGCTGACACAAAATCTGTGTTCTGAGAGTTTGACAGTTTGGTACAACTCAGACAACGCCATCTTTTTCTCCAAAAATGAACTTTTTTTATAATGGTTAAAAATTAACAAACTCCTCATTGGTTAGCGACGCCACCATTTTCTATCTTACATTAGCAATTTGCGATTCCAAATAGGATTTCGTTTTGTCAAACCTAACATTGCTTGGTTGGGAGCCGTTTCGCCGCCGCCGCCGTATTGATTTTGAATGAGAACACCACACTTATTATTTTACTAATACAACTAGAATGTAACGAGGTTTTCTTTCACCGTAATTATATCATGTTATATATTACGTTTAAATCAATACCAATGTTAAAAATATCATTATACGTCTTCACTCATAAACGAATTCCCTTTCCAGCGATAACGCGCAGCGTGGACTTAACAATAACGAACTTCCTTGAGGGCACCACGCCCTACACGCCCGAGCCGGAGGTCGAACCCGAGACCCCCGGCCCGAGCGCCGCGCCCAAGTACATCACGCCCGCGCCCACCGGAGTCTTCCCTAAGAACGCGAAGGACCGCCAACAGAGCTTCCAGGAGAGGAAACTGCAGATGATCGCGGCGGCCCGACAGAGGTATATCGAGAAACACGGGCTGGATGTCGCGGGCAATTGTTGATGCGATTGTCACGTTTTGAAGTGTCTTTTTGGTGCGGGTTTTAGTTTAGTTCCTGCTCAAGTGGAAGTATTTTCGTAGTGCAACCGATGATGGTTAAATAAATAAGGTGGACGTTTTAGTTCGTTACAGGATGACGTAATTAACATTGCCTTTCAAAAAGACACTACAAAATAAAAGAATGGGTTTCTAGTTGTACGATGGTTTAGTGCCTAATGCCTACTATGATAACTAGATAAATAAGCCAAAATATTTTACTGACAGAAATCATTAGAGATTATTATAAAATATGAAATACTAGTTGTCATGGTTTGGGTGAATAAATGTAATTATAATTCGTAATCACAATGCAAGACGATTAAAAGACATATTTTCGCGAACCTGCATTTTGCATTAAGGAGAGATCTAGTGTATTAAAATAAGAGATGTTGTTACATAATAATTAGGGCTCATTGTAGTTAGATCTCTGAGGGTACCCCTTTTCAAATTACCATTATATTTTTGATCAGCTATGTTTTTCGGAAAGTCGACGAATATCGATTAAAAGCAGATAAGATGCGAAATTATTACCTCTCAGAGATTTCTCCATATGGGTCCATCATACATAGATGCAAGAATAAAGGAATTGCTGCATGTTTGTGACGTGCCAACACGCATACTTTCATAAAATGAAACTATTTTGGAAGTTGCAGTTGCTATGTATGTCATTGTATGTATGTCTGACTCAAGTTGTAAAATGGGTAAAAATGACGTGGCTTTTGTAGCTACAAATTGCAATAAAATAACGAATCAATATTTTTGAAAGTATTGAAATCGGTTTAGCTATGTTTTTGGGTATCAGAAATCTACAAAACATCATTATTTTTGGAATCACTAGGTTAGGTTTTATAATATTTTTATGTATGACTCATTAGTCTTTTAGGACCACTCCAATACCATTCTATGTAACGAGAGTTAAAAACTGATTAACTCCATTAAGTATAAACATAATTATATATTATTTGGCCTTACTCTACTGTACAATTATCCTCTTATATGTTTTAATTGTAGCAATGATCGTAGGCCTTCAAGCATCCGTAACTTATTCAAAATTTTAGGCATCTATAACATCACCGTAATAATATCACGTATTCACGGCATGTACCTACCATGAAGTCAGTCAATATTGCTTGTTTGGTTTTTATAGTATTCTTAGTTCCTTAATTTCGTAATATCTAGTCTGAAGTAATTTCTGCGAAGAGGCTATTCATAATGATGAATTAACATTCTTTAATTGATTCAATATAGGAAGTTTCAAGTCACTCAGTCCAACCAATTTGACCGCCACAAGATAAGCTACATTTAAATGCTGCAATGGGTTTCGCTTTTAATTTATAACCATTCCATTTTTATTCAGTACAAAATAGCCAGAGATTATGAGAAACATGTTGTTATACCACACACAATGATCACAAGAGTGAGTGAATCACGGCAATAATTTGAACTTTTATTTTTATCTTCTATTCAATGGCTGGTAAAATATTTAAAAAAACATAGACAGGTTATAAATTAAGGATGTTAAAGACAATATTGGCTGTCTTCATGAAATTAAAATGAATCATAATGACGATCATCGAGCATTGTATTGTATATTGTACCTGTACCATTCTTCATCTGATCAGTTGTACACTGACTAACTGTATACTGGACAATAAATCAAAACTACATAGCCAGGCATCTTACATCTTACAATAGTCACAATGAACCTTTGTTGTATCAATGTGTTTAGTTTCATACAGCAAATTAATGCTATACATTCACATTTAGGCCCGGCGCCCATTATCGGCATCGGTACGACTCAGGATTTTAGGTGGCAAATAGCAATATACTATAACATAATGGCAATAAAGTAGAAATTTCCGTGATATGTGGTCGTAATAACAAAAATACCGCTTCGGTATGCTTGAGGCTGCTGTATCGGCAGACTTGAGAATGCTTCGGCATCCTTCGCTTCGGTACGCCGCCGGCGCCGAGGCAACACTCGGGGGATAGCTTGCCCTGCGGGGCGAGGGCGCCTCGTCATCCCTAGAACGTTGCAGCATGCCAAAGCATAATTGCCGATAGTGTGCGCATGTAGGATGCCGAAGGATCCTTTTCCTTGCCGATGCCGATAATGGGTGCCGGGCCTTACTCGCCGCTATTCGAACGGTGTAAAAACTCGCGCTCTCCATACCAATATTTTTAACGCACTCATCACATCATCAGTTATCCATCACTCTGAGTTCAGGTTACCCCTTTTTATTTCATGCGACCTACAGGTCTTTGTATATTTCCAACTATTTTTAAATTGTCCTCTAGTATAAATAGGTAAATGGTATACTTCGTGATTTTTAGGGATACAACGTCCCATCCTGTTCCCTAGAATTATTCCGAATATTAAGTTTGTCTATTAAAAATAAATAAAATTTGTTTCCAATGTCTGTTTTTTTACTTATTATACCTATAATGTGAATGAAATACTACAGTGTGATAGTTTGCAGAAACTGAAAGTCTTTATAGACCAAGAACGCTAATAAAAATAATAATGCAGCCTCAAGTTATCATCGAACTTTTAAAGAAAATGTATGACACTCTGTAGTCTCTGTACTACAAAAGGAGGATAAAATGAAAATACCCATATTAACTCAACAGGTACTAAAATATTATCACAGCAGGGAGAGCTGTTATGGCGAAGTGCAATGCTCAAAACAGTTCTCAGTATCTTACCCTTTATTGACCTTAAGACGTAAAACTAACAATGACAATACTTATTTCTTAGCAAATGTGATCTTCATAGCGTGAGTGGGCGTGATCTTGAACCCTTGCAGGGCTTCCTTGGCGGCGGCGGACTGCATCTCGTTGGCGAACTCCACAAATGCAATGTCGTGTCGGTTCGGAACAAGACGCACCTCTTTGAAGCCAGGGAACCTGTAAAAGAAGGAGACAAATGGTAATTTAATGAATCGCAATAAAAAGCAAAAGCAGGGTACTAGTGTAAATAATTGCATATAACTCTGGATCACGGTCCATAAAAGGGTAAGTGTGGTCAATGATAAAAGTGACAAAAATTTATGAATTTGCTTTCATATGTTAGTGAAAAAAAAATATTTATGTATATTTAGATCTCCCATAAGAATGCAAGAAAATTTAAATAGATCGGCAAGTCTCAACCTTCCTATGTCTACACAAATACATGAATACTCACTGGTTGAACAACATGGAGAGCATCATCTCCGAGGTCTCATCGGGCAGGTTGGTCAAGAACAGGATCTGGTTGGGGGGTTGTTCCACATTCACATTGTTGAGGAGACCTCCGGCAATGCCCACTGCTCCGGGACGACTAACTTCCTTAGCCTTCTTCTTGCGAGACTCATCAGTCTTGGGCATCTTTGGACGCTTGGGCCTCTCTTGGAATGTGCCCTTAACTTTGGCAATGAGGTCACTGTCAGTTTTGCAGTATTGGATTCTCTGAAAAATGTGCAAGTTTTTTTTTATAGATAGACTTTACTTTATGTAATAAGTTTATGATAGTGATGTCACGTTGGAGAACATTCAACCTCAATAAATAAAAGTATTACTTCAGGCTTTGCTAAGTACTCTCATGTTACCTTCCCAAATCATGACAGCAAAGATAGTATTGATGATTGTGGTGCCAAAGTATGTACACACAAAAAACATAAAACACATATTTATATGTATATTACACTATGGCAATTTCTCTAAACAATATAAAGTGTACATACCATTGGTTTGTCATAAAATGGAAACCCTTGCATACTTCTTAAGGCCACAGTGGCACTGGAAATTTCTTTGAAGATCACAAACGCTTGGCCTCTCATTTTCAGGGTTTTCATAGCCACAATATCAAGAATTTGACCAAATTGCGAGAAAATTGCATATAAGGACTTCTTAAGTTCTTCTTTCTTGATCTTTTCATTAAGGTTGTTAATGTATATTGTGTGGTTTGGCCTTATGTCCATAGCTGAAAATATCATTAAATAATTAAGATAATGTTTAGGTTGTCCTTTTTAGGTTATAAGTTTGAGGTTATATTATTGCCTGTACATAATATTGTAACTGACGAGATGCGGAGTAAAAACGGGATATGAACCGGCCTGAAATTCTAAAGTGAAACTTAGTGTTAGTTACTTATATTTAAAGTAAAAATGTATACTTACTCATTTTGAAGCAGTTACTAGAGGTACGCCGACTTTATAGAATAGTTATATTTATAGGCCCAGAGTTTGAGTACCTATGTAAAATAATTATTGAGGTGGACTTAAAACTACAATCACTTCTTTAATAACAATACAACGATAATGACTAGTGAATTAATAAATTCCAAAATTCGACGCAACAAAACTTAACAAAATCAAAGCGTCTCTTTTGAAAAAAAAACAACTTGCACAAACCACAGATTAGACAGAAAGCCTATTTTATTCTCAGAATAACAATGTTCCCGGTTACCGGTTTTTAACCTCATATGCCCATCTCTAGCTTACGTTTCTTTTCAAGCAAAAAGCTGCTAGTTTACGACTCTTTTCAATCAGAATAATACTCAGAAATCTGCTTATTTTATTGCGTCGAAAGAAACTTATTTGACATTCGATAGTTCATGTTTTGGGTCGATTTTCTGTGAAAGGTGTGATTTTGTTTTGATTTACATATTGAATAAAAAGTTATAACTTAGATAATGTTTCTTACCTACATTTAGATAAAAATCTGTAAGGCTGTTGATGAATAACATTTTCTTTGTATACCTTTTTAGCAGGACTGGTTTAGCGATGATTTCAGAAGACTATGATCATCGTTGGGAAGCGCTGGCAGAAGTTCATTTTAGTGCAGACGGGAACGAGTTAACTGATGATAACTACATCTACTGTTTGTGCAGCAGAGTATTTATACGGTAAGCAATCAATTATGACCCTTCTATCTTCTTTCACTATGAGAAAACTAATAACAAAATCATGATTTTAGTGACGGAGTCAAACTTTATTATGCTGAAAAGGAAGAATGCAGTGAAAGCGAGGCTGAGGCTCCGGAAGATCTGAAAACTCAAGAGCTGGATGACCAGTCACATGTTCATTTTTCTCTGGATACATCCTACAAAGTCAAGTGTGAGGTAAATAACAAAATTTAACCTAACCTCTACTGCTATTTATTTATTTTGTTGGATTTTTTGTTGAATATATTATAGGGTTTTTATTAAAAAAATATAACAGGTTTTGTCATTTAGTTGCCTTATAATTATTTTTTTTAGTCACTGTAACATGCAATCGGTCTTGAGTGACCATAAGCAGTTGTTTGGAGTGTTTTGATGACGTTTTAGGCACTCCCTCCCATCATTGGGTTGCCTTCTTATTCAACTGGTCCTAGACCGTCCCAAATGTGCTTTCTTTTCAGCCTTCTTATTGGAATACAACTGGTGAGGTCAGTAGCCAGCTTGTTGGGGTGATCAGTAATCCTATCTCTGTAGGCTCTTGACAGGTTTTCCACTTCCGCTTTAACCATGGGCATTTGTAAGTACTCATGGACCTCATCAATTTTAGTGAACCATGGTGCATGGGCTATGGTTTTTAGAACACTGTTTTGGAACCGCTGCTAACACCTTATAATTTAAGTATAATTAAGAACATAGTTTTAATAAAAAATACATAATAAATATTCTAAGTATATCAATAAACTGATCAAATTGCAGAAGGATGAGGGTGCCAGCTGCTACTGTAGTGCATCCCACACAGACAACTACTGCTCTACGGACGAGCACGACCCTGGGCACGCTCCTGCACACACACTGCAGCCCAGTGACAGCGGTGCCGACCTCACCTACCAAGAGGGACATTCCGACACCACCACCGACAAACCAGAACTCATGGACGTACAAGATATAAATAACACAGAGTTTGAAGAGAACTATCTTTCAGAATGCACTTGGGATAAATTCTGGGCGATTAACGGAGAAAGAATCATCTGGGCCTCTTGGATTAAGAAATACAGTGATTACATAAACCCATCCTATTTGGACGAAAATAATGACCTCACAATGGAAGAGGCTAATCTGCCGAGGGATAAATCTGTAGATCAGATATTCAATACAAATAATAATGCGAAAGAAGATGATGACAGCATCAGGGAAAGAAAGTTCTCTTATGATTCAAAGGTGAACCCATACAAGAAAAATAGGGGCGGAAACAATGGTACAGAAAAGGCTGCAAAATATAAAGATGATTCATGGCTGATTATTGAAAGAAAAAGGTCATGTTCTGAACATGAGAGAATGCTGAGCCCAAGAACTTTAGCTGGTACTGATTCAATGACAAATGTCACAAAAATCACTCTTTCCAGTTATGACGTTGCTTCCAGTCATGTGACATCAGAGTCCTCACCAACTGATGACTACAGTGTCTCGTCATCAACATCTGATGACCCTTCCAATGATCAGACAAGAATAGCAAACATAATTGAAAACACAGAGGTGCCGGCCGAGGAAATGGACACAGATCAGTACTGGCAGTTTCTCTGGAAACAGCATTTTGGTGAGCAATATGCTTTACACTTTGCCAACTATACAGAAAAACAAAACACAATACACAATGCAATACCAGCAGTAAACATGGAAGCTGTTGAGAGACACCCAACAATAAAAGAAAAGCTAGAAATCGAGTATGACCATAGTGACGGGAACTCACAAGAGATGCAAACCATCATTGAAGTGCAAGACCAAGTGGGCAAGATTAAAATAGATGACAAACCCAGAAATAGAAAAAGAAATAAAAAGTCGACCAAAGCAGCCACTTCAGTAGGGCTTCTACTGCAGTTACTGAAAGATGAGCATAAAAACGATGAAGTGTTTGAGGCTGCAGAAGACAACTCAAACTCTCAGAAGAGTGACAATAAGTCAGTGGACGTGGTGGACAGTCCCCGCATGGACACGGGCAGTGTGGAACAGACGGGGAGCAGTGACAGCTACAGTTACAGCAATAATGGCGATGGTGGTGACGAGCCTCCCGAAGATAGGGCTTATAACTTGAAAAGAAGGTGAGAAATTGGTGCTCAAATATATAGTTTACCAGCTAGGTTTTATCATTAATAGTCATCAATAGATTTATAAATTATGTAGCATGTGGCACAAATCGAACTCTACAATTTGATAAAAGTTTTACGTGCTCGTTGCCTATAGAAGTCTTACTGTTACTGATACTGTAAAAATAAATACAACACTACTACATCCCGTAAATAGTCATCTGCAGTTCATGGGCTGCTGCAAAACTTCATTGACGTCATATCAATGACCAATTGAGACCGATTCAACCCAACCACCCACTTTACTCCACAGCCACGAAACAGACGAAGACAACAACAAGAAGCAACAAGAGGAAGCGTCCCAGAAGATCCAGAGTACCTTCGACATGATGGGTCTGTGCCTGCCGCCGGACTGCGCTCTGATTGGTCAGCTGGTGTACCGCAAGCGACGCGTGCGGCCCCCGCGCATGCGCAGGAGGCTCGCGCCGAGGAAGACCTACTTTGATGATGAAGGCAATCCGTGCGAGGTTTGTTATTACATTTATGTGTATTGCAATAGCTTATGTATAAAGGGTGGAAAGATAATATGGGCCCTGGAGGGTAAACTACTATAAATCTTCAGTTTAGCTAATAAGGAAACATTCCTTTATTTGGAACAAACAAAACTGTATTAACAAGTTCTTGCTTACCTCGGCCGGGACTCGAACATAGGTACTTACTAATTTTATAAGTAGTGACTACTTCTGGTCTAGTGATTCTAGTATGAAAAACATCTCTACATTTTAAATACATATCTCTACATCCTCATCCATAACATGACCCTGGCAGAAATTGTTGAAGTTTGAGAGTTGAAAATTTGAAGTTCACGAAGTTCACGACTTCACGAAGACTTCACGTGTGGGTGTTGACAATTTACTTCAAGGACTTTGTATTTACGGTATCTAACTTATAGCACTGTACTTTTTATGGTTTTATTATATTGTTTTATTTAAAAAAATGCCCTTTTATATGTTTTATTGAGTAAATGTACATTTTCATCAGTTTTAGAAGCACCATTAGTTAATTATGCTTAAGATTTTACGTTATTTCCAGGTCCAAGACTCAAACGAAGAGCAAGACATGCAGACGGACGACGAGGCGGCCGAAGTGAAGGCTGACTGCGACAAGGGTGCATCGTTCGACGTGCCCAACAACCCCGCTGATGCTGAAGAGATCAAGGACATAACCCTGGAGGCTACGGAGACGCCATTACCTGAAGATGTGGAGGATGCCAGTGACATGGTGGAGAAGATTGGTGATGATGAGGCGGCCGTGGATAGTGGTAGTGAGTATTTGATAAATTTAACTTTACTATATTTGAATTGGTATTTTCGCGAGGCTACCTGGTAAAAGCTAATTTGTAGCGATAGCGTAAGAACTATGAATATTTGTGTTTCACTAACTAAAATGAGTCTTTTTAATGCCTATACACCATAGTAGAGAAAGAACCACATGAACTTTCTCAATCAAAAAGGACTGTCAATAATAGTCAATATCCACTATACTTTGTAAAATACAGCATGAGCCCTATGAAGTTTGATTGACAGATCCTTATACCTGGTAAATAAAGTGACACTTGAAAACAAACAAATGACAGATAAAATGTATATATTTTGAATAGAATAGAAATAATTTATTTGACACACAGCAAAAAAAAAAAGAAAAAACAAAAATTTAGTTACTTTCAAAAACTAACCCCCTTATTCATAGAGAAGTTACAAAACGTTTTAACTAATAAACTGTTTTGTCCCTCTCTGTCAAAGAACAAATTGTTCTTTGTTGGAGAGGGACAAAACAGTTTATTAGTTAAAACGTTTTGTAACTTCTCTATGAATAAGGGGGTAAGTATATATAAAGAACTTAAGTAATAATTAAATTAACCAAAAAAATATACAGTGAAACCTGGTTAAGTGAGACTTCAAGGGTCCTGCAATATCGTTTCACTTATAGAGGTATTCCACTTACCCAGTGTCTCAGATATACAGGTATAAATAAATATATGTCTCATTTACAGAGGGTTCGATTAATAGAGGTGAGAATACAGGTTATTTCAGTTATACAGGTGCGATCATTAAATAAAATTATATTTAATATATAATTTTTAATTAATTAAAATTCAGCACAACCTTTTTCGCGTGTCTTCTCACTTTCATAAACGGATAATAACTTCAGTTTTTCTCGTAGGTAATGATAACGATTGTAGGTTTCGTTTTGGCATTTTTCAAATTTATACTTCTGTATGAGAGTAAAGCGAAACTAAAACTGAAGGTAATTGATTAATAAATACATTGAACTGAACTGAACTGAAGCTCAACATTTGCAATTTGTGGGTAGAATAAGAATGAGTAAAACAAAAAATGTAATTTCAGTTACAGAGGTTTATGCATATAAAATTTACTCGCTGTCTCAGTTATAGAGGTAACTATGATGATAAATCGAAAGAACAAATCCCAGTTATAGAGGCTTACCTCGTCCTACTAACAGAGGTAATTCAGTGCGAAAGTGTTGGGACCTCAGCATGAGTTCCAGCTATGGAGGTTTCTCACTTATCCAGGTCCCACTTAACCAGGTTTCACTGTATATATTGTAAAAATAGAATGTACCAGTACAAAACAATGAACAATATGCTGCATGTCAAAAAGGCACATCCACTCAGAGTTACAGCAACTTCCTTTACTCTTCCCATTCTCATTTCACATACTAACAGCATCCTTTCCCCACTAGATATCGCCACCACAGACCCCGCCAAGCGCCGCCGCCGCAAGCGCCGCCGCAGCCCGCGCCGCGCCGGCGACGTGCCGCCCGAGCTAGCCGCCCGACCGGACATGATGAAGTACTGGAAGAAGCGGCACTCGCTTTTCCATCGGTAAGTTGAGTTTGATTAGTTATACTCTTTTTTTTTTAACAGACGATTGCTGAAACTTGTTTGCTGCGTTGCTATTGGTCCACGTAATCCACGTAATTTATTACTGCGTTGCTATTGGTCATAACAATGACCCTTCTCACCAAAGTATAGTATTACGAGGGCTACACCGAAAAGATCGGGAATAGAATACTTAGGAATAAATTAGAGTGAAACCTTTTTGGTGTATCAAATGTAGTGTTTTTTCAAACATAATTCCATTTTCGAATTTTAAAAAAAGTAAAAAATAAAAGAGTATTGACCATTTGAATTTGACAAGTCGGTGTAAAAAATGGAGCTTACGCGGGAACATTTCCGTGCAATAATTTTTCACAACTTTCGTCGAGGTTTATCTCAAGAACAATGTCTCGCAGAGCTTGTTTCTATTTATAAACTTGAAGCACCAAGTAAAACGACTATTCTATTATACTTGGTATTCTGAGTTTCGCCGTGGACGTTCATCTCTTACCACAGTCCCTTCTACTGGTCGGCCAAAAACAGCGGTAACACAAGATAACATCGATGCTGTACGCCATTTAATAAAAGAAGATAGACATGTGACATACGAGCAGATTCGGGCTTCTCTCAGCATTGGTATGACAGCCATTCAAACCATTTTACATGAAGAACTGGGTGTCAAGAAGTTAGTTTCGCGCTGGGTGCCCCACCGTTTGACCGAGGAACAAAAGTCGGCTCGTGTTAATTGGTGTCGATCTGCTCTGCAACGGTTCAATGGAGGCAGTTCAAATGCTGTCTACAATATCGTCTCTGGTGATGAATCGTGGATTTATTCATATGAGCCCGAAAGAAAACATCAATCGGCAGTTTGGGTCTTCGAAGGTGAGGTCAAGCCAACAAAAGTTATTCGCTCACGCAGCGTGTCGAAAAAAATGGTCGCTTCGTTTGTATCGAAAACTGGCCATGTGGCTACGATTCCATTACAAGAACATAGGACGGTTACTGCTGATTGGTACACAACAGTTTGTTTGCCGGAAGTCGTAAGAGAACTTCGTAAAACTAACCCGAATCGTCGTATAATCCTTCACCACGATAATGCAAGCTCTCATACCGCTCGCAAAACAAGAACGTTTTTAAATATGGAAAACGTGGAGTTGATGGACCATCCTCCGTATAGCCCTGATCTGAGCCCCAATGATTATTTTACATTCCCAAGAATTAAAGATATGCTACGTGGTCAACGGTTTAGCGGCCCAGAAGAGGCGGTCGAAGCTTACAAATCAGCTGTTTTGACAGTATCCACTTCAGACTGGAATTACTGTTTCAATGATTGGTTTAATCGAATGAAAAAGTGCATTGAATGTCACGGAGACTACTTTGAAAAACAATAAAAGTAAATAATATTATGATATCTTTGTACTTTTTTCTATTCCCGATCATTTCGGTATCGCCCTCGTAGTATACAGATACAGTGTTTGGGAAGGTGATGTTACGGTATATTCGAATTAGAGATAAAATTACGACAAACAAATATGATATAGAAATCGTGGGCATACCACTTATGAGAAATAAATGGACATGAAAAAATATACCGAATATAGGTAGCTGATGAAAAAGGTAAATCTTTTATAAGCCGATTTCTTACAACAAAACAGTAGTAGTATAATTTTATTGTACATACATCACGACCCATTACGTCCCCACTGCTGGGGCACGGGTCTCCTTCCAATGAAGGAAGGGTTTAGGCCTAGTCCACCACGCTGGCCAAGTGCGGGTTGGTGGACCCCAACACAAGCAAGCTTGTGCTGAGAGAGTTGTCGGGTAAGTGGGCAACCCGACTGTCAGATGTTTTCAAGCCGCCCGAATACCTCTCGACTCGTGGCCTCTGACTAGGCTTAACGACTGCTGCCGAAGCAGCAACCGGGACCCACGGCTTAACGTGCCGTCCGAAGCACGGAAGCGTCCAGAAAAGCACCACTTGAAATTGGTCACCCATCCAATGGCTGACCGTGTCGGTTGTTGCTTTACCTCAGCGATCAGTTACGATCACTGAGGCCCGCTCGACTACGGACGCTTCTATTGTATTGTACATAAAACAGTGTCAAATCATTTCATAAATCTGTTTTAATTACGCATTCATATAAAATATATACTTCTATTATTGTATAAGCCTATGTAATTTGAAAACTGTGAGCTTGCTCAGAGAATACTGAAATTGTCGAGCTACTACTCTCACACACATTTGCCAATTAATTGTCACTTATAAACATGTCCCTCCCCAGTTTCGACGAGGGCATCCGCCTGGACCTAGAGAGCTGGTTCAGCGTCACCCCGGAGCGAGTGTCGCAGCACATCGCCGAGAGATGTCGCTGCGACGTGATAGTGGACGCGTTCTGCGGCGCGGGCGGGAACGCGCTGCAGCTACCTACTACTTGCGAGAGAGGTCGGTAGACGGCGCTATTATTATGATGCTTATTTTATTATGATTATAGTGGACGCATTCAGTGGCGCCGACGTCAACTGCATAATAGTTGCGAGAGGAGGTCGGTAGATGGCGCTAATTGTAGAATTATTATTCTGAGGCTTATATTATCATGATGTTGATGATAGTGGCGTGGCGGCAACTGCCTACTATTTGCGAGAGAGGTCGGTAGATGGCGCTGATTGTAGTGTTATTATTATGAGAGAGATGTCGCTGCGACGTGATAGTGGACGCGTTCTGCGGCGCGGGCGGGAACGCCTTGCAGCTACCTACTACTTGCGAGAAAGGTCGGTAGATGGCGCTAGTTGTAGTTATAATCATATTTAATTGCACTGAAAATGTGCATTCAATATCTGCTGCAAAATAAATTCACGGACAGATTATTTATTAATTGGCTGTGCTTTGATGGAAGCATAGCTTTAACACCGTTCGTTGCGGTCTTCCGTCAAAAGATTATGGGATCCGCCGTTGACAAAAATGAGCCAGAATCACCATTGTTATTTTGCTTTAAGTTCATTAAAAAAAACACTCTACAGAGGCGCTAGATGGCGCTACATGCAGTCAACTTAACCCTAAGTTAAGTAAACAACCACTATCACCCTCTCCCTTCCAGTGATCACAATAGATATACATAGACCCGAGCCAGAATCACAGTTTTTATTTTGCTTTCAGTTCATTTTGAAAATATCACTCTATAGAGGTGCCAGATGGGGCTACATCCAGTCAACTTAACCCCAAATAACCACTCAATTTCACCCCCTTCCAGTGATCGCCATAGACATAGACCCGTGTAAGATCGCGCTCGCCCGCCACAACGCGACTATCTACGGCGTGGCGGACCGCATCGAGTTCATCGTGGGCGACTTCTTCCAACTCGCGCCCACGCTGAAGGCCGACGTCGTGTTCTTGAGCCCGCCGTGGGGGGGACCCAAGTATGCTGAGGTGAGTTGGGGTTAAATGTTCATGTTGTGCTTGCAGAAGGGTTAGCACGGGGCGCAATTAAGACGTGACAAAAGTTCTCTGTCGCGCTCGCTCTTGATGCCGCAAGATGTGAGTGAGCGCGATGCAAAACTTATTTCACGCCTAAATTGCACCTCGTGATAGCCCTTCAGGTGTGCCGAGGATCCTTTGATGAGGCTGGATAGTGGCAATTAGACTGCTTCTTATTAGGATAACATCATCTTCATTCATGCTGGTTGAAATACCCTCTACCTTGCGCATCCAGTCACTACGGGCCACCTGTCTAAAGTCTGTCGCAATGGTTAAAACAGTGGACAAGAACTGATAGTGAACTATGTAAAGTAGTACATAATAATAACCAATATCACCATGTCTTAAATCTGTCGCAATAGTTAAAGCAGTGAAATACACTAAACAAGAACTTATAGTGAATTATATAAAATAATACAATAACTAATAACACCATGTGTACCCAGAACGAGCACTACGATCTGGAGACGATGCTGGAGCCGCGGCCCGCGTCCCAGCTGATGGCGGCCGCCGAGACCGTGTCGCACAACATCGCGCTGTACGTGCCCCGCAACACCCGCTCCGACCAGGTACATATACAGCATGTTGCTAAAGTGGTGTAATATATGCGATAGATAAAAAGGTTTGCTTCGCAACTCACTTTTCGGAATAGTCGTTTCGGTGCCTATTCATAACATGCTTCTTGCCAGAGGACTAAATCCAGCATCAGCAGTGGACGATCACGTACTGATGATTATCACACAACTTGAATTAGATTAAAAATATATATTATAGATTGTTATTATTTAATTTCCAGTTGGTGGAGTTAGCGAAGACCAGCGGCGCTGTGGAGATTGAACAGAACTTCCTCGGGCGGAGATTCATAGCGCTCACCGCGTATTACGGAGAACTAGTCAATTACTGAACCATTTACCGCCTTAGTAATAATGGCGGTAAACATAATGTATAAGTATAACTACTGGTCTGTTCAATAAGTGCTCGTATCATATTTGTTACCAATTTTCTTGTCCATGTACCTACAGCACACTTTTATAACTATGACAGGGCGGTTGCTCAGCTGTTCTACGACATATTGTTTTTACCGCAAATCGGAAATACCAATATTAGTTAAAACGTAGTCCAATTATAATTATGTTGCGTGAATAAGCCAAGCAATTTGCTGGGCTATAACGGAATTTATGTATCGAATAGATCCATATTGATTATGTCTTTCATATCGGGACGATATATTATGTCTAACTGAAGCTTGTGACGTTAGTTTTAAGAAAATATGTTTTGAGAATACCACGCAATAAATATTGTGATTCCTCCTATTTTATATATAATTTTTAATGTAACGTTATCTAAGTTATTATTAATGTTGTCTTGAAATACTTTCTATAAGAATGGAAACTTTGATTTCTAAGGTTTACTGTGGTAACTATTATACAATACACACTTTTAATATAAGTAACAAACAGTGTTATTCTTGGCTCATTAAACACTAAGATACAGTAATGTATTCAGCAATGTACTCGTTGTTATGACATATAACTCTTCTTTGGCGGTTAGAGTGCACTATAAAATAGCACAAAATATATTATATAATAAACTTACAATATAAAATATGACTTTGCAGTGTTCAATGCTTAGCGATCAAGTTCTTTACTCAAACATACTTACGAAATCTCTAGAATTAAGTGATATCTATAATGTGCAGCTAGCACGTTCATATTATAACGCCTCGAGGTTATCGAAACATTATAAAATGGCGGACGAGCTCATGCTATCTCGTCCTATCAATACTCTTCAATCTTCGTCTGTGTCAATACCCCTTCATGCCTTCCCGGAAGGGGTAGCCGTAGTCAGAGGTGACTCCAACAGCCGCCATTTTCTTATTCTTTCTTTATCTGCGGGGCGTAGTAATCATACAGTCAAGTCATTGCGTTGTTCATGTTTTTACTATGTACCTATTCACGACGAGCCGTTATTCAGACTAGGTACAGTCACGTGCATTAACATGTATAAACTTTTGTACCTTAACTCCAATTAAGTAATGATCACTGCACTCAAGCACAGTGTGTGGTACGCCCACAGATATTGATAATCTAACTATACTGAACTGGCTGCGCCTATGGTAATAATAGCTTGAAGAAGACATTCAATTGTTTTTGCGCTAATTCTTGAGTACGATGTCCAATGAGCAAGTAATAGGTATGTCCAATCATGTGAATCTATTAATGACTTGTATATTTTATCTGACTGAGCATGCTCTTATTGCATTTATATGTACAAAACTGTTTTGTATGTCCGATTCCGTTTTGCAGACATATGAAAGATAGTTTTATTTGTTTAAACTATTTTGATTGCATGCAGTACTGAGATGGGAATTTTTATAGTAACAAGTCTTAACAATAATAATTTGCCTTATTGCACATATATGATGCGACTGGCTTGATTTGTTAGCTAACAGTGTAAACCACTTTACATTGATTTGTAACTCAGATACTACATGTAATAATGGCTAACTAGTATAGCCCTAACAATCTGCTAAGCCAAAATATATTTGTGGATTATTACTGGCCTTGAAAGTATGGTGTGATCTTTGATGTTGTGATTCTGTAAATAATTGTTAGAAAAGTGAATCTAAATAAATCGTTTTTGGTGCAGATATTAGTGTTTTTATTCTAATAGTGGAACCAGGGTCTAGGATGCAGTCTGGTAAAGTAGATATTAATTTAAATCTTTCATATTGAGATAGGGAAAAAAACTTGCCAGCACAAATCTATGCAATAAATAAAAACAAACATTGTTGGCGAATTCTTATAATCTAGGCAGAAAAATCACATATTGAGAATGTAATAGAAATACATTGACATCCATGAAAAATCCTCAACTTTCACTGAAGGATTTTTATGAAAACTTGCTCAATGAGAGCTGACTTCTTGGGTTGGAAAATAAAACCGTAATTCTAATTTTATAATTAACTTAAAGTAGATGCTATGCTATTCTTTCATTTCCCCCTCTTCGTCTTCTTCCTCTGCCCCCCGTATGTAGAGCACATTGTTACACCTGATGAGGACTTCTCCAAGGTTTCCTGAAAATGTGCACATTCTGTAAAGGATTGGCATGCTGGGAAATCAGAAGAAATACGAAATCTATTAGAAATGCTCTTCTCATTGAAATTACAGGACAAAATTAGCTTCTGTCCCTCTCCTGTTTCCACTGAACCATGAGAGGATCCTGTTACTTTTTGCACTGATAATTAATAAATGAGAATGTTATTGGATTGATGCATTATCATAAAGTTAAACTATAAAACTATTGAAATACCATAGCCCAACAGTAGGACAGTTGAATTTAGGTGTTTGTTACCGAATTCAGCAAAACAAACCTGTACACTGCCCGTCTACATGTTCCTCTGTGTTAGCGAGCTGTAAGTTCATGTAGCCATCGGCTGATACGAGGAGGCCTTTGTACTCGTGCCCCCACTTTAATTTTACCAGCACAGATTTTCCTGTAAGGCTGTTCAGGAACGGTTTGGGGTTAATAGGCATAGCCGCCGCCATCGCAGTGTTTTTATACCTGAAATACAACTAATTTAGTATTTTTATGAACAGAATTTATTGTACACATCTGTTAAATCAATATAAACACTTTACTTACGCTACTTTGTGATAAACTAAACAAAAATTCTATAAAATAGATTTTTATAACCTAAAATTTTCGCTAACAAGAGACCGCCAAGCTCAAGCTTATGTTTTAGAAAGTTGGTACAACTGCTGTGGACATTGAAGTTAGAGATGTTCTAAGCAAACTTTTTCGGCTGCTTTCGGCTATCGGTTAAAATCGTTTTTTCTTGAGCCCATTACTATTAAAGTTCATTACCATAGAGTAAAAAAAAACCATAGACAATTCTTGTATTGCTGTCAGTGAGCAGCATGACATCTGTCACTAACGTCACGTCTTCGTCATCTGTTTTTTGCCGATATTTGCTTTAGCTTTTAATTTATTTTTCAGTATCTTAGAACTAGAATAGTAAATAAAATAGTAGCATTGTGTTTGTGAAATAGTATGCTACGTTTAAGTTTCATTCTATGAAATTACTAAGCCGCAATGTCTTTTCTGGGTTTTACTGAAGAAGACTTGATGCGGATAAAGTCTGCTGATACTAGAACAAACAACGGTAAATAAAACTGTACCATACAATACTGTTTTCATTGCTGTTTCATTCAATAATTTATTGATTTACAACCAAAGTAATCTATAGTTTATGTAAGAAAAAGTTTTCTGAGTGTCGTGTCCTTCCGATAGAATTATCTTGCAGTGTAGGTATTGACCTATATTCATCGTAATTAAAATAGTCGTACAACAACACATAACATGCCTCCAAATGAATGGTTAGCCCATAACGAAAACAACATTCTTACACACAAATAATAAATAATTGCAATATGATTTCAATAATATTTAATTGTATATTTTTAATCAGGTCTGTTGCTGTAACTGATGTTCTAATAATCTCTTTTTGAACGGATACTGGTAAATGATAAATGTTGAATCATTATTATCACATACCTACCTAATGTTATGTCCAGCCATTGTATTTGTCCATTTCTACTACTCCTCATGTCCATGTTTACATAAATTAGATAGCTAGTTTCACAACTATTTCTAATATTCTTTACCTAAATCTCTTTACAGAAGAGGACTTGAAAGTGGATACAGAAAATATTAAAAGGATAAATAAAATTGGAGCAAAGCCTAGGAAGCTACCCCAGTATAAATTGAAGACACAAACATCTGATGATGCTATAGACAGTCTCAATTTCGACAAATGCAGATTGAGCATAAAATCCCCATCATCTCCTTTAAGTCCTGATACAGATGTAGCAAACAACAACAATGATGATGCTACCACGGTTGAGAGTGAGAAGCAAGAGGCAGCTACCATAGATCTATCTAAGGAGTCGTCAGAAGGAGAAAGCAATAGCATAGCAAGCAGTAGAAAGAGCAGTGCAGGTGTAGCCCCAGATATAGTTAGGGGAGTAACAAACTATACAGAGAATGAGGCAGCTACACACAAGGTCAAGTTGGTAGAACTTCAATTGAAACAGAAATTGATGGAAGAACAAAACAAGAAGAGAAAAGAGATGCTTTCTAAAGCTCTTGCTGATAGGTATGTAACACTGTTTATGTGTACCATTATATTTTAAAACAGTGTGTGAAATGTTTGGATTCCTTTCCTTTGATGTTCCATTCATTACATTGTTATGCTACCTGTCACCTTCTTGATGGAGAGTTCATACTTATTTAAGTAATATTGTTTACTATCAATATTTTTTCTCTTTCTTTTCTACTTATCAAAGCAAATCATTTAATTTCCAGAACAAAGCAGACAGAAGAGCAAGTACTGAAGCTGGAGAAGATAAAGAAGGAGCTGCAGATACTGGACGGACAGTTCTCTCAGGACGTCGCCATGTTGCGGAAGAAGATAGACCATGCATGCCTCAGCTTTGCAGATGCTGAGTAAGTTATATTTTGCTACCTTAATTTTATATCATTATTGGTACTATGGTTGTTGGTTGGGGAAGACCATGTTTGTATTACTAAACTATGATTTGGTATTTTAGCTTTTCTTTGCACTAGGACAGCAAAAATACAAACTAAATAACAAATATATGTACAGCTCTGAGTATCTAAAATCAGTTTTGGCTATTCTTTACGGGAGGAAAACCGAATAAAAACCTAAACAATAAACAAGTGGTTGACACCATTCCCAGCACCTATAAATAAAAACACCAAACAATAGCCAATTTCCTGATAATACTACACCAATTCCCATCATCCATCATAGTATTACCCAAACTTTATTTTTTGCAGAAAGCATTACCTCAAAGTAGAGAAAGAGTTCTTGCAAGCCAAAATCAACCTGCAGAAAGAGAAAGAGAACAAGGAACTACTAACAGAGCACCTCTGTGCCCTGATTACTCATAATGAGACAAGAAAAGCTAAGAAACTAGAAACACTAATGCTACAATTGGTTGAGGACAAGACGGATGAAGTGAACATGGCTGTTGATGATGATGATGATGAGCCAGTGATTGTGGACGGGATTGATGAGAGAACCGGTAAGATGGTTGAAGTTAATATGAATTGTTAGTTGAGCAGCCTGTGGTAAAGTCTAGGTTGTGCGAAAGACTTGAGTTTTACTTCTGAATATTTGATTTTATATGAACACCTGAGAAGAATATTCATGCATCTTATTGTGCTGCATTTTATGCATTCCTCAATCGGTAACAAAGACTTTATGTAACAAACTTAAATGTAACAAAATTTAAAACCTATAAAATACGTACCTACCTACTACAAAAAATTATATATTTATATATTATGTTATTATTAATAATAATAAAAACCTTTACGAAGAAAGTAGGTAATTTAACGGTTTCTTCAAAAACTAGGTAGGTATCTTAGTTAATATTTTTTAAACAAATAAATTGTTTATTAGTGTAGCTACTAATGATTCTAAGATTATATTCTAGACAAAGACTTAAAATAATGTGCCTTTAACTAGTTTTAACTACTGTATACTAGTACTTCATGTTGAACATGACAAAGTATTTACGAGATTTGTGTACAACGACATTACTATTAAAATTAGATTGCTAGATATGCCAGTGACCTAAGTATATATATAAGTTAATTCTTATTAAAATTTAAATATTTTTTATCTAAGTACCTAGATAATAATTATAAAATTAGCAATACTAGAAATAAAACACTCTTCTATGTATTTAAATACTTTTTATTTAATTAATTACCTAAATAACAATTGTTATAAGAATTTAGTAGTTTTTCTAGAATACAAGATATAACATTTATCTAAAAATGTTACAGTTGCATCCCAGACTATTATTTATTTAATTAGCATTTACAAAATCGGAATATAGTTGACATACTCTTTGAATGCAATTAGACCCGCTATTTATAAAAGCAACATTTTAATACTGATCGTATTATTTACTTAAAATACTTTCCTTATTATTTACTTAAAACTCTTAAAAAGCACATAACATTATAAATAGGTATCGATGTCTGAAGGTCTAGTGGTAGTTTTGTCATCGTTGGAGCAGAATTGTTTATTTTCATTTCTAGAACGGTGTAAAAACTCCCGCTAGGTTCCCTGAGGATGTCGAGATAAGATGGATCTTTTGAATGATGATAAATAATGGTTGCCAAAAATGTATTGTTACGATAAGAAGGTAGGTACTTACAATTATTTACACAACGTATTATATCATTTACTTTTATTATTCTAAATCTAAATATTTAACCAAAACACTAAAATTTATAGATTTATCAGTTTTATTACTTGACTCACGAAGATCTTCTGATAGAAAAGTGGTGTCATTTAACAAACTATTTCGTCCGTGACACTAAAGTAGATTTACATTGCAATTATTTCGGGTGCGCCACAATATCATCAATATTAAATATTAATTCTTCCTCACTCATCGCACAAACATAATAAAATAATGTTCCGAGTTGCTCTCATGTTGGCTTTGAACACAACATGTAAATGGAAGACGTTTCACCGGCATTTTCCGAAGAACATCTTCCTTGCCGTGTGCTATCCCCAGTTCCAATACGAATGCTTCTTATCGTTCTTCAATATTGCCCTTATGTTAGTATCGGCATATTGCAGCTCTCTCCGCTTGTCTTTCTCCATTCGTATGAGTTCTAGGCCTCGTTTAGCTGCGCAGTGATAGCGCTGGCTCAGAGACGCTTCCGTCCCCTTGATCCTCGGTATGTGGCCGGTGTAGCCGGCTATTGGCGGGAACTCTGGAGATATAGTGTTTTCTGAAAGTAAATAAAGTGATTTAGATACCTAGATTGTGAGAAATTTAAATAAGAAATAGCAGAGGTCCTAATAGTTTGCCTTGGGGAACACCAAAACTTTTCTAAGTTTTTTACCATATAATATGTGAACTATACTTATGCATGTAGCTTTGTGACCTTGAAAGATGCCTATATCTGGCAGCGTCATATTTCGTGGCTGACGACCACGACTCCTCAAAAGCTCCTTAAAACCCACCCACATACCTTTATACTTATTAATCTCGCGGAACTTGTGCAAGTCCCTGCGGATCTCGTCCCGGGTGTGCACGGTCTCCATCTTGGGCGCGCTGCGGGATCGCGTGTAGCTCTTGTTGAGGTCCGCGCGGCGCCGCGACTCGCGTTGGCCCGAGGAGAAGTCGGCCATGCAGTCGTCCGCCGCACGCCCGTAGGATTTTCCGTATCTGAATGGAAAAATGTTGATTGGCATTTGTTTTTAAAACCTGGTAGAGTAATGAAGGTCTTGGACCTCTGTTTGCGGCCACGTTGAAACAAAAGTATGCGAGGATTGCGATCGATCGATGTTTGGGACATCTTGGAAGCTGGCAACCATGATGCAAGATTATGATTATAATTAATTAAAGTTATGTTTGATTAGGCATTGTCTAATAAAAATAAAACTCTTATACAGATTTTCCGGAACAGTTTGAGTCTAAATTCGACCTGTAAAAGCTTTATTACTTACCCCTTTCCGCATGAGAACTTCGCATTTACGATTTGAATAAGGTCAAGGCAAAGACAGTAAATTAAGAGATACGCACGCAGTCATATTATGCTGACAGGTTACGGTTTTTACTATTGTTAGTTTGTTAACATCGGTGAATATAATAGAATGTGAAACCTGCATGATTTAATTTCAGTTTTAGTCTTAGGTACCTTAAGTGTAATAAACCTACCTTATGCATTGCGATCAAGCTATAGATGATAGGTGCTCTTGAATGTAACTGAAATAATTATCTGTCGCAACCAACATACACACCCTCAATGAGCCGCAAAAACTGAAAGCAGAAATGCGCTTTTCCATACTCATCAAATCATCCTTCGCTCCTACGGTCAATCTTTAGCGACACAGCAGTGCTCTGTCGCTAAAGATTTACACAATCAATAAGGGTGAAGTAAAGTAATACCTGAAGCACATGCCGGGCACATATCCCGTGTACCCGGTCATGTACACAGGGTCTCGGTTGTAGACGCCTTCGTACACGTCTCTCTGCGCGGGTTGCCTGCGCGCGCGCATCGCGTCGATCTCGTAGTTGTCTCCGGGACGGTACTCGAGTGGCTTGCTGCGGGCAGAGATTATTTTTGTAATTCCACGGGGATAGGGCTTTTACGGTGGACGTTAGTCACTGGGCTTGCTCCTTGACTTCATCCCAGCAAGAGATCCCTATAGAGATATAAGCAGCTAGCGAGGACGCTTATTGCGTTTTGTGGATTCATTGGATATAAGTTTTTTCCCACGATCTTCATCGTAGATGTTGCTCTCTAGCCACCCATCAATCACTACTCAAAAGCCCCATCGGGTTTGGGTTCGTTGAACCGTCCACTGTATAACTTACTTGAATAGCCCCTTAGATCGTATTTCCCTCAAGATCTGTCGAGTGTTGTCTCCGTAGCATTTGCCGAATCGAAACTTCAGCATCGGACAGTGTCCAGTATATCTGCAACAATAGACATCCCTAATTAACTACATCCAACATTCTTATCCAATCCACAAAATGTTTAACCTGTGTTTCCAGCAGTGGACGTGTATGTAGTATATTTGTTCCATTCCATCGCACAGAATAATCTCTGCTACCTACTTATGGTATTGGAGCTACGCCTTACCATCTTATCGACAAGATTGATTGCACCGTTAACAAGAACCACTCCCATTAAACATGAACCCCTTCAATCATCCCATTCTTCTACAACTATTACCTAACTCTGTGATAAAACGAAGTGCTTCCCAAACTTCCTTGTTAGAAACCCATCTGGTTACAAACTGAGCTTTAGCACGAGAGCTTTAGGCCCCGCGAACTAGTGTCGTCCAACTAATATCAGTATCGATGATATTATCGTCACTGTACAACTTGGTATGATTTCAAGTACTTACATGATTTTTTTTCCAAATTATAAATTTATTTAAGTACAGCAATATTTACTACCATATCATTGATTTCATTTGATTCACTCTTTTGTTTGATGCTATGGAAATCTATCGCTAGTCGAGGTACGCTCGACAAATAGGCAACACTACCGCGAAAGTAGGTGAGTTGATAATTATGTAGGTAGATGTAACTAACCCCGGCTGAGGGAGATAGCGGGAAAACGCGGCCGGTTGGAGCCAGGCACGGGCCCGGCCTTGCCGCGGAATCTTTGATTGTTTATAACGCGGAAATGTGGTGCAAACACTATTATTACCAGACTTTAAAGGTTGGGTTACAGTGTACGAGCCTATAATAGTGCATGTTTTCACATTTCACTGACAGTGTCCAGTTGTTTTGTAGTTGGGTCAAATTTCGGTCATTCCAAAATGGATCACCGGATGATTTTTTTGCAGATCAAGGGTTTATAATTCATATAAGGGTTCTAATTTAAAGGATAAACTGTACTTAGGTTTAGTGTTAAAAACTCAGTGACATACAGTAAGTATGTTTTGCTATTTTCACCACTTATTTGTGCTTATATTCTCTTCTCACTCTCTTTACAATCCGATAATACTATTGCCTCATAAATTATACCTAATGGTGGCAACAGTAGGGTAGGTTTACATTGCAGTGGTTGATAGACGGATGCTCACCTTGGCCTAATAACATGCGAGTTGCAGTTGGCCAAAAGGTGTGGTGTGTCTAATGGTGATGGTGTCGGATTTTGGCCTTGATAAGTCGACGTGTTTATGCTTTATGCATGGTCTGGTCTAGGGGGCATTTTGGCGTACAAGTATGATTCTGGGGAAAATCAATAAGTAGAAAGGTAAACTGTAGTTTAATTTGATTAAGTATTATGAAATGAAATTTATCGTGTGGTTGTGTTTTCCGTATACTACCTACCTACCTATGATGTGCATTTCTTAAAATTGTCCTTATGCCTGTTCAGGCCTATAATTCATAAGTACTTAAGTATTATAACTGAACATACTTTAAAAAGATACTTAGCTCCAATTTCTCCATAGTCAGTTAGATCGTAACCAGGGTGTCCACATTGAATTCTTGACAGATGTGTCAAGAATTTAATATAAAGTCAAGCAATAATCCCTGGTTATGCTCTAACCCACTATGGAGAAATTGGCACTTAGATAGTTACATATTATACGACATGCTACCAATCGAGCATTATTAAGCGATTATGAACGCAAAGCTAATTCTATGATTAATTCAGCCAAACGAAGTTTGTTTATTATGTAGCGTGGCACGGAGTCATAAAGTTGTAAAATAGTTGCCGCATTTAACTGACCTATTTGTTTTGTTTATTTACTTACGTACCTCTATGATTTAGGTTTAAATATTCCCTGATATCTAAAAGCACTGCTAAATTCTATTACGACCACTTACGACAGATTGCGACTGAAGTTTAGTCGAAGTGATTTATACATATAGATATCTAATCTATAGGTTTTGTGGGAATTGAATTGTAATGTGTAACACTGCAATGTTTAATAAATAAATCTGCCTACCACTTATTTACGCGATCTAAGTGTCGTCGATGTCTACTAGGTATATTACTTTTATACGTAAAGGAAGCAATACAATATAGTTATTCTCAGTTACTATTTTTAAATACCTATACCTAGGTATATCAGTTTTTTTGGTAACATCAAAATGGTTGCGTTACCTAAGTAGCTTTGCGTGTGGTAAAAAATAATTTATAGGCTTTACTTATTAAATTTTCGAGGCCGAAAAATATGAATACGATGATCGATTTTTCAAACGTTACATCAAGGTTAACTGCAAATATTTCATCGAACTTACTCTCTGGGACTAGGGTAGGTTAAATTTGTAGCTTGTTAGGTAGATAGGTATCTACAATGATTTCTGATGTACTTAGTTAAGTACATTATACAGATAGATATCTGATATTTCAAAGATAGATAGTCTGATATATTTAGCACGTGATGAGTTTATCTAACAGCGGCGATGGTGTGCAATTTCCGAAAGTAATTTACCACGACGTCTCGGGCCCCGCAACTCATGCTTTATTGAATTTAATCTTAACCTATTTATGAATGTAGGGTTAGATTAAGCAATTATCTTCTACTTAGGTAAGTGCCTAGTTAGTACATTACTATAAAATGATAACCCATGATAACGAATGTAGGTAGCTTCCGGACCGCAAACAAAAATATTTTCTCCTGGATTTTGGATTACTACATATTACTGTAAGGTGCTTACCTAAGATTCATTCCACTAGTATCTAAGGTTTCTAGGAGATTTTCAAATATCAAAGTCAAATCAATTCCGACCGAATACAAAAACAAAACATCCTAAACCCTGTCTGCAGTATAAAGGCAATGCCCTTTTACCTAATACTGAATGCACGACACGGTGTAGATTCAGCTGATGTCTTAAATATTTTATCAAAGTTCATGTTTCCACACGGTAACCAAGAGTCGAAAGAAAATGAAAACTGAAATTGTTTATCCATTATTAACAAGGTATCTTATAGCAATACAATGCAGCGGCAGCGTAGTTGATGCATTACAAAACGATATCGCTACTGCTGGATATTCACAGCGTAATTTGTATACTTACCTACTTATTAGATTTTGATTGATTGTATCCACCCTTTAGAATGGTTGAATCAACGATGTTTTTTTCAGAATTTCAGAGTTGTTCTCTTAGTAAACGTAGTATTATTTAGGTACTCTAAGTATTCCCATAGTGAAAGTATTTCAGTCATCACGTCACTGTCCACTAGAGAATATGGACCACCATCAACGAGGGTTTTCCGCATTCCAAAAGTCGTAGAACGAAAGTGATTCAGAATTATCCCTTTCGGCTTGCTATACTTACCACTTTTGAAACGCTCTGTATAATTTATTTATATACAAATAAGCTATAAGTACAAGTAGGTACTTACTCTATTCACCATTATAAGTAGGTATAGACCGTGATCTTCCAAGTGAAACAACAAACAATTGAAGCAAGACGCGCGTGAGAGATATTTTGATTTATTAACTATATTTTATTTTAGTTTCACCCCCTTATTCATAGAAAAGTCACAATAAGTTTTAACTAATATACTGTTTTGTCCCTCTCTGTCAAAGAACAAATTGTTCTTTGTCGAAGAGGGACAAAACAGTTTATTAGTTAAAACGTTCTGTAACTTCTCTATGAATAAGGGGGTAACTCTCCAAACTTACTCAGTGTTATGAGCTGGTTAAATTAAAATGGTTAGAAAGACGATAGGCGTGAGACCTCATTTAGATATAGCCTAGATAGCTTATTTCCAGAAGGTATTTCCCTAGTTTGTCATCTTTAATTAAATCGCAAATACTCGTACCTCCATTACCTCCTAGAAAATAAAGCACAAACTGTGAAAATTGATATCACCTCCATTACCTACGTAGTAGTAAGTGAAATTGAGATTCGTAGCAGATACGTAGGTACGTTATATTTATTGAAATTGATTGATATCGGATTGTTAAATATAGCATCAAATCGGTAAAACGATATCATCCAACATCTCCCGCAAAATTTTACTTTCGTTCCTAAATTTATAATATTGTACGACATCACGATATTCACGATCGTACGGAATTGACACAATCATCACCCTTATAAATTAAATACGTTTTACTACCTTGGTGTTTCGTACCTCTGGTATTTTATTAACAGATAGGTAAGTAACATCGAAGTTATACTTACACTAGCTGTTTCCGCGCGCTTCGCTTCGCCTTAAAAAGTTTTCCCGTGGGAATTCCGGGATAAAAAGTAGCCTATGTTCTTTCCCAGGGTCTAGACCGTATGTATACCAAATTTCATTCAAATCCGTTCAGTAGTTTTGGCGTGAAAGAGTAACAGACAGACAGACACAGTTACTTTCGCATTTATAATATTATAGTTAGGATGACTTACATCCCTATCGTAGTTCAGTGCGTGCTAAGTACTCGTATTTATAAACTCACAGGATTGTTTTTCTGTGGAGTAAGTTCACCTAAGTTGGAAAGTGGGAACGAAGACGCTAGATAAACGGTAAACAGAAAAACTAATTCCCTTGTTTATGATGATCAAGTTTGCGTGGGTATGGTTTTGTTACCTATTCACCTAGTACGATCGATTATACGGTAGAGGTGTAGGTAATTTTAACCACCGTGCAGCGCAAATTTTTTTTATGCGTCTTCAAATTTCGACACCTTGGCACCTTTAGACAGGTGCTACCCACAGTCCCTATATGTAGGTACCTATTAAGAACTTACCTACTTGAATTCAATAACGTTACACCATTTTAGGACGCACTATGTCAAAATAAAACCTCAGTGTTACCTGCCCTTGTATTAAATAATCTAAACGTTAGTGGATCACATCCAATAAGTGTATAAACAATCTACCTACCATACAAGTCCTTTGGCACAATGCCAGCTAACTGAAAGTTTTAATGAATGAGATGACCTAATTGTTTCAGTTAAGAGTAAGAGTAAGTACTTAATAATATTTGCGTACCGACCGAGGTAACTTAATCGACGTAGGTACTACAGTAAGTATTTCTTTATCCTCCTCACCTTGGTCACTATAGTTTACCCAATGTGATTTTACCTTCGACCATTTAAGCATTTTACCTAGGAGGCTGGTGGTAAAATTTAAAACTGTGCTGATGGAAGATAGGTAAGTATACTTACGTTATCTATGTATTGTTATTTAAAAATATGGTTAGGTATGTAAAATAGACGTCCATCCATACAGTCGGAACACGTAGTACCAACAAGGAACATAACTACTTTAGTATATTTCTCAAACGTAGTATTAACTGTCGTGACAGAGGTCGGAAATTTGGAACACCTATTATAGGCTACAGCCTGGCTGTAAGTAGATGTTCCGAAACAAGAGCCCCCAAAAGGATCATAGAAAAAGCTTACTAACTACTACTAGCTACTGTAGCTGAAATGGTCTAACAGTTTAAAATGGATAGGTCTGCGGTTGCCCTACATTTATTTCCCTCCCAAAACAATGCACTTAGGTACAAACTTAACACTTGTTTACTTTACACTTACCCAGGAATAAAGGATCCATTAGCTTGTGTCATGAAATTTTGCCGTTCCCGCGCACTGAGGTCTACCCACATTTTTTAGAATCAGCTGTTAGAGTTTAGTTTGTAACGTAAACAAGTCATTCTTCCTGGCTGTCTGCCTGCAGTACCTTTGCCTGCAACGAACTCTTCGTGACTGGTAGTGTCAAGGGTTGGATGGATGCAAGAAAGAAATGGGTTGGTGTAGCGTGCTAAGTGAGTTTCGTTGCGCGCGCATCTTAGAAAAACTTGGGGCTGTGTATGTGTTATTGTGAACCTTTCACCTTCATACCTATACTGGTATACCTACCTACGCTACGTAGGAATGTATTATGCCATGCAATTGCGACTTTGATTAAGTAATAATTCCCGCTCCGGAACCCATGATCATGTAGTTACTACCAACAACTTGTTGTGCATATAATATTATGGTAGGAAGGGAAGGGAAGATACGGTAGGTAGGTATGTGCCTCACTTATGTTTATTACTTTTCTGACTTTGAAAAACTATGTCTCTAGCTAGACTCTAGTGAAAGCGGTTCAGGTAAGTATAAAAAGGTCGGCGGCGGCGTAAAAAGCAAGCTAGAAGCTGATTTATTTTTCCTATATTATAACTTAGGTGTTATAGATCGTATCCAGTGGCATCCTTTGGGAGAGGCCTATTCCTACAGTGGACTGCTATAGGCTGATGCTGATGATGACTAAAGTATTGTATAAACAGCGTGTTGCAAAAGTGGTAAGTATATGTATAGGTATACTGAGCCGAAAGGGGGTGACTCAGGGGATCATCCTGAACAAGTTGTGTACTACGACTTTTGGAACTAGCCAAAAAAGCTTCTCCATAGAATTTTGTGAACCTGTTTGTTTTTAGTGATTAGGCTCGGCTGGGTTGGCCGGACTCGGCCAGCGTGTTGGTGTCTCACTGAATGATAAGTGACTGCTAAAGAAGTTCTCAAATCCGTTTTTATTTTAATGTTTCCGTAAAAACAAATGACGGATAGCACGTGATGCACAGAATAATAACAATCTCGCCGTGTCAAGTGATGGGATGACATAAAACCGGATTTAACCGATGGTTTTATTTATACTTTGGCAACATTTTCATAAAATATTTTTGTTATGGCTACACTAAAATTATCTGTCAAAAACATTTCAGCAAGTTGTGTTGTGAGTGGTGATGTTCATTAAATTCTGTTTTGTAAAATAAATATATTTACTGTATTTTTGACTCGATACAAAGAATGAAAAATGGCTATAAATTTAGAAAAGCATAGAGAGGCGATGATATCCGCTTGGAAAGACGTATTAGATGAGAAAACAGATACCAACTGGTAAGTGACTCAAAGCTTTCGTATGCCGACCTAGATACGCGGCGAAATTAAATAAACATACTTTGATATTCATTAACCATTGTTTATAAAAATACACAAGATATTAAGTATATTGTAGGCCTTACATACTCCCAAGAAGACCTACCGAGAGTATCAACTATACCAACCTCCTTTCTCAAAGAAAAAAGTGTTACCTACGCGAATTTCACTAGAGACCGACAATGTAAATGAACAATTAAATAATTAGTACCTATATATTTTGTGTTCTACCACTTGCTAGTCCTGTTGAACCACTTGTTATAACTGCAAGTGTAGCTATTATAATGGAACTAGATTTCAAAGACAGCCCATTTAATCTGATTCTGTAAATAAAAACTGTTAATAACATATACTTACTGGGTTAGGTATCATCAGTTATTACAAGTTAACCATGTTTATATTTATATCATCATTATATGTTAAAGAGCATTGCTCCTTAGATAGTGAGACAACTCATATGATACAACAATACTGACTATGAGGAATGTCCTGCATGAAAAAAATAGTATTGTATGTAGGTATTTAGACATGAAATATGTTAGTCATTACCGATAACACAACTACCAACTAGCTATGCAAAATAGAGATTTTAATTTTTATAGCTCTCATGCTTCGTTTTACAAAATCGCATAATTTTAAAGTTTAAGTACCTATATTACTATACATACATATCAGACTTAGTTAATGCATAATTATAATTATTTTCAGGGCTCTGTTCAGCTACGAAGGACAATCAAATGATCTCAAGTTTGTATGTAAAGGAGACGGCGGGCTGGCCGAGCTCGTTGATGACTTGAACAGTGGAAAGATCATGTATGCTTTCCTGAAAGTGGACACTCCTGATGGCAGTGTCTCCAAATATGTCCTTATCAACTGGCAGGTTAGCATGCACTAATTTATTACTTTGTGAGTAGCCAGCCAGCCTACATTGTGCACATCCACATCTCACTTGGGTTATGTCAGTCCTAATGTAATGGAGATGGGCCACTTCAGCCTATTGCCATTATTTTCCAGTGCCAAAGCTCAAAAATACAAATATCACCCCTATCTTAGAATTGCAGCTGGGACCTTTTTTTAGTAAATCTATTTCTCAGATTTCAAGCTCAAGTAAGCCACTATCACTGATTTATTAGTGTATCCTCTTTGTTTCTTGAAATCTTATCAGGCATCCATTCTATTGATAAGATTATACTACTATTATTAAAACAAAACACACATGTTTATTGCTTACACAATACAACTCTAACTCTATAATTATTATTTTACAATATTTTACTTTGGTATGTCAATAATGTATGAATAATGTATAGTTACGAGAAATGAAAAACTTCTTCACTTACAAAATACCAACACCAACTTTTAGTTGGTAATATCCTGATGCGCTTGAAATGTACCTGAATATTGCATGGCGACATTAAGCTAGCCTTTTCCGTTTAGGAGTAATTTGGTTCTTTTCTCACTGGAACTTTTTCATTGCTTGCAAGTGTACTTACATTATTGACGATTGATTGAGGTTCTAGCTAAAAAAAATATGATGATGATGATGAAATCCTGTTATGTCAGTAGCAGTAGTATATATACAGGGTGTTGCAAAAAGGGTATACTGAGTGAATTTTGAAATGTAGTTTTCGGCTTAGTATACGCTTTTTGCAACACCTGTATATCTAGTATGTGTATAACATTGTGTGTCCCAGGGCGAGGGCGCGCCGACGGTGCGCAAGGGCACGTGCGCGAACCACATCCAGCACGTGGCGCGGCTGTTCAGCGGCTTCCACCTCACCACGCACGCGCGCACCGAGGACGACCTGGACGAGAAGGTATGGTTTCTGATGTCTTCTGAGTCCTTAGTACTTTTCCCTGGCAACAAAAAGGGTTCTGCCTTTTTGTTCGCTTTTTTTGGCCGAACCTTAGTTTTAGGTCTTGACTTGAACATATTACTATACACATATTTGCGTTGCAAATGCTTGATTTCATAATTCTCTAATTTTGTGAAACCCTAGAATGGCCATGGAAAACCTAGGTTCCGCAGAACACTGATTAGGGACCACTGCTCTATGACCCATCAAGAAGCAAAAATATCTATTAGAGATCACTTGGATGAAAAGTTTTTGTTACACTTTCTACTATCTTCAAACACTATGATAACTAAAGGCATAAAGTACAAAAATACACTCACTAATTTCTATATTTTCATTAGGAATTTAAAGGTACCTAACAATAAATCATTGCTCCAGGTGATACTGGACAAGCTGTCGAAGGCGGGGTCCGCTTTCAACTTCAAGTCGGCGCGCAGCGAGGAGCTCCCGCCCACCGGGCCCGTAGGCACCGTCTACAGGAAGGTCAACCCTGGTGAGCATACCTTGGTGTTGCTGTATAAACTGCATTCGTTCTTATACTTGGCACAGAAGGTAAACAATCTCAGTGAGTCTTTTTATTTGAATTTATTTGAAAAGTAGGCTTTTTAATCCTAACTAATATTATAAATGCGAAAGTAACTGTGTCTGTCTGTTACTCTTTCACGCCAAAACTACTGAACGGATTTGAATGAAATTTGGTATACATATGGTCTAGACCCTGGGAAAGAACATAGGCTACTTTTTATCCCGGAATTCCCACGGGAAAACTTTTTAAGGCGAAGCGAAGCGCGCGGGAACAGCTAGTGATTCATAAAAACCAAAAGACTGATGTTAGCTGTAGTTTATTTGTTTAATAAGAGGAACAAGGATTGTTTAACTTTTATCCCAAGTATGAATGAATGCAGTATATTTATTTTGCTGATGTGAAAGAATCTTTAATTGTCCTTTCTGATGACTAAAAGCCTGGTGAGGATATACATACTAGATATACAGGATGTTAAAAAAATAGTATTTATAGTAAACTATAAGGAGCGGGGCGATAATATTTATTTACAATAGGAAGGAATTTTAGCATTGTTCGGGAGTATTACATACCTATAAGTGTATTCGCATACATTAGAGAAAACAATGAAGTACCTAAAATTTTCTAAAGCCTTATTATCTGACATAATTCTAATATGTATACTCTGCAAAAAAACAATAGAAATTCCTAAATCAATCCTCTAGTCTTCTAGTTGAAACAGTTGCAGTTGAGCAGTGCTAGTGAAGGGCGCAAGTCCTGTTGAAATGATTAAATCAAAATTCAAGTCTTATGTAGAGTATGTGGAGCGTAAAATTAAAACCGACCAGGTTTCGTTTCATCGGACAAGTTTACGTAGAGGTATGTAGAATGACTTTATTAATAAAGTTAACATTATACAGCATAACACTTACATACATACGATGCGACAACCCATAAACAACAATTAGTGCTGCAACAATCATCTTTAACAGATGCTGTGACCTGTGACCAGTGGTGATGGTGTTTATTAAAATATGGCTCATTTAAACGACTCAGTAGGATCTCGTTTAGTATTATGTATAACTGTATCCGTATTCGTATTAGATAGATAGAATACACTTTATTTGTACACCAACATAGAATAATAAGTAAGATTAACAAATTGCAACTTAATTACCGTATTAGATTTAAGCTATAAACGACATTTATAGCGTTAAGGATATTGTTAATTGTATGGGCTTGCAATGAGTGCAAATAATATCTAAGATATCAATGGTATCAGGTTGCGGTTAGATCAAGTTTCACATTAAGTATACATAGTAGGCAATATCGCGTGAGCTGATTTGCAACAGAAACTGCTACAGATACGATCGTCACCACTTACATATTGCAAGATGCAGCTAACACGAATGTTTAAAATTCATTGACGACGATAGAAATTATGACTGCCTTTTTTGGTATTATTATGTGCATGGATGCAATATATTATGTTAGTAAGTTGTGATTATGTAGGTATAATTATTATAATGAAGAGCGTATCTCCAACTGTGATTAAAGTAGATTCAGGCCTGTATTTGAACCTTGCGAACTTCTATACGTCGTCGTATTGCCACGATGACATCGTCTTATGATAAAAACAATTGAAATTATACAGATGTTAAAAAGGGTACTCATTGGCATTGTTAGCGGAATGGCAGTGACTCAGGTGGTCATTCCGACCACCTTTGCTCTACAACTTAAATGAATACATAGATAGAAATGATAGAAATTTTTAAATCAGGAAAAAAAAATTAAGTAGCCACACAAAACTCTTTTAACCAAAAAAAAAAACACGCACTCACGCCTTGTACTAATGTACTCCCTTGCGGGGTAGGCAGAGGTGCATTGCTGCACCCACTTTTCGCCAGAGTGTTATGTTAGTCCCAATGTAATAGGGGGCGGGCCTATTGCCATTTTACGGGCACATCCAAGACCCGAGAACAAATATCTGTGTTTAAACAAATATCTGCCCCAGCCGGGAATCGAACCCGGGACCATCAGCTCAGTAGTCAGGGTCACTAACCACTACGCCATTCGGTCGTCTTTTAACCAATAATGACAATAATATTTTTAGTACCTGTATTCTATAATAACTGCATTCGTATGAAAACACATCTCTAACATGTACTTCTGGTTGCAGTTCAAGAAATCAACTCGTCGGAGCGCGACCAGTTCTGGATGAAGGAGGAGCAGGAGGAGAAGAAGCGAGTCGAGGCGGAGAGGAAACGCAGGGAGGAGGTAACTTACTGAAGTGTAATTGGCTAGTAGTAGTAGCTATTTACCTAATATGTTCATATATTGTGTTATAGCTGTAATTTCTCCAAATATTATAAAATATAAATATAAAGCTAGGCACAGCGAAAAACGGGCATTGCCCTTTATATATTTGTCTCGGTCGCACGCGCACAGTAATAGTGCGCTCACGCTCGCACAACGTTCTTAGCTGTGCTTAGCGACCGTGCTTTAACGCACTTTCTTAGACTTTAAACTACGGTAACAGACGCCAAAGAGGATGCATACGGAAGGGCTCCGTAGTGTGCACTATTACCGTACTACAGATTATATTCTATGTCATAAGACAACGGATAGAAGGTCATTATCAAAGGATGGTGATGATACTTCATTTTTTTAACACACAGAGTGAAAGTAATATGAAATGGAGTTTAGCAATCAACAATCCTTTAGCAGCATTGCTGTAAAATGAAGATTTAAATAAATTGCATAAAGAATACCTTATCTGTAATTTATAATTGTGTGTTTTAGGAGAAGAGGAAAGCGGAAGAGGATGTTAGAAAACGGGATGAACTGGAAGCAGCCAAGCGGGACAAGGCCGAAGAACAGAAGTAAGTTACAACTCAGTACCTACTAATATGGATTCCGCAGAACACAATCATAAAAAAACATACGGTGGATTGTCAATCGGATTTTGAATACCTAATAATTTAGATCAATCACTGTTGCGTGCGCTCGCTCCGCTCCAGTTGATATAATAGCCTAAGGCACAAAATTAAATACAGCAAACAAATATTTCCCCTGGCTAACATATTATATAATGAGTATTAGTAATTATTTCTGTTTGTTTAGATAGGAAATGTCTGCAACAAACATTGATAAATTCTTGGAGTCGTCATCCATTGAGTATTTATAAATATGCAATTACATTTTGGTCATACATTTGGCTACGGTTGTCATTAGAATCAGTAGCATGAGTGGAGCTCACTCTACTCTAATAAAACAGTGCAATCCAAAATAAAACAGTGATTTTTAGATCAAGTGTAGTGTGAATTATTGGACAGTAGTAAAGGCAGTTCTGAAAGTGATTAGATTTTTATTCATTGAGTTGAATAAGTCAGTATAAACCTGTAATATTAGGTATAAAGTTTGTTTTTATGTGTGTTACTCTTTCCCACAAAAAACTATTGAACGAATTGCGATAAAATTTGGTATACCGGAAGCTGACAACAGCTGGTAACATAAATACATACTTCGACTTACATACCAGAAGATCACATGAGGGAACTTCTTAAGGCGAAACAAAGCGGGCTATAGCAAGTAACTAATAATCGTGTTTTACCTTCCAGAGCACCCAGCCCGACGGTCCTCAGCCCCACGTCTGGACTCAGCGTGAGTGAGTCCCTGCGCCGGCAGCGCTCCGCCGAGGCCAAGCAGCTGATCGGCCATTCCACCGCCGCCGCGCGCGCCATGTTCGAGCAGAACCTCGCCTCGGGGCAGATGAACACTAGGAGGTAACTTAACATGGAGCTGAAGACACTTTGTTGGTCAAAATCAAGTGTAGCCATTGATCGCCAGCGCTTTTCAGCAAAATGCACCAACAGTATCAATTTTAGTTAACTATCGTGGATTGTGATCATGTCGGGGTCACCAATTTCGTATCAAGTAGGTTGTAGCGTGAGCGAGTCCCTGCGCCGGCAGCGCTCCGCCGAGGCCAAGCAGCTGATCGGGCACTCCGCCGCCGCCGCGCGCGCCATGTTCGAGCAGAACCTCGCCTCGGGCCAGATGAACACCAGGAGGTAACTTACCAAATTTGTAGAAGACACAGGTCTCCTTGAAGGATCGATGATGCGATCAATGGCGCCTCGATGCTATGGCGCTCCAAATGAATTGAAGGTAAGGCAAAATGCACCAGCAACTATCATTTTAGTTCACTTTTGTGGACTGTGTTCATATCGGGGTCACCAATTTCGTATTAATTAGGTTATAATGTGAGCTAGTTACTCCACCGACAGCGCTCGGTCAAGGCGTATAAGATGAATGGCCACCTCTCCAAATGAGCTCCACAACACTAGGTCCTCGGCCGCCGTCATACTACTACCGACTACGTGTCTAAGGGTGCTTACATAGAGAATTGGGTCCCCTGCACCCACCCGCGCCGGTAACCCGATTATGTAACATTGCTCACTCACGGAGCATTTCCCGGATGTTCAAATGTCATGAGTGCTTTCGCATAATCAGGCTATCGGCACAGGTACGCACCGGTAACCCGACTCTCTATGTAAGCACCCTAAGGTTACATGGGCTGACTCATGTAAATATTGACTCATGTATAGTAAATACAAAGCATTGTGAAGTGTTATTATAATTTGGTTCATTAGTCGCTAATGAGTTTATGATAAATATGATAATTTTATTTCTCCTTCTCATTTAGTTGATCGTGCCTTGCACGGATTGTAACAAGCGTGTTTCCACTCATCAAATAATAAAACCTTATTGACTTTAAAATTAACATCTCGTGTCTCCAACTTTGCAGAAACAGCGGCGGCACACCCGAAAAGCCAGTGCGTAGCTCGGTGATCGCGCAACGCATCAACACGTTCACGCAACAAGCCCAGCCGCCGTCACCCGTCAAGTCGCCGTTACCACCGCAAGCGCCCAAGACCACCCTCAAGGAAGAACCCATAGAGCAACCGAAAACCAGCCCCCTCAAAAACATAGACAAGATCAAGATGAGCCTCGAAACACCGTCCCAGATACAGTACGAACCGATCATTGATCCAGTCGACTTGAGCCCTAGCACGGAAAATGAACCAACTTCTTTCAGCGCCATAAACTATGGTGACTTTAAGAACGAAGATTACAGAGATATCAAGGAGGATTTGACGCAAAGCGAACCGATGATTAAGCAGAACATTCTCGAGAATGACATGTTCGATGCGTCGTATTCTAGCGGCAATGAGAACGATGACGATGACAGTGATAACAAGTTCAGTACGATCAAGCGGTCGCCATATTGCAAGAATGGCGACGGGAAAGGGCCAGAGTTGAGTCGACAGAATACGGTCATAGAGAATGTTAATTACAAGGAGCCTAATGGCACTTCTCAAGGTAAGCGATATTAACTGTTTTCAAACCCAAACGAAAGAAGATGTACAATAAGTAACGTGCATTTGTGAGCACTACAATGCAGTATTTAAATTGAAGTGTGGTGGTTGTTAGTTATAGTATTTTGGTTTCATATAAAGTCGGTCCAGATTTCCAAAAGTAAACATGAACCCTTAGCCCCTTCTTCTCCCAGTACGCGACTCTCAAGCGACGTGACTGCGGCGCAACCTGTGATCGCCTATAAAAACGGATCTGCGTCGCGACGTTGACTCGTCAAATATATGCGACCAAGGGTTGCGTCGCAGTCGCGTCGCTTGAGAGCCGCGTAGTGGGAGAAGGGGCTTAATCTTTCATGACTTAAATTATCTCATTGGTTTTACTCTTCACAGTAGGTAGTTGGTAGGATATAAATATCCTATGGCAACTAGTTCGTTAACTACGCGTCACGAAGACCTCGATTCTATTCCACGCTCCAATGTGTTAATTACCTCATTATTTCCGTATATTTATCTCCAGACATATCTCCGGAGGCGATGGAGGAGGAGGGCACGATCTACGAGGACCTGGACGAGGACCCCGGCCTCACCGCGCGCGCGCTCTACGACTACCAAGCCGGTGAGATATTATCAACATTCTATAAATTATTTATTTATGTATACTGCTTTATGAATTACTGCAAAAGTGTGTTTGTTTTACTTTGAGCTTGCAATAGAGCGGCGGTATGAAATTACTTGTACCCTTCCGCACGATATTCCTCTTTCCTTGTGCTATGCCCGTGAAAAGTTTACAATGCAAATAAGATAGTGTTTTTGCTTTGTCCTACCTTCTACCATTTGTTGTTTCTTTCTGTAAGATTGTTTATAGAGTGATGCTATAATTATATTTGTGTTCCGTTTGCGTTTCTTGATAAGCCTTTACGTTATATTTGCTATACTACGTGTGCTATTGATTCTTTCTAACACCCTATGCCAAGCTCGCCTGTTATTATAGTTTCAACTTGTCTGTATCCGTATATGGCAACCAAAAAACATACATATTTTTTCGATTAATCATTTATAGCTAACTTAAAATTATATTTCCACAGCGGACGAGTCAGAAATCACGTTCGACCCGGGCGACATAATCACTCACATCGAGCAGATCGACGCGGGCTGGTGGCAGGGGCTCGGCCCGCGCGGCGTCTTCGGGCTCTTCCCCGCTAACTATGTCGAGTTGCTGCCGTGCGCGCCGCTTCCACGCTAGGTGGCGCCACTGGGGACGGGGGGAGGGAGGGGTGAAGGGAAGGGGGAGGGTTAGATGCTGGTTGGAGACAAGGGCTAGGTAAGACTCCCCGCCAACAATATGGAGTTATTGCCGTGCGCGCCGCTGCCTCGCTAGGTGGCGCCACTGACTGGGGACGGGGGGAGGGAAGGGGAGAGAGGGGTGAACGGAAGGGAGAGGGAGAGATGCTGGTTGGAGATAGGGGCTAGGTAGGTGTCTCCCCACCAACTATGTGGAGTTATTGCCGTGCGCGCCGCTGCACCGCTAGGTGGCGCCACTGGGGAGGGAAGAAGGGGGTAGACGCAAGGAAAAAGAGGGGGAGGGAGGGATAGCGTTCGGACTCTACCCTAAGCAGAGATATTGCAGACAGGTGGCGACACTGTAGATAGTCTGTGCGTCTTAAGCTGCGTACAGACCGGACAAACGAGGGCCAACTATCGGGTTTCGTTGACCGTCGTTGCTGCAATCTGCCCTGTATTATGTATGATAAATATCCATCGTTGGGCGTTCGTTGGGCCGGTCTGTGCGCAGTTTCAGATAAGTGATCTTCAGACATGCGCACTTATATGGCGTGCACTATTGTATAGGCGATCAACACATACACTTTTCTCTGCTCGAACGCTTAGAAATACACTAGGCCCTCTGATTGAAATAAGTATGGCGTAAGTCCAGTTTGTACTCAGTAGTGTTTTTATCGGTTAAACCACAGTTACTGTACTGGACTCACAGTTATATTACGCCATATTTTTCTTATTTTCTACAAAACGTCGTGTCTATTTATATTGAAGGACTCGGATTTCTGGTAACTTGTAACAACTGAATATCACTTCCCTATAGATTTAATGTTGCTGATGTATTGTGCAATAATCTATTACGTTTGACCAGAAATGGGATCCATTCGTTGTTATTTGGTACTATAAATGCCTGTTTACTTTTCCCTAAACATACTGGCGTTATGTTCTTATTCTTATACAAATATTTTAATGATCTCTACTTGTACGAAACTTAAGAAATTATCATGTGGACTATTTATCAAGAGATTCCAGCGCACTGCATACATTTTATATAAATTTTTTTGGCTAATGAGATTACGTTAAAGTTTTTTTTGCAAAATGAGGCGAGATGGATATTATTTATACTTAAGCGTTACTGTAAAATATTCTCTATTTTTAGAGCGTTTAGACGTAAAAATCAAATGGATTATTTAAATTCTATCTTAATTATTATTTTAGAGAATTTTTGTAATATTATTCCAATTGCGTTGTGAATCAATTTAATTGAGATTTACGTGGCTTTTAACTCATCGTAATCGACTGCAATTTTATCTTTGCTTTAGTTTATACTTAGACTTTGTAGTATTATTGTTTGTGTAGGAATGAATTTATTTATGAACTAGTACTAAGGCGGGTAATATACTCACCTTTTATCTATCTATACATATAAGACGATATACCTACAGCTTCCTGTCCTGTCCATATTGTTTTGTTTATCTGATAAAGAATATTAATCTATACATCCTAATTAAATTATGGTCACAAATATCTTATCAACCCTAATACCCTCAAAATTGTGTCTTAAGTAGTCGTGCCAAAAGCATGTTAACCCCATTTTTGTAAGTATATTATCTGTATAGAATAGTATTAATAAAAATAAGTACCTACGTCTGACAACAGACAGTTTTGTATTTAAACGATGTCTTTTGCGTCGTCTAATGTAAGTTCGCGGTAACGTAGTGAACTAGGGACGTTTTTGAATAGCTTTTGACTTTATGATCTATAGCAATAGCACTATTCCGATTTTTCAGACATTTTATATGGTTCCGAATTATGGATGCCCTTCTTTAGTGGCTATAGTATGATTGTATTGAAATTGAAATCAAATCATGGATTACGACTGGTTTCCTTTACTTGTAATTATCTTTACCCCCTACTAAATACGGACCAATAAGGTTGAATATGTGCGACTGGTGTATTTCTAGAATTTATCCCTGAAAACAATAATTATAGTAAAGTTAAGTTAGGTTTCCAATATTCGAGTAATTTTAAAGCTTTTAAATAAAATAGGATCAAGTGTCATACATTATGTATTCCGTAGTTTAAGTACTTAATACTTTATTGATTTGCACATGAATAGTATCGTCATCAGTGTAGCCACAACATTATACACAGAGTATTTAGAATTTAATTTAGCTAGCACAACCCCTAAAATAAAGCAAGTATTTAAATAGAGCCTTCTCTATTAGATTCATTGTTGTCATTCTGTATAAATATAATATTATTGTAATAATCATACAGGGTCTCCTTGAAAGTATGGATCAAATGAAAGGAGATGTCTCAGTGGTTTGTCCCGAACAACTTTTGTTCTATGACTTTTGGGTTTTCGTACAAAAAAATGTTGTACTCTGCATACTAAAAAGTTACGTGACCAACAAAGTTTTTATGGAGAATGAGTAAATAATTTCTTGAATAGGGAATATGCGTAATTTTTTTTTATACTTTTATTGGATAGTTTTACATCACTTTATTATAGTAAAAAAAAATTCAACGCCAAAATAAGTAATTTAAGGTATTTTAAAGAAAGTTAAAAAATTACAACCATCACGACCACTTTGAAATTCCCGTCAGGATGGCGGGCTGTCGTGACGTCATAATCGTTTAATTTCACGGCTCAGAATAATGAGTCCCGTCAGTCGGCATAGATTTTTTACCTAATCAAGTAATCACAGAGTACTTTTGTATTTTCAACAAACCAATGTTGTCATGGTAACAAACGAAAAAGGAAGTGTATAAAGTGTGATCAGTGGCTGTTTTGTAATGGTAATAAAGTGTGACCAGTGACTGTTTTGTAATGGGAGCTCGTAAATAGCTGCTAGTAGCTCTTTTGAAATGGGAGCGCGCAAACCAGAGAACCTTTTTACACAATATTACGCTATTATGGCAATATGAATATAAAGTAATATTTGTATTGTATGTAAGTACTTACTGTAACTTTGGTTCTCAGTAAGAGAGACTAGGGTTAGTGGGTCATTCTATTATATTATCTGTGGGGGTGTAAGAACCTGCACCTGGCTCTCTTGAATGGAACCATTGTGCATATCTCAAAGGTCTAAACCCCCTTATCTAAACTATCGAATAAGAGTATAAAAATATATGCATATTCCCTAATATTTGGGCACACGGCTCTCGACTTTTCAATAGTCTTTGCTGTCCTTTTCCGCAGCTGGCCACAGTTTACTCTTTCATACTGCGTAATAAATTTAATGTGTCCAGTTCTTCTGATTACGAGAATTCTTCCATAACTTAATTTAGAAAAAAATAACAACTTTTGAAATATACTAACGACTGCCATTATAACCTGAAAGTAGAAAGAGCAACTTGTGTCATGTTCATGTCATAATACTTACAATACAAATTTAATTTTATTGTGTTGCATATAATTTTATTGTATGGAGCATATTTGAGTGGCTCGTTGACTAGCGAATGGCTGTTTACGCCTCATTACAATAGAACAACTAGTGGCAGCCCATACACTACCAACAAAAAATATAAAAAGTCCTAAACTTTGCAAACAAACAAGCATATCAAACAAGAAGTGGAGAGGTTATAGGAGGCTAGGATCTACTCGTATTGGAAGAATTTTTATGTGATCCATCGTATCTGATCACAAGGAGCATCACAAATACTCGGTGACATTAACATTTCTTTGTTTACACTTGACATTTATTTAACTATACGCAAACGCAAAGAAGTTATTATTCTGAGATTGATATATAAAGAATTATGACGTCACATCCGCCCTAAGAAAATGGGTGACGTTTCTCGGAAGTTAGAATTTACCGAAGTTTTTTTGTACTTTTCAACTTCATTTACTTGCTCGAAAATAAATTATAATCAAAAATAATGATGGAGTCGTAGTTATGAAACAACAAAGTTTATTATAAATAATATTTGACCTTTATTTGAACCACTTGCATATTCCCTATTATTTGAACCAAAGTTGCTCGGAAAGTTCCTCTGAGTGACCCCCTATCATTTGGTCCATTTTATATAATCACAGCTGTTAGAAACAAGTAGGTACAGATGTAACGGAAATAAGATCCATCAATCCAGTAAAATTAAAACTTACTTGGATAAAGGAACCCATTAGTATCTCTAATTAGTCTGTGACCCATCCTTTCATTTCATCTTCGTACTTTGTGCGGTAAAAACATAAATATCTATGTAGTAGTATTATTCTAATAATATCGCATGAGATTGTTTCCTACTACTCTACATATTTTTATTCCTTGACTAACTCTTAGTTCGATGCTATGTGCTTCCTAACCACTGCCTTGAAGTGCATTTTTTAAGTTCTAATTCATTATATTGCTTAGTTAAATCAATTATTACGTACTGACCTATATTCATAAGGACCTATTTAGAATAGCTTGCGTGACGATATCCTTCTATACACGAGTAGGTACTTGTAATTGTTGAGATGTATATTTTATCATTTATTATTATTTAGTGGAAATGTGTATGTTGTATAGTCCTCAATTTTTATGTACAGTCGGACTTAATTAATTTCTACCATTACAGTGGAACCAAATTAAATGATGTAATCCATTTTTGTTAGATAATGATCTGTCAAACTTTGTTTTAGCGCTGATTCATCTTCGGTAGTTTTACATAATAAAATAATATTTTTAAAAGTTTTGGCCGACTGTACGTATTTAGACGCATTATATGTTATGTGTATGGTGCTCCATTGTAATATAGGTTTACATTTGTATCCTGCAATCGAAATAAAGACAATTCTTATCTAATTGTATGCGTTTGATTTCTAAATAAAATAGTAGAATTTTTTACACAAAATATTTATTATACAACTTACATCACAAAATAACATGGAATTACCTCTCATAATCAAGTGCATAAAATATTGAAATAATGAGTTCTTTAAAACATAATAGGTAAGGTACTTAGGTATAAATATTACATGATTTTTCGGCGGGACATTGAAACAGTATATTTTTTCTAGAAACTAACCCACAGCCTGGCAGTAATTAGTTCATAGAAATCACTAAACACTGATAAAGATACTGACTATCCATGCACAGTTTCCCGTAATATGTCGGCGAACACTCCGTACTTAGGGAGAGGAAGTTTGTTACAGACGTCTGGCACCACCTGCAAATAACAAATTGATCTAAGCTTAGTGCCAATTTCTGCATAGTCGGTTATCTAACCGACCAACGATTGGTTATCAATTATACGTCATATCCATATAAAATTCTTGACAGATGCGCCAAAAGTCAACCACTAATACCTGGTTATTGACTATGGAGAAATTGGAACGGGGGATGGATGGATAAGGGGATTGAATAAAGATTCCATTCGAGTGAGCTAGGTGCAGGCACTTAGACCTTCGCATAGAATAGAATAGGGGATATTAATTATGGCGGCGACTGACCTTTATCTTGACCTCTTTTGGCATGAACTCGCGGAAGAAATCGTAGAAGTCGAAATGCGTCTTCACGATGTGGTACCTGCGGCAGACACAATCATAATGTTACTTAATATAATAGGCAATTTGATTGCACAAATCACATGGCTGTCTATTTTATAACACTTCCTATTTACTTGGCATTTGTTTTACCGGAATACCGAAAGAGAACGATAGCATCATCGCTTACCATGCGTTGTCCTAAATATCGTAACACATTTTGAAGAAGAGTTAAAGCCTCTATTCCTCACAGATACATGTGCGAATAAAATTATTATGTCAACCAAAGAAAAAACTGTACATAAATGACCATATTATGTATTGTATGTAATTCAATAAAGTGGCACGCTACCTGGCCATCTCGTGCTTGAGTTCGATGACGGCCTCGCGCGGCGCCACCTCGTGCCGCTTGATGTACTTGCTGAAGTTGTACAGCGCCTCCACGATCTTCTCCGCACGCACCCGCGCCTTGTAGTCGTATCTGTTTGAAAAATGAGACATTAAGCGACGGTGGTTATATGATCTGGTCTGACAGATTCTGTTTCGATTCCCGTCTAGTGCCAGTTTCTGTTCAAACACTGACATATATTATTTAAATATAGTTTTAAGTTGTCTCTCACTAAAATATTTGAACTATACCTAACAACAAGGGGGAAAAGTAAGGCGTGATTGTAACAAGACCGAAGGACAAAATATCCTCAAGGAAATTATGACTATGTAACAAGTCACTTACTTGGGTTCTAATTTAGTTTCCAAAAATTTGTACAGTCGCTTCGTAATCCAGGACGCATTGCTCTTCATGAACCTCTTGGGTGGCTTATACTTGAGTTCTTCTATCAACTCCTCAGGCAGTGAGCCAATCAGAAGAGCTGATGGTTTCGGCTTGGGTTTGGCTTTTGTCTGTGATGGGAGTCTCCGGCTGCTGGTTGGTTTAGCTGGTATTTTGAAATTGTTCAGCACATCGGTTGTGTGTGGTGCCTTTAGTGAATCTCTTATTGCGCTTTCCTGAAACAGTTATACATAAATTCATTGTTAGTGCACTCATAAATTACTCACATGATAGTTCTCTAGCAAAAATACAAAGTTACATAAGTTTTCCTTACCATTTTCTGTTTCCTTTCCAGAGTATCCTGTTTAACCTTTTGCAAATAAGTTTCTAAAGCGTTTCGTCTGGTGGTCCGGGAGATTTCATGGTCTGATTCCTCAGTTACATCCACATCTTCCATGTGAACCGCCGCACTCACTTCAGCGCTAATTTCAGTAGAATTAGCTTGAGGGATGTTGATACTTTCGCTGGGCAAAGGATCGACGTTGTACGTTTGTCTTTTAGCCGACTTTTCCATGACCAGTGCCCGCAAAGACTTTCTAGGCGTGAAATCTTTTCCGAACGTTTGTCGTATTGTTTTCCTGGTGGTTCTGTGGGAGTCCCAGCCTGATCCTTGTGCACTGAAGTCGCTGCCACTGCCGACGCTGTCTCGGGCTAAACTAGAACGGATTTCTACAGGTTTGATCATGCTTTTAGTTTTGCGCACACTAGTATTTCTGCCGCGGGCTTCGAAAGATTCATTTTTGTTTGTCATGTTTTGGCGGACTGCTTCTGGTGTTTTCATTTTTGTCTCATTCATTTTCTTTCTGAATCTGCCTGTGGTATCATGGGTGACATTTGGTGATCCATCAATTTCGTTTGGAGCGTCGTCGTTGCTTTCTATTGGTGTCTCGTTATCAGGTTCGTCTGCTTCTTGGTCTACTTCTTCTTGGTTATCTTCATCTTGGTCGTCATTGTCATCAGGTTCGTCTTCCATTTGTTCAACAGAAGCGTTGTGTGATTCTTCGTTTTCTTCAACAGAGGCGTTGTGAGATTCTTCGTTTTCTTCCACTTCTTGTTCCATAGAGTCTTCCTCTTCCTCCTCCTTTTCAGACTCTTGTTCTTCATCAGTTTGAACTGGAGATTCATTTGTTTCTTGCTGTATGTCTGCAGATTGATCAGATTCTTGGTCTTCCTCAACATTTTCTTCTTCACTTTCTACGTGGGATTTATTGGTTTCCTCTTCTTCGACCTCTGCAGATTCATTAATTTCGTCCAATTGTTCTTCATCATTCTCAGCATCGTCATCAATAGATTTTTCTGCAATCTCATTGTCCTCATCTTCTTGGTCACTTTGCAATAATGACTTTTCCGGTTCGTTATCATCTTCAACTGCCGAAGCAAATTTGTCCAACTCTTGATCAATTTCATCAATTTTTGTTTTGTCTTTATTAGATACAACATTTGGCTTTTCAATTTCTTCTGGGTTTTGTTCCGTTTCTGGTATAACTTGAGCCAATTTTTCTTGTATGGAAACATTTTTTCCAGTTGTAAATTGGTTATTTACAGTTGAATTATTTTTCGGTATTGATTCATTGTTAAGTGAGAACTCATTTTCTCCTTGGGCATCAACACATACTTCACCCATTTTTTCTTTATCAGTTTTAGCTACGTCTTTAATAGCATCTGCAGCTATTTCATATTCTTGGTCACTTTTAAGCACTGATTTATCTTTATCTTCTAGATGTTCAGCTTCCATATCATCTTCATTATCAGAATCATATCTTAGTTCTTCACAATTGTCATTATTTTCCTCGTTATTTTGCTTTATAATTTCATCTCGGTCTATTTCGGTTTCTGGATTGTTTTCATGCAGTTTGTCTTCAAGATTAGATGCATTTTGTGCAGTTTTCGATTTGTTTGTTAATGCAGCTTTAACTGCTGAGGCCTCTACATTTTTAGAAGTAGATTTCTGCAGCTCTTGGATATCTTCTATATTTTCAATGTTATGGTCGTCATTTTGCTGTTCGTTCACATCCTTTTCTTTTACGATATCTGGAGTCATTTCATGTACTTTTTCTGGAATATTGGAGGTATTTTGTGCAGTTTGTGATATATTAGCTGTCCTTGATTTCTTAGTTGGTGCTGCTTCATTCGGCATCACCTCTTCCTCTACTTCCTTATGGGTAGCTAATTGACTCAATCGTATTTTCTTTTTAGGTGTTGCTGCTAACATGACTTCTAATTGATCAACCATCATAGTGGACGAAGGCAGCATTTTCCAGTCGTCCATTTCTATGTCAGTAGCAATGCTGGAGGTTGGCGACGCCTCCCTTGCACCTCGAGATGCAACGCTTTCACGCCGTAGAGGATTACCTTTCAAACCAAACACTTTTGGCTGAATGTCAGGTATTTCTTCTTCACTTTCGGAAACAACAAAATCGGCAAACATGTTCTTGCGCTTTGCCCCTGGCCTGTTCCCGAACAAGCTGCGAACTTCACGCTGCACTTCAGCTTGCGTCAACTCTTTAGTCTTGTTTGGTCCTGTTTTATTTGCCGAGATATCAAGCAAGCCGGAGGGGAATGCTGGCTTAGTTCTCTCCCGACCTTGGCCAAATAGATCTTTAGCTCTAGATGTTGTTGGTTCATCTGCCTCAACCATCTGTTTTTTAGCTCCACTTTCGCTCAACAAATCAGTTTGAACAGGAGATTTTTTCTTTTGAGCCGCTTGTCCAAATAGCTTTTTAGGACCAAAGTTGGCTGGAAGGTCATTAGGACCTGTTTTATTTGCTGAAATATTTAACAAACCTGCTGGAAAAGTAGGTTTCACTCTTGGGGCTTCTTCAAAGAGTTTTTTGGGGCCAACATACACAGTCTTGTCTTCAGTTACGGTTTTTTGTAGTTTAGCTAATGATTCACGGTTTCCTACAAGTTTGCCGAACTTTTTTTCTGGTATGTTTTCTTTGTGGGTGAAGAGCTTGCGTTGCGGCAACACAATGCTGCCAATTGATTCACTCCCACTGCTGTCCGGAAGATCAAGTAGATATGTCTTCTTTTCTTGACTGCAAAAGAGAAAAGTTTATGTTGCATGAATTATTACAAAATCACAAATGTATCAATGTTGATGTCTCCTAAACAATGTCAATACAAGGCAACTACTAGAGTGTGCTGGATAATATGGCACTATCAAAGTAGTGTACCTAGCAAGAGTTCCGGAGGCTCATCAGTGCCTTAAAGATCATTATTATGATGATAATACGGGATGTACTAATTGCACACAACAAATTTAAATAGTCTTCCTAATAGTTCTTTCTTTGTAATATTTTTTTCTGTTATTCATGTACTGCAATCAGTTATAAATTAAACACGTTTGAAATAGAATAAAAACTAACCTGAGGACATCCCCATCAATGTACTCCTCCAGGACATTGGCGGCGGTGGCCACATTGTCCGTCTGCAGCACCTCCATCACATCGCGGGAATTGTCATCCAGTTTCTTCCACCAGCTCTGACCTAAAATTTCAAACATCTGGTTTGTAAATTCGATTAAATGTTTGTTTTGAGTTGATATCTTCAACCTGAAAACTATCAGGGTGTCCACTCAGAATGCTCCAAAAAATTCCCTGACTTTTCCCTGACTTTCCCTGACCATTTCAGAATTTTTCCCTGACCGGAGATCAAAATAAACAAAAGCTTGATTTGAAAGTTTTCCGTTCATTTACTTCACACTTATTAAAAAACTTCGACTGCGTAAAATATTTATACAGGGGGCTGTAAAAAGTGTATATCATGCCGAAAGAGACGAACGTGACTCAGACAGGTCATTTAAAAAAAAACATAAAATAAAAAACTTGCAATTCCATACAAACTTTCAGGTCAGGTTTTATTTTATTTTATTTAATACTTTATTGCACTATTTACTATTTAGAAAAAAAACGCGAATTTCAAAGTTGTTTCGAGTGACTCCCTGAGTCAACCGGTTTCGGCTATGTTCACCTACCACTATAATTCTGTATATAAAGCAATGATAAATTAAGTTTAAATTAAATAAGTAGTAATAAGTACCTACTTGATTTTTTTGTACAACAAAGTTTAAATACGTTTATTTTGCCATAACGTGTAATTCTTTTTTGTATTTGCAAATTTGAGAAATAATTTATATTTTTCAAAATGTCATTTTACTTTGGAAAAAAGTCATTAAAATTTTGGAAACCCAAGCGGGATCCACTGTTGGTTATTATTGCAAAATACGTAAGTTAGAACTATTTAAAGAACACTTATTGATGGTAGAATTAGTACAGAATGCTTAAAAAGTACGCCTCCTCATTTTTTTTCAGAAAATGCGAGGTTGGAAGCACGTAGATATTTAAATTTTGTATATAAAAATTGTATTAGTGCCAGGGGTATAGTATCTTAGGGCCATCAAAACCGAAATAACTTGAATAAAGCGTGTTTAGCTTTGTAAATTCAGTACTTTATTTATTTAATTAAAACAAAAACGAAATCAAATATTTCGAATCGAATGGGCGCGACGCTTTAAAAAAAAACATTTGGTGCCGCGTGGAGGCACGTCTGCATGCGCTCCCGCTGCCGCTGCCGGCGCAAAGTATGGGAATTTATCGATGAAACGAGCGCCGATACAGCGCGTCTGCACCAACACGTTATATGGGGGCTTATTCTTCATCACAAACTCCTAAAACTCTTAAAACAAAAGTTCTTCAGAATGGCAAGCTGAGTCACACTCTTTTGAAAGAAAATGAATTAAGGGGACATATTTAGGGTTCCGTAGCCAAAATGGCAAAAACGGAACCCTTATAGTTTCGTCATGTCCGTCTGTCCGTCTGTCACAGCCGATTTACTCAGAAACTATAAGTACTACAGTGATGAAATTTGATGGGAATATGTGTTGTATGAACCGCTACAAAAATATGACACTAAATAGTAAAAAAAAGAATTGGGGGTGGGGCCCCCCATTTATGTAACTGAGGAATGAATTTTTTTTTTCGATGTACATACCCGTGTGGTGTATCAATGGAAAGGTCTTTTAAAATGATATAAAGTTTTCTAAAAAACATTTTTCTTAAAGTGAACGGTTTTTGAGATATCAGCTCTCAAAGTCGTAAAAAGTATGTCCCCCCCCCCCTCTATTTTTATAACTACGGGGTATAAAATTCTAAAAAAAATAGAGGTGATGCATGCTAATTAACTCTTTCAACGATTTTTGGTTTGATCAAAGTATCTCTTATAGTTTTTGAGATAGGTTGATTTAACTGTAATTTGCTACGGAACCCTTTGTGCGCGAGCCCGACTCGCACTTGGCCAGTTTTTTTTACTATTTAACAAACTATGAACTGAGTCTGGAATCTGGCTAAAGAGATATTTATTCTATGACTAATGTATTTTACGTTTAAAATAGAAGAAGAAAAATAATAACTATTAAAGGAAATAACTACAAAAAAATGCTTTACTAGTCATTTTTCCCTGACTTTCCAGGTGGCCTATCAATTTCACTGACTTTCCCTGACCACCTTGAGCTTCCCTGACTTTTCCCTGACTATCCCTGACTTTCCAGAAAGTGGACACCCTGACTATGTACGGAGATTAATTATGACAAAAACTAAGAGTTTTTGAGGAGCCCCATCTGTACCATAGTAGACTATTAAGGCCTCTGTGTTGTGTTTGGTACTGGATTACAGTAGTTAAACACAAAATATTGAAGATATTGAGTAATCCAGAAGAGTTTCACATCGCGGTCATTCCATGCAGCCACGGAGAACTTTTGACATGTCTTAAATGCAATAAATGCAGCAAATATGGGTCAATGATGTAAATAAGTACAACTTACGATTAGGCAGCTCAATATCAGTGTCATCATTGAGAATGGATCGCTTGTTCAGGGGCGACTGGACCGACTCATCTATGTTGTTCTCTTTGAACTGCTGCACGAGCGTGGACGGGCGGGGGCCGGCGCGGCCGGGGGAGCCCACGCTGCGGGTGCGCCGCGTGATGTAGCGCCGCGGGGTCACCGGGGCGCCGTGAGACCGCGCCGGCGAGGGTATTCCTGTCTTCATGGTGACGGGTTTCGGCTGGCGGATTTAAAGATAAATTTTATATGTTGTTGACCTTGATAGATTATGAGGACGATGTATATGATAGTTTATGTTGTTGCTATGTTCACAAAAGATAAAACACTACGTTTAATCACGTCAAAGTTTACAATTTGTACTTACTTTTACTTAAGTAATAATTCCTTTACCATTTAATGGTTCACTAGAAAATGACGACACTCATTTAACTGCTCTCACTTAAGTAATTTTATTAAAGTGGCAATTGAATCACACAAACAAAACTTAAATTAAAATAAACAAAACATGCAGAATGCAGAGAAACCGTTTCCTTTTCAAAAATCAACAAACTAACACTATCGTTTCGTTACACGCTTAAATGTTTGTAATTCTGCATTGTCTGTCAACAACGTAAGTCAAAAATGAAAATGCGTAGAATGAAGCGTTAAAATATTTACACTAGTGATGTACTTGTAACGATCGATAATATTATCGGTTTATTTCATAGAATAATGACTCGTATCGAGTTTCTTATAAAGTTCACTAGAGGGCGTTTTGCCGAGTTTTTTCTTCGACAGTAGGAAATTTAATGTGAATCGAGATCCAATCTGGGTTTGAGCACAATTAGTAGGGGGAGCAATATAAGTATGTATAGGCATATACTATATTTTTATTTTCAGGCAACATGAGGCCCTTAACTAGATGAATTTAATCGTTTTCAAAGCTATGGAACATCTTTCATATTTTATTAAGTGAATGCACGTTGCTCTTAAACAATTTTACTGTATTTTTTATTCATAATATTAATAACATATCAGGTTAAATAATTACTAGGCAACTACCCTACTAACCGGAAGTTCACTGATAAAATTCCACCTTATCCGACACACACTGGGCATGGGCATACAGCGACTGATGCTTTTCGGACTCGCTGATTCTTTCACAGCCAGCGTTGACCCTAGTTAAACTCGGTATCACGACATACATATCGCTACTATATCGATGCAAACGCGCGACAACATCGCTACAAAAAGTCGCCGTGGGCGAGGGCTTTATTACCTGAAACCAATGTGTCATGTCATTTATAGGTAGGTACCTAATTGACATTACTTACTGCCAGTTTCAACTCTATCTATCGATAACTAACATCATACGATTTTAACACATCAAAAGTAGCTTTCTGTCAAACTTATGAAAGTAACTGTCAGTTATCGAAGATAGAGTTATTGAAACTGGCATTTACAGTGAAACTATAAAGTCCTGAAATTAATGTTTGAGGAACTAAAATTTTCAGGAGCCTGGCACCATTAGAAAAGAAACATAAAAGTCATAACAATTGTTTATGTCAATAGGCGGTTGGCTGTTTTTTTAATTTTCTTATTAATTATAAGGATAATCTAGATAAAAGCAACAATTTACGCTTGGTTGCAATTAGGAAGATGAAGAGAAATATTCGTAGTCAAGCTAGTGAAGTTATTTATCGAGTTTTTATACAATGTTTAGCGGAACATCAAGCTGGACACATTTTGTCGAATTTGGAGGATGTTTACGCTCGTACAGCGTGTATGACGGGTATGTAGCATTGGACAAATTGTAATAACTCATTTTTTATTAGTACCAACGCTTCATTTATCGATAAACCTAGGTTTAGAGCCCAAGTCGAACATTGTTTACAGACCACTGATTGTAGGTTTCATCTGGTTTCAGTTGAAATGAAATGAAATGAAATGAAATGAAAACATTTATTTGCCTATTTGGTTTAGAAATGGGTTCCTGGCTCCCAAACTAGGATACCCTGTGCTATGGGTAGCCAGGCATCCTTCGTATACTCAGATGACGACAACAAGTAGTTAGGAACTATTTAAAATTTATAATTTACGTACATAATAAGTTAATATTTAAGAAAAAAAATATTCTGTAGGTAGTTAGCAAGTAGGTACGTACATAACACAAGTAAGTATAACTTGTTTATAGCAATCAGTTAACTAGTAGGTTTTACAAATTATTTTTATAGTGAGTTACTTATGATTAAGTTTAAACAACAAAAAATTTAGGGTAGGTAGTGAAATACTTGAATATTACGATCGATATGATAAGTGTTCAAGCAGCTAATGAATAAGGAACATTTTATGTGTTCCGTATCCTCATTACAATAAAGACCATTATTGAAGCAAACATCGTATGACTGTGGGTTAGGGTCGTGAAGTATATTTGTTACAAGTGATCATGTCCAAGCTGTGAGAGTGTGCGTGATGGGTAAATGTTTACAGTATATGTGGTGATTGCAGATTAATTTATGCTGTGATAGTTAGGTAAATTATGTTCTGATAGGAAAGCAGTGTATTTCAGTAAGTGTTATGTATTTGGAGTTTAGATAGGTATTGATTGGTGATTAGTGTTTGAGTCGTACTTTTTGTTTTTTTATTTGTTTGAAATTTAGGTAAGTTGTTAAATTTGGTATTTAATTATATATATTTTTATTTGGAATTTAGGTAAGCAGGTTTTAGTATTTTAGTTGTAATTTTTATTTTATTTTTTAAATTTTGGTAAGTAAGTATTTGATAGTATTGTTTTAATTTTAAGTTTTATTTGTTTAGTATTCCTTATAGAATGTCTTCGGTGTCATCGTAGTTCATTTGAAGTAGCCATTCAGTTAAGATTTTTTTACATTTATAGGAATTTAAGTTGACAAAGTTAAGTATTTTGTTAATTTTAGTATACAAGATGGGCCCTTTGAAATTGTAAAAATGACTTGCAAACTTTGTCTTAATTACAGGTACGTGCCAGCGGTCATACCTCGTGGGCCGAATAGGTACTATGCGGGTTACTACTGAGTTTTTATGGAATCTTAAGATAGTTTTTAGTATGTAAATTTGCCTAATTGTGAGTACCTTACTTTCTTGATAAAGTTCATTTGTAGAGAAACGATAGGGCTTGGAGTGAAGAACTTTTAGCGCTGCTCTCTGTGCGCGTTCGAGTTTGATTAGTGTCGTTTTGTGAGTTCCCCCCCACACCACAATGCAGTAGCTGATTATTGACTGACACAGAGCGTAGTATACCGATTTCAAAACATTTTTATTAGCCGCGTTACGGAGTCGTTTAAATATGTGAAGCAGCTTTCTGACTCTTGGCACTAATGCAGCTATTTGGTAAGACCAGTTTAATTTTTCATCAATAATGACACCCAGGTACCTTATATTTGATGTGCGTTCAATGTGACTGCATGAACAGAGTTGATTAGGGTGAGGGTTATTACAAGAGTGAATTTTGATCATGAAGTCTTCAGGTTTAGTTGCGTCAGTTATATGAAAACATAAAAATTTGGTTTTAGTGGTGTTTAATGTCAAAAGATTTAACTGTAGCCATTGTGAAACCTGCATTAGGCCTTCTTCAGCTTTAGCTTTGACATTTTCCCACGTGTCTCCCCTAAAGAGTAAGGCCGTGTCATCAGCAAAAGCCAGTACCTGAGCCGACACTGCTTCCATCCTACATATGTCGTTTATGTAAGCTAAAAACAGCGTCGGCCCAAGCACACTTCCCTGCGGGACTCCAAAAAGTGTATACATCGTGTCGCTTTTTGAGTTGTTTAGTTTAACATACTGTTGCCTTGTTGTCAGATAGCTAGTAAACCATGCGAGAGCAGTTCCAGTCACTCCAAGTGCCTCTAGCTTTTTTAGGAGAAGGGGAATTGACACTGTGTCAAATGCTTTTTTAAGGTCCAGGAAGACACCAATACACCTCTCTCCTTTGTCGAGTGAGCTAGCTATGGAGTCTGTGAGTAGGGTGACGGCGTCTTCTGTGGACCTCTTGGCTCTAAAGCCAAATTGATTTTCAGCGAGCTGTTTGTTGGATTCTAAGTACTTAGTTAAGCGATGGTTAATTACTTTCTCTAGTATTTTTGCTGTTACAGTCAGTAGAGAGATTGGTCTGTAGTTACAGGGATCAGTTGTGTCACCGTCTTTATAGATTGGGCAAACTTCAGACAGCTTCAGCAGTTCAGGAACGATTCCCGATGATATGCTGAGATTAATAATGTGTGCTATGGGTTCTGCAATTATATGTTTTAAATTTTTGAAAAGTTTAGGTGGCAATTCATCCCAGCCCGGCGAACCGTCTGATTTGAGACTCATTATAAACTTGGAGGTTTCTACGGTATCGGTCGGGGTCAGAAAGAGTGAGAAAGAGTTGAGTCTGGGGGTTATTTCTATCCTTGATGTGAGTTGTTTCTCTGTTAGGTTCGATGAGGTGAGAATATCGTTAGCCAGAGTACTACCAACTGAAGTGAAGTAGTCGTTCACCAAGTTTAGAGCCGAAGATGGTGTGTCACCTATTGCAAGGAGGTCGGTGCATGTTTTTTTCCCAGCATCTATGTGGCAGATTGATTTAATTGCTTGCCAGGTTTTTTTTGGGCAACGTATGTTTTTGTGGATAAGTTCTTCGTCATGTTGGGTTTTTAAGTTTTGAAGGATAAAATTGCAAGTGTTTCGATATTTGTAATAAGTTGTTCTTAGGTTATCATTATTTGGGTATTTGTTCAGTTTGTTGTGCAAAATATCACGTTTTTTCATGCATTTTATCAGGCTAGGGGTTATCCAAGGTTTCATACTGTAAACTCTGTGTGGTATTTTATGAGTAGTTTTGTGTTCATTGTAAAGATTTGTGAGAAGTTTAATAAAGTAATCACAAGCAGTGTTTGGATCTTCAATTTGGTAGAAAGGATCCCAGTTTATATCAAGTAGATCTTTTTCAAGAGCTTCATAGTTAATTTTTGTTATGGACCTAGGTAAAGGTGAGCTCCGGGGTAGTTGCATTTCGATGGACACCATTGCTACCGAGTGATCAGTCACACTAGTCTGACATACAACTGCTATACTAGGCTTGTCAGTTTTGAGAAGTATATGGTCGAGACAGTTCGCCTCCCGAGTAGGTAGTAAGTGAGCAGGGTAGTAACCATGCAGAGCTATCAGGTCTAGGTATCTGTCACTGTGCCTGTTGTCATTGTTTGTTTTGATGTCTATGTTGACGTCCCCTATTATTATGTTTGTCTTAGCGGATGAGTATTTTGCCAGAGTAAGGTCGAGGGAGTTAATAAATTTGTCTGTATTTTCAAAGCTAGGGGATCTGTAGATAGATGTTATTATTATATCTTTTCCAATTTTAAGAATAAAGCAGTTAGCTTCTTCGAATAAAGGTTCATCAACTGTGATTTTTATGTTGTTTCTACAGTAAGCAACAATACCGTCGTTCTGATTTAAATATGTTTTAGAATAAAATAGGTTGTACCCAGTCAAAGGAAATTGTGGTGGAACGTCTTTGGTGAGTCTACACTCAGTGAGTATTATAATGTCTGGTGTAAATTTTAGCCTTGTAAGAAGTACTAAAAAATTGTTAAAGTTTTTGTTAATACTGCGTATGTTTTGCGTAATAACAGTGAGATTACCATTTTTTAAATTAAGTTTTGATTTGCATAATTCTGGTTCGGTTTCCAAGAAACTGGTAGATATCGATGTGTTGTCTATGTCATCTATTAGGTTTTTAACTGTGAATTTTAAAAGAATTCTGGTAGAGTCTGTGTTCAGGACTTGGATTTGGAGGTACTCGAGTAGATAAGATTGTTTCGTTTGTGTCATATGATGTTGTGTTGAAGTTTCCGTGGTTGGTAGTTTGTGTAGTATATGTAAAGTTAGTTTTAATCGGGTTAAAGTGGTTGGTTTTGGTTCTTTTGTGGTAGTTTTTATGCTGTGATTTTGGCATAGTGAAGCTTATATTGTTGTTTTTAGCGAGACAGGGAGGGTTGGTTTTTGTTTTGTAGGTTTTATGCTGTTTTTTTATTGTTATGAATGTAATTTTGTGAATGTAGTATTTGTTTGTAATTTTTAGTCTGATGAGTAGGGTGTGGTCATGTGTGGTGTTTAACTTACTTACTTGGTCTTTAATTGAAGAGTTTTTAACAAGAATAAGGTTAGGTATACTGTAGCTTATGATTATGGCTAGTCAGTTTCTCCGCAGTGCTTGCTCAATCAGTAGAACCTGCTTTTCATGTTTCAGTTCAATGGCAGGTGACTCCTCATTTTTCTTAATGAAGATCTTTCCTGAGTTTGACCAGCAGAACTTAAAATTATGATTGCGTTTGAGCATTCTGCCCAGGTAATACAGCTTGGCCGCTTTTTTGGTCAGGTAATCAGACGCGTATATTGGTGTTTTGTTGCCTGATAGTCCCAGGGTTTTGGTGTTCAATGGTTCTTGGCTGTTGTGAAGATTGTACGATTTTATGGCACCCAGTAGTACCGCTTTTGCATTGGTGCTGTCCATCTCCAAGATCAGTGGCTTAGTTGCAATGTCTTTGCTGGGCAATCGATAAACATCCTTAATGTCATGCTCATCGAAAGGCAGTGATAGTACTTGGTAAATAGTCTTTATCATGTTCGTAAGGTTCTCTCCTTTGTGGAATGGTATATTCCTCACCTCAATGCTTTTTGAGCGAATTTTTCGCTGGAGATCTTCAATATTATCTTCCAGTTCATTTATGTAAAGTCTATTCTCATCATTTTCTAGTTTTATTTTGGCATCAAGTTTTGTTTCCAGGCCGTCCACTTGTTGCTTAAGTTGGTCATGTTGCGAAGATATAAAGTTTACAGATGCCTCGAGTTGAGCTTGTTGTTCGAGTATCTTTGTGTGTTGTTCATTAATCTTGCTTATTTGGGCACTGAGCACTCCAAATTGTTCCGAGTGCTCCCGCTTCATTTCTGCCAAGAAGGCTAATATTGCGTCCTCGGAGGTATTGTTCTGGTTGGCTTTCCCTCGGGTAGTCACGAATTGTGGAGGGGGGGATTCTTCTAGTATGTTGGATGGATTAGCATCCGACGTATTGGTCTCTTCCATATCACCTTTAACAAAAGTGTTGTCGAGCATTGTGAATGACGTTGACTGTTGAAATTACTGTGAGGTTCTTGCGTATACTGTGGAGTTGTAGTGTAGGTGTTTTTGTATCTCACCCACACTTGCCCACTCGTAAGGTACTATTGGCCACCTTACTCACACCGCCACAACTAAATAGTTTACGCGAACAAGTTATTTCTTTTTAGTGCGATAGTCGACTTTCGGTTGCTCGGGAGCGTTACACTCGTGACGCGACCGCTTCTGTCGGAGTCCGGACGAAAGAGGATCAAAATGTTAAGGTTGAGTCAAACCTTAACATTTTGATACTTGAAGATATATTTTTTGTTTACTTACTAAATTCACATTGTGTGAATTTGGGGGGCATTGTGTAACTCAAAAAGACTTTATATTTTTTTATTTATTTTATTTTATAGTTATATCGGACCAGCGTGCCAAAGAGGGCAAAATATGGAATATTTCTAACTCCTGGAAGAAAGAGAAATGGTCGTCCAAAAAGAGAAATTGATGTCTTTACCATGTGTCCCCTTCGTCAACAGATCCAGTTTTTTATACAGTTGTAATAACGTTATCTAAATAAATATTTATTGGTTTCACTATTATAGCCTTCATATTAACACCTTCTAGCTTGTATAAGAGCTTTTTTTGAGGATGGTAAGTTGTTTTTAAAATACATAAATAGGAAGTAAACAGGCAAAATTTCAAGTATCAAAGTCAGTTATGTTTCGCTATATAGGGTTGCTACATGAAAGATAGCAGTGCCCTCATTTAATTTCAGGACTTTATAGTTTCACTGTACTAACCTAACATGCACCAATCTTTGAAAATATCACTTATGAAATCCTCCCCTGTATATTTGACAATGTAGACATCAACAAGTATCTATTCAGTAACGTATTTGATATTGCATCACTTTTAAATAACGTCTATGTAAAGGTGGCATTTTATCAGTGATACAGGACGGAAGAAAATCGGAGGCGGTAGGATATGCAATATTGCGCCCAGCCAATCAGCCAATGCCGACATTCATTAATGTTGCGGTTGCGGAAGCCACGACCACGACACACTGATCGAGTGTCCTAACTACTCCCAGTGTATATATAGGTATACATACACCTCATCCTCGTCCTAAGAACATAGTGTAGGTCGACACATGCTGAATGCTGAATAAGTTTTGTTTACTCTCAGTTGCTGCGACTTTGAGAAACATAAATAATTTGAGACATATTATTAGGTATATAGTATTAGGTATAACCTAGGTGCTTGCACGTAGAGAACATCATAACTGTTTAGAAGTAACTTTGACTGAGCTAAACAATCAAACAATGCATGAGGTTGATAATAATGTTTATTCGAGAAAACACACAATAACTGATACGTATCTACCTAATATTCCGTTAGTGCATATGCCTCGGCTGTACAATTTCAAAACATAGTAAGAACCGTGTTCTAAATGTAATTATTTTAATAATGTTTTATCTAAAGGTAACTTGTTAGACCTAAGTTTTTTAGATTACTAAGACTTGAATCATTTGAGACACGTTAATTATATTGAAATTGCATTATTTTGAGGTGTTGCTACATTTTTGATATGTTTGGGATCCTTCTATAGTATAATTTCAAATTTCATCACTTTTACTTGACTTGATGGATGAAAATCCGGCATTTTATTTTAGAATTACTTACGGCGTCCTTAAAGTAGAAAGTATTTCCTATTTTTTTCTTTTATAACAATAGATTTATATGTTTTATAAGTTTTAAGGTACAACCTCCGGAATAATTTTTAAACAAAATGAAGAAGTTTAAATTTTGAGTTTTTTAACTAAAAGATCGGGTATTTAAGGAGTTACGCAATGGGTAATAAAAGTATAATTAAGTTTATATTTATTTAATTACCTTTATTTTCACATAAAAATTGTATTAAATACTGGTAAACTTATTAATAGCTTTGTTTGTTTGAATTCAAATCACCTAAAATAATGCATACATTTTATCAAAAACACGTTTTTTTTATTATGTTACATACAAGGTTTTGGAATCGCACAGACGACTTGCATATAGGTAATTAAAACATTGCTAAATTCATTAGTTGCTCGTTCTAAATAACACAAAGAATACGTCTGCAAGACATGGATGAAAAGGAGAGGTGTATGGGGGAAACCCCTCAAAAGGATGTGGTGTGTGTGAATTTTCGATATTGAAATATACGATTTAACTGAATTGTGATTTTGTGTTAATAATCGTGATTTGTTTTAGGTCAAAGATCGATTTCCCAGAATCGTTATAATTATTTTGATTGCCGAGTTTTGTGAACGCTTCTCTTATTCTGGGATGAGAGGTAAGCTAAGCCGGATTTACTTTACAAGCCATGGACTACTGCCTTGTTTGATAACTGTCAAAAACTAAGCTAGCTATAGCAGCTCTTATTGAAGTGTAAATAGCTCTTCTGTCTGTAGAAAGTAAGATGTTACGGACAGTTTTGTACACTGCATGATAGTAAGTAGTGTGTACCTATCGGATTAGATAGGTAGTTGAGTACTCTTGGTAGTAGATAAGTATTTTTTTGTAGGTATTACTATTTGTGTGTGTGATCAATAAAGTTATATTCTATTCTGTTCTATCTATTCTATTCTTGGTACCCTAATAGAAAAAGGTTTACTATTATGTCAGCCACTGTCTAAGTTTACACTTTATACATGCCACCATACCCATGCCCTAATGAAAGCGATATCCTACACCCTAGCATTGGAAAATGGACTACAGGTAGAAGATAATTTCTAAAAATAAATAATGAAACAATTCCAGCATTCTTGACGCTATACCTGCGCAGTAAGCTCGACTACACAGACGACGGGGCAACAGAGATCTACCACTTATTCAGCACGCTCGTCTATTTGTTCCCGATATTCGGAGGCATCCTTGCAGATAATTATCTGGGGAAATATAGGTAAGTCACCGAATAAGTACTTAAGATGTCCTAAATAAATACCAAAAGGTAATAAACTAAATAAATATTAGTCTATGCCGAAAGTAATCGAAGCTGAAAACTGCTTGGACGATCGGTCGGTTTAGTGGTTGCTCTGGCTGCTATGCCGAAGGTGCTGGGTTCGATCCCAGACCAGGGCACATGTTAATTTAAATACTGATATTCGTAAAGTACTCGGATTTTGGATGTTAAAAGTTATATGCATAATATATCATATTTCTAATAACCTTCTAATTAACTTACCTGTCTAAGGCCTGTATGTATACAAAAAGAAAGCTGGAAATTTAATAAGTGCTAACTGTACTATGGATATGTTCCCGCGCTTATAAAACAGTGATGGTACGGCAATATAGTTTCCTGCTTTCTTTCTAGGCCTAAGTATGTGTATAATTTTGCAGAACGATATTCTACATGTTGTTCGTGTATGCCACTGGGAACATCCTCGTTGCCGTCACCGCAGTACCCCAATTAGCCCTTTCCGGCAGGTAAGACCTCGAGGTATACCATGAATGTGTTTAATCATTCATTTAAGTACAAACTACATACATACGTTCCTAACTGCCCTTATTAATATTAATTCTCACAGTAATAGCTACCGTAAGTATGCGGCTAACATAATATGTAGTTGTTTAAAAAAACATAAGTATGTTTTAAAATCATCTATGAATTATGGCAACAGTCATCTATTTCCTGATCCAAATTTTGGATCTGTAGAATCAACTAAAATACTTTTTTTTACAAACTTATTATTGGTTGGACCTAACTATAAACATAATGTCCTAAACAGCCTTTGAATTCTTATGTAGATATCCAATAAGTTGCTACAGAATTGGTTTTGATGATGATTTTTCTATCAGACGTAAGATTCAAGGAATTTATTGCATGTTACCGTATAGAGCCTTACCTATTGGCTGAGTATATATAATTTGTCTTATTTATAGTGATGTAGTTACATAAGCTTTGACAACAGAGAGTCCGGAAAACGGATCATTTCTATTCAAATATTATTATACCCATAAATAGTTAGCCTTGGCAACTAACCTTATAAATATGATTCTATTCTAGTAAATTATGACTGTTGTTTATGATTATTATTATTGTTGCAGATTATGCACTCTTATCGGTCTATTCCTGATAACAGTGGGTACTGGAGGCATCAAGCCTTGTGTGATGGCGTTTGGGGGAGATCAGTTCAAACTTCCTGATCAGGAGAAACATCTGGCTATCTACTTCAGCGTCCTCTACTTCACTCTTTGCACAGGAAGTCTAATAGCTAAAGCCGTATCGCCTATTCTTAGATCTGAGGTCAGCTGCTTTGGCGATAAGGACTGTTATTCCTTAGCTTTTGGTGCACCCAGTATTATTATCATTATTTCTATGAGTGAGTATGATTGGGGGATCCACTTGTATAGTGTTAACAGGAAGATTTTAAAGTTTAAGTAATAATTTCTTAAATACGTCTCTTAGTGAGTTTTTTCTAAAACCCGGTAACGCTAACCTAAGGATTATTTTTTCATGTTTTCAGTAACTTTCGTGAGCGCAAAGAAGAGTTACGTGCTGAAAGAGCCTGAAGGAAATGTCGTCTTCGACTTCATTAAATGTGTAGCGGTAAGTTATTCTTATCTTATTAGTTTATTATTAATTAGGTAGATGGTAGACCTAGCTTGAACAGACCTAGAACGAAATTTTAAACATACTTGATTAAATTTAAGGATTACTTTGCGGGAGAGCTACACCACCTACTATTCTAAAACGGTTTTTGGCAAGCAGACAAATGCTACGTAGTGTAAATAGGTTTCTGATCTGCCCAGCCGTAAATTTTGTAAATGGCATTAAAATACCTATCTAAATCAGGGGTGCTCAGATATCTCCAGCTTTTTGGCCGACTATCTTTCTGTACCTACCTATTTTTGTTTAATTTGTTTTGCTACGACTAAAAGGTTATATTTACTTTCCAAACAGTCTGTTTATTTATAGAACACGTTATTATATAGTTCCTGAGAAAGGATCTTTACCCTTCTTCCTTAACCAAACTTAGTTATCAAATTATCTGAAAAGGTAAAGCCCCACGTGTTTAATCGTTATGTATTTATAATGTTATCAACACATAGCGGTTTCCATTGCAAACACGACTGCTGTTTGGTTTGTATTCAGTTGTAATAAATAGTTTATACGGACGGTACATGTGGATACGATTATCTGTTTCAGTGGCGCTGTCGGATCATTTTAAATGCTCAGTTATTTATTTCATTGGTTTATTTTGTTGGCATTGCATTTAATAACTGATATCCTTACTAATATTATAAATGCGAAAGTAACTGTGTCTGTCTGTCTGTCTGTCTGTCTGTCTGTCTGTCTGTCTGTTACTCTTTCACGCAAAAACTACTGAACGGATTTGAATGAAATTTGGTATACATACGGTCTAGACCCTGGGAAAGAACATAGGCTACTTTTTATCCCGGAATTCCCACGGGAAAACTTTTTAAGGCGAAGCGAAGCGCGCGGGAACAGCTAGTTAGTTATAAATACGAATATTGAGTATAAGGGAACAATAACTATTTTCAAACGGCCGACTGAATTAATGAAATGTTTAACAATGGATCAAATTAATCCATCCCTTTGGCAGTTGACATGGCCACAGTCAGACAACAATCAACTTATCTTTATCATAATTAATTATTTTCATCTCAACTAATATGACTCTAGCATAGTCAATATATATTTTTCGCTCTAGCCCAACGTTTCAGCAACTGTACATTTAACTCGTCTGGTAAACGAAATAATTCTTATTGAATTTGCACCGATGCTAATGAAATCACCTCAGCGATAGGCAAGGGTTCTCGGCGTGAGCACCTCTCCAAACAATATGGCTAATTGTATTAACAACTTCGCTACGCCTCGTGCTTAGAGGCGATAAGATGCCTTTGAGCTTATTATTTTAAATGCTTTGAAACTTTAAAATTACCTACCGTACATTATTTTGTATTAATCTACAGTTGTAGCTAAAGGTTGTTAGGTTTCGGCTTAGTATACCCTTTTTGCAACACCCTGTAGGTATACGTAGGTCAAGTCCAAAAAATGAAATTGCGGTGTCATGGAACCCTGTAGATATTCATAAATATGTAACTTGCAGTTTTTTTTTTCTATATTTTAATACCTATGTACATTTACAATTAATATTTTACCTTCTCTCCCAACTTGTTAACAAACGAACCAAATGCTACGAGTACATTAAGTACAGGGAAATGGGGCCGTCCACTTCATTACGACTGAGTGGTCTGTTCTGTTGGAACGATACATTTAGCGCACAGAGAACGCGAACGCCTAAATGGCCTATCCGTGTTCCTATTTGTCTGGCATTACTCTGTCATGTTAAGTAAGGGCTGTTTATAGCATGCAATGTACGTACTATGACTTCTGACATGATGTTGGCAGCGATTCTGAAGTGAAGACACTTATTAAAGTTTTAAGGTCACTTTTACAAAAACAATTTTAAATACATTTTTGTACTAACTGACAGACGACTAAATTTTTTAAGCGTTCGTTGAAATTCCACCTTAGTACCTACCTACTCTCAAAACCTAAATTTGAAATAAAGCGAATGAGATTTACGCAATAAACATAAAGTTAATTTTGAAGAAAGAATAGAGAATTAAAAACAGTCCTTCACGAATTCATAATAAATTCACTGTTTTTCGTCAATAATCAATAAGTATTTTCTTTTTCAGTTGGGTGTAAAGAACGCCGTACTAAAGAGGCGGATATCGTCCCGGTCGCACTGGCTGGACTCGACGGCCGACAGTTTCGACCCGGCCTTCATCCGGGACGTGAAGCAGACCCTCAGCATCCTGACGCTGTTCACTGTGCTGCCCGTGTTCTGGGCTCTTCTGGATCAATTGGTGAGAACTTCTATTGTTATGTATAGGTACTTAAAACTGTACATACATACATAATGCTCACGACTGTAATCCCCGAAGGGGTAGTCAGAGGTGACTCGCAAGCACAGAGTACTTTGTGAATACTCTCGAAAGCAAGTTATCCGCTTTTCGCTGTACATTTGTACTCATGTGATAGGTCGCGAGCCTTAAAACTGTTTTCAGTGGAAATTCTGAGATATAAATTTGAACTTAACAAGACACTCGAAAAAAGAGTGACTTTCTTGTACCTATGGATGCAGTCATTATGAGATTGTATTCATTGACGTCCTTTGGAGTAGTCTACGTCTGAGTTAGTTATTGGTCGATGATGAGAATGGAATCCAGATAAAAAAGCTAAATACAGAGGGGCATTTGAACATCACAATTAAGGGTAGCTCCATTAATTTCGTAATATAATAACTTGCCTGTTTTCTATTATTGTAATGTAATATTCCGCTTAAATATTGTGAAGAAAAAGCTGTAGAAGACATAAAAAGTTTCTCTACGCAGTTATAATTCAGTAAGAAATTTTACGAGTCTAGACTTGTTGATGCTGGGGGAGAAAGTTCAACTTTTATGGTCGAGAAAGTCTTTGGAATCGCTTTATTGGGTGAAATGCTTTCTTTTGACTTAAGATAATCGGTCTGTTATCAGAATTCAACATCTCCGTGCGAACAATCTCACTCACATAAATACTATCGGAAAGGGTTTGCGAAAATCATATTGTTGATGTTGACACAGTTCTTCATTTTAAGCTTCATTTAACTGGATTTCAGGATAAAGCTTTGTTCACCTCATGAAAACTGAAAATGCATGTTTTAAATACGTTAATGCGCGGAAAAATAAATGGGATGGAAAATTTTGCGCTCATAAAACACACACGGTAGAAAAAGCATTATGATATTTTAGCGAAATGCATAAAAAGAAATGTGTATGAATAGTTTACGTGTCGGTAAGCGTAAGGACGAAAGGGCGTCATTCTTCAGAGGGCATGGGTTCGAATCATATGCACTCATACACACAGCCGGTAAACAATCCACTTTATCCACTGTAGGATATGAATTTCCTTTATGTCTCGAGCCATAACCTCCACGGTTGGCAGGAGGGTTGAAGATATCACACCGCAGAAAATTTATAGATCCAAGACCCCACCAATATCTGCCCCGACCGGAACCCGGGACCGTCTGCTCAAAAGTCAGTTATTAACCAATGCGCCACAACACCCGGTCTTCAACCTTCCTGATCCAGCCACTATCCTACCTGCCTAAGGTCATCGGTCCAGCGGGCAGGCGTTCCTCGCTGCGTTTGCCTGTTCGTGGTCCCCACTCAAGAACTCGTCTACCCCAACGATTAAAAGTTCTTCGGCAGATATGACAAAAGCCTATTACAAACTTCAAATAACTGAAGTTGCTGCTACCCCCAGGGTTCCCGCTGGACACTGCAGGCTACCAAGATGGACGGGCGGTTCTGGCTACTGACGGTGAAGCCGGACCAGATGCAGGTGCTGGTGCCCACCTTCATCCTGCTCATCATACCCACCATGCAGAAGGTCAGTCACTATTGTACTGTTTGGATTATCTTAGCCTATATGAGTCTAAAGGTAGATTTAGACAGGGTCAGTGATTGGCGCCGAAATCGAAACAAGTGAGCGCTGAGCCGACTGACTTCAAAATATTCATATGCGAATTTTCAGCCAGCTGACTTTTACTGACTTAAACTTAATTTACACAAGTTTTTTTGCGGGTCAGCACTCAGCACTAACTTGTCTCGATTTAGGCGCCAGTCACTAACCCTGTCTAATATCGCACCTCTATTCCAATACCGTTACTATAATGCAAAAAATAATACTATCCAAAATATTCCAATCATAAAACAACGCGGACTCAGGTATTCCAAAGTGTCAGCTTCCTGCATGCCAAATTTCATGAAAATCGGTCAAGTGCTTTTTACGTGAAAGAGAAACAAAATATCCATAGATACTTATTACACACTTTCACCTTTATTATGCTAGTATAATTAAACAAATTGGAATTATTATTTTTATAAAACATATGGTTCTTAACATATCTAATTACAACAGTAAATAAGTTGACGATTGATGATCAATGCTGATTTCTGTATAACCTCTCCAGTAGCATTTCATTCTGTCCGAGAGAGGTCAAGCTTCTTTGTCCCATACTGTATAATGTCCTCCTGGCCGAATTTCGACCACGGCGGCCAATCTCATTTGAGATCAGCCATCTACGCAGGAGTAGATTATAGTGCCCAAGTGTGTGCGCAGTACACAGGAGCACTCTCTGTTCCATCACTCTCATAGCCCAATGGGACGGATTGACCGACACGACTGGAGAGAGCTAGGCGCAGGACCGACTGCTTTACATGCCCATCCGACAGCATGGATCGTTTCACTGTTTCGGACATCAGGTGATCAGCCTTCTATGTCCTAACCAAACTTAGAACCACAACTAACTTAGAAAAAAAAAAAAAAATTTCATACTGTATACAGGTGTTGCAAAAAGGGTATACTAAGCCGAAACCTAAGTGTTCCGGGCTTAGATGTAACATTCTGCACATGTTAGTTAGTTAGCTTAGTATACGCTTTTTTCAACACCCTGTAGAGTCGTGGTAACCGCTGCAGTTTTGCTTTTCCCTTCTGTTCCCAGTGCGTGTACCCGTGGCTGCACGCGCGCGGGTTGCTACGGAACCCTCTGCACAAGCTGGTGGCGGGCGGCGCGCTGGCCGGTGTCGCCTTCATCGCGTCCGGGACCCTCGAGATCTACCTGAAGGTAGGTATTAGTTACCAGTTTGTGTTTGTAGGGAGAGCGACGAAGGTATATGATACTCTCGAGCCCTTGCACGTGTTCCTATACAAGATGTCCCAAAAGTAAACGATAATAATTTAACCGCATGGTCATACTGAACAACTTTCCCCAAGAAACATGCCCTCGCAAACACAAATAAAGCATTTTTCCGTGAGACCTTGAAGAGTTTAATATGCCACTTCGTAACGGTTATGGTAGATCCTTAATATTATAAACCAAATTATACAATAATATACCTAATTTAACGGCCATACCTATGCTCAATCTGCCAACCCTTTCTGAACATCAAATTTGTATCCAACTAGTTACATAAACCTAAAGACCATAAAGGAAAGTAGTGGTAGTGCAAACAACAGATTAACGCTATCGCAACTAAACAATCGCACAATATTGGTTGGTCAGCCACCGTGATGTTACTCGGCTAAATGGGGTATTATTCCGCATCCAACTTTCGGCTTTTATTTATTGAACAACTTTCATAAACTAGAGGTGAAGCTTTTACCGGGTCGATCTATCCATGGATTGAATTCACACCCTCTATAGCCGTTGGCCCCTTGTTCTGGATTAGTGTAAGTAAGTACACTTAAGTGCAAGTAGGTACACTCAAATTCGGTAGGGTGGCCTTTTTTAAAACCACCAGTTTTAAAAACGCCGTCCTAAAGCGATCCTACCGAACTGAATTTTACATTAAAAGCGGATATAATCTCTACACATCAACGTTTTAATTGTAACTGTATAAACTCTTGCAAACTAAATCTAGTTATACCTTACGTCTTTATATCCCTTGTAACTGCTTTAATTCATTCACAGCACTCAAAACCCCAAAATATTCCATCCAGCACGTTCAAAAACAATTGACTATCCCTTGCAGACCACCTATCCGGAGCTGCCGCGCGCCGGCTACTCGCAGCTGCGTATCTTCAACGGCCACCCCTGCCCCGTCTCTCTACACAACGACAACATCACCTACAATATTGCCCCACTACAGCACTACTCCAAAAAGGACATAATTATCACCGGCACAGCGAACATTACCTTCGAACTGGGCGGCGACTGCATAGAGCCCAGAGAACAAGTGTTTACTCTGTCAGAAGCAGCCGCTGTGTCGTATTACCTCACGGGAGATAAGTTCGAGAGATACATCGATCACGTTCACAAAAGCCGCTCCGGATTCCCCGTCGTCAGGTGGGGAAATATTTACTTTCGCCAATTCTATTGTGATGGAAATATGAATATTTTTATTGTAAATAAGAATAGGATACAGAAATCCGGTTACGGTGTTTGATGGGCTGGAAGAATATGCCTGATTGGAGATTTTCTCGCTATTGCGTTTAACAAACCAAATAAATGTATGGGTATTTGTTTTAACTAACGATTGTTTTTGGAAAAGGAGTCCTTATAGAAATTTCAGGATACTGTTGCCCGTGTCCCGTGCGTATTAAGTATCAAGGTGTTTTTTTTTATAATATACCGATACGTAATTTAGAATTTCGACAAAAAACTTTCCAGTGGAAGGTGCTAAATCTTCTAAATTAGCATGGATCCGACAAATCTGCAATTCTTAGAGGGTTCGCTCCTTTAATGACTTCTAAGAAGGGATTAAACATTCAACCCTAATGCGTAGTCACGTAAATTATAGCGTAGTAAAACCCAGACGATAGTCGTTTGAACTACCCTACTTTTACATGAAGACACTCCTAAAATTTTATCTCTGATTCAGCTTTTTGCCTACCGTTGTTCCGATAGGTAACTCCTCTAATTGTATTTCAGATAAGGGAGGAAATATAAATCAATTTGAGGAATCGGTAATTTCTGCTTTATAAGCAAATCTTGATTTGCTGTGTCATTGGTTTTATATAATTTGATTAGTCGGATTTCTTTCAAGGATACATCTTTATTTGATTTTCGTTTAATTTCTCATTAACGGAAAAGCAGCGACGGATTTAGGGTGTTAATGTCGATGACGAAGGGATATAAAAACCAATAAACCTAGTCAGTTACAGTTAGTGATACCAATTAAACAACATTCGGTTATCTCAATATTTATCAACAAACAGACTCGGCCAGTCAGCTCATAAATTACAAAGTCGAGATAACAGACAAATACCTCTTTTCAGATTCCTAGTATCGGATAACCTGAGTAACTCAAACATGACTCTTTACAACAACAAGAGGGGAGAAATAGAGGCGAATATTTCCGTGGGTGTGTCTCAGAGGCATGAAGTATACACGGCGATGTATTCCGTCACTGTCAATGACACAGTGGTCTTGAAGGATGTAGAGCTGGAGAGCGGCGGCGTTTACACCATTATGATGGATACAATTGGAGACGAATATGTACGTTTTGTTTTATAATATAATAATGACAATACAGTAACATTTTGTAGAAGTAGCGCGCTTTACATGAAAATTGGCCATTGAGAAATCGGAAAGGGTATTCTTACCATATTCTTACAACAACAAGCGCCTCTAGTGATCACTATATGATGATACAAATTATACATGCAATTAAAATCATATCATAATTTTTTCAGAAAACTGAGGTGTTAGTGATTACTGCACCTAATTCTATAACAATGGCGTGGATGCTTCCACAATTCCTGATCATGGCTGTAGCCGAGGTGAGTTAGTGAATTGGAAATCATTTAGCCTCATCATCATCAGTCAAGGAGTATTTATTGGTGCTGGGGATACGGGCATCTACTAAGGAAGCTTGGAATCTATAGCAATTTATTACAAGAATAGAAAGTAAATAGGAAGTGACTGTATTGTATAATAGCTGTGAAATTCCTTTGAATATTATTGTATTTCAGATCAATAAAATAGCGAGCAATAAAAACCGAGCATTAAAAAAGTTCCATAAGAATATTATATAAAAATATAAATATTTTGCCGACGACGACCGAATGGCGTAGTGGTTAGTGACCTGACTACTGAGCCGATGGTCCCGGGTTCGATTCCCGGCTGGGGCAGATATTTGTTTAAACACAGATATTTGTTCTCAGGTCTTGGATGTGCCCGAAAAATGGCAATAGGCCCGCCCCCTATTACATTGGGACTAACATAACACTCTGGCGAAAAGTGGGTGCAGCAATGCACCTCTGCCTACCCCGCAAGGGAGTACATTAGTACAAGGCGTGAGTGCATGTGTGTGTGTGTGTGTGTGTGTATAAATATTTTGCTCAAATTATAAATGAAATGTTTTTAAAAAAATAGAGTCATTTGGTGTCGAAATTTTGCAAGTAGAACTTTATTATTGCTTGTGACTATAATTACAATATGATTATAAGTACATAAGTATGTAGATTATACCTCGTTATTCTATGATTATACGTATAAGTAATATCACTAAAATGCCCAAAATATCAATGCGTCTGCAAGTTCTTGGATGTTTGCTAAGTATATTTTCAATGAAAATATTTTCAGTATTCGGACCACTGACCCTGTTGAAGGGGTATAATAAATCAACAAACATTAATTTACAATAGTCTGAGCACAGCCCCAGGGGCTCCTGCTGTCAGAAACCCAAAACTTTCCTCCGAAAGTCAATAATCTGCAGATTAACTTACAAAAGTGTCTGCCCAAACATAAATAGATAATTTTTGAAGTGCTCTTAATAATGCAGATACGATTTAAATAATAATAATAATTTTTGTAACTAGGTATATTGTATAATGTATATTGTATAATAAACTTATATCGAGTTAACAGGTATGCTGATTTAGGCCTATTTACCAATAAATTATAGATCTAATATTTTTCTTTGACCAAGCGCTCATATGACATTCATTTATTGCGACACAATAATATCACCGCCTATTTATTAAATGCAAGGACTTTTTGATTAAATGTAAATTGTCTATGATATTAATACACGTACAAGACTGGCAATTAAGAAAAAAGTTTCCCCATTTCTCAGAATAACGACCACCTCGTTTCCAGGTGCTGTTCGCGGTGAGCGGCAACGAGTTCGCGTTCAAGGAGGCCCCGGACAGCATGCGGGCGGTGGTGTCGGCCTGCTTCCTGCTGACTGAAGCTGCCGGGAACGTCGTCATCATCGTCGTGTCGCGGCTCTGTGTCAACTACCAGCAGGTACTGTGGTGGACGGAGTGGAAGAATAGAATGAAGAAGTTTATGTTAAAAGACGCTTAACACGGCCGTTTCTGGCGGAAACGACCTTAGTTTCTACAGTCTACGTAGTGAGGGTGTTGAGAGGTAGGTTACAAACATTGGAATTAGCATGAAAAGAGCGTGAAACGTGTAAATTTCGACAAAAACGCTTTCGAACGGAAGTTATAATTAGTGGGCCTTGGAGAAGAGAAAGAAGAAAACGTAAGAAACGCAATCGAAAAAAAAGAAATAGGGAATATGCATTAAATTTTTTTATACTTTTATTGGATAGTTTTACATCACTTTATTATAGTAAAAAAAAAATTCAACGCCAAAATAAGTAATTTAAGGTATTTTAAAGAAAGTTAAAAAATTACAACCATCACGACCACTTTGAAATTCCCGTCAGGATGGCGGGCTGGTGTGACGTCATAATCTTTTAACTTCACGGCTCAGAATAATGAGTCCCGTCAGTCGGCATAGATTTTTTACCTAATCAAGAAATCACAGAGTACTTTTGTATTTTCAACAAACCAATGTTGTCATGGTAACAAAATAAAAAGGAAGTGTATAAAGTGTGACCAGTGGCTGTTTTGTAATGGGAGCACGTAAGTAGCTCTTTTGAAATGGGGGCGCGCAAACCAGAGGACCTTTGTACACAATATTACGCTATTATGGCAATATGAATATAAAGTAATATTTGTATTGTATGTAAGTACTTACTGTAACTTTGGTTCTCAGTAAGAGAGGCTAGGGTTAGTGGGTCATTCTATTCTATTATCTGTGGGGGTGTAAGAACCTGCACTTGGCTCTCTTGAATGGAACCATTGTGCATATCTCAAAGGTCTAAACCCCCTTCCTAAGCTTGGACCATTTCCCACCACGCTGGTCCACTGCGGATTGGTGGGTTCACATATGAGAGAGCAACTTTTGTCATGTTCATGTCATAATACTTACAATACAAATTTAATTTTATTGTGTTGCAATATGGAGCATATTTGAGTGGCTCGTTGACTAGCGAATGGCTGTTTACGCCTCATTACAAAAGAACAACTAGTGGCAGCCCATACACTACCAACAAAAATATAAAAAATCCTAGACTTTGCAAACAAACAAGCATATCAAACAAGAAGTGGAGAGGTTATAGGAGGCTAGGATCTATTGGAAGAATTTTTATGTGATCCATCGTATCTGATCACAACGAGCATCACAAACACTCGGTGACATTAACATTTCTTTGTTTACACTTGACATTTATTTAACTTCCGCCGTAAACGCAAAGAAGTTATTATTCTGAGATTGATATATAAAGAATTTTGACGTCACATCCGCCCTAAGAAAATGGGTGACGTTTCTCTGAAGTTAGAAGTTACCGAAGTTTTTTTGTACTTTTCAACTTCATTTACTTGCTCAAAAATATATTATAATCAAAAATATTGATGGAGTCGTAGTTATGAAATAACAAAGTTTATTATAAATAATATTTGACCTTTATTTGAACGACTTGCATATTCCCTATTGCGTAGCGTTGCAAAAGTCAAAATGGTCATCATAATACTTGTAGAGTAGCACTAGGACTTGAACGGAAAAATGAGTTTACTCTATGAAGCGCCTAAGGGCGGGAAACCATAAAAAACAAATGACATTAGAGCAGATTGTACGATGTTCTTTACGCTATGGACAAACCAAAAAGGAAAGTTTTCCGAGTTCATGTTATTGTTTCGATTCGACAGTATGTAGCTACTGTAGTAACTGCATATTTACTTTATAAAAAATATCAGATTTACAATTACCTACCTAAATAATAATAATCGATATCTTGATCAAACTAAGCACATAATATTCTGAATGAAGAGACATAATAAATGTATTCTGAATAAACTGACTGTATCGTCGGCTACAGCCGAAAAGTAAATATCCGAGAATGGCAAGTATATTTCCCGCTGTCATCTCCGTGATAAGGCCGGGACTCGAGCCTGTAACAAGTAGACTTATGAAGCGTGTAATGTGTTTTTTCGGAAATCCCACGGGGTCCCGGGGGATTGACGCGGCGGATTGTGTAGCAGAAATTACAGTTTTCCGTCTTCTTTATAGCAAATGAGATTTTGTCTGTTTCATCATATTTTAGTATAAGAATATGCCTAACTCGTAGCTGTTTATACGTGAAACACGTGTGAGCTGAGGCCTCATTTAATAAAATGCGCTGGTGTTTTGGGACTCTTGTTATATTTGTCTTGAATTTAAACTCCTTCGATGTATACCTACTTGTATAAAAAATCTCTATACATCACGCCGCATGAAAGAGACACGTTATAAACACATTATTTATGTATAAAAAAATATACCTTCTTACTGGAATTAGGTACAATGAAACGATTTTAAAAACTTGCCATTTTAGTGCACCCTCTTAAAATCCTCTCTTTTTTTCACAGGAGACCCAGTTCTTCATCTTCACAGCCATGATGTTCGTGTCGATAGCCGTGTTCTACTGCATGTCTCGCGGGTACCGGTTCACGGCCGAGCACATCCCTAGCGTTGCGGGCACTAGGGACGCGCGCAAGGATAGTGTGGTGCTGTACCACCAGGTCAAACAGGTCGAGGAATGCACAGATCATTGATTTAGGAGGTGCATGCTGAGAAAATATTATTTTTAAGTATAATGGCTGTGGAAATGTGTTTTGTTGTCTTGTAAAAAGTACTTGTTAAATATATATTATAGTTTATTAATATTTCATTTTGTATTTTAAGGCGTTTTGTTTGTAAATAAAATGATTAAATAAAAGTAAAAAAGCAAAATAAGATTTTCTGCCGAAACCCGGGATTGAACCGGGGACCTTTAGATCTTCAGTCTAACGCTCTCCCAACTGAGCTATTTCGGCGGTGAGTGAAGAGCGATAAATGTTGACCGACTGCTTAGCGGCAGAAATGCGTGATAAAAATCACGTGTTCGCTTGTAGTGTGGTGGAGTGACGTATTGCGCGCCGCCGTGTGGTCTTGTGAAGGTCATTCACTATAGGGACCTGTATTTGAGTAGACAACGCAAGTGCATGTACTTCGCGTGTAAAAAGGGAGTGAAATTATCTTCCTTTAGCGCAGTGTCATTAGGGACGTTCCTAAACTAAATCGTTCAAGTGACGTGACGTGACAGTAGGTATAAAAATAATGGCACGCTTGGTTTCTATACAAGGAATGAGACAAGCGTTGTCTATTCAAATACAGGTCTGGGACGATAGTGACAAACGCAAAAATGTGCAAGCCCCTTGTTCTTCGTGAATATTACTGAGTTACATTAATAGCACAAATATGATATTTATTTAGGTACATATATTGTTATTTAAATTAAGTACTTATATTATGCTGATTTATACTATGTTTTAGTTTATAAATATTTTGTTGGGTATTTTCTGAGATGAAAGCATTAAGCTGGATACGGATTATTATCTGCAGCCTCCTTTGAAGGTAGCGGATCATATTGGCTTTTGATCAAACTTTCCAAGAATATTAAAAAGTAACTGGCTATACTTACCTCCTACCTACAGTATTATTCAAAATGTCCACCTGCTGATTTAAATCAGCGAAAATCCTACCTACTTAATTTATTTTTAAATAATATTAAGAAGTAAGGTGTTACTCCAACTGGGCGATATTTCATAAAAATTAAACCCGGTAAGTACACGATATTTAAAATCTGAGTTCTTCCACCGACTTGTGTCATTCATCTCATTCTCATTGTAGCTAGCTAGCTAGCTTAGCTACCTTTCTACCAGTACCTTAACAGAGCATTTCATCTTGAGCCTGTGCCTGTCCACCAGAGTGGAGCAATCTAGCGGAGCGGTGGGCGAAGTAATAATCGTCGAATAAAATTGCATGAGTGGAGTTTTTATGCAATTTCATTGGTCGATTTTTACCTGGCACATCGTATCCTGCCTGTTTGCCGATGTGCGCGTCTGCCGCTGACACAGTTCGCTTTCAAAAGAATCGAACATGTGAGATGTGAGTAATTGAGTGTGTGCGTCACGGCGCTCACGGGCTGGTGACATTATGTTCGTGACATCTACCTCGGCAGGGGAACAGAATTAAAAAATATATAGGTATATACAAAAAAATTGGTACACCGTAGACCGTAGCTAACTATATCTCTTTAAAATTAGGCTTTGGGGGTTTGCGTAAACTATCAAAACTTACTATTTTATTAGCGTTAGCGTTTCTATAGACCTTTGATATACGTCACTGGAACTTTTTCATTGCTCCTGAGTGTATGATAAGATTTATCATGAAAAAGTTCCAGCTATATGGTGAAAGAAAGAGACATGTACAAAGTTCTACCCGAGAGAGACACGTACAGGAACTCTATCACTTCCCAATATAAAATATAAAATAGAACATGACTCAAGGTTCTGAAGTGAAACGCACGAGTACTTGATACAGACTGATTTATTATTTCGCTACCCACACATACTCAATAATCTACTACATCTTTCCCCTCACAAAAAGAAACATTAGGTATAGGTAGGTGATAGAAATAAACCAAACAAACTTAAATCTATACATATAGGTATTTGTACTCACACTAAATTAACTACATTGTATATGCACGTACAATTATTTTCTGGGCTATCAATTAAATAACTTTTCCATTCTTACTTAACTACTTACTAATAAACGAGATACAAATCTATCTTCCTAGTTCTATTGTGAAGCACCTACTATAATAGTATAATATCTTACCCTATCAGTCAATATTGTTTTACAAAAGTTATGCAATTATAGAAACATTGTACTAATAGAACTTATATATAATATGCAAGGATTTTATAATATTGTATAAGTGTGTAAGTATTACATTACATGGAACAGACATAATAAGAGAATTTTAAACTCTCATTTCAAATACTTAATTTTAACAAATCTAACGGTATTTTATTAAGTACTTACATAGGTACATTTGGTTATGAGTGTTCATGACTGTTATGAATATTTATGTACATACCTACCTAATTACAGCAATGATATGCTGATATAGCATATTCAATTAATAAAGTGTTAACAGGTAAATTACTTATCAATAAAGCAGCTACATTAAGATTACTTCGTGGTTTTCAGCCTGTTTTTAGCAACCCTTGCAGCTGCCCGTTCAGTATAACCTTTGTTAGCCCTAGGTCGCGACTCGCATGATCTTAAATTTTCATCAAACTCTTTACAAGAGTCATAGTCATCGCTGCCGCAGGAGCTAGATGCAGTGACTTGGATACCATCCTCAGAGTTCACCTGTTGTGAATGAACAATGGGAGGAACAAGTTGTGATTGCGTCTCAGCTAGCCTAATGAGGTGCCGCCTATTTCTTCGGTACACATGACCGTTGCGGTCCTGTACGAAGTAAGAGCGCGGCTGCGGCGCCCGGGCCGTGACCCGCGCCTGGCGCCTGGCGCCGCCCGCCGCCGTCAGCACCTCCTCGCCCACCCGCAGCTCAGGCAGGGCGCGCGCGCGACCGTCGTACCACGACTTGCTCAGTCGCTGCTTCTTCTGCAAGTTGGCGATATCTACCGAGTTATCCCTTTCAGGCTTTAATTTCTCTTCATGAGTCGGTAACAACGTGTTAAGTCTCCGACCCATTAGCAGCTGCGCTGGACTAGCTATACCGTCTCTGGGAGTGGATCGGAAATTTAACAATGCCATATAGAAATCGGACTTGGCATCTATAGATTTTAATAAAAGCGACTTGATGGTACGTACGTACACTACGTTCGCTACGCCCATTAGATTGGGGATAGTGGGGTGAAGTGGTTACGTGGTTGAATGAAACCCCATTCACTCGCGAAGGCTCTAAATTCCTTAGAGGCATAGGCCGGACCGTTGTCTGTTACCAGCTCTTTTGCTATTCCGTGCCTCGCAAATTGTTCCTTGATAGCATTAATAACACACTTTGACGTAATGCTATTTAACAAACTGACCTCGATAAAATTTGAGTAATAGTTAACTAGTACGAGATACTTATCTTTTTTGTACTCAAATATGTCAGATCCTAGTTTAACCCACGGGAGGGTCGGTAGCGGGTGCGGGATCATGGGCTCCCTCTGCGGGCGCGCGGCGTGCAGCGCGCACAGCCGGCAGCGCCGCACCAGCTGCTCCACGGCGCGCGACATGCCGGGCCAGTACATGACGTCGCGCGCGCGGCGCTTGCAGCGGTCCGCGCCGAGGTGCCCCTCGTGCACGCGCCGCAGCATCTCCCCGCGCAGCCCGCTGGGGATCAGCACCAGCTTGTCCTTGAATATCACTCCGTCTACATATTCAAGCGCCTCCCTAAACGACTCAACCTCCCAGTACGCACGGATGGGTTCCTGCACCTGGTATTTATCTGAAGGCCATCCGTGTTTGATGTGGTCTATCAATAATTGACAGTCCTTGTCCTTAGTCACAAAATTTCTAACTGTATCAAGTTTTTCATGACTGAACCTAACATTTTCTATTAAAAAACATGACTGAATCTCAACCTCACTAGACACATTGTAATGTTCCATCAATGCCGAAACATTAACTATTTCGCAAATAATGAATTTAAACTACGACTGGATGTTCCGTGGGATTTGTTACGCTTTGGAAGGATTTTCCCGTGGGATTTTTGGAAAAGTTGTCTATTAAATCATTCAGGGTGTCGGCTAACTTCGTGCCAAGCTTCGTTGTACCGATTTCGGATCACAGAATAATCAAGATAATTATTCTGAGTGTAGGTGAGCCTTAATAAAGATATCGGCGAGTTGAGGGTAGAGGATAATATCCACGTAAGCAAGCAGCGCGTGGGCACTTGGCACTTTTGTGTGGGCAGCCGTGGTGAGCAGACGGTCAGATGGAGGGAGTGATCGGTGCCGTGGGAGCTTGAGGACCAGGCGCGTGAAGCCGAGGCGGAACACCGTGTGCGAAGCTAAGTCACCTTTCTATTTACTTTTTGTATCTCGTATATGATTGAGAAGTTATGCCTACACTTTATTTCTTGAAGGACGCTAACCCACGGCTGCAATTTCCATCACACTGGTATAGGGATTAGATAGGTACACTAAAGGTCTTCTACCTCGCTCATTCAGTATTTAGCTAGCTAGAGAAAAACCTACACGTTACACATTCCCTTATTTTAGCTTTGGTTCAACTTATTTTAGTTTAGAATAGGGACTTCTGGATAGATACAAATAGGCAGAAGCGGGCTGGTGATGATGATGATGATGATGATTATCAAATAACTAAAACCTGACAATAGATCTCACTTCAAAAATAACAAATTCTTATCAAATAAAAAATATACACCTACCTTCAAATTTGTTCTATGGTTCTTTGTTCAAATTATTGATTTTTCATTAGGTAAATAAATACTTCTATAGAATCTATGCTATAGTAATTATTCAAAGAATAAAGTAGATACATACTCAGATAAACTTTTCAAAGATGATTTATTGTAGTATTTATATGGCAGAGAAGATTATTTGACTTTGAGTTTAAAAACAAGTAACAGAAAGGGAAAGAATTGATTGACGGAGAAATTTACTCTAATAAGTGTCAAGATATCACAAATAAGGGTTCTAGATACTTAAACTAAATCATTTCTGGTCCTATATTGCTCAATAAATACAAATGGCTTGAAGGTAGATCAGATTCCTGTCCAATTTGCATATTTTCAGAAAGTTATGTAAATTCTTACCCATAGAAGTATTTGTTTCCTTGTTAAATCAATAAATTCTAATGTAAATAAAGATAGCACGGATATAGTAGGAATAAAGTTAGCTAGGATATATTTATTACAACTATTTATAATATATTTGAATAAGTTTATATAATATTCACTATTTCATAACAATTATCCTATATTCCAATAAGATCAAAGAATATTCACTATTTCATATTATATATTTAATCTTTTAAAATAATACCTAAATCACTTCCCACTTGGCTACAAAATTAGAGTCATATTATTATATTTTCAAATACTTATGAAATTCATGATTTAATAAAGTTACTATACTATAAATTATTGAACTATTCTAGTTTCAGTTAATTTATGATTATAAATAAAATTGTCCCCTTTAGCTTTGACAACATGTATTCATGTTGATTTATTTACATGAAATAAATATAAAACATGTAAATATATAAGGTTAGGAGCAAGGGAAGTGATTAAATAAGTTGGCGGAGGAATGTCCAAGTCAATGGTTGTGTTCCACGAGGGCTCCGATTGAATATTTGCTATTATTTATCTATTTTAGAGTCTTATATATTGATTCAATCGGGTGTAGTGATCAAGGCCTACAAAGCGTATGGAGGGGCTTCCCTTATTAACCAACACCAAAAAACATTATTATCTATATTATTTTCTTTATGTACTTACCTATAAATATGTATTTATCGTACAAATAAAAGTTATACATTAAAGTTGTAGTATATAGGTCAATAATTATAGGCAGGTAGGAAGTATGTAATCAGTTCTAGGTCATAGTTTTATTTAATTCACTATCTTTCGTTTATTGGGTTACAACACACAACGTAGGGGTTCCCTAGATGTTTCATGGCCAATCTAAAGCAGTATTTGTTTCACTCTTATTTCACTCTAGTTAGTTTTGTTAGGTGTTTTCAAATATCTTCTTAGTAAATCCATTAGGTAGGAGTTAAGTAGGCTGGAGGTAGGGCGAAACGTTACAATTTGGTACCGAAAAGACCAGGATATTAGATGTTGTTAGGGAATTTGCTTCATCTCTTCATGTTAGATATCAGGCAGGTAGATTTCTGTTCTTTTATCTGGAATTTAACAAGCCAATTTGATTAAGATAGTACTTATTTACAAATAAATCACAATATTAACTCACTTTTGCATAGTAGGATAGGTAACTTACGTTTGTCTCGAAAAAACATTAAGTTTTGTTGTTTGCCTTTGAGATTAGTAAGTAAATATTTACTCAATATGGCGGTTTTCACATAAAGGCATTTCTTTTAATGTTATGGCTAGAAGAAAGTTTCAAAAGTTTGTTTTGAAAAAACTTTATGCAGCATTGCACCACAAACAATAAAAGACGGAAGGTTATTTTTTTTTAACAGAGTAACTTTTATCCGTCACAGATTATTTTAATTTATTGGGTAACAGAAAATAAATTACAGATCGTTATTATTCTGAACTATGTATTTTTGACCACTCTAAAGTATATTATTATGCAGATTGCAGGGTAGTATTAAACACAATGATGACAAAATCACTGCAAGTTACAAATTCTATTTTAATACTTTCAATATTTTTACGTTATAATAAGTCTCTTGCGTCTCGTCTTGTATAGATTTTAAACATACTAGGGGTAGGAAAGTGATTATATCTTGTATATAGTCACAATTTGTTGCCGTGGAGTGATCGAACTTATAAACGAAAGAATTATTTATCATGAAATAGGAAGCGCAAGAGGCTAGGTTTTGTATTGGAACGGAACGTAATAAGGAAGCATTTGTGAAGATAGGTAGGTAGTTGATAAAGTTAGGATGAGGAAATGGAAATAATCCATTTATTAAAATGTACTTAATAAGTAGGGGTTGTAGTAATGTTATGTAGCCCATTAAAAAATTACAAAAGATTAGGGGTTGTATGTGGCTATGCTCCTCATGGAGAGGAAATAATAATCATCATCAGCAGGGGTTGTATATGTATTTAAGATATGCTCCTCGTGGAGTAAGAGGAAATAATCATTATCATCATCAGGGGTTGTTTGTGTATAAGACTATGTTTCTCGTGGAGTTAGAGGATATAATCATCAGAAGTTGTATAATATAATGGATTCTTATTCAGGACATTATCTTTAAAATTTAATAGGTAGGTACTTACCTTAAAGAGAATAACATAAAACATAGTAGGTAGGTCATATTAGTGTTGCTCTGAATCACTATGAACGGTTTCTCTGATTATGTAGCTGATTAGGGAATTATAAGTGAATAGGGGTTGTAGGTAAAATAATGATAATATGGTCTTATTTTAGGTAAAAGCAGTAGATTTATTAAATAAAAATTTATAAAAAAAAAAGAAATGTAACGAAAACGCGGCGCATTTTAGTCCTTATGAACAACCTGAAATGATTAGATTAGATAAAGAAATTCTGGCCCACGTAGATGATGGATGGGGATTTCGGTCTGGAGGTGCAGTCGGCTGCATCGGTGGATCGAGGAGTTTGCGTGGCGGAGCTTGTGTAGTTGGTGCTGGGCTGGACTGGCCTGGTTGCGGGGGAATCGGTACTTATAGCAACTAGTCTATAATTATTAATTATCCTTTTGGCTGGGTTGGTTCGGTTTGGTATTGATTGTATGAGTTTTGTTGTGCGGGTTCTTTGGTTTGTTGATGTGGTTGGTTGTGCTTCTGGATCGGATCTTTGCTTGTCATCGACTGGGTATTTAAAAACTAGGCTCTTAAATTATTATACTTGAATGTTTGAAAAAGTAGATATATTATACAACGTTGATCATAGGAGTTGGGATAGAACTGTAACATTATCTATGCTATCATCCTAACTTAGAGTAACTGGAAAAGCCCAAATGTCTAATTATCAGATTCCAAAGAGAAAATTAGTAGCAGATGTTATCAGACATTTCCCTAAACAAATACAAGTATGAGTTACAGTTAATAAAGAAAAGAAAATATAACAATAATCTCATTTTAAAAAGATGTTAGTGAAGAAAGGGTAGCGGTCAGACATAATAATAAATTTAGAAAACAATGAATGTAGAGCAAGTTACTGTTGTTGATAAAGTGTTAGACCAGGTAAAGTAGACTAGGAGTTTGATTGTAATCTTTTATCCAAAATGATTTAGTATTAATATTATTATATTCTTTGTAAGTTAAGAATTATGTGTGTAGTTTAGTTGTTCCTATTTTGAGCGCGGTTGCAATTCACTTCTTCATCTGAGTCAGGATGTTTACTTCATAGTATATAATCTCAGAGTTTGGTTGTCAAACAGAGAACATCATCATCATCATCAGCATTCAAAAAGTGTGACATATCCTGAAAAGAAGAATAGAATTTAATTAGAAAAGCTAAGTATTGTGATGATTTACATAATTATAAAAATTCAGGAAATGACTATTTAGTTCAATATAACTTAAGTAGACTAATAGGATAATACATTTAGGGAATGGCTTTATGAATGGTAATCAATATTGGATCTACAGGGGTATGATTTTCATAGCAATCTAACAAAATCTAAGTACAGGGTAGTATAATTAAAATTGGATTACAACATATGTAGAAAAGAAATAGGTACTTACTTATTGTAGAATAGTAACTTTGGTATATAATTAGTGAGGGATTGTGAATGTTTTGTCACAGTGGATGGTTTGATCAGTGGTTTATCATGGGTTTTAGTTCAACAAAGAGTGTAGTTGGGTTTGCATTGTTATGTTTGGTCCTGAAATAAAACAAATAATGATATAGGTATAATTCAAATAAAATTATGTAAATATAGGAGTTGGAGACCAAATGATTAGGATAGGTACTTATTTAAAAGGTGAGGGGTTGACAATAAGTTAAAATATGTTGGTTAGTCTTGTCAGTATCAATTAAAAACTGTATGGGAGATATTTAATTGAGTTAGATTTTTATAACAATAGGTCTATTATAAACACAAGATCCGTAAAACAGAGCTATTGTATGTATAAATAACTAACAATTCAGAGGTTGTTTATTTTGAATCACGATAATTTGGGCATGAGGACTTAGTTTAGTAGCATGCATACAGGGTATTTGAAAGAATAATGACACTTACCTGTAAGATTCACTCATTATTTTAGAGTTTCGTAAGTTTAATCGGGTAAACATTAGATTTCTTCGTGCGATCGATGTTGTTGAACACAACGACGCATGCTTTTGTTTTGATTAGTGCGGAAAAAAAACAGCCAAACAGGTTAAGGTTATGTCAGGTTGACATTGACAGTTTAGTTTTAATAAATTTGACAGTTAGACAGGTAAGGCACATTTACACAAACAGCCTAGAATAAGGATAATGGAGACCGTGTTTTTCAAATAGGGGTTGTGAAGGAGAGTTGTAATATCTCAGAAATATTTTTAGTTACCTAGTAACATTATTTTCGACTTAGGTAGTTACTGAGGGTAGAAAATGGTTGAAGTAGAAGTAGTAGTTAGACATATTTGATAAAATAAATAGTGTATTAGTGTAATAGGTTGTAGAAAAAAAACTAGATGGCGGTATTTTAATGTTTTGGTATCGATGGAATATTGGGGTGGATTTGTCTGTTACATGAGAGTAGGAACTTTCAATTTTGGTAAAATTGATCTGATATAATTTTCTTTTACAGAGAAAACAAAAGGGTAGGGTATTTACATAGCCATTTCCCGGGGATTATGTCGTGATTATAATGTTTCGAAAAATTGAAAGGGCAAAGAATGTGGAAGGAAGAAAAGTACTTTAAAGGTCATTTTAAAGTCTGAATGATAATAGTGTTAAAGGTACCCGGCCGGGTCTTACATAGTTGATTAAAGAATGATGAAGAATGTAATGTTTTAATTATTTGATATTGAGTGCGATTTATAATCATGACAAATACAACTGGGAAATGAAGGGTTTATTGATACTTCGTTCAGACACACACACACACACACATTTATAAGGGAAACTTTGGTATATTTGTTTCTGTAAAACTTGATTGAGTAGTTACCTATTATATACATATTTAGCTATAAATAAGAAATTTATTCCAAAAGTTACCTTTATTTCACAAATATTTTCCAAATGATCAACTAGTGTAGATACAAGAATTATTGCTACTTATGTAATAAGTATTTTAATAAAAATTAAAAAAAAAATACTGAGTAAAATCTTAAAAGAATAAAAAAATATTTTTTATAAAAAATAGTTAACTTAATTTAAAGAAAAACTACTAACTTAATAATATGTGGGGACATCTCACACACGACCATCCGACCCTAAACTAGGCAGAGCCTGTAATATGGGTATAATATCGGACCGTCAGTTAGTAGTGTGCAAATTGGTTCAAGTAATTTACACACCATACACTCTTAGTCTTGCTTTTGTAGTAAATTGGCGAAGAAAGGCGGTTCTACTCGGGCACAAACGTGGTACAAACGCTTTAGTCGATTTATTATTGAAGTTAGCTATGCACGCATTAACACATGAGACGTCTATACAGGCTATAGATGTTTTTACAAAGTACCTTTTACAGACTCCACACGACACACTACACTTTACACAAAAAAAAAAAAACAATTACTTTGAAACAATTTGCTTAGAAAAATATCTACATAACAAAAGTTGATCATGACGGAAAATAAATACACTTTACACCAAAAACACATTCTGATCGAAGTGTTAATAAACTAGATGTATTTTCTTTTCAATTTAGGTAGGTAAATGATAGAAAAGAAAATTAATAATTAGATACATGATATTTTATTGATTTAATCAGTGGGGAGGAAGAAGGCCTTGATGTTTATTAGAGTGGCGTGAATCAGAGAAAGAGGATGAGAGTTGTGGTGAATTGAATATCTAAGAACCTATGTATTGAAAAAAATAATACCTACAAACATATAGTTAAGTGAAAGTGGCTTTAGTAAAATATCATGGCTGTTCTCCTGCACTGAAGGAAAGATTCCGATTTCACCTTAATGACACAACACTATACAAAAGAGAATATTTATGAAGATTTTGGTGTTAGGTTAGGACAGCATAGTCAAATTATACTGTTGTATGTACAGTATCTTCATAATATTCTATACTCAACATGTACTCACTTAAAGAAAAAAAAAATTATTTTCAACACAAAATTTTGTCATTTTGCTGGATTAGAGGGGGATTGAAAAGTTGTGAATCAGTTGTAAACATGAATGCAATAATGGTTCACAATAATAATTCTCTTTCTAGTTTTGGTAAAATGATACTTGATATTTCTACACTCTACATCAAGCTCGGAGATTGGTGGACATTGTTCCTGGGGATTGTTAGAATGAGACTTGAACTTTATTAATTTCTATTGATGATGCATCGTCGAAAACATAGGGCGTGGGAGAGTTCGTGCTCTAAGAGGGCGTGCTAAAGATGCCATAAAATTCTTAAAAATAAATTTAAGGTTCTGTGGTTTCTCATTTAGTATTGGATCCTTCTGATCGACAGGGTATCCCCTTGTTCCCGGTTTATTGGAGCATGAATAATCTACTAAGTATTCGATCAATAGTTATGTAAATAATAAATAATAATAGGGATGGTCGTTGATTTTTGATAATTTCTGGGGATCTTGTTGGCTAATCATCTGAGTCATTTTACACTCACACACACAGACATATTGAGGTGATGATCGGAATTTCCTTTTACAAATTTTTCATCGTTTAAATTCTATGAATTTGATATTTGCGAAAATAAAGGGTGGTGTATATTATTGTGTATATTTTTTCCATATCTCAATTATATAATATACTTGCGATACTACAAAAATATAAGGGGTTGAATGTAATGTTCCATCAATGCCGAAACATTAACTATTTCGCAAATAATGAATTTAAACTACGACTGGATGTTCCGTGGGATTTGTTACGCTTTGGAAGGATTTTCCCGTGGGATTTTTGGAAAAGTTGTCTATTAAATCATTCAGGGTGTCGGCTAACTTCGTGCCAAGCTTCGTTGTACCGATTTCGGATCACAGAATAATCAAGATAATTATTCTGAGTGTAGGTGAGCCTTAATAAAGATATCGGCGAGTTGAGGGTAGAGGATAATATCCACGTAAGCAAGCAGCGCGTGGGCACTTGGCACTTTTGTGTGGGCAGCCGTGGTGAGCAGACGGTCAGATGGAGGGAGTGATCGGTGCCGTGGGAGCTTGAGGACCAGGCGCGTGAAGCCGAGGCGGAACACCGTGTGCGAAGCTAAGTCACCTTTCTATTTACTTTTTGTATCTCGTATATGATTGAGAAGTTATGCCTACACTTTATTTCTTGAAGGACGCTAACCCACGGCTGCAATTTCCATCACACTGGTATAGGGATTAGATAGGTACACTAAAGGTCTTCTACCTCGCTCATTCAGTATTTAGCTAGCTAGAGAAAAACCTACACGTTACACATTCCCTTATTTTAGCTTTGGTTCAACTTATTTTAGTTTAGAATAGGGACTTCTGGATAGATACAAATAGGCAGAAGCGGGCTGGTGATGATGATGATGATGATGATTATCAAATAACTAAAACCTGACAATAGATCTCACTTCAAAAATAACAAATTCTTATCAAATAAAAAATATACACCTACCTTCAAATTTGTTCTATGGTTCTTTGTTCAAATTATTGATTTTTCATTAGGTAAATAAATACTTCTATAGAATCTATGCTATAGTAATTATTCAAAGAATAAAGTAGATACATACTCAGATAAACTTTTCAAAGATGATTTATTGTAGTATTTATATGGCAGAGAAGATTATTTGACTTTGAGTTTAAAAACAAGTAACAGAAAGGGAAAGAATTGATTGACGGAGAAATTTACTCTAATAAGTGTCAAGATATCACAAATAAGGGTTCTAGATACTTAAACTAAATCATTTCTGGTCCTATATTGCTCAATAAATACAAATGGCTTGAAGGTAGATCAGATTCCTGTCCAATTTGCATATTTTCAGAAAGTTATGTAAATTCTTACCCATAGAAGTATTTGTTTCCTTGTTAAATCAATAAATTCTAATGTAAATAAAGATAGCACGGATATAGTAGGAATAAAGTTAGCTAGGATATATTTATTACAACTATTTATAATATATTTGAATAAGTTTATATAATATTCACTATTTCATAACAATTATCCTATATTCCAATAAGATCAAAGAATATTCACTATTTCATATTATATATTTAATCTTTTAAAATAATACCTAAATCACTTCCCACTTGGCTACAAAATTAGAGTCATATTATTATATTTTCAAATACTTATGAAATTCATGATTTAATAAAGTTACTATACTATAAATTATTGAACTATTCTAGTTTCAGTTAATTTATGATTATAAATAAAATTGTCCCCTTTAGCTTTGACAACATGTATTCATGTTGATTTATTTACATGAAATAAATATAAAACATGTAAATATATAAGGTTAGGAGCAAGGGAAGTGATTAAATAAGTTGGCGGAGGAATGTCCAAGTCAATGGTTGTGTTCCACGAGGGCTCCGATTGAATATTTGCTATTATTTATCTATTTTAGAGTCTTATATATTGATTCAATCGGGTGTAGTGATCAAGGCCTACAAAGCGTATGGAGGGGCTTCCCTTATTAACCAACACCAAAAAACATTATTATCTATATTATTTTCTTTATGTACTTACCTATAAATATGTATTTATCGTACAAATAAAAGTTATACATTAAAGTTGTAGTATATAGGTCAATAATTATAGGCAGGTAGGAAGTATGTAATCAGTTCTAGGTCATAGTTTTATTTAATTCACTATCTTTCGTTTATTGGGTTACAACACACAACGTAGGGGTTCCCTAGATGTTTCATGGCCAATCTAAAGCAGTATTTGTTTCACTCTTATTTCACTCTAGTTAGTTTTGTTAGGTGTTTTCAAATATCTTCTTAGTAAATCCATTAGGTAGGAGTTAAGTAGGCTGGAGGTAGGGCGAAACGTTACAACATCTTCAGACATCTTCTCCGCGAGTGGCGCTCGGGATAATGCATCTGCAATAAACATGTATTTACCTGGCTTGTATGATACGGTAAAATCATACCTTTGCACCCTCAGCATCATCCTTTGTAGTCGAGCAGGAACTGAATCTAAGGACTTTTTGAACAACGATTCAAGAGGCTTATGATCGGTTTCTACGAGGATGTCGCTTTTTCCGTATACATACTGATGGAATCTTTCCATAGCAAAAACTATCGCCAGCATCTCCTTCTCGATCTGAGCGTACCTCTGCTGCGTGTCGGTGAGCGTGAGCGACGCGAACTCCACGGGGCGGCCGCCCTGCAGCAGCACGGCGCCCAGCGCGTGCCCGCTGGCGTCCACGGACACGGTGGCGGGCGCCGCGGCGTCGTACAGCGCCAGCACGGGCGCCGCGCACACCGCCGCCCGCAGCGCGCGCACCACGCTCTCCTCCTGCTCGCCCCAGCTCCACACGGATGTGCTCTTCAGTAATCCCCGCAGAGGACCTACCATGTCTGAATAATTCGGAATAAATTTACTCACGTAATTCACCATTCCCAGGAACCGCTCCAATGCTTTCCTATCGCTTGGACTCGGCATATTGTTGATAGCTTTTAGCTTTGTTTCATCAATTTTCATGCCGTCTTCACTAAAAGTGTGACCTAAATACGTTACCTCCCTGACTCCAAACAAACATTTATCACGATTAAACTTAATACCGACGCTCTTCGCCCGCTCCATCAGTGCTCTCAACCGCTCATCGTGCTCTTCTTTAGTCGCCCCCCAGACGATGACGTCATCAACAAATGAGTCAACCCCCTCGATATCCTCAAGCAGTTGGCGGACACGAGAATGAAAAATTTCCGACGCTGAATTTATACCATAGGGCATACGCAAGAACTGATAACGACCGAATGGTGTACCAAAGGTACATAGGTCTGAACTTTCGCCATCCAATTCCACCATCCAAAAACCTGATCGAGCATCCAGTTTACTAAAATAGCGAGCTCCTTTTAGCTTGGTAGCTATGTCAGTAAGCGTCGGCAAAGGATAATGTTGCCGCCGTATGACGCGATTCAGCGGCCGCGGATCTAAACATATTCTTAGGCTACCATCTTTTTTAGGTGCAATGACAATACCATTAACCCAGGAGGTCGGATGTGTCACCTTCCGAATGACCCCTAACTCCTCCATGCGCTGCAACTCATCGCGCAACCGGTCCCTAACTCCTAGAGGAATTTTTCTGACAGGGCAAATGCAGGGGCTACTGTTAGGCTCGATTGGAATTTTATATAACCCAGGTAACTTACCTAAACCATGGAACAAATCACTATATTCTTTTATATCTATAGAATACACACGCTCGACTAAACTTAATTGTTCTAAGGCATGTTTACCTAAAATACTATGGCAGTCGCGCTCAGAAATCATAAAGTTTAATGTATATGTTTTCTCTTTGTAAATAACATTAATAATTATGCAACCAATTATGTTTATATAATTTCCACAGAATGATTGAGCGCGCACATTGTACTTCGATATGTCAGACAATGAAAATCCTAGATTTAAAAGATTATTTTTCGATAACACATTCAAATCTGACCCAGTATCCAACTTGAAAACATGTCTACAGTTATTATTACATATAAGTAAGCTTTCATACCATTTATCGTCCTGCTTACGCGATAGTTCGTCGACGCGCTCCACTATAGATACGTAGTAAAGTTCCCCGTCACTCCCGTAGGTATCGTCATCTTCCTCCATCACCTCAAACACTTTACGCGACTTCCGGTTTGGACACATTCGCTTATAATGGCCTTTATTGCCGCACAGATAACACTTGACCTTTTTAGCCGCACACCTAATATCACTAGCACACTGTAGGTCCCCGCAGGCCGCGCAGGCTCGCGCGCCCGGCGGCGGCCCGCGGGGTGCGCCCGCGCCGCCCCGGGGCCGCGCGCCGCCGCCGCCGGCCGCGCCCCCGCCGCTGTAGCCGCCCTGCCTGGCGCTACCGTAGGGGGCCCCGCGCCGCTGCCCGCCGCCGCCGCCGCTGCTCCACACCGCGTCCACCGCCCCCGGCCGCTCCTCTGTCTTCACGACGCCCTCGATCTGACGACCGTTGTCGTGTGACACCTCGTTGGCCTGGCACATCCTGACTGCCATCTCCAGCGTCAGCCCGTCTGTCCTCAGCAATCTATCGCGTACCGTAGTGTCAAGGACACCACACACGATACAATCTCGCAGCAAGCTGTCCTCGAGCGTTTCGAATTCACATTGTCTACTTAAAAGCTTCAAGGCCGTGACGTACTCGTCGATAGCCTCACCTCGCTCCTGGTTCCTCGTAAAAAACTTGAACCGAACAATAGTGGTGTTGGTTTTCGTTCCAAAATGATTGTTGAATTGCTCAATTATTTTATCTATGTTTTCACTATCTTCTTTCGGAGCGAATCTAAACGTAGTAAACAAGTCGTAACCTTCCGGTCCAATTAAGTTTACTAATAAACTGGCTTGAACATCACTGGCATTTTTGTCCACTCCAGACGCTTTTAAAAATACTTGAAACTGGCGCAGCCATTTTCGCCACGCGTCGGCCCGGCTTGCCGGCCCGCCTTCCAACACGAGCTCCGCCGGCGGACGTGCATGTTCCATTGTTATAAGTACACGTAAACAATATATTAGTTAATATCGACACCGAAAAATACTTTTTACTGCGCAATTAAGAGATATAACAATTAATTTTAGCCACCGCTGTCACCATGAAGTGAAACGCACGAGTACTTGATACAGACTGATTTATTATTTCGCTACCCACACATACTCAATAATCTACTACAGGTTCCCTAATATGTACATGCTTAACATTGTTTAAACTTTACTTAATTTTATAAGCTCAATTAAGTAAACTAGGCAGGAAGATGAAACGGTTATTAGGTTAGGTTTGTCCGTCTACACCCAGAGACCAGCGACAAAGGAAATTGTGTCCGGAAAATACGCAGGAAAGCCGTCGGCGGCGGTAGGTCATGTCACCCCATTTTAATTATACCTATGTACTCGAATGTACGTACTTGTTGACACAGAATATTGGAACCATTATAATTACAAGAAGGATAGAATTACGAATGGTTTGTTTTATAGTAATGGTTATTATCTTTTGTAACACGATTCTGGGTAAATAGTATTTTCGAAAAGCAGTTTATCACACCAACGTGATGTTAAATAAAATAGATTGGCGCTTCCCAGCAATACAAATAGAATATAACTGCCATTTATTGTTAAATTCCTGAAACGTGTCGTATCTAGATCCTGTGTTTCACCTCTCACGTCCATATCGGTGGTATCATCTGGAAAGTACTATATTTTATCGATATTTTCAAGCAAATGCCTAATAATCAAACGTAATTATTGAAGTTTTATTACCTGCAAAAGTTTAAAGGACCAAATTCATAGAATTTGGTGATGTGTAAAATAAACTTCAGGTAATGATGAAAAAATATTCTCTGCTATAGCTACCTTTTACACTGTAGGTACCTACCTGCTACGAGTATATTAACGACATTAATGTCAGAGTTGAAATTCCACAATGTACATTCTGTGTAAAAAGTATCGGGATTACTTATATCAATAAAACTTTTTTTTGTTATTCATCCAAATTTATTTAACACCTTAAGACACCTTCAAAGTTTCCTTCAGAAACAATACACATATTATGCCAACGAATTATCGAATCATCAAAAATTTTTTTAAACGCTGTTTTCAGATTTGTTGATAACTCGCTGCGATTTTTCCTTATTGTCTTCTATCGATTGTTAGTCAAAGTCATGTTGACTGTTTTCTTTGACTATCGTGGTTTTGTGCACTCGGAATTCTAGCCAGAAAGTCAAAATTTTCCAACTGATACAGAAACTGAGAATTACCTATATACATTATAGCCATGGTATGACTTAGTAGTTTTTATTTTAGCTCTGAGAATCGTAGCTAAGTTGAAATTGTATACATTTATCTATTTTTAAAACGAGATGTTAGACTGCCACGGGGAGAGTGGGTTGTTTGTTCGTAGAAAAGTTAGTTGTTGTTTGTATGTACTTATGTATAACTATTTTCCTTAGACCGGATATTAAAATAGACTATTTCAACAGCAAAAGTTGAATACGGCATTAAAATAAATATTACTAAGTACTATCTATATACTAGTAAGTAGATTTTATGCTGTTTATGACTATGAGGCCGCTTAAATATGATAGAATCATGTACAATATGTATCTTCTTTTGTACCTTATGTATAACACTGCAATGATTAATAAATAAAATATAATAATAAACGACCGATAATAAAGACGACCGAATGGCGTAGTGGTTAGTGACCCTGACTACTGAGCCGAAGGTCCCGGGTTCGATTCCCGGCTGGGGCAGATATTTGTTTAAACACAGATATTTGTTCCCGGGTCTTGGATGTGCCCGTAAAATGGCAATAGGCCCGCCCCCTATTACATTGGGACTAACATAACACTCTGGCGAAAAGTGGGTGCAGCAATGCGCCTCTGCCTACCCCGCAAGGGAGTACATTAGTACAAGGCGTGAGTGTGTGTGTGTGTGTGTGTGTTTTTTTTAATAATAATAATGTAAACCCTAAATCGCGTCGGATAAAGCTGCCCGCATAATTATTGATCGAACATCACTTAAAGGTAAGTTTGTTTGATCATACATTTTAATGTTATGTACAGTATAAGGCCACGTATAATATAGATTCAAAACCGTCAATACGTGAAGCGTTAGCGCAGCCACAGGTCACCTCATCACAAATGCCTATGGCTTGATTACATTTTACATACAGAACGATCGGCTACATTGTTGCAATTGCAACATGGAGCATATTCTATACTGACGAAACACGAACGAACGAGAGTTGTCGTGCAATCGGAAGTTTAATACAACGAGCTAGAGTCGTGGCGGGGCAGTAGTGGAAAAAAGGGGGCCTGTATACAACAGTGGATAGAAGGTTGATGATGATGATGGTGAGTCGTGGCTCATGCAGCAGCGTTCGGAAACTTAGTTTATCGTCATATAGAGTGACCCCTCGAATGGCGGGTCGATCAGGGACCCATGTGTGGGGTCACACGGCTTGCAGCAGAGCCGTAGAATTGCAGATGTCGGCAGCGCGGCCCCCGGGACCAGCAGTAAAGCTAACAGTAATGTGTGAATTTCAATGCGAAATTCAAGGTTCATCGGGGATTTGTGGTGCAATTACTGTGGCAGGTGGTAGGTAGCCTGTAAATTGAGACTGGGTGTCTGGATACTATGTACTTTAGGATAGGAAGTTTTTTATAATTATGAAGGCTTTGGTCAATACCAAATAGAATGGATTTATACTCCACCCCAGCGTATCTAGTACGGGTGACACATTGACTTATAGCCACAGTTTTATCAAAATATTCGTAAAATAAAATTTATTAGTAACTGACAACAAATGAACAAGCAAAGAATAATAATGAATGATGTAATTTCAGATGTGCCACGCGGTGTCGGGTTGCTGTGACGTTTGTGTTAGCGATGGATTCTCTACATTTGCATAATAAAGCAAGGGATTTGTTTTGTGTAAGTACGTATCTACATAATTATGAAACTGGTATTATAAGCTGAAAGGTTAGAACTCAGCTCGACATTATAACAAATATATGTAGGAATTAAATCAGATGTTGTATTTATCACTTTTATTATATAAGGGTCAAAATAAAATAAAGAAATATGAAATCGTCTTTACGTCTTTATACGTCTTTCACACTCTGCTTTCACTCTATGCTCCTCTGTTATTCGTCGTCATGGATACTTCACCTTGCGTTCTGTTCCACTCCCACACTCGGCCATCCTGACATTAAGGCTGCCCTCAGCCTTATTCATTACAATAACTGTAAAGTACAAGGTTACACACAATATAATTGATACAATATTAACACCTCAACTAATAATAAGAAACAAATACGACATTACACCTTAAAACACACACATTCATCATCATTCGTTCATCATCACTTTTATCTTTCTTTCCCCCAATATAACTTCCTTTCTTTTCTTCTTTCTTGTCTTCTTTCGTTTTATCTTCTTTTCCTCCTTTCTTTTCATCTCTTTTACTTTCTTCTTTCTGTGGGCAATATTCTGAAGTCTCTTAATTATTTTCATTTCTACTCCTTTCAGACCTCTTGGTGTGATCAGTTGCATATGCATACCCTTGTGTAACAGTCCATTGCTCATACAGTAATCTTGATATCCTTTTTCTTTTAACATCTCCATAATCACCTTGAGACTCTCATATTCTGCTTGCATTCTCCTTATTCTTCTTTGACATTCTGAAATTATGCAATTAGTTGGGTTACATCTTAGTTCACCTGTAAGCTGCATTCTGCTGCCACTGCAGTGTACAACTTTTGGCACTGGGAACTGTTTCACTGCTTGCTTTTCTACTCCTCGCTGCTCCTTCAAAGCTAACCGTATCGGTCGCTGAATTACTGGTATCTCATCTTTCAAAATTTGATGTACTTCTCTGTTCACATCCTTCTCAGTCTTTGGTTCATAGGATTGTACCATCCTCTTCACCTTTTGTTTAACTTCTTTGTCCACCTGATAACCTATATTGGTAGGTATTAACTCTTCGTCTGTTGGCAACAACATCACCTTACCGTCATTTATAAGACATGTTACATTTTTTAGAAAAGGATTGCCTAAAATCATCGAGTGTGGTACGTCTTTAGTGGCCATAATTGCAAAATTGATGTCCTTATATTCTTGTCGATTCACCATCCCATTTAATAAGCACTCTCCGACTGATTTCACTTGCGAACCAAGTCCTGTGTATATCTTGTTGTCGTCGAAACACTCCGGCGAACCGATCTGCTGGTACAAGTCCATAGAAATCACGTTGGCATCGCTTCCGGAATCAATCAGAGCATTCACTTCTTTTCCGCGTATTTCCACCACTGTTGTGTGTCTTTTAATATCCTCATTATCCTTCTTTTCGTCTTTAATCGTCTTATTTTCCATAATTTCGCCTCTCTTAATTGACATGATTGTTTGTTGTTGTTGTTTTTGACATTGACATCTTTCACCTTTTTCGTTCACACCTTCAATGAGTGAGTCAACGATGCACAACGTTTGACGTGATGTTGTCGGCTGTTGTTGGGAACTTCTTTTCGAACGCATCGTTGGACGAAAATTTGCATCGTTGGTTGCACTCGCCGCCATTGTTGTTGATTTGCGAATCTCACCGTTGCAAACTTCATCGTATTTTGGTTGTTGTCGACATTCTGATGATATATGACCAAATGAGTTGCACCTAAAACACTTCATCCCTCTGTTTTTATGTGGACACTCAGGGGAAATGTGACTGATTTCTCCACAACTGTAGCATTTTCTCCTGTCACTCTTTTCAGCTGCATCGCTAGGTTGCCATCTTTTGTGCTGCATTTGCTGCTGCGTCTTCATCTTCGCTTTTACAGTTTCATATATTTTCAACTTATCTTTCAACTCACTGTAGGTTGTAGCCCCGTACAGCATCACCTTATGTAACTCGTCATCTAGTATTCCGTCCACGATATATTTTATAGCGACGTAGTCGGGCATCTTGCCTCGCTTGCCGAGCTCTTTCATTAACAGCATGTAGTCTAGGCACGTCTCATTTGCTTTCTTCTTCCGACTGCTCATTAACTCATGGATCGTCTTGGAATCTACGGTGTCTGGGAACTCCTTGGTGACCGCCGTCTTCAGAGCCTCCCACGTCTTGAAGGGTTTCTCTGAACGCAGCCAGAGTGCCGCCGTACCGGTCAGTGACCTGCGCCCCACGATCAGCCGCTGCAGCTCCGTCCACCCGAAGATCTCGGCGTTGTCATCGACCTCCTGCGCCCACCGTGCTGCGGAATCGGTCTGGTCGCACCCACTGAACTTAGCTACCAGCTCCTCCGTGTACGTGAGCGGTCCTGATGTTCCGACTGCCTCCCCGTCATCTCCCGTCGTCGTCCGTGGCATCTTCTTGTCGTCGTCGTTACGTCTTAAAACCGACCTCCTGCGCCCACCGTGCTGCGGAATCGGTCTGGTCGCACCCACTGAACTTAGCTACCAGCTCCTCCGTGTACGTGAGCGGTCCTGATGTTCCGACTGCCTCCCCGTCATCTCCCGTCGTCGTCCGTGGCATCTTCTTGTCGTCGTCGTTACGTCTTAAAATGGTATATGTTCAGACCTGAAGGCGTTGTGATGCGAAGAAAAATTTTCATGTAAAATTTGCAACTGTCAGTCTTGTTCTTTTTATAAAAATCCGTCTTCATCCGCCGTAATCTCCGAGATTTTTTTAATTTTATTTATCCCGGACGAGCCCCCAATTTGTAGGAATTAAATCAGATGTTGTATTTATCACTTTTATTATATAAGGGTCAAAATAAAATAAATAAATATGAAATCGTCTTTACGTCTTTATACGTCTTTCACACTCTGCTTTCACTCTATGCTCCTCTGTTATGCGTCGTCATGGATACTTCACCTTGCGTTCTGTTCCACTCCCACATATATTAGTTAGTAAGTATATGTAAGTTTCCAAAGTTGACTTAAAATCCACGAGACAACAAAAAGCTTTACTGCAAAATTACTGTAAAATTACTTTTATAAATGGCGAAACGGAACGACAGAGTAGTGCGTATTTCTGCAAGTTAATCAGCGATACCAATTGAGTTCGTAAAACTACATTGCTGGTCGGCAAATGTTTCCTTATACAGTCAGCAATAGTGTACCACCCCAGCGCAAACGGTTTGATACTGAGACTCATCGGTGGAATACACTGTCCACTTAGAATCGCCGAATACACCTTGCACCTCTACTACCATCAATTATGTTAAAATTGTTTCTTCCATCCAAAGGTTGTCTGGTAGAGATTGCTTTAAGCAATAAGACCGCCTTTTTTGTACTATTTTATATATAAGTTGTGAAATTGTAATGTTTCCTTTAATGGTGCCAAATAAAGAGTATTCTATTATATTCTATTCTACACCAGAATAAGGCTCTTGGCACTGTGTTATGTAATGAATTGCTTCTTTCTCGTATGTATAACATACTTAATGATGCACTTAGGAGACTTCCGTGGAGCGAGTGTAAGTACGTTGTAATGAGACGTGAATAATGATTTCTATTTACATAAGTTATGTAATTAAGGAGGAGTTGTTTGAGCAATAATTTCAGTCCGTAACGAGAAGGGAAATAGTAGATATAATGTACAGCTGTGTATCTGCGGAACTGTATGTTAGGTATTTACTTAGCGATAGTCACAAATGTCACAATATTATGTATACACTTTCAAAAACGTATAAGCATAGTACCTATGTAACTTTTCAAAACAACCAAAGACAGCTTTTAAGGTTCTGTAAATTGAGTTATTTAAAATTAAGTATGTACATAATTAATTATGTACGTAACTATACTTCTAAATTTAATATGATCGTAGTTCTAAATCAAATCGAACCCACAAACAAAAAATTACCACGGTACCGTAACAAGGATTCACTCGAGAGGGGCATATATGTACAGAGGTAACACTCAAGAGAGCCACGTAAAGGAGCTTCACCGCCCCTCAGAATAGAATACCCGGTACGTTCAGCTGCTTCATATTCTAACGGGGCACAGAAGCAGTCGTTTAAAAAATAATGTGACTTTTATTTTAATTAAATTCAGCTTTTATGTACGAGCTATGATGTCAGGCAAAACTCTGTGTAATGTAGGATGATAAGAGAAAATAATATTAAGTAGAAACGTGACTATTTTACATTTGAAATAAATAATATCTTTGTACTTAGGGGACTTTAAATTGCAAATTACTTTGTAATATTGTGTACTTTAAATTGTAATTACAAACAAGAAACAAACACGCCAATTATTCCACATTGAAAAGAACTGTACTTACATTATATTTGTGCCTGCTCCCACCAGAAGGGTAAATGTTATCTTCGAACTGTCTTTTTAAAATTTATATTACGAATCGATTATAAACAAGAAAGATTCAATTAATTTTTAATATACGCCGAAATTACCATAAAAAATTACGTAATTCCTGAGTGCTACAGATTTTTTAACCCTCGATTCCCATGGGCAACCCAATGATTTAAAAACGATGCGAAGCTCGATTTGAAAATAAAAACACTATAGATATATACATAGGTAGACCTTATGCCTAAGAAAAAATATTGTAAGTACCTATGAACGTACTTTTCCATTTTAGGACGCATTGAGTGAAGGAGGCTATAACTCATAGAGACCACTCAAGAGGCCTAAGAAGTGCCTGTCACTCCATTCACCCGCCCCCTGCTGCCTACAGACTTCCAATGAATTACGTCTTTCTATGTCCAAGTTTTTTTTTATCAAAACAATTGTGATATTTTCACATGATTTATTTTGGTTGCCGTCAAACAATAGCCTTTCAATATAAATCATAGAAAATGCGAGTCGACGATTTTAATCTTAATCTACGACTTAGGATTCGCAGACGCTAAATTATCTTGACCTTTCCTTCTGAAAATTATAGAGGTGAACATAAATCATTGGCAGAATAGATCGTTTACCTTCGCTGGCTATAAAAAAAGAAATAAAAAAGTATATATTTTATGAGGATCAGAATAATAACTGTGCTTGATGAAGAATAATGATAATCTTTCAACTGTTTCCCGGTAAATCTGGTTAAAAGGCGTAAAGGTGAAATTGTGAGTATTCGCATTCAGTAAAGAAATTAATTCTGTTTATATTTACCTGCCTTCTATCGAAATTTTAATTTAACTGTAGAGCTATCCGGAAAAAACGCAGCACATTCTATTCGATAGTCTATTCGAAAGTGCTGTCAACCTGTCAACAACAAAATGGCGGTGTATAGATTTTCGAAAGTTTGACAGCTATCATTCCATAGGTCATTGTCAGAATAATATTATGTACTCTGTGGTCATTCTTTTCGAAACTCATTCGAAAGGTAAAAAGTGTTCGAAAGTGCTGTCAAGTTGACAATAGTCGCACTCGCATTCGATTCTATTCGTTAGCTCGAATTTTCGTGATACGGGTACTGATGTAAATCGTGCGTCAATTCGATTGCGCTACGCACACATTATGCAAATGACAAGTTTTCAGCTGAAAGCACTGTTTTAATTAAAATTGTTTAAAAATAGATCATTATAACTTTGCTGAAAATATTAGTTAATTTCAGTGGCACTTCCAGTTCAACAGTTCTGAAATAACCATGGATTCTGAATATTTTTTCCTACATCTAATGTAACGTTATAACAGTCGGCATATACATAAATGATTTTAACCGCAACATATTGTTTAATGTTACCCAGTTTAGCCCAGCTTAGCAAATATAAAAATGCCATGTTTTTATTTTTTTTATTTTATTTTATTATTGTAAAGGAAACATACAGAGCAGATGGATGCATAAAAGTTAAATACATAAGTAGTACTTTTTCCAATAAAGTTTCCGAAAAACATTTTAGTTTTAAAAATCCACAATACACACTAAAAACTTAACACACACAAAAACATGGTTACACAGAGCAATTTTACTACAAAATCAACAGAAAAATTACAAAGGTCACAGAAACTATGCAAAATTTAAGATACTACAAGGCTCAATATAATAATAGTTTAACGGGTATTTTTGGTTAACAAATTGTCATATTTATAACGGTAGCCAAGCCGTTATTAATCTGAGCGACAGTCTTTTGACAGACAAATAGAAAGTACTTATCCAAGTTTTAAAGGTAAGGCCGAAAATGTTTAAAAAGTGTATACTACGGAAAATGGCGTGTCGAAAAAAGTACAATTCTGGATTCCATTTTCCACATGGTCAGCTAGAGAGGTGCTACAGACAACGAGCAATCTCGCTGCGAGGCTCGCGGCTATCTGTCCCGGTAATTACCAACATCAGTGTGATGGACTAGCGGACAGATACAGCAGCTATGAACGTATAGGTATATAGATTGTTTCCACTTATCGAGGTGCTTTGGGAAACTGTACGGACGATTGAAAACTGCCTCAAGTACACTCGCGAGCAACCAAATCGACTCAAGCCTTGACGGCGCAAACATACATTAATACAAGTAAAATTATGAATAGAAATAATAAAAATGATATGTCATTTAAAAGCTTAAGATGTCAGCTTTAATTTGATATCATTATTATTGAAATCCATTCATCATTTTTGAAATAAATGATGTCTGAACGCAATTGTAGGAAAAACGGGAATTTAGGAAAAAAGGGTATGGGTATCGTATTATACAAATTAAACAAAAAATGTTAAGATAAAAATTTATTTATTTAAATCAATACTTTGTATTGCCCCCTCTTGCCCTAATTACAGCCTGCAGCCTGTTTCTCATAGACCTTATCAACTTTTTGACAGTTTCCTGAGGAATGCCGTCCCACTCCTCTAATAAAGCTGTCTTCAGCTCGTCCACGCTTGCAGGGACTGGATTCCTGGCCCGAACTCTTCTTTTGAGCTCGTCCCATAAGTGTTCGATGGGATTCAGGTCAGGACTGAGCGCAGGCCAGTCCATCGTGCGCAATTCCTTCTCTCTCAGAAACTGCCGACTGACTCGTGCCGTGTGGCAGCGGGCATTGTCGTGCATTAGCACGAAGTCTTCACCGACAAATTCTGCATAGGGCACAACATGACCGAGTAGAATGTCGGTGATGTACCGATCAGCTGTTAACCCGCCTCCTCGGCCGCCTCCAGGCACGAAAACAAGTGCGGTTTTTCCCTCTAGAGAAATACCAGCCCACATCATGCAGGAACCGCCGCCATATGCTACTGTTTCAGCGAAACAACATTGGGCAAATCGTTCCCCCGGACGCCGGTAGACCCGGCCTCTCCTGTCACTGCCATGCAGACACACTCTGCACTCATCAGTAAACAGGACCGACCGCCATTGCGCAATGCTCCAATCGAGATGCTCTCGAGCAAACTGAAGACGCGCTTGTCGGTGGCCTGCAGTCAATTTGGGGCCTGATGCAGGTCTTTTTGGTGTCAAGTTGGCTTCCTTCAAGCGTCTTCTCACTGTCCACTCGCTGACAGCCACTTGTCGTACACGTCTCAGTTCTTGCTGCACATCAACGCCCGTAAGGTGTCGATTGCGCAGCGAGGTTGAGACAATGAAGCGGTCGTCTCTCTCTGAAGTGCAGCGGTGGCGGCCCGTTCTTGGTCTTCGATTGAAGGCACCAGTCTCTTGGAACCGTCTGTATACTCGGGATACAGCAGACTGGCTCAAGTGGAGCTGGGCAGCGACTGCTCGCTGACTTAACCCTTGTTGCAGCAAGGCAACAACTTGAGCAGCTTCTTCTGGTGTGGTATCCATGGGTTTGCGAAAACAAGGAATACAATGCAACGAGATGTGTACCGGTCAACTTGCAACAAGCGACTGATAAGGTACACCGGATGTGGAAAGGTTTTATAGCGGGATCAGGTAGCGCAAGGCGTGGATTCCTAATGAGGTAATTAACACTGACGGGCAATTAAAATGCGTCATTAAATCTGCGCTTAGTTTTTTTTTATGGTATTGATCTTAATTGAAAGCCTAATTCTTCAGCTTTCGAATGACATATCACTTTTATATTTACCATTTATCGTTTTAGGAAAATCAATGTATATGTGCGCCGTGAAGGCTTGAGTCGATTTGGTTGCTCGCGAGTGTAGTTCGCATGATGTCCGTTTAAGGTTAATTTTTCAAACACTTTGTAAGTGATGGTGGGTGATTATTAGGTAATCAATAAGGAGTAAACAATACAATTTATGTTGATTGTATACCTGATTATGGAATTGGTTCTGTTTTATAGATTCTTTTGAAACTTGCATTTCAGGATAAATAATACGATTTTTATAGTTAATACTAAGGTAATGCCTAGTTTTGTTTTTCTAATTACTTAAAATGGCGACCTATAATTAGATAGTATGCTCCGCCGCCCGCTGCCGCCGCCGCGATTTTCAGATTCCGGTATCAAAGCAGAGGTGGAATGAAGAGTTCGCTACCTTTTTCGTAATTAACTTTTTTGTCGCAGACTCTTTTCTGTGTGGGCTACTCTACTTGCATGTCAAAGGAAAGGAGCATTACTACATTACTACTTCTTGGTCAAAGGGAAAACTTTTACTACATTTTCACCATGAATGTTTGTGATCAAGTGGAGTGTCGCATCAAAGACTACAATGTATAACTGGTGGCGCTGAAATGGCCAATGACAACGTCGAAACACCTAAAACATTGCCTAGTAACATGTAAGCTAGGACAGGCCTAACCGCTCAAAAAATGGCACCCTTGCGCTGGCCCTAGAATCTCATATATCTGTCATAATTTGTTTGAATTACGGCCAGCGCGTGGGTGACATTTTCCTTAGGCAAAATGTTCTGATGGGCGCATCCTTCCTTTCGTTTGCCTAGTAGTATGAAATGTGTGAAATGCATGAACCGTTGGTTCTGGTGTAGCATGTGACGTAGTACAATGCATTCCATAAATATTTGTAATACTATCTCTAAACAACATACGTCACAAGTCGCATACCTTCTATTTAATAGATAGCCAAACTAGACTTTATTGACATGTCTACGTCATAGCGCATTCCAGAATCTTCATATAAATATGTTACTATTTTACTGAATAAAGAGAGTTTAATACAGTTAAGACACGACGCGTTATTCATTTCACTACTCCAAGCGCCCAACATCTCATGGCGACCGCGACAGCCGGCCTGCCTCTTCGCGGCAGTGCCGGTTGCACTCGAACATAAAAGTACGCGTTATGTGTCGGAATAAATAAATTAAAATAAAATCCTTTAAAAAAAAAAATTTTTGGAGTGCGTGTTAAAAGTTAATATAAATAAATAGCATAATTGGATGGCGCCTGGAGTCTGGAGCAGTACAATAAAATGGAGCTGACGGCTGGTGATGGAGCTGGAGACAGACGGAGCAGGGAGACTGGTCTGATGGCTGATGTGAATCAGCGTGATGCGTTGACAACGTATGCGAGCAGTGCAGTGATGTCATCGTCAAAGTGTAACGTGATGAGTACAGTGCGTAAAGTAAAAAAGTGAAGTGAAAACTTGCCATTGGTCATCCTTAATATGACGAAAGTTAAGTAAATAGTTCGTTAATGTAATGTAGGTTTTAGGTTTTTTTTTTTTTATTCTACTTAATAGATTTATGAATTGTTTTTTTTAGTAGTCTCACTTATGTTTTTTTTAAATAAATTAATTGGATCTTTAAGGTATTAATTTTAATAATTAGATATATTTTAGAAACGATTGTTGACGACAACGACGGCAAAAAAATATATTAACAAAAATATTTAATAGCATTTAATAATCACGAGGGGCTTACAAAACAGTTTACATTTACACTAATATAGACAAGAAAATATATGTATATTGACTATTTATCAATATTTAAAGAATTATAAATACAAGGATGAAGGCATAATAAAGAGTGGTGGACTCTCTTTCTGATCATGGTGTGATCGAGCATCCACTGTGTAGAAATGCAGAAATTTTCCACAAAAGTAAAGAAATATTAAATAATAGTGCAAAGGTGCACAACGCGCAATGGACGCGATAAATATAAGCGTAGTATAGTATAGACGTACACGCATAATAAGCATGGTGTAAATTATACATGCAAATATACAAATAAAAAAATACTTAAATAATGAGTAAAATACAACGTCGCAGAGACGATTACCGCGCCTAGAAATTTCTAGTGATAACAAAAAAATGCAAATATGCTTATTTGCTATCGATTATGACAAAAGCTCAAGCTGCTCAAGAGAAAAATCTCATAGAGCCAAGGAAGAATACTACTATTGATTCAAGGGTATCTAAATTGTGATTTTAATAATATACCTACTTAAAAATCGATAAATTTGCCGGAATCAACATTTATTTTTATGATTAATTATGAAAAAAAAAACATATTTATGAGACAAGACGCGATTATTTGCCTAAACTGCAGATTTTGTTACTCAATGTTAATTCCAGATCATGTCTGAAACGAGCTTTCTTCATGAGGGAATTAGATATATTTTGTGACACTAAATAAAGGAATAGTGTAGGTATATTACGCACTAAAGAAAATGATGATAAAATAAAATGAATTATAATAATATAAAAACACAATTACTGACTATAAGTTCAATGATGAAAGACATACGTGGCCGTAGTGTATCTACGTGTAGTCAACGTAAAAATATAAAATACCTAATGTGAATGATAATACTTACTGAAAAATATCAGTGAGTGGTAATTATATACCTGATATATGAAGACTTAGTAATGACAACTTTTACTTTAATGTAGGTAATACTGTATTTTTTTTTTAATAAGTCGTCAACAATGCTGTTCTAATATTTAATAATAATAATATATATATATATGGCAAAAATACACACTAGATACCAATATCTATGTTAAATTTCCATAATTGTTTAAGTTTAACTTGGAATTACCTATTTTAATTTATGTATATTCATAATCATTGTTGCAATAAAAACATATTTTGTTCGCATCATCAATACACTCCAACGTGTCATATTTCAACTAGGATCTTGCCTGTTGTAATTTAAATCAAAACATGATCCATATTTGGAGACAGGAATCTATTCAAAGGTCAAGTGCAGTACTCTATTATGTTATTAGATAAATGTTATGTTTACCAAAATTAAAAAAAAAAAAATATTGTTAACTATAAAAAAATTAACATGTAATCATTTGAAATTACTTACTAAGTGAACTTACTTTTATTTAACCGAAATGTATCTTTAGAATATTTTATTATGTAATCCAAAACCATGTAATCCTTAACTATTAAATAATTATGTAACCTTTAGTAGTAGTAAGTACCTATGTTGTAATTGCATTTTTCATTGTCTGTGTAACTTTAAAAAATATTTGCAATATTTTTTCTCAAAATTAGGGGGGTGGTGTAGCATGTGACGTAGTACAATGCATTCCATAAATATTTGTAATACTATCTCTAAACAACATACGTCACAAGTCGCATACCTTCTATTTAATAGATAGCCAAACTAGACTTTATTGACATGTCTACGTCATAGCGCATTCCAGAATCTTCATATAAATATGTTACTATTTTACTGAATAAAGAGAGTTTAATACAGTTAAGACACGACGCGTTATTCATTTCACTACTCCAAGCGCCCAACATCTCACTGGTCCTGGCGAGCTGCGGGCTCCCCCGGGTGCCCGCTGCGCCTCCGTCATCACCCTCGGGGCGGGGAGCCTGGACTCCTTCTTTGAAGATCTGTTATATATTCAAATACACTCAGGTGCATTGAAAAAGTTCCTGACCACTGCAACAGTTTCATTGCTCGCGAGTGTAGATACCCTCTATTTCATCTATTTATGACAGTAATAGCGGTTCCCGCGAGCTTCGCTTTGCCTTAAAAAGTTTTCATACATACGAGTACATACTCACAAACTTTCGCATTTACCTGCACCTTCAGCCCATGCAAATGAAATACCAATTTTCCTAAGTGAAAGTCACCGCATGCGAATTGACATATTTTGTATGAGAATATAAAGGTTTCCTGATACCCTTTGAGCTACTAGTGAGGTACATTTTTGATGCAATCTTGTATATAATTGTAGTTTTTTTCAGATAGGAATCTTCATAGACACTCTTAGCACAACCAAATCCACTCAAGCTATGTTTTACTTACCCCAACTGAATAATAAAATAATATTAGGACAGATACAAATAGTAAAATTTATTTCAATAAATCTTTTAACTATACAGAGTTGAGTGTTTTTCCAAACTATGTAAAAATGCAATTTGCGTTTTTTAAAAGCCTGGCGAAATGAATTTATGTTAAGCACAAAAGCAGCTTTTAAATTTTATAAACTAAACTTTTGGGTTCACATTTGCAAGTTTGCACTATTTTACCGTCTTATATTCCGTGGAAAGGACAAAGAGCTATATTTTTCATTTAAATATTCATTGTCAAGAGGAGTCGTATCTTTCCGAGCAAACTGAGCATATTTCCTCCTACTTTAACAAGAAAACAATGTAGTAGTAGTAAAAGTATCTACATAAGTACATAATACGTGGGTGGTCTGAAAAGTTTCCGACCTAACATAGATACAAGATTTTTTTTCTTAATATTAATTTTTATTCTTCTACATAGTCTCTCATATAGTAATTAGGCGGCGCCAAAACTCGGATTTATTGCGCCTAAACTGCGCCAACAGAGCATTGGAAATGTTCATTCGAACACGTCGTTGGTCTGACGTTAGCAAACGCGGCAGCCAACGCGCGGACAGCCTTCTCATGCCTAAATCTTGATTTAATATGTGACAAACACGTTTTCTGGACATTTTCATTGCCTCTGCTATCTCTCTCACTTTAATTCGGCGGTCGTCTAACACCGTTTGGTGAACTTTAGCGATGTTATCGTCAGTAGTTGCATTTTTTGGACGTCCCGAACGTTCATCATCTCCGAAGCTCTTACAGCCACGTTTAAATTCGGCTGCCCAAAATTTTACTGTGGTAAATGACGGTGAAGAGTCCCCGTACACAGAATCTAACTCATCTTTGATTTGCGTAGGGGCATTCCCTTTCAAAAACGAATATTTTAAGACACCTCGATACTCGATTTTTTCCATTTTCACAGAAATGCTCACATCGACTCACTCAAACGACTGTAAAATAAAAACCGCGCGTCAAAAATGGCTGAAACTTTGAAGTGTTGCTGTCAAAAGATGCACCATTACATTCCCTGACTTTAATTGATGTGTGCTACCATCTTCACGTTGAGGTCGGAAACTTTTCAGACCACCTACGTATAATATGCGAAAATAATGAAGCTAAGCACAGAAAACTAAACATTAAGTAAACATGGTCAGGTATGAGATGTTTGCGATTTTATTGAGTGATGGTTTCTTATTAGGTACTAATAATTGTTACCCAAGGGGTTTCCCAAAGTGAACAAATTTTTTCATCAAAAATGCTACAAGTTCCTTGGTTTGACTTTACTTAAAATCCACCATCATTAAATGGATTTTACATGACCGAGAAATCAAATTTCCCCGGGTTTGAAAAGAGCTATTATCATGCCGGTTTTCAGGTAATTTTCACCTACTTTCGGAGCATGAGTGATCAAAATCAATTTTAAATTCTTTCTCACTCAAAGCTGAACCACGAGATATACCTACTTTTCAAATTTTATATTGACAAAAAACGAACGAACGAGCAAGTCGTGCAATAGATAGAGTCGTGGCTCGCGCAGCATCACTCCGAAACTTCGTTTTTCGTCTTAGGGCCAGTTTTTTGATCCCTAGTTAACTCAACCATTGGTCAAAAATGGCAACCATTAGTTAAAAACCAACAAAATTCGTATGCAGTTGTCATGCTTGACACGTGACTTCACTAATGGTTAAAGTTGACCACGGATCAAAAAACTGGCCCTTATAAAGTGAACCCCAAATTTTATCTCGACAAAATAAAATCACACTGACAAAGTACGTAATTAGGTAATCAGTGGCAAGCAATGCCCTGAGTGCCTGATATGAGGTGATGCCACAATATGAGGACGTTAAATGATTCTTTAAGATCGAACGGCAGATGTTTTTTGCTTTTGTTACATAAATTTTTACATTCGCACCAGTTATACGTGTAACTGTATAACTATAATAATGGCAAATTCAATTAAATTGAGGTTATTTCGTAGAAAAATACAGATTGATACAGTTCTATCAACATATTGGTATCGATACACGTAAGCAATAATGTGATGAAAGTATCGGTTAAAAAAAATCGTCACTGATTCCAGTCTCGGCCTATTTAAGTATACAAGAATAGAATAGATAGAAAGTATTGTAGAACGTCTCAAGAATACAAGGTGTTGTAAACCACTGACCAAGTTTATTGCTTCACAAGTTCAACAGCTAGAAAGTCGAAACTGTCGAGTATAAAAACAAGTGGTAGATTTGAATTCTGCTTCCAAGATTCTGCTTCACGGCTTATTTATTCATATTATGTAATATTTTGTTATGTACCTGTTTCTCTCGATGGGAATCGAATGTAATTATGGACTTGTACTTACTCTTGCTAAAGGGGTTGTAGGATCCTAATTTTTTCGAGATGTGTAGAAACCACCAAGTGATGTTTTTATAGATAAATTTGGTATTTACATTGATACCTAATAACATATATTAAGAAAGGAGGAAGATACATAAAATGTACATAAATTTAAATAATACAGGAAAAAAATAAATAAGGACACTCAATATTTATTGTGGTTTAACATAATAATAGTCAGAACGGATAAATTATTTGTGTATATATGTGTGAACGGATATATTATTATGAATGTTTGTGAAAAGGAGTAAGTACTACTAATGGACTACGTAATCCCAGCATGTATGTAGCATATAATATAAAATTAGATTAAGTAGTAAGTGTGCAGGTACCCGACCGTGATAATGTTTATTATTTTACATTACCTGTGAATCCTATCATTGGCCTTACTGTGTGCATATATTAAAAATTATGTTATTTAAGTTACGCTGTTGGATTCGTAAATAAATAAAATAAAAATAAATAAAAAAATAAAAATATGTATACGCTGCTATATATAAATGTATGTACATTATACTCTTACATCTATAGCAAGAGGTAGAGACAATTGGATTTCAATTACCTTTGAATGCGACAAAGCATTCCTCCGGTCATACCTATTACCGGTACTTCGTCGCCCACAAAGGTAGTCCTGTCTGCAAGGAACAATCGGATGAGAAGGCTAATGCCAATTTGTCATTTGAAGTAAAAATCGTAGCTACTTCATATACAGAGACATCGGAATATATTACTGATACTCGTACGTACCGAAACTACCGAAGAATAGGGTTCGTCGAACACACAAAAAATATATGAAAAAGATACTATTTATACAGGGTTATTGGTAAGTAGACCTGATCCTTTCAGGAGGTGATAGAGGACGACATTTCCAGTCGATTGAGTCATATAATGCATTATCCGAAACTTAACCATTTCTAAGATATTTAGTATTTAAGCTTTTTTTTATTTTTTGCCAAAATTTCATGTTTAAAATCGAAAATAAAAAAAACTAGCCATATTTCAATAACTTTTTTGGTTGTTTTGCAGAAGTAACGCCTTAATAAACTAATTAAAATAATCAAATTTGCATTATTTGACTTAAATTAGACACAAAACCTCAAAATAGTTAAACATTTTTAAAAAATATTCACATCGTATAAACAAATAAGTTAAATTAAAAAAGAATCTCATAGGACAATTTTTTGTGCACTTTAGCTAAAAAACATGGTTAACTTATAAGCTTTCAAATAAGATATTTCAATATCAAATCGATTTAGGTATCACCAAGATATGGCCAAAACAACCAGAGAAGGCGGAGAAAACTCAATAGGGTATTCCATACTAAAGTCAACAGAACTGAAAACAATCACACTTTTTACCTTTAAATTAGGCTAAACTTGTTTGTTTTTCTATTGAATTTTGTCCACCTGTGCTGGTTGTTTTGGCCATATCTTGGTGATACCTTAATTGATTTGATATTGAAATATCTTATTTGAAAGCTTATAAATTGACCATATTTTTAAGCTAAAGTGCACAAAAAATTGTCATATGACATTCTTTTTTAATTTTGCTTATTTGTTTTTACGTTCTCAATATTTTTTAAAAATGTTTTACTATTTTGAGGTATTGTGTCTAATTTAAGTCAAATAATAAATAAATAAATAAATTATAATAAATAATGCAAATTTGATTATTTTAATTAGTTTATTAAAGTGTTACATCTGCAAAACAACCAAAAAAAATATTGAAATAGGGCTAGTTTTTTTTGTTTTCGGTTTTAAACATAACATTTTGGCAAAAAAATTAAAAAAACTTAAATATTAAATATCTTAGAAATGATTAAGTTTCGGATAATGCATTATAGGGTTCAATCGTCTGGAAATGCCTTCATCTATCACCTCCTGAAAGGATCCGGTCTACTTACCAATAACCCTGTATGCACCTATTCTATTTGTTTTTCTTGTTTTTATTTATTTCCCGTAGTTCCCGTAACAACGGCAACGTTTACCTAAAATTATATTTTTGCTTCTTTAACATAGATATACATATAAGATAATATATGCTTTAGCGTATATGGACTTTCCTGGTTTTGTTCCTTTGTGGGACGTTGGGGCATTAAGTGGAAGTTGAAAAGTTTCAGTTAAATGATATGATTTATATACAAAACTTACAGCATGCTTCTGCTATTTT